>NC_066270.1:13969000-15292000 GCF_905404315.1 Leptidea sinapis | reverse complement strand
CTAAATTTGAGTGCTTTGAGTCACGTCAATTCTGGTCTTAATTTCCTGGTCACTATTTCAGTTCTCATTTAACCACGTACCTAAATATTTGTATTTACGCACTCTTTCTAGTTTTTGGCCTGCTACTGTTATGTCTTAACTTAAACGCCGCGATGCATATTAAAACTTTGTAAAAATAATACTAAAAATAAGAAAGACACTGCGATCATATATTATCTATATCTGTATTTAGTATTTTATTAATTTGAATGTAAAAAACACGATGCGTATAATTGTTCCAAAATTTGAAAGATGCCATTGTGTGTCTAGATGCCACGCACATAAGCACCTAATAGTTGCCGTAATAAGAAGCTATTGTTCTTAGGTAGTGCGGTATCTAGTTGGAGCGCAGCGGCGACCAATCCTTAATCTAAGGTAGTTTATCTATTATCCTGTACAAATTCTATTATTTATTTAAAACGAAAGAATGGTTCTTTACAATACTTAATATGATAACATCGAATTAAACCGACCACTACGGAGAAATGTACCAAGAGTATTGGCAGCATTTCCTCGTAGGTGATGCGTTGGCCAAAAACAGCTACTTAAATAATTATTTTAACCCTCCTTTCTCATATTTTCGATTCACTTTCATATACATGTTTCTGATATCATTGTGAAAACGTTGAAAATCATTAAGGTTGACAGTTAACCTGTTTTGAGCAATGCACGCACACTAACAAAGTGACATACAAATCGTGAGTGTAAGACGTGTAGTGTCACGCACACTAAGGAAATAAACCTGGCCTATTTTCATCGGTTGTGTAGCAGCAAGAGGTTCTATCTAGATGTATTTCTTTCCTGTCGCGCACCATCACCGCAAAACTAGTGGATATATCGGGATGGGATTGGGAAAATTCGACGTTGTAATTTTCGCAGACGGTTCTAGGCTTTTTACGTTTTTGATTCCATTCACCGTTTCCTATTTTTATCTACCTAAGAAAATAGGGTTCCATCGACGCATTATCACCTTAATAATCATCAACAGTATAAAATTTGAATTACTACATCTGAGTATCTCCTTACTCTTACTCGCACCTTATTCTTGAACATAAACAGTCACACTGGGGTGGAAAAGACCCGTAATTATATACCACTTTAAAGATAAGAATTCAATGAATAAGTAGCTTTTTATGACAGTCTACATGAAAGTAATCAAAACTATATTTTATTTAGTCTTTATTTAAATTTAAGTAAAAAAAAACTAACAATATTGCTTTAAAGCTGAGATTTATCAATTGATTTATTTATTTGACTTTGAACAAAAATAACTCTCATCATCAATAGTCTTAGAAAAAATAAGCAAAATCAGTCTAAATTATTAAAGAATAAAACAATTATCTCGTAAAAAGCTAAACAATAATCAACATTTATAGGATGTGAATAAAACTATAGTTCCGTTTAACACAATATTTTTACATTCAACATACTTATCGAATATTAATTACTTCTACACACTGATTAAGCTAATTTCTATATATAACATGAATGATGTGAATACGGTTATTAGTTACTTATTTACTTCAACAGATAAACTTTAACATAATAACAAATAGCTTGTTGTCACAATGTTTTAACAAGCGTTTATAAAGGTCGGTACACTTACAACCAAAATATAATTCTTAACTTTTGAAGTGAAGATTTCTTTAGCGGCACTTTTCCTTGGATGGGTATAGAATGTTAATCACGCGTCAGTGTCCTGATCGAAAATTCGTAAGACAGTCGTTAAAATTATGGATGAAAGTTGATTTTTTTAAATAAACTTTTTAATGTAAAATAATTGTAATAGTTCTGAAGTGTTAAATTTTTTATATAATATAAACTGTCATTTTTGTGTACAATAACGCAATACATGAATATGTGAACTTGTATTTAACCACTAAAACCACCAAATGCTAGTCCTCTCATACTTATAAATAAAGGAATTCCAAAATATTCAAAATTCACAACGTTAATGTTAAAGTTAATGTCTCCCGGAGTGCAACCCATTATTTTATTCCGGTCATTAACGAGCAATCAAACGGTCACTTGATGGGAGATGATCACTTTCACCTCATCTTATCAATAAAGTACTATAAATCGAATTTCAATAGATTTCGAATATAGGGAGAATTAACAAACTAATACACGGCTCTTACTTACGGAGTTGCTGCTATAACTCGGGACACAAAAGAAGAAATATGTATATTAATAGTATTTTTTTTAAAAAAACTACGTTTAAAAAAACCGACTTCAAAAACTAAAAATTATCTATAAAATAACTTAAAATTTAATTTAATACACCTCTTATGCAAACCTTTACCTTTAATATTAATAAAATACTATTATTTGTATGTGCTACCTATTGATAGGTTTTTAAGTCAGTGCCGAGCCCTAAACAAAATAAAACTTAATATTATAAACAGCTTACTTACTGTATTTATTTAGGTTGTCTGGCCTTGCGTGTCTGTCCGCTTGGGTTGTTTTATTGTAGACGAATCTATCCCGCTCAAAGCCACGCGTGGCGAGTGTAGGTACCTTTATTACATTTGGCTTGGCACCGACTTCAAAGCTATCAATATGTTTTTACTTTTCAGTTTTTGTAGTCGGTTTTTTTAAAAGTAGTTTTTTTTTATTTTTACTTTTTAGTGTCAGTTAATAATAATATATAATCAACTTGAATGAAAACTCAAAAAAAGCCGTTCATAGAAAACAATTATGTCATCCAGGTAGACGAAAATTTTCATACAAATGTTCATGAAATGAAAACTGTTGGGCCAAACTATGTAAAATTATGGGACCAAATGGCATCTATTTCGCATCAAAAAAAAGAAGAATTACGTAAATCGGATCATAAATCTCAGAGTAATCGGTGTACATGCATAAAAAAATACCGATCCAATTGATAACCTTGTCCTTTTCGAAGTCGGTTAAAAAGTAAGGGTTCATATTTTACGACAGATAAGATTGAAATTGAATACAATACGTTCATACTTCGCTAAATACTCTGTTTTTTGTTTAAAATGCCTGAAAATAATAAAATTTTCATTTATTTTATCAATTATATTAAAAAATTCATTTATAAGCAAGTTTTACTTATTATCAATAAATATTTGTAGGTAAAATAGAGTAAGTAAAAACAATGTAAATGTAATTAATATAATATCTTTGCACATGTGTATGCAACTGTACAGTGCTCCAGAGCAAAACGCTAGAATTTCAGTTGTCCTCGGGATCTCGTGTCGTAAGGTCGCTTATTGTGTGTTTATTATCCTTTACGAGCCGTAATTGAGAGTGTGTCACCGTATTTATTTTTATAAGTGTTTGTAAGTACCTTTTTATACGCTTTTAACTTTATAATATTAACTATGTTGATTGTACCGAGGGTTTTTATTCACTGTCATTGACATCAACTAAGTATTTCTTGTGACTTTGCTTACAGACTATGTATTCAGTTATACTAAACAGACAAAAATAAATGAGATTATGTTGACACATGGTTATAAATGATATGTATTTATTTTCAACTCATAATAAAAAAATAGTCATCATATTTAATATACGAATTTCTATCATTTTAAGTAAACAGAGTATATTTTTTTAATTGAATACTTTTTAAAGGATTAACTCGTATTTAATTTAATTTTTACATTGCCTTACATTACATTTGTATAGAGCTTATATTCTTCTTACCTTGCTTATATGTGAAGTTATTGAGACTTTCGTGCAATTATAATAATGAATAAACATATAATAATAATAATATTGACACACTCTTACACAAATTATCTTGCCCCAAACTAGGCCTAACCAGTACTATGGGTACAAGACAACGATATATTTAATACAATGAACTAACTTAAACATACATAAATATATATAAACATCCATGACTCGGAAAAAAACATTCATATTCATCATATAAAGGATTACACCTACCGGGATTTGAACTCGGGACCTCTAGCTCAGTAGGCAGGGTCACTAACCACTGGGCTATAGGGGTCGTCAAGTATTATGTATCGCATATTCTTATCTTAGTCCATCTCACCTAACAATCATATTGGTACCTCTTAAAAATTAATTTTATGGGATTTCCATTAAATACCGTAATATATTTATATGATAGAGTCCACGAGTTTCAAACTGGTTCAAAGCATTTAAATTGTTTTTGAACTCTTATTTATATACATTTATTTAGAGAACTGTGGCTTTTTATCTTTTCATTTTATAAAGCAATCAATGAATTGTCGTTTAGTCTCTTTTTGATAGTTTTTTTAGTGTTTTTTATCAATGGTATCGCTAATTTTCAGATAACTGTATTACTTTTGTAAAGACTGACGATCGTTTAGATACTCTATTATAAATACCAATGATAGAGGTTATAATGAACAGCAGCGCTCCGGTGATTCCTCTGGTGTTGCAAGAGAATGTGGGCGGCGGTGATCACTTAACACCAGGTGATCTCGTACACTCGTTTGTCCTCCTTCTCCATAAAAAATGAGGCCAAATATAAAACAAATGAAGTTGAGCTATGGGAACTGCATCAAATTCAAACCTGGAAATCCTCTAACACTTTCAGTCTAAAATGCTTCGGATCATAACAAATTCACCTTGGTATATCACCAACATCCAACTTCACCGCGACCTGAAAGTACCAATGGTCAAACAGGAGATACTTAATAAACTCAAGTCTTACGTAAAACGTATTAAAGCCCACCGAAACGCACTCGCCTGCAATCTGATGAGTAGAACTTCTTTCAACAGATTAAAGAGAAAAGCCCCTCAAGACCTCAATATTGTAAAACATATTGGCATTAAAAAAATGGATTGGTCACTGGACTAATACCATTCCAAGACTAATTAGAACTGTATAACCTCTAGCTAAATGCCCAGTGATTAGGCAAATTGCTAGATATTAAACTAAATATATTTATATAAATTGTATTAGGCCACTGGTTACTATACGATAAAGGTTAAACTTAAATTATTTGTTATTTTTTTTTTCAAGTAATATGGTCTTTCAATAAAATACACAATTTTGACCACTCAGCTAAAATTAAGACAATTTGGCTTGGAGTTGTTAATTCACGCGCCATATGTCCCTTACAGTCCCTTCAGATTTCTAGATTTCTATCCTTTTCGGCCTCTTCAGAATTCTTTAGGCAATACAGTTTGAAATAAAGAAAAGTCAGCAAAAACTACTTATCCGGTTGTTTTTCTTAAAAGTCCCAAAATTTTCTACAACAATGGCAATATGTCATTACCTACAAGTTTGCTGCAAAAAGTCGTCGAATTAAACGGCATATTTACTCTGTAATTGAATGAAATTAAATTTTTACAAAAAAAAATCTAGTATTTTCATATAGAATACAAAGAAACTTTTAAACCTTAACCTATTATGTAAAATTCGTTCAACAGCAAAGATGTGTGATAAATTACTGTATTTCTTATTGTGCCCACTATCATAAAGTACTTAAGCATTCAGCAATTTAGATGCTGACCGTACATCAATTGTTATTTTACGTTCGTTTCAATAGGATGGGCCTGTTAACGTCAAATAATCTAGTTGTTCAGTAGCACTACTACTTGTTTGCGTTAAAATGAAGATTTACGGCCGTTCCCAATATACTATCTACAGATAGAGATAAATTACTACCTTCTACTGTTAGTAATCAGCTGTCAATAATCTGAACCTGTCCTTACTTGATCAGTCAGTTTTATCGCCTTATATTGGGATGCGTGAATTACAATTTCCATATAAATTTCTATCGCTGGTAAGCTATACGTCGTCCCATTGACAGACAGCGTGTACGGATATGGTGAGTTACCGTCGATAAGTTTATTGGGAGAGAAAAGTCAACGATAGTTACAATTTTTATCTCAAGTAAGAGATAGACTGAAAATTGGGAACGGCCGTTATTAGATTGCTAAAAAAATGATTTTATATCTGATGAATTGTTGTTTTACTTTTTTGAAACAAACAAATATTTGTAAAAATAATGACGGAAACAAATTGGCTTCTAAACAACTGAATGTAATTAGAAGAGCGAGCCAGAACTTATACACTTCCCTCTTTGCGGCGCATTTCCTAATAAAATCAAATTTAAATATTATTATTCAAAATAGGATTTAAAATCAGTGAACGTCAAAAAACTCATTCGAAAGAGTATGCCTCAGACCTGAGAAGAAACTCAGCGGGCTTATTTTTTTCCCATAATTTAGTTAAAATATAATATATTATAATATCGTACAATAACATACATAAAAAAAATTAACAAAAAACAATCGACTTCAAAAACACTATTCCAAAACAATAGATATAATATGCACTAAAAAGTATAAAAATAATGGCGTATTTTTATACATTCTAATTAATTAATCTAATTCTAGTTACGATTATTGTTATTTTTGGAATCGGTGTCCTTCCGCCGCGACCCGCTCTCGCCTCTCGCCTGTATGTATGTATGTATGTAGTTTCAAACCTATCTTGGATAACACTGACTCCGAAAATTACAATAATCGATATTGAGTTATTCGTAAATTTATCATCAAATTTGCTAGAATTATCAAAAACGGTTTACCCAGTCAAAAGTTTTGAGGTAACAAACAAAAAATACCGACGAATTGAGAACCTCCTCCTTTTTTGAAGTCGGTTAAAAATAGACTGATGGCGCATTAGAGAAAAATTATAAGAGGGATTTTTTTTACACACTGAGGTCAGTTGGTCAACTAGACAATTTATATCACACTCCAGACGTTCAGATAAATTAATTAAATTATGCAAGATTAAAATATTTTCATTGGTTGTATTAACACAAAGAATAAAATTATTCAAGGATTTTTGATTTAATACGAGAAAGAAGTATAACTTGTTGCTTGCGTACATTATGCGTACACACACACTTCTTTTTGTTAAGTGATCACTGCCGCCCACTTCTATTGCAACACCAGAGCGTTGAAAATCACAGGAGCGTTGCCGGCCTTTTAGAAAGGTGTACGCGCTTTATTGGAAGGTACCCATGTCGTATCATCCCGGAACCACCGCACATGGAAGTTCATTCTACAGCTTCGAAGTACGTGGAAGAAAGCTCCTTGAAAACCGCACTGTGGAGGACCGCCACACCTCCCCACCAAAAACTCCGGTGACAGCCTGTGGGGGTTCAAAAATAAACATGCTAAGCTTTTCAGTCCGATTTCAAAACTTTGCATAGCTTAATCAAGAAATAAAATTTTGTGTTGATTTTCTTGATGCTATCACAAGAGGTGTTGGCATGACCTGTGTAATAAGCATAGTATGCTGTAGTCTCATAACATTGAAAGATGCATATACTTGGTATTCAAAAGAAAATAATATGCATAGCTTTATACCAATATTTGCTTTAGCTGCATGTCGAGTCTTGTTAATCTTCAGCAGACTAAAATAAATCTTCAAATTCTTATTATTCGTTACTAAAATATGTCACACGTGTCCGAGCATTGAAAAAGGTGTTTTCAATGCCGGTTTTATTATTAATGTACTCATAAGAAATGTAAATTGATAGGTATCTCAAAGGGGGAAAGTTCAAATTAGATTGTGAATTACACGACAAAGCCCGCTTTGAAGAAGTGAGCTTAGGAAGTGTAACTTGCTTATCATTTTGAGATATTAATTATTATTATATGACCAACAAGGGCGGAAATCCAACACAACTATTAGCTTTTATAGTAAAAGTCACATAAACTTTACTCAGTTAGGCTTAAACTAAACGCTTTTGAATCGTTACTTTAAATATTTCTTAATTTAGAATCTACCAAATATTTGGAAAAAGTAGAGCTCGTGAGAAGAACATACAAGAAACTCTCAACGACCACTCTTAATCAAATATAGTATTTTACAATGCCTTTAATATACACAAGTAATTAGTTTGTATGGTGCTGCATCCAATATATGAATTGAGTTGGTTAAAAGCGTTTTAACTGTCAAATATTTCATAAAAGTACAAAAAAATAAAGAAATTAAAGAACTCTTAAACGAATAATAAAAAGAACGTTTGTTAGAAAAGTAGAATTGGATTGTTTTAAATAATATTTAGAAAAATCACTGTGTTATGTCGTTGTTTACCGCGCATTGTCTCAATCTAAGTTACGTTAAGTTACTACTACTACTAGTTTACGTTAAGTTACAATCTACTTTACTCTATATACATTACTAATATTTGTTTCGCCTCTACACGAGCCTCGTGCCAGAATTCGGCGAGTCAATATCTCCTGAGGATGCTTCGTGTAAAGGCAAAACACGTATGGATTTGTTAAAGATAAATCTTGGCGCAATAAAGATTCAAGAAAATCACTACTTTTGTATAATTCCTAAAGTTAGTTTTGAGATAAATTAAGTGACAACTTTTCTAATAAAGTTTACCATAGTACAATGCAAGTCTACCACGCTAGAAGACATAAAAGGCATTTATTGTCTCAAAATTGATTCCTTTACAAATATTTTCGATGTCGTAGCTAATAAACTAAATACTACTACCGCAGCGAAGAAGCCGCGGTGCATAAACTCTCCCAGCATTCTTTTTTTTGCGCTTCTTTTAATGAAATATGCAATATTGTACTGTCATTGTTATTGCTAAAATAACAATAATCTGGTCTCAGACTGTCGGATCACTTAGCTATTCAGCTGTAGAGTAGTAGGATTTACGACAAAGCTATTTTTTAAAACATTTACATTTATTTTTAGATAATGCCTGAACAATGGCTGGGACTTTATTATAAAAGTGTATACCCTTAAAGCTATTATGTATCTTATGAAGCCTACTAGAATTAGTTACAAGTAATCCCTAATTTCTAGGGTTATAATAATGAAAATCACTATTAAGAGCAAAAAGGTGACGATTTTTGTGAACGTATATTAAATTTTCATGAATGTACTGACAATGAACAATCATAATATTTATTTCTTTAAGTTTTTCTTTGAGAGACTGTCTATAACCAAGCTGATACGTAGGTCACACTAAAAGTTTTGCGTAACTTAAAAAAAACAACATGTTATAATAAAAATGTAATGTGTATTGCTTTTCAAAATACTCTCCTTTACATTTTAAACATTTTTTCATGCGATGCTCAAGCAAGGTGCGTCACAAAGACGAGCGGCACAGTGTTGCGGAGAGAGAGAACTTTTAAAATCATAAAAAATCATCGCTCTAAAATCTTTTCGTCTTAATTCCATTTTAGTTGCGTACGTAGAACTTTGATGTGTGATAAAAACATTTGACAAATGATTTCCCGTCTATGGTTTTTTTTATTACTAAGAAGTTTGCAACGTTTCAAAAATTATAATATTCGAAATTCAAATACTTCCGATTAGCTAGAAGTGCAAAACTTTTAGTGTGCCCCATGTATGTAGTTCGAACAGCTCTGTTTTTCAGAGCAAACACTATATAAATGTCAGCAGCATAACTAATCTAGCGATCGCAACATTCATATACTCTCTAATCTTTCTAACGGCGTATGCCGCACAGCTTAGTCTATCTGCTAGTTGGGCAATATGTGGACCCCACTGAAACTTTTTACCTAAGAAGACCGTAGTGTCCATAAGTTCCAATCTCTAGTAATTTATAAGTACGTTGGTTTGTACCTCCGCTGTGTTTGATGTAATGAACTGTTTAAGTGCAGATTATTCGTCTCGAATTAACGCACTATCTTTGAGAGTAATGCACTCTAATGAACCCTGCAGAACACCTAACGCTTACTCTTACTCTAAGGTAGTCCATTAAGCAGTGACATTGCGTTTATTTTTTAGACTAAAATATACATCATAAAGCAGCATTTTTTAAAGAAATAATTTTCAAACAAACAAAAATTATAAAATTTCCCTCAACACTGCGCTCGATTGCTCAGAGCCGCGCTCATCTATATCAAACTAAATTGAATTTTTGTTTTGCCATATGAATTCTCATAAGCGTTATATAGTTCGTTTCTTAGTTGGAAAAATACTATATCAAGTCTTCTTATCCGACTGTGACACACTTCTTCTTCTTCGCGTGCCTCTCCGACTAGCGAAGGTTGGCAGTCAGCTTTATAAATTCAACTTTGTTCTTCGCGAGGTGAAATAGTTCTGCTGCACTCGCGATCGCCCGCCATGACTTTTCTGCGACCTACGCCTCTTCTTCCGGCAACTTTTCCCATCATGATTTGTAAGAATTCATACCTCTCGTGCCTGAGCACTTGCCCCATATATGCGTCTTTCCTGATCCTGATGGACTGTATGACACAATAAATTGTATTATTATGTTTATTAGTCTATGTACATACATTACGTTTGTTTTTTTGCCGCTCTTTTGGTGCTCCAGAAACCAAACGAGGGGGCCAATTTTTATTATTATTACGTTACGTTACGTATTTACTTACGTTTATATTTACGTCCATCAATTATTTTTAAATTCCCGTAAGTGACAGGACAGGATTTATTTTTGAAATTCTATATTATAAACAATTTGTTATTTTTTAAAGTAAAAACCTAACTGATGGGATTAATTACACAATGATGCCACAACCTGAGAGTTGAACAAAGCATACAAGATTTATCAACGATACGTCACTCGAACGTTTAGATCAGTTGGAAAAGCGCTCACACGTAGCGGGTTCAAGTCCCGGTTAATTTAAAATTTTGTTTTCAAATTTTATTTGTGCAATGCCATATTTTGTCATCTAATTAGAAATCGCAGCATCTTATAAATTCACAATTCTAAGTGATAACAACCCGTAAGCCGAGTCACTTATGCTCATGACCTTTTGTAACTTAGTTTCACAGCAAACTACTTATCTAAGCAAAGCCAAATACTTGAACTATGCAGACTAGCTGACCTAAAAATATGAGCCAAGCAATACACTGCCAATTGCAAGGCTAGCGTCAACTCTATCTTTAGTTCATTGCAAATAATATCTTTTTCTTTAAGATACCTGGTGGTGATACCCACAGAACAGGTAAAATAACTACTACAAGTGGGAGGCTCCTTTGCACAGGAAGCCGGCTAGATTATGGGTATCACAACGGCGCCTATTTCTGCCGTGAAGCAGTAATGTGTAAACATTACTGTGTTTCGGTCTGAAGGGCGCCGTAGCTAGTGAAATTACTGGGCAAATGAGACTTAACATCTTATGTCTCAAGGTGACGGGCGAAATTGTACTACCGCTCAGAATTTTTGGATTTTTCAAGAATTCTGGTAGGTTTTTTTATGGTTTAGCTGATCCTAAACGTCCTGCTTTTCCCCGGTTTTCATTAAAAAAATATTTTTAAACTGTTCTGTGGTGATACCTACTTACTGCCTTATTCATAATAAAACGCTTTTCGAAGGTATAAATCTATATTAGTTAAAACTATTTCAAGCATATCGACCGTTCGATAAAATTCCTTATTTATCTTCGTTAGATAAATCTCCCATAACTAATACGTCTCTATAGTACGCAATGTTGCCATTTCGTACAAAAAAACATGATTTTAACTAATTTAATGAGGAACTGTCAATGGAGACAGACATCTTTTCAATGTCAATGGTTTGTCAGTTATCGAAAGTCGATGTCAAAATAATTTCAAACTTCAAAAATCAAAGTTTTGAAGGGTGTCGGTTGTCAATCTATGACGGATAACCAACAACTTTGAGCGGGAAGCTGTTTATCACATTATTTAACAAACAGCTGATCGATGTCGGCCTAGGAATATAGCGTCTTAAATAACGGGTTGTACCCCGGGAGTGCCGGCAGAAGTGAAAACTTTAACATTAACATTGTGCATTTTTGAATATTTTGGAATGATAACGGAATAATTTCGCGCGAATTGCTTTATTTATCAGCATAAAAGTACTGGAATTTATATGGGTAAAGACAATATTCATTAATTGCGCTATCGTACCCAAGAGTGACAATGTATATTACATAAAAAATTTAACAATTTAGAACTATTACAATTATTTGACATTTGAAGTTTATCTCTCAGAAAAATCAACTTTCATCCATAATTTTGACGACTGTTTAGCATTTTATACCAATCCAAAGAAAAGTGCTCAACGCCACTAAGGAACTTTTCACTTCAATAAAACAACGATTTATTTTTTCAGTATTATTTATTGATGTAAAGGCGTTGTGTTGTAATACTGTTAACTATTATTGTTATAATGATGAAAAATCAATGAAAGAATCTGGGTTAAGTAAAAAAATATGTAACACTTGCATTAATCAAAGCCAATGATATAGTTATCTGAAGTGCAAGGTGCAAGTACGATCTGCCATCTTGGATTTTAAAACAGAACTCGATAACGATAAGGGTTATTAATAAGCCTAACGTGCAAGGCGTAACCGTAACCTTATCACAGCGCATTCAAGATCAGAACGCATAGCATTGTAACAAGGAGTTCGTATCCGCATATAAGAACTCATTGTTATATGGTTGGCCGTCAAGCTAAAGTTAAGGAATAAATGATTAAAAGTTTGAATATTGACGCGAATGAGAACATAATCGAACAGAATAGAAATGAAGTAAAGTGAAAACGGTCAGCCTTCAGTCTAATATTTAATATTTATAATTATAATTTATGTGTTGAATAGAAAGTTAAAGTGAATATAGAAGTATTAAAGAAGTTGTTCAATTATTTAAATCCTACTGTGTCAGGGAGGACCCACGCGTTAAAGTATGAAGCGCAAACATGATGACTACACCAATGATATTATAGTATTAAAAGAGGTAGATATGTCACTAGCGCGCCGAAAATCAATCCCCTAAATTGATTCAATTGGTTCCTTTGGTCGTAGTCACTCTCTCGATATGAAAACGGTACACACGCGTTTGTTGTTGACAGAATTGCTTATAATTTGATATTGGTACAACATTAAACTGCCGTCTTGTGTTATGGGAAGATGCAATAATTACGAAAGTAAAAAAAAAAATCATAGAATTACATACCACAGTCAAGAAATCATGAATTATAACATTTTATTTGATTTCATTATTTATCTAACAAAAGAAATATGTTGCCATGACAACGCCGATCGCTGCCAAGCCGATCATAGATTAACGTACAGAAATGACAAAATATTGATGCTGTCTGTTGCGGGATGATCAAGGTAGAATATTTTAGGAAATGATGTAAAAAAGTCGTTGTTGCAGTGAATGTAATAATTTTTAATAAACAACTGCGTATATACGTAGGTGAACTAAAAAACTACTAAAACAAGTTTTAGGGTAGGTAGCGGATGTAGACAGTGAGTGCTATTTGTTTACGTGGGAGTTTTTCAGTATATCCCTTGCTAACTGCAGAAGATTCAATGGATCATTTTCTTCTTCTCCCATTACGATTCAAAAACTATTATAACAAATTACAAATTAAAACTGAAGAGGTAAAACGTAAATTAATTTTACTTGATAAAAATAAAGGAGCTGGTATTGATGGTATACCCTCTATATTTTACAAAAGTTGTGCAGCTGAACTCTCGTTGCCACTAACAGCCATTTACAATGCATCTCTAGACAATTCATTCTTTCCGACGGAATGGAAGCGAGGTCTAGTAGTACCAATTTTTAAACAGGGCAATAAATGTGATATTAAAAATTATAGGCCTATCACTGTCTTGTCTGCAAAAATATTTGAGTCGCTTATTTGTCCACACATTTCGTGGCAAACTAAACATCTAATTACGGAAAAACAACACGGTTTCGTAAAAAATCGATCCACTCTTACAAATTTGTTAAATTTTACTGGAGCAATTATAGATAAAATAAGCGATGGAAATGAGGTTGACGTAATTTATACTGATTTTAGTAAGGCATTTGACAAAGTTGATCACTGCATATTACTAAAAAAGCTTAAAAATATATACAGAATTCCGAAACAAATTCTAACGTGGTTAAAATCTTACTTATCACATCGACCACTGGTTGTCAAACTCAGTGGATATCATTCCAATGAATTTCAGCAACTTTCTGGTGTCCTCCAAGGCTCTCATTTAGGCCCGTTACTTTTCACACTTTTTATTAACGATATCTCCAAAAATATTATTGATTCTTGTTATGAATTATATGCTGATGATCTAAAAATATATCGAAAAGTGAATTGCCGTCTTGATCAAACTAAGCTACAAAATGATATCGATCGTGTGTCACTTTGGTGCTCTACAAACCTTACGCAGCTTAACAAAAATAAATGCAATCATTTAAAAATATCAAGGAAACATATAAAGTTTAAAACCACGTATAATATAGATGGCGTTTTGATTAAAAATACTGATGAAATTAAAGATCTAGGCGTAATAATAGACAATGAACTTAGTTTTAATAGCCACATTGATAAAAATGCACAAAAAAGTCATAAAATGCTTGGATTTATTTTTCGAAATACTCGAGACTTTAAATCCACTGAGTCGCTAAAAATACTGTTTAATTCTTTAGTGAGACCTATCCTTGAATATAACTCAGTAATTTGGTGTCCATACTACAAAAAATACATAGCTCGAATAGAATCAGTGCAGAAAAAATTCGTGTCTAGACTCAGTTATATCAATAAAACCTATCATATTTATGATTACCAAAAAAGGCTAATTAATCTTGAAATTGATTCCCTGGAAATGCGTACAAAGGCGGCCCAGTTGATTTTTCTTTACAAACTCATAAACAACCTAATAGACTGTCCAGATATTCTTCAAAATATTGGCATTTGTGTACCGTCATGTCAAATAGGTACTTATTCCCCATTATTTATTAAATTTTATAGAAGTAAGTATGGATTAAACTCTCCCATTCAACTCATATGTGTAAGCTATAATAAAATATTTAAATTAGATCATAGCATCGATATATTTTCAAATATTAACTTTTATAAAAAACAGGAGTCCTTGTCATTAAAAGGCTTAAATATAGATTAGTAACTATGTAATTAGTATTAGAAGTAAATTCATTATTGTTATTTTTCTAATTTGTTTTTAGCATTAGTTTTTAGTTTAGTAACGATGTGCATAACTTTAATTTAGATATGTAAATAGTAACACTTATTAATGTTTATCTTATTCGTATATGTAAAATTATGTATCTAGTTGGTAAGCCTTAATAAATAAATGAATAAATTACCTTATTGTAATAAACCCTAAACAAAAAGACATTCATAAATAATATAAGATACAAAAAATAATAATTGTAATCTTAAAACTTTTTGGGAGCAGTTGTTAGTAAAAATGGGACCCTTACTGTAGATACCTTTCGGTTTTGTTTTGGTGTCTGTATGTTTTTTTATTATTTTATATATAAATAATTATCTACTATCATCAATGTGGCTATATATTATAATCAATATCAAATTATTTTTTTTATAAAATCAATGACACATTATCTACCTAATTTCAATGCAGTTTTACTACTTTATAGCTTTTACTACATGAACTCATGAATGAATCGTAATTTAGGCATAAATCACGGTGTACGGTAAAAAATCATATCTGATGAATTAACTGAATTTTCTCTTTACAAACACGAAGCAATTAGCAAATTAGAGTAATCTCTTTTTCGCTTGCGATAATTGCATTTACTATCCTTCTTTGACGTGTAATTGTAATGTAGTGTGCTATTGCAATTTTTACATTATTCATGGGTGCGTTAGTGAATATCATTTTCAAACACCGAATGTTGTCTACGTAACCTATCTATACTTTTAAATATCATTGGACTACACAGATGACCATTTATGAATATTAATATTGATACTTAGCAACAAAACGAGGCGAAAATATAAACAAGAACAAAATTTAAATAAACTTACAAAATCTTTTATAATTTATACGTCTTGATTCTAGACAGTGCCTTGCTGTTAAACAACCGATAAAAACTGGCCAGGAATATAAGAGTAGTGTGCGTGACAAGCCACGTCTTACACTAGAGATTTGTATGACACTTTGTGTTAGTGTGTGTGCATTACTCAAAATACAGTTTAGTTCTAAACTCAATTTTTTCGGCATTTTCACAGCTGTCATACTCTATCTAGACGGATTAATGATGCAGTCACAAGTACTTTGCACGTCTCATAAACAAAGCTTTGAAGTGAATCTCTAATAAACTTTATTCAATTTGGCTTAAACTAAACGCTTTTATAAATTTATATATTTTATTATATTCAAATATTATAGTATATTACAATGGCTGTAATATACTTATCAAACTAGTTTGTAAGGTACTCCATCCAATATATGAGTCGAGTTTAAATAATATAAATCATTTCATAAAAAGTAACAAAGAATAAACTATATAAATATAAATTATAATATATTGGATGCATTAATCTTTAGAGCTTGAATTCATTGTTTGTGTAAGGATGCTTCGTGAACATGATGGTCGTGATTACTGTCACAATTAGTAATTGCATCCAACAAACACAATGATGTATTTAATATAACAGGTCAACTTGGCACCACTAGCAGCACCAGCTCACGAATTGACGCATGGACCAGCCATCGTTCCCTTCGCACATATTTGAGGGAAGGAGAGGACCCGGCACTCAACACTGCCGCAAGCAATGCCATTCAGTGAGCATGACGAAACATGTTGTAGCATACCTACGCATGATAACTACAAAATAACAAAATTAATGCTCACAAAACAAGCCCACAAATGGTTCTATATAATACAATTACAGTGGATTATAGATTTACCAAAATAATATAATATTACATTCATGTTACATTCATGTTACATTCATGTTACATTCATGTTACATTCATGTTACATTCATGTTACATTCATGTTACATTCGATTATCAAGATAAGAGTATAAAGAATTATTACGTGGACCAGGAGCATCTATTTTTGAATACTTGTTTATCCTCTATATATTCTTTTAACGTATAGTTAGACTTTTTGAATAAGGCGATTATTTATAACTTTTTTGAATTAAGAAGGTGTTGGACATGTGATATTATTTGGAATTTTATTAAAGAACTTCACACTGAGACAAACAAACGAATTTTCTATTTTACTGAGTCTCGTTCTTTGAACAGCGATTTAAGTTTTTATTTTTGTATTAATGGTATATATATCTTTATTTAGAATATACATATTCATTCCTTCTATTAATATAAAAACTTCTTTAGTCGCTTTGGGCACTTTTTGGTAGGGGAAAAATCTTATGGGTTCGCGTCACCAACATGCTCATGACTGGTGCACGCGATAAATAATTAAAAAAGTTAATATAAATATATGTACTTAGACAATTTTTGGATGGGTGAAGTGTTCAATTCTATCGACAGTCTCTACAATCTCTTTCTACAGTCTCTTTGTTATTAATTGATATCGTAAGTGATCTGTTTATATGAGTGCATTTATATCAAGTCAAATAATCTGTCTAATACATAAAAATATGTAAAATTTACGGAAATTTCTAATGAGTAAGAACTCAGTTACAATTACACGCGATTTAATCCTTTAAAAGTATTTTATTTAATTGTGTAACATACGCGTTTATCAAAGAAAATAGTACATAGAATATATCTATTTCAATAATGATTATTCCTACCATTCCAGGACCATTTGGATCTATATCGCACAAAGAAAGCTAATGAACCATTATTGGAATGTTCTGTTATCACTTATTGATAATGATGACCGGGCATGCCTCACTTATTGCATAAAATATTAAACACCAGCAAGCTGCAAGTAAATTAGAACACTGTTCCAATGCAAAAAGGTTAATATTCGCCTGATGCTAATGTTACTAATGTAAGGAAACATGGCAAAAGGGTCAAAGAACACAAACTGATTAGGTATTACAAAATCGTGTACTTAGCGAAATAGTTTGTGAATAATATATTATTAAAATAAAAGCTCATGGTCGCTCAGAGGGCAATGGAGAGGCCTAGGTTCGGAGTTTCCCTACGAACTCGAATGAGGAGATCCGTAGGAGAAACAAAGTTACTACATAGCCCAAATGTTTGCGAAACTGAAGTGGCAGTGGGCAGGGCGCATAGTTCGACGGACAGGTGGCCGTTGGGGCAGTAAAATCTTTGAATGGCGACTACATACCGGAAGACGCAGTGTTGGTAGGCCCACCACAAGATGGACCGATGATCTGGTCAAGATCGCCGGAATACGTTGGATGAGGGCAGCGCAGGTCCAATCGTCGTGGAAATCTTTTGGGGAGGCCTTTTTCCAGCATTAGACATCTTCCGGCGGCTGATGATGATGATGATGATATTATTAAAATATAGATTTTAACTCTTAATTAGGATTACAACACATACATAGACCTCCGTCATTAAATAATATTTCAATAGTTTGATCTTGTTAAGCGCTGTTTTGCTGTGACATAGTCATTTTATTATAATTAATAAAAAAAAGGTAAGTAAACCAGTGATTGTAATAATAATGGTCTGGCATGCCTCAGTATCAGCTCGAACCGTTTTACCTTTGTTGTCTTGAATTTTCCGGAGATCTAGTGCTATGTAATGTAGCCGTTACATTGTGTGTCTTCTACCGCATTTATCACGGGGAGTGTTTCGAAGAGCTGTTTAACCTGATTCCTGCCGCTTAAAAGGCATGAAAGGCATTTATTTTCTCCAAATTAATTCCTTAAGAATTCTTTTTGATGTCATTTCAATATACTAGATACTACTACCGCTTCGGAAACAAATAGCGCTCTGAGAGAGAAGAAGCGGCGCAAGAAACTCTCACAGCATTCTTTTTTGTACTTTCATTGCTATTGCTATAAAATAATCATAATCTAGTCACAGGCTGTCCGATCACTTAGATATTCAGCTGTGGAGTAATAGGATTTACGACCGAGCCATTTTTTTTATAAAACATTTAAATTTATTAATAGATAATGCCTGAACAGTGGCTGGGACTTTATTATAAAAGTGTATACATTTACCATTAAAGCTATTATGTATCTTATGAAACCAACTAGAATTAGTTACAAGCAATCCCTTATTTCTAGTATTATAATAATGAAAATAACTATTAAGAGCAAAAAGCTGATTTCCACCTTCGCACGACACGCCACAAATTAGGATATCATCCTCACCATCTGGATGTGTGGTGGTCTTCCACAGTGCGGTTTTCAAGGAGCTTTCTTCCACGTACAAGAAAACTGTGGAATGAGCTTCCTTGTACGGTGTTTTGTGTGCACCTTACACCTTCCTCAAAGGCCGGCAACCTCAATAATTCCTCTGGCGTAGCAAGAGAGTGTGGGCGGCGGTGATCACCTAAACCTTCTCTTCCATAAACAAAACTATAACTTTATATGAATTTTCTGTCTGATATAATAAATTAAAATATAATGAGTTATCATTATTATTGTCGTTGTTAATAACACAAACCTTATCATTAGCGTACGCCGAAAAAATGCTTATACGTAAAAGTGCTCCTTATCACAACCCTGACCCCTACACGCTATCATAAAAGTTTACAATTATATCAGAACATATTTTTAGTCCTGATTTTTAATAGAAATTATTCATATCTCGTATATCGTCACCAAATATTATAAAACTAGAAATAAGTGATTGCTTGTAACTAATTCTAGTAGGCTTCATAAGATACATAATAGCTTTAAGGGTAAATGTATACACTTCTATAATAAAGTCCCAGTCACTGTTCAAGCATTATCTATAAATAAATTTAAATGTTTTATTAAAAAATGGCTCTGTCGTAAACCCTACTACTCCATAGCTGAATATCTAAGTAATCCGACAGCCTGGGACTAGATTATTATTATTTTATAGCAATAGTAATGACAGTACAATATTGTATATTTCATTAAAAAGAGCGCAAAAAAAGAATGGTGGGAGAGTTTCTTGCGCCGCTTCGTCTCTCTCAGAGCGCCATTTATTTCCGAAGACCTAGTAGTAATCTAGTATATTAGAAATGACATCAATGAAAATATATGCCTTTTCTGCCTTTTAAATCGCTCTTTTTCTTCTTGAATTTCAACAGATTTTATTGAAGATTTTATCTACATGGATATTTTATCTACAATTAAGATTTGCTGATTAACATTAGCTGAGTCCTTTGATAATTTATATATCTAGATATAGTCTCTAGCTCTTAGTCAACGCATGGCAACAGGCCAAGTTTCTTAGTTTAGTGTGCGTGACAGCTACGTCTTAGGCTGATAGATATATATATATATATATATATATATATATATATATATATATAGCGTTTATACTTTGCTCAGACTTTACTTACGTAAAACTTAGCTGGGTGTGATAATACACGAACTTTAGTTTTGCATTGGTCTGAGGTTAAGCTCGGCATAAATTCAGCTGTCAAATTATTATAAAATCAAAATTTATAATTATGCTAAGCTTATACTTAGCTAAGTTTCTTATAAGTAAAGTCTGAGCAAAGTTTTAGTACCCTCTGTAGCCACTATGTCTACTGTGTCTCAGCCTTACACTCGCGTTACGCATGTCACTTTGTTTTAGTGTCCGTGAAAGAACGCAGTGTGTTACTTTAGATAATTAATTTAAAAAATCTTCTGGTACGTTAATTTTTTCGATCAATTTTCCCTGACACCTATCTGTATATCCGTGTATACGGACTTCCAGAAAAGATTTTTATTTTTTATGTTAAACAGAATAATTATTATTGAAATATTTTCACTTCACAGATTATTTAAGATTAATATAAGTGCATTCATATTACTCTGTAAGTATGATGTAAATAAAAAAACTCAATTTTAGTTTTTTTTTTATGGAAAAGGAGGACAAAGGAGCGTACGGGTCACCTGTTGTTAAGTGATCACCACCGCCCACAATCTCTTGCAACACCACAGGAATCACAGGAGCGTTGCCGGCCTTTAAGGAAGGTGTAAGCGCTTTTTTTGAAGGTACCCATGTCGTATCGTCCCGGAAACACCACACAAGTAAGCTCATTCCACAGCTTTGTAGTACGTGGAAGAAAGCTCCTTGAAAACCGCACTGTGGAGGACCGCCACCCATCCAGATGGTGAGGATGATATCCTTACTTGTGGCGTGTCGTGCGAAGGTGGAATTCGGCGGCAGGAATCAAGTTAAACAGCTCTTCGGAACACTCCCCGTGATAAATGCGGTAGAAGACACACAATGAAGCGACGTATCTACGCAACGCCAAGTGATCCAGCCGTTCACAGAGCACTGGGTCCCCGACAATTCAAGCTGCTCTGCGTTGCACGCGGTCAAATGGATCGAGCTGATACTGGGGTGCGCCAGACCAGAGATGATAGCAATACTTAGTTTCGAGAAAACTGATTTTTTGACATGTCGAGAGCAGAGGAGTAGGTGAACGCTTCCCTTATGCAATGCAATAATCAAATACATTTGGAGACTTAAAAAAATATTACTGAGCAATTTGAAACAAATTTATTATTTAAACCATTAAATTCTAACAGTTAAAATTGTGTTTCAATTGATTGTTTTTTAAGGTATTACTTCAAAAAGTATGGAAGCGAAGACGGGACGGAAAAGCTAGTCGAATATAAATCTTATCAATTAACGCGGCGTTTGTCTAAGTTATTAAATTGAAAGTTCGAGAATTCGCCCGAAAATTGGCAATTACCGCCGTTTCCATCCAATATTCCGTTATGAAACTATCTTCGGCAAACTTGCGAGGAACTTGACAAAACTCGAAGAGTAATTTACACATAACAGAGCCAAATATAATGATATCAATGAGGTTTTAGAAGTTTTCATGTGTCATAGTTTGGCTTACGGCTAATTATTATATTCATTAGCAAGTAAACTCGCAATCATACAGGGTGGCCGAGAAGTTGACGTCCAAAGCTAAAATTTGAAATCCTCATGGTGATGAGTATCCGAATCACCCCTATGTATGTTATACGATCCTTTGATCCGCTTTTTTCACCTAATTGTGGTTTAGGACTTTTTTAAATTTTTTGGAAAACTTTTAGTTAATTTTATTGTTGATAATTATTTACTACAGTTGCAATAACCACATAAGAAATTATGAATAGTTTAGACAATGCGGAACTAGATAAGAATTGAGTCGTAAGTTCAAGATAACTGCTCCAGCTAAATTCATGAAAATGTTCAAGGTATCAAAAATAAAATAAAATGGCCTATGGCTTCTAACTATTTTTAAAAACTTCCCAGAACATTGGCCAATAAAATGAGACAAATTCAAATTTTAGCTTTGGACGTCAACTTCTCAGGCAGCCAGTATAAAACTAACCTAAAAAAATATTCAGTTCTTATCAAATTTAAATCTTATTATTTCTGTTTTCTACATTCTAGTTTTACAATTGGACGTTATTCCAGAAAAACGTTCTAAACCACAATCATGTCGAATTTGAGTTAAGAACACAAAACTGGTCACGTGATTCATATTAACCGACTGACAAAAAATGGCAGCCCCACTATCACCCTTTAAATGACATCATGACTTAGTAGCCCAACCCACATGTATGGAATACACTAATATTTATTAAACTTTGCACACGAATTCCTTAAAATGTGATGTTTGTGGCTTGGAACGTTTTTCAGGAACTACGTTCAATTACATAGTTTACTTTTACCAAGTTTTACTTACCTTTGCTGCGATTAAGCAGATGTCGCTTTTATTTTTAATATCTATGTTCTCAGTGAGACGTCTTGGGACCTCTGTCCCAAGGGCATAATTGTAATTATTTTAGTTACTTATAATTTGTATGTGTATTTAATCTATTGTTTCTGTGTTTGTCTCAAATAAAGTAAATAAATACGTCTAAATTACCGAATTCAATATTTTAGTCCATTTTCTAATTTTGGCATTTGAATATCCGATCTATAGAACGTGTTCTTAGATTTTAGGGTTTTATTGAGGGCGTCATATTTAGTACCGTTACACTATATCGTTACATAAATATAATATAATGTAATATAATATATAAAGGTATAGTGGTGACTGGTTAGGCTTTCTATCTCTTTCTCTACTATATGCATCCACACCAGTCACTTTTGAAATTTGAATATCCGATTAGCTGTTTATACTTTTTATATTATAAATTGTCCCTTACGTTTTTTTTTTCATTATTTTTAACGCTTAGAGAGCACTAGGGAGAAAACTAGGTCGTTCTCACCCGCGGAATATTGTCACCGGTCTAAATATTCCGCGAGTGGCAATGTCCTACTTATCTCACGTGGTGCGTATACTATTTTTCCCACCTAGATGAAGCGGTCGCTGTTATTGGAAGTTACTGGCTGGACAAAAATCGCATACGCGAAAGGGATACCAGATATTATAGTGTGTCTCTTTGACTCTCAATACCAATCTAATTTATGTGTCTCTGTCACATTATTATTGGTATTTTAGTGACGCATCTATTGTTCATCTTCTTTTGATACCCGAGTCATTCATAAGACAATCTCTTCCTCAACTATGATTGCCTGGTACCAAAATACAGTACAAAATTGTAGTATATAATATATATACTTACATATATATAATAAATAATGCTTTTATTTAATTTAGCTAGCATCCTCATTAATTGTATATTATTAAAACAAATAAAATTTTGATATTACTAATTTATTCAGAATTAATATCATACCACACCACACCAGTCGCGACGAGCGCTTACAGTCGATTCGGCCGTTTTGTCTCGCAACGTAAGCTAAAGAGAATTTAAACTAGTAGGTAATAACTAATATTCATAATAGTCTGTTTTGTCTAGTGTCTACAAAGTACAATACCGTCAGGTGAACTACAGTCCATTTGAGCTAGTCTCATCGACTAGTCAACGAAAGAAAATTAACGGTCTAGTTGTTTCGTTCACAGTTCACACTAAAATTAAATAACATCGACGCGTGTCGTGTATTGAGACTTATATTATGAATAATAGAGGTGGTCGTTAAGTCAATAAACTGTCTTTATTAACAGTTTTATATTCGTCAACGAATTAACTGTTTTTCTTCAACGAAAAAACCTATTGAACATAATAAGCTAATAAATTCAATCAACGTCTTCGCCCGTAACTCGCAAAAAATGAAGAAATTGAATGCCTCACTAAAACAGCTTAATTCAAAACAGTTGACGAATTTGCGAACGAAAACGTTGACTTGATATTATATTGACGAAATAAAAACCTTAATTATTAATAAATGCGTTAACCGATTTTTCTTAACCCGTTGACGATTTAACAGTTTTTTCAACCTGTTGACCATTGACAAAAAACAGTTAAATTAAATCTCCTCTATAATGAATAACACATTACATTAAGCGGATAGAGTGAAGAGTCTAAGAACATAAGACTCTGTTCAAATATATCGGAAAATAAATAAGATAGCTAATCATTAGCGTAGCTGAAATTTTCATGTACGAATCACTACTACTTATTGCTAGCCAGCTTATATAGCGTGTTTTAATATTCTGCGGTATTTGTTACAGTGACATCTGCCGATGATTCTCGTAAACTTTATTCTCTGACTATTTCTCTGACTAGCTAATATTATAAGATTCCAGCAAAGACGTTCTATACATTTGGACATATCATTCGCACTCTGATAACGGAACGGCAAAAGTGTGCTTTAAGACAATGTAAGCACACTTTTCTGTAGTCGTGTGTCATCTGTGTGTCAATCAACAAGCCTTAGTGTGCTATAAAACGTGCTTAAATAATACAGTAACGACTCAAAAAAAGATCTTAAGTAAGGTTAGGTAAGGTTTTTTTTATTTATATAAGATTGATATGCGAAAAGCGGAAGTAATTGAATAAAATGAATATTTTATTCATTAAATATGGTATTAATTATTGACAAATCCCCAGACAAGACCCGCTTGTCAGAATAGGACAGATGAAAGGACACAGTCAGAAATGAAAACAATAGAGTCGCTCTTTTTAACCGACTTCAAAAAAGGAGGAGGTTCTCAATTAATATTTTACAGCTTATAGAACGTCATTGTGTTCCAGATTAGTATGAACTCTTTTAAAATTTTTACTAAACATCGAAGTCTTACACTTTAGATTTTTGTAACTGTCGACAAGACATTTCTATTTATCAATAATTTAACCTAGCTTGGGACAAAATGACAGAGCTTGAATTTTGTTAAACTAATTTATTTAAAGAAAACCAAAATATTAACTATATTATCAATATAATATTTTTAAATCATTTTGACAGTTATTAATAGTAGATACTGCACAAGTTAGGTTCACTTGAACAACAACTAGGTACTTATAACATAAAATATAAATTTAGCTAATGTAAAACTTCATGTTTACAATGGAATTTAATGGATGGAAAAAATCGCATATTGTAAATAATTTAAAAGTGACTAATTATCTTTATTTCCACCTAGGAGAAGCAGCCCTGAATGTGTTTTTACATGCCCAAGAGGAAATCTAATTTATGTGTGTTGGAAAATAAATCCCCAAGGTTATTCTGGAGAGATTTTCTCATATAGCACTATTTTTACCAGTGGGAGGCTCCTTTGCACAGGATGCCGGCTAGATTATGGCTACCACAACAGCACCTATTTTTGTCGTGAAGCAGTAAATTGTAAGCATTACTGTGTTTCGGTCTGAAGGGCTCCGTAGATAGTTAAATTACGGGGTAAATGAGACTTAGCAACTTATGTCTCAAGGTGACGAGCGCAGTTGTAGTGCCGCTCAGAATTTTTGGGTTTTTCAATAATCCTGAGCGGCACTGCTCGTCTCGTCCCTTATTTTCATAAAAAATAAGTTATCAGAGCATGCTTTAATCCTACGCTTTATTTACACAGTACTATTATTTTAAACTTAACATAATTATGCTACCTAAGACTGCAACGGATCCAACAACACACGAATTAACTAGATACGTTCAAATTATATTACCGCCTTATTCATAATACAACAAATATCGTATTGTTGCGTAGCAACGCTTCGAAGTATATGACGAGAGTTGTCAAATTTCAAGACGTTGTTAATTTCAACAGCTCCGTCAGCAATATTCGTAGCTCAGCGGAAAAGTGTTTACTTTAGACGCTGTAGACCCGGGTTCGATACACCTACCAGTGTATGGAATTTTTCGGGTTTTGTAAAGTTAATGGAAATTTCTAGTAAGTTCAGGATCAAATCGAACAGAAAAAAAGGGATGGAAAATGTGTAAGCAGGATAAAAATAGTTAAAAGAATTTTCTAGTACAATTTAAATTTAAAGATGGAATGGGGGAATCGTTTTGAAAATGGAACAGATCCGGGGGTATATAAGCCGTACGTACGTACGTGGCCTACGACAGTTCTAGTTCTAGAAAGTGTAAATGAAAAGAAGAAGTAGTGAAAAGTGGAAAGTGATCCAGCTGAATAAGAAGATGTTGATGATGACTAGTGTTCGGTGAGGTATGATCTGTTGAAGGCACCGCCATCGACGAGAAGAACAGCGGCAGACCGCCGAAGTGCAAGTTCAAAAAGTGAACGCAAATAAAGACTCGTTCCTTTAAGCGGAGTATTTATTTCCAATCCCTGATCCACTCTCGTGTCATTTCATTTAAATATTGCCCCGGCTCCATGGACCACCGTTGGTAAAACTGAAATTCTGTATGATGGCTTTGCAATAGTTGAGTTAGTTATTTGAAAGAACCACTGACCTGTACAAATACCACTGGACAGACTGTTCCATATGTATGACAGCCAATGTTTTGTGCCTATTTGAAGCGCCACTCGCGAGCGTTAGCCAGAGAACTAATTTTGACGTTTAATACAAATGGCTGCGAAGGAACGTACAATACTCTGAAGTATTTTTGCAGTTTGAATCAATTTCGTTCGTTTTCCGTGTTATTTATACTTCAAGAGTCAACATAATAAAATAGACATTTTTTAAAATAGTTTCCCACCATCTGTCAATATTTGCTAAGGTTGTCATCACTAGTTTTAGTACCACAGACACTTTCTACATGAAAATTTATTGAATTTGGCGTTACTTTGCGGAAGTCCATAATTAAACAAATGATTTAAGTTTTCTTTAGTGTTGGCACGTGCAAGATTTTGGCGAGACAACACGTCCTGAGGATGCCTCGTGTAGAGGCGAAACACGTGTCGAAATGTTTTAAAAACAAATATTGGCGGAATTAACACTAAAGAACCCTTAAATCATTACATGGCCAATAGCGCCAAAATAGCGAATATCAAACAGGCACAAAAGCACTTTGATAGCCGCTAGTCCAGTGGTAATAGAACAGAAATTCAAAGATGATGAAGCTGTAGTCGCCGCAGTACAGGACATGTTTAGGTGAGCAGGATGAAGAGATTTAAGGTTACCTTCTCATCAAATTTAATTAGGATTAAATAAAAATTATCGGAAACATACACATTCTCACTGTTTACTGTATCACCCTGGTTACTATTATCTCTAGTCCTGGCTAGAACGTGATGCCCCCTCCCGTTCCTTATTCACCCCCTCGCGCTCGTCCTTTTGTGTCAGTACGGTTCGCAGTTTCATCATTGTTACGCGGCATTTTCGTGCTATCACTGCTTTTGAAGTTTTCATTGTTAAGTTTTGACTTTTGTTATTAACAGTTCTGTAGTTTCTGTTGTTCTGTGTCGCTTTAATAGTACCAGCAGAAAAATAAACACTTTTTTTACTTAACCCAGAGTATTTCATTGATTTTTCATCATTTTAATAATAATAATCAGCAACACAACCCAACGCCTTTTCTATAATACTAAAAAATAAATTGTAATTAATTTACTATTAGTTATATCTTAGTGATGCTTGTTTTGCACACCGTAACAAAGCGACGATATGACGTCATTGACGACAGGCCCAGAGATAACCGGGTAGTAAATATCTTTTCACTTTGTATTCTGCTTTGCATTTCGGAGTATAAGTTTATTTAAATATGCATTGTTCCCTTAATGCAAACAATTTTTGGCGCTCGGCCAATAGACATTTAAGATTGCATTAATCACATTGTCATTTAAATCGCGTCGTTATTTTAGACTAGTTTTTACTCCAACAAATGGTTAAAAATATTTCGACTGGTGTGACAAGTGACAAGGCATGATAATAGTTAATATTCATATCATATTTATATATTTTTTTCTCTTGCAATCTGTCTAATCACTTTGCATTTAGCTAGAGGTTTCACTAGAGGAATGGTATTAGTCCAGTCACCAATCCATTTTTTTAATGGCATAATCTTATACAATATTGAGGTCTTGAGAGGCTTTTCTCTTTAGTCTGTTGAAAGAACTTCTACTCACCAGATTGCAAGCGAGTGCGTTTGGGTGGGCTTATTTATAATTATGTATTTTTATTTTTTTTGAAATACCGAGTTTCAGAATGTTAAAACATTGATGTAAATACTGTCCTCTAGATCAGTTTTATTTAATAAATATTTTGGAACCCGCAAATAAGTTTCCAACACTTATCATACTAATTAGTGAAAACAAATAGCTAGTGTTATACGTAGCTTATCAAGCACACTACAGTAATAAACCTGGTCTGTTTTCATCGGTTGTCTGCCATCTAGAGGTTCAATCTAGATGTATAAATTATCTAAGTTAATATCATGCCACTAAGAAATGAATTATGAAACTCTTTTTTTTTTACTTTTACCACAGAGTAGGAATAGATACAGTTTACGTATACATTATAACAAATTTCCGATAATTTTCCGACTATTAATAGCCTAGCTCAATTAACATACTCGTACTTAAGTAGATACATGCTTAATCTATGTTACTTATTAATAAACTCGAAGTAAAATTTTTCCAAATTTAAAACTTTTGTCTTTATCTTACGTTTGTTAATATAGAATAACATGATAGGGAGAAGTAATTTTAAACTTGGAGTAACTTTACATTGCGATTATTAATAAGACAAAATGTGTTAAATTTTATTTGAAGTAAAACTTCTTTAGGCGCGAATTGGGGGTAACTCAGAATTTTTTTCTGACGGAAGTAACGCTCAGTACAAATACAATTGAAAGAATTTTTAAACCGTTATAATTTAATGGTTTTAAAAAATATTTCAAATTGCTCGGTAATATTTTTTTTTAAATCTCCAAGTGTTTATCTATTACTACTATTGCAATAAATATTAAATAAGTTTTCCGAAATTTTTAGAGCTTCGTTAATTTGTTCTTGGTTTTTGATTTTCGTTTCTATTTACTTACAGTAACAATCATAGTAAATGAAATTAACAGAAACATATAGTATAATATTTAGTCTCTTTGTTTAATATAATTGGAACGTTACATACAAGAAATATTTATTTAAATCGCTCAAGGAAATATGCCAGACGATCATAGAGACCAATTCTTGTCACTCATTCAGTTTTCTTCGTATAATTCATATTTTTACGCAATTTTGGGCAAAAGATGAGGTTCCCTGGTGCGCGGAATGAGAGGCAGCACCAACGGCATCCTAAAGATGATTAGTAGCAGGTCAGACTGCAAATATATGAGTCACTGTTACTCTATTTCTAATGGGATGGAGAAATAGTGACTCAAATAATAGTAATAAGTACTTAGTTACGATTAGGTTTATTACTAACGTAGTTTTTTAAATCTAACATGATTTTGAGTCTGTAGTTACTTGAAAATAAAGTTTTATTATTATTATAATACTAAGGAAGAAGTGTCCACTGTAATACAATACAATATAATTTACTTTGGCGACCCATATAGCCTAGTGGTTAGTGATTCTGCGTTGTGTGCGAGAGATCCCGGGTTTGAATCTCGGTAGGTGTAAACATTTATATAATGATTATAGTCATTTGTTTCCGAGTCATATATGTTTATATGTATTTATGTATGTTTAGGTTAGTATATTGTATTAAATAAATCGTTGTTTTATACACACAATACAGGCTATGCCTAGTTTGGGGCAAAATAATTTAAAGTTATTTTATCAATATAATTATATAATATCATGATCTTTCCTGTTCCAGATCATTACTGGGGAAGATCATTAATAATTTAAACCAAAAACAACCTTCCAATGATAGATTCCTGCATTACACCTAAGCTTGGCCCACTCACCCCCGAGACCGTTTCCCATTATCGTCAACTCCTTGCATCCTAAATTAGAATTGAAACGTCCAAAGATGATCCTATTCAAAACTGAAGTAATTTATTTTTAATATTTCATCGTATTTACTCGATTATATATACGCGAACAAATCACAGTAAATTCCCTTACTGTGTTATTAATAAACGCGACATTATAACAAATTTCCCATAATTTTCCGACTATTCATAGCCTAGCTCAATTAACATACTAAAGTAGATACATGCTTAATCTGTGTTACTTATTAATAAACTCGGAGTAAAAATTTTCCAAATTTAAAACTTTTTGTCTTCTTTACCTTACCTTCGTCACTACAGATTTACATGACAGGGAGGAGTAATTTTAACTTGGAGTAACTTTGCACTGCGTTTATTAATGATAATATATAGATATAGATAGAATATAGAATATAATAGTAACTAAATACTAAATTAGATATCTATCTTTCGATAGATGATGAGAAAATATTTTATTTCACGAAATCAGTGAGACCCCGTCAGGAATAAAGTTCCTTAAGCCTTTTCTGTTACTCTAATTTGATATGGATATTTTGATAGAAGACTGAATTTTTAGGCACAGTATTAATGTATTATAGTAATATATTATATTAACAACACTGTAATGACATTAAATTAAAACCTATTGTTACATGGAAGCGTATCAAGAATACTGGCAGTATTTTCGCGTTGGATAGCTTGGCTGATCCGTTGACCGAGATAGCTGTCAGCGTTTGAGTTCCCAGTGCCAAGGGCCAAGCGTCTCGACACTCGATATACCTATGTGCGACGTTTGCTGTCTTCGGCAGTCGAAGCAGCAGCCCCAGCACCAACTGATGTAACTTGGACATGAGAAGGAGCCAGAGGGTCGACGCAAGTCATGTCCCATAACTACGCCTTTCCCTGTGCCCAAGCCGCCTGGGTCATTCCATCGGGACGCTTACCATGCTCTGCGGATGACTTCATGAATGGTGGCGTGACGACTGATACGGCCTGTCGATTTTAGACAGAATTGCCCGTGATACCCAAGAGCATCTACTCGCACGCCACATCCATGTCTTTAAAAATAAGCTATATTATAAGAAGCACAAAAGTGAATCATTCTAACATAACAATTTTTTTTTTAATTTAATAACAAAATAAATGTCCTCACAGATTTGGTCCCAGCGAGTCTTAGTTATCGCTCCATTGTTAGATTATTAAGGCTGTATACAGTAATAACTAGATTCGTAAAATACAATTTACAAATAAACTTTTACGTATAAATAATACACAATTTTTTGCTTTGACGTATCGCGACAACGCAATATTCACCTTATCGCAAAAATATGGCCGCAGCAACAGAAATTAAAACTATTTCGAATACAGTTTAGTACTTTGACGTTATGTATCTATATTGTATAGTGTCACTGGCTGAATAGATATCTTGAATGTAGACTAGTTCATGCTATACTAGAGGGAGACTTATTGACTAACTTCACAGTCTCCAACAAAAATGTCACTTTCATCAGTAGTTCCCTAAGATTCTAAAAGAATTATAATTTTAGAATTTGTTATTTATTTTTATTTTTTTATTGCTTAAATGCGATTGGGCTTAACTTGGAATATCTTAAATGTTTGAGTTTAAAATAAACAACGGCCCAATATAGTCAAGATAATAAGATAATAACTTTTGCCCATCAATGGCTGACATAAATAAATTGTAACACTAAATTTAAGATTTGTTTAGAGAAATTTAAATACACAACCTCTCTATAACTAGACAGATAATTAGATAATTTATACATCTAGACAGAGGCTCGTGCTACTAGACAACCGATAAAAACAGGCCAGGTTTAATACTTTAGGGTGCGTGACAAGCCTCGTCTTATGCTCGCGATTTGTATAAGTGTCCATTGGTCAAAATAGAGGTTCAACTGTCAACGTCAATAGTTTTCGACGTGTTCACAGTTTTTTTTATGAAAATTCGGGACGAGACTAGCAGGACGTTCTGCTGATGGTAATTGATGAAACACAGTAATGTTTACGTATTACTGCTTCACGGCAGAAATAGGCACCGTTGTGGTACCCAAAATCTAGCCGGCATCCTGTGCAAAGGAGTATCCCACTGGTATATACTGTCACAGTCTATCTAGATGTATAAATAATATAAGGATTTCACTAATAACAGTCCGTAGTATCTTAAAACGGTAGCGAACTAAGCCATTATTCTGGCACAAGAACAATTTGTAAGAATTATAATGGTTTAAACGTATCTAGTTCTATTAGTGGTTAAGCCTCGCTGGTTGGAGTTGAGATAGTTTTAAACCAACTATTTATCAGTCCTAGCCAAGACCCATTCAAACAATAAGTTTATGTCTTAACTTAGAACGATTAATTTCCCGTGGTAATCAATAGCTATGTTTTTAGTACCTTTAGTAGTATTATTTCAAACAATCCTTTATTTTAAATACATAAATCATACCTATAACATTGTAATAGTAATATGCTCAGTCCCAGTCCCAGTGTTTGTTACCAAACTCCTTCGAAACGGCTACACCAATTTGTTTGAAAATTTGTGTGTATATTGGGTAGGTCTGAGAATCGACCAACATCAGCTATTTTTCATACCACTAAATATTATTTTTTTATTTTATTGACAATTTTTTTATTTTTTATTTATGAGTCAGCATTAAAATACTTCAAATTTTACCCATTTAAAATCAACACTTATTTTTGTATCGCGATTTTAATTCAAATTCAAATTCAAATATTTTTATTCAAAATAGGATGTGACATCACTTATTGAAAGTCAAACACTACCACCCATTCCAAAATGAATGCCTCAAACCTGAGAAAAATGGGCGCAAAAAACTCAGCGGGCTTTTTTTTCATCGAATAAATATGTTTACAAAGTAATATTGTACAATTAAACTTATTATTTAATAGCCTGAGGGCGGTCACTCCATTGACAATCTGTGGTATCATTAAGAAAGTCATTTATGTTATAGTAACCTTTCCCACACAATCGTTTTTTAACAATTCTTTTGAAGAACGTAATACTTTTGTTTTGAACATTTACTGGGATCTTGTTGTAAAAGCATATCCATCGCCCCACAAAAGACTTACTAACTAATATTATTCTATTCCATCCAACAGATACGCAATAAAGTTGCAATCGAATAAATGATTATTGTAGTATGATAAATTTTATGTATGATATATTTGGTAGGTATGAGAATCAGTCCTCATCTATTTTTTAACCCCAAAAATTTTAATTATTGATTTTTTTTATTACTTTATATAGCAATACAAAACGAATAAGCCAATCATAAGTCTGTTTATGCTTGCTTTCTGGATCTGAACCGCGCTTTTGATCTAGTGAATTATGAAATCCTCTGGAGCAAATTGCGCGCCTCAGGTGTTCCTGAATCAGTGGTAGAGGTGATGAGATACTGGTACGGGGGACAAACGAATCATGTGAGGTGGGGCGACACGACCTCTGATGCCTATAGGTCAGAATGCGGGGTTCGTCAGGGTGGACTAACCTCTCCGGACCTTTTTAACGTGTACGTTAACGACCTGATAGGCGGGCTGAGGAGCACTGGAGTCGGCTGCCATATCGATGGTGTTTGCTTTAACAACCTGAGCTATGCGGACGATATGGTGCTCCTTAGCCCGTCGATCAAAGGACTCAGAAAGTTATTGTCAGTCTGTGAGAGTTATGCCAACTCTCACGGACTGAAGTACAATGTCACGAAGACGAAAATGCTTGTTTTCAAAGCGGGAAAGGGTCCGGAGAGAGTTCCCGAAGTGTATTTGAATGGAACAGAGGTTCGGGTTGTTGAGCAGTTCAAATACCTTGGACACATTGTCACTGACGATCGCAAGTACGATCTCGACATGGAGCGGGAAAGGCGGTCATTGTCGGTTCGGTGCAACATGCTCGGGCGCAGATTTGCTAAATGCAGTGATGAACTGAAGGGCATCCTCTTCAGGGCATACTGCCAGTGTTTCTATACCTGCCAGTTATGGTACCGATACAAGAGGGCGTCCTTCAGCACCATAAGGGTGCAATATAATGATGCATATCGCATTCTTATGAAGTTACCGCGGTACTGCAGCGCGTCGGGCATGTTTGCCGAGGCGGGAATGCCCGATTTCTTTGCTGTCATCAGAGCTCGTATATCTTCCTTCTGGGAAAGATTGCGTAGCTCGTGTAACAGCATCCTCAAGGTGGTGAGCCAGGACCTGCGTAGTCCAATGATAGCCCATTGGCTCTCGACACATCGGGAAGCAAATAGAAAATAGCTTTGGACACAAAGCTGTTTTCTTTTTTGCTTTTATCTGACTGAGATAAATAATTAATGAAAATAAATTTGTAATTGTATTGTATTGTATACTATTTTATTTGTACGACTCAATATTGTGTATGGGATTTTATGCCTGCAATAAAGAATTATTATTATTATTATTATTATTATTATTATTATTATTATTATTATTATTATTATTATTAATATTATTATTATTATTATTATTATTATTATTATTATTATTATTATTATTATTATTATTATTATTATTATTATTATTATTATTATTATTATTATTATTATTATTATTATTATTATTATTATTATTATTATTATTATTATTATTATTATTATTATTATTATTATTATTATTATTATTATTATTATTATTATTATTATTATTATTATTATTATTATTATTATTATTATTATTATTATTATTATTATTATTATTATTATTATTATTATTATTATTATTATTATTATTATTATTATTATTATTATTATTATTATTATTATTATTATTATTATTATTATTATTATTATTATTATTATTATTATTATTATTATTATTATTATTATTATTATTATTATTATTATTATTATTATTATTATTATTATTATTATTATTATTATTATTATTATTATTATTATTATTATTATTATTATTATTATTATTATTATTATTATTATTATTATTATTATTATTATTATTATTATTATTATTATTATTATTATTATTATTATTATTATTATTATTATTATTATTATTATTATTATTATTATTATTATTATTATTATTATTATTATTATTATTATTATTATTATTATTATTATTATTATTATTATTATTATTATTATTATTATTATTATTATTATTATTATTATTATTATTATTATTATTATTATTATTATTATTATTATTATTATTATTATTATTATTATTATTATTATTATTATTATTATTATTATTATTATTATTATTATTATTATTATTATTATTATTATTATTATTATTATTATTATTATTATTATTATTATTATTATTATTATTATTATTATTATTATTATTATTATTATTATTATTATTATTATTATTATTATTATTATTATTATTATTATTATTATTATTATTATTATTATTATTATTATTATTATTATTATTATTATTATTATTATTATTATTATTATTATTATTATTATTATTATTATTATTATTATTATTATTATTATTATTATTATTATTATTATTATTATTATTATTATTATTATTATTATTATTATTATAAGCAAAATGTCTATTTGTAGACAATGTGCAAATTCTTGGTTTATTCTCAGGTATAAATTTATGCCAAGTTTATTTGTAAGGCCGTTAATATTTATATATTTATAGAAATAATTAAAAAAATCATGTGACCAAAGAAATGTTTGAAACCTCAGTACCCGCTTTCATTAAAAGACACAAAACAAATAAAACTGCAATTGTTTTCTTTTTGTAGGGCGCAAGGCTCTCTTGGGGTTCGCTCCCTCATTTTTGAGGATCGTTGTCAGCATTAGAGATCCATCTAGTGCGGAAGATCTGCCTCCACCGGTTTTTATCCAGCTTCTCTTAGATAGATAAAGATAGCCTTTATTTCTAGATATTAGTGATTTAGTAACATGTTTTTTTTTCCTCTATTTTTTAACAATATATCTAGCTTGTACATAGGGCCTCTTCTAGGACCTTCCAGTGCTCTCTCTCCCGCGCTTCTCTACTCCAAACTGGTCCAGCAACCTTCTTTATGTCATCTTCCCACCTTAGTATCTGTCTGCCTCTCTTTCTTTAAGCATCTCTCGGGTACCAATGGGTTAGTTTCTGTGACCATTTGTTTGGGCCTCTGATCATATGACCCGTCCATTTCCACTTAATTTTTTTTTTAATATTTTTGTTATGGGGATCAGATGATCCCGGAACGGACATAAGAGAAAAAATAAAGGTTTGTTTTTTCTCTTATGTCCGTTAGTCTTTCTGTGTCCTGTAATTTTATGTCCAATAGGCTCCTCTACATGGTGTTTAGGCATACCTCCATATTTCTCATATTTTGCTTGAAAGTACCCAGGTTTGGCATCCATAGGACATACATGGTGTTATGCAGGTGTTTAAAATCTTGCCTTTTTCTAGTGCTGGAATCTTCTTACTTTTCATGATCTCCTTTAATGACCAGTAGCGTTTCCAAGAGTTATCACTCCTTTTATTGATCTCTTTATCCATTTGGTCCGTTAGGGATATTTTCTGGCCTAGATATTCATATTCATTCACATACTCTACGCTTGTACCTCTTAATTCAATTTTTGCCTTTGGTCCATTTGTCATGACTTTTGTTTTAGACGTATTCATTGTCAACCCAACTTTTGTGCTTTCCTCATCTAATTGATTGATCATTTCGTGTATCTCTGTGGGATTCTCACTCAATAGTACTATGTCGTCTACAAATCTTAAATGATGTAGATATTCTCCATGTATGATAAGAAAAGGTTTTTCCCAGTTAAGAATTCTGAAGATCTGCTCTATTACTGCTGTAAATAGCTTTGGTGACAAAGGGCCCCCTTGCCTAACTCCTTTCTGTATCTCAAATTCTTCACCAATGGATTCCAATTTTATTCTTGCCTTGCTGTTTTTGTATATTTGCTGTATTATATTAATATATTTTTGTTCTATCACTTGGTTTTTTAGTGCTTCCAAGATGCTGTGGTGTTTTAAAGAACCAAACGCTTTATTAAAGTCAGTAAATGCTACATATATATCTTTCTAAATTCATTACACTTCTCAATAATCTGCTTTAGTGTATGTATATGGTCCACGGTTGAATAGTTGCTTTGGAATCCCGCTTGCTCAATAGGCTGGTTTTCTTCAAGTATTCTGGTCATGCGTGCTAACATTATTTTTGAAAATATTTTATATAAGTAAGGCATACGGCTTATAGGTCTGTAGTTGTGCATCTGCTCCTTGTCTCCTTTTTTATATATTAGGATAATTGTAGTTGTTTTCCATTGCTTTGGTATCTCCTCAGATATTAATATATTATTGAAAATATCCACTACTAGTGTCTAATGTGGCCTCTAGACATGATTTTAATAATTCGTTCGTGATTCTATCCTGGCCTGGAGCCTTCTCATTTTTTTGGGATAACACAGCTTTAACTACCTCTTGTTTCATTATTGGCGGAACATTTTGTACTGTTGTGTTTGCATCATCTTTGGTGAATTTTATCGGATTGTCATCTTTATAGAGCTGTTGATAAAACTCTGTTGCAATATTTATTATATTTTTTCTTTTTGTTATAACTTTATTGTTATTATTATATTTTTTAGTTTCGGACTCATTAGAGTTTCGTATTTCTCGAAGGGCTTTTTTCACTCCACTTATTTTTTCTATATGAAATCTGATTCTGTCTATTCTTATCATGTTTCTGTGTCTTCTTATGTTTTTTTTTATTTCCTTGCTGATGGACGCAATTTATTTCTTATATGTTTTCCTATCTTCCAATAGTTTTTTTCTGTTCGTCATAAGTTTCCTTGCTTTTTCTCCGATTTTGTCTTTTTTCTGTGGATTTGCTCTAAGTTTATTGCTCAGACTGATAAGCTCATCTTGTTAAGCCTCATATTTGTCCTGTACAGATTTCTTATTAATTAGTATTTGTAGATTTTGTTTTGTTAACTTCAGTATTTTTGCTGGTATCTCTTCTTTCAGGAAGTCACCTACGTATTATAGTTGGTCTACTTTTCTGTGTCCTAATATTCGCAACTGCTCCACGTACCTATGATTGTTATTGAAATTCATGTGGTTGATTGTTTCAAGATCTTGAAAGGTTTTCCGATCCTTGGTTAATATAAAGTCTATTTCGTTCTTTACTTTCCCGTAGGGTGAAATCCATGTCCATTTTTAATTTTTTTTTTATATTAAGTAGTCATTATTTTTAGGTTATTTTGGAGTGCAAAGTTCACTAGCCTTTCCCCATTATCATTTCTCTTTCCGTTGCAATACAGGCCCAGACTATTTTCTTCGTCTCTAAATCTTGAACCAATCTGGCCATTGAAATCTCCCATTATTATAACATTTTTATATGTTTTATTCAGGCATGTTGTTAAGTCCTCATAGATTTTATTCTTTATTTTTGGCATTGCTTGGTCAGTGGGAAACTCTTAGTCTCTTAGATACATACATACATATAATCACGCCTCTTTTCCGAAGGGATAGGCAGAGACCACTTCTTTCCACTGCTACGATCTTTACATACTTGTTCCGCTTCGTCCACTTTAATTATTCATTTCATACATGCTCTTCGGTTTACGGTTCTCTTGACCTGGCCTTTTTCCAAGACGTCCCTGATTTGATCTCGAAACGTCCGCCTAGGTCTACCCCTTCCAACACTTTCATTCACACTGGCCTTATACACTTTCTTCATCAATCGTTCTTCATTCATTCTCTCGACATGGACAAACCATCTCAGCATACCTTTCTCAATTTTTGTCACAATATCTTCTTTCAGACCACAACGTTTCCTAATCTCACTATTTCTTATCCTGTCACTCAGTTTAACTCCTATCATACTTCTCAACGCTCTCATCCCAACTGCATTTATTCTGCTTTCATTTATCTTCTGCCATACCCAACTTTCACTTCCGTACATGAGTGGTGGAACCAACACTCCCTCATGCACAGTCAAACGAGCCTTATTAGACACCTTCTGCCTGTTCATAATGGAGTGCAAAGCTCCATTCACCATGTTTACTGCATTCACTCTTCTTTCAATATCACTCTCATACTTTCCATCTCTTGTAAATTTAGAACCCAGATACACAAACTTATTCACCTGTTCAATTTTTACATCTTCAATCACGATATTGCAGTCTGTTACTACCTCATCTCTTTCAAACACCATCACTTTCGTCTTCTTTATATTCATCTTCATTCCCTTTCTACCAAAAGCTCTCTTAGACCGCGTTTCAACTGTGAGGTGGTGCCAAACTACACCTATCTTGGTTCAATTATCACCAATACCGGGGCTTGTGAGTTGGAAACCCAAAGGCGATCTAGGTCTGCGGTAGAGAAGTTCAATAAGATCTGGAAGGACAGAAGAATCACCAAAGCCATTAAGGTTCGACTTAGAGGTGCCTTGTGTTTCAATTCTTCCTCTACAAAGCTGAAACCTGGTCACCTAGACTTCAAGACCACCGCAAAATGGATGCCTTAGAGATGTGGTGTTGGAGACGACTGCTGAAGATCCCTTTTACGTCTTCTTCCTTTCTATTCTAATCCTTTCTAATTCCATCTTAAAAGAACTGAAGATAAAAGAAAGGCTATCGTTGACTGGGCAACTATAAATTCTGAGTTCTATGGTCACAACTCCAAAATTAAAAGATCGATTGAGCGGTTGATAGTGCAGGGCCAGGTGGAGGGGAAAAGAGCGAGAGGAAGCTCACCCACGCGATGGACGGATCTTATCAAAACAGTGACCAATACACCTGTGGTGGAGTTCTCCTGCAATGCTGCAAACCGTCAAAAGTGTCACTAGTTCTCACTGAAAAAACATATAAAATCCAGTTAATTTACTATTTCTCCAAACATAGAAATTTTATCATAGCAAGCCTAGGAAAAAACCCACGTTGGTCATTAAAAACAATATTCGCCTCAATAATAATGTCTGTAAGTTCAAGTATTCTACAGCTTTGCAGAATGCTAATGAATTTGATAGATATAGATATGTAGATTGTTTATTTACTTTTCCATTTCTTATTTTTATTTATTACTATTCACGCCTTTATTTGCTGCGTTAGCTACATAAGCGTTCATCATTAAATTTTCCAAACACTTTGTCAGGAAAAGTAAATTTTAAATAAATAGTAATAGTAGACCAAAGGAGTAGGTCATCATACAATTTTCATTGGTTGTATGAGAGCTCACGAAAGAAGCCATAAAAAAGAGAATGAGAATGTGTAGAGAGAAAAGAGAAGGGGGACTTAAGATAGGGGTTTCATTATTCATCATTCTAAATAATATTACATTAACAAGAAACTAACCGAACCAAGTTATGAGGAGAAGCTACTTAATACGTTTGATTATATAATATTACCACGTATAATCGCAATATGAGATATTAAGTAAATTTGTTATCAAACAGTTTTTGACCGTTTCATTTAAGTAATGGTTATATTGTTCTTTTATTAACCAAAAATTCAAAATAACCCATGATATTATTGCAAATTTGGACTCAAATAAAGAAGGATCTCCCTTATAATATAAGAAGTAATAAAATAAGGAAGAGAAAAATAAACAAAGTTAACATGTTGGGATGAAGTAAATAATTCCGAAATCATATTTTGAGCTTCATGAGTAGGCATATTTATGACAGATAACAAACACCAAACCATATCAAGCCATGAGTTTGTGTCTACATTTATAAAATACTTACAATTAATACTTTATAATAAATTTATTATTTATTGTTACAGATACGCAGCGTTTAAAATATGTTCAGGAGTAGAAACAGAAAATAGAATAAAATGACGTTGTGCAGAAGTGCGTTCTCGTGCACGGTCAGTGCTACACTGATCGTCGCGTTGTGCGTTTCGTTCGAAGTGAACTCTATAGAGAGGAGGGAGGAACCGCATCAATATACGATACAAGAATTGATCTCAAATATATATGAAAGTAAAGCATCTAATGACCTGGGTATGGATCCATGCAAAGCTGGTAAGTACCTAATGTGTAAATATTTTATATTTTACTTACCTACTATATTTAAATTTACAAAATCCTTGTATAGACACGGCATAACAAACTATATAATACTAGAATTTCCAAATTTAGGTCTTACATCTGACGCAAAACAAAGCTCTCGGTGTTGAGATTTTTTTTTTAATGAAAACAAGGGACGAGGCGAGCAGGACGTTCAGCTGATGGTATCAATATACCCTGCCCATTACAATGCAGTGCCGCTCAGGATTCTTGAAAAACCCAAAAGTTCTGAGCGGCACTACAATTGCGCTCGTCACGTTGAGACATAAGATGTTAAGTCCCATTTGCCCAGTAATTTCACTAGCTACGGCGCCCTTCAGACTGAAACACAGTAATGCTGTAAGCATTACTGTGTTTTTAAAGTGTTTTAACAGTATTGCTTCACGACAGAAATAGGCGCCGTTGTGGTACCCATAATCTAGCCGGCATCCTGTGCAAAGGAGCCTCCCACTGGAATAGCAGAATTGCTGCACAAAATAAAATATCTTAGTATGCATCCTCAAAATAATTTTAAAAACATGAAACTGCTTATCATTTTTAAATACGTTACACATATACACACTCGATATTTTTCACACCCCTATCAGAGAAAGCCGTCAATAACCCACCTACCTTACATCTAATGTTTTCAATCATCTCTTGTTAAAACCACAGATCAGCATTTAAATACAGGGAGTTATATCTACTAAAAGAAATTTCATAGGTATTTTAGCAGGTGCTTAAATTTATCAAATTTCCTTTACAAAAATTCAAATTCCTTCTCGACATTGTTCTACAAAAAATGTCTCATACTTGAGTGTTTATTGTTTATTTCATAGTCGTCTCGCCTTTCATAATTTTGCTTGACAGGGAGACGAGGGTGGGTTTTATTGTCGACTGCTGATTCCTGTTTTAGCTCTTTTTAATGACTGTCACTTTCAAATAAGTTCGTATCGGAACGTCTCTTGAATACTAATATATATTTTGATAAGTCCAATATTTATAATGGTCTATGTTTTTAATAAAACAAACTTTCAATGCAACTCAATACACTTGTAATCGCTAATGTTTTGAAACAATTATTATGAATACGAAACGTATCATACGTTCTTTCATGAATCATTGTCATCATTTTAGCCGGAAGACGTTCGTTGCTGGACAAAGGCCTCCCCCTCAAATTTAAATCATGATCGGTCCTGCTCTGCCCTTATCCAACCTATTCCGGCGATCTTGACCAGATCGTCGGTACATCTTCTGGGGGCATACCAAACTATGACTTCCAGTACGTTGTCGCCATTCAAGATCTTTACTGCCCCAACGGTCATTTGTCCGTCGAGCAATGTGCCCTGCCCACTGCCTTCTTTAGATTCGCAACCATCTGCGCTATGGCGGTGACTTTGGTTCTCCTACGGATCTCCTTATTTCTGAATCGATCTCGCAGGGAAACTCCGAGCTTAGCCCTCCTCTCCATTGCGCTCTGAGTGACCATGTTTCATAAACGGCAAGGGTTTTAGTTTGAAATTTGAATTAATTTGTAGTATTTAGATGTCTTACGCTAGTCTGTCTAGAAATCATGTTGAAGATAATAAATTAAAAAAACTTTATGAAAACTTCCTATGGGAGGGTAAGCCGCTTTGTAACGTAACGCGTTACGGCGGCAGTCTGTCTGGCTTCCTTTTCTTTCACGCATACGGCAGCGGTAAGCAGGCTTTTCCTCTCTCACTCTAACCAATTGTTTCTTTTATAGGAATGATACTAATAATGTACGTACGTACAAATTCTAATGTACTCGTACATATTCAAGAATTGTATCTAAAAATATTATATTTTTTATAATAAATAAAAGATTTTATTAATAAATAAGCTCTACTTACAGTATCATATTAATATACATAAAGTAATAACCTAAGCTAAGTTAAACTATTTCAATATTAAATAGTTCAACTTAATAAAAAATAATAAGTTTAAGTTATCATTTCTGTCGGGTGTCTTGAGACGCACACGATTTTTATTTTTATCTAGACAACTTGAAATGAAAATAAAACGCGTTTTAATTTACTAAGTTCATCGAAGAATGGACACTTTTTCACAAATTATCTGAACTTTTAAAGCTTTTCAAATTGAGTGATCAAGTTGTCATTGAGTGTTCCGAACGATAAATAAAATCCGACCTATAAAGCTAATAAAAGCCTTTCCAATCAATCGAACCTTATAAATCGTGCTTCTACCTTTTTTCGTTTTTCTCAGTACTGAATTACATCTATGAGTTGATTTATACCAGATGAAATGTTATACTAAGTTAAGTAAATCTCGTGAGTTTATATCATTTGAAGAAACAACACTAAGAAAATTATTTTCTTGAATAAATATTTTTCTACGCAATGCCTTACATACAGTAGTCGAGATTATCATTGTAATCTAACTTTTCTATGGAACGGAAGAATAATGAAAAGATAAATTCACACTGAATACATTATTCTGCTTCATTTTAATAGGTATTAAATAATATTTAACTGATAAGTAAAACTTACATATTTGTTGCAACAGTTTTTATGATATATTATTACTAGCTGATGCCCGCGACTTTGTTCGCGTAGATAAAGGGTATTTAAAAATAATAAGCAATTTTGGAACTGAAGATAGAGAGACTGAGATTATCTCATGTCCTATTCCACTTCCGATTAATGTTCCCCGTTCTCGACATATTATATGAATCTTATTTCGAGGAAGATTAAAACTACTCTTGGTATAGTTATAGCTCATCGTTTCAGTTTCAGTTTTTCACAAATCCTGCGGTAGGTAGTATGGATTTTGAATAAAAAAGTAGCCTATGTCCTTTCCCAAGCCTTAGTATATCGCTGTACCAAATGTCATCAAAATTGGTTCAGTAGCTCAGACATTAAGCCGTAACAAACAAACTTACATTCACATATATAATATTACTAGGGATAATCAGGATATCAGTCTCGTGCCAGATTTTGGCGAGACAACACGTCCTGAGGATGCCTCGTATAGAGGCGAAACACGTGTCGAATTGTTTAAAGACAAATATTGGTGGAATTAACACTAAAGAAAAGTCAAATCATTTGGATAACTAGGGATAATAATAAAAATCAAAAAAAAAAAATGGAGCTATAAATAATAAATATAAACTGCGGCGCAGCTAACAACGACCTTCTCCGGATACAATAAGGAATGATGTTCCATGAACAAAGATCTCAATATTACAAACAAGTAAAAACAATGGTAGATGCAAAAGTATAAACTGCAGCGCAGCTAACAACGACCCTTCTCCGATTACAATAAGGAATGATGTTCCAAGCACAAAGATCTAAATATTACAAACAAGTAAAAACAATGATATATGCAAAGTATAAACTGCAGCGCAGCTAACAACGACCCTTCTCCGATTACAATAAGGAATGATGTTCTATGCACAAAGATCTAAATATTACAAACAAGTAAAAACGATGATAGCTAAAAAAGTATAAACTGCAGCGCAGCTAACAACGACCTTCTCCGGATACAATAGGGGATGATGTTTGATGATATATATTTCATTAATTTTGATGCAGATTAAGCAAAAAATTGATGCAGATTTTTTGATCCAATTGTATGAATCGTGGTCGTGGCAGAACCGAGAAGGCGATGAGAAACTCTTGACACTAGTAGTGCATCAATCTCTCCACTTGCCGCCTAATTTGTTTTGGTCCTTGATTCCCTAATTCATTACGATAATACATTACACACACTACTGAAGACGTCCATACTTTCGGATCTTTTAGTTGCTTTTGTACTGCATAAGTTACAATAGAAAGTTCTTCAGTGTTAGCCTTATCGAAGCCAGATTTGTACATGTTCCACGTAATGCCTTAAATGCTATCATAAATAAAGTTGAATTCACAACGTATACATAAAAGCAATAAAGTATAAAGTGACTCGCTTTTTTTCTTCAGTCAACTATACAAGGGTTGGAAGTTTGCCGGATATAATAAAACATTAAATTACACTTACACTATATACTATTATACTTTTTTTTTTTATATATATTTATTAATAAAAAACAAATTTTACATTGCGGTTTCAAAGCAATAAAAACCACTGAGGTTTGTACAATTGCTAAATTAAGTCTACACCAACAGAGTTAAATTAATAAAAGAAAAAATAGTTCACAATCACTTAGCTATACATTATAATTATACAAATAAAAGTAAAAGTACTTGATACAATTAATAGTTAAGCACGATAAGTTGATCGGTGGTCAGTCAAGTCTTAAAAAGTATTTTTTTAAATTCTGTTTTAAATTAGTCTCAGTCAACGAGTCGGTCAAGTCACGTGGCAGTTTATTAATCAGTCTAGGTACTATGTAAGCTGTTGTTCTTTCACCGAACGCATTGGATGCCCGAGGCATGTGCAGCCGGTTTAGACTAACAGCGCGCGTATACACGGGGTGATTTATGGCTGTTTTTAATTTATTATTAAAATAATTTTCATTTAGTATTGCATATTCAATTTGCTTAAATATTGACAACACTTGACAATGCTTAAATAGCCCGCTTTCGTTACCCTGAAATTTACGTTTAATTTGATTTGATACTATTTTTTTAAGAATTTGAATTTGAATTTTATTAATTTTGTCAAGGTACGAATTGTAAGTACGACCGTAACTGCTCAGTCCATACTGAACGTACGATTCGGCTAACGCGTTATAGAGCATTATTTTGACTTTATAGGGTATGCGATTTTTAAGAATTGAGATACTTGCAAGGAATTGTCTAAGTTTGTTGCATACATAGTCCACATGATTACTCCATTTAAATTTATCATCTATTATTAACCCAAGATATGTGTGAGATCTAACTATTTCCAAGGGTGTGCATTTACATGAGTGATAGTTTTTATGTAGGCAGACATGTTCGTGAGCTGTTATGTTTTTGATTGGTAATTTCTTAATAAACAGTGATTTTATCAATAAGAGCTTAGTTTTATTTGGATTAAGAACAAGGCCTACATCATGACACCACCGGGTAAGGTTATTGAGGTCCTGTTGCATAAGATCACAAGCCTTTATTGGATCTTTGTCCGCGATTACGAGACAAGTGTCGTCCGCAAACTGGAAACAAGTGCAGTTTTTTATACAATCTTTGATGTTATTGACGTATGAAAGAAAGTGAAGCGGCCCTAATACTGAACCTTGAGCGGTGCCCTTTCTCACCATGACTGGCTTACTCAACGTGTTGTCTATTTTCACTTTGTATGTCCGATTTTTTAGATAGTCACTGCACCATTCCAGTAATGGACCACGGACTCCACAAAAGTCTAACTCCTGAATAAGTTGATTATGCAACAAAGTATCAAAGGCGCGAGAGAAGTCTATAAATAATACTAAAACGTGTTTTTTAAGATCTAAGTGACTATTCACTTCGTCAGTAAATTTTGATAAAAGGATTGAAGTACTCTTACCAGCCTGGAATCCAAATTGATTTTGTTGTAGTACTTCATGTTTCCTGTAAAAACCATGTATTTGTTCGCATATAAACTTTTCAACAATTTTATCAATCGATGATAGTATTGTTATGGGTCGATAGTTATCATAATCACTATGTTTACCTTTTTTAAATATAGGCCTCACACAGCCTTCTTTTAATTCATTTGGGTAATGACTTTTGCTTACACTGCAATTTATTAAGTTTGCAATAGCCGTGGAGACATCTCTTCCAATTAATTTAATATCTGATTTGGTTACATAGTTTTGTTTTATTTCAATTCTCGTATAATCGGATATACCACACATTAATCCATGCTCGCTGAGTGTTGCTAGATATGAATCTTTATATGTCGTTGAAGATTTTAGGTCAATGTTTATGTCACCAATCATTAGTAAGTTTAGTTTTGACTCAAATATAGAAAGATAGTTACCTAGTTCTTTTACAAAATTATTCTTGTTTGTTGATGGTGGGCGATAAACTGCACAAACAACTACATCTTGGCAATCATTTATTTTAAACGACCCTGTTAGACTTTCAAAAGTGCTTGTTTTATGATTGAATTTTGTAATTTTATGTGATTTCGGATGTATATCATAATGCCGCCTCCCTTTTTATTTTTCCGTAGTTGTGAGTACATGTTAAAGCCAGGAAGGTTAAACAAATGGCAAATTTTATTCGAGATACCACATTCGGTCAACACTATTAAATCAATTGGAAAAGTACATTTATGAATAGTTTGTTCTAATTAACTGAAATTTTTAATTAAAGACCTGATATTAAAATGTAGACATGATAGTTTTAAAGTATTTTTAGGCGGTATATGTTGTAAAAAATTATTAAGTGTGTTACAATCTTGTATTTCTTTTATATGTGTATCCATATTATATATTTATATAAATTCAAACTTATACAGGCGAGTTTAATGAGCTTTTTTATCAAATGTAAGGAAAAAAGAAACAAAAACTGTACCTAATAGCTTATTGAGGGGTAGATCCTTTCAGTTTCTTTTCAAAATTAGATGAGGTCGAACACTGCTTTTCAAGGAGGTTTATGTCTTGCACTGAACGAATATAATATATTTTACTATCACTACACTTTCTAACACACACTTTACCATCTTTGCACCATATATACTGAAAGGATTCTTTAAGTTGGGTTTTCGCTTTGAATAATAGTGACTTAAGGTGCTTAGTTAGCGCATCCCGTACATAGACACGATTTTCAACGCTTTCTTTCGGGACGCCCTGTACTATGTGTCCAACAGTGAGTAATTTCTCCCTTCCAGCATCAATCCATTTTTTTCGGCATACATTCGACTTTAATTCCAGTAGGATAACTCCTGGTCTAGTCTTTGAACCCGGTAGACGTGGTGAAGACTGGACATCAGCTGGGTCAACGTTCAATTTGGAAGCCACAGTTTCCACCACTTTGCCTATGCTGCTCGGAGGAATTTCGGGGAGCCCAGCTATTTCCAAAGATGATGAAAGAGATTTTTGTTCAAAATCCTTAATCTCTTGCTCCAGTACCGATATTCTTAATTGCATATTTTTATTGGAATTTTGAAGGTCAAGGTTTTTGTTTTGTAGGTCTTTGATAAGGGTATCTTGCTTTTTCATAGATTGCTGCATTGTGCTCATTTGTTCACTTAGGTACTCCAGTGACGACTCAAGATTAACAAGTTCTTCTCGAAATGCTTTTTTCACCTCGCGACCAATGTCCTCTATTAATTTTTTGGTATTAATAGTTTGAACATTCGCGATGGATTCCGAATCAGATTCATCGTCATCACCGCTGTTATCTGGAATAATGAAAGACGACCGGCGAGAAATTTGTTTTAAACAATCTTCACAGCACCATTCAATTCCAGGGGAATGACGAAGGGTTTTCAGTTGCTTGTTGGAAAGCTTGGAACACTCGGGATCAGCATGTACAATCTTGTCACATCTACTGCATTCCAGGCCTGGCACTTTTTTGGTGATATTTTTTTTGCATTTTAAGCACTTCTTAACAACCATAGTGGGTAGTTTTAAATAAACGTAAACAACCGATTACACACTTACAACTGACCAAACGCTACCGCGTTACGCTGCAGACTCGATGACTTATCAAGTATAAATCTTAGAAAAATGTATACGTCAAACATTTAGGTATAGTTTTTTAAGTTACTATCATATTATTTTATATATTAAAATCGGTAATGTAGTATCTGTATAGTCTTGAATAAACGACGACTTACCCCGTTGAATGGTTGCAGTTTCATCTTGTTATGTTCAGTAGTTATGAGGTGATAGTGCGTGTTTTCACAGCTGTCACAGTCTGTCTAGACGAATAAATGATCTTAAGTTTTAATCACCATCATGTAAAGCAAATGTAGAGAAATATATTTCATATAACGAATACAAATAGGTTGTAGCGATTCATTTAAAACCTGTATAGTCTGGAGTTTCGACAGCGTGAGTAAGAGTTGCAGTTGGAAAACTCGTGCCCTAATAAATAATAATAAAACCAACAAGGATCCTGAATACTAAAAAACAGAGTTACTACAAATGCTTTGGTCAGACACAAGGAAACTATAAATAAATATAGTATTATTACCGTGAAGTGTCTACGACGCTACGCGGCGCTACGGCTGTTATAAACATTACAGCAGACCAGGTAATATCTCTTTGTACTGTTTTGTGAGAATTAACCACAATAATCTTTACGTGCGATTTTTTGACGTTTACACTTATCACTGAAGCGATTTAACTTAAGTTAAATTAAATATCATACAAATACGAAATGTTTATTTTCGTTATCAAATATGTACATAAATCAATATTCATGATGGGCTCATGGAGCCTCCTTTTAAGCACTATAGCGCCTGTGTTAGAAGACTCCACTCTTCCATAGCTTATTAATACATATTGCATTATTAACAGACAATCAAACATATTCTAATTACTAAGAAGTATATCTAAGAAGTATATATACTAAAAAATAAGATGTATGTGTGCGTTGTGTGTGTTGTGAGTGACAAGTAAGGTGTGAGAGGAATAATGAAGTGTGTGTGTCAGTGTGTATTTGTCATCAAATGAATTAATATTTTATAAGTGTGTAATGAAATGTTTGTGTACTGTTAAATTAATATGATTGTGTTAAAAGTTCTTCAATTTCTGTATAAGTGATTGAATTTATCCAACTTGCTAGCATTTTATTACATTTATGAAGTTGTTTGAACGGATATATATTTTCTTATTTACTCTATTATAAAGAATGGCTGAGAGCTTCCTGTGCTGTCGATTGGCAAATACGGTTTAAGTTGTAGGAATTTTTGCAATAATACCTCTTCTTATTATTGATAAAATGCTTGCATCATAGGGAAGAGTTTTAAATGTTTTTAGAACTATAGCAATATAACTATATAAATATATAATTTTCTAACAGACACAAGGTTACTGATATTATATATAGTCTTTCAGAGGAATATCGTGTCTCTTTGAAATACATGGTTTTTATTAGGCTCCTTTGTCCACGTTCCAATTCAATAAATTTGGATTTAGCAGCGCCGCCCCACACGAGGATACAATAAACTAGCACAGATTGCGCTAGGGCAATATAAATTTCATTCAAAATATTTCTGCTGGTGCCTGATATCAAAATTAAATTATATTAATTATTATTTATATATTTTACAAAGAATGATATCATTTTGAATTGATATTATATTATTCATTAAAATACGCAACGCAACTCTCTATCTAAAAATTCAAATTCAAATTTCTTCTTCTCGTCTAACACTCGCGTCACAGATTCACCAGTTTAAGAAGTTCTAGTTCAAAAAGGGTTTTTGTTTAAGAACACATAACAGAAACGTTTACTTTATTTATGTAAGGCTTATGTATTATAGACAACTTACCGAGCGGACGTCACACATTCAAAAAGAGATCGTACTATTGCATGTATTGTTAGTTGCACTATGGCGAACCATGACTTGGTCTATCAAGCATCCATTAATTACGTGAGGCATTTTTCAGAATTAAAAAAAAAATCTGTAAAGATTGATTTTATAAATAAATAATAATGATTAAGAACAAAATGTCAAGAAATAAAAATAAAAAAATAAAAACATAAACATAAACATAATAATAAATAAATATAAACTCATAATAGCTGTATAATAGCTAGATCGATTTATCGCCCCCGAACACCTCTATATACAAAATTTTATGAAAATCGTTGGAGCCGTTTCCGAGATTCAGGTTATATATATATTGAATTGCTAATTTTAAAATATAAGTTAAGTCTGTTTTTGTATAATAATCATAATGAACTTGGAGAATTGATTTAGTTGATAAATCGAGTAAACAATACACACACAAACACAAACAAGTACACACACTTAGTTTATACTAACCCTGAACCCTTCGGTGGTATCCCAAGGAGTTTTGTTAAATCAACCCTTGATATATCATGTTCACAAGAGTGTAATAAACTCTGGAGCAACACACCGGGCTTAATCCATTCCAAAACACAAATCCAAACCTTTAATAAGAATGCTGGCACTACGGCTAAGTAGGGAAAACTTACGCATTCTAACCAGGACACTAACGGGGCACTGCTGATGAAACAAACATCTCTCAATCTTTAGACTCAGAGATTGCAGAGCGTGTAGAATCTGTAATAGCGCAGATGAAACCCCGTAACACAACCTCTCTGAATGTGGTCCTTTAATGCGTAAACGTAGAATCTCTTTGGGACGTCCAATTCTTCAACCATTTGTGATATGTCAGCTCACTGCAAAATATAACAAGATTCATGAAAAGAAATAATTCCGTTGTTTGTATTATTATATAATATAACTAGCTGACCCGACAAACGTTATTTTGCCATATAAATTATTTTTAGAGCTAGACCGTTTCTTGGACATTGCAACGTTACTTTATTTTTCTAATTTATATAAAAGATTTTTTCTAAAATAAACATAGCCTAAGTTACTCCTTATTACATGAGCTACCTGCGAATAAAAAACCCGTCAAAATCAGTCCAGCCATTTCAGAGATATTTTGGTGTATATGTATACATATCCATACACATGTAGTAAAAAATTTCAATATTACAAACAGATACTCTAATTTTATAGATTAATTAAGCATCTTTTCTGAAATGTAAAGCGTAATCCAAATGGTCTGGAGTTTAGACACAGTCCGAGATACGAATGCGGTTCAAAACGTGATAATATTACTATTTTTGAACTCTTATGGGAGGGTAAACCGCATTGTAACGTAACGCGTTACGTCGCCAGTCTGTCTGGCTTCCCTTTCTGTCACGCATACGGCGGCGGTAGGCTGGCGGAGGCTTCTCTTCTCTCACTCTAACCAATTGTTACTTTTTAAAGATTTAATAATGATATTACTAATGAAAATACACAATTCTAATGTACATATCCAAGAATTGTAACTATAAATAAAATATATTTTATAATCATTAAAAGATTTTATTAATAAATAACCTTTCCTTACATTATCATATACATTAAATTTAAGTAATAACCTAAGTTTTACTTAAGTTAAACAATTTCAATATTAATTAAATAGTTCTACCAAGATATTTTAAGTTCTTTCGGGCGTCCTGAGACGCACACGTTTTTTTATTATTGAGCGAAGCTGAGCGGAGCTCCCACCGGGCGACTCTTGATTTCTGTGTTAAATTGTTTCTAGGCCATTTCTGGACCGATTTTAAAAATTAGTGAACTCATAAAAATCTCTCGAAATTTTCTAGGTTATTGTTGAAATAGAATTTTGAATTCCAACTTGATTCAATTATTATAATTAAAAACAAACATGATTTACAAATTATTCAAAATTAGCACGCGCTATTTATATTTATTCTCATAACTGTTCTGATAATAAATATAAATACAGTTTAATTTTGTTTTGTTTTTTGTATACAGACTTAGTTTACCTCGCTTCGCTCAAATATACGTCGCTGGGAAGCGGTACAACGAGCGACTGCGGCATCCTAGTATATTATTTTTAGACGGCTATCAAATTATTTTCGATCGTCATTGAAGGTCTTGAATAAATAATATTTTATACTAAAAATAAAAATTAAAACTTATGAGTTTATAAATAAAAGACTCACTATAAATCACTCGGAATGAAACGAATCGTAAAATGGGACGTTCTACTTTCTCCAATACACGTAATCTTTAAGAGAACTGTATTGTTTCTGAACAAATAACTTGGCGGTTCTCCGTCTTATAAGACCTTTAATGAGAGGATTAGACTTTCAAAGAAATGGCATTTGTAAAGACGCCTTAGATTTTTTCGTTTAAAATGTTCCATGTTTTAAGCTTAAGTGAATTGTTTGATAGTCGATAAAATTGTTGCGATTAGTAATCATTATCTACGATATATCTACCGTATCTATATATTGCCGCATTTACTCCAGTTGCTTAAAATATTCTTGTTCAAGAAGCAGCAATGTAAAAGACTTAGATAATTTATACATCTAGATAGAGCTTCTTGGTGTAAGACATCCGATAAAAACAGGCCAGGAATATTAGTTTACGGCCGTTTTCAATAACCTTTACTTTAGTTTACCGTTTAATGACAAGATCTTATCTATCCATAGTTATGTCCAATATAGTAACGGCCGTTCCCAGTATACTATCTACAGATAGAGATAAATTACTACCTTCTACTGTAAGTAATTAGCTGTCAATAATCTGAAGCCATCCTAATATACCCGATAAGTCATTCTTATCGCCTTATATTGGAACGCGTGACTTGCAATTTCCATACAAACTTTATATCGCTGGTAATCTATACGTCGTCCAATTGACAGACAGCGTGCACAGATAAGTTGAGTTACCGTCGATAAGTTTATTGGGACAGAAACGTCAAAGATAGTTACGATTTTTATCTCAAGTAAGAGATACACTGAATATTGGGAAAGGCCGTTATAGTCTAATGCTTTCTGTCAATAGGTTATTGAAATGTAAGTAAGCTTAAATGGATAGATTTGTCTACCTCTAGTAAGTTAAACTAAAGATGGATAAGTTATTGAAAACGGCCATTAGTGAGCGTAACAAGCTACATCTTACATTCGCTCATAAATTACTACCTTCTACTGTAAGTAATTAGCTGTCAATAATCTGAAGCTGTCCCAATATACCTGATAAGTTATTCTTATCTCTTATATTAGGACGCGTGAATTGCAATTTCCATATAAACTTCTATCGCTGGTAAGCTATACGTCGTCCCATTGACAGACAGCGTGTACGGATAAGGTGAGTAACCGTCGATAAGTTTATTTGGACAGAAAAGTCAACGATAGTTACGATTTTTATCTCAATTAAGAGATAGACTGAATATTTAGAACGGCCGTAAGAAGAAGTGTGCTTACATTGACTTTAAGCACACTTTTGTCATTTCGCTATCAGACTGCGAATAATATGTCTTTATATGTGAATAGAACATCATTATTCAACTACTATGTCTTTTCGGTAAATATATTACTGTCATATACAAAAAAAGTGTTTACAAAGATAACACGACGTAAGTAAAAACGATCATCAAGGCGAAGTTATTAAAACTAAATACACGTATTTTTTTGTTTTATTATATTCATTAAGTTTATAATAATTATAATGATGTATATTTTACTGTGATAAATTTTACAGAGACGGATTGCGTTTCGTAGACGAGCGTGATTGCTCAAGCTTAATAAATTAAACATTATCATTTTATTTTATTTAAAAAGAAAACTTACAGCTTTATTTAAAGAACCACAACCTGAGAGTTGAACAAAGAATACAAGATTTTATAACGATCCGTTACTCGAACGGTTGGCTCAGTTGGTTAGAGTACCGGCACGGAACGCCGGAGGTCGAGGGTTCGAGTCCCGCATCGTTCATACAAATTTTGTTTTTAAAATTTTATTTGCAATTTAAAGAAATTAGTTGATAAGAAGAAGAATATAAGCTTATTACAAGTTTCCACAGATAGAATTTACATATACAAAAAAAACACTCGACTGGGAGAAAGAAAAGTATTAAGGAACAGAGGGGAAATTGTAAAAAATAAATGAATACAAAAGCTATAAAATAAGCGGTAGTAATACAAATAGTAGCAAACGAGTTTATTTATAAGTGTTAAAGAATTCGTTTGATACAAATAAAGTGCCTTAAAAGATTCTCACTTAAAAAATTGTCAATCCATTAGTCCTGACTTATCTTCGCAACGGCTTAACTGATTTTTACTTACACTGACAAATAACTTGTGTTATATAGAGAAGGTACTTGAGCTACTTTCTAAAATCAAAATGATAAAATGTAATATTTTTAGGACTGTAAACGGTACAATATTTGTGTTTCATTTATTCATCATTAAATAGAATAATTGTTAAGTTTTAGCAAAATACTAATTCTATTCAATTATTCAAAAAAAGAATGGTGTTATAGTTGAAAATTCAGAGATTTTTGACCCCAAAGTTTATTTTTGGGAAGCAACTTTAAATTTTGTTATTGGATATTTCAAATTATATTTAAATATTCTATTCGGTTCAAAATTTTCTAAAAGTCCTTCTATGTTATTTATTATTTCATCAGCCATAATATATTTATTAACTCAGTGATCGAGCACATGTCCTAAGCTGAGAACGATGCCCATTAGACTGAACACTACACACTACTCACAACTCACAACACTTTCACATATTCGGAACACATCTTCATACAGCGTTATTATTTCATTATAATTTAACCTGCCGAACATTTTGTCAAAGGCAATACATGTATATAGTTAATAGTATTAATTTGTAGAATAGAAATGCTGTAAATTTTGCTTAAATAAATAAGTAATTTTTGTGTCGGAACATTTTCATTACGTAGTAATCAATTCTCTAAGAAACCAATTTCTGTGGATCTTGGGGTATGACCGCGCCTTACCAAGTGCCAACCCGACCTGGTTGAGCATATGCAAAGGTAGTTAACACTAAAGAAATGCTCTAATTTATACAAAAAGGAGGCCGTTCTAGAGAATTAACCTCATTTTCAATGTTTGATCCTGAATAGCTTTTGATCCCGACCACCTAAAAACACAAACTCAACGACAATATATTTTTATGTGGTTGCTGAGGAATTAAATTTCGAACCCACCTTGTCTCTTTTATGTTCCAACAATGATAGAAGTAGATATAAGAGAGCCGCATTATTGCCGCATCTATCATGGGGACTGCTCCGAAGAGCAAAGAGAGAAGAAAATTCCACCTTTGTAAGACACCCCACAAATTACGATATCATCCCCACCCTCTGGCTGTGTGGCGTTCTTCCACAGCTTTCAAGGAACTTTCTTCCACGTGCAACCAAGCTGTGGAATACGCTTCAAAAAACAAGAGCGTTCACCTTTATAAAGGCTGGCAACGTTACTGTGGTTCCTCTTACATTGCACAAATCAATGAATAAATAAATAATAGTTTAAAAAAAACTAAAAAAATACGCTTTTATAGAAAATCCCACTGCAAATAGAAAGTAAATCTTAATAAATTTACAAATTAAAAAAAGGGTAAGAAAAAATGATTTTATTGTAAAAAAAAGTGCGGGGTGAATGGTATCAATAGTTATATATATTTTATGAACAGATATGAGTGGAAGGCTTACTTTGATAATATCCTGAAAAGCACGTACATACGATTTTTTTACAATATAATCATTTTTTCTTACACTATTTTTAATTCAAATTTATTAAGATTTCATTTCTATTTTTTAGTGGGATTTTCTATAAAAGTGTATTTTTTAAACGATTATTTATGTTTTTAGTTTTTTTTTTTGTTATATTGAATTGTCATCGATCCTTAATAATTACACCAAATTTCGAGTTAATCCGACGTTTTGAAGGGGGTCAAAATCATGTTTGAAGATTCCGTTACATACTAACATACGTATGTAGCTAATAAAAGCGTATTAAAAGAGTTATCTATAGATATCTTTTTAGGAATAGTCTTAATAATTTTAGTATTTAACACCTTATCCACTTGAAACTGTACTTCACGTATAGATAAGTAAAGGCGTGTTAATATCAACCTCCTTTAAAAGTAGGCCAACCGTTGTCCACAGATAATAGATAAAGCAGGCTAGTACATAACGCGTGTTTAACACCTGATGCCTACCCTAAGCTTTGCATATTTATGAGACATGATTGCGCTGAGCTTGCGTGCTTGTAAAATGTCTTACATAATTCGTTAATGCTTCTGAAAAATGTATGCACTGAGGTTTTTTTTTGCATAGAAAATACTAAAAATACATTTTTAAATTGCGCTTTATAGCGTCAAATTATAAACCACTAAGCCATTTTTTGTACTTGTTAAATAATAGTAATATAAATAAATATAGATATTTGAATTACAAATTAAATGTTTGCTTATGTGTTTTCGTAAAAATAACGAGTTATGAAGGCAACTCCATTGATGTTTGATTTGACAGGAGCACAAAGTATATTTTTTTAATTCGTTCTTGCGAACAGGCTATAGCCCGGGCCCTTACTGTCTTTAGTATTTTCATTTTCGGTATTTATTTTCAGTATTTCTTTTACAAAAAAGTCCAATAAAATATTATCATCTCATCTTTCATTAATAAAATTTTCCTATTCTGTATGTTTTCACTATTTTTTAAAAGTTATTACGAACACGACTCACTTTCCTCTAAGGAAGTAGCAACTTTTTTCGAATCACTCACTTTGACAAGCTATCCAGTTTAGGTTGCAATATTACCTCATGGTACGAGCGAATGAACGAACTAAATCAGTTTGCGATGCAATTGACATCATTACGATTTAATCAGTTGATTTGACATCAACCTAAATGTAATAGCTCTAATCACCTCGTGGTACGAAATAGCAAAGCAGTTCATTTTAGGTTGTCAATTGAATCGCAATATGAGTTCATGGTAGGCCCGCTGATGACCAAAAAACTTTGTTCATAATCTACTTTAGATACCTCAATAAGAAGGAAATGTATTTTTGTATGATACAAAAATTTAATGCGTTTTCTTTTAATTTTCTGACCATGTTAATATTATTATATTATAAAATGTAATTAAAAAATCTTATCTTTAATTGTTAAAAATATGCTCAAATATAATGCCATTGATCAAGCTGAAAGTTACTAAAGTGAAACACAATTCTATTATAAATAATAAAATGTAACATTTCATTGTAATTAATTTAATTAAACAAACATTTACAATAGAAAATATACAAACTTATAACAGTATCCAAAAACTCATGTGATTATTAATTTTTATTGAAATACATAAGTGAAAAACTATGAATGATTTATGCGATATGCGGTCTTGTTTACTTATTTGGTATGGCAAAAAGAACGTATTTTTACATGCTAAAATGTGAAACTGTAAGATTGTACCATCGTAATATACCATGTTTATACGCAAATAAAGAATTTTATTGATTGATTAAATCAAAGTAGAATACAGTTACATTTTATGCCTTTTCATCCTTTAAAAGTATTTTATTTATATATTGAAAAAAAAAAAAAACAAATATATATATATATATATATATATATATATATATATATATATATATATATATATATATATATTGAATTTCTGAATTCTGTTGAATTGCGTCAGTTGGATGCAAATAGATTCTGATCCACACTGACTGCCTGACAGCCGCTGATAAAAATATGACTGGAGAGATTCAACGTCACTCGTAACTGAACAACGGAATAATCCATTTCATTTTGTGCTTGAAATAATTGAAAGATACTGGGAATAATTATGACAGTGCAATAGTATTGTACTTGATACAATTGTAATAAAATAATGCACCTTACAAATAAACTTGGAATAAAGTTATACCTGAGAACAAACTAAGAATATGCAAAATGTTTACAAATAGACATTTTTTTATAATTGGTTTATTCGGTCGTATAAAGATTGCTGTGTTTATTTGAAAGGCTGTTTGACATTTGGAAAACTTCAGAATTATCATTGTATTGACAATGTTGTCAGCGATATAGTCAAAATTTAGTATATATTGGGTTTATGTTAAAATATAACTTTATTCATATTTTATTTGTAAGACTTTGCTCAGACTTTACTTACGTAAAATTCAGCTGAGTTCAAGCTTAGCGTAATATTTGATTTTTTTGACACTTTTGACGGCTGAGATTATGCTGAAGTTAAGATATGAGAGCCCAATAGAAAGGTCAAGTGAGCGTTTCACTATACGCACTACATTGTCGATTATTATTTAAACAAACATTTACAATTTTATGATTTTGACGTTCAGCTGATGGTAATTGATACGCCCTGCCCATTACAATGTCGTGCCACTCAGGATTCTTGAAAATCCCAAAAATTCTGAGTGGCACTACAATAGCACTCGTCACCTTGAGACATACCATGTTAAGTCTCATTTGCCCAGTAATTTCACTAGCTACGGCGCCCTTCAGACCAAACACAGTTATGCTTACACATTACTGCTTCACGGCAGAAATAGGTGCCGTTGTGGTACCCATAATTTAGCTGGCATCCTGTGCAAAGGAGCCTCCCACTGGTATAATAGTTAAAAGGCATAAAAGGATTTATTTTGTCAAAATTGATTCCTTTAGAATTCTTTTTGATGTCATTTCTAATATTCTAGATATGCTACTGCTTAGGAAACAAATGGCGCTCTGAGAGAGAAGAAGCGGCGCAAGAAACTCTTCAGTTACAATAGAAAGTATACTAAATAATAACAGTATCCAAAACTTATTTGATGATTATTATTTTTGGTATGTGTGTCGACGGTATCGTTGAACTGACGGCTAGATAAGTATGAAATAATTTAAACAATTAGTTATGTTTTTAAAGTGATAACCCTCACATCTAGGATTAATACACAAATAAAATTCAGTTGGTTAGAGCACCGACACGGAACGCAGGAGGTCGTGGGTTTGAGTCCCGCACCGTTCATAAACTTTTGTTGTTTTTCAAATTTTTTTTGTTTATGAAATAATTTGTTAAACTAAGTTGTCTTTTTTTTGTGCCCAGACATAGGGAAAGGGCTACCCTCGTGGATAACGACGGGAAGGAGGTGGTGAATGCTCAAACACACCAACACAGCCTAAATCTGGGGTAGTTATGTGGGACTCACGTAAAAACCTAAGTGCCTACCCACCAAACATCACCTGAGGTTGGCTTTGGGCAAGTGCCCTCTAAGCCTTCATCGAAGGCGAAGGCCTTCTCTTGGGGAAGAGGCGCAACTCCTAAGTTGTCACTAGCATTCCGCTTTTATAGGCCTAGATATAACACGCCGAGTATGTTGAGTTATATTGTAATGCATATACAGTGTGTACGATATCACTACGTAGCGATTCATTTTATTGTTATTAAAGTTACGATCAGTAAAACAAGTTGTTATCCTTCGTGACGATCAATTCGTTTCAATAGGCTTCTATTATAACGCGTTCGTGTCGTATACTAAAAAGGGTTGTAAAGTTTATTGTTCTTAAGAAGTTTATTGGAAGACATGTTGCTGAAAATAGAAGTATATAGTTCGCCGCAATTTTTTGACATGTTCACAGCTGTCACATCCCATCTAGACACATTTTTTTTATCAAAATAAGGGACGAGACGAGCAGGACGTTCAGCTGATGGTAATTGAGACGCCCTGCCCATTACAATGCAGTGCCCCTCAGGAATTTTGAAAAATCCCCAAAAATTCTGAGCAGCACTACAACTGCGCTCGTCACCTTGAGACATATAATGTTAGTCTCATTTGCCCAGTAATTTCACTAGCTACGGCGCCCTTCGAACCGAAACACAGTAATGCTTATACATTACTGCTTCACGGCAGAAATAGGCGCCGTTGTGGTCCCATAATCTATTTTTTTTTATGAAAATATGGGATGAGACGAGCAGGACGTTCAGCTGATGGTAATTGATACGCCCTGCCCATTACAATGCAGTGCCGCTCAGGTTTCTTGAAAAGCCCAAAAATTTTGAGCGGCACTACAATTGCGCTCGACACCTTGAGACATAAGATGTTATGTCTCATTTGCCCAGTTATTTCACTAGCTGGCGCCCTTCAGACCGAAACACAGTAATGCTTACACATTACTGCTTCACGGCAGAAATAGGCGTCGTTGTGGTACCCATAATCTAGCCGGCATCCTGTGCAAAGGAGCCTCCCACTGGTAGACACATAAGGATAAATCATATCATAAATCATAGGCTGTAGAATGAAACAAATTACCAAATTTTTTAGTAGGCCATCTTTTTGGAAACAAGTATAGTCCAATTTTTAGGCAAGCGTGAGTTGTCCTTATAACTGGAGTTACACAAAGTAATCAATTACTCTGGTAAAAATAAAGTTCAACGCCTTCCCTAAACCAATTAGCACAAAGTAAAATAAATTACTGTTTCAATGAATGTTTTTAACGAATTAAGCTCAAAACTCAAAGGGTCGACCGGGGCGAGGAAAACGCATTTGTCAAAGATCGCTTCAAACTTGTTAACAGCTTTCACATGGGTGTTTAATTTTAGCAAATTTAATTTTTACAATGTTTTTTAGGTTTAAGTATATAATTTTTTCTTTGTCCTGCATTTTGATTAACTATGCATAAGCCATTTTAACATACTTTTCAAATCAAAAATATTAAACACAAGAGTTATTAAGTACAGTATGTATCATAAATATATGTAGGTATTATGCCAGCATTTATATCGGTTACATAAATATATATAATAAAACTATAAATATATTACAGTGCTTAGAGACCCTGCCTACTGAGCTAGAGGTTCCGGGTTCCCGGTAGATGCAAACATTTATATAATGAATATGAATGTTTGTTTGTTTGAAATGTATGTTTAAGTAAGTATATTGTATTAAATATATCGTTGGTTTGCACCCATAGTACAGGCTATGCCTAGTTTGAGGCAAGATGATTTGTGTAAGAGTGTGTCAATATTATATAATTATGAATCAAGGTAGTCCTACTCTTCCATAAAAAAGACAAAGCTAAAACAATATTCTGATCTAAAACAGTATTAATCTGAAATTTAAAATCGAGTGCGTATAAAAAGAGTTATATCTGTTAAAGCCAGCCATTATAAAATACTTACGGTAATGAGTTACCGGTTCACGAAACCGAAAAGGATTAGCCCTTAGTAAAAACAAAAAATACAATTTAAAATCCATTTACGATTTTGTATCGAATCGACGAAAGGGTTTATATCTCAAACATTTTCAAACTGTGAGACATTTATTTGGTCTGAAATCTTAAATCGCAATTTATGCTTTTTTTATGATAATTAGGGATGAGACGAGCAGGACGTTCAGACTACGCAGGGCGATCTGTGCATAATTTTGCATTGGCGTATGGTCTGTCCCAATTGGTTGAGTCGCCAACGCGGCTCCCGGATGTGGATAGTCACATGCCGTCCTTATTAGATATTCTGCTCACTACACACCATAGTTACCAGGTCTCTGTCGACGTCCCTCTTGGAACGTCCGGCCATTGCCTGGTCAGGTGTGTAGTGTCTATCCGACGCCAACGTCGCAGACCACCAGCGACCCGCCGCGTCTGGCACTACAAGTCAGCAGATTGGAATTGGATGCGTTCCTTTTTTGCATCCTACCCTTGGAGCAGGGTTTGTTTCCCTTCGGATGATCCTAGTGCCTGCGCAGTTGCAGTACCCGATGTGATACTACAGGGCATGGATATTTTTATACCAAGCTTTGTAGTACCGATCGGTGGCAGATCACAGCCCTGGTTCGATGCGTCAGTTAAAGCAGCATCTGACTGCAAAAAACAGGCGTATCGAACTTGGGTTGCGGCGCTGGGCTCAAAGGATCCGATCTGCAGAGTTCTTATGAGGAGATATAAACCGTGCCTCCAGATTTTTTAAGCGGCAAATCGCCCGTGCGAAATTGAAGCACGTCGTCAAAATCGGCGAGGAGCTCTCCAGTTACCCTACCGGAACACTCAAGTTCTGGTCGTTGTCGAAAGCTGCTCTTGGTAACCAACCAGCCGTCCCTGCCGCCGTTGCACATGAGGAATGACACCCTGGCTCACACGGCAAAAGAGAAAGCCGATCTCCTGTGTGCTCGATTTGCCTCCAACTCGACTCCTGACGACAATGGAAAAACACCACCGACCATCCCGCGGTGTCTGTCAGCTCTATGCTTGAAGTACAGTTCAGACAGCAAACTGTTAGGCGAGCTCTGTTTTCGTTGGACCTCAGGAAGTCGAGCGGGCCGGATGGCATTTCTCCAATTGTGCTTAGAACGAGCGCCCCTGAGTTGACGCCGGTGCTAACGCGTCTATTCTAGAACTCATATACAAAAGGCGTAGTCCCTGACTCATGGAAGTCAGCCCTTGTCCATCCGATACAAAAAAAAGAGACAGTTCGGGTCCGGCAAACTACAGGCCAATAGCAATTACCTCCCTGCTCTCCAAGATCATGGAGATCATAATAAGCCACACGCTCTTGGTATACCTAGAGGGTCACCAGTTGATCAACGACCGGCAGTACGGCTTTCGCCATGGTCGGTCGGCAGTCGATCTACTGATATACCTAACACATAGATGGGCGGCGGCTATTGAAAGCAAGGTAGGCCTGGCAGTTAGCCTGGATATAGCGCAGGCCTTTGATCGCGAATGGTATAAGGCGCTCTTCTCAAAACTTCCATCATTAGGGCTTCCCGAGACTTTATGCAAGTGGACCTCCAGCTTCCTCACTGGGCGCAGTATACAGGTCGTTGTCGACGGTTAATGCTCTAACCCGAAGCCCGTGAACACTGGCCTGCCCCAAGGTTGTACGTCCGAATCTCCCTCACTGTTTCTTCTGCATATCAATAATATGTCGGACACCTCTAACATACATTGCTATGCAGATGACAGCACGGGCCATGCCGTATACACGGCCCATGCAGGTCTCTCTAGGGAAATCGTCGACCAGTGCCGGGAGAAACTTGTGTTATCTATCAAGTCCTCTCTTGAGAAGGTCGCGGATTGGGGTAAATTGAACCATGTCCAATTTAACCCCCAGAAGACGCATTTACCACTAAAAAAACTCCATTTGTCGTATCTCCGCTCTTCGACAACACTTCCCTTAAAGCCTCGCCTAGTATTGGAATACTGGGTCTTGAAATCTCGAGCGATTGCTAATTTCGTGGCCATCTGGAGGGCAAAGCCAAATTGGCTTCGAAGAAGATGGGCGTCATCAATAGAGCACGGCAATACTTCAAGCCGGCCTACATTCTAGCTCTCTATAAAGCGCAGGTCCGGCCACACATGGAGTATTGCTGTCATCTTTGGTCTGGCGCACCCCAGTATCAGCTCGATCCATTTGACCGCGTGCAACGTAGAGCAGCTCGAATTCTTGGGGACCCAGTGTTCTATCGACGACTGGATCACTTGGCGTTGCGTAGAGACATCGCTTCATTGTGTATAGAGGACACATTTAACAAGTGTGTGTGTTCCAAAGAGCTGTTTCACCTGATTCCTGCCGCCGAATTCCACCTTCGCACGACACGTCACAAGTATGGATATCATCCCCACCATCTGTATGTATGGCGGTCCTCCACTGTGCGGTTTTCAAGGAACTATCTTCCACGTACTACAAAGCTGTGGAATGACCCTCCTTGTGCGGTGTTTCCGGGACGATACGATATGGGTACTTTCAAAAAAAGCGCGTACACCTTCCTTAAAGGCCGGCAACGCTGCTGTGATTCCTCTGGTGTTGCAAGAGAATGTAGGTGGTGGTGATCACTTGACACCAGGTGATCCCGTACGCTCGTTAATTGTCCTCCTTCTCCATAAAAAAAGGCACTAGAAATAACAGAGAGTTCAACATGTCGCCTCAGAGGTGAATTATACACTACCAGTGAGTAGGAAAGTTGTGATTTAGTATTAATAGGAATGGGGAAATTGAAACGACGCGAAAATATGTGGTGTTATCTATCTGTGGAAACCCTTTTACAATCTGTATCTGCACCAATCAAAAATCTTTTGTAACTAGAGTGGTGACGCATAATGATAAAAATACCGGACAAGTGCGAGAAGGACTTTCCATTGTGGGATCCGTACATATTATTGGTACCTACCTATACTTATAAAAAAGGGAAAAGGTTTATTTTCATTCTTCGCCATTCATCGAAAACTCTACATCATGAAAATAATTGTTGTTTTAGCTTGTGCCAATGAAGCGATTTTTCATTCGATACCCCACATAACACGGTTAACACGATTCAAAATTTGGACCGCCGTTCCTTGCATTAGGTAATTGTGATTTAATTAAGTAAAATAATATAATGTATAAATGTATAGTGTTTAGACTTTTTCTCATACTTGTAGTATAAGAAGGTATTATTTGCAAAATTTCATAGTATTAGGTCAATGGAAAATATCCTAAAAATTATGATTCCCTTAGAAGTGCTGATATATACGGTTTTTGCAGAATAAACAGTGTTTTCTTTTTTATACGTAATTCGTATAAAAAAGAATTTCGTTTTTTAACTAAGAAGTTTCCACGTTCCCGAGATAAAAAGTCTTGACAGACGGACGGACAATCATAATAATACTATAAGGTTTTCCATTTGAGGTGCGGAATCCTAACAAATATAATGGAGGACAGGCATTGGCTGTATAATACAATAATGTGGCCGTTTATGAATGCTGCGTATACAGCCTTGAACCTGAAGGAAAAACCATAGGTCTTTCAAACCATTTGAAAATTTTCCTAGAAAAGTTGGTAGCCTCTTTGTCTCGTTTGACAAATCAGAATTTTACACTACAGTAATTCTTGAAAATCAAAGCAAAGTTACTGCAGTTTGGTATGTAAGGACGGCTTTGCCCAAAGCATCTGAAAAATGTCCTCGTAGCAAAGTTGTCCTACTTCGCATCAAAAACATACTGCGGTTCGTAAAGGCGGTAGGGCTTGATGACGAGCTATAAGTATGAGTGGCAAACACAATAGTTCGCTTCTGTATGCGGTGTAACTGAGACTCAATAGGACTAGTCAAATAGCCGACCTCTCCAAATAAATAAATGAAATAAATAAAGTTGTCCTTTCATCGTGTTCTCAAATTCAGCTCAAATATAGATCTGACGACGAATCTAGCAAAAAATCCCTGAAGAGGCGGTAAATGCGATCCAAGAGACTATTTAGAACGTCCCTCAAAACTGTTTGGAGCTAGTATAGAAATATACTTTGAAAAACAATAAATTTATTATCGAATCCTGTACAAAATAAAGTTACAAAATTTACTCTAGTAACATTCGTAAAAAAACGATTCACAGACAAATACATATCAATATTTTGAAATATTATGAACAACCTTAAGAAAGGTTATAAATTAAAACTATCAATATTACAGGGAATTATACCAAGAATACTGGCAGCATTTCTGCGTTGGATAGCTAGGATGATCCGTTGACCGAAATAATTCCCAGTTTGTACATTCACCGCGTCTCTGAACCCCGTGGGCCAAGTGTCTCGACACCAAACGGCACAAAGATGTAAGACTCACTGAGACGAACATATATTTACCTTAAGGCTGGGGACCGAGCCACTGGCCTTGAGGAATCGAGCGGCTACCTCTCTCGCATAAGATCGCCATAGTTTTATTTCAAAAGCATTTTTAATTTATTATAAGAATAATACAATTTTCTTAAAAAAAAAATAACAAAACTATGTCATGTTAAATAGTATTGGTGTACAATTAATAAATTTCGTACAATTTTTATCTAGATTTAATGATTACCATGGCTCCAACAGTAAAAGTTAGAGGTATTTTGGAGATTCTTTTTCGCAGTGTCTGTAAAAAAAGAAAATATGTATTGAAAAAATGAATTTTCTTCTCATATTTTGTAGTTGTATAATTATTTATTCTAGAAATATAAGCTTAATATTAACCATCAAGAAATGGTTTCAATTATGCGATTATTATTTGGCGATTTCTTCTGGTTTCTAAAGAAATCTTGGCAATTACTACCAGAGATATTAACATTATCTTTATATATATAATTTACGTGACACGTTGTTTGTCCTAGATGGACTCCTAAACTAATGAACGGATTTTTATGGGGATAACTTCATGGAGTGCAGTTTAGTCCAACTTGAGAGATAGGATAGTTTTGATTTCGATTTGGGACCCATAATTATTTTTATTTTCAATATTTGTCTTGTATGGACATATTTTCTATGAGAGAATTTAGTGACGCACTTACAACATGGAGCATTTTTTACGAAATAATTCTTATTTTATGAAATATTTTTGTCAAATTTATAAAAAACCGTATTTTATTTATTATGTACAGAACAACATCTTCAAAATGTACAATATTTTAGATATGCTTCAATAATATATTTATAAAACTTTTTTTAACACTTTTTAATCTATCCAAATGTTATGAGTTTTCTTTAAGTTTAATTCTGTAAATCCTTATAGAATTGAGTCTCGTGCAAGAATTCGACGAGTCAACATCTCCTCAAAATTTGGATATAAATTATGGGAGTGTAATTAATATAGCCAGTGGGAGGCTTCTTTGCACAGGATGCCGGCTAGATTATGGGTACTACAACGGCTCCTATTTCTGCCGTGAAGCAGTAATGTGTAAGCATTACTGTGTTTCGGTCTGAAGGGCACCGTAGCTAGTGAAATTACTGGGCAAATGAGACTTAACATCTTATGTCTCAAGGTGACGAGCGCAGTTGTAGTGCCGTTCAGTTCAGTTTTGCGTTTTTCAAGAATCCTGAGTGGCACTGCATTGTAATGGGCAGGGCGTATCAATTACCATCAACTGAACGTCTTGCTCGTCTTGTCCCTTATTTTCATAAAAAAAATATATTTCCGTAAAATAACGCTGATTTTTTTTTATAATTATGTCAATTCCAATAAGCTTAACTACGTCCTTTTTGAAGTTGATTAAAAAAACAACACGCCCTTACATAAGAGAATACTCCCATAACTTTCGCAATAAATGTTTATTCGTCATCAATTGTCTTTATTTGGTAATCGCCAATCGTAAAACGAATACTTACCACAAAATATTATAATAAACAATATACTGAATTCAAGAAATTGAATTAATAAACTGTACGTGCCATTTAATAAGTTAGCTAGAGTTATGGGCTCCTTCATAGGTCGTGGTACGTTTAAAATACCCAATATTCTAATAACCATTACATCATCCAAACGAGTGTTGTTATGTTGTACTGAATTTCATAACAACACTCCTTTGTTTTTTTTTCGATCCCTTTATACGCAAACAGTTTCAACAGACAGCCACATTCTTATTCCTCGATGCATGGTATCTGTATGAATTTAAAAAAAAAAGAACATTTTCGTTTACGCGCGTTCCACACTGCCAGAACGTCGCGCGCCGTAAAAAAAAAGGTTATTCGAATTCCCACCATTTTTCTTCAATTTTTTAATAAAAGGAAAATAAATTTATTTATAGATAATGCCTGAACAGTGGCTGGGACTTTATTACAAAAGTGTATACATTTTCCCTTAAAGCTATTATGTATCTTATGTTTTGTTTACAAAAAATATTTTAAAATTACAGATATTTTAAAAGCTGCAATGTAAATGACTACTAAAATAAATAAGTGTTTCATTAATACTTAGTTCATTTGTATATAATCAGTAATGGATGATATTAGGTTATATGTACTACTAGGACTGGCTGTTTTAATGTAAGCAGTAAGTTATATTATGGGTGTAGATAAAGTCTTGTATGCAACCGTTGATAATTAGGTATTAAAACACTCATGTGATACTATTATCACACGAGGCGAAGCCGAGTTCATGTTCAACCCACATTCATGTATTAATACCCCTTATTACACAATAGTTGCAATGGTAAATATTTTTTTTATGAAAATAAGGGATGCAGGTCGTTCAGCTGATGGTAATGGATACGCCCTGCTCATTACAATGCAGTGCCTGCCGCTCAAGATTCTTGAAAAACCTAAAATTCAGCGCTACAATTGCGCTCGTCACCTTGAGACATAAGATGTTAAGTCAAATAAATGTATTTATATAGATAATATAATACATAGTCTTCATCCGTTTTGTATAAAAATACTAGCTGACCCAGCAAACGTTGTATTGCCAATATTAAAATCGCGATACAAAAGTTGTATTATTATTAAAATTTGAAGTTGTATGTAGTTCTTAATGCTGACTCATAATCAAACAAATTTAAAAAAAATGTCAAAAAAATTAAAAAAAAAATCGTGTGGACCACCCTTTTAGGGAGATGAAATATAGATGTTGTCCGATTCTCAGATCTATCCAATATGCACTCAAAATTTCATGAGAATCGTTCAAGCCGTTTCGGAGGAGTTCAAAGTTAAACACCCTGACACGAGAATTTTATATATTAGATTTATGTCATACTAGCTGACCCGGCAAACGTTGTTTTGCCATATAAAGTATAATTCACGCGATAGTTTTATAAGTAATAAAATATTGCCTATATTATAGCCTGTACATCATTTTGTTCTATTCTCAATAGTTTTTGCAGCGCACGCAAAAATAGGTTTTCGATTTTACACCTTGTGTTACAAAATAGCAATTTTATTACGGATCCCTAATTTTGAAATGATGATCCCTAAAAAAAAACATAGCCTATAGCCTTCCTCGATAAATGGACTACCCAACACTGAAAGAATCATTCAAATCGGACCAGTAGTACCAGAGATTAGCGCGTTCAAACAAACAAACACTGCAGTTTTATAATATTAGTATAGATACGGAAACAATTTTGAATGCGTGCTGAATATACGTTGTCTAGTGGTTCAAATTTAGCCGTTAGTAACCACATACATGAATAGGGAGAACTTCAAGAGCTCTTCTCTCGTCTCTGTTGACACACTCCTTATACAGACAATGTAAGTAGAAACTTGCGCAGACCTTATCACGTGTACATAAGAGCTATTTTCTCATACTGGCACGACGTAATAAATCAAAATGTGGACATGTAGACGCACAACACTACCTCATTTACTGAGGTTGTTTACGATAACTGTTGTGAAAGGTGGTCGATAATATTTTATCGAGCATCCTTTAGCTTTAATAGTCTTAAAAACATGCTGGACTTAATTTCTAATAAGTAACTTAAATCAAACTTAAAGTAAAAAAAAAACATTTATAAATCTAGGGGCTTAAAAATAAACTTGGTATAAAGTTATACTTGATAATAAACCAAGAATATGCAAAATGTTTACAAATAGACATTTTGCTTATGATTGGTTTTCTCGGACATATAACGTTTCCTGCGTTTATATGCAAGGCTGCTTGACATTCGGAAAACTTTAGAATTATCATTGTAATGACACTGTTGTTAGCGATATAGCCAACATTTAGTATATTCTTGGTTTATACTCGGGTATAAATTTATACCATGTTTATTTGTAAGGCCGTTAATATAACATGTGGGTATTACTAAAATGTCCCATACCATGACAGTGCTACGAACGTATCAAGCACGGAAAGAAACACGACACGGTTTGCTATATACCCGCTATGATGTATCAATAGCGTATCATACCCATACAAAATGGTTGTAAGTATGGTAATATCTGCGTATCATCCGCGTGTCCATATGGTTCCAGTTTTCGTAGTTCATCTATGATTTCGCTGGTGTTAACTCGTCATGAAGAGCGAGTGAATATTTTTAGGCTTTTAGAAAACTTTATTTAAAAACGCTCTTTAAATTTCATAGCCCATATGCTCACTTCTTCGTCTGTACGAAATCATCTTTAGTGTTGCAAAGCGTAAAAGACAATGTTTCTCTCCGTGCATGCGACGTGGCCGCATTGGTCGGTTACTGAATGTTCGAGTGAGCGTAGTTTTTGATTTGCAATATAAAATATATTTTTTGGCTTGATACGTTCATAGCAATAGTGGTAGACAGACTCTATTTAAGGAAATTACTCTGAAGCAATATTTCGTATATTTACATTCTGGTGACATAAATTTTCATATTGATAAGTGTGGCGTAAACGACATTACATCATAAATTGAAGTAATTTCTGCCAGTTCCGAAAGTATCGATAAGATAATTCTGTGTATCGCCAATCACTAGTGTCCCGGAAACAGGCGGCACATTTTATGATCATTGCAACGGGAACTGTCCGTGCGCATCCGTTTGTAGTGTACACGACTGTACAAATCTATTGACAACTGCTCGATACTATTGTAGTAGTACACACACTTGTTAATACTTGAAGTACAGTCGCTGACAAAATACTTCATGCGATTTTATTATTTTTGAAATATTCAAATAAATATCGTTAGTTCATCTTGCCTTAAAGGATCAGGGTGTTTTTCTCCTTGCATAACAGTAGCAACAGTAGCTGAAGTAACCAAGGGCAGTATTGACAAAGCCCAGAACTTATGAGTTCCGAATGAGTTACTAGAAATGTACTCGCCGATTTTATTGACGTGCAAAGATTAAGAAGATTAAGACGTGCAAAAAGACGTGAAAAGAAAGCTCCTACAATTAGCTGCATTAAATAACTAGAGGCAAGTTTGATTCCTTTATTCAGAACTGAAGTTGCTTCAATAAACTGATGCATCGCACCAGAGCTTTAATGGCTATAGTGACAAGAGAAATAATACCATCACAAAAATAACAAACCCTTTAAGGTAGGATCAAAGAAAGGGGAAAAATAATAGAAAGTAAATTAATAATAATAATTTTGATTAAGACTATCATTACCGGGAATCGTACCAATAATACTGGTAGCATTTCCACGTTGGATAGCTAGGCTGATCCGTTGGTCGAAATAGCTGCCAGCGTTTGGATTTCCAGTAGCCCCATTGAAGCGAGAAGAGAGTACTTTGTACAGTCTCCGCGCCTCTGGGCCCCACGAGCCAGCCACACCTCAAATGGAACAAATATGTAAGACTCACTGAGACCAACATATTTGCATTTTTCTTTAATATTTTTTTAATTCAATGGTATCTCAGTATTGGAAATATAATTATAAGATTGTTTTTTTTTTGTATAAATTTGTCATCATTTCGATTCACAATTCTTGGTGGAAATAAATCTTAGGCTGTTATGTAGGCAAGTCGGAGATATAAACTGTTATAAATATTTTATTAAATTAATTAATCATTAAATTGAACGCAACTGTACTTGTTCAATTGAAAGGAGTGGTCCATTCATGACTATTGAATTGATATGTGCTATAATGTTACACATCAGAACATGGGAACATTTTAATGTATATAACAACAATAACTTTAAGAATTCAACGGTTTTGGTTGTCACAGATGTACTTCAACGCCATCGAATAAATTTCAAAATTATACAAAACTAGCTAATCCCACAGGCACTGTTGGAATGGAAAAAGAATGATGTAAAATATTTGGGAATAATGTGCTCTAAAGCCATCGGAAATTAATTATTTTATAATATATAGTAATAAATTGATATCGTATTTGTGTAAGCAGCTTTTATATAACCGCTTCCAAATTCCCCTTTTTTTTAAGTATTAAAATGGATATAGTTTGTTATCTTTAAGAGAAAGACATATGCCATCGGGTCGGGCCATCTTTTCTGTAGACCTATATAAGTGGAGGATTCACCAGTGGGAGGCTCCTTTGCACAGGATGCCGGCTAAATTATGTGTACCACAACGGCGCCTATTTCTGCCGTGAAGCAGTAATGTGTAAACATTATTGTGTTTCGAACTGGAGGGTGCCGTTGCTAGTGAACAGTGCAAATGAGACTTAACATCTTATGTTTCAAGGTGACGAGCGCAATTGTGGTGCCGCTTAGAAGTTTTGGGTTTTTAAAGAATCCTGCGCGGCATTTCATTGTAATGGGCAGGGCGTATCAATTACCTTCAGCTGAATGTCCTGCTCATCTTGTCCGTTATTGTCTTTAAAAAAAGGTACACAATTCCAAAATTTAACCATACATTATTTTGTTCTATCTCAAAGAGCTTACTTAGACAAAATTTTCGTTGAAAGCTCCCAGACGGCTTATATATATCCGACACCTCCAATAAATATCATTAATGTATAGGTACATATATGTTTACAAAAACTTTACAAGTTTATATTCTAAAATCTTCCTCGAGAACCACGCTATCGTTAATGAAAAATATATGATGATTGGTGGAGTAGTTTTTGGGTTTATCGCGAACAGACAGCCAGAACTTTGTTTTATAATATGTAGTGATGAACATAACATAACGTTACATATCATATATTTTGTTTCAAAATTTGTCTGTCTAGTGTATTGCTATTTAGTAAATATAGACCGCTGACAGCGAAATCTAGGCTGAGATCTAGAGATCTGTAAACTCCCGAGTCAAGTTTTACACACTCAGCTAAGTCTTACGTTAGTAAAGTCTGAGCAAAGTTTAAGCATGATCTATATTATGTACTTTTATCTTTGTATATTAAGTGTAACCTGTGAGTGTTTTGTGAAAAAAATGTTTTTCTTTCTTTCTATAGATCTCATACTTAATAGAAGGATTGCCGTTCGTTACCTTTCGAGAATTCAAACCTAAAAAATAATACCGAATAGGTACACCTGTTTTGAGTATCTTATAGCTGCAATCCGAACAATAGACCTAACGCCCGACATTTCCGAAGCGAACAACAGATAAAATACAAAGCAGTCTTATGAAAGTAATCCGTATTTCTATCAAAGTTCCCAATAATAGAACTACGAAGTCGTAAAAGCTTTTGAGAGACACGATAAGTCTTTGAAATGTTGCATTCAATCGAATGTTGTTTGATAGAATTGTTACAATAATCCGAAACATATTGATACTACCCTTCGTAATATTATCATCTCTTTTCAGTTAAATATTTAAATCTAGATCAAAAGGTTGTGCTGTCTCAATATCTAAAATATTTTTGAAGTTATACTTATAATGGCATTTGTTGGAAATAATTATGAATGTATCTTGTACGAAGGATGCACAATGCATCTAATAAGTTTCTAGTATAGTGTGAAATGATTTGTATATAATATAAGAATAAGATAAAATTAGAATGACTCATTAAGCAAGTTGACTGTATGTCAAAACAGGAAAGGTTTCCCTGTGTTACTCTGTGGTATGAAAATAAAAGAGAATAGGGGAGGTCTAGGCCCAACGTCCGCGTCGTTGTAAGAAGCGTTGGGGATTTTCGATGTGTGGGTTTTTTTAATGAAAATAAGGGATGAGACAAGCAGGACGTTCAGCTGATGGTAATTGATACGCCCTACCCACTACAATGCAGTGCCGCTCAGAATTCTTGAAAAACCCAAAAATTCTGAGCGGCACTACAATTCGCTCATCACTTTGAGACATAAGATGTTAATTATCATTTGCCCAGTTATTTCACTAGCTACGGCGCCGAAACACAGTAATGTTTACACATTACTGATTCACGACAGAAATAGATGCAACGCTGCCATCCTATGACGACAGCACGAACGGGCCAAAAGTTCAGATTTGCTGCGCTCTCAATCCATCTACCAAAACAGGTCAGCATTCCTGGTGAAGACGAATGAAGAATGAAGTGACGTCTCAACGGAACGCCTAATGATCTAGCCGTTCATAAAACACATGTATGTTTTCCCGACAATTCAAGAAGCTCTGCATTGTACTTGGTCAAATGGTTCGACCTGATACTGAAGTGTGCTGGATTATAGATATCAAGAAGAATACTCCGCATGTGCGCCTTGTAGATCGTTACATTATTACACCCAGCTTCTTCGAGCCAATTTGGCTTTGCCTTGCAGCTGACCGCGGAATTGACAATCGCTCGACATTTCGACACCCAGTTCTCCAATACTAGGCGAATTGATTTTATTAACCAGGTTATCAACTGTAAAGTAGATCCTGTAGATGAAGTCACAACCTGAGAGTCGAACAAGACATATCAAGATCTATGAACGATACGTCACTCCAACGGTAGGTCGTGGATTCGAGTCCCGTATCGTTCATAAAAATAATTTTGTTTACAAATTTTGTTTGTGTATTTAATCCCAGAAGTGAGGGTTATCACTTTAAAAAAATAACAAATTGTTTAGATTTCAAAGAGCGGCATCTCAAGTCAATTTCCTAATATATAAATATTGGGGTTAAGCATCTAATAAACTGTAAAGTAGATCCTGTAGATGAAGACATACCAAGATTTATGAACGATACGTCACTCGTTCTGTTTGGTCAGTGGAAGAGCGCTCGCACGGAACGCGAGAGATGATTAGTTTGAGTCACGCATCGTTCATAAATTTTATTTACAATCTTAATTTGTGTAATTTAATTGTAACTAATTTACTATTCTGTCTTTACACGTAGTACATGTTATATTATCACTGTTCACTGCAATATATTACACTACCTAAGCTAGCTAGCTAAATGTTTTCGATATATGTACTTGTTTAACTTAAATTAACTGCCGTATTAGGTAACTTAAAGGTGTAAGATAAAATAAAAACAGTGTGTGTGTATGTAGGCATGCAAGAAGTTATACTTCTTTCGCGTAACAAAGCAAAAATCCCTTCAATTATTTATTCGTCGTGCTATTCTACGTTTGTAGATAAAACAATATTGTAGAAATCTTGCAAAGATGGCTTTAACATATAATTATTTAATAAGAAAAATGGCTGTATGGGCGTGAATCCTTTGCTTGTCCTAATAATGGACGAAGAAACAAAAAAAACTTGCAAAGATGGCTTTGCCATATAATTATTTAATAAGAAAAACGGCTGTATGGGCGTAAACCGTTTGCTTGTCCTAATAATGGACGAAGAAACCAAAAAAAAAACTTGCAAAGATGGCTTTGATAATTAATTATTAAATAACGAATACGGCTGTATGGGCTTGAATCCTTTGCCTGTGCTAATAATGGACGAAGAAACCAACAAATGTATGTCGTCATATAAATAATAAACGTCATATATAAAATAAACGTCAGAAAATTTTTGGAACCAACTTCACCCTGTTACAGTAATGCGCCCGCATCTTAAAATTTCACTCTCATCATTTTTACATAACGCGCCTAAAGAAGTATAACTTCAAAAATAATTAAATAACTACTGGTATTATATAATGAATGAATATTATGAAGTAATATTAATATCGGTTCTGCGGAATCACCGGAGTGTTACTGCGTCCCCCACAGTATTATATTAACAATCCAACGTCCTACATGCTCTAGATCCTTGTCTAGGTCAATGCCACAATTATTTTGATTTGAATTCATAAATGACATTCTTAGCAGGTGATTTCTATAGTCCAAAATTAGTGATCCGAAAATTTATATTTTATACGTGTCTTTTGTATGCTAATTTGTACCATAATTGTTTTTTTTTATGAAAATAAGGGATGAGACGAGCAGGACGCTCAGCTGATGGAAATTGATACGCCTTGCCCATTACAATGCAGAAAAACCCAAACATTCTGAGCGGCACTACAATTGCGCACGTCACCTTGAGACATAAGATGTTAGTCTCATTTGCCAAGTAATTTCACTAGCTACGGCGCTCTTTAGACCGAAACACAGTAATCTTTACACATAACTGCTTCACTGTAGAAATAGGCGCCGTTGTGGTACCCATAAACTAGCCGGCATCCTGTGCAAAAGAGCCTCCCACTGGTAAGATTGTATAGAAAGTGTAAAAAGGATTGGATTTCTTAACGATAATATGGAATACAGTTTTGACGAGCGTGATCAAAATAGAATGTTTATTTAAATCCCTGTTAAACTAAGTTTAACACAAAAAATACGACGTTTAGATTATTTTGCTATAGCCTGAAATTATCTGGAACAAACAGAGTTATTATTTTCATTAATCACCACAGATAATAATATTCATATAAATTATACATATGGAATACACATTTTACTGGAGGCTTATGAAGTTATAAATTATGTTAATCCTTCCGTCTAAGACCCGGAATTACCCGTCACAAAGAAGTATGTCATTTTCACATCACAAATAAGAATATTATTAATTATGTGCATAAAATGTATATTATAAATTATGAAGTTAGGAACATCGATCATAAACTCCGTCTTATCCCTATTTCGTTTTATAATCCGGAATTATGCATAACAAACAGAGATGTAATTTTAACGTGACGAACGAAGTTATATTCAGAGGTGGTTTGCGGAGGGTTGACACCGGACCTTATCTTTCTTTTAAGCATGTGTTAAATGTACTATATTGGATTTAAGGGCGGACTACGGAATGCGAGCTGGCCACAGTAATTTCTGTATACCTACTGCTTAAAGATACTAGTCAACACATAAAACGACGTGCATTATTGTGCATCAAAAGAATTTCTTCGGACTCTATGAAGCCAGAATAGGGCATAACATGATCCTAGAGAATGTCTTTGATGTATCGATGGGCATTTAGTCTGCTGTTGACCATCACCAACTCTCCGTAGCTTCTGAGGTTATACCGACACGACACGTGTCGTATATTTTAGTTATTTCCATAGTGCTATGTCTTACGGTATATTAGTGTGGGGACACGTTGCTGATATTCAAACGATTTTTGGGCTGCAGAAAAGAACTGTTAGAGCAATCTACAATCTATCCAGTAGACATTTATTGAGAGATAAATTTAAGGAGATCAATATATTAACAGTACCATGTCAAAACATATTTGAAAAATTCTAATATGTGTGCATAAAAATATAAATCGTTTTAAAAAAACAGTGACATTCATAACTGCAACACTAGAAATAAACATAATCTTGCTCTGATTCACACAAGGCTAACGAATATATAGAAGTCATTCAGGGGACAATGTGTCCGTTTTTATTATAAAATCCCTGAAGAAATTTGCAATCTACTATTAAAAAAGTTTAAAATATTTGTTAAACAGAAACTTTTAAAAAAAGGTTATTATACAATTAATGATTATATAACAGATAAAAGTGCATGGGATTAAAGCAATGTTAATAATAAGGTTAAGGTCTGCATACTATTTTGATTTATAAGCAGTAGGAATGTATTATTCTACTATTTGTATATTTTCTTTTGACTTCAAAAAGTGATGCAGACATCCTATTTTGAGAAATAAACTATTTGAATTTGAAGTTGAATACCCGCCCAGACCTTTATCGAGCCTCAATGGAAACTTACAGTTTGTGTGGTGGTGATGGCCAAATATCGCTTTTCTCTACTTCTCTAGACACTTTCTCGACTGTCTGGTGCTCTTAGGGTGACACGACGCTGTATTTTTTTATGACGAGAAGGACGTTTAGCTGCCCAAAACAATGCATTGCCGCTCAGTGTTCTTGAAAAACCTAGAAATATTTAGTGGCACTACAATTGCGCTCGTCAACTTCAGACAAAAGATATTAAGTCTCATTTGCCCAGTTATTTCAGACCGAAACACAATAATGCTTACATATTACTGCTTCACAGCAGAAATAGGCGCAGTTCTCATCTCATCTCACTCATCCGTTTAGAGAACATTTGCCCTCTGCTCGTGTGTCCAGTTTGCATGATCTCGGGTGAATTGAAGGCGAGCTACTCGATGATGTCAAATAAGTTCTAGCTCTCGTGTTGGTCTACAAGCTTTTAAATTTACTATTTTCACGCCGTCTGATCGTTCTCTCGCTTACGTTTATCTTTCTTACAACCTGGAGTCGTTGTCGTATCTCAACAGTTGTAAGACAGCGGTTTCTCAATATCATCAAAATGGATAAAATGTAAATCTCAATCAGACGTGCACCTTAAGCCTCCACGAGTAGCTTTCATTTTATTGATAGCGTTTCAAGTCATACTGCATAGAAGAACGGGGTACATTGAGAATAACAGCCACCTCACGCCGAGTCAACCCCTGCCCGATCAGTGCTAAAGCTTGTGCCACCTGTTCTGATGTTCATGGCATTTTTAATTGTTGATAAACACGTTGAATGTCAAATCACAATTACAAAAACCATAAATTTATTAATACACAGTTAAAATATTTAAATTATTAAGAATACAAAATTTGTTCTTTGTCAAAATTTTCAAATTACTTCCGTTGACTAAATTTCAAAAACTCTTGCAAAGAAGACTTAATGTATTGCCCTATTTAACTTAGAGCTGTAATTTGATAACAACCCTTAAGAACAGTTACAATTGTTGTTGTGGTGAAATAAGTGCTTGGCCAAGATTTCGTGCCGCTGAGTGTAGATTTACGATTTTAGATAGACGTCGTGATCAATTTTAATTTGTCAAGCGCTAATGCCAAGTGATTGGCAGGTTGTTTACGACTTGTTGATCAAAATCGGTTACAGTAACTATAGATTCGTTTTCTTTTTGTATCCTGCCGTGCCTTTGTTAGAGTTGCTTAAATTTTACAATCAGGAGTCCGCCAGGGTTCAGTGATGGGTCCCGTCCTGTATACAATCTATACTGCTGACCTACCCATCTCAGAAGAAGTGGTGACTGCAACGTATGTAGACGACAAAGCAGGCCTCTCCTGTGACAAAGATCAAAACATAGCATCCACAAAATTGCAAGAGTGCCTGGATAAAATTGGAATACCACTGAAGAAGTGGAGAATTAGAGCAAGTCCAGAAAAGTTAGTCTATATTACTTTCACACTTCAAAGAAGAGACGTCCCACCAATGACACTTGACGGAATGGCATTGCCACAACACACGATAGTCCTAGGTATGCATTTGGATAGGAGACTCACTTGACCAGATCAAGAGAAAACCAAGGCTTTGTCTGGAAAAAAACTTATTACATAAAAAAAGCATCATAAGACCGGTATATAAATCAGCCAGTCACTCAAATAATGATATTCTCCAGCTCTACCAGAATAAAGTACAAAAGTAAAAACCTTGAGCAATGCGCCATGGTTCAAAAGGAACACAGTAGTGCATGATTACCTGGAAATCCTAACCTTTGAAAAAGAAATAGAAAGGTCTTGTGTGGCCTATGAACAAGGACTTGAAGGACATAAAAATTATCAGACTACAATTCTTATGAATACAACAGATTGCACATTTCGGCTGAAAATAACGCGACTAGCCTCAATCTATACACAATTCTAAGTGCCTCATTAAGAGTTGACACATCACTGGATGGGCACTCTCAAAACTAATTTTATTATCTGATTAAAGCTGTTGGGACTGATTGCACATGAAGAGAAACCAAAAGAATTGATGCATATACAATATGTAATATATCATTAACATATACAATAAGCTGTAATCTATAATCCAAGCCATTAGTAAAATCAATTCTAAAATCTCTGTCCCTTCCACGTCTATAGACAATACAGCGTTAAAAATATTGTATTCTTCCTCGTCCTTGTATAATACTATTAAAAGACGAATGCTTACAAACTTCACAAATAATTTACGACATTTACATATATTAAGGCGAAGACCGCAAATAGAATCATCTTTGTGATAATTAACGATCTCCATGCAACTAATTCAACACCGCCGGTGGCTGCGAGAAAATATCAACCGTATTGAAACGTGATAAGGTAGGATTTTACTGAAAGCCTATATACATTTAATGGAAGTGTTTTATAGTCGCATTAGAGGTAAAGTAGAAAATTATCGTGAAATGATAATTGTCGTAAATCAGAGAGCTTATTATTTCCAACTGTCTTCTTTAATATTCAATTTAATACGAATCTTCTTTATCGTACTTATCATAAACAAATGTATTTTTACGCTTTTATTCATAATAATATTTTCAACGAAGTATATTCGAATAGATATATCTACTGCATTCGTTTCTTTTTGAGTTTTTTTTTTCAGATAAATCACTTCTTTTCCTTTTTTAACCGACTCAATTTGACTGTACTTTTATTGTTTGTTATTTCTGAACTTTCGACTGAGCGAACCTATTTTGGCCCTGCACTGCCCTCATCCAACGTTTTCCGGCGATCTTGACCAGATCGTTGGTCCATCTTGTGGGGGGTCTACCAACACTGTGTCTTCCGGTACGTGGTCGCCTTTTGAGGACTTTACTGCCCCAACGGCCATATGTCCGAAAATTTAAAAAAAATATTAAAAATCCATGAGAAAACCCCATGAGTCTTAAATTTGTATTAAGTGTGTGTGCAACAATTAATAGACGAATAACTCAATATCAAGCCAACTGATTTCGATGATTCTTTTTTGATTGAAAAGGATTTACTTCAAGGGTAGTTTGATGAGATTTTGGATAGGTTCTGATTATGGGATCCATGACAAAGTAACGGAACTCTTCAATTCTTAGGAACAATTTTCGAATTTTTCGAATTTGTCGAATATGATAATCAATTCATTTTAACGGCGCTGTCTCATATAAGCAGCATATTTAATAGGTCTATGTGTAGACTTATTAATACTAATTTAAATTAGCGGAATAGAATACACTACAATAAATTTAATATCTATATTGTATACTGCATTCGACGCAATAAATAAATTTCATTTCATAAGAAATAAAGATTTTTATAAGTACTACGAGCTCAGTAATGTGTGTACGCTGACGAAGTCACGGGTATCGGCTTGTTTATAATATGCATAAATTATTAGATTAGTATAATGTTTGAAAAATAATTTGCAACAAATTTTACCCTTTTTTGTATAAATTTGAAGGCTCTTTTGTGAATATAAGCTTGTAGGCAAAAGCATTAAGGTATACACATTTAAGCGATACAATAGCTAACGTACGTCATTCTGTCAACGGCAGAAACATGGGATGCGGAATGCTTCACGACTCAGGTGCTTTTACGTCTAATATGGCTCACTATATTCTGTGCCCACTGACAAATAAGTAATGCTTTGAGAAATGACGGTTCAGTGCTCAAGAATGATTTAATTAATATCTATCAATTAATTACGTGCCTTTTACTAAATGTAAGTATACACTTTTAGAATAGAAAAAAAAACGACTTCAAAAACTATAAAGTATCAAATAACTAATAATTTAATTTAATGCACCTCTTATGCAAACCTTTACCTTTAATATTAATAAAATACTATTATTTATATGTGCTATCTATTGATAGGTTTTAAGTCGGTGCCATTCGGTGTTTTTTTTAATTTTTTACTATTAAGAGTCATTTAATAATAATAGTACATAATCAACAGGAATGAAAACTCCTAAAAAAAGCCATACTTACACAATAAACAATTATATCATCAACGTAAACAAATAAATTTCATAAAAAATGGAAACGACTGGACCAAACTATTCAAATTTTTATGGGACCAAATGGCATTTATTCCGCATCGAACTAAAGAAGAATTACGTAAATCGGATCATAAATCTCAAAGTAATCGGTGTACATACATAAAAAAATACCAATCGAATTGAGAACCTCCTCCTTTTTGAAGTCGGATAAAAATAAGTAATATTAAAAGTCCCAGTTGCTGTGAGAATGATAGATCTAAATGCTAAGGAACTTGGATAAGGATATAAAAAGCAATATTAGTAGGTTAGCGGTATAAATGTCCTCAAATTAGATGTACATACTGGTGCACAAACAGGCAAACACACGTGTGTGTTCCAGTCGAATCTATATAATTATTTTTGTATCTTCTTATATACAAAATTCTCGTGTGTTGGTGTTTGTTACCAAACTCCACCGAAACGACTGAACCAACTTGTATGAAATTTTGTGTGTATATCGGGTAGGTCTGAGAATCGGGAAACATTTACTTTATAGCCCAAATTTTTTTTTATTAATTTATTAATTTGTATGGCAATACAACATTTGCTGGGTCAGCAAGTATTAGATTTAATACTATGTTTTATTAAGATTTCATAAGAGTCAATAGCGTAAGTAAGCTATACTTATACCTAGGTATAAGTATAGCTTACAACAACCTAACTTGAACAGAAAACTGCTCCAGAACTGAAATAAAAAAAAATTGTGGGTGAGATCCCGGGGTGTACAATATAAGGTCTTCTTCGTCTGAATCAGACTCCGATGTTAAGTCCAAGAATAACATAATAACGGTTTTTTAATTACAGTAAAAAGACGTAAAACTACAGCATAAATGCATCAACAAATGTGGTTCGCATCATAGTCATGTAGATTCGCGTCATGGACGCTCCCACATCGTGTTCCGCTAAGCTTAAGGCTTTTATCCTAAGAAATCGCCAAAATAGCGCATAGTTGGATTTCTTGACGGGTTAAATAGTGATAATATTTTTACAAAAAATAATGATATAGCTAAAGAATATATTAAGAAAATTCATTTTTTTATTACATATCTATTTTTTATAGATAGTGCTAAAAAAATTCACCAAAATACCCCGAACTTTTACAGTTAGAGCCATGCTAATGATTCAATGTAGATAAAAATTGTACGTAAATGTATTAATTGTACACCAATACTATTTAACATGACATAGTTTTGTAATGAAAATTATATTATGTTTGTAATAAATTAAAAATGCTTCTAATTCCGAATTAAAACTATGGCGATCTTGTACGGGAGAGGTAACCTGGCTTCGCTCGTTTCCTCAAGGCCGTTGGTTTGGTGCTCAGCCTTAAAACGCCAGTAGAAGTAAAACTAGAAAATAATGTGCGTGTAATTTTAACATGCGGTTGAAATAACATTTTTTAAATCTGATAGTTATAATGAGCAGCATTGGTATTATTTTAATTGGAATTACAATGTAGGTAGCCCATTACTATATTGTAATATATATATTACAAATGAAACTTAATATATTTTACTCAGAAATAATGAAAGAAATTTCAATTATAAAAAAAACACTTTTGGTACAAGTCTAATAGAATTAATGGTATTTATTTTTTTTAACATGAAACAGTGTTCCGGGGATTCTGCCTTTTAAATTAACTTACAACTGTTGTGTTTTTTTAAATGTATATAATGATTATGTCTTCACACTTAAGAGGATGAAAGAAAAGCTTAAATGCATTTTTTTCTTTACTAAAAAAACAACATTAAAAGCCTATATATTATCTTTTCTAAATTTTGAATCTCATAATATTACAATCACCAAGAAATGTCAATCTTTCTCAAATGTCACTGTCAAGTGACATCTTAAGGAATTAGTATTACATAGCACGGACGAGTAAAAAAAGAAGTACTCCGCGCCGTGATATTAGCAAGTGAAGCACCTTTATGCTTGTGTGAGTGCGGTTACGTGGGATACTAGTTACACAATTTGTTCTCCCTTAAATAATCATATATCCTCAAATACTTTTACATTATTGTTTTAACACTTTTTCACAACGCACGATGGGAGGACTAAAGGACTCCGGGTCACCTACATAAGAGTATAGCACCAAAACAAGACGATTAACGTGTAAATACATAGCCCCACGCACACACTTATACTACTACAGGCCGATAGGCGGCCATTATGAGAATTGTCATCGTCTGTGACAGATCAGTTTGCGTCTCAATAAAATATTTTGTGGTGAAAAAGTGTAAAAACGTTACTATATAATATTACGTTACGTATTTGATATTATTTAAGGGAGAAAAAATTGTGTAACTAGTATCCCCCGTAACCGCACACACACTAGCATAACAGTGCTTCACTTGCTATTATCACGGCGCGGAGTCCTTCTTTTTTTACTCGTCCGTGGATTAAAAATGTATTTTATTGAAACTCTTTATTATTTATTTATTAGCTATAAAGAGAAAGTAAATCAGAACAAAAAGTATTCATCGATATTGTTCGCGAAATAACATGCAAATAGCCTTTTAGTTCGAATTCTCAATAAAATACTCCCATTAATATACACAATATGATTGAATATCCCATTTCCCGAGAAAAACGAGTAAAATTGGACAGCTCTGAAAAACCAATTTCATAGATCGTAAAAACATTTTTTGGCTATCGTGTGTGGATGAAGCCTTATTTCCTGCGATATATTGCTGGCAATACAGCCATACTTGTTTATTTTACTGCAGGCCATTTCGACTCCAATTTATCTGAGGTTAGATTTATTAAAAAATAAACAGAGTTATTACTTCACTAGGTCGCAATAGGTTAGTTAATCGAAAAAAATCTCTGAAAAGGAAGTATGTTTAATGGCAAAGGGACGATACGAGTAGGACTTGAAATGATAGTAATTGATACGCTCTGCCCATTACAATGCAGTGCTGCTCAGGATTCTTGAAAAACCTAAAAATTCTGATCGGCACCACAATTGCACTCGTCACCTTGAGACATAAGATGTTAAGTCTCATTTGCCCAGTAATTTCATTTGCTACGGCGCCCTTCAGAGCGAAACAGAGTAATGTTTACACATTACTGCTTCACGCCAGTTAAAGGCACGAGCTTAATGAATGGTACGAAATACAACAATTTTTTTTCTACAAGTTGATAACATTTACAATAACTGCTTAACTATAAGCAGTTAGTAATAGTTATGTATCAATTACTTGAACTGATTGTACCTTAACGAGCGTTAGATACTGACAGCGTGACGAGTCAGTGTTATTCAACATCCCCAAACTAAACAGTCTTAAGAAATTTTCACCCTCTCACTCGAGTACTCTGTCCACGCAAACTGAAGTTGAGTAATGTAGACTATTCAATAAATTTTGATGAAATTTACTATAGACGTAGATCAAGTTAATGGGCAACACAGACTTATATAGTTCCCCGAATTTTGGAAGTGATTCCAAGTTAGGGTTTTTGCCCTATGACTCTGTTCTACGCTCACCAAAACTCTAATACAAAAGAGACCTGGTATAACTCCGGAAATATTAAAATATCTCATTAATTGACTCATATTCATTAATCCGGACATGGCGATCCGATGTTATTATTTTAATTCACTTCCTGCTTTTGGCATTTAAAATAAATAAAACAATTTGTTATGTTTTTAAAATGATAAGCCTTATTTCTGGGATTAATTACACAAATTGAAATTGAAAACAAAATTTATGAACGATACGGGACTCGAACCCGCGACCTCTCGCGTTGTGCGAGCTATCTCTCACTGCCTCCTCTTGTTCTCTTCTTCCTTTGGATATCTGGACCCAGATCTGGATCCGGATGGATCTCATCGATCTAATTGTATAGATGTGAAAGAGCGCCATCTCAAGTCAATTTCCTTGTATTTATGCAAATATTGGGGTTGAGCAGGTTTTCAAATGTAAAGTAGATCCTGTAGATGAAGACACAAACTGAGATTCGAACAAAGCATACAAGATTTATGAATCTTACGTCACTCGAACGGTTGACTCAGTGGAAGAGCGCTCGCACGGAACGCGATAGGTCGCGGGTTCGAGTGCCACATCATTCATAAATTTTGTTTTCGAAATTAATATCTGTAATAAAAAATACCGATCTGTAAAAATGTACAATTCTATATTATGATGTATATATTATTATGTATAAGAGATATCCAGCCTGTCCACTTCATCACGATATCTTTGGAACCATAAGGCGCAGAGACTTGAAATTTGGTAGGAATATTACCCAGTACAGGAGAACGGATTTTACAAAATTCCACCCGCAAGAGTTTTTTTATTATGAACAGAACAACGTTAGTCGGGTCAGCTAGTGGAGACTCAGATACACACACACACACACACACACAATACACACACTTTTAATTGTTCATTAATATATTTAGTTGTTATTGAGTCAATGACATTCTGTATAGAACGTCAATGTATTGAGTTTTACCATAATATTTCGCTAGTTTTGTAGTGAGGAATTAACCATTTTAGATGTTACTGTAGAGTTGTTATCTAATTTAATGAAATACTAGCTGACCCGGTAGACTTCGTACTGCCTACAAAAAATGCACGTTATGAATGAAATTTTATTATTATTTTCGATTAATTGCACATGATGTTGCTAAGGTACTTAAAAAACAGAATTTCCGGAAATACTGGCAATTTGAATTCAATTTGATGTTGACAGACACACACAGTTATCACACAGTCTGTTAATCAATTTAAAGCTTTTTGATAAACTATTTTTTTTTGTTTTGTTTTGTGGTGCGGTTAGATTCAGAAATTTTATTTTCGACAAAACTTAAGATTTATCAATCTACATAAAAATAATCTGATAGATAGTTACAACTGTAGTTAATCTAACAACTATACTTACCTAAAATTAAGTTTATTTTTTACTTCCTGACATAGTTAGAAATATATAAATATTCTAATTAAGTAGTTGTTCATTTTAAACTATTATTTTAATTTGATTTCCAAATTACGGGGGAAAAAATCACAATCGTTGTTTTTTATTTAATTCCGAGCATTTTCATATTTATATGTACATATATATATATATAGATATATATATATATACATATAAATAATAATATTTTTATAATATATATAGATATATATTATGAAAATTTATGTAATAAATTAAAAATTATACGAATATGAAAGGAACTTATATGCAGTGAGTATAGTGCGTGACAAGCTACGTCTTACACTCGCGATTTGTATGTCACTTTGTGTTCGTGTGCGTGAATTGCTCAAAATAGAGGTTAGTTCTAAACTCACACAATTTTTAACGTTTTCACAGCTGTCATACGGCCGTTCCCAATATTCAGTCTATCTCTAACTAGATAAAAATCGTGACTATCGTTGACTTTTCTGTCCCAATAATTTTATCGACGGTAACTCACCTTATCCGTACACGCTGTCTGTCAATGGGACGACGTATCGCTTACCAGCGATAGAAGTTTGTATGGAAATTGCAATTAACGCGTCCCAATATAAGGCGATAAGAATGACTTATCCGGTATATTGGGACAGCTTCAGATTATTGACAGCTAATTACTGACAGTAGACGGTAGTAATTTATCTCTATCTGTAGATAGTAATATTGGGAACGGCCGTAAGTCTATCTAGACGTGTAATGTATGATCTAAGGAAAGGTTAGAGCACCGGCACGGAACGCCGGAGGTCGTGGGTTCGCATCCCGCATCGTTCATAAAATTTTGTTTTTCAAATTTTATTTGTGTATTAATCCTAGAAGTGAGGGTTATCACTTTAAAAACATAACATATTGTTTATATAAAGTCATTATAATATCATGTTCATAAAACATAGATTTAATATCTGTCTTCAATTAACAGATCGTCGTCTATGCAGTATAATCGATACAGATGTGTTGCAGTACTATTCAATTATACAATGAATAATGAATTCCTCTCGCATTTGTAATGAACTCTGTACAGTTTTGAACAAAGACAATTAATATTTTTGTGTAGGCTTTCTTAAATATTCACAATAGTATGTAGTTCGGTTAATAATTGGAAGTATATTTAGGTATAAGGTGTTTAATAACCTAAATAAACAATATATTTATTTAGAAAGTGTTTAACTTTTATGTACATTTAATTTGTACCAAAAATAAGGCAATTCGAACCCGCGCCTCTCGGGTTACGACCAGCCCACCGACCATAAATATTGGTACAAATTAAAGTATCCTTTTTTTATAAGTGAGGAATATAACTTTAAATATAACAAATTGTTCAACTTTTATTGTGAGGTGTCTATTCTTGTCCTAAGATATGAGGCGGGTCTATTCTTGTCCTAAGATATGAGGCGGGTCTATTCTTGTCCTAAGATATGCGCGAGGGAAGCGATAACTAGTCAATACGTCATACTCGTGAACGGGCACTGCTTGTGATACCTGGTCGGTCCTAATCATTTCCTATTCTTTCATCCTCGTTATTCACTTCTCATAATATGATGCAAATATAAAGCTAGATTACTCTCGAATAACTCTTTGTGTCTGGAATATTGCTGGAATATTATAATCGGCTTAATTGAATTCGCTAATACGACATGGTACAAGCATGAATATTCAATACAGGAACTATCGTAAACCATGTATTCCATTACGCGTTATGTATGCGTTTGGTGAGAATTAATTAATTGGCAACGATCGTTGGGCCGCATGTGGTACAGAAACATGCGGTCGTTACGTTTTATGGTCACGGCAGATGGCCTGCAGTATTTCATGCGCATTACTCACTAATTTGCAAGTCAGATGAGTTTCATAAATCTGTTCGGCTGCCTCAATACTATTTTCTTTCAACTCGCAACAATAGATTTTTATTGAAGCGAAAACTTCTTTTTTGTAGGTAAAAATCTTAAGGGTTTTCGTCAAAAATATGCTCATGACTTCCGCACGCGATCATTAAATATTTAAAAAATAAATTATATTTATAGTAACACATTTAAATAAAACACTTTTTAAAGGATTAAAACGCATTTAATTGTTTCTTTGTTTTGACATTAGATTTTTGCGTACATATTTTACATTTTTATTATTATTTTAGTTAACCCGACGTTTCAAGATCTTTCCAGATCTCGTTTTCAGAGGGCCTGCAGCTGAAACTTTTCATCTGCAGTTAACACTCGCGTTAATCAAAGAAAATACTAGTTAGACACTTTTTGGATGGGTGAAATCTCGTGAATTCGCGTCATCGAAATACTTATAGCAGTATATCAGTATATCTGTACAGCTGACGCATTGTGCAATAATAGTGCTGTGTATGATGATGAATTAGTAAAAAGTTCAGTGTGTATATACAATGCATAGTTGAAATATTATTAATAGATATGATGACATTACACAATGGTTTAAGTAAATTAAAGTTTATTTTAAAGCAAGCATTCCAATTTAACGTGTGGAAGTAACTCATGTTTCTTATGGATAAGGAGAATAAACGAACATACTAGTCACTTGATGTTAAGTGATCACCGCCGCCCACATGCTCCTGCAACAACAGAGAAACACAGAACACGCCACATATTCTGATGGTGAAGATTATGTATTTGCAGTTCAAGCCTCAGGTTGTGATCTTCATCTACAGGATCTACTTTACAGTTGACAACCTGCTCAACCCCAATATTTGTATATTAGGAAATTGATTTGAGATGTCGCTCTTGTAAATATTAACAATTTCTTGTGTTTTTAAAGTGATAACCCTCACTTCTAGGATTAATACACAAATAAAATTTGAAAACAAAATTTTATTAACGATCGACCTTTCGCGTACCGTGCGAGTGCTCTGCCAACTGAGCTAACCGTTCGAGTGACGTATCGTCATAAAATCTTGTATGCTTTGTTCAACTCTCAAGTTGTAGCTTCATCTAAAGGATCTCCTTTACAGTTAATAACCTGCTCAACCCCAATATGTGCATATTAGGAAATTAACTTGAGATGTCACTCTTGTTAATCAGTTCAAGTCTTCTGGTTACCAGATAGTTAATACCGCCCCTATGATCTCTTACCACCTAAGGAATCACACCATCGTTGTTGGGTCTTGGTATTATTTCTGTGTTGCTCTCAAATAACTGTTGATATTCATTTCAGGAAACTTCCAAGGCGACATTGCAATACCCGACAATGATTTCTACAAACATAGTAATTCACCTCCAAGCACATCAAAAATTAATAAATCATTTCAAGAAGAGGTGGAAAGATTAAAGAAGGAAGTACTTCTAGAAGGACTTCAAGTAGAAGAAGAGGGACTACCAGATATCTTACGAAAAAGAACAAAGCAACCACTACTCTTGTCACAAGATAAACCAAAAAAATATAATGAAGTATCAATTGCATCAAAGGTTTTATAATAAATTTAAAATAATACTAGTTTGGAAATTCAAACAATGATAACATTTTAATTAATATAGATTTAATTTATTTCAGGTCTTACCGGCTGGATTAGATAAATCAGTGTTAATGAAAAATGGTAAAATTCCACCAGGAGAACACTTTGATTCTCTTGAATCACAAAGTCCACTTAATCAAACAAATCAAAACACTCCAACAGATAATCTTACAGAGTCTGAAAGCTTGGAACAAGATGGAGTTTTGGTAGTTAATATTTCCACCGACAACATTCTAAATTTAGATGAACTTTTTCCTAATATTCACATCTCAAACTCTTCTAAAGAGGAGGAAGTTAAAAACAAAATACAAAGTAACAGTCGCGAAATAACAGGTGACTCAAACAACAATAATAATATAAGGTTCAAGGAACTACCTGAGAATGTCACTGTAGCTCCAGCTCCCACAAATGGGGTGCTATCTACCAATGAACAAGAAGATGACAAACAGATAAAAAGCAACAACTTAATCAATAACATAAGTCAAGAAGTGAAGCCCGATATAAATAAGTCTGACGATTTACTAAAACCAACGGAGACTTTACAAAGCGTAATAGAGGAGACTACAACACATAAACGACGTAGGAGGCGAAGGCATGGCTACAGCAGAAGGTAATTAATGAATATGTATTTTTGATGACATTTAAATAAGAAATGTATACCGTGAATACTTTCATAACCATAGAATAATCCAGAAAACCCTGGAATATTAGTTTTATTGTTAATTTACCTATGTAATAACTAATGGATTTGTTATTTAATATCTTCGTTGTAAAGGCATCACGTTTTTATATAGCATTTCTATAAACTAGTCCAGGTAGAGTGATTTCCACAGTATTTAAGGGGAGAATAAAGGTAATGGCAACTAAATTTCTAATTATGTCTTTAAATATGAATTATATGCTTGAATTTTTTATTTTGATTTTAAAAATTATTATTAAGTTTTAAAAAACGACTATTGTTTAAGATTGAGAAACACACAATCGATTGAAAGATATAGGCAAAGAAGCTTACGGCAATCTGAAGAAGATACTGAAAAAATGCATCACAATCGAAAAAAGTTTTTTCGTCATCAAAAGAAATACAATGAGAATGATTACAAAAAAATTGAGATACCTGAACATGAATTTGAGGAAAAATTTGAAGTCAAACCACCGCCAAAATTTCACATAGAAGTAAATGAAACACAACAATTTAAAGGATGGTTTTTTCGGGACTCGGAGGATGATTTAGAAGCCGCTGAAAGTAAATTCCATAATAACACTGAGGTACTGTGATTTTTAAGACAGCTTATAAGATTTACCTTGATAAGTAACTGGCCTCTAAAAAGCTTGGTGTACTCAGTAGGGCGAGACAGTACTTCACTATACCCCATTGCCTGCAACTATGTAAGGCGCAAATTCGGCCTCACATGAAGTACTGTTCTCACCTCTGGGCGGCTGCTCCCCAGTACCAGCTTCTTCGATTTGACCGCATACAAGGAAGTGTGGCTCGAATCATCGATGTGGGTTCTCTCTGCATCTTCTACCGCATTTATCACGGGGAGTGCTCAGTACACACGTTAGGGTTGATTGCTGCGGGCAAATTCCTCCACCGGACATTACGTGCAAAATACCATCCGCATTACCTAGACGTCTGGCATTCCACAACCGCGCGTTTTACAAGACATTTCTTGCCTCACACAGCCACTTTGTGGAATGAATTACCAGCTGCGGTTTTCCCGAACCGATATGACTTAGGGACCTTAAAAAAAAACATACTCCCACCTTAAAGGCCGGCAACGCATTTATTGACACAAATAAAACTGAAAACAAAATTTTAAGAACGATGCGGGACTGGAACCCTCGACCTCTCGCGTTCCGAGCGGGCGCTCTTTCCAACTGAGCCAACCGTTCGAGTGACGCATCGTCGATAAAATCTTGTATTATTTGCCTTACTCTCAGGTTGTGGCTTTGCCTCTAAATAAGATTAGATTTGCAAGAGCGACATCCCAAGTCAATTTTCTAATATACAAATATTGTGGTTGAGCAGGTTATCAACTGTAAAGTAGATCCTGTAGATGAAGCCACAACCTGAGAGTTGAACAAAGCAAACAAGATTTTATAACGATACGACACTCGAACGCCGGAGGTCGTGGGTTCGAGTACCGCATCGTTCATAAAATATTGATGTTTTTCAAATTTGATTTGTGTATTAATTCTAGAAGTGAGAGAGTTATCACTTTAAAAACAGCAAATTGTTTAGATTTACAAGAGCGACATCTCAAATCAATTTCCTAATATGCAAATATTGGTGTTGTGCTGGTTATCAACTGTAAAGTAGATAACCAGCTCAACGATACAGTAAATGAAGCCAATTTTTTCTAGCCACAAAGTTGCTTATCTGCATGTTTAGTGTTATTGTGTGATCATTGAAAATTATTAAATTAAAAAGAATCGTCATTGATAACTTTTATTTAATTTTAGCCAACAATAAGACATCGAATGGTTCGAGCAGCAACAAATAGAAAAGAGCGAATCTGGGAAAACGGTGTCATTCCTTACGAAATAGACGGTAATTTTAGCGGCGCACATAAATCTCTGTTCAAACAGGCCATGAGACATTGGGAGAACTTCACATGTGTAAAGTTTGTTGAGAGAGACGCTGACATTCATAGAGATTACATAGTTTTCACTGAAAGGCCATGCGGGTAAGTTCGTACACAAAACTTTTGTTCATTGAACCTATTTTAATAGAAATATTGAATTATTATTTACTTATTCTTATTACTACACCTTTGCACGACACGCCACAAATTAGGATATCATCCCCACCGTCTGGATGTGTGGTTGTGGAATGAGCTTCCTTGTGCGGTGTTTTCGGGACGATACGACATGGGTACCATCAAAAAGAGTGCGTACACGTTCCTTAAAGGCCGGCAACGCTCCTGTGATTGCAACCTCCTCTGGTATTGCAAGAGAATGCGGGAGGCGGTGATCACTTAACACGAGGTGACTCATAAAATGCATATTCCCTTTTAATAACTTTTTTTCATTTTATGTGATAAGCGGCAAGAAAATTGAATCGTTTTTTAATATTTCACACAATACATATAAATAAATGCTTAAAATGTAAATCAAATCAAATTCATTAGGGCGGAAGAAATGTCTTTTGAAGGTCAGAAATTATACTTTTTATTATTTAGCACCACTTTGGAAAAGGGTGGGCTCTAATGAGAAGAAGTTCCGAGAGTATTGCAATAAAGTTTATTTTTTAATAATGATTAGTTTTGCGTACTATTTTTTCAGCTGATGGTAATTGATACGCCCTGCCCTTTACAATGCAGTGCCGCTCAGGATTCTTGGAAAACCCACAAAATTTGAGTTAACTTAATGTCTCATTTGCCCAGTCATTTCACTAGCAAAGATTGCAATGCTGATATGGAAGTAATATAAATGTTCTATTACTATTGAACTAATCATCATGATTCTGTCTCATAGATGCTGTTCATTTGTCGGCAAACGAGGGAACGGCGCACAGGCCATATCGATTGGGAAGAATTGTGACAAGTTTGGCATAGTCGTCCACGAGCTTGGCCATGTTGTTGGCTTCTGGCACGAGCATACACGACCTGATCGAGATCGCCATGTACAGATTATACGAGACAATATTATGAATGGTGAGTTTATTGTACATTCTTCAAATAGTACATTAACGGTTTTAATAAAATCCAGATGTGTTTTTTATATAAGAGGGAGCAAATGGGCAAGAGGCTCACGGGATGGGAGTGGAAGGCAGCCACCCATGGACATCCATGACACCAGGTGTAAAGAGATGCGTTGTCGGCCTTTAAGGTGGGAGTATGCTCTTTTCTTGAAGGTCCCTAAGTCAACGTGATGTGGGTGGTATTTAGCATTTTGACGTAATGTCCGGTGGTGGATTCGGCTGCTGCAATTAACCCGAACAGCTTCTCTGAGCACTGCAAGATGCAGAACTCACATCTCTACGCAACGCCAAAGAATCAAGTCGATCAGAGATGACTTGATCGTCGATGATTCAAGCCGCTCCTCGTTGTATGCGGTCAAATTGAAGAAGCTGGAACTCGGAGCGCCCGCAGAGAGGTGAGAACAGTACTCCAAGTGAGGCCAAATTTGTGCAAAATATCAATTCCCATTAGCTGAACGTCCTGCCTTTGTCCCTAATTGTCATAAATAGGGCTGTTTTATTCGCCAGTACTGCCACACCCTCCTGTTGGTGACAGGCTTACACACGCCATCGGTTAGCCACTATCTACTTTTATTTGGAACAGGAGGACAAACGAGCGCATGGGTCATCTACTTGTCTATCAACCAAACTAAAGTAAATAAACTTGTTATCAAACTAGGGGCTTCGAGAATTGCCGATTGATTGCGTTGAAACGCTGTTCGATAGCTCTTAGAACTGCGAAAATAGCTGGGCATCTACGAGGCTAATTAGCTTATGGCTTTCTGTCTCTCATGCTTTTCCCCCTTGTTCTTCTTTGTCTGATTGACAACTACATCTTTATCATCAGAATCATTGCTTAAATAACGTAAATCATTAATTCTTGCAAGAGGATTAACAGCATCAGTTGGATATATTTTTGATTATTCCAAAGACTGCCAATCTTCTCTGTAAGATTTAGATATCTTTGTAAAAGCAGGTAAAAAATACATATTTTGCTTCCTGGAATCTAAATTACTTTTTAAAACATCTGTATCTAACCACGAGTTAAGACCAAACCTACTTAGTAGTATCATAAAGATGTGTGAACAGATTTTTCAAATGTTTTTCTTATCTTAGTTTAGGGGTATTAATGTGCGCACGCAACGTAAAAATTCATTTTGATATTTTTTCCATATGAATCCACACATAAAGAAGTATAACTGCAAAAGTAATTCCAACTAGCTTGTATTAATAAGCTAATTAATGACTTCTTATAATTGGCCTTGCAATGTTTATCACACAGCTAAGCTCAGTCCCTCACGTAGTCTTGGCCTTATACGCTGTATTGGCATGACGACAAACTAGGGATCAAACGAGATAACGTTACCATTCGCGCAATGCTAAATAGCGTGAGATATAAATAACGTTTGATAGAACTTCTGGATATTGTTCCCGTTGTATGTTAAGTTCCGTACCGTAAGTGTATCCAATTATTTTTTAACCCGATTTCACCAGTGATATGTCAAACTATATTTAAGCGATTTCACTAATACATTTTAAGCGCGTTCAAGTAAACTGAGTTAACATGTCGTAAACAATAGAAAATAAGTAAAAATAAGTCAATATTATTATTATCGTACTCGTATATCTTTAAACGAGCAATTCTTGTATTTATACATATATACAAGAATATATAATAATATATACATATATAAATAAGAATCGATCTAGAGTTAATTTCGCCACTATATACAAGACTATAATACCTCAGATGGGACATTGGGTGATTGGTGATGTTTTCAGAGACCTATTCGTTTTTTTTGGTCACGTTTTGTACATTCTTAAAAATCCGAGCAAGGTTCGGTGGTCCGGATATTATTTTAAAATGTCAACACGTCTCCTTTTTTTTCAAAGCATCTTTTTCTTTTCTTATATACAACGAGATACAAAAGGTAAGCGAATCTATTCTAACTGTAACCGATTCTGACTGAAAAGTCGTAAACAGTGTATAGACGACCCGACAATTTTGATTTGTCAATTTGTGTTAGTATTCAAAATAATGAGTAGCCAAGTCCAAGCGTAGCTGACTGTTTACAACTTATCATTCAAAATCGGTTTAAGGTACTCTTGGCCTGGCCTTTTTTCAAGACATCTCTGATTTAGTCTAGAAACGTCCGCCTAGGTTCCTACCAACACTTTCATTCACACTCGCCTTACACTTTTTTCGTCAATCGTTCCTCATTCATTCTCAACTTTTTCACAAATCTTCTTTCAGACCATAATGTTTCCTTATGTTACTAGTTCTTATCATTTCACTCAGTTTAACTCCTAACATACTTCTCAACGCTCTCATCTCAACTGCATTTATTCTGCTTTCATGCCTCTTCTGCCATACCCAACTTTCACTTCCGTACATGAGTGTCGGAACCAACACCCCCTCATGCACAGCCAACGAACGTTGTTAGACACCTTTCAAAGCTTCATTCACCATGTTTCCTGCATTCACTCTTCTTTCAATATCACTCTCGTTTATACGGTCATTTATACGCTAGTATAATGTAAGATTCTAAATCATTGAAGCGTGTCTCGTTCGTGTCATCAAATAATGTTCATAACTCATAAGCGACAATTGAATGAGCACCAATTACATAATGACAGTATCTAATTTAAGATCAGGTGCTTGGACGGAATTAACTTTTTGTGATAACAATGTACTTTGTCGAGAATTTGTACAAGATTTGGGTCACATAATACATAGACGAAAGTTATTTTATCTCTTGTAATTTTGAAGTTATACTTCTTTAGGCGCGTTATGAAAAAATGATGAGAGTGAAATTTTTATGCGCGTGTATCACTGTAACACAAAAGTAACAGATTGAAGTTGGTTCCTGTAATTTTCTGACGTTTGCGCCATTCGTTATTTTTTTTCCCATACAGCCGTATTCATTATTTGATAATTAATTTTCAAAGCTATTCAAAGCCTTTCCAAAAACAAAGAATAGCACGAGGAATAAATCATTTCAATGATTTTTGCTTCGTTAGGCCAAAGAAGTATAACTTCTTGCGTGCATACATAAGTACACACACACTTTTTTTTAAATAGGTTTAATGATTTTATTGCATCTTTGATTTAAATCTTTATTTATTACACCAAATCCTGCTAATAATGTTTTGAAGTGAAAATTTCTTTACCCGCCTTGGTAACTTTTTGCTAGGGGAAAATCTTATGGGTTCGCGTCACCGACATGCTCAGGAATAGCTCACGTGATAAATATAAAGTAAATTTTCATATATATAGTTAGACACTTTTTGGATGGGTAAAATCTCGTGAGTTCGCGTCACCGAAATGCTTATAGCAGTATATCTGTAGCTATACAGCTGACGTATTGTGTAACATTAGTACTGTGTAAAATTTGCACGTCATAATTGTGGCAATCATGTACTTTATAATATTAATTTATGTAACATCAATCTAAAATGTTTATGCAAATAAAAACTTTGACTTTGACTGTGTATATCTTATAAGTGAAATTGAATAGTTTTAGTAAAAAGTTCAATGTGTAAATACTGTGCATTGTTAAAGTAGTGTTTTTTCTTTATGAAATTACAAGTTTTTAATAGTATCGGAAGTCTCTACAACTGCCAATTATTTTTATATTCTAATGGAAATGTCTTTTGGATTTATGATGATTTCCGAATAGTCTAAGAATAAAAAATAAATGTTGTTTCTTCAAATAATAGAAAAATTCATAAAACTCAATCGCAATAAAAGTGTTCGTAATTAAATAGAAAGAAAAAACTAAATATCAATGGTAGCGTCACCTACCATGTCAAATTGTAAATTATTATATCCCAGATGATTTTTTTTTAAATTGATCCAGCTAATAAGGAATTTAGTGACAAGTGCAGAGTATCTTTAGAAATATTTTAAATACAATCGATGCAAAACTTCAGTAGGTCAATCAATTTACACAACTGGAAATAAATGAAGGTATTATGCGTAAATTCTAAACATTTGAAGTAAAATTTAAGACTAAAACAACATGGCGCGTAACCGAAAATTGTGACGATTTGCTATAGTATCTCTCATACGATAAAGAAGTTTCATTTAAAAAATATAACACCAGAGCATGGTTCTCGATGACGAGATAACCCAGCCACAATAAGTAGCACCCGATCATGTGCATTAGGCATGGATCAGCCATCGCTTCCCTGGCATCTAAATTTGAAATATCTACTAATTTAGGTATTGTGAGATATTTCGGACAGGGTGAAAATTGTGTTATCTTAAATCACTCCTAGATGTGAAATATATCAGAAAAGTCATTTATCTGATGCATTTTTTCTCACCGAGAGCAAAACTGCAATCCTTTACTTGATATGCATACCATACCAATCACCTGACGTACTTCTGAGACATTTGGTGACTTTTTTTTCGAAAGGAGGAAAATACATGTTAGTATTTAGGCCCGGAAACGGGGCCCACATGTTGGCCCCTACTGACTACAAACCTCCTCTATGCTGGAAGCTCGAAAGCTTTTGCAGCGAAGTTGGGCGGGGAGCGAAGCAGGGCGGTGGAAATTTATGTCGTTTCTGAAATCACAGCAAGCAGTTATAGCCTGGGAACAGCATTAAATTTGATGTTCTAACGGCTCATTTTTCCATGCGAATATACTTTTATGACGAAACCGTAAATATAAAATGAACGGATGTAGTTATGTATTTCTCGATATTAAAAACTATTTGAAATTTAATTTAATACTTTTAAAACTGAAATACTTCTTAAAGGTTTGAAATGTCTAATAATAATTTTATAACACTTATAAGTTATGAACATTTTTCCTTCTTAAAATTCATTGTAATCTTGACTAGATGGCGCTGTCATGCTTCAATGAACTGGCGCAGTGATATTGTGTTTTTTTTTAAGTTTTACTGCTATGATTCAGATGACTTTATTTCAAAAAGTTAAATTTCGTATTCTTGTAACAAAAATTGACGGTTCAGTTCCGATTGTGATGAAGCTCCTTTTCGATTTAGGTAAATCGTATCATGTGTATAAGTAAGAACGAACGTCAATTGTTGTATTCTGTAGAATTTTTACGTTTGAATGAGTTGACAACTTAAAACATCATAATTCCTACTAATAAATTCTGAATATAAGTTTGTTTGCTAAGCTTTCGCGCCTAAACCTTTTTTTTTGTTTGATTATTTTATGCTTAAGATAAGTTTATTTAAGTATTTATGTTTTTGTTAAATATGTAAGCATTCTTATCCGTTGGAAAGAGTGGTCTTCCCTAACACAGGTTCTGCGAACTTAAAAGAGAAGTCCTTCAAATTCTATTTACTAGAATGCTGAATAAATAAATTGATTTTGAAACCACTGAACCAATTTTCATGAAATTTAATACAGAAATAGACAAGAGCTTGGGAAAGGACATAAGCTTTTATCGCGAATAAATGGGTTAGCGGGGTTGAAATAGGGGGTGGAAATTTGTATGAAATTTCGTCATTATTGAAGATAACACCATTAAAACTTGTATTTAGGCGCATGATAAGAAATAAATAAATAATTGTTCTAGCGTATTTAAAATAAAGACATGAGTGTTTGTAGCTTATAAAAATGTATTAACCACAGCAGTTTTTTTGTGTATTATTTGCAAAGTGAGTCTATTAAAAAATAAAAATTGCTGCCCAAAGTAGGTAACTATCTGAAATCGCCAGCGCGCTGCATCACTCTCATTCGCTCGTATTGAGAAAGCCGAGATAGCATTTGCAATGTGATTGCCCGGGGAATAAAAAGAATAGGGAAGACCCAGACCAAAGGATGTCCTACGATAGCGTAGATAAGTAGTGATGTGTAAGAATTATTGAGTTTTAGTCTGAAGGGTGCCGTAGCTAGTGAAATTACTGGGCAAATAACTGACAATGAATCCTGAGCGGCACTGCATTATAATGGCACTACAATTACTAAATATTTCTCCAACGCTAAAAATGGTTCGGTAAATTTATAGGTACTTTTAACACGTTTATCATCCTGTGGGATACAATAAAGTTCAGGGCTGGGCGCTCTCGGAAGGAAACGGGATCGCTTCCTGTTTATTATATTATGTTTAAATTCCGTCTGATCGTGACCGGGTTTCCAAACATGACTGATGATTTTGTGACATGGGTGATTTATGTAATGGTATACTGTGTTCTGCTTGTATAGTTCATTCTGGTGTGTGACAACCCTCGATTAAATATATTATTGATGGTACCGAATAGAGATATATAGAACGTTATGGGGCTGTTTTAGTATTTATTTTTTGTGAGCAGCAAAAAAATGGCGAGAAATTATTCAGCTTGTTTACAAGACTAATAATAATAATGATAATGCATATCTCATTAATGCGCGCTGCTTTTTAAAGCAGGTTAAAAACCATACATAAATTAATAGCGGTAAGGTGTAAATTGTATTAATAGGTGTTTATTATGTTGACACTTTTAGTTGTATGGAATCTTTTGCATGAAATCTTGTAACTAGGGTTATTGCTTAAATTAAGGAATGGTTTCCGCTGCGCTCCAACTAGATACCGTATTAAGTAAGAATAATAGCTATTTTATTGCAGCAACTTTATATAATGTGTATTGGCTATTTGTAAAGATGCTTGTGTGTGATGCTCTTTAAAATTTTGTAACAATGTAAAATACAAAATACTTATTGGTGATATGTGATACCAGGGTCTTTCTTATTTCTTGTAGTATTATTTTTAGCATTTTAGTTTCAATTATTAGCAGAGTTTAACAGAACATGTGGCACGTCAACGTCACACATTGTTCTGGCTCACGTACGCCCACTTGGGCGTAGTATTAGTTGCCGCACTTTGCGACTACGTCTGCGGTATTTAGGTGGAGCGCAGCGGTGACCAATCCTTTATCTTAGCCTAATAATTGTATATCGATTATATATATCATTTGTCACAGCAATGTGTTTTATCTAGTTAAGAATTAGCAGCCACTTAAGAGCACTTAGTCCGTAAAGCTGTTTACGCGATCTTTTTAACATGATTCTTACTCATATAATGGAACTGAGAACAAAAAACCGTGATAAAATGAAAGAATAATCTGTTCAATGCAGTGCTTAGACATATTTGTATTATTACAACTAGTATCGGCTGGGAAATGCGTTATTTACATTTCTCGTTTTCGTAAATTGCAAAATTCAACACTACCTGCCAACTAAAATTATAACATTTACATTACAAAAATACTACTAAAAAGATCACTAACGGCCGTTCTCAATATAGTACTCTATATCTACAGATAGAGATAAATTACTACCTTCTACTATAAGTAATTAGCTGTCAATAATCTGAAGCTGTCAATATACCCGATAAGTCATTCTTATCACGTAATATTGGGACGCGTGAATTGCAATTTCCATACATACTTCTATCGCTGGTAAGCTATAGTTCCTCCCATTGACAGACAGCGTGTACGGATAAGGTGAGTTACCGTCGATAAGTTTATTAGGACAGAAAAGTCAACGATAGTTACGATTTTTATCTCAAGTAGGCCACAACCGCAGATGGACCGAATATTGGGAACGGCCGTAACAAGTATACCACCAATATGAAAACATTATATTATTATTTTTTAAATAATAAAGAATGATTCTCTGTAGTTTCTACAAAACTAGAAAACAAAACAAAATAAGTTTGACTTTCTATGTACAGCTTAAGCTTCTGTAAACAAAATATAATTTAATTATTAACTATAAGATTTTTTAATAACAAATAACTGAAAAGCGATCTTTGGTGCTCTTATTTTTTTATTTTAATATGAAAGTGCTAGTGTACTTCAAAAGGTGCTTTAAACGGTTAATAATACAGGCGGCAAACAGAGCCGTAGTATACAAATCCGATAACAAGAAGCAAAAAGAAAATCAAAACGCAGACACAGAATATTTCCTTCCCTTTCAGTTTATCATTTCCATACGATTTCTTAATTTTTGAAGGAAGAAATTGAAAAGTATTTTGTAAACAAAACAGACGCCTTTAAAAAACATGTTGCCATCTATGAAAGTACTATAAACCCCGAGATCCTCTGCTGGGATAGTTTTTTGTGTTTATTGGTAGTTATTGATAGGATAATTTACGACGCCACATGATGTTATAAGTATTCAAAGTCAAAGTCAAATAATCTTAATTCAATTAGACTTAAACTAAGCGCTTTGAATAGACACTATAAATATTTCTTTTAAATTACTGAATTTACCATATGTTGGGAAAAAATCGGGCTCGTGAGAACATTAACGGCCACTCTTTTTAACCGACTTCAAAAAAGGAGGAGGTTCTCAATACGTCAGTTTTATTTAGAAGTGAAACTTCTTTATCGACATATGAGATAAATTTTATAGCAAATCGTCACGATTTTCGGTTACGCGCCATTTTGTTACTTTAAATCCAAGATGGCCGCCGCGCAAATTTATGATTCCAACAAGATGGATATCGTACCCGAGGTTCTCGAGAGTGCAGAGAAAGAATTTGAATCATTTTTGAAGTCATAGATGGCCGCAGCGCAAATTTATTATTTCAATGATTTTAGTTCTATGTGGCACAACAATTTCCGAAAGATGGCTATACGTTGTTTGGCATTAGGGTTATCAATTATCATTATAACCACCACACATACGTATCCCCAAGAGAATCTTTCACCGCAGCCATCTTGGATTTCAAATATGATCCCAAATTCGTTATCTGCACCCTCGATGCACATCACATACGATATACATATTGTTGAAATCATAATTTTGCACGGCGGCCATTTTGGATTTCAAAAATGATCCCAAATTCATTCTCTGCACCCTCGAGAACGTCGGATACGATATCTATATTGTTACAATAATAATTTTGCACGGCGGCCATCCTGGATTTCAAAAAAGATCCCAAATTCGTTCTCTGCACTCTCGAGAACTCGGATACGATATCCATATTGTTGAAATCATAATTCTTCACGGCGGCCATCTTGGAATTCAAAAATTACCCCAAATTCGTTCTCTGAACCGTTCAAAAAACAACGATTCTAAAGAACTTACTCAAAATTGTTGCAACAATAATTAAATACGTGATGTTTTTCTTAAATTCTTAATTTATATTTCATTTCTTCTTTCTTTATTACATATAACCTAATATTTCTTACAATCTACTGATTTAGGGAAATATCTATTCACTTGCAACAGTATATTTTGCTGTCTGTGTGCGTGTTGGCGAATGTAAGCACGTGACGCTCACGCACATATTAATTATAATGTTACTTCTATATTGACAGGAACTATGAATGAAACTATCGTTCTGAGCGTTATTATTTTATGGTTTTAGAATTATTTATGACGTTTTCTAAAACGTATATCTAGTTACGGATACATTGCTGTCACCGTTTAATGACAAGATCTTATCTATCCATAGTTATGTCTAATATATAGTCCAATGCTTTATGTCGATAGGCTATTGAAATGTTAGTTAGCGTAAAAGGATAGATTTGTCTACCTCTAGCAACTTTAACTAAAGATAGATAGGTTATTGGAAACGGCCGTTAATCTGAAAAAGGCCTTGGCTAATGCTACTTATTAAGAATTAGTACAATATATCTGATAGAATGACCCTGTTGGCTTGGGACGCGACTTGCGTCGACACTCTGGCTCCTTCTCATGTCCAAGTTACGTCAGTTGGTGCTGGGGCTGCCGCTCCAACTGCCGAAGACAGTAAACGTCGCAAATTTTTCTCGGTCTAGTGAGTCTTACATCTTTGTGCCGTTCGGTGTCGAGACACTTGGGGAATAGAGGCGTGGAGGATGTACAAAGTACTATCTTGTCGTCAGCTATTTCGGTGAACGGATCAGCCTAGCTATCCAACGCGGAAATGCTGCCAGTATTCTTGGTACGCTTCCCCGTAATGAAAGTTTAAATTTAATGTAATCATAGTATTGCAGTTATAAGATTTGTCACAAGTACAATATCAATTTTTAAACGTAGTAAATGAAGAATGTGAGCGAAGATATGGCAAAGATATTATAACGATCCAAATTATTTTAGTGAAATATCGTCGCAAGCAACATTCTAAGTACTCCATCGTTACGAGGAAGTAACTCATATTGGAAATGAAACTTTAATCCCTTTTGTGAAAGTTCACTTCAGTTTGTTCTCTGAAACGCTTAAGCGGCTTGAGACTTTGGTTCATTGTTGTAAAGTTTAATCTGAAATTCGCTAAAGACATATCCATTATTAGAATACCTTTTGATAATCTGCGTATGTTGGAATTCGATACTTTATACTTTCTTGACACGCTCTTTGAAATAATCTGTTCTAAACTAATCAAAGTCGGTTCTTTGTTCTACTTTGCATAGTATTTTTCGTGATTTACAAATTTTGCGTTTTAATGAGAGATTGCAATTTTTTTAGTTTGTTTATCTAGAAAATAGTCTCCTCCAACTTATATTAATATAATATTGACACACTTTTACATAAATTATCTTGCCTTTGGGGCAATAGGTATAGCCTGTACTATGTGAACAAGACATCGATATATTTAATACAATATACTTACTTAAACATACCTATAAACATCCATGACTCGGAAACAAACATCCATATTCATCACAAATGTTTGCAACTGAAAATATTCTTCGACAATAACTTATACAGTCCCATGGATGGTAAATGCGGAAGAATTCAATATTAATTTCTCTAATATCTGCTTTTTATTTTGATGTTTCTAATCGTCCATTTTACTTTTTAAATTATTTTTTTATGGTTTTAAGCATCATTGTTCCTTATATATTTTTTTATTTTGGTGTAAAAAAAAATATCAATGAAATTTAAATGGTTTTTCAAATTAAGTTAAGGTCTTTTTTTCAGTAAAATGTTACATCTACAATATAATTATAAATTTAAGGTTCTTCTTTCTTTTCTCCTCCACGTGTCATAGTCGTGGGACACCTTGTATTTTATTTTAAAAAATTATCGTCAATAAAAAATAGAGTTCCGCTGGCGAAGGCTTACGACAATTCCGCCGGAGCAAAAACAATTGATTTCTGTATCTAACCCTTAATCCAGTTATTTACCGGGAACCCCTTGAGATAATGATCGAGGCTCATACGATTAAGCGAAAATTATTTTTGAATGAACATCCTACAGGTCAGTAACCTCGTGTGCTCTGGGGTCTAGATACTTTCATAATTTATCTGTCTCAGCTTTCAGGTCATCATCACACGCAACGGTGATATCAACAATAAACAATTATTGTTACTATTTTAAATCTTTAAGCTGATATTTTTAAATGGCGGTCATAATTCCCTTCTTTTTGTAGGACAAGAATACAATTTCAACAAGCTGACAGAAGAGGAAGTCAATTCACTTGGACAAACATATGACTATGATTCAATAATGCACTACGCAAGGAATACATTCAGTAAAGGAACGTACTTGGATACAATACTCCCTCTAGAAGTTCACGGGAAGAAGAGACCGGAGATTGGGCAAAGAATTCGATTGAGCGCGAGTGATATTGCTCAAACGAATCTTCTTTATAAATGTGCAAGTTAGTATTCTACGATTGTTATTAGAATTCTTCTTATTTCGACGGGAATATAATTGAGTTTCCCTGCGAGATCGAATCAGAAATGAGGAGATCCGTAGGAGAACCAATGTTACCGACATAGCCCAAATGATTGCGAAACTGAAGTGGCAGTGGGCTGGGCATATAGTTCGACGGACAGATGGCCGTTGGGGAATTAAAGTCCTCGAATAGTGACCACGTACCGGAAGACGGCACAAGGCCCCCTACAAGATAAGGACTGATGATCTGGACTCAAGATCGCAGGAGTAGGTACGTTGGATGAGGGCAGCGCAGGACCGATCGCCGTGGAAATCTTTGAGGGAGGCCTTTGTCCTGCAGTGGACGTCTTCCGACTGATGATGATGATGATAATAGTGGTAAAGGTATGCACGCAAAAAATGGTAAAACACCCATTTCTTGCATCTCCTGAGAGTTACAAAAGAAATCTTGACTTTAAGCTAGAAGTGGCTTCTTTTATTAAAAACAAAAATGCTTTGTAGAAGTTAAGCGCGCTGATATACGGTACAAGTGTGACAAATACATCTTAGATTAAGGATTGGTCTTCGCTGCGCTCCCGCTAGATAACGCACTACCTAAGAACAATAGCTAGCTTTTTTATTACGCAACTATTAGAGTGGCATTTTGCCACTAAATAGCATCTCAAATTTTGTAACACGTGTGCTATTTTACATTGATATAAATAAAATACAAAATACTTACTGATGATATGTGATCCCAGTGTCATTCTTATTTCTTGTAGTATTATTTTAACCACGTTTTACTACACAACCCGAAATTTTAGTTTCAATTTATTAGCAAAGTTTAACAGAACATATGACACGCCAACGTCACACATTGTTCGAGACTGGGTCGAGTACGCCCACTTTTTTTTTTCAATTTCCAATACAAAGAATACTAAGATAGATAATTTATACGTCTAGATAGAGCCTTATACTGTAACGTATGACAACAGGCCAGGTTTAGTGTGCGCGCGTTGTTGAAAATAGAGGCTTACAGTTACTGCACTATTTTTTCGACGTGTTCACAGCTGTCTATCTAGATTCTAGACGTATAAATTATCTAAGTATGATATGAATTTGAAAGTTTTATACCATAAAAATCGCTCCATAGGTTTCTGATAACTCCCTGATCTTACATAATTTTTTCGGTTATATTTACTTAAGTAATTGAAAAAATACTCTTCCACAATGACTTATATACTGTATATTTATACAGTCCCTGGGATGTTAATCAAATAGGCAAAAAAAATTTGCTGTCAAACATATGGAGCAGCCTGTCTACTGGTATTTATTTATACAGGTCAGTCAGTGTTCTAAACTGTACTTTTCGTTCTGAATACAGTTTATATTTCAAGAAGCTATAATGTTCATAGAGATATTTTCTTAAAACGTATTTTTTTCCAGAATGTGGTAAAACCTTCCTGGGCAACGCTGGGTGGTTCAATTCACCAGGGTGGGGCACAGAAACTGCACCAGCTAACACTGATAAATGTGAGTGGCGGATCGTCGCCACACATGGTGAAAGAGTGGTGCTGAATATTACTGGTAGGTCTTAGCATTACATTTACCAGTGGGAGGCTCATTTGCACAGGATGCCGGCTAGTTTATGGGTACCAAAATGGCGCCTATTTCTGACGTGAAGCAGTAATATGTAAACATTATTGTGTTTCGATCTGAAGGACGCCGTAGCTAGTGAAATAACTGGGCAATTGAGACTTAACATGTTATGTCTCAAGGTGACGAGCGCAATTGTAGTACCACATTTTTTGGGTTTTTCAAGAATCCTGAGCTGCACTGGGCAATGGACAAGGTATCAATTACCATCTGCTGAAAGTTCTGCTCGTCAGGTCCCTTATTTTCATAAAAAAAATTGAATATTTATTTATTTATGTTCCTGTAAACACTAGCTGGGCACATAGATCGACGGACAGATGGCCGTTGGGGCAGTAAAGTCCTCAAATGGCGACCACGTACCGAAAGACGTAGTGTTTTGTAGGCCCCCCACAAAATAGACAGACGGTCTGGACAAGATCGCCAAAGTACGTTAGATGAGGGCAGCGCAGGATCGATCGTCGTGGAAATCTTTGCTGGAGGCCTTTGTCCAGCAGTGGACGTCTTCCGGCTTATGATGAACTACTAACTGGGGCAGAGGGCATCCACCGTGCATCCTAAAACAACTATAACTCACCCATTCATCGACTGGCTAACTACCTATAATAAAAATTTGACTCATATTGATATCTTTGCGTCTCGTGTGGGATCATTTAAAAAGATGTTAGTATCTGCCTTGAAGACACTATAAACCTAATTTAAAATCTGTGACGTACTCGTAACCCGAGATTCGAAACCAGCATCGTCCACTAATATTGGTACAAATTTAATATCTGTACAAAAGATGTTAAGTATTTTCAGACATATTAGAGATGTAAGTTCTAGACTTTCGTAGTTAACAGTTTTGAAATTGGATTATTTATTGTTTGCATAGATGTCTAATCTATATAAGTAACATACCTAGTAACACTGCGTTGAAAATTGAATTATCGTGTTCGCTACTCATACTTATAGCTCGTTGTCAAGCCCTGCCGCATTTACAAACCGCAGTATCTTCTTGACGCTAGTATTATAAACAGCACAGATTGATACTTTTGCTGTGGATTTTGCAGAAGAGAAGCCCAGATAGCAACAGCATTCTTAGCGGTTTTGTAGAGAAATAGAAATATTATATTTATTTACCATAGCGAGTGACAAAAATATAACATATTGTAACAACCTTTGCTGGGCGTCATGAAGCTACATCAGTTTGTAAAGGATGCTATGACACGGAAAGAAGAATTGACAAGAAACTTCCAGCCCATATTTTAAATCATATAACAACTGAGCCGATTTAATATAATATTTTCAATTTGGCCTGAGCAGAACCAGATAAGATCCATGCATTATTGTCCTCTATTCATATAATCTACTGTACTCTAGTAAGCCTTCTTTATCAAAGAAGCTTTAAAAAATTATTTATTATTTATTTTAAACCAAATCAAATCAAAATCACTTTATTCATGTAGGTCGTGGAAATGATATTAGTGAATGTCAAAAAAGGCGACACTAAAGCGACCTTGAGCGATATGAGTTCACGGCTGCCGGCCCGCCATCTATGTAACAAGGCCAATATTTTCAAAATTCTTGCGTGGAAAACAGTTTATATGCTTACAATCCTCGTTAGTCATTACTTATCTGAATAAATATACCTACACAGAAAAGTAAAGCTATAAGAATAACTTTTCTGAGGGTTGTACTAAAAAAATGCGTCATGCCATGCCAAAAAACTTGTTTAACTGCAAGGAAAAGTGGTAGTTCAAAAAGGCTCTGGAGTGAAAACTATAACCAACAGCAAGCATTAGAAACCTACAAATAAGACTTAAGTATATGTGTAAGAGGATTAAGAAGTGTTCATAGCTCGAAATGCTATATTTTCACCAAAAAACTTGTCTAAAAACACCTTGATTGCGTGTTTTCTGCTTACTCTTCGCCTTAAGATCAAGATTTACATTTTCATCTTTTTACAAATCATTTCAAATACAATATTTTATGTTAAGTAATGCAACAAATATACTCAAACGTGAAATAGTCAATCAAGACACGAAGTCAAAAAATGTAAATGTAAATTAATACAAAACAAAAGTTTGATGTATTTAGCATTATTACATTAAATTACAATTTTATTAGCAATTATAAAAAGTATAAAGTTTAAATTTAAAACCATGAAGCAGAGTTTCCGGTTACAGGATCATCCCGCCACCACAAGTAGCACCCGTTCACGAGCATGACGCATGGGCCAGCCATCGCCTCCCTCAACCATATTTTAGGGAAGGAAACAACCCGTCCCACGTCGCCGCCACTTTACTGAAACACACTTAACTGAAACCAAGAACTGATAGATATTCGGTGAACGCCCAAGTTGGATTTCTAATTAGCCGTTACACGGAAAATCACTTAAAGAAACATAAAGAGTAAAATATTGCGACGAATTTGAGATCAGATTAAGGTCTGCAATATTTTTTTATGAAACTGTTAACATTATAGAATGGACACAATTGAAAATACGCAAAAGGCATGATAATAATGGGGTGGCCTCTCGCTGTAAGGCTGTAAGGGCCACCCTAATTTTGTGATAAGTACCACTTGAACCTTTCTGTACCTATTTTTATTCTGCTGACGCGGATAAAAACTTCTATTGTACCTTAGCTAACACAACTCTTTGAATGAAATCTTTTTGCAATTTGTTTGAATGGATTCCTTCCTTTTACATTCGGATTATTCCAAAATATTTGTGTTTTGAATTGGTGAGGTGATTTCATTTGATAAAAAAAATGAGAATACAATCATAGAAATGTATTTTTATTTCATTTACGCCTGTACTTATACTACATAAATCGGGAGGCTCCTTTGCACAGGGTGGCGGCTAGATTATGGGTACCACAAAGGCGCCTATTTCTGCCGTGAAGCAGTAATGTGTAAGCATTGTTGAGTTTCGGTCCGAAAAGCGCCGTAGCTAGTGAAATTACCGGGCAAATCAAACTTAACATCTTATGTCTCAAGGTGCCGAGCGTGATTGTAGTGCTGCTCAGAATTTTTCGGGTTTCGAATCGTGAGCGGCACAGCATTGTATTGGGCAGGGCGTATCAGTTACCATCAACTGAACGTCCTGCTAGTTTCGTCCCTTATTTTCATAAAAAAAGGTATTACTAATATATCGTTTTCATTCGCGCTCAATCGCTCTATAAGAGATCCTATACTTTAAGATGGCCGTTTCAACAATTTTCAATTGTAACGTAACAATATATTAATAACATGGTCCATGGTTAAGTAGCCTATAAAATATTGCAAAATACTCAACAAAACAAAAAATTGCAGTATCACGTATTTCATTTTTTTCAAGTTTATCTTCTTATTTTTACTAGTTTATTAGATGTAGTACTTTTTTTACGAACGCGAGTGTTATACATTTAAATAAAATACTTTTTAAAGGATTAAAACGCGTGTAATTGTAACTGTATTTTTACATAACTTATTTAAATATATAACTTCTTTATTGCCATACAAAAGATTACAAAAATAAAATGCATAATTAGGCTACGCAATGAAACAAAAGGCAAAAGGAAAAGGCTCAGCTTCACCTGACATGGAATCATGGATTTATGTTTCCATGTAGCACTGTTTTTCAGCCATCCCCTCCTCCTAAGGTGTTGAGTGGGCGTGGATGTATTATGGCTGCCCGATTCAAGTTCAAATATTTTTTTTCAAAATAGGATGCGACATCACTTATTGAAAGTCAAAAACTACCACCTATTCCAAAACAATTGCCTCAGACCTGAGAAGAATAGTCGCAACAAACTCAGCGGGCTTTTATTTCGTCGAAAAAATATGTTTACAAAGTAATATTGCACAATTAAACTTATTATTTGACAGCCTAAGGGCGGTCGCTCCATTCCCGCTCTGTGGTATCGTTAAGAAAGTCATTTATGTTAAAGTAACCTTTACCACACAAACGTTTTTTAACAATTCTTTTGAATAACATAATACTTTTGTTATAGATATACATCGCTCCACAAAAGAGTTACTAACTCGACTTAGTCGAGTAGTAGGCATTGTAAGTTTATGTCTGTTCCTGATGTTAAAATTATGTTTATGACAGTTTCTAGCAAATTCACTTATGTGCATATGAACATACATTATCAAGAATATATTAAGAAGCAACAGTCAAGATGTTAATTCCTTTGAATTTTGCTCTCAATGAATGTTTAGGACCTAGGTTATAAATACATCGTATAGGACATCACTGGAGCTATACACTACGCGAGGTTGCCCACAAGGTGGCGTTCTTTCGCCACTTCTATGGACACTAGCAGTAGACGAACTACTTAGTAAGCTGGCAGAACTCAGAATTGATGCACTAGGGTACGCAGACGACCTAGTTATTATCGTCAGAGGTTTCTGCCAAAGCTTACTAAGCTCTATACTGCAAAAGGCGCTAAACACCATCTCACAGTGGTGTACAGCCAACAAACTGTCAGTCAACGCAGGAAAGACTGTTATTGTGCCATTCACGAGGAAACGGACACTTAACAAACTGAAGTCTCCCACCTTGAACGGCTCTACTTTGGAATTCTCAGCTGAGGTTAAGTATCTGGGAGTCACATTCGACCAGAAACTCACATGGAATTCTCACATCGACAAAGCCATGAAAAAGGCTAAAACAACCTTGGGTGTATGTCGACGTCTGGTAGGGAGACATTGGGGAATGCGCCCCAAGATCCTCCTATGGCTATTCAAAGCAATTGTGAGACCAACAATCACATACGCCTCCATTGTGTGGTGGAACAAAGCCAACCAGAAAACAACTGCAGACAGACTAAACAGCCTGCAGAGACTTGCCTGTATGTTGGTAACCGGAGCCATGACGTCTTCTCCTGGTGCGGCCATTGAAGCAATGCTAAACCTACCGCCTCTTCCACTGTTCATACAGCAAGAGGCGAAGGCAAGCATGCTGAGGGCAATCGCCCAGGGGGGTTCATGTAACTGGATGTCGCAAACGCTTAGGACCTTAGAGGACTCAGTTCTGCGAGACCACATATTAGGCATGTTACCTGATCAGATGATTCCACAATTAATCTCTGTTAAACACTATATCGTGGAACTACCTTCCAGGGACGACTGGATGAACAACAAAGTCACGTGGAAGGACGGGAGCCTCATGTGGTTCACCGATGGGTCCAAAATGGAAAATGAAGTCGGCTGTGGGGTCTATGGAGAACGCCCCAGGTTTAAATGCAGCACAAAACTGGGAAGCTTTACCTCCATATTTCAAGCAGAGGTGTACGCCATCCTGGAATGCGCGGAAACCAATATCCAAAAAGGCTACTTCAATCATGACATATACATTCACTCTGATAGTCAGGCAGCATTGTTGGCTTTAGACGCTGACTTGACGTCGTCTAAGTTAGTCAATAATTGCGTCGAATGCCTGAATTCTTTATTAGGCATGAAAAACAGAGTGATTCTCAGATGGGTCCCAGGGCACGCCGGAATCATAGGCAATGAAATGGCCGATGAGCTCGCAAGAGCTGGGGCTAAAGCAGTCCGATATGGTCCGGAACCCATTTGTGGACTGCCCAAGAGCGCCATCCGACACACCCTGAGTAACCAATGTAAACAAGAAGCACTTAAACGCTGGAACAACTCTTCAGGTTTAAACCACTCTAAAGCACTGATAAGGGCATTCAACAGTAGCTATGCGAATGAAGCCATATCATTGAACAGGAAAAATCTATGCATACTCACTAGGATGCTAACCGGGCACTGTCGCCTAAACAAGCACCTCAGTGTGGTCGGCATCAGAAGCGACAAGGCTTGCAGGTTCTGCCTTGAGGATGATGAAACACCTATTCATCTACTCTGCGACTGCGGCCCACTAATGCATAAGCGTAACACAATCTTTGGCAACTACTTCGTACCACCAGACAGTGTTTGCAACACTCGCGTCAAGGAACTACTGCGGTTCGTAAAGGCGGTAGGGCTTGACGATGAGCTTTAGTATGAGTGGCGAACACAATAGTCCAATTCTGGACGCGGTGTTACTAGGAACCTTTTAGGACCAGGAAATAGCCACCCTCTTCAAATAATAATAATAATAATAGGTTATAAATAACGCGAATAACCCTCTTCTGCAGTACAAATATTGTATTAATATCGGCAGCGTTTCCCCATAGCAATATACCATAATACTATGAAAATAACTAAAGTAAACTAGTCGCGCCGTATCTATGTCAATTAATTGTCTAATCTTTTTAACCGCGTATGCTGCAGAACTAAGTCTGTTCGCCAATCCTTCAATATGGGGGCCCCATTGTAATTTGGAATCCAGTTAATGCCCAGAAATATAGCAGATTCCACTGTTTGACATTTGTTACAGTAATTTTATATATTTCGTTTTCTTGCTGTTTACCTACTACTACTTTTACTTCTACCTGCTTAAGGCGAAGAGTAAGCGGAAAAAACGCAAATATGGTGTTTTTAGACAAGTTTTATGGTGAACGTATAGCATTTCGAGCTATGAACACTACTGAATCCTGTTACACATATCCTTAAGTCTTATTTGTAGGTTGCTAATGCTTGCTGTTGGTTATAGTTAACACTGCCGAGCCTTTTTAAACTACCTCTTTTCTTTGAAGTTAAACAAGTTTTTTGGTACTTCTCTCAGAAAAGTTATTCTTTAAGCTTGTTCTTTTTTGTGTAGTTTCATTTATCCAGATTAGTAGTGAATAACGAGGATTGTAAGCATATAAACTGTTTTCCACCCAAGAATTTTGAAAATATTGGGTTTGTTACATAGATGGCGGGCCGGCAGCCGTGAACTTATATCGCTCAAGGTAGCTGGCATTTAGTGTCGCCTTAAGCTATCTCTTTTATAGAAGGTAATATTTTAAAAAAAAGTGTTGTTATTACCCTTGCAAGTGTATGTGTGTGTGTGTGTCCGTGTATGAGTGTGGGCGTGTGTTTATGTCCACATACAGAAAAAATATTTTAAAAATGTTATAGTTTTTTATTATTTTATTTAACTGGGACTTTATAAAGCTTAGTAATGTAATTAATTAACAGAGTTAAGTAATGTAAGCAACGCTACACTCATTAAACTTGTTTTTAATTGAACCGCCATTTTCAATACGCTATAACTTAAACAAAACAGTAGACTCATTTGACAAGTTTTCAATTAAGCTTAGGCTAATTCCCGTATCATAATATATTCACAATATATTGGTTTTGAAATTATCAATGAAGAGATAAGTTTTTTAATTAAAATAATATGTTTTAAGTTTATTGCCTTAACACATGGTTGGATTCGGTCCGGATAACGTTATGTCCGGCACTGGATCATATTCGATGGTATGTCGCGAACTATTATTACCAGATTTGATAGTTACGCTTGACATTTCGTGGTACGATGTGGTGCGAAGCGCCCACTGAATCGTCCGATGGTCCGGACGTATCAAATCCGATCATGTGTTTAGGCTTTTAGAGCACACTCTCCTCTGAAAAGCTGTGTAAACACATCTCTTGAAATCTATCATCACTTTCTATCAGTGATCGTCTTGCTCGTTTGTCCTCTATAGCCTGTTCATTGGGCATTCACATCTTCAAGATCTTTTATGATCTTTCTGCACACAAATTTTCATAATAATAATGTCATAACCTTATACTTGCGTATATTATAAGTGGTCTATGGTCCTAAAAAAGAGCAAGGCATTATCCCAAAAGCCATTAAAGAAATAAACATCTTGACTGTTGCTTCTCAATATATTCTTGATAATTAATGAATTTGCTAGAAACTGTCATAATGCCATAATGTTAACACCAGGAACAGACATAAACTTGTAATGCCTACTACTCGGCTAAGTCGAGTTAGTAAGTCTTTTGTGGGGCGATGTATATGCTTTTACAACAAGATCCCAGAAAATGTTCAAAACAAAAGTATTATGTTATTCAAAAGAATTGTTAAAAACGTTTGTGTGGTAAAGTTTACTATAACATAAATTACTTTCGTAATGATACCACTGATTGGGAATGGAGCGATCGCCCTCAGGCTATTAAATAATAAGTTTAATCGTACAATATTACTTTGTAAACATATTTTTTGATGAAAAAAAAGCCCGCTGAGTTTGTTGCGCCCGTTATACTCAGGTCTGAGGCATTGTTTTTTGAATGGGTGGTATTTTTTGACTTTCGATAAGTGATGTCACATCCTATTTTGAATAAAAATATTTGAATTTGAATAAACCTGACAGCTCGATAATGTGTGACCAATTTTTATGTGTCAATGTGTGTGTTCACTAGTGGTTAGTTCGTTAAATATTCAAAATAGTAAAGAGCTAATTCCAAGCGTGGCTGACTCTTTAATCATCATCAACCGGATAACGTTTACTGCTGGACAAAAGCCTCCCCCAAAGATCTCCGACACGATCATTCCCGGGCTACCCTCATCCAACGAATTCCGTTGATCTTGACCAGATCGTCGGTCCATCTTGTGGGGATCCTACCAACACTGTGTCTTCCGGTATGCGGTCGCCATTCAAGGACTTTGCTGCCCCAACAACCATCGAACTACGTGCCCTGCCCACTACCACTGGCTAACTGTTTCCGAGTAGTCAATCAGAATTGGTTATAATAACAATATATATAAATATTCGCTTTCCTTTCAATCTTACTCTTTTAAGATGTTCTTAAATGCGTCATGCTCGTGAACGGGCGCTACTTGTGGTGGCAGGATGATCGTGTTACCAGAAACTTTGCTTGAATGCTTTCAAAATTAAAGTCATTTAATTAAAATATTTATTTTTAAGTAACCGTTAATAAAATGCTCGTATATACCTTTATTTATTTACAGTTTGTGTGGTTTGATGCATCTACTGTACTCAATAACTCTTTTGTGTATTTATTCATTTACATTTACTGTTTGACTTACTCGTGTAAGGCGTTGAGTATTTGACGTTTTTTTTTTGCATCACTGTACATACATTGTAATAAAATTTATTGAAGTAGGCTTTACTTTGCGAAAATCCCTATCCAAATATATTGAGTTTTCTTTAGTGTTAATTCCGCCAATCTATAAACTATTCTACACGTGTTTCACCTCTACACGAGGCATCCTCAGGACATGTTGACTCTCCAAACACTGGCACGAGATTGAACTGCAATAATATATATAAAGGACTAAAGCTCTATCAATTATTATATTTTTTACCTCATAATTCGTGCTACGGGATACTAAGTCCAACCCTATGCTAGTATATAGTAAATCTATCCGGTATATTACAGATAAAAATAATTGGCTATAAATATATGTTATAGTAGTTGTAGATACTGGTATCGCAATATTATATTATGACGTGTGTTGTTCTAAGGTTCTATTTTACAGAATAATTAATAACATACAAGTTATATATTGACGACCTGTATAGCCGAGTGGTTAGCGATCCTACCTACAAAGCTACAGGTCCCGGGTTCGAATCCCGGTAGGTGCAAGCATTTATATTATGAATATAGATGTTTGTTTCCGAGTCATGGATGTTTAAATGTATTTATGTATGTTTAAGTAAGTATATTGTATTAAATATATCATTGTCTTGTAACCCATAACACAGGCTATATATGCTTAACTTGGGGTAAGATAATTTGTGTAAAAAGTGTGTCAATATTATTATTATATATAAATCTTCATCCAAGCTTAAAAGCAATGGATTTAAAATACACGACCTAAGGGAAATGCGTTGTTGTATATTGTATTGTTTTGTATACATTCTGCGGGATCGTCCACTCGACTCACATGGAATGTAATTCCTACCCTCGTATTGTATGTCTGACACAAAGCAAGTTTCAATATTAATTATGAAACGTTTTGCATTGTAATTTTCATATTATGTGTGTATCTTCTCGTATTTGAAGCGACAAGTATTTTATATCTATATAGTGATATTCGTAGATATTACTGAACGAAGATTAATGACATATTTTAATGAATAGTTTAAAATATTCTTATGTAATACATTAAATCATTTAAATAAACTACTTTTTAAAGGATTAAATCGCATGTAATTGAATCTGTATTGTTTACATAAGGTAGTAATTTATTTATTTAACCCGAATTTAACCTTTGCAGGAGTATTTATTCAGGGGAACATAAGTAAATTATTATAAAAAACTTAACTTTTACGCAAGTTACAAATACATGCGTTTTAATCCTTTAAAAAGTATTTTATTGAAAAGTGCACTCGCGTTAATCAGAGAAAGTACTTAATTAAAGCATATTAAGATTAAGTGTTTTTTTGTGGGAATATACTATCTTAATCTTTTAAACAATAAGCAGTTAAATAATATACAGTTATACTGCTCTGTCAAAAAAGTATCGGGAACAGATCAATTATTCACAAAATTTTCAAAAGTTTATAATTGATTCAAATTTATTTTATCGTCTTCAAAGTATGCTCCTACAGTAACGATACACTTACGAATCTAAGCATCAGAACCACGAAACGACGAACAAAAGCATCGTTTAAAAAATTAAAACTTATGTATTACATAATATACTTTATTTATATACTAGCTGACCCGACAGACGTTGTTCTGTTCATAATAAAAAAAAACTCTTGCGGATGGAATTTTGGAAAATCCGTTCTTAGCTGACCTCTACTCGGTGAAAAGAATATTCCTACCAAATTTCAAGCCTGTAGCTCTAGTGGTTCCAGAGATATCGTGATGAGTGACTACGTGGAAATCTTATATATATATATTTATAGATTGAACTTCGGAAATGGATTGTCTTGATTCATACCACAAACTTTCAAGGATTGGCCTTAAGATTTGAATGGTTAGAGCGAATGCGAGACGGATCGGAAATTAAAGATTTGCGGGCTAACTTCTCATGCAAAATGTTCATTAAGTAGTTGCTGCAGATCTGAAGAATTGCTATTATCATTGCTGCATTGATCTCTTGACATCGATCAAGTTATTTGTCCATGTTGCCCATGAAGTATAATTGTAAAAATTTAAGCTGTGCATCTTCGAGAGGTTGCAGTGATCCAATACGATGGTGAATCTGTCCTTATATCTACAATATCAAAAGCAAAACCCGTATTACTGATTTATAAACACTTTTTTTAGAATTAGCATAACCAATAAATAGGAATAAGTATAGTACGTATGTTATTCTTTTACTGTATTGTGTATACTGTAGTATGTAAATAAATAAAACCTTGAATGTCGGATAAAATCCTCGTTCTTAGATGTCTGCCCCAAATGCGGACATTTGGAAACAAACATTGTATTTTTGAGTATTTTCTAGAACATGGCAGCACAATTCTTGCGTTTCTCCGCAGAATACTCGCAAACAACGTCCATCGGCCCAATGCGAAAGCTAGTATGCAAGCAGTACTACAGTACAGTATAAGTACTGCAATCGTATCGAAACGCTGCTCGATTCAAATCAGTACTTCATAAACTTCTTCTTGTGCGTCGAAAATTATCTATAAGTTGTTGATCTCTGTGATTGCACGAAGACGATCCATACTAACGCGGTTCTTTTCACCTGCAATTTCTGGTTCTTCTTCAGTCCTTTCATTCGCAATATTTCGAATCCTAGTTGTATTACGTCTTTGTCGAGAATAATTTGATCGTCTTGGTCGTGACATTGTTAATGATAATATCGGCACAATAAGCTAATAGAAACTCGAAACAAATGAACCAACCGGTCAACTTGAATAACATGACGTGCACTGTCAGTTGTATTTTATAACTCATGTAGCGTGAAACTAACAAAAAACTTTATTGAATTCTTTCTATTCTCGAGATGTCATCAAAATGTCAATCCATACAAAATGTATCAGAACATAATTTTTTTTATAATAATATTTTTTCGTAATTTTTTTGATATTTTATGACTTATTATATCCTATGTCCGTCTCCTGGCTCTAAGCTACCTCCTCACCAATTTTCAGCCATATCGGTAAAGCCGTTCTTGAGTTATAAATAGTGTAACTAACACGACTTTCTTTTATTATTAATATAGAATTCTTCTAAAAAAACAGTCAACATAACATTGACTTTTGATCGATTTTGGCGTCTTCTTTTCAGTTTGAAGACGCTACTCCGAATCTTGTTGACTAGCCTTCCGAAATCGGCAGTGCACCAGGGCATTAGATTTTTCAGATACACCAAAACCGAGTGCCGTACGGCACCGTACTCCCTCACCAATCACTTTGTTCTGACAATCATTTTGTTTATAAGATCTTACACAGTCTATTGCTATACTTAAAATAATACGCATGGACGGAACGCTGCGCGAGCGCCATAATGACCGCCAAAGCGCCGATGTGGTCGCTACCGCATGATCAGTTTCCCGAAACGGAAAGGATAGTTTGCATGTCAAGTTGACAGATATACGTTCCTGGTTCTAGTAAAGACTAACACAGCCCTCGCCCAGTCCAGAGGTTAAGTACACCCATAATACATACAGCTATGCCTAAATTGCCTAATTTTACCCCGAATAATTTGTCTGAAGTTGTATTAATCCAATTCAATCAATTATCATATTCATACAAGCCCATAGCCATGTCGATCTTATAAGGTAAATTCAACAACAATTAGACAAGGTCAATCAACGAAATTCAAAAGAATTGTTACAAAAACGTTTGTGTGGTAAAGGCTACTATAACATTAATGGCTTTCTTAATGATACCACAGATTGGTAACAGAGCGAACGCCCTCAATAAATTTTACCCTACGTTATTTTAACGAAATTAAAAAAGCCCGCTGAGTTTCTTTCGCTTGTTCTATTTGGAATGGGTAGCAGTTTTTGACGTTTGATAAGTGATCTTAAATCATATTTGAATTAAAATTTGAATTAATTATTAGGTCAATTATTAATATAAGCTTATAGCCATGTAAGTATATATAAAAAACAACCTTATTCTATGTTTTAATAATATGAAAATTAGTACAAAGTATTTGGTTACATTTTCGGTCTGCAGAATGTATCGATGTGGAACCTAAAAGAATTTGGCTTGTTACTAATAACCGAAGCTTTGAGGGGATTACGTTAAGGGTTTTACGTGATCAAATGTTTCCCTTCGATCCATATTAAAAGGGATAATGAGGGGACCAACCACAACAAATTGATGGCAAAAAGGAACCCTCGTAAATCTGGAACTTTCTTTCTTTTTGTAATGAATTTCCTTATACTTTCTAAAAGCAGTGTATTAGTTGATTTAATGCTGAATATTTTATCGATATCATAGGTAGAAAAATGTACATACGAACCACGGACGAGTAAAAAAATAAAAATAATAAATCACCTTTCATAACAGTGAGGCACCAAAACAAGCCGGTAAACGTGTAAATACATAGCCCCACGCATACACTTACACGAATACAAACCGAACGGCCGCCATTATGAGATTTGCCATCGTATGTGACAGATCACTTTGCGTCGCAATAAAATATTTTAAAAATGCGGTCGTGCATTGTGAAAAAATGTAATAACAATAATATAAAAGTATTTGCGGATTAATGATTATATTAAAATATTAAAAGGGAGAAAAAATTGTGTTACTGGTATACCCCGTAACCGCACACACACTAGCATTAAGGTGCTTCACTTACTAATATCACGGCGCGGACTCCTTCTTTTTTTACTAGTCCGTGATACGAACATTATATTGTTATATGATAAACTAGGTGCCCCGACAGACAGACTTCGTTCTGTCAAAAGTCATGTTTTTAAAATAATCTTAAAGCCAACCTTCATAACGACTTTTAGTGAATTAAATCTGAAAAATTATTAAAATAATGTCGTTTATTGTCTCGCATTTTTAAATTTGGACGGATAATTGTTGTTTTAATATTGATAAATGACCAGCGTTTTACTGTTTTTAAAAATAAGAAGAAAAATGTCCATCCATAAATTACGTCTCACTTTTAGAGGGATTGAAATGTGGCATAGTGTGACACGGGACAGGGGGCTCTGTGACGTCACATGCTAAACCTCAAAAGCTATACGTAGAGCAAAATTTAAAGGAATATAACTAACTTCGGCATCATCTTCGGCGAAGCATCGGCGAGAGCTCGCCCCCTGCCCGATCTATTCGAAAATAGCTATACATTATATTACTTCTATAAATAAAATTTTAAAATGTGTCGTCACAGTGGGGGTTTCATAAAACCTGCGACAAAGACAGGTAGGGGGTTAAAAAATCCATAAATTTTTTGTGACGTATTTTATGAAAGGTAAGGGCTTTAGCGGTAACAATAGCTTAGGTCTTCTTCCGATTGAAGAATTCTTAGTCAATATAATTGTGATGCTATCGCGGATATTTTCACTATTGATATGGTCACTAGATGAAGATGTTGTTAGATTAGCTTATTATGTAATAACTTAATACAGAAGGACCCTTAAATAGGGACTAAATTAATTGACCGTCCTGGATGGATGGACTTACAAGGAGTTACAACTTTTTACTGTAGAAAATAGCGTCCAAACGTGCGGCGCGTCAATAAAAAATGTGAAAATATGCAAGCCGTCAAGATGAGGGAAGTCGCATATTTGGGGCACGTGCTTAGGCACGAGAGGTACGAATTCCTACACCTCATCATGATGGGAAAAGTTGTCGGAAGAAGAGGCGTAGGTCCCAGGAAAAAGCCTTGGCTGCGCAACATTCGAGAGTAGACAGGAATCGCGAATGCGGCAGAACTGTTTCGCCTCGCGAAGAATAAAAAGTTGAATTTACAAAGCTGACAGCCAACCTTCGCGTGTCGGAGAGGCACGCGAAGAAGAAGATGGTTGAAGAGCTGAGAAGCGAGACTTGCTTTTTTAATTTCTATTTGTAGATAATCCTAATTTATTCCTTTACGGTACTCTGTACTTCTTGAATACTAACAACAGGATTTTCTAAAGTCCCACTGCCTGTCTTATGAGCGTTTCTTCTTTTTGTAGGTAGTCTTCCCCTTTTTGCTTTTTTCAAAGGACATCAATGTCTCTATGGGTTTTTTTCCAAGGCTTTGATGTTACAATTTTTCACAAATCTGTACGATAAATACTTCTAAGTCTATTGTATTTATTAATTGAGAATTCCTGTGCCTTAACCCTTCCAAAATCGATATTAATTAAATGTAAGCCACCCAGACTTGTAACTCTCGAAATTCCATATAAAAGGAGAATGGGAGTTTTGGGCCTGATGGTTAACAAGTTGAAATATACTTTAAAAAAGGGTATATTTTTCTGATGTGAAATACAAAAAACTAGCTCATTTTGCAATCTACAAACCGAAAAAACATTAAAATAAAGAAAATCGATTAAAATGACGCAATCGACTGAATATTTAATCGATTAAAATAACATTAAGATCCAGTTGTTTTATTTCAATAATATTAGTAAGGTGCATAGTTTATGTTCGAATTATTATTATGAATAAAATATATTATTTTCTCAGGAAAAAACAGAACTGAGCAATTATTTTATTATCTATAAAACGACCAATAAATCGTTTAACATAAAAAATCGATACTAGTGAAATCCTTGTTCCTCAACGCTAACTTCACTTTGACAACAGTCTGACAGATCATTTCGTTTCTTCGTCATTGTCACTTCGTTTCTTGTTGTATTTGTTGAGTTACCGACTTGTTAACTAGGTACCTACCCATTTGAATTCCAAGGAAGTCTGTTTAGCAGTCTGTTTTACAGTTCATGTATGAGCTAATGAGTATATATTATTCTTATCTGAGCAAATAAAACTATCTTTTAATTTAGGTATACTATATTATATTATCTAATTACCAATTTTCTTATATTATAATGCAAAAAAATGTCGTTACAGTAGTAGATAGGTATACGTAGATAGGTAGGTATTTATTATCTAAAACAAAAAACAAGGTTGGTACCCATCTAATATAAGTATGTGATAAATCCTTAGCAGCTAGGCATTTCATAAACCTACAATAGATGAGCTGTCAACATATAGTTTAAGACATAACCTAATTTTTATATCTTCGATTACTCAGCTCCTAGATTGACAAATCTTGCTAAATTTTCAATTATGGATTATTTAAATGTTATCTTTTAAATGGTGATACATTCATCTTGTTATCACTTGGGCCCACGAATGTATGGAAGCGTTTCAATCTCCTTTGAAGCTTCAATGTCTGCTAGACATGCCTTAGAGTTTTGATGATAGATCAGTCAGTCAGTGAGTGACAAAATTAAGAAACTTTGACTAGTTATAATTCCTAAACTACTGTTTATTCAAATTGAATGAAATTTGTAATATAAGTACCGTGTTTATACAATGTCTGCTTGCTTACTGTAAATTCAGGCTTCAAATTTTATTTACAACGAAGTTATAGCGGGTCTAAAATGGCTTGAACTGCTTCGAGAAGAGAATGGTATAGCCGTGCCACTTGTTTTTGCTCAACTTGGTGATAAGCTCGACAAATAAAAACAAAAAAAGAATAAAAGCACAATATTAAACAGATACATCAAAAAAAACTTTTTTTCAATCGTTATTTATACGTAAGTATTCATTTTACCAGTGGGAGGCTCCTTTGCACAGGAAGCCGGCTAGATTATGGGTACCACAACGACGAATATTTCTGCCATGAAGCAGTAATGTGTAAATATTACTGTGTTTCGGTCTGAACGGTGCCATAGCTAGTAAAATTACTAGGCAAATGAGACTTAACATCTTACCTATGTCTCAAGGTGACAAGCGCAAGTGCCGCTTAGAATTTTTGGGTATTTCAGGAATCCTGAGCGACACTGCATTGTAATGGGTAGGGCGTATCAATTACCATCAGCTGAAGGTCCTGCTCGTCTCGTCCCTTATTAAAAAAAAACATCCATCCCTATTCTGTAAATTTCCAGAAATAACTGTATAAATACTGTGACTTTTGGTGTATTTGTATAAAAAGTGAACAGAAACATTACTTAGGGATCTATACTTACGATTTAATAACTTTTGAACAAATTAATTTTGTTATGTATCTTTTTAATATTGTTTTTTTATTTTACATAACGTAATTAGATCAATCGAGGAATTATGTATATATTTTATTGATCCACTTGTTTTTATTTACAGAAATAGATATCCATAAATCGGATGGGTGCCGCACAGAGTGGGTGGAAGTGAGAGATGGGTACATGCCCAATGCACCGCTTCTAGGTCGCATTTGCGGTTCTGGCAAAGGGCCAATGATGAGGTCCACAGGGTCTAGGCTAACTGTAGTATATCAGCCGGGGCCTAGACCTAAACCACATCGAGGATTTAGAGCTTATTATGAAGGTGATTATGAACGGACTATTCGTACTACAAGTTTTTAATTAAATTATCTGTAGGTCTGATCAGGTAATATATCGCGTCAAAATTTTTAATTAGTTATCATCAACCTGATTGAGTTGAAATTTTACCAGTTGGACTAGTTCTGATGACAAGACAGTTTTATGAAAAGCTGCCCTAGATTGACATATTTGATGATCCACATGAAGTAATTCTTTGTTGAAATAAAACACCTTTTAAAGGATTAAAACGCGTATCATTCTAATTGTGTTTTTATACAATTATAATGCAATTTTGACGCAAAAACTAACACAGTTACAATTATACGCGTTTTAATCCTTTAATAAGTTTTTTATTTAAATGTATCACTCGCGTTTACCAAAGAAAATACTAAAATTATTTGTTGGGCAACAACTTTATTGGAAGATGTCGTGCACGCTGCTGCTGATCACCACATGACTACTGCGATCAAGGTTGGTTCTTAACCAAGGAACTCATCAACGGTAATCAGCATAGACACCAGTGGGAGGCTCTTCTGCACAGGATGCCGGCTAGATTATGGGTACCACAACGGCGCCTATTTGTGCCGTGAAGGAATAATGTGTAAGCATTACTGTGTTTCGGTCTGAAGGGCGCCGTAGTTAGTGAACTTACTGGGCAAATGAGACTTAATATCTTATGTCTCAAGGTGACGAGCGCAGTTGTAGTGGCGCTCAGAATTTTTGGGGTTTTTCAAGAATCCTGAGCGGCACTGTATTCTAATGGGCAGGGCGCATCAATTACCATCAGTTGAACATCCTGCTCGTCTCGTCCATTATTATCATAAAAAAAAACATTTATCACCCACAATATAGGTATTAAATGGATTGATGTTATTGAAAATACTTGTACTCAATTTGATTTCACTAATTGTTCAAATAGGCGTGATGACAGGTTTTGTATTTCTCGTCCATTTATCGTTCCTCGTCTACTAACATAATTTTAATAATAAAAAAAATCTATTTAATGTATTTTATGAATTTACTATGATTTGCGCACGAAAACACGCGAATGTGTTATTTAGGCGGCCGAATATGACGTAAACGTCCCAAAAATCATGAGCATGAGTCTTAATTTATACGTCTAGATAGAACCTCTTGCTGTTAGGTAACGTATGACACTACACTCGCAATACGTCAGTCACTTTGTTTTAGTGTGCGTGTGTTCCTGTACTGTAATATGCTAACAGTTAGCCGCACACAGTTGCCACAGTCTATCTAGACATATAAATTATCTAATATTAATTTGCATTATAACAACCAAAATTTCAGCCGTGACGTCATTCCTGTTTTAGTTAACATGGCCGATTGTCGTATTTTATACTTTTATTTCATTGAATATCTTATGAATCTCAATATTTAAATCAAATCTGGGTCCTATTTCAGCCGTATGCGGAGGTGACATCGAAGTCGACAGCAGTGGACATTTAGAATCGCCGAACTATCCCGACGATTACCGACCTAATAAGCTATGTGTGTGGAGATTATCTGTGCCACAGGTATATGATTATAATAAATTTTAATTTTATCTGTTTACACATTAGGCTACATATAAAATTCGACCACAGAGTACATTATAATATATGTGTTCGACCGAAACGGGTTAGCGCCGATTTATAACACTAATTTTTGCTTACGATTTTTGTATACGATATTACACACGTCAGTCGCTCGGCCTAGCTCGCACTGCGGGCCTACTCCTAAAATCGATATTCGATATATCGTGGCATTACTCGTGTCGAATCCTACTCTTAGTTACATCGTATCCAATGTCGAAACAATGATTGAACGAACGAAACATTTTTCGATATTATCGGTCCTAACCCTACTCTTAGTTGAAAATGTCAGAGACGAATATTCGAATTAGATAAATAATCAAACGTCACTTTTACGATAATCTCAACGACACCTTCTAGGCTGTCGTTGCTATTATCGTTTCAAGTTGTATAGATATATTTGCCATACAATATAAATACTTAATAAATATTATTAAAATAATAATATGTGATTTACTATTGAACAGGATTTTTTTAACTACCAAGTAATTTAGTCATTTTGTTGATCGTATATGCGTAGAAAGTAATGCAAATGGCCGCCTGAGAAATAGGAAGTCAACGAGAAGGGTTGTGTTACTTTTTTTTACATTTTATTATCCGCAAGTTTTGTATTACTTATTCAATTTTAAATGGTCATATTATATTCATTACATAATTTATGAATATTTACATTTAGTGTAAATGATACCAAATTGGTGAGGCAGAGTCTGGCATGGTCCTTAACGCCTAAACTATGTTTTGACATTTGACACTTATCAGCGACATAGCACAGATAATATTTAGTTTTTCAAGGTTTGCGCATAATTCATTCGCTCTAACATCGTAAAAAAATTAAAATATTGGTCTATGGTGACGATATTGTTACAATAAACGATATGGAATGCGAACATTTGTTAGAGTAGCGTAGGTGCGATATATTCGGAGTATTATCGTATCGTTCCGAATATATCGTTGTCGATTTTGCGAGTAGACCTCCTGAACGCACAAATTTATCACGATAGCTTAATTAGTTTATTAGCTTAGTTGCTACGGGCGTAGCTCTACGCCCGTAGCAACTCACCAGCGCTGGACTGAACGCTTTCATAATATTATGTTTTCATAGTTATAGCTACGCTCGACCGACGTCAGCGCTGACTGTCGGTCGAGCACTTGCATTCGTTTCAAAATTCTTTATTAATAAATGATAATACAACAGAAATGTACAGCGATTTACATTTGAACATTAAACATGAGAATGGCTACACAACTTTGAGGCTATGAAAAAGAAGGAACGCCTATTAAAAAGTTTTAACAAACATAATAACATAAATCTCGTTAAGACAATGTATAACTGCTACAATTACTAAAATAAATTGCGAAAATAATATCCAATGCGTATTATTTGAAAATAATTACGCTTGTTACAATATATTTTCACAAATCTAAAAGTTATAATTTAATTATGTCCATCACAATGTACAACCAAATACAAGCGCACCGCAGTGAGCACTAAATGCAGCCTTAGCCTCTTGATTGGGCTATTATGCGTGCCCGGTCCTCTTCGTAAATAAATCAATTTTCTATAAGTTTCAATTATTTACTTACAATTTTAGAGTTATTTTTTTACGATTAAGGTTAGATAGCTCTACCCGTGTGTTCATTAATTAATGTCGCCATTACACGCTGTATAATTAAGTTATTTTAATTATTTATCAGGATTATCAAGTAGCTCTACGGTTCCATTCCTTTGATGTGGAGAACCACGACACGTGCAACTACGATAAGGTGAAAGTGAGAGATGGCAACACAACGGACAGTCCACTAATTGGCATGTTCTGTGGACACAAGATCCCGCCTGATATCAGGTACACTATATTCTTTCGTTCTACAAGAATATTTCTTGGGTTATGTGGTATGATCGTCAGTACTGGGTGGCCGAGAAGTTGACGTCCAAAGCTAAAATTTTAATTTGGCTCTATTTATTGGCCAATGTTCTGTGAAGTTTTTAAAAGGCTCCCCATTTTATTTTATTTTTGATACCTTGAACATTTTCATGAATTTAGCTGGAGCAGTTATCTTGAGCACCTGAACACCTGTTGTGGAGTGCTTGCGCAATGCTGCAAACCGTCAAAAGTGGAGGAGCATCGCGGGGGAGGCAGTGCGACCCATAACTGTGGAGACCAACGGCGACTAATGTTGCGTCATCTTGGCAACCACGACCACTCTGACAAAAGTGAACGATTGAGAAGAAAGTTATCTTGAACTTACGACTCAATTCTAAACTAGTTCCGCATTGTCTAAATTATTAATAGTTTCTTATGTGGTTATTGCAACTGTAGTTAATAATTATCAACAGTAAAATTAACTAAAAGTGTTCAAAAAAATTTGAAAAATGTCCTAAACCACAATTAGGTGAAAAAAGCAGATAAAATGGTAAAATAAATTATTATCTCCTAAACTACGCAAAAACGTAGAACATACATAGGGGTGATTCGGATACTCATCACCATGAGGCTTTCAAATTTTAGCTTTGGACATCAACTTCTCGACCATCCTGTATATGAGTATATTATATCGCCGGAGTAGGTTTGGATGAGGGCAGCGGAGGACCGATCGTCATGGCGATCATTGGGTGAGGCCTTTGTTCAGCAGTGGACGGCTTCCGGCTGAAATGATAATGATGATGTAGTATGGTCTTCACCAGAGGGTAATTTAAGTCGGTTCGATTCCCAGACGAGACAAGTATTTTTAGAAAATCTTTAAATGCAGAATTACTAACTTTTAAAAATAACATAAAGTCTACTTCCAGTAAAATAGCCTATTTTCGATATTTAAGGTACTTTCCCTTCATGTCCCATAACTTTAGGATACCCTGTATAACGAGGGCCATGAATCGTGTTACTCAGGATTCTAACACATGAATCAAGTATCACTCTCGACGGTGTTGATTCAATCGTTAAAATCCTTCACTTGCTCGTGATTCAGTCGTTAAAATTCTTCACTTTCTTTTGATTTATCATCACTAATTGCATAATATACCATTTAATTATTGTATCCCAAAGAGCAGTCAATAATAAATCAATAATAATAGTAAATCAATTCTAGGTCCACTTCGAACAAGCTGCTAGTCATATTTGAGTCGGACAGCTCGGTGCAGAAGGCTGGTTTCTCGGCGACCTTCATGAAGGAGTTTGACGAGTGTGCGTCCATCGACCACGGCTGCAGCCACTCCTGCGTCAACACACTTGGCGGCTACGAGTGTGCCTGCGATATTGGCTACGAGCTACATTCAGATGGAAAGAAGTGTGAAAGTGAGTAGATGTTAAAATGTTCCTTTAAGATCTGTTTTGTTGTAAAAAAAATAGCATCTTAAGACAAAACGTGGACTATAATGGACAAGTCATTTGTAATACAATTATTAAAGAAATAATTTCGGTATTTGAGAATGGAAATCACTCTGAGAGTCGGTTATATGTTCGTTTGTGTGATTGTCATTTGTTTTTATATTGTGGCTCGATTTTGAAAAATGGGTGATGTCAGTGCAATTAATTTCAACAAATCGAATCGGGATATTATACGTTATATTATATGTTACGCTTGAAAACCATAGGATATAGTTACTGGGATTCGTATGGAAACATGTGCTTACACATAGTTTTTGAAAGTTTGCGAAAAGTCTCAAAGCAAAGACTTCCTTCATCACGACCATGAGTCCTCACATTCTGCTAAGGCAATAAATGAGTTCTCGGAGACCTCAAATACGAAACTAATAATACATTCCTTTGCACAGGAAGCCGGCACGATTATGGGTACCACAACGGCGTCATTTCTATCGTTGAGCAGTAATGTGTAAACATTACTGTGTTTCGGTTTGAAGAGCGCTGTAGCTATTAAAATTACTGGGCAAATGAGACTTAACATCTTATGTCTCAAGGTGACGAGTTAAGGGTGCTAACCCTATAGATTTATGCTTTGTCAGCCAAAGTAGAGCATAGCAACAAGTCGTAGGTACATTTACTTTACACGTGTAGAACCTTCTGGAAACAATATTGCTGATGTACCAAATTACTTTCCCACAGAAATATGACTCTCTTTGTTAGAATAAGCTATATAATGTAAGTTTCAGTAAAATTAAGTATTCTGTGTTTAGTCTTAGCTCCGTAAACATTGTAAATCGGGTTTATTGAATAAAGTTATTTTTTTATAAAGTAACCATTCAGTTATTCCTTGACTAGCGCAATTGTAGTGCCGCTCAGAATTTTTGGGTTTTTCAAGAATCCTGAGCGGCACTGCATTGTAATGGGTAGGGCGTATCAATAACTATCAGCAGTACTTACTGCTCGTATCGTCCCTTATTTAAAAAAAAAAAAACTTTCACGCATCGACCACACTGTTCGAACCATGCATCATGTGATATATTTTGCGGTGACTGAGTTCTAGAAAACCACTCAAGACGTCCCTTATGACTAGAACAACTGTTTTATGATTCTAATGGTTCCAAAGAATGCAATGATGTGGGAATGGTGAAGGAATATACTTTCGAAAAATTCAAATACATATACAAATATTAATTTAATATTTAAAAAAGTATTTTTAAATCGCTTATGGATCGTCAAAAACCTTATTATTACCTATTCGTAACTTGGTATAGTAAGAATATAGTAAGAATAGGATAGCCCAGCACACTTCCTTGTGGAACGCCACATTTATTATGCTTGTATTCGGACAAGAAAGGGACCATATCTCCATTGTCATCTATTTTATCAATAACGACAGATTGTTGCCTGTTGCTAAGATATGATGCTATCCACTGAAGTGTAGGGAATCTGATACCGATTAATTCAAGCTTATCTAGTAGCAGATTGTGGGAGACTAAGTTCTCCTTTTTTGCTTCTCCTTTTTTTATATAAAATTATAACCCTACTCCATGCCCCTCTTCTACTTACCCCTCTCCTCTCCGGTCCTCGCCCCTCTCCTCTATTCGCTTCACACCTCACACGGCTATACTAACGCCTCCTCTCCTGCAACCGCTCCTCATTTCACTTTACCTGTTACAATAGTTTTCCAACGTATTCTCCGTAAGTTGTACATTCTATCATTTTCAGATGCTTGCGGTGGTGTTTTGTACGCGCCAAATGGAACAATTACGTCACCGTCGTTCCCGGACCTCTATCCGCCATCAAAGAACTGTCTTTGGGAGATAGTGGCACCTCCACAACACAGGATAACTCTTAATTTCACTCATTTTGATCTGGAAGGCAGCAACAACATGTATCACCAGGTATTTAGATCTTGTGATATTTTAATCAATGACTACAATAGTACACTTATAGCTACTATTTAATATATACATAAAAGATTTAAAAAAAAAACTTTTTTATATTTAATCCGTCACTGCTAGCCCTGTATCTGCTAGCAGTAGGGCCTCGAATAGCCAAAAGGCTAAACGTTTTAAAAGTTAAAAGTTTTAAACATCATTATCGTTTTTTTAATCTCATCAGATTTATTAAAATATGCCAAAATATTCTTATAAATGTCTTTTTTTTTATGTATATGCAATGCAGCCTGTTTTTCAATCATGGTCTAAAATTATATTGAAAAGCCCTAAAATTATATGAAAATGATGGTAGGACCGTGCCGCTCGTTTTTGTTCAATTTTGCCGGGGAACTATCGTACCTCCCGATAAATATGTCAGTGAATATCATGCATTTACTCATTTTTATTGTTATCTCATTCTCAGGAGTGTGAGTACGACAGTGTGACGGTGCATTCAAGGTTGGGTGCGGATGTGTTGCGACGACACGGCGCCTTCTGCGGCTCCATACTGCCTGCCCCCGTGACTTCCGATGGATCAGTTCTTAGAGTGCAGGTGAGCAGCCAATAGGTATAATGTGCAGAATATAGAACACACCAGAAGGAGTATTCAATCACATTTATATGCAGCGTATTATGTCCAAAATAACTCCCTTCCCGCACCCAACCCTCGCTCTGTGTTACTAGCGCTCCATACATTACCGCTATTATAACTTTCTTTTCTTTTTTTATTTATTTAGTCCACAGAACTGACTACAATTGTATGGATTGCAAAGTAGTAAATATACAAAAATACTGTTCGTCAATTGAATCTACTGGATGTGGACGTGGCAGGCAACAAAACATGCTAAAACAAGCTTGATAAAAACAGGACTTATGCGAACAGCTATTAACAAGAATAAAATAAAAAGAGATTAACAGATTAATTACTTGCTAACTTATCTGCGTACTTAATTCTGGCTATATTGTCATAGAAGATATCTATAGCATCTCTGTAATAATTTTCGAAAAATCGCAAAGGTAGTTTATAAAAATGCATGCTCGTAGTCCTCCTTTGTATGTACACACGCACACAAACAAACACCTTATGCCTAAAAGAAGATGTGTAGGTATGTGTATTGAAGTAGTAACCAATTTTCATTACTCTTTGCATAAAATGAACGATTTTTTTTAAATAAATAGAGAAACTAATTACAAATTGTCGTCAGTTTACATCAGACACGTCGGTGCACCACTCTGGCTTCGCGGCGGCGTACTACATAGACGTGGACGAGTGTGCGGACAACAATGGCGGCTGCCAGCACGAGTGTCACAACACGCTCGGCGGTTACGAGTGTGCGTGTCACAGCGGGTTCACGCTGCACCCCAACAAACACGACTGCAAGGAGGGCGGCTGCAAACATGACATCACTCTTCCACACGGCACCATATTTAGGTAATTTAAGCTAACAGTGGCGACACATACATTTGCCCCGTGGTTCCCTGGGGCATAAAAAGAAAAGAGAAGTCACAGGCCCAAGGGTCTCGTAGGAGGCTTCTTTGCACAGGAAACCGGCTAGATTATGGGCACTTCAACGGCGCCTATTTCAATCGTGAAGCAGTAACGTAAGCATTAATGTGTTTTGATCTGAAGGGCGCCGTAGCTAGTGAAATTACTGCGAAAATGAGCCTTAACATCTTATGTATTAAGCTGACGAGTGCAATTGTAGTGCCGCTCAGAATTTTTGGGTTTTTCGAGAATTCTGAGTGGCACTGCATTGTAGTGGGTAGGGCGTATCAATTGCCATCAGCTGATTTTCCTAAGTTTCATCCCTCACTACATAAAAAAATTATAAATAAATGCTTCGACTGATTTACATTGCCGCATTTACTTTTATTCATATATAAGAGGCAAACGGTCAAGAGGGTCACGGGATAGGGAGAGGTTAGGCAACAGCAGGTGTCAGAAGATGCGTTGCCGGCCTTTAAGATGGGAGTATGCTCTTTTTTTGAAGGTCTCTAAGTCGTATCGGTTCGGGAAAACCGCAGCCGGTACTTGATTCCACAAAGTAGCTGTGCGAGGCAAGAAATTTCTTGCAAAACGCGCGGATGTGAAATGCCAGACGTCAACGTGATACGGGTGGTACTTTGCACGTTATATCCTGAGTTGGAATTTGGCCGCTGGATTAAACTCGAACAGCTCCTCTAAGCACTCCTCGTGATAAATGCGGTAGATGATGCAGAGACCCACATCTCTACGTAACGCCAAAGAATCAAGTCGATCGGAGATGGCTTGATCTTCGAAGATTCGAGCCGCTCTTCATTATATGCGGTCAAATGGAAGAATCTGGTACTGGGGAGCACCTGCCCAGAGGTGAGAACAGTACTCCATGTGGGGGTAAACTTGCGCCTTAAATACTTGCATTCGGAGACTTATAGCGAAGTACATTACTCGCCTTACTGAGTACATCAACCTTTTTAGAGGCCAGTTTGGCTTTCTCTTCCAAGTGACCACGAAACTGAACGTCGCCCGATATATTGACGCCCAGATTGCCAATACTGGCTGTGGCAGTTGGTGGAGTGATCTCGAATAGAGGGGATACGACAATGGGAGACTTCTTTAGCGGTAAACGCACAAACTTGTGTCTTCTTGGGGTTGAATTGGACAACTCCAGTTGTTTAAAATATTCTTGTTTAAAAAGCAACAAAATATTTATTCAGCTTATGTTACGTGTGTTAAAATGAGAACCAGATTCGAACAGTGACAGTTGACACACGACTAAGGAGAAAAATGTTCTTACATTGTCTTTAAGCACACTTTTGCCGTTCCGCTATCAGACTGTGAAAAATATGTCATTGACTAAAATATTTATAGTGACAATATATGCCTGCAACCTTGAGGGAGTGGAAAGAGAGCTTACATCTCTGCCCGCGACCATTCAATGTACTCTCGCCATGCTTTTTCCAACCAATTAGGTTTGGAAATACTGATGGCGGTCGCTCTTCAACAAGATGGACCGATCAAATTGAAGACTCATCATCCAAAATCTCCGCGGTTGTGTGAAATGCGCTAGACAGAATCCAGGTGGAGGCAGATCACCTGCTCCAGTTGCAACCCTAATGCTGACCAGACCTTCAGACATGAGGGACCGACCTCAGAGAGAGAATCATTGTTCTGAAAATAAATTACACTATGTTAAAAAAAAATGATATTCATATTGTATCAAATTATTAAGGAAAAGTCTTTTTCTTTTTTCAAAACATACAGACTAGCCAATTCGATGTAATGTTGGATTACAAATCATTAAAAATCATAATATCTACCGCTTAAAGCATATAACATGCGGCGGGTCATATCCAGCGTCTCTTAATCATAATTTATCTTTCCTTTATTTAATCTAACTTAACATAAATTATTGTTTCAGCCCAAACCATCCCGATTTATATCCCTCGCGCAAAGACTGCGTCTGGCAATTTTCAACAACGCCTGGTCATCGCATCAAGTTAATTTTTAATGTCTTCGAACTGGAGCCTCATCAGGTGAGCTAAGGATATAAACTTTATTTTTTAATTAATTATGTTTGATAAAGACGACCAGTTTGATATAGTGGTTTGTGACCTTCTCTACTGAGATGAGATCCCGGGTTCATAATTTCGGTAGGTACAAACATTTATATTATGACTAGCTGACCCGACAGACGTTGTTCAGTATATAATAAATAAAATAATGTTTTTATATGAATTTGTCAATAATATATCAAAACATCAAAAATTACTTCGTAAAATATGCACCCTGCTGTCGTAATGAAATTGTTTCACAGCAGAACTGTCAAACCGTGCGTCAATAAATTCTCTCATAGAAATTATGTATGGACACATCAAAGGAAAAACAAATTTGTTGTTTTTATTTCATTTAGCAGCATTTTCCTATTTATTCACCTTTATAACCTTCTCTGAACTTCCACAAATAATTCAAGACCAAAATTAGCCAAATCGGTCTCGAGTTTTAGCGAGACTAAAGAACAGCATATCATTTTTATATATATAGATAGATGAAATATGGACGTTTGTTTCCTTAAGTAAGTACATCGTATTAAATATATCGTTGTCTTGTAACCTATAGCACAGGCTATGTCTAGTTTGGGGCAAGATGATAAACAGTGTCAATATTTAAGAAAATGTTGCTATGCTGTTTAAAATAACAGTTCAATCGAGAAAAGTGTCCCGCGCAGTCTACTGGCTACATTGAGATATACAAGTTTTATAATAATGCTTTATTTTATCATAATACCTCAGTAGACATGTAATATTGTATCAAAATCGCATCTCTGACATGACGAGACGCGCTTTATGGCGCGAAAATAAATCTATGTAATGCTTAGTGCGTGCGGGCACATAAAACTGTAAGTAAAAAATACTAGCACATAGAAAATACGCTTAGTAATCCGTTACCAAGGCAAATTTACGTAGGTTCTTTAGTATTACTATAATTAATTGAATAAGTTATGAGATTTACGCTGTTTAGTTCAGAGCAAAATTATCAAAAGATATTTATGCTATGCCACGCGATTCTCACTTTTGTTATTGTATTCTAGGAAATAAGATCAAAAGGGGTTTTATTATAACAAAATTTTTATACCACCGTCTAAAAATTCACAAACAAGCTAACATCTAATCAAGTAACTTTTAAATAAAATAGATCAACTTGCTAAGTTAACACAACGTCTAATATTCGAATAGAGTAACGCCCTAACTCGTCAACGGTTGTGGCGATGTTAGGGAGACATCGCCTTTTATAGACATCTTCACCCTGTCCACCTATCACTGTCAACAGTATTATTTGTTTTCGTCAAATGATATCATGAATTTTGAATATCTATCAGACGCGGGCTTGAACACTCCGCTTCCAGATGGGTAGAATTACCGTTAGAATTATTTTTGGGAGCCTAGTCTTAAATACACGCTTACGAATTACAGGGCACAGATAGTATAATATAGTGCATCAGGGTAAGTTCAGATACAGAGTAAAACCGAGTAATTCAGTTGAACAAAATGACGTTTCTTGCCATGTTGCCAGCGAAAAAAATTTAAGAAGTATGCGTTATCCGGACTTACCCTGTATACGAACATACTCTGATTTTATTCTTTATTTTTTGAAGTTATACATCTTTAGGCTGTTATGAAAAATTGATGAGAGTGAAATTTTAAGATGCGCGCGCATCACTGTAACGCAAAAGTAACTGGGTGAAATTTGTTCCTAAAATTTTTGACGTTTGCGACGTACGTTTTTTTTTTGGTTTCTTCGTCCGTTATTAGTATAGGCAAAGGGTTGAAGCCCGTACAGCCGTATTCGTTATTTAATAATAATTAATTGTCAATACCGTTGCAAGATTTTTACAATATTGTTCTTTCTATAAACGTAAAATAGCACGAGGAATAAATAATTTTAAGGATTTTTGCTTTATTACGACAAAGAAGTATAACTTCTTGCGTGCATACATAAAGTACACACACATTTTTATTTATTTGCAGGAATGTACCTATGACCACGTCACGATATACGACGGTTCATCAGCTGATGAGAAGACGCTAGGACGTTTCTGTGGAAGTAAACTGCCGCACCCAGTTGTGGCGTCACAGAACCAAATGTATGTCGTTTTCAAGTCTGACGCATCTGTGCAAAGGAAAGGATTTCTCGCTACTTATTCAACAGGTACAAGCTCTAAGCCTCTGGTTCAGTTTGACAAGATATAACTAAATTGCATTTCATAACAAAGAACATTATGAGCATGTTTTTTCGAAGTAAATCCATCGAACACCATTATATTACAAATACTGCTAAAATTATGATAAAATACTTAGTAGATAATTACTTATAACTATGTGTTGCCTTCAGTAAGGCATTACGCGGGTGACCATTGATCGGGCCGGTCCTAGTTACCATTAACCATTACAGGACCGGCCCGAGTAACCATTTTAACCATTATTATTTATTACCAATGCATATTAGAGATGCAGTACGCGTATTACCATTAACCATTCGTCTATAACCATTACAGGGCCGGTCCGTGTAACCATTTTAACCATTGTACCCAATTACCCCCTTATTCATAATGGTCCGCTAACTTTAAACAGCCGCTAAGGAGTGTTTTTTTTCTCATTCTGACTTAGGTCAATAGAACAAGACAGAGTGAGAATTAGCAATGCTTTAAGTTAGCAGACTATTATCAATAAGGGGGTTAAAGTAGAAATCCGCGTACTCACAAGCAGAACCATTAATTATAGTTATTTATTTAGCAAGTGTCACAGATTAATTTAGTACCTTAAGTAAATCAAAATTTTTACCATAAAACCAATATATATGTATATATCTACACCAAAGTGCACCCCTTTTCAACATTCCTTTTTAAGTTTTTGTTTAATCAGAAATTTCCGTTTTTTTTTTATAAAGAGGGGACAAAAAAATAGATAATATAATAAATAAGTACTGCCTTGCCTTACTGACCAAGGTTTTTAGACTTTGGCCTTCTCGTCCAAGTGACCACGGAACTGAATGTAACTCGATATATTGACGCCAAGTATGCAAATAGGTACAGGCTGGGACAGATAGAGGAGTGATCTCGAATCGAGGGGCAAAGGGAAACTTTATAGCGATAAACACACAAACTTGTGTCTTCTTGGCGTTGAATTGGACTGAATTTTGTCGGCTCCATTCCGAAACTTTGCAAAGCATAGTCTCGATTTCAGACACAAGTTTGTTCCAATTCTCGTCGATGCCCTTCATATATCGTAAATTAGCTTATGTGCCTTAATACATAACATTATCCAGAAAACATTGAAAGGCTACAATATTTTTTTTTTTAATTTTACTCTTATCGATTCTTTAGGATTATAAATAGCGCAACATACAAATACATTTTTGGCGTTATCTAACCTATATAACCCTTAAAATATTTCAGCTTGCGGTGGATATCTGACAGCAACAGAAAACGTTAAGCACTTATACTCCCATCCTCGCTACGGCCATGACTCCTATGAGTCCAGGGCGAATTGCGACTGGAGTATAGTGGCTCCGTATGGCCAGTTTGTGAGGCTCACGTTCCTGACATTTGAGTTAGAGCCTGAAGCCAACTGTGGATATGACTACGTCCAAGTTCTGGGTGGGCTGGAAGGCAGTGCCGGTGATTATGGAAGTTTCTGCGGTACCAAGGTATCTACCTATTTTTAATGTATTTTTTTCTTGGATAATATTTCTTTATATATCTTATTATTATTATTATATATCTTGTATAAATTCTTGTATAATATTTCTTGTCTTTCAAAAGAAATGTCATGTTTAAAAATATAATTTAAAAAAGTAAGGAGTTTATTGAAAAATTGTTTATTACATATTAAAACTTTTTGGGAATTTATTTTTTAAAAATCACACTGTCCAAATGCATTGCATTCACAGCATTCGTTTGATGCAGACAGGTATTCTTCGTGATGGCTGCGATTTCGTGATGAATATTTTCTTTAAATAGTGCCAGGGAATTCGATTTGTTGGCGTAAACTTTGGATTTGACATAACCCCACAGGAAAAAATCCATAGGTGTCAAATCGGGATGGAGGGCAACTAATGTCACCTCTCCTGGAGATCAATTTGCCAGGAAAAATTTCACGAACTCTTGGCAGAGACCTATTGGTCGTGTGTGAAGTTGCTCCGTCCTGCTGGAACCATGGTCTATGGTTATAACCAGGAAAGTTTTACAGCTCAGGCAGGAAGAAGTCGTCTAACATATCCACTTTGTAGTACATGGGAGAAAGTTTCTGGAAAACCGTGTGGAGGAACGCCACACATCCAGATGGTGGGGATGATATCCTAACTTATGGCGTATCGTGCGAAGGTGGAATTCGGCGGCAGGAATCAGCTCTTCAGAACACTCCCTGTGATAAATGCGGCAGAAGACACATAAAGAAACAGCATCTCGACGCAACGCCAAGTGATCTAGCCGTTCACAGAGCACTGGGTCGTTGACAATTTGAGCAGCTCTGCGTTGCGCTAGGTACATTATAATGGGTATTAAACTGATATCAGCGGGGACGCCCGAAAGAAGTGATAACTCATAATAATCTAAATCTTTTTAATTTTGAAATTGTTTAATTTGAGAAAAATTTATGTTTATTAATATGATAATGTATCGAAAGGTTATTTATTAATAAAATCTATTATTGATTATAAAATATATTTTATTCTTAGTTACAATTCTTGAATATATACATTAGAATTTTGTGTATGTACATTATTAATATCATTATTTAATCCTTTAAAAGTAACAATTGGTTAGAGTCGTATGTATGAGTGAAAGGGAAGCCAGACAAAGTGGCGCCGTAACGCGTCACGTTACGAATCGATTTGCTCTCCCATAAATAGTAATCACTACAAATATAGAATTCAAGAAAACGCTTGCACGTTTGTGATTTCAGGTCCCACCAGAAATAGTTTCAACGACGGAAGCTCTTTTGGTTAAATTTCGCACGGATGACTCAATAGTTTTTAAGGGATTCTCTGCATCATATACAGCGGTAAAGCCGGAAGTGTGGAGCGGAGAAGATAGTTCTGAAGGTGAAGATGAAGATGAGGAAGAAGACGAAGAAATACCCCCACTGGTAGTTGGCAGACGGGGCTTGCGTGCACCCTCACCTAGGTTCGTCCGCCGACCCACGTGACGCTGGAAGTTGCCACGGCATCTGAGGCACAATAGGCCACGCAATCAAAGAATACGCATAAAGGCTTTACCCCTTAGAAATCATTTCTAATGTTTCATGAATTGTGCTAACGTGCGTATTCATAGACGTAAGGCAATGACGTTCTATACACATATAAGTACATATCATTCACAGTCTGATAGCGAAACGGCAAAAGTGTGCTTATAGACAATGTAATGAACACATCCCTTCAATATCGTGTGTCACTGTCCGAATCAAACCTGAATTAAATAAATGCCTTACATTGCTGCTTATTGACCAAGAATATTTTAAACGACTGGAGTAAATACGGCAATGAATAGCAGTCGAAGCTTATTATGGTGAAATTTGCGACATGTTCCGTATATCAGCTTTGTGTTTCTAAAACGTTATTTGTCTATATGTATAGAACGTCATTGAATTAATTGAGCGTCACGCGTCAGTACAAAATTGCAACTCTGGAAAGATACAAAGGAAAGTGTTGCCAATACCTGATTCTTTTCGGTGTGCTTATAAACCTAAAGACCTTATAGCTAGACTGCGCAATGACACAAAAATGTAGTGGATACTATCCACTGTTGTATCAATTTTTATTTTTGGCCAGTTGTTGGATTAGGGAACTTCTTGCATGTGTCATCTACGTTCTCGTACTATAAAAAACTAGACTTCCAATCGCTTATTAAAAGGTCGTCAAAAAATGTCCGAGCGGCGTTGTTTATAATGTAAATTAACTTATGTAACTATATTCATTAAAATTAACACCTTATTTAGAAGCAGTAATGTTCAAATTCTATTGTATACGCTCATTAGAAGCTCGGAAGCGAACACGAGGCAATAACATTTTGGTTTAGTAATTGAAATGTTATTATTTAGCAAAATGATAAAGACGTCTACTTAATAACATCATTGTGTTTATTTAAAGGGGCACTTACCTAAAATATGAGTCTTCCTTCTTTTTAAGTTTGGATATGGTTATTTCGAATGTTTTTCACTGAACACTTTGCCATTGCGTGGTATTGTATTCAAAGCGCGGTCGAAACAACTGGCTATACCTACGCGTGTTTAGCAAAGTTTTGCTTCAGACGATTTTTGAGCGTGATTGTGAGTCTAGTTATTTATTATAATGGTCATCTCACTCTATTTTAAATTCTTAGCGAATATGTAACTAGCAGTAACATCTTTATAATCGAGGTTTGTAAATTAGATTTTGTTTGGCCACTATCATTAGGCCAAAGCTATAAGGTCTTTGGTAGCAACAAAGAGATAAAAGAACGGGAAGATTTGTTTTCATTATCTTTCTTACACTTTCTTTTTTCTAATCGTATTCACTTTGGACAGGTATCTAACACTTCAGCCTAATTTCTTTATTGGTTACAGTGAAGGAACATTTTCGTCGATTTTTTTTTTACCTCAGCTATATTTTGAAAACTTCTAATGCTTCGTACGAAAGAAATTAGCGTTTGCTCATACCTGCAATAGTGAAAAAAAAATCCAAAAAAAGTGGTCCTTCAATGTCTACATGGGTTTATGGACGTCATTCGGACGTTTGGCTTAGTTGTCTCTAGAGGCCTGTGCTTGAATAATAATAATAATAAAGCCTTTATTATAGTTAACAAAACATAAAAATTTACTTACTAATTAATACACACATATAAAACATTTTAATTAATTAACTTATCTTACATAACTATATTATCAACTAAATTATTTGCAGTAACTTTTAAACAGTTTGTGTCCTCTTTCTAGTAACTGTTTGTCCTTCGACACTTGTGAAAATTAAATTAGTATTTAAATCCCGAAATTGAGAGAAAGAAGAAAAATAACATGTGACAAAATATTAACGAAATGGGTTCCTTTGCCATTTTGTAGAGACGTTTTTTTACCAAAGAGATTGGAATACTTATAAGAAGAACATCTCTAAGGAATGATACTAGATGAAACATATTTGAGAGATTCTGTTTGGGATGTTTTTTAATCCAAGTTAACACCTTCCAATAAATTTAAAGGCTAAAATAACAACAACGGTACAAGCATAACATTTAACAATAAAAATTTACGATTAAGGATTGGTCTCCGCTACGCTCCAACTAGATATCGCGAGCCAGCCTCGAACAATGTGTGACGTTGACGTGCCACATGTTAAACTTTGCTAATAATTGAAACTTAAATGCCGGGTTGCGTAGTCAAACTTTGATAAAATAATACTACAAGAGTATATAAGAAAGACACTGCAGGGATCAAATGTCATCAGTACGTATTTTGTATTTCATTAATTTCAATGTAAAATAACACGAAGCGTGTATAAGTTACGAAATTTGAATGCGTGTCAAAATGCTACGCACACAAGAATCTTTATAAATAGCCAATACACACTACAATATAAAATTGCCGTAATAAAAAAAGCTGTTGTCCTTAGATAGTACGGTATTTAGTTGGAGATCAATAACAGCGGAGATCCTTATTCTAAGCGGTGACGATTATTATATTTTACAATGATAAAATATTTTTACTTTCGACTGACCGTCTGTACATATTATTATAATATAATTTATAAGCTTAATTAGTGGTCATTATCTTTCAGATCTAACTAAAATACTCATTACAATTAAAAAAGACAATATTATATCGATTCTTTATACCTACTTATACATATTTTAGTGTCATAGTTTGATATTCTCTATGTTATAGTCATTATATAGTTATATTTTATGTGCCAAAGATTTTTAGGTTTTAAGGATTGTTTGTAATACATAAATCGTAATACATTTTTTATAGATGAGATAGATATCTGCTTACTTATGCCGCTAAACGAACTAATGCACGAATTTTTCACAGTTGTAGGAAGAAAAAATTATAACTAAAGGGACCTTAAATTTGTTAAATAAGGTCGGATTTCACCAATGTAGAATTAATTTTATTCCTCGGATAAAGCTGTTCTCAGATAACCATGTCCTCATTTCACCAACTATTTATCCTGAGAATAACAAAGTTATGCGAGAGTTAAGTTATAATACCACATTTTTTAAGGAATAACCGCCTTATTCCGCGGATAAAATCAAAATGGTGTCAAATTTTCATGTCAGCTGAGCGCACAGAATATATTATAACTGAGCGAACATTGATTCATAATTGTGCACATTGAATTGCTATTCAAAGAAAATATTATTAATAATGCAGCATTTAAGAAATCAGTAAATAAAACGTAACGCAACTTAAACTCCACATAGCGCGATTTTACAGATAGGTAATTTGTTGGAAAAAATAGCACTTTACACATTCAAAGAAATGACTAAATTATAAATGTCCTGTTAATCTATACTGTACTGAGACAATGACATAAATGACAAGTCTATTTAATTCGTCTGCATTTACGTTCAATTCTCGAATAGTTATACTCGGAGTAACTTTTTGTATTTACAAAGTGGTGAAACGTACATAAATAAGTTGTTGTGATAGTAAATGCAGCGAATAATATTATACCTGGAATAGTCACTGTCGTATAATGACACCATTGGTGAAATTGGACCTAAGCCCCATTTTATTAGTAAGTTCTCTTAATAGGTAAACAATGGCTATTCAAAATAAAAGATTTAAAGTACGACTTTAACCAGCCATTGTTATATATGAAAAAGAATAACGAGGATGCGGTCTTCTAGTAGACTCTTGCCTATTAGCAAGGACTTGTACTTTATTTAATATATCCCAAAGCTACTAAATGCCTACAGCAATGTATCTTATATCACACGCTTACCGGTTAAACATTTTCTCATAAATTCAAAGCAATTGTTCTACTTTCACCCTTCAATAGGTACTAGGCAGTACGGGGCTAAGTACTTCCATGAGACTCTCTGCTGTGTAAGCCAGCCATGCATCTATTAAATATGCCAAAATATATGTTGGCTCTCTCTACTACTTCGAACAATCGCATTATCTTGTCGGTTATTTCTTCTTCTGGGGTAGCGATGGCCTTAGTAGAACCCGAAACAATTTCTTTTGCGAAAGCGCCATCTCTGATGTAGTCACGCCTTTACACAAATACAGTTGTAACTGAGAATAAACCAAGAATAAGTTAAATCTTGACTATATCGCTGACAACAATGTCAATAGAATGATAATTCTTAAGTTTTCCGAATGTCCAGCAGTATACGTCCAAATAAACCAATCATAAGCAAAATTATGTATATAGCATTATGTATATTCTCGGTTTATTCTCAGGTATAACTTCAAACCAGGTTTATTTGTAAGGCCGTAATGTTTTAAGATGTAGGTAATTGTTGTTCCTGAGTACATTTAGATACAAGTGACAAAAAACATGACAATACGTAGCTGATATTAATAGACACCCTAGTCTAGATTAGTTACATATTAAAGTTAATGGGACGTATTTAATTTGTAGTATTTAGTTAGTAGGTATGATCTAAAATAGTAATTGATATTAATGAATTAGTATTTATGTACAAATTTTTGATACCATTGTGTTTTAATCACAGAAGTAAATATGATACTAATTATTACACGTTTTGAAGCATTGTTAATACATTTTTGTTATTGCCAATAGGATAACCTATTGTTAATGTTGCCAGTAGGTGCATCTTGATGGTCATTTAATGAATTATTTTCCTTTACAGTCACATAAGCAAGCATCAAGATTAATTTGTGCGAATTGTTACTTATTCTAGTGTTCGATGTATAAATAATTTTAATTAGACGTGTAGGATGTTTAGTATCAAAATAACTTTTTTAAATATTAAAATATTCATGAGAAAATATGGGTTTTTATTGCTAGCAATGACAAATTTTATTAAAATAAAAAACAAGAAGCATGTCTGTGTAATGTTATTGTCATAAATAAGTATAACTAAAAAGTACTCTGTGGTTATAATATAACTTTTTTATCTTTTAACTTTAAAGGTTTAATTATAGTTAACACTCTAGTCTAAGCTAAAGTATCAACATTATTTGGCATGCGCGTAGGATTATTTGTAATAATCCTATGACCCGGACCTATTTGTTCCGAAAATGATAATTTTATCTGAACTCGGTAATATTATTTGCTTGTCACATCCGGGTAATATTATACTTCATCCTAGTTTACACTCGAAATTTAGTTATTCGAAAAACGGGATTCGTATTTTTATCTGACCAAAGCAATACTGGTTAAACAAAGGCTGATAACCAAAATCAAAGTCCAATTAATACTTCTTTACTTTTTCAAATTATTACTTATTTTTGCTTATTCGTTTTAGCTCTTGCTATTACAAAATATCACATTTTATTTAAATGCCAACCATGCGATATATAATAGACGTGTATGGCAATAGTTTTGTAGCTAAATATTGCAACAAAATCATGGTTACTTATTAATTATTTCTAATCAAAATATTGAAACATAATCATAGTTACTTATAAATTATTTCTAATCGTTACTTAATATTTTATCACTTAAATATTTAAAACCAACCTATCATAAATGGCTCATAAGAACCTATTATGAAGTCATACCTACACCACTTGTAGCTGCTGTGATTATTTAATACTGAGCGGGTTTATGAATGCTCAAATTCTAATTGAGGACAAAAATATATGGGAGTAACTTTTGAAGAAGACATTTTTCAGCGGTAAAAAGAACCTTCACGTATTATCACGGCTAGTAAATCAGTCTTAGTGTGAAGTATGTATGCAGTGTGTAAGTGTTGCCTGTACAAACATATTAATTGAAATTTCGTTGGTATTTATATTTACATTTCATCTCAGGTAAGTGCGGTTAAAAATGCTTGTATAGGCTAAGTGGCTAAAGTACATTTCGTTTTGATTCGCCTAAGATTACAAGTGAACACAGCAAAAGAACACAGGTACCCTCTAAACTCGTTAACATTAGCTATTTCACTGCCACCAGGATGGCTTCACTTAGAGTGAGTGAATATAGCGCGGCATGAATAATAAAAATCCGTCTTTTTTGCTTATGTTGTATATTTCCTCAAAAGATTATGGAAATCTTAAACGCCTTTAGATTGGCATCCCGTGCCAGTAAAGAAAAGTAATGTTGTGTCAACGAGAGTTATTGTGACACTGACAAATGACAGATATGTCTAATGTCAATTATTTTGTCACGCTGTCGAATCAAGAACGAATGTTATTATTTATTTATTTTAAGATTAATACATTTATTTTTAACAAAGTTTAGTCCTTGTTTGGTCGTAGAAATTTAGATATTTTTTTTAATTTATAAAAAACTCTAATGGCGTCCTTAGCTATTCGAGTAAAAAGCAAGAATGGTCAGCAGGTATTGAAAGACTTGACCTCTGAGAGTACCGTAGGTGAATTAAAAATGTTTCTTTCGAGTCTTACTGGTGTAAGCTACGATAGCATTTCCGTTTTAATAGGATTTCCACCAAAACCAATAGATATTAGTAATAATGATAAAAAACTTAGTGAAATTGGCTTGAGGACTGGTGAAACTTTGATTGTTGAAGAAAAATCAAAAACATCGAGTGACAGTGCGAAATCGGGAAATGAGAAACCGCTAGAAAATGGTATTGCGTCTAATGAATTAGTTGGGCCCTGCAGACCTGGAATTTTAATGAAGAAAGTAGTTCCATCTGATAACTCTTGCCTCTTTACTAGTATAGGTAATACAAATCTTTGTCGACCATCGTAAACTTAAAAACTATTTCTAATATTTATCATGTACATTTTATATTCACTAGGATTTGTATTAAATGGAAATGTGGATACATCTGTTCATACATTGATGCGTCAAATAATAGCAATGGAGGTAGCTAGTGACCAGGATACATATAATGAAGCCATGCTTGGTAAACCAAATGCTGAATACTGTGTGTGGATCCAGCAGCCAAGCTCCTGGGGAGGAGCCATAGAGGTAACATAATATTTAATAGTAATACAGTGTGTCTGAGAGATAACTTGGAATCAAATCTATTTATCAAATATTATTGTATCTAGTCAGAAGTTTTAAGAGGCTTACATAATATGTAATAAAATTGTTATCAACTATTGAACCCAAAAACTTGGTATATATTTTGTGATGGAAGGTATACTTTTATGTATTATACTGCACATGTAGGGTACATCCGGACTTTTAGACTAGTTGGGATTTTGTCTGGCTCTCTGCATTTAATTTTTTTATTAAATTGAATATCCTAATAAATAGAGACTGGATTATAAGCTACAAAAAATGCAAGTAAAATAGCTAAAATATGCACAAAAATCCACAAAAAGTGCCAAAATATGCAAACAATTAAACAGGAGAAAATAAAAAGTCATATTTTTAAATATATTTTTTTATTTTATAAAGGCTTCTACTGACAATCAAGTATTTGTGAAAAAATCTATTACAAGATATACCTACTTAGGTAATGATGAAATTTAAGATAAACCTTTAAAAATATGTACTACTTAGTACTGTTCTAAATGTTCTGTAGACAAATTGTGCCTATGATTGTTTAGTATTTTTGTAAGCGGAAAAGGAGCGTTTTTGCAGAATACATCTACTTCGGGTAGTAACCCGAAGTAGACGTATTCTGCCCAGTAGGGCAGAGTCAATGTTTGGTAAATAAAAAGCATCAAATGATGAGCGAGATCAAGCGTAAATATGCTATTTTTTTTTAAATATTCATCTACTGCAGAGAAGGTACTAAATATGGAATATGCATTTGCATATAATCCGGTCTCTAGTAATAAAACTGCACAATTATTAACTAACCCGTAGTCCGGAGTTTTATCTACTAAATTGCACATGTACATGCCAAAGTTGTTTTGATTGCCTTTTTTTACTATTAAAAGTATGGGAAAAAGTAATGGTTCAAGTAGGTAGATTATTTTATGTTAAAAGTGACCCAAGTTGTAATACATAACATGTTGTACATAGGGCCCCATCATATTATTTAACTGCACCTATTACCTTGAGATGGCATCTCATTTGCACTTAAATTCTTAGGCACTAAAAACTCAAAATTAACTCAAAGACATACAGCACTATTTTGTTATAATGTAATAATGCAAAATATGTTATTATTTTGTAATAATAAAAAAGGGTACTTAATATCCGTGACACTGAGCATACAGTTGGTCAAAGTTTAAGCTATATGAAACTTAAAAAAATCAGTAGATAATCATGATATTTTGGTAAATATCATACACAAAATTACCTAGACACACTGTATGATATATTTAGTATAAAAAATTAATTAATCATACCCTTTACAAGTGGGTAACTTTCAGGTTGCGATTCTCTCCAGATTTTATGGTCTAGAAATGGCAGTTGTAGACACATTGAATGCAATAATCAATAGGTTTGGGGAAGACAAGAACTATGGACAAAGAGTGTTTCTGTTGTTTGATGGAGTTCATTATGATCCATTGTATCTAGAACAATCTGATGTAAGTATTTTTATAATAATACTAGCTGACCTGGCAAACATTGTTTTGCCATATAAATTATTTTTAGAGTTAGACCGTTTCTTGGACATTGCTTTATTAATTAAAAATAAACTCTAATTCTAAAATAAAAGTAGCTTAAGTGACTTATTACATCAGCTACCTGCCAATAAAAGTCGCCGGAATAGCCGGAACAAACAGACAGACAGACAAAATTTGTAAAAAAATGTTATTTTGGTGTATGTACCGTATATATGTTCATAATATACATTTAGTAAAAAACAGTTATTTCAATATTACAAACAGACACTCTAATTTTATTTAAATGTATAGATAATTCACACAATATTTTGATAAATTATAGCCTATATGTTATTCTGGTGTGTAAGCTATATTATTGCAAAGTTTCGTCAAAATCCATTCATCCATTCTTTAACGCAAACACTAGTTTGCGTTAAAGAAGTTCAAACATACATCCAGACATACAAACTTTCACATTTATAATATTAATAGGATATATTATTCAAGTGAGACTTCTTTTGGAACTGTTTAAATTGGATTTTTAGAAATGATAATGCACAAAGACTTAAGCATAAATAAATAGTAATAGTCACTCACAAAATGCATGCCTTGAATGGACTGACCAATTAGACATTACTGTGCCAGAAAAAATGCTTTTACATGAAAAAATATAATGAATATTTTTAAAAAAGTTTAATAAATCTTACATGTATAGCTGAAATTTAATTTCAAATTTCACAATACAATTTGTTTAATTTCATAAAAATATCAATACTATTTGTTTAATTTCATAAGATTATCTCTACTGAGTATAATCCGAATGCTCAAGGAATCCGAATGGGGTTAAATTTTCAGAGTTCGGATCAAAGAGGTACTGCTGTATTATTATTGTTTTATATACTAGGCACCTAAGCTGATGTGTATGTCACTGCACTTTTGTTTTTATATTTGTCTGCTGGGAGTACCACATTAGTACCACACGGTTTGGCAGGAAGTAGGCCTAGGGTTGCCGGCACATTAACCTATATAGGGTTTTTTATGTGGTGAGAGGATGACATAAAACTTGTTTTTTCTATTCATTACACTATCCTTCATCTCCTCTTTGTGCTACGGTTCATACTATCATATAGTATGATTACTGTACTCCAAATGTCTGAAACGAGAGAGAAAGGTTGAAAATGAGTGTACATTTTCTCATTTTGCTGTTGTAGTGCTCTACAATTGTGAATACTTTTCATTAGTGAAAAGTATATTTTCTTTATAGAAGAGGAGGAGAAACAAGTGTACGGGTCTCTGATGTTAAGTGATCTCAGCCTCTCAAATATCACACATTTTCTTGCAACACCATAGGAATAACAGGAGTGTTGCCAGCCTTTAAAGAAGTTGTAACTTGTGCGGACTTTTTTTGAAGGTAGCTATGTCCTATCGTGAAGGAACACCACATATCAAAATGTTGACTATATTGCTGACAAAAACTGTGTTGAAAACTTCAGAATTAACATTTATAAATTTATTTATATTGTTTATAAACAAATGAACGCGGGGAACGATATACATCAGAATAAACCAATCATAAATAAAATGTCTATTTGTCAATATTTTGCATATTCTTGGTGTATTCTCAGGTACAACTTTATACCAAGTTTATAAGGAAATAGGAGTTTATTAGTTGTAACAACACTTATGTTCAGACTAGTTTATAAAAAATAAAAAGTTATAATATTACCTCAAATCAACAAGTGTGGAGATTAGCACTACAGCAGTAGTCCAAGTAGGTATTACAGATAAATTACTTTCGAGACATATTTGCATTTGTAGTAAGCATTTGTATATTAACAGGAATTCTAAACTTGAAATTTGAATTTCCTTGTACAGTCAGAAAAAAAAGGGTTGTTACATTTTAAAGAAGAAAATATATTGAAAGTCAAAATTCAATAACAAACAAATAATGATTAGATTTTTAAGCTGGTAATTGTTGTGAGTACTGACTATTTATTTTTAGTTATTAAATGAATGAATTGATTTTATTTGTGGTTTATTGTTATGGTTTATAATATTTATTATTCAATGATATTATTGTAATGTTATTTAGAAATTTCAAGGCATGATATAAATAATATGAGAACAAATTACAGTTAACACAAAAATGATTCATCAGAAGTAAAGTGAGGATTAGTTCGAAATGTCTGGAGTTGAAGATATTAAGAATTAAAAATTATGTTTGATATTAATATTCACTTTTTTAATATTATTAGTTCCGTATACGGGTAGGATATAAAAGGTATACAAAAATGTGAAAGTATTCGTGTGCTGACCGTACTCGCACACAAACAAATGCAAAAACGTCTCGAGAGTAATTTACCCGTACTCAAAAATAATTCCAGGTTTTACTGATATCCATAAAAAATATAAATAAGTACCTGGCTTAGATTATTTATACGTCTAGATGGGCCATGACAGCTGTGAAAACGTCAAAAAAATACGTTTAGAACTAATTTTGAACAATTCACGCACACTAACACAAGCCATACAAATAGCCATTAAATTATTAAACCTGCTCTATACTTTTTTTTATGAAAATAAGGGACGAGACGAGTAGGACGTTCAGCTGATGGTAATTGATACGCCCTACCCATTACAATGCAGTGCCGCTCAGGATTCTTGAAAAACCCATAAATTCTGAGCGGCACCACAATTGCGCTCGTGACCTTGACACATGTTGAACACACTTAAACATGATGTTAAGTCTCATTCGCCCAGTAATTTCACTAGCTACGGCGCCCTTCAGACCGAAACACAGTAATGTTTACACATTACTGCTTCACGGCAGAAATAGGCGCTGTAGTGGTACCCATAATCTAGCCGCCTTCCTGTGCAAAGGAGCCTCCCTTTGGTAATTATCGGTTGTCTGACAGCAAGAGACTCTATCTAGACATGTAAATTATCTAAGTATGTAGGTACAATATTAAAAAAGTTATTGTATCTATTGTAATTTAAGTTACCCTTTGTAAGTTACTATAATAAGTTTTCTATTGTCACTGCAGGGTGGTTTTCAAACCGTATTCCCAGCCGAGGATATGGATATATATAATGAAGCTGAACAATTAGCCAAAGAAGCAAAATCCTCTAGACAATTTACAGATTTAAACAAATTTACTTTAAGGTGTACGGTGTGTGATACACTGTTGAAAGGTCAAGTCGAGGCACAGAAACATGCCAAAGAAACAATGCATACAAGTTTTGGTGAGGTGTAGCCAATAAGGACACCCAAAAGGGGCTTTTTGAATACACTCGACACTATAATGCAGAAATTTTTTAGATTTGATTGTTAAATAAATTTACTATAAAATGCTCATACAAATCCACTAACCATGTACAGTGCTCCCAAATTAATAATGCGCATACAGATCTTCGTCACTTTTCGGCAACGGTTGTATTTCCCGACCGTCGGGAGACTATATCTATATAGAGTGGTAAAATGCATTACTTTTGCATAATTTAGTAGAATTATATTACAATAATAATAACAAGAGGGGTGTGTAATAGGAGCTCTATATAATTCCACATAGACTGAACACGTGTTTATGTGGAACGAATGCCGACGTGAACAGTCGGCACCAATACTTAAAGACGACTGACTGACCGGCTACCACAGCCGACCGCCCGATTTGTTTTCGTATTGTGATCACATGATTTGACTCCTATTTCTTTCGCACAAGGTGCAAAATGCAAGTGCATTGTTTAGGGCTCTTACGATTGGATGATTCGGGTGTTTCCGGGAATACGCCCATTAGCGAAAATCTGTATGCGCATTATTAATTTGGGAGCACTGTTTATCTATGTAATATAATGGGGAATAGGAATTGAAATGCCTTGCTTGTCTTATTTTTGTATTGAAACAATTTGAGACTGACAGAAGATTGTTAATTAGTCTTTGTAGTATCACTTAGCTATAATAATAAAAATGCCAGAAATCGCAATATAACATTGAGTATAAAAGCTAATAAAATGACAATTGTAGTCGACTAACGGCCGTTCCCAATATTCAGTCTATCTCTTACTTGAGATAAAAATTGTAACTATCGTTGACTTTTCTGTCCCAATTAACTTATCGACGCTAACTCACCTTATCCGTACACGCTGTCTGTCATTGGGACGACGTATAGCTTACCAGCGATAGAAGTTTGTATGGAAATTGCAATTCACGCGTCCCAATTTAAATGATAAGTATGACTTATTGAGTATATTGGGACAGCATTGGGAATAATCTGAATTATTGACAGCTAATTACTGACAGTAGAAGGTAGTAATTTATCTCTATCTGTAGATAGTATATTGGGAACGACCGTAAAACTATTGTGACAAATTGTCAATGTCACTATTAAAATCTGTAGCGGTATCGTGCACTATCGCCTTGTAAACTCACACTTTTTAGTAAAGATAAGTATTTGAATAAAAAAAATATATCGTGTTGACCTCGCCACGCGGACTATAAATCAACACCATAAGCCACTGAAAATATTTTTTCATGTAAAAATTGCAACTAATCTATTTGTATTTTTTTTTATAAATTCAACAACAATCATTATTATTATCAATTAAGTTTTCTTACGTTGTGCTTTGTTATATCAATATAATTGTTATATACGATTTTATTGGACAAATCGAGGGAGTTTTAAAGACAGCAGGCTTTTTTTTATTAAAAATATGGATTACAATGTAATATCGTACAATAAACATTTATAATTTAAGAGCCTGAGGGTGTCCGCTTCATTCCCAGCCTGTGGTAACATTAAGAAAATCATTTATGTTATAATGACCTTTCCCACACAATTTTTTTTAAACAATTCTTTTAAATTTCGTAACACATTTGTACATTTTCTGGGATCATATTGTAAAAGCATATAAATCGCCCGTCAAAAGACTTACTAACTCGACTCAACCGAGTAGAAGGCATAACAAGTTTATGTTTGTTCCTCGTGTTAACATTATGATTGTCATAGTTTCTAGCAAACTCCTCAATGTGCTTATGAACATATAGAAATTTATCAAGAATATATTTAGAAGCAACAGTCAAAATGTTTATTTCCTTAAAATTTTCTCTCAATTATTATTTAGGACCTAACTAACTTAACCCTAGTTACTAATAGGGCGAATAGCCCTCTTCTGCAGCACAAAGATGTTATTAATAACAGCACAGTTGCATTACAAAGAGATTGTAAATATTAATACCACTGAACTGGATCAATTTGCTGATCAGAAATAGTTAAATACAACGTGATTGTTCTTCCTGCTGGTACAAAGTCAGATGTGGGATAAGTTTCCTTGTGCGGTGTTTCCGGGACGATACGACATGGGTACCTTCCATCAAAGCGCGTACACCTGTGATTGCTCTTGTGTTGCAAGAGAGTGTGGGCGGCGGTGATCACTTAGCACCAGATGACCCGTACGCTCTTTTGTCCTCCTATTCCATAAAAAAATCTCAAATTCGTAGGTATTACTTTAGCAATAAATGACAGAGTGCGGGCGGATTCTAGTAAAATTTGCGGTAGTGGGAGGTTATATCCGCTGGTGAAATCGGGTGCTGGTATAAACCTGAACAGCTCCCCTGAGCACTCGCGTGATAATTGTGTATTAGATGTCACATCTTTATGTAACTTAGAGAATTCTTTGCTCATCCGTACCACGAAGCCAGCATGAATAAGGTAGAAAGAAGGCATTATAACGAATTCATATGGGAATTCCTATTATTTACGATGACTTATAATATGTGGCACAATACTGACGGATATATAAATAATAGATTTCTATTGGTTGTTTAATACTATATTATGGTACATGAGAGCTAAGTTGCTCATTAGCGACACCTATGACGCTCTCCAAAAGCGTCACAGGCTTGGTTGGTGTGTCATCTTATCTGAATATGTCGTCTTAAGCACAACATCCCTAGTATATTATAATACAAGTGAGCTAAGTTGCTCATTATATATGAGGCTGTGGTTTGCAGCACGAGCCGTAGTCGAGGGCGTAAATCCGCCGAGTGTCTAGTGAGCAACTTGCCTACAAGTTTCATACTCACTTTATCAACACACTTGCGAGGTTTTCCTCGTGTTTGTTTTTTAACAAACATTTATTTACCACACAGAAATGGCGCGCAAGATTTTTCTGCACGCGCCAAATGTAAGGTTGAGAGCTTATTTCAAAATTATAAGTTTAGTTATTCAAAATTTGATAGTAATAAATGTTTTTTCGTCTTAACTATGGACACGTAATTCTTTATTCCCAGAATGTAAATGGATTTTCAGCGCCATAAAACCTCATTGTTGTTACAAAATAACTGTATTACCCGGTTAAATTGAAAATATTCCGTATACTCTCATATAAGTTGCAGTTAGGTGCTAACTTAACTTTGTAGGGATAATTCTATTATGCACTACTTAGTGTGCTATAATTCGGTTTATGGCCTTAAGAACTATTCAATAAGGCTCTCTTTATGAGCAAGTGTGTTAAAAAACACTTTATCATGTACAATTTAGACTATGGTTCTCAATTCCAAAGGTCATTTTACTGTGTCACAGATTAAAATTTATTAAGTGGGAATTTAAGTATGTTTCACACTGCAAGCTGGAACGTCGACATTTATATTTTTTGTTCCTTTTCCTTTTGTTTCTTCCTGCTTGAAAAAGAGTTATCAAGGACAGTTTGAAATGTGTTATTCGAACATATGGCTGGTACGTTCATTTAAGCAGGACATTACTTCACCTGTTTTACTTATGTTTACTTATAGATAAAATTTATATATGTTTTTTATTGTTTCTATGATCATATTGTGTTTAGTAAAATATCATAAAAATCATAGTTTTATAATTAGATAGTTAATTATTAACGTTATTTAATTTATTCATGTAAAATAATGATAAAAACGTGTGCTTCTAGATAATAATGTCCATAACGTCTGACTACCACTTTGCAATAAAGTTATTGATGATTAAATATTTCATGAATTAAAAGTACTTTTATTAAAGAAAGAAAGAAAAGAAAGAAATTTTGTTTTAGTCACTACACTATAATGAACACTACATTAAACTTTTAAACTAATTAAATTAATCTACATAATTACACTGATAAGTAAAAAAAACAAGAATGTATACTAAATATAGTGTCACGTGTGACCAAATATAGGTCTTCCACTCAGCATCATGCTGCAGCGCTGGTTTTTAAGTGGGAGCATTAACAAGTAGAGTCACGAACAATGAGGTATTTATCTACTACAGTATATTATAATATAAAATACGCAGATGTAAAAAAATGACTAACAATTTCAGAAAACATAAAATAACACCAAAAACACGAGAAGAGGTATAACGGTATTATTTAGCAATCACAAAAAAATTATAAGTGCATGATAATATGCGGCGTAAGTGCTGAAACGACAGGTGCTGATCCGAATAACATAAAATGAATAAGTAATTAATTTAAACTTGTAATTTTTTGTTGTATAAGAAGTTATGTTTTTAATTTAGTTTTAAAAGTTCCAAGAGATATTGACGATTTTAGCGGCGGTGGTAGATCGTTCCAGCACTTTGTAGCTGCAAATTTAAAGCTTCCCTTAAATGCCGCAGTTCTATGCCTTGATGTAGATAGGCAGAGGTGGCAATTTCGTGTAATGCGTGCTGACTTATCACCAAACCACATTAGTTATTAGTAGGTGATTACATAAACACTTATCATTGGCGGAAATAATACAATATTTAACCAACGAGTAAGAATATACCTACCTATAGCACATTAGTAGCCTGTTTTATTTACTCATGGGGCTATAGGGAATTGACTTAGCCTGAGTTGCATTATACCTATTAGCTGTTATACACTTCTGGACACATCTATTGTTCCACTTTAGAGTTTAGGTTTCGATGGCCCCTACCTAAACATGATTGCTAGATTGAACAAAAACTATTGATGCAGTTTTAAACCTGATAAATTTTACCATCTTTTTCGATCGTATTGTATTAACTTTGAATTCAGAATACCACACGACATGTAGCTGTAGCTACGCCTAACAAGTCGGGTATGCGCCTTGGTGAAGGCTGTTGATTTTTGAATAAAAAACATGTTTTATCAAATAAAGGTTTAATTTAATAACACGTGTTGCCTCCATGGGTATCGTAACGACAGCTCTCATAGAGATATAGGCATAGAGTTTATCAACCGCTCTATGAAATTTTGAGGGATCATCTCCCATTCTTCTTCTATGGCAATTTTCAACTCCTGCATTGTCTGGGACACTGGCTGACGAGCCCTAACACGTCCTTTTAGCTCGTCCCACATGTGCTCAATCGGGGTAATGTCTGGGCTTCTGGCTGGCCAGTCCATTGCTGTGATGTTCACATCCCGAAGATATTCCCTGACGATGCCGGCCGTATGGGCTCTTGCATTATCATGCATAAAAAGGAAATTTCGGCCCATATATACTATAGTCCGCGTATGGCATCACGAGACCTTCTAATCACTCACGAATGTACCTTTCAGCATTAAATGTTGGCAGCGGTGGTCCCGTAACAACCTCAAGTGAGTTTTGCCGCTCGCGGATATACCGCCCCAGACAGTCCGTGAGCCACCGCCATAAGCAACCCACTCTTCAAAGCAGCATTGTGCAAAACGCTCTCCCTTACGTCGGTAGACCTTCTTCCTTTCATCATTGCCATGTAATGCAATTTTAGACTCATCAGAAAAAATTTAAATGAAGGCGCGCTGTTCGGTGGGCTCGCGTTAGTTTGGGGCCACTAGCTGGCTTGTGTGTGGTGTCGCCAACCTTTAAATCGAGGGGTCGACGGCAGAAACAAAAAGGCATTCTTTCTAGTCAATAAAAACAACATTTTAATGAGAAGGATGGCCTTTTATTATTTATTTTCAAATTTCTCAAATCGTGGTGCTAATTTTGGAATGTTAAGAATAAAATCATTTTATAATTTAAGTAAATTTCTCTGGTTAGTTTTAATTTCAACCGGTGAAGAGAATGTCAGTCCACACAGGTATGAAGTGGCGAATGGTGCTAATAAATTTAGTGCTTCTCTTGCCAGCTTTGCATATTCTTGTTGCAAATTATTTATGTAACTGACAAGAGGGTCGCCAGAATTTTGTGCTAAAGGGTTTTGCTAGCTAGCGTTTGATTTAACCACCGATTTATCAGCAATTCTTTAATTCATTGGAATCATATAAAACATGGTATTGTATGTACCTACTTAACAATCACAATTAATATTGTTTATGCGGAAAACGACAGTACCTATTATTGAATGTACCTACATGTTTGTAATGTTGAATTAAAGGCAAAAGGCATAAAAGGCATTTATTTTCTCAAAATTGATTCCTTTAGAATTCTTTTTGATGTCATTTCTAATATATATACTACCTAATAATACTACCGAATAAAATTATAAGTACCTAGATATCATGTTTTATTGTTATTCATAAAGTTTTCAAAACATTCATAAGACACATAACTCACCAATAATTAAAGATAATAACCGATGATAATAAATGATGGCATGGTATAGGGAGCTCCTGTTTCCGCAATTTAACCACAAGTATGGGTCCATTTTGCGTGCAGTATTGGCCAGTTATTCCAACCAGCTCCTTCCAGAACATCAGAACATTCCTGGGGTGTTCGCAGACTTCCTGGAGCGACCTCGTATTGATTAAGGTTTTTGCCGTTGATGGGCCACCCCCGCACATTCCAGGATTACCTACGTAAGTGACCGTTTCGTCCTCGGCTAGACAGCCTCTGCCTGTCCGTTACGCCTATTGTGAAAAGGTGCTTGTTTAGTGATGTGTGACCCGTTGGGGTGCCTACCATTATACGGATGTCATGTCTGTTGAGGCTGATATGTCTACGTGTCAGTTTGGGCGACAGTGCAGTTATCGCTTCTTTCGACTGTCTACAGCTTGAGACATTCATCCATCGGGTGTTGTGTAGGTTGTTGGTGAGAGAGCGTATCCATGAGCGCATTTGGCTGAAGGGCAGTGGCAGAAGTGGCAATGGACCAGACACTTGGGTTGCCGATGCCCGCCTTGCAAGTTCATCCGCTGCATCATTACCCAACGAAACGCAATGTCCCTTAATCCATTGCAGAGTTACCCGATTATAAGAGGCAACTTGTTCCAGGATTTGGTATCACTCGTATGAGTTGTAGGTACCCTACAATAGAGAGAATTCTGATTCTGTGGCCATGTACTTTTTTTCTCAATGATTGATCAATATATTGAAAAAGCACTCTTTGTATCCATTTGAGATATCGAGAAACCGATCGGAAATGCTTCAAAACCCCAAGCTTATCACTAATCTGTTTTTTAGTTTGGGTAACCAAAGAACCTACCGTGTAAATATAAGGCGTCTCGCTCGCATAGATCAAGGTCGCCGTTCTCGGGGATTGTAAACATATTAAAGCGAAATTTCCTGCTTCGCGTCCGGACTTAAGTGATGCAGAATTAGTGAGGACCAGTGAATTACCATGACCTTCTATTAAAACATGATCTAGTCTAGTCAACGCTCAATCGGAATATTTCGAAATGGCGTACGTTGTAATCTGTAAGCGGAAATGTACTATCCTTTTTTGGAATAGGAGGACAAACGAGCGTACCCGTACCTGATGTTAAGCGATCACCGCCGCCAACATTATCTTCCAACACCAGAGGAATCAGCAGGAGCGTTGCCGGCCTTTAAGGAAGATTTACGCGCTTTTTTTGAAGGTACCCATGTTGTATGGTGTTTCCAAACACCGCACACCTTGCAAGGCAGTTTCGGAATATCATCTCGGATGAGACCGGCAGAGCTGGTGATACGAAGTGATTACAATTTCACCGTATTTTTTGCTTCAGTATGTAGCTTAGTTATATATCGAAATAACTGCACTTTCAAAATAAGCACAATCAGGCATATTAAAAATTTTATACTTCGCTTGACCCTGACTGACTGATCTCACTTGAGCCTCGTGTTTATACATTTAAACACGCAATTAGCCAACCGTAACGAAAATCCGGTTGACTGAAGGAAATATTGTATGCTGATTGTATACCAATATGATGATTAAGCCGTTTTAAGCACTCTAGAACTTATAAAAATATCAAAAAAGCAAAGACACACACAATGATGATATTGATGTTATTTTAAAAACGAGGTAGATAAGATTCTTGGGTTTGTATGGACAACAGGCTAATATTTCCTCTGAAGCAACACCAAATAATCAAGTCAATTTTTCAACATCTACAGTATGGGCTTAAAGGTGAACGCACACTCCAGTGGCGACAAAGTAACGCCCATGTATATATATATATATATATATAAAATGGAAATAGTATATATATATATACTATTTCCATCTTTTGTTTAACGATTTTTATCATATGTGCATATACTAGGTACAAATAAAAGATGAAAACATTTTAAAATGATTTATTTGTAACACAAAGTGTATCATTAGCATCTTGCCCCCGTTGGCGGCACACAACTGTCTTTATACAATGTTGTTTGACAACAAATAAACCTAACTATATATTAACATGTTATTTCGAATTGTGCATTGTGGGCCATCCATATATAAAGAGTATTAAATACCCTGAAATGTCTCTCATTAAAAACTTATTTTCCATATAATGTACTATTATATGCTGTTAAAGTTTTATAAATCAATTTTTGTGTAATTTTAAAAATACATTTCAAGAGTGCACGTGCAAAAATTGAGTTATATATGGATGTGCCCAAGCAAATAACAATAAAATGAGATATGCATTCGTTTTTCATAATGTCTAACTACAGTATAATCTCTTTATACCATACTGTTTAAGGTTATATAATATACTTCTAACGTACAATCACAATATTTTAATCAAATTCGCTTCTTATATTATAGTCTACCTAACTCCGGTCGTGGGGTAAAAATTTTCGGTCATTGACCTTAGGGTCTTGACACACCAAAGCGCACGCTTTGTAATTTTGTGCTTAACACGTCTTTTGGGGTTAACACAGAATTTTACGACGGTATACAGCATACTTCTATTTTATTCCATGTATACTTTAATATCATACGAACAAAATATTGATTTTCATAATAAGTATAAACTATTATTTTTCATATGTGATAGAATATAGACGAGAACTAAATCTGTAATATTAAAAATACTATGTAACCGCAAAAACATCGAGTCTTGACACTAAAGAGGTCAAAATAATGTTCAAGTGACATTGACAGATATGAATAGGGCAATGACCGACATTCACTTTGCTTCACGACCGGTGTTTAGATACACGTATTTAATAACATTTTCATATAAATCAAATTAGTTGTAGTCAGTAAAAAGCTTTAAGAAATTATAACTTTGAAAAGTGCATCCAAAATAATTTGTTGAGTATATTTTTCTATCTAATGTGACGGCATAATAAATATTAATAACAACACGAAGTTTATATAAAAATAAATATTCAAAAAAAAAATCGAATATAAAAATTAAATATGATTTTGATTTACTATCCTTATAACTAAGCGAAAGATAAAAATTATACGAAAACAAAAGCATAATAATATGGCAAATTAATAATAGGAAAACAGTTGGATTAGTTAAGCTGCGAAGTATGTGTTATATTTAAAATGTCTATTAAAAAGCTTTGAACTGCCGAAAATTACATCAATATTGCTTTTGAATTTTAACAGCACAATTCAAAGAAGTCTCCAGAATCAAAAGAAAAATGACATCTTTGAAGCAGTACTTGGTAATATTTGAATACCACTTAACGCCCTGAAGTTACTTGCACACTAAGATAATTTATACGTCTAGATTGTCTCTTAGTGTTAAGCAACGCATTACAACAGACCAGGGTTATTACTTTAATGTTCATGATACAGTCTATTTATTTTAGATTCCTGCGTTGTTGAAAATAGGGGCCAACAGTTCTCCGCAATTTTTTTCGCCGTGTTCACAGCTGCCACAATCTTTCTAGACTTACAAATTATCTATGCTTACATACATTCTATAATGAATCATTTTACCTTAGAATATGTTGCTTACACTTAAAACACAAAGTAAGTCGCGGGCCCGCACTCACAAAAGTTGTGTTCGTATATGTGTGTGCGGAAAGATTCGTCTTGACCTATTCCAGCTCGTTAAATACTCAAAGTTTACTCTTTCATATTAACCTCTGCGAGTTGAACTACATACAGAGTAAATTATAATGATGGCCCATCGTTTAAATACGATATTATATTAATATCCATAATATATACACTTTAGTAATCAACGTTAACATTTTTTTTAGTAATGTTTGATAGGATGTTTTAGTTTTTAAAAACACTAGGCTTTTATAAAGTCTAAAATACCACAAACTATATGTCTGTAACTATTACCTAGATATACAATTCATTAAGACAAAAAAACATTTAAATGGTGACCGAAGCACGGTATAAAGCTAGCATTTTTGAAATGCTAAAGCAGGGTCATAAGGAGACATGGTCCTTCGAACCGAATTTAATTGAACACCTGATAATTACCCTCGGCCTTAAGTAGTAAGGATTTTATTTTTAAATATAGCATAATTTAAATAATAAAAATTCAAATTAATATTATTATATTTTGCTTTAGAAGCGTTTGTTTTGTTTTATTGCTCTTAGCCAAGAGCAATTAATAATGCACCCAGTAAAAAAATTCTCTGGTGTTTTTGTCTAGGGATACGTAGACATTGGCGATTTTTAACGGCTGTCTTCCGTGTCCACTTGGACATGGTAGCATAGGACCATATAAAAGCTTGCCTTGACACTTGTACATGGGAGCTTCTGAGGGGTTAAAGGAAGTGTTTGTGTTTAAAAGTTACCAAAACATAAGTGACCTTATGAACAACACCGGTGGGGAATGAGCATGTACATAAATATTTATTGTTATGCAATTGTTTTAGATCCTTTATACGTCTAGATAAACTGTGACAGCTGTGAAAACGTCGAAAAAAATCGAGGTTGACAGTTAACCTCCTCTATCAGCAAAGCACTTACACTAAAACAAAGTGACATACAAATCGCGAATGTAAGACGTAGCTTGTTACGCACACTAAAGTAATAAACCTGGCCTGTTTTCATGGGTTATATAGCAGCAAGAGGATCTATCTAGAGTGTATATGTATAACTTATGTAAGGCAATTGAAATAAAAAGTTTAAAGTGTACCATTTCAAAGGGGTGACTCTGTGGCAGATAATTAATAAGTGATATAAAATAAAATATCCAATTTTTTGTTAAAAAAAAACACTAGAACTAACAACTACAAAATAGAACATTTCTTTGGGAAGCTTTTGCGAAGGTACTAAAATAACGGGAACCTATCTTACCAACCACACTTATAATGAGGAGGAAATTAAATTTATGGCAGCAACAGTTCTTCAGAGTTCACATCTTTCTAGAATTACAATCGTTAAGAGGTTTAGCTGAGGCAGTTTTGCAGATTTAAACAGATCTAAAAGAAAACAGACAACAGCTGCTTCGACTAAAAATGTCGAATAAAATGCAAAAATTAGAGTTTCTTTCTCGAAAATTTTGCCAATAGAAACTAAACTTTGTTTGAATGAATAGGAAGGAAATATTCTATGATTTCGTTTGCTTTGCTTATTTTTGTCGGATTTGTATACTAGGTTTCTGTTTGCGGGCTATATGATTAAGCCGTTTTAAGCACTCTAGAACTTAAAAAATATCAAAAAAAAAATAGATAGACACACTCAATGATGGTATTGATGTTATTTGAAAAATATTTCCTCTTAAGCAACACCAAATAATCAAGTCAGTGTTTAATCCAACTCCTACAGTATGGGTTTAAAGGTGAACGCACACTCATCCAAGTCAAACGAAATGAATTTTAGAAAAAAAGTAAGAAATGAAAGAGTTCTCTATATGAAATCTCATGAAACCTCGGATACTTCTTCGCGTCGAATCGTTCGAAACTGCGAGAACCCCAGAAATCCTAGACGAATGACGTCACCAGATTCGTCGCGGTTTATATCGATTCGACCGATGCGCTCGCATTCTATCAGTCGCATACGACAAAGCAACGCACAAGTACTATTACTTCATTGTTTTAAAAATTTCTTCGATTCGATTCTTTCGGTGCGGTTGATTCTTCTGGTTCAGATATGGGAGGCCTCATTGACTTCGATTCAATCAACGCGTTCGGCTCGGATGAGTGTGCGTTCACCTTAATATGTTACCTAATGTAAGCTCTCATTTTTTCTTCTCTAATTGGGCTTGGCGTAGGAAAACCTGGGAAGAGAGATGCCGAACTTGGTCTCGAGGCCGGTGAGGATGGGCGTGGCTAGTTGGTACCCGCCGATGTGATGCGCGCGCTTCACTTGCTCCTCCACCGGAGTCGATACGTGCAGTTCAGAACCAGCTGGTCGACTGGAATTACACATTAATATAAGGCACACATCATTGTGAACGGGGAGTATTATCAAAACTTCAATCAAGTAGGATTTCACCTTTATCTATCTTTCTATGATATCTTTCTTATAAATTTTATTAAAAAGAACTCTATCTTATTATCTATTTATCTATCTTATTAAGATTTTAATATATATATATATATATATATATATATATATATATATATATATATATATATTATATATTAAAATCTTATTATGAATAAAAATAAATTTGAATTTCAACTTCAGTATATTGTCGTATAAAGGACTAGACTCAATGTAAAAAATGTCCGAGGGGCATTGTATATACATTAACTTATACAGATTATTTTAAAATATTAAAATTAACACCTTATTTCGTGGCAGTAATGTTCAACATCTATTATTGAATACGCTCATAAGAAGCTAATTTATTATGATGCGCAATTCGTCGGCGATGCATCTTGTTTGAGCAATTGAAATGTAAGTATTTAGCAAAATGATTAAAAACGTCAAGTCACTTACACAATTTTGTTAATTTAAAAGACCGGTTACCTGAAATACGACACTCCATCCTTTTTAAGTTTGAATATGCTGTTATTTCGACAGTTTTTCACTGAACACTTTTTCATTGCGTGGCGTTGTATTCAAAGCGCGGTCGAAACACAACTGAACGAATACTCTGCTTCAGAAAATTTCTAGGAGTGATTGTGAGTCTAGTTCTTTATTGTAGATACGTCAATGTAGGAAAGCGCAAAAATAGGTACCTTCCTTCAAGGCCGGTAACGCTCTTGTGATTCCTCTGGTGTTACAAGAGAATGTGGGCGGCGGTGATGACTTAGTGATGATGGCGATGAACACCAGGTGACCCGTGCCTGCGTCGGTCTCCACCGCAGATATCTATCTACATACACACTTGACACAAAGGAAAGCGATATAAAAACAACTTACGATCCTCCAAAGTCAACATAGAAGAGACGCTGTAGTATCTCGTAGGTCACCAGTGTGACTGCGAACTGGGGAGACGATCGGAACACACGGGCTGAAATTAAACAACAAGTCATCAATTCAAGATTTTCCCTCAGGCAGGTTTTTAAGGACATAGATATTTTAACGGTTGCTTCTTACGCTGAGATCTATTACGAAATGAGATTACGAGAGAACTTAGACTTTGCTCAGACTTATTTCTAGCGAGTTGAGTCGAAGTACGTATTTATAAACATCGCTTTGATCCGCGCGATAGTAATAATTTATTTCTCTTAAAAACATAGGTTTATAGCTAGTGGCCGTAGTCACATTTTAGCCAAATAATGTCTGTACCAGGTTTCTCCACTCTTCCATTTCCAGCAATGTGTTATTTTTAACAAAAGTTTTATTGGTATGGTACTGAAATAATAATAAATTTATGAAAAGAAAAACATTTACAATTTAAATATTTGGAAAGTTTTTTTGAACACCTTAACAATACAGCGACATAGATTTACACGTACAATTTTTAATTCTTAAATTACTGGTAAATAGCTTTTTTTAATTATTAACTTAAATGATAAATGTATGTAACTATGTACCTATATGTGCGATACTGTGTGTTTGTGAGTGTTAGGTGCATGTGTGTGTATGTTATATGCGTATGGAAATATTTTCTGTCTGATCTATGTAAAATGTTAGTTTAGCTATTGGTTAAACTATAAAATTATTAATAAATTATAAGCGATAAGCCTAGGCTTAGCTCGCACTTACGTCAAACATAACGATGACTAAGGAAAAACTCCGTGAACGAGTCGAACATCCCACATCTCGTAGCGCCCTGTCAGCGGTTGCGCTGGCGAATGCTGTGTTTCCAGATTTTCCCCCAGTTCGAGCATCAATCAGTTCGCGTGTGCTCATAACTATTTACCATTTAGACTTAGTTCAAGAAACCAATTGTTCTTAAGTCTCGTTTAATTTATAAACCATACATAAATTAAACTGTGCGGCAACCATAGCACCGTACACTCAGACTATAACCCGAACATAAAGGAGATAAAAATTTCTTGCGTTATCACAACAGCTGTTGTTCGACGTTTTAAAATTCCCGTATAATACACTGTCTGCTGTCACGTTTCTCATACGAAATAAGTTAATAAATCTATATCTCGCATAAATCATTCATCAATTTCCATTATACTGTGAGCACTGGCGTGAGAACCAATATAACTGGCTATAAAGGAACGGCTTCACAGTATACTTAATTGACGTCACACTGTACAGTGGTCGCAGTACATATCGGAACATAGCCAATATGTGTTAACAATCATTGTCACTGTTGATATCATGACATGACGTGACAATAAGTGCTATATAAATAATTTACAGTACAACAGAAACGCTAGCTCCAAAGGGCCATCGGTAGGGAGCGGACATTCCCGGGTATAGTGTTCCTTACAGAAGAACAGTTGTTTCACTACCTTTAATATTAAAAGGCATTTATTTTCTCAAAATTGATTCCTTTAGAATTCTTTTTGATGTCATTTATAATATACTAGACACTACTACCGCTTCGGAAACAAATGGCGCTATGAGAGAGAAGAAGCGGCGCAAGAAACTCTCCCAGCACGTTTTGCGCTCTCTTTAATCAAATATACAATATTGTACTGTCATTGCTATTGCTATAAAATAATCATAATATGCTCCCAGGCTGTCGGATCACTTACATATTCAGCTGTGATAATGATTTTAAAAAATTTAGGGCTCTTTTTTACTCCATAATGCCTTACTTTTAGGAGTAAAGTTGGTAGACGCAGGCAAATGCTTTGGACAAATTACAAAAAATGCCCAATGCACCCTGTGACTCTTCTCAGGATTGAATATCATAACCTAACCCTCTTTATTGGCACTTTAATCATCTTATGCTGCGGTGGCGTGAATACGTAAGTACTAAGAAAATCTTTTTTACTTACCAACAGCGCCCTTCCAGAATGCTCTAGCACCTTCCTCGGCGTATATTTTTCTAGTCGCATCGATTACTCCGTTGTACGTGGTCTGTCCTGAACGTGCTACCACCTAAAACAAATACATTAAGTACTAGCTGACCCGGCAAACGTTGTTTTGCCATATAAATTATATTTAGTGTTCGACCGTTTTTTCTCAGACTTACTTTTTTAAGCCGACAACCACGACCACGAAAAAATCTTTTCATTTTTCGGGTTAATATAATATAGCAACAATATTTTTATAAATGTGTTATTCTGGTGTGTGAACTATATTATTGTAATGTTTCATCAAAATCTATTCAGTAGTTTTTGCGTTAAAGAAGTACAAACATACATCCAGACATACAAACTTTCACATTTATAATATTAGTAGGATGTGGTAGGAACAATAAATTTCTTCAATATGAAGACTGCTACCGAAATATTAATAGACCAATATATCCAAGGATTAAAAGCATAAAACTAAAAAATAATATTAGTTTGAACTTTTAAGAGATTATGTTATAGATCCGGCTCGAAGGACCAAGAAAAGGGGTTGCACTTAGGCTCGAAGGACCATGAAAAGGGGTGCACTAAGGGGTAGGTATATGTATTGGTTATTATGGTAAAACTATTTATTTACTTAAGGTACTAAATTAATCTATGACACTTGTTAAACAACTATAATTAATGGTTCTACTTGTGAGTACGCGGATCTCTACTATTAATTGGTAATAATGGTTAAAATTATTACTCGGGCCGTTCCTGTAATGGTTATAGAGGAATGGTTAAAGGTAAAGTGGACCGATTTAATTATATAAATTATCTACTAAGTATTTATCTACTAAGCAATATTTGTAATATAATGCTGTTCGATGGATTCACTTCCAACACATTTGAAAGAGCGCCATCTCAAGTCATTTTCCTAATATGCAATTATTGGAGTTGAGCAGGTTATCAACTGTAAAGTAGATCCTGTAGATGAAGTCACAACCTGAGAGACATACCAAGATAATTTAATTAATCTTAGAAGTGAGGGATATCACTTTAAAAATAACAAATTGTTTAATTTTTTTTTATGGAAAAAGGAGGACAAACAAGCGTATAGGTGACCTGGTGTTGAGTGATCACCTCCGCCCACATTCTCTTGCAACACTAGAGGAATCACAGGAGCGTTGCCGGCCTTTAAGGAATGTCATACCACGTGGTATCGTCCCGGAGACACCGCACAAGGAAGTTCATTCCACAGCATTGTAGTACGTGGTAAAAAGCTCCTTGAAAACCGCACTGTGGAGGACCGCCACACATCCAGATGGTGGGGATGATATACTAACTTGTGGCGAGTCTCTTCGGAACACTCCCCGTGATAAATGCGGTAGAAGACACACAATGAAGCGATGTCTCTACGCAGCGCCAAGTGATCCAGCCGTTCACAGAGCACTGGATCCCCGACAATTTGAGCTGCTCTGCGTTGCACGCGGTCAAATGGATCGAGCTGATACTGGGGTGCGCCAGACCAGAGATGACAGCAATACTCCATGTGGCTGGACCTATGTTTTGTAGAGCGCTAGAATGGCTATTAAATTGGCTTTTTTTATCTGCATGAAAAAAGAAATTTAATTTAATTTCACCTGAAGTCTAGTCTTGATGACGTCAGCGGGCGTGACCAATGAGGCGGCGGGCACACCCGCGATGGCGCCCGCAGCAAGGAGAGTAAGCGGGTGGTTGTATCCGTTTTCATCCGCGAATTTCGCCTGAAACAATGGCAATGGAATTAGGACCTTATTTATATATCTATTCAACACGTTCAATTATGGAATAGAGAGCAGACTTACAATACTACTTTAATAAGTTAGCTAGAGTTAAGGGCTCTTTCATAGGTCTTGGTGGTCAATCTTACAATAAAATACCAAAGGGTATCCTTGGATTTACTGAGCACATATTCAAGAAATATATTAAAGCCCAACAGATTAACAGTGAATCGCCATACTAGTCAGAGATAATTATGGGATAGTGAGAAATATTGATATTGTAACAAAGAGTTCTATATACGCATATAAGAACTCATTGTTCTATGGTTGGCCGTAAGGTAAAAGAATAATATTCTAATTTAAAATATTGACGCGGATGAGAAGACAATCGAATAGCAATAGAAGAGATTAGAGAATGAAGTAAAGCAAGAACGCCTTCGGCCCAATATAAAAAGTTGTGAGCTGTCACGGGACGCCTGGCAGATGTCAAAATCGAAATTATTTTGTACAAGTACTTAATAGGCACAAAAGTACAGATTATAACAGGAACTAAATATGGCATGATAAAAAAATAAAATGAATTTCTCCAGAAAATGATGTAATACAAATATAATTGTTAAAATAATTAAGTATGTAAATTCTGTTTTACCATAATAAACAGAACTGTTTAAATTCGGGTTATAATAAGAACAAATTTTAATAATGTAGGTACTAGGTTAGAATCACTGTTTAAGCATTTACTCAAGAAATGAAAGTAAATAATTAATAAATATGTAAGTACTGTTTTACCACAGAAAACAGATCTTTTGAAATTCGAAGTTACCATAAGAGAAAGTACTAATACTAAGTATAGATGGCGGCAACAATAATATAGCGTGGCGAAGCGTCGCCACGGCTTGTATCGCCACGCCAACAATCAGGTTTACCCTCTGCCTATAGATATAGATTCAAAGATAGTTTCAAATCAAAATATAGTTTGAAATGTATTAATTTATAAAATGAAGAGAAATGATGAGAAGTGAAAACGTTTGTTTTATTGAACAACGATCCCGCGTGTGCGGGAGGACTCACGCGTTACAATATCTACAAATAATTTTATTCAAAATAGGATGTGACATCACTAATTCAAAGTCAAAAACTACCACCCATTCCAAAACGAATGCCTCAGACCTGCGAAGAATGGGCGCAACAAACTCAGCTTTTTCTATAAAAAATTAAGTTTACAAAGTAATATTGTACCATCAAACTTATTATTTAATAGCCTGAGGGGGTTCGCTGCATTCCCAATCTGTGGAATCATTAAGAAAGTCATTTACGTTATAGTGTATATTTTTATTGAAAAGAACGCAAAAAAAAGAATGCTGGGAGAGTTTCTTGCGCCGCTTCTCTCTCAGAGCGCCATTTGTTTCCGAAACGGTAGTAGTATCTAGTAGTTATTAGAAATTACATCAAAAAGAATTCTAAAGGAATCACGTTTGAGAAAATAAATGCCTTTTATGCCTTTTAGTAACCTAAATACAGTATCATCTTTCCCATATATAGTTTGACTAGCTAACCCGGCAAATGTTGTGTTGCCATATAAAATAATAAAAAAAAATTGGGGGTATAATAATAGATGACGACCAATTCTCAAAACTACCAAATATATCGTACATAAAATTTATCGTACTACAATAATCATTATATTCGATTGCCATCTTGCAACTTTATTGCGTATCTGTGGATGGAATAGAATAATATTAGTCAGTATCTTTGTTATTTGTAATGTGGTATCATAAAAAAATAAACAATTTATCTAAAAAAAAAAATAGGGGTAGAATACTCTTGACATTTAGGGGGATGAAAAATATATATTTTTCGACTCTCAGACCTACCCAATTTTATGAGAACAGTCCAGCCGTTTCGGAGAAGTTTAACTACAAACACCGCGACCGTGACACGAGAATTTTATATATTCGATCTATGTACTTACCTTAACATGCGCGTACGCAGGGAAGTAGATGGCACTGAATGGCACGTCACGCAACAAACAGGCTTTCGCGCCCTTGTAGAGTCCGAACAGGCCGAGATCCTTCACCACGGCCCAGGCGCGGACTTTACCTCCGCCGGCTATCTCACCCGCCACTTGCAGGCGGATCTTCACAATCTCCAACGGATTCGTGAACACCACTTGTGAAGCTCCGGCCTGCCAAACAATAGTACATTGTACAAAAAGGGGAGAAAGTTGGGTTTTTCTCTTCTTAATAACACTATTAGTGTATGTAGCTAGTGAAATTACTGAGCAAACCAGACTTAACATCTTATGTTTCAAGGTGACGAGCGCAGTTGTAGTGCCGCTCAGAATTATTGGGTTTTTCAAGAATCCTTAGCGGCACTGTATTGTAAGGTGGCAGGACGTATCAATTACCATCAGCTGAACGTCTTGCTCGTCTCGTCCCATTTCATAGAAGAAAAAAAAATCTATTTTACGAGTGTGAGGTTGCTTTGTACAGAGTGACAGCTAGATCATGGGTATTGCAAAGGCAGGTAGGTATCTGCCGTGAAGCAGTAATGTATAAGCATTATTGTGTTTCGGTCTGAAGGGTGCTGCAGAGATTTGTTTTTATTTTAAAACTTGTATATAAATTAATTTAATTTAATTCTCGACCATTCGTTGTGGTTCAGTAGACATAATATAAGTAACAACAGTCTTGTTAGCTGAAGTATGATACAAATGGTCTTGTTAACCAGCTAACGTCAGGGTGTCGACTATCCGTGACGGTAGGCGCGCGCATTCTTGATAATTCACTCTGATAATTGTACCCAAACGCGCCGTAAATAAGTATAATTTCCAAAAAATTTTATTTAACAAATGTAGTAAGTCCATAGTGTTATAAAAGATATTATCTGGTACGTTGGTAGGTTCCTTAAATATTACAACTAATTAACTTAAAGAACTAGTTAACTTACACAGGCTCCTGCAAGTATTTCGCCAGATAAAGTAATGTTTCCTTTCTTGTCCATCATTTTATCACGCACTAAGTCGTTCATCTGTAACACGTAAATTTAAATTACTTCATGAAATACATGCATCGAAAGGATGACGACATCACTTATTGAAAGTCAAAAACTACCACTCATTCCAAAATGAATGCCTCAGACCTGAGAAGAGCGGGCGCAACAAACTCAGAGGGCTTTTTTTTCATCAAAAAAATATGTTTTCAAAGTAATATTGCACAGTTAAACTTATTATTTAATAGCCTGAGGTCGGTCACTCCATTCCCAATCTATGATATCATTAAGAAAGTAATTTATGTTATAGTAACCTTTACCACACAAACGTTTTTTAACAATTCTTTTGAATAACGTAATACTTTTATTTTGAACATTTTCTGGGATCTTGTTGTAAAAGCATATACATCGGCACAAAAGACTTACTAACTCGACTCAGCCGAGTAGTAGGCATTATAACTATATGTCTGTTCCTGGTGTTAACATTATGGTTAAGACAGTTTCTAGCAAATTCACTTATGTAAAATATACTAATAAGTATCTCGTGCATTGTATCTAGGTTTATATCGCAGTAGAAAATACAAATTTCAAGAAACATATTTACAAGTTAGTACAACCCTCCCAATATCTGCTTTTTGCACAAATTTTACCTGAACTTTGGTCGTTCATAATGTATTCATAAATTGTAAAAGTAAAGAAAACATTGCGATAGAAACCCCATGCATGTAATGGTAATTTTACATGATAAACATTTACTTCACAAATTTGTAAGGATTACTCAAAAAAACGTATTTCCTGGTTTTATGGAATTTATGCACACTATTTTTCGTTCAATGTTATCGTTTTCTCTTTCTTGTCGTCAACAGGCGGTATGCGTTGGATGAAACAACATGTTTGTTTTTCGACCATGTTTGTGTTGACCGGGAAGGGCCCTCTTAAGGTATATTTATTATACTATGGTCCGACAACGGCGTCCTTTTTTGCCGTGTAAGTACTGCTTCGCAATGTGCAATGTGCAAGCAACATTGTTTTTCGTTATGCAGAGCGCCGTAGATAGTGAGACTTAACATCCTATGTACTCAGTAATTGTTATATTTCAAATCTGGACTGGATTTTACTATTTAAGATTAGACAGAGAGAAACAGAATATAATGTGACGTCACACCTTAGTAATGCCATAGTAGGTCCTATACAAATGTTGTTTGCGAAATAGCGACACAAGATCCTTACCTGAAGTATGAATAATACCTGCAACTTTGTATTTCTTTCTTTTATTTAATTTTTAGTTTTACTTTATATCATTATATTTCTTAGTTTATTATAAAAAAAATGTATAATTGAATCAAATACCCAATTGTGATGCCGTAATACTTTGGCTTCAATCAAGCAATCAATTTGTAATGGGCAGTAAAAATCTTATACCATTGCGTAATGGTATTGCTAAATCGTCTCTTAGTCACAGAAAAAAAATATAATTCATATGACTTTTGTCACAAAAAAAACTTAACTTTTTATAAAAATACAAAACTTACAGTCAACTTAATGGCCTTTTCGGGTGCGACTCCAATAAGCTGCGGCACAAGGCCTCTATAGAGGCCGAAGAATCCCTCATGCCTGATGACTTTCTTGAAGCAATCCCACGAGTTCCTGTACGCGACCTCACCGATGAACGAACCAGTTCGCTGGTTCTGCATACGGGTCTTCACCAAATCGATGGGGTATACCGCTGAGGCTCCCACCGCTGATAAATAATATATTTGTATTAATATGACTCTACAGAATATCTAAGTAATATTATGCTTTTGAAAACTTATCCCATAATGAAGGAAATTTTTATTCGAATCACTGCATTAAATCGGTCATAAACGTACCAATTTTTTTCCTTTTTGAAATAAAACTTTAACGTGTATCGAATTCCTTCATTAAATTTACTTTTAAAAGTAAGAAAATAACTCGCAACAACATTTTGTTAATTTGTTTTTCTTTAATGTATTTTTTTTCATTTAATGCCTACAAAGCACAACACGCAAACAACAATGGAACCAAGAGCAAGACACAAAAAGTACAGGAAAAGGAGTTATTTGAGAGTTTATTAACACCGATACCTCAGTTCCAAACAATTCAGAAAAGGGTTCCAAATTAAAAAACTCGAGTTGTTTCTGTTTCAAGATTTATGCACGGACGAGTAAAAAAATTAGGACTCCGTGTCACCTTACATAACAGTGAGGCACCAAGACAAGCCGGTAAACGTGTAAATACATAGCCCCACTCATACACTTACACTAATACAAGCCGATCGGCCGCCAGTATGAGATTTGCCATCGTCTGTGACAGATCAGTTTGCGTCGCAATAAAACATTTTAAAAATGCCGTTGTGCGTTGTGGAAAAGAGTAAAAACAATAATATAAAAGTATTTGTGGATATATGATCATCTAATGGAGAAAAAAATGTGTAACCGGTATGCCGGTTACACATTTACCGGGGTATACCCCGTAACCGCACACACACTAGCATAAAGGTGCTTCACTTGCTAATATCACGGCGCGGAGTCCATCTTTTTTTACTAGTCCGTGGACTTATGAAGAAATAATGACTAAATTGTATTCACTTATCGACTTTTCTTTTTGATAATGGTGGGTTATCGTTCTCATACATATTTCAAACTTATTAAATTTCGGACGTAGGAACTGAAGTATTGATACTATATTATGCGAAAAGACTTATTCCCGACCTATTACTTTCGATTTAGATTACAGAGGAACTGAAGTCATCAGCGAGAAGTTGCTATAAGCATATATATGAACTAATGTAATATAATAGACCTAATATAAAATACTTACCACCAGCGATGGATCCCAGAGTAAACCTATATGTGCTCTCTAAAATTTGGATCAATATACTTCTTTCCTCGGGACTCTGAAACAAGCACCAACATAATATATATGTTAATAATTAGATAATAAATTAAACTACAGATAACGCGCGAGTTGAATGCAGAGTTCAATAATGCGATAGTGATGTGACCTTATTATAATTGATATCTATAATCACGAGTGTGTCGATAAATTTAAACAATGCTTTCAGTTTACCATTTTAACCAAATGTTCTGCCTTTCTTCAACACACGTGTCTTAAATACTATTCACCATTTCTCGTGCTTGGCAACGAATAAAAAGGTTGGTTTTTGCAACGGAAAGTGATGGATTTGGATCAGCCATTATTAAAATCAAAAACATAACAGGGGATCGCCACTTGAGTAATAACGCGATAGCACAATAATTGTCGACTACAGCACAGCACTACACTGCAGGCGCGTGAGGTGAGGTGTGCGGACAGCGGGGGGAGATGCTCCCGCGCTTTACCCTCAGGCCCCGACTGCATTCAACTCGTGCACTGTGTATATAAAATACAAAGAAAGAATACGCTTATGACTTTTATTTCCTCCAGCTGAGAATAATCGGAGAAAAATCGATTGATATGTCTTGTTATGAATTAAGAATATAGAGTATGTGTTTTTAGCTTATAAACTTATAGCTAACTCATTATATTTATATAAACTTGAAAACAGTACTAATTTGACTTCTATTACGGCAAAAAATTTCCTCAGTTGGAGTAAGTAAATACTGACGAAAATGGGACGGTCAAAAATTTTTGTAATTCCAAAATAATTCTTATATATGTCGGCTAATTGAGTACGAAATTCGAGCAGTCATACAATGAGTGAGCAGCATTGTCGATATCGCGCACTTGCTTACTCTAATTGTTTCTACTATTTTTATTATTTATTTATTTATTACTTTTTGTTTCCTTATTTAAGTATAGATTTTTTTTGTTAGTTTTTATTTCGTAATATTTATTTTAAATCTTCTTGGTATTGTTACTTGTTTAGTTTTTTAACACAATTATTTTGTAATTTGAACTTTAAAGGTCGGACCGCATAAGAATGATTTTAATGAAATTTAGTGTACAGGTAGTTTCGGGGGCGAGAAATCGACCAAGCTAGGTTTCAATTTTAAAAAATGTAGTTTTATACGTGTTTTAATGAGAAACAGCTACAATAAAATTAGAATGCAAAGGTAAATTTCGCCAGTATATAGAAGACTATAATAGCTCAGATGGGATATTGGGTGATCCGGAAAGCAGAAGACCCCGGTTCGGTCCAGATGTCCTGTTAGTTATTTTTGTTCAAGTTTTGTACTTTCTTAAAAATCCGAGTAAGGCTCAATCGTCCAGGCACTAAATATTTAAGGAGGCTAAATAGTTTTTCATAAGTATACCTCTAATAATATGTAAGGAACCTTCCACTAGTACCACTAGCACTTGCCCGGTTTATTTTATCAATAATTAGTGATGCATATTAATGGCAAATACCTTCACGGCTAGGTATATGGTTTAGCAATGAATAAGAAATTAAATATACTCATAAGCTTAGCGTGTCGATAAGTATTATGATGTTTAAGGTGCAATGGTATTCTCGTTATGAAATGCTAAAGGGCGAAGTCGAATCACTGACCTCTATAAATACTACTGGACAGGATGTTCCATATGTTTGACAGCAAATTTTTTGTGCCTTTTTGTAGCGCCACCCGCAAGCGTCCAGGTAACTAATTTTGACGTATAATACAAATGGCTGCGAGAGAAACGTACAATACTCTGAAGTATTTTTGCATTTTGAATTAATTTCGGTCGTTTTCCGTATTATTTATACTTCAGGAATCAACGTAATAAAGTACAAATAAATATATTTGATTGTTGATTGATGTTTGTTGTTTAGCTGCGGTTGTCATCACTAGTTTTAGTTCCGCAGACTCTCGCTATGGCCAACAGCGCCAAAATGGCGAATATCAAACAGGCACAAAAGCACTTTGACAGCCGCCAGTCTAGTGGTATCTATATAGTAGAGGTCAGTGCTACGGATAAAGAAATAAATGAAGAAACATCATAACTCCAATAACCTTGTACTCACCAATATACTTCCAACATAGTTAACTAATTGATAACGGCTTCTTAACATATTTACCTCCTCCTTGAGCATTGAAAGAAAGAGAAAAATACAAAGCGGTAAGTTAGTGATGTTTCCAAATAAACTCTTAACGTAAACAACATACAGTCCATTATTCTACAAACATTCATAAAAGCTTCGTACTCTGCGTCCTATAAGTACCTAGATCATATTAGAGTGAGATGGGTGTACAATGATATGTGTGGGTGACAGAGTAAGGGATATTATCTTACCGAAACTGCTTTGATTTCGGCGACGCGTCGCGTTACTTGCTTGAAGTACTGTTCAGGTGTTATTGTGTTGAGATCGTTGTATACGATGCGACTGAAATACAGTAATTATTCATGTTAAATTACAAACAGTAATTCATGGATACTGTATACCTAGTACTTACTATCTATGGAATATAGAAATATACTTCAATATCAAGCAGGTGCATTGGTTTTCTAGCAAAGTAGGCTTAAATTTCTTAGGACCGAGGACAACTTATTTTTTAATTTTAATTGTATGAAATGCAGTTCAGTTCCAATATGCAATAGGTACTTATTAGACTGCGTACCAAAGTTCTTTACTAGGTATTTAGCGTTAGTTAAAACTTACTGGGTGGGCGTTCAATAGAAGTTTGGTTACAGTATAACGGAACTAAATTTACTTTAATACTAGTGGTTATTAATTTAGGTTCTTATTAAGGCTTTGCCTAATTGCCTATATGGAATGCACGCCCCTGGCTTCCAAGAAGGGTAATATTATATCATATAACAACTTAAATCATTTAAACATCTAGATACACTATGACAGCTTTTGAAAATGTCGCAATAAATTGTTGACAGTTAAACTCTATTTTGAGCAATGCACACACAAGTGACATACAGATCGCGACGTGTAAGAATGAATCATGTCACGCAGACTAAAGTAATAAACGCTGCCTGTTTTCATAGGTTTTCTAGCAAACAGGCTCTATCTAGACGTATAAATAATCTAAGGATAATATGAAGTCATTCCAAATTCCAAGTATTGCAAAAAGAAAACATCAACATGCCGAAATTCAAAACCAGAGTCAAGACGTCAATTTTTCGAAAGGTGAACGTAAGATTTTAATGAATAGGAAAGACAAACGAACATGCGGGTATTATTATCCCGTCGCGTTAGAACATGGATGTAACCTTGTTATAATAAATGCGTGACGTAAGCAGGCAGCCGTCCGTTTGTAAATGGTATTTTCGATTGGTGCTTTTAGTGTCAAATATGACGTCACAAACATGGCGGCCTATCTGTAACTCAACGCACGGAGATTTTTTTCAATTAGATAGGAATTTAACTTCATAGCGCATTGATTCTCAATGCATTATGAATGTAGTTCTGCACAGTGAGACCGGCGCATACATTTCACTCACTACTCAAGACACGTGGCAAAGTACCTTGTGACAATACGTCATTATATGAACATAGAGAGTAGATCAATTGTCAAGTCTTTTGCGGTCATTTTCGCAACAGTTACAAAGAAGTAGGGACTTATGTTAATTACCAACCCGTAAGCTGGAGGAAACCAATTATTATTGGATAAAGTAGCACACAAATCTGTAGATCTATTGTGCCCCCTACATGTACTTGGACTCACGCTCTAGTGATGAATATTCCCGTTGTGATGAGGTAGTTGAGCAACGTTTAGAGAAATTAGTCGAAGGTCTTAATTGTATCTAAATCACATGCTCCAGGTTTATGACCTTTAAGAGGCGCAGTATACTCAGAGGGCCCAAGTGGGGTAGGTCCTCTGCCTGTAATTTGAGGGAATTTCAATCACGTGAATCTCAATAAATATAGTATTTCACACAAATTAACCAATTCTAGATGGGTCTTCTTTTATGGAATAGGAGGACAAACGAGCGTACGGGTCACCTGTTGTTAAGTGATCACCGCCGCCCACAATCTCTTGCAACACCAGAGGAATCACAGGAGCGTTGCCGGCCTTTAAGGAAGGTGTTACACATCGATAATCGTGTTTTGCACTGTTAGTATTATTACGGCGAGGGGATATCTCTAAGCTAACAAACTTTGTTTTACACAGGATCCGAACCCAGTATGTCTGCTTTCGTAACTCAGCCCGGACACGTCTGTGGCAGCAACCGTGCTATATATTTAAAACACATTATGAATTAATATTAACTTGAACGGTCTTATTCATAAACGTGGTGTAAAGTTACTCCAAGTTTAAAATTACTTCTACCTGTCATGTTATTCTGAAGTGAAGAAGATAAAGACAAAAGTTTTAAGGTTGGAATAACTTTATTTCGTTTTTAATATGGAGTGTTTTGCTCCTAATATCAAAGAATATGTAATTGTTCAAGAGTAGAAGTCTGAAAGAAATAGGGACTGTTACACCTATACAATAAGGTGTAATTCAGATCACACAGCGCTATTAACCTATATTTTTATTCACCAAGAAGTTGCCTCTCTTTCTGTCGCGTGACTCTTGCCTCTTCTGACGACCTTAGTGTTGTCTTCTTTACCTAAAACTGTACCTACCTAGTATAAGATCCTCTTATAAAAATAGCTCAGTTTTCCTTCAGTAGATTAATATAAATAGATATGTAATCGTAATTTTAATCAATATTCTTTCGTTTTCAAACTAAATTAGTATCATGAATGGTAGTTTCATAATAATAATAATTACTTTAAATAAGATTGTTTCAGCGTCTTTAGGAAGCTTTAAAAATGTACACATTAAACTATTTTGGATAAATATATTCGAATTTTTTATATTACTCAATTCAAGATCTTAAGTTTTTATCGCTCATATCCAACATATAAGCTGAGATAATATTAATATTGTACAATAGTCCGTTATCACCAGTTCAATGAAGCACTATAATTAATCTTATCATTAATAAAATATGTAGACATCTACACATAAAGCTATTTACGCCTCTAACAACAGTATATAAAAGTATTATACAAATCTTACACAATACTAAGTGTCAAAACAAATAACTTTTCTGGGTAGTTTTCTCAAAATTTGTAAAAAGGAAACGGCGAAACAAATAAAAAAAAAATATTGAAACACTTTTAAACATATTATCTTGGCCTAAACTAGGCATAGACTGTACTTTTGGTACAAAACAACGGTAAAATTAATACAATATACTTACTAAAACATACATAAATACATATAAATATGCATGACTTGGAAACAAACATCCATATTCATCATATAAATGTTTGCGCCTACCGGGATTCCAACCCGCGACTTTTAGCTCAGTAGGCTCACTAACCACTAGGCTAAATGGGTCGTCACACAAAAATCTTCAATAAATTTTTATTTCAGTTTAAGCCTTATCATTTGATCATGACGTAAAGTAGACAATACATAATTATTTAAATGTTATGAATGCAAAAAAAGCAACCTGCTTCGGAGAGATTAAACCATGCCCAGTGGAAAATCTTTCCCTAAAAGATTTTTTTACGAGGACATAAACACACACTGATACGTACAGATAATGCACGAGTTGAATGCAGAGCTGAGGAATGCGATAGTGTTGTGACCTAATTATATTTGATGACGATAATCATGAGTGTGTCGATAAAACAATACTGTAAGTTTACCATCTTAAACTAATAATCAAATACCAAATTTTTGTTCTGCCTTTCTTCAACACACATGTCTAAAACCTTTTTCGCCATTCTAAATATACTATAAATACATAAAATTATTCTTTTTGCAAGGGAACCTGATGGACTCGGATCAGTCATTACTAAAGTAAAAAAACGACTACAGCACAGCACTACACTACAGGCGCGCGAGGCGAGGTGCTGGTGCGTTAACACACACATGTACATATATACGTACATACACTTCCAAGGGTAATAACACTTTTTTCATAAACACATTAGATAAAAAATGGCTTAATTAGTTATTCGGGGAGCCATCATATCGAGAAGTGAATCTCTCCCTCGTGTTCCAGAGTCAATATCATCCTGAGGACGCCTCGTGTTTTACCAACTAACTAACCCTATCGTACAGTCGAAAGTTCAGCGAGAATTGATTCTTCGGTGAAGGGCGAGATTAGTTTTAAATTTAAACTAAAAATAACTTAGCGGAATTAACGCTTAAGCTGAGTAGCATCATATTAGCTGTTATAGTTTTAAGGTTTAAGTCAAATTTAACGTTAATAGTAACGCTGAATTTAACATAGACTGTGGAATATGTTGCACCGCCTAACTCCTTGGCATAGTTACAGTTATGTTAAAGAGTGAAATATCAAGTCAATATCGAATATTTTTCTGAAACTTTTCACAAATCGCTATTAAACATTAACAATAGCTTACGACGGTAACGGTTAACAGATAAAATTTGAAGTCATCTTAAAATTTTCAAATGGTTCAACTCATTTTTTGCTTAATCGGGGCATTGACTTGTTTGTTATTGCTAAAGTTAGTTGGTGCAACCCAGCCTAAAGAAATTTTTTAATCATGACAATTTAAATAGTAATTAATAAATTTGTAGTAAATATTATTGCTGTGGTACTTGATGTAAATGTTAATTGTCCAAAGAAATTGATTATCGTGTCAAATGAAGGCCGTAGTAAATATGTGTGAAATTATTAAATAATCTTTTTATCTGAGATATTTAATTAATCTTATCGATTATCCATACTGTGAACACGTGTAGTGTTTTCGTATTGTATTTATAAATAAAAAAATATGCCTTCCTTATCTAAATCGAGTTAAATATAAGTTTTGAACTTCTGTGGTTTTCTACATTTTTTTTTTATTAAAAACTAATAATATGGACCTGAAAATGATTAGATCCGTAGGAGAACTAAATAAAAGGGACATAGCCCAAATGATTGCTTAACTGAGCGACCACGTACCGGAAGACGCAGTGTTGGTAGACCCTGTAGGCAGGCCGGATAATCTGGACAAGATCACCGTAATACGTTGGATGAGGGAAGCGCAGGACCGATAATCAAGGAGATCTTTGGGGGAAGCCAGCAGTCTTCCGGCTGATATGATGCTAATATGATGGTCATCTGAGTGTTTCATATTCAGCTGTTCTGTTAAGTGAGCTATGAAGTGTAAGAGAGATAAAGTGAATCTATGGCCATAAGTTCTCTTTCTAGAACACTGATACATAAATAATGCGTTAATACACTGTCACACATATATTCTTGCCCCAATCTGTGGTATGGCTACAAGAAAACTATATATTTTATACAATATACATACTCAAATTAACATTATAACATAAATACCATGACTCGCGATCAAACATCCATGTTCATCATACTTATTATAAATGGATGCTTCTTTTTTTTATGATAAGGGACGAGGCGAATAGGACGTTCAGCTGATGGTAATTGATACGCCCTACCCATTATTGTAATGGATTCTTGAAAAACACAAAAATTCTGAGCGGCACTACAATTACGCTCGTCACCTCGAGACATAAGATGTTAAGTCTCATTTGCCCAGTAATTTCACTAGCTACGGCGCCCGTCAGATCGTAACACAATAATGCTTACACATTACTGCTTCACGGTAGAAATAGGCGCCGTTGTGTTACCCATAATCTAGCCGGCATTCTATACAAGGGAGTCTCCAACTATAAACCTGCAGAAAAGAGACAGACATTGGCCGTTTAAGCGCGCTGTCTCTTTTTAGAGAGTGATCAATTTAATAAATAAGTTTATATTGCTCAGTCCATGTTGTATGCGCGCTTCCGCATTTTCGTTGCTATCTATAACCCTTATCAATATGATATTGGTAGAAGTATTAAAAAACAATGAATAAGAACATTTTGAAAACGATAACATTATGATTGTCATTGTCATTGTAAAATGTAATGTCACGAGAAATTTCCACAGCATGTAAAAAAGGCCTCCCCCAAGATCGCCATAACGATCGGTCCTGCGCTGCCCTCATCCAACGTATTCCGGCGATCTTGACCAGATCGTCGGTCCATCTTGTGGAGGGCTTACCAACACTACGATTTCGGGTACGTTTCGCGATTCGAGGACTTACTGTTTTATCCGAATTCTAGTCTAATATATAGAATATCCTTAAATAATATATAAACAAACAGATATTACATTAATAATAATATTTTCATTAGATTAATTAAAAGAATTGATAAAAACTTTTGTGTGGTAAAGGTAACTATAACATAAATGACCTTCTTAATGATATCACAGATTGGTAATGGAGCGACCGCCCTCAGGCTATTAAATAGTAAGATTAATTGTACAATATTACTTTGTAAACATATTTTTGTGATGAAATTAAAACCCGCTGAGTTTGTTGCACCCATTCTTCTCAGGTCTGAGGCATTTCATTTTGGAATGCGTGGTAGTTTTTGACTTTCAATAAGCGATGTCACATCCTATTTTGAATAAAAATATTTGAATTTGAATTATCTTATTCATACTTCTTAATATGATTTTTTTGAAAACTTATTTATTTCATATAAAACATTGCTGTGCCCTTGCATGACGCCACATATTGTCAGCCTATCTGACTTGCAATAAAAATAATTTTGATTTGATTTGAAGATTGTGTTCTATAACATATATTTAATAAAAATGGTCTTCGTTTAAGGCCCTTTTACGCTGACCACTGATCGTATCGACATGAAACTACCACCATTCAATGCGAAATTTATCCTAGAAAGTTTATGGCTACTTATTTTTTTAATTCCAACGTTCCTTCCTTTTAAAATTCGCCCAGCGAAGCAGGCGGGAACGGCTAGTCACTTTGTATAGAAAGCATACACGATTGTATTACACAATGGAAATATTGTAATGATAGCAAGATCGATTAAGACATTGCTGATAATTATATCCTCACGCAAGTCTTCTGTAGTCTGTGGTAATCACATAAAACGTAACGTAACAGATAAGCCCGTATCTACAAGCTTATCTCTATTAGATCATCCGGCTTACATAAATGTACGTGGAATTACAACTATTTATTTTAACCTTACGAGTATTGATTATTCACGTGGGCTCACAAAAAATTATTATATGTAAGGTCAAGAGCATGAACCGCCACTTCTCGTACGTTTGACTTACGTGACGAGTAAACTTTTGGAATTATTTTTACAAACATTACGTGTAAGAAGTTTGATGTTAATTTATATTGTTGAATCAAATATTTTGATAAAGTAAATATACATTTACTATATCGTTTATGGTCTTACAAGATCGAAATACAGGACATAGATTAGAGAGATAAAGATAAATTACCTATTTAATAAATTAAAAATTTCTTTTATAGTTCAAAATACAATAAGTTGTTAAGTATTGTTATAGTAGAAAAATAAAGGCTATTCTTATTTTATATTAATTGAAATTATATATTAAATATTATTAATTACAATTCTCGTCCATTGGTTGTGGTTTAGTAAACATATGAGTTACAAGAGCTGGTGTCGAATTTACGTGACGGTGTACGCGCGCATCGTTAAATTGATAATTATTACTATTATTGATATAAATCCACATTGATAATTTTTCCCTAACGCGCCAAAAGAAGTAAACAACAATAATAATTATTATAATAATTAAAATAATCTCTTGGAGACCATGCCTTGTTTAATTGAAAATTGGTCGTCTCCTAACTTGCCAACCAAATATCCATAATTTAAATTAGATGTTATCAAATATGTCTTTGTTTTTTTTAGATAATAATTGATTGAAGATATTATAAACCTAGCAATGATATATAATAAGGTGTGTTCTTATTAAAACGGGGTAATATTTCACACAGAATCATATTATCAACATCGGATCAAAAACATTATGTAAAAAAATTTTTTAAAGGTAATACGTCTAAGAATTTTATATAATTTATTCATTTATTTATTTATTTATTATATACAGACACTTTATCACATAATATTACATTATATTTGGTCCCTACACTAGGCGTAGCCTGTCCTGTAGGCAACCATTTTACATCCTAAGGTTAACAATATGAACCGAAAGGTCAAAAAGTGCACTCTGTATATGTGTGTGTGTACACGTGTGTGTCTCTGGGTGTGTGTGTATGTGTGTGTGTGTGTGTGTGAGGGTGGGTGTGAGTGAGTGTTAGTATCTGCTTAATCATGTTACAAAGTATTAACATTATATGAATGCTAAGCTATCACTTTAAGAATAGCTTCCATGTCTGCATAAGTGAGTGTGTGTAACCATCTCTGTATTTTAAATTTGACCTGATGGACCGAGCAATTTTTAATAGAACATTTTAAATTTACCTTGTTGTATATATATGTATGTAAGAATGGGCTAAATCTACTTGCAAATGTTGTATTTATTATTGGTGTTGGAATCTTGTACGAAAGGCTATCTAGTAGGTTTTTATAATTAGGCAAATTCAAGACCTCCTTATGCATGCTTGTCATAACACGCAAGATAAATATACCTCGGACAGAAAGAAGTTCTAAGTCTTTATATAGTTTATGTGTTGGGTATCTAATAGGTTTTTTAAAAATCACTTTAAGGACAGCTCTCTGTGCTCTTTCTAAGAGTATCATGTGTGAAGTAGCCGCCCCTCCCCATACGGTGATACAATAAGATAATACAGATTGACCGATTGCAAAATAAATGGTTTTTAGCAGATTTAAAGATGCCGAAGCGCGTAAGTTCTTAAAAATATAGATCAGCTTGCGGACTCTTTTCGCTACCCTTTTAAGTACCTATATTCTAAAAATATTTATTTAAACCAAACAAATCTTATAATATAACTGTAAATATACAACTATGATTACATTATATTAAAACTATCAGTATGGGGAAGTGTACCAAGAATACTGGCAAGATTTCTACGTTGGATAGCTAGGCTGATCCCTTGACCGAAATAGCTGCCAGCGCTTGGATTTTCAGTAGCCTTATTGAGGCGCGTACATAATGCTATGTAAGTATATTGTATTATATATGGAGTGGTCCCTCAGGTAACAGATACCAAGGTAGGCCCAAAATGAGATAGAGAGATGACCTTCTTACAGTGGCAGATAAAAACTGGCTGGAGAAAGCAGTTGTGGAAGAAGATTGAGGAGGCATATACCCGGATGAGATCAAGATTATAATTTAAGTAATCACATTAGTTTATGGTATATTTTAAGTTACTAATACATTAAAATATGTAATCTATACTCTTGAATAAATATGATTATTGTTATTATTATTATGTAGGTATGATAATGTCTTTATATAAAAAAATGATATCAACTCACCCGTTGCTATTGTGCATCATATCACACAATGTGAACAATATATCAACTTCCAGCGGAGTAATTTGGCTCATCATCTGGGCAGAGTGGAGAAACTCTTCCTTAGTCACCTCTTGTGACCGGTGTCCGTTGGTTGCGTTCAAGTAAACTCGTTTTATCAACTCCATGTTGTTTAACAGAGAGTTAAAAGCCATGAAGTAAGGAAAGCTGATTTTTCGCTCGCCTTGAGGGAAACCAGAAGCCTGAAGCATATAAGGATACACTGACATTGAAGAATTGAACTATTAGTATTAGGATATCATCTCCACCATCTGGATGTGTGCCGGTCCTCCACAGTGCGGTTTTTCTTTTTTTACGAAAATAAGGGACGAGACGAGCAGGACGTTCAGCTTATGGTAATTGATACGCCCTACCCATTACAATGTAGTGCCGCTTAGGATCTTGAAAAACTCAAAAATTCTCAGCGGCGCTACAATTACGCTCGTCACCTTGAGACATATGTTAAATCTCATTTGCCCAGTAATTTCACTAGCTACGGCGCCCTTCAGAGCGAAACACAGTAATGTTTACACATTACTGCTTCACGGCAGAAATAGGCGCCGTTGTGGTACCCATAATGTAGCCGGCTTCCTGTGCAAAGGAGCCCCCCACTGGTTTTCAAGGAGCTTTCTGTCACGAACTACAAAGCTGTAGAATGAGCTTCGTTTTGCGGTGTTTCGGGGACGATACGACATGGTTACCTTTAATAAAAGCGCGTACACCTTCCTTAAAGGCCGGCAACGCTCCTGTGATTCCTCTGGTGTTGCAAGAGAATGTGGTCGGCGGTGATCACTTAACATTAAGTGACCCATACGCTCGTTGTTTTCCTCTTCCATAAAAAAAATATTCAGAGAACAAACACTATTCATTGGTTACCAGTAAAATTTCAACTACGTTTTTATTACAACAGGGTGGTTTTGAGAAGGGCGGATTGATGGCCAAGTCGGAAACTAGGAGACTTAGAGAAAAGTCGTGAAAGGAGTCATGCCCTAGATTTTTAAGAAAACAATAACTGCATATTTAGTTTTTTTAAATGTCTTGAACTTTTGACGGAAATCGACCCGAATGATTTTTCAAAAAAAATTACAGGATTAATCTTTGCAAAGATATGATATACGAAGAATGAAAGGAAAAGGAAAAATTTTACAAATTTTTTTCATATCTCACTTTTACCTAACAAATAAGTTGCTCAAAATGGCTTCATTTGACTCCAATGCATAAGTTTATACGTCTCTCTACTGACCTTAGTTTGAATAGGAGGTAAGTTTTCTTCCGTGTAAAAATAATAAAACAAAAAACGGGCCGATTTCCGTCAAAAGTGCAAGTAATTTTAAAAAACTAAATATGAAACGAAAACTAAATTTTTAAAAACTGAACTCCTATCACGACTTTTCTTTAAGTCTCGTAATTTAATCACCGCCCTTCTCAAAAAACCCACCGTGTATATAAATAGATAAAGCGATAACTTAGTACCCCTTTTTTTAAATACGCGAACGCATGAGCGTGAAATTAAAACAGTTAACTTTACATTGTGAAGAAGTGCAAAAAGCTATTTTTCTTATATAAAATGCCTTATTACATTAAATTAATTAAAATAAATATAACACACACTACTGCATGAATGGCACCCAACATACATTATACAAATAAACCCTAAAAAAATAATTAAACTTAAAAGAATTATGGTCGAATTTCGACTGCTGGGCGACCTCTAGTTAGTATTAATAAGTCAAGAATAGTTCTTTATCCTATTTTTATAAGAAAAGAGAATTTTTGTTAGTTTTTTTTTTATTGTGAAGTGCAAAATGCTAATTACTAAACAATAAATATACACCAAAATATAAAACCATTGAATAACTACAATAACTATTTAAACAAGAACTTTTTTTTTTTCGATAACTTAACCAACAAAAATAAGAACTAAGGAAAATTTTTGACTGTTTCTACCACACTGTTTCTATCGAATGATTTAATTGTTACTTAATATAGTAGACATATACCTTACATGCATAAATTTATTTAAAGCTATTAAAGTAATTGCTAAAGTAAACTTAAGTAATAACCGTAATAGCTATAGCTAACAAGGGTATCATTATATTTAACAATCTCAAGAAAATATACATTATAATAAAATCCTGAAAAAAAGGGGTTAATTTCCATCAAGTTGATCATGATTAAAATTACCTCAATAACTTTGCTCTTCAAATCCTTAGTGAGAAGGTGGTTCTTAACCGACAGCATAATGTCCCTGAAGTCGCCAACACTGATGAACCCACTGCAGTCCTTGTCGCATTTCTTGAATGCTTCAACTCCATATTCCTCATGGAAGTCATGTAAAAACTGGCTGAATTCTGGATAAGTCACTAGCCGCTTCTTGTCCTAAAATAATTATGTTAACAAAATTTGTTCTTAATATTCATCTCATTGGGATTAATCTTTAATTATATTTTATTGTATACCTAACAGAAAAATAATTATAAAAATATACAAATAAAATATGAAAAACAAAATTTTATGAACGATGCGGGGCTCGAACCAACGACTTCCGGCGTTCCGTGCCGGTGCTCTAACCAACTGAGCTTTTTATTTGTGTATTAATCCTAGAAGTGAGGGTTATCACTTTAAGAACATAACAAATTATAAAAAATAGTTTAAAAAAAAACTAAAAAACAACGCTTTGGTTGAAAAGATAATAGTTGAAATTTAAAATGAACATCAATTCCTGCATTATCGAAAATAGATGAAAAAATTATATAAATTAACAAAAATCTTATTTTTCTAATTGAAAAATGGAATAATATTATCAAATTAATGTATTGTCATCGGTCCTCGATAAATCTACGAAGTTTGAATGAAATCTGGCCGTTTAAAGTGGGTCAAAATCGCGCCGAAATAAGTCGGTTACAAACAAACATACATACACCTGAAGCTAATAAAAAGAGTGTAAAATCATATTTGAATCATGATGAATCCAGTTATTTATTATCTATAGTATATAATTTATTATATATACATAGATTATTTTGGTGATATTGAAATTAGTCTGTCACACTTCATGATTGTGAATTTTAGTCAAAAACTGATAGTTATACGTTATTTAATGTCATAATTCAGGAAGTGGATGTCATTAAAACTGAAACCTACCAGGTGTAACTGTTGCTTTATGTTATGAGTATGGTAGGTACATCACTAGAGCATCTTTAAAGATGGCGGCTTTACTACCGCTAGTCGGAAAGTATATTAAAAGCATAGATCAAATCCGTTATTATTATTTATATTCATAAACCAACCAAGACACTCAACAATCATTCTGTTAAAGAAGATAGTTGGTGAAAAGGATAATTCACTATGTATCCCAGGGACATAACTAACCGCGTGGAAATGGTCGTTTTGGGTAGATTTAATTGCAAGAAAAAGCGGTGAGACAAGATGTTTAACTAGTGGTAAGTATATGCCCTACCCACGACAATGCAGTGCCGCTCAGAAAATATCAAAATCTGAAACCGCTATTTTGACACAAGATCTTAAGTCTCGTTAGCCCAGTTATTTCACTAAATATTGACGGCCATATAACTGAAACAGATATGGCGCATGCACACTTGTCCCACAGGAAGTGTTGAAGAGTTTGGGACATTGTCCTCTCGACACATAAAACACTTTCTAAAAAAAAAGTCATGCTGGAAGAGCGCAAATAAAGTCATAATATTTATTGGCGTTATTTTAATATCTATTGTTACATCATCATTCATCCACATGTAAAAGTATTTGTAATATTTAAATGCGCTAGAAGACACACAAGGAATTATTTAATAATTTATATGTATATAGTCGTCTAGTTCCGATCTTAATCCGCTGGATTATGATTTATGGTCAGTTTTAGAGAGTACGGCTTGCTCTAAGCGCTATGATAATTTGGAATCCCTAAAACAATCCGTACGATTGGCAGTGAAGAATTTTCCCATGAAAGAGTGCGTGCTTCTATTGATAACTGGCCTCAACGTTTAAAGGACCGTATTGTAGCCAATGGAGACCATTTCGAATAAGCTTTTTAAATTTTTAATCGTTTCTTATTTATGTATTAAACTAACACACTGTAAATTAAATGTTATTTGCAATAGAAAATTTCTTTTTTTCTTTTTTCAGTATTTATGGCAAGACTTTAAGAGATAACTACATATTGACTAATGACGGATATCTCTGGAACCATAATGCATAGAGACTTGAAATTTGGTAGGAATATTCCTTTCGTCGAGTAGAGGTCAGCTAAGCTGATTTTAAATTCCACCCGCAAGAGTTTTTTTTTTATTATGAACAGAACAACGTCTGTCGCTTCAGCCAGTAATTTATATTTATTTATAGTCCACAGCCTGTGGATAACCTTATGATCAAGCAAGCATTGCTATCCATACTTTATTGGATCATCAGTAAAGAACTTTTTGTCGAAAGTAAAGTGTATAAAAGTCGATGAAAAAATATATAACGATAATATATAATACTTAATTTAATGATATAGTAATAACATAGTGATAATAATATTTGGACAAAGGTTATCTTTAATGGTGTGTACACCATAACTGATCGCTAAATTGTAAATTACATAACCATTGTGTCATTTAAATGATTTAAATTAATAAGTTAAATTTATAATTAATTGTACTTTCATATTTTATTTTGTTTTTAATGTAGCGATAGTATTAGTTCTATTTTTCAAAAGTAATTAGGGAGTAATTTTTGTTATTTTTATGTTCACCATAATTGTCCAACTGTACATGATGTGGTGTGCTTTAATAAATAAATAAATAACTTCCAATTTTTATTATTCGCTTTTTAATAAAAGTGAGGCACCCCTATCAACATCTACAAATTATTCGATTAAGTGGCTCTCAAAGAATTTAACTCAATTTTGAATAGTTATTCCTACTATCCCAACTATCATTATAAATGTTAATGTACATTTGTTTGACAGACTAGACCTTGGTTAAGGATATAGGCTACCTATAATCGCGAAATAAAGGCTTGAAAGGGTTGAAATATAGAACGGAGGTTTGTATAGAAGTCCGTGTTTATCGAAGATGACACCGTGAATCTTTGTATTTAGGCACTTGATAAGAAATAAATAAATATAATTTGTTCTAGCGTTTTTGAAATTTCGACCTGTGTTGAAATAGGGGATAAAGTTCGTATGGTCCAAACGTCAAGTAAACGAACTAAGGACGTAAGTCCAAACAAATTCGAAAAAAATTTGCTCCAAAAATAGAACACTTAAAAGTTACAGGAGTTACATTTTTACAAAAAATTTATTTGCCATGGGAAACTATACTATGTGAAGTGCTTACGAGCATCAAACTCGCAAAATCTTTATGATTTAGCAAAGGATGGAAAACAAAATAAAGTAGTATTAAAATAAGCAATTTATAGTTAACCATAGCGGTTTAAATTATTCATTGCAATGTATTATAAAAAAATGCTACCCAACCCAAGTAACAATTACAAGCGGACGAAGTCGTTGGTAAAAGCTAGTATCAAAATAAAAGTACTCTAAGTTAGTCCTTACAACAAGAGCATTTTACCAGTGAAAGTCCAGTCGAAATCAACAATTTTTTTTACTCATATGCAGTCAGTAAAACGGAGACATCAATTTTAGTTAGTTAATGTTTAGACAAAATAAATATCTTCGCACAAACTAAAAGTAATGAGATCAAAAAGTGAAAACAATATAATATAAGTAAATTACCTTGCCAAAATATAACCGGACAAATGTGCTTTCCATGTTAAAAGGCAGTTTCTTGTGTAATGCTGTCTTTTGCATGACATCCGCAAACTCCTCTGAAATTCACCCATTTCATGTTTACTATATCCCACAAATTTATGACCAAACACATTTCATAGAGAGAATTCAAGAAAATTTTTTGAAATCTCATAAAACTATACACTTTCAGCCTTACAAATAAACTTGGTTTAAAGTTTTACCTGAGAATAAACCAAAAATATGCAAGATACATATTACTGACAACACTGTCAATACAATGATAATTCTGAAGTTTTTCGAATATCAGGCAGCCTTGTAAATAAACATGGGCAACATTATATGTTTGAATAAAAGTAAAATGTCTATTTGTAAACATTTTAAATATTCTTGGTTTGTTTCTCAGGTATAACTTTATACCAAAGTTTAATTTTAAGGCTGTTTATATATTACATAAAGTAGACTGTTATAACATAATATTAAAAATTATAATACTCGAAACAAACATAAACTCGCAATTCCATCTACTAGGCTCCGTAAAATTGCTAAATCTTTTAAAGTGGATTGTGTTATATTTTATAATAAACTCCCAAATGATATTAAAATATTATCTATTAAAAAATTTAAATGTACCGTAAAAAATAAATTAACATCTAAGGCCTTTTATAATGTAAAAGATTATTTGAATGATAAAGATAGTTGAAATTAATGTTCTAAATTTTGTTATACTCATTTGAATGATATTGTAACTTTTGTACTTCATCCTGACTTGCACTAAATAACTTATAAAGTTTTACAGTGAATAAAGTTTTTTTGACTTTGACCAATTATTAATTGGACATAATTCCAGAAAAACGATCCAAACCACAATCATGTTGAAATTGAGATAGGAACACAACACCGGACATGTGATTCAAGCGTTTCATTTCAATCAACAGACTGATAAAAAATAGCAACCCTACTGTCACTCTTTAAATAACATCATGACTAAGTAGCCCAACCCACATGTATGTAATACACTAATATTTATTAAACTTTAAACACAAACTTCCTAAAATGTGATGTTTGTGGCTTGGAACATTTTTCAGGAACTACGTCCAATTGATGTTCAAATTTCTTACCAAATGCAACAAGGCCATTTCCATTTGTGTCAAAAAGTTGGAAGGCTGTTTTATATAGGGCATCTGGGACACACAAGAGGCCTTCAAAAGCTTGGAATTCAGAAAATGAGATGAACCCATCTTTATCCATGTCCACAATCCCTGCGATAAGTTTGACTGATTCCTTATTGTAGTCATCTGCAAAAGGAAGAAAAAATAAAATATTAAATTGCAGTAAAAGTGAATTTCATTATTAAAAAATTAAATGAATCACCCCATTACTTATGAAATTAGAGGTAAGTATCATTTATTCAAAAAGATTGTATTTCAAAAATAGTATTTAACCTTTGTTAAATATCTTAAGCCTTCACTACTTTTCTTCCTTCTTTTGCCAAAATGAGAAAGTTTCTCCTCTGAGTATACGGTTTGTTTTTCACAGAATACATAAAAAACACTTTAAACAAATAATATGCAATAATGATACTGACACAAGCAACTCCATAGTTTAGATTTTTTTAAATTAGTACACACAATAATAATTTATTCTGGAGTCTTGCAGGTTGAGCACTATTGATTAAAAAATTTGTTTCTGTGACACATTGTACCCGTTCTTCTTGGGTCTGAAGCATATATTTTAAAATGAGTGGAAGATGATGATCAATAACTGACTTAAAATGATGATTAAAAATATATAAATATGAATATTCACCCAGAACAGACCTGACTTTACCTATGAATAACCAAAAAAAGTTTACTTACCTTCATTGAATAGTCCAAGAAAATTCCGGACAAAGTCTTCACTGGTGATATATTTTTCACCATTTTTTTCTACTGAAGCATATCTTAAGAATATTTCTCTTAGCCGTTCTGTATCAGCCCGTTTTAAGTAACCGGCCCCCTGCAACAATACAATCAACCCAAAACTTTTAATATGACTTTACACACTACTTACTTAAATATGAAAACTATGTATTTACATTACATTAAACTATATAACTATTTAGTTTAATTTTTTATTATTGTCAAAATAAAATAATAAATAACCTGTTTTATTAATTTGAATACTGATTCGAATGTTTTTCGTTTTGAATTTGAATGGCCACATGTTGAGAGATAGCCAGGAGAAATGGAGCAAAATTGTCACTAATTGGTATCCGAGAGGTTGCACATGGAGCCAGAGGAGACCTCGAACAAGATGGGAGGATGAACTCAAAATCACAGCGGGCCCGAACTGGAGAAGTGTGACCCACGACAGACTCCAATTGAAAGAGCTAGAGGAGTCCTTTGCCAATAAGTGCACTGAGTTAAGAGACTCTAACTCAGAATAAAAGGGCAAAATAGAATTTACATTACATTAAAGTCAAAATAAAACAATAAATAACCTGTTTTATAAATTTGAATACTCATTGGAAAACCTGAGTATAATTCAAGGTTTTCAAATGAGGGTGTTTTATTAAAAATTAAAATAGTTTACAGTTAGGAGAACAGTAACAGCAAAAAAATGACAATATTAAGTTGCATTTGCAACAAATCAGTCTTTCATTCATGTGTATTAGTAATAAAGTTATGTTGAGATCAGACCATTAATATATAATTTGGTAAACCTATGATTACTTATTAATGATTGTTTGATATACATAATTACCAAGTAGGTTTTAATAGATAATACTGTTTATACAACAATTCTAATTAGTTTGTTAACATATTAATAGACACTAATCACCAGAATTACAAAATATTACATAAACTTTCTTCAAGATTATTTTTAACACTAGTGCATTGTCAGTGGTAAGTACATTGTTACTTATAAAAGTGCAGTGAATATACTTACAAAAACCATTTTGGTGGATGTTTTATTATAATAAACACAGTTGTTATATTTTGTCTGTGAATTTTACACACTCTTTTCACTAAAGTTGCTATACGTCTGACACTACTAAGTTTTTTTTGGTGTATTTGGTAAGTATGTGATAAAATATTTAATGTTGATTGTATAACTTATGTTGCCCATGACAAGTACGTAAATAATTTATATTTATACTCTGGCACTCAAAGTATGGGACAGTTAAATGAGGTCACAATAAGTTATCATGTCATATAAATAAATTATTAACATCATTTATCACAATATATATATAATATAGATAAATTAACATTTGGCATATTTTCTAAACGTAGAAGAATGGAATTCATAGAACAAGATTATTTATATTATTAGATTGAAAGATAAGAACATTGGAAAAGTACTAGCATTTTAATAGATTAACTAGTACTATTAAGATAATTAATAATTTAGATTAATTTCAGTTTGAATTTGCAGTAGGTATTTAAATTAAATGATAACTCTTAAATTTAATAATATAACTTTGATCTAACTGGATTATGTGCACATAATATTTACAACTAAACTTTATTCTTCACACTTGAACAGGTTATTTTTTGATAAATTATGATGCAGTAGACTTAAGTTATAGACAACTTATAAAAATATTATTACCCGTTTGGATGACATTTTATCTTGGAGTTTCAAATAGGACTAAAGTTATTATCATAACAGGTTGACGTAACAGATAAAAATATTATCTTGTTTGAATAAAAAATATTATCATTTTGTGGACTTCTCCTCATCATCAATCAGTTACCTATTGTGCCACATTGTAGTTTTAACAATAATTCTACCACAAAATACATCGAATTAAATAGAAATTTGTACAAAAGAAGGTAAGGCACGAAATAAATTTAATAAAATAATATTTAATAATTTACGAATTGTATAGCTACAAAATTCGTTCTAAGCTCTAAGGTCAAATAGGTTAGGTTTGATTACCTAACAGGTCTCTTTATTCTCGTAGTAATAAATTTAAATTTGGAACCTTTTATCAAATTGAATTGAGAACTTGGATGGGCTTCTTATATTCAAGGACAGTCAAGTCAAGGACATTCTCGGAACAAAACACCGGAAAAATTATACAAGCAATATATAGTGTATTTACTTGCTTTTGACATCGAAATTGGATAACTACGACTAACCATACAATAAACACCTGTAAAAACTTACCCACCTCTTGACAGCTGGCCTGAGTTATTATGGAGTTAGACAAGAACTTAAACATTACAGCTGTAGTTTTGTGTCACTAAACAGTAATTCACCAATAATTATATATATTACAGCACAGGTCGGAAATAGTGTAAAGTTCGTTTGCCTTGATTGCGTCACAATATTACGAATTTTAGTGTTTTGTGTCTATTTTTGCTATTAACCACGCATCACCTTCATGATAAAGTTCGGAATTCGTAGTTCGCTCGTTCAACGTTCTTCTAGCCTCTTCGCAGTTCGCACTTCGCAATTATTCACATTCGCAAGCTACCCCCGTCACCCGTACGCCGTACCTTGCCCACCACACAATGTCAATTTATTCGCGTCAAAAGTGAAAACTTCAAGCATCGCTCAAATGACATTTTCAATGTCAAGCTAATTTGTCTACGTCAATTGTCAAACTATGTGTGTACTTTATAGCAGACTTCAGCTAACTGCTAATCTATCTACCTACATCTAGCGTTATTTAATCCCACAAAAAATAAACGAAATAAGAAAGTATTAACTGTCCTGCCCTATCGAATTTCTGTACAAAAAAATGCACAAAACCGAGCTAGGGGGATGTAAGAGCAGAAATAGAACAAATCCAGATTTTTTTCACATTCTTTGTTTCTCTGTCTGTTTGTACGGGCTAATGCCCTAAACTGTTGGACCGATTTAATTGAAATTTTCCATGATCGTACCATACAACCCCGGTCAATATCTTTTCATCTCGGGATTGTAATAAACTTAGTAACTTATACTACGTAGTACACAACGACTAATGCACATAATTTAATAAAATTTGGCGTGTTGATACCATATATTGCCCCCAAAATCTGGGATTAAATGTTTAGATTTGCAAGGGCGACATCTCAAGTCATTTCCTAACAATAATGCAATTACTGGGGTTGATACTTGCGCAAGTTATCAAGTATAGTAGATACTGTAGATGGAGCCACAACCTGAGGTTGAGATGTATAGAGCGTACTTAGACTTCGCTCAGATAATACTTACGTCAAACTTACCTGAGAGTATGCTTAGCATAATCTTTGATTACGTTTTTGTAGCCATTTGACAGCTGAAATTATACTGAGCTTAAGCTAAGACAGCCCAGTGCAAAAGTGAAGTTTGCGTTTTATCACACTCAGCTAAGTTTTACGTAAGTAAAGTCTGAGAAAACGCTCTATAGATTTCAGATCACTCGGCCTGTTGGCTCAATTACTAAAAGTGCTCGGATGGAGTCCGAGAGGTGCGGGTTCAAGTACCGCATGGTCCATGAATTTTGGTACTTACAAATTAATTAATTTATATACTTAAATTCGTATAATTTAATTCATTTAATTAATTTATAAATATAATTAATTTATCTAATTAACTAATTAATTTTTATTTAATGTATGAATTAAATTTGTACATTAATGTTTTATTTTATTCTTGGTAATTGTATTTAAGACCAGCTTAAGTATACTCACAAAAATTAGCGATTTTAATTCTTAATCTAACATTTAAAAACATTAACGTTGGTTCAAAAAACTTAACTTATTTATCTTAGCATCTAAAAGTATATTTTCTTACCCAAGGGATTACGTTTGGTGCTCTAGCTTTTTGAGACATACCTACCTACATAAAGATATCAAAATATTTTAACATAGCAAATTAACAATACCATGACATAATTTCTTAAAAATAAAAATAGAAAATTTAATTAACAAATTATTATAGTACACCTACCTATACCAACTCAATGGTACCTACAACAAGTAAAACGCAAACCTAAATATTAATCAATACAAGCTCCACTCACAAAAATAGTTAAAATAGGAAATTAAATAATAATATGTAATAAAATTTTAAGTATAATGTTTGCAATCAAAATAGTGTTTAAATAGCTGTGGTAAAATTTAAATCTTCATATTTTGTATCGTAGGCCTACAAAATAGGCTTTCATGAAAACTTTTTACAAAATGGTTTCATTGTCTATTTGCAACTAAATCATTGAAAGTGATTTTACCCGATATCAAGAAAAATAATAAGTAGTAGTAAATAAGTCTTACCTACTTGAAAAAATTCTTAGGATTGGTCACAATATTATGATAATATTTTATTAAATTTGTATTTGTGTCTTAATCAGAATGTTAAGAAAATATCGACATCCTTGTGAAGTAGGTAGAAAACAGCGAGATTTCTAGACGTTAGGTAGGTATGCAGAACAACATTAAAATGCTGTTTTTAGTAACAAAAAGAAGAATGTAATAGGTAATAGATTGATGATGATTGATGACTACCACAAAATCAAATAAGAAAGCTATGCTTCCTAAATTATTTTTTTTATTTATGAACTATCACGGAGCGCACGCGATGCCAGATTTTTTATGACAAAATTTTTCACACCTTGGTTTATATTATTGCATTTTTATTAGGGTACCCTATTTTTTTTTTTTGATAATGTAATATAGCCTATGTCACTCAGTGAAGATTTTATTTGTTGTCCAGTAGTTTTCGTGTGAAAACATAACATACAAACATACATACAAAACACAAATTCTTCCTCTTTATAATATTATTCATAGAATAATAACGCTCAGAACGATAATTTCATTCATGGTTCCTGTCAATATAGAAGTAACATTATAATTAATATGTGCGTGAGTGTCACGTACTTACATTCGCCAACAACACAGACAGCCAAATAATGTTGCAAGTGAATAGACATTTCCCTAAATCAGTAAATTATAATAAATACTAGATTATATTAAATAAGAAAGAAGAAATAAAATAAAAATTAAGAATTTAATAAAAACATCACGTATTTAATTATTATTGCAACAATTTTTGAAGTGTGTGTAAAGAAGTTCTTTAGAATCGTTGTTATTTGAAACTCGATGAAATGAAAAAGCGAGACGATAAAGGCGCCGTTCCCAGCTATATCCGAGGTTTTTTAGGGTGCAGAGAACGATATCCATATTGTTAAAATCATAAATTCGCGTGGCGGACATCATGGATTAAAAAAAAAAGAAAATGGCGCGCAACCAAAAATCGCAACGATTTGCTATAAAATTTCTTTCTCATACGTCGATAAAGAAGTTTCACTTCAACATACCGACGTATTGAGAACCTTCTTTTCTGAAGTCGGTTAAAAAGAGTGCCCGTTAATGTTCCCACGATCTCAACTTTTTCCAAACATATGGTGAATTCAGTAATTTAAGAGAAATATTTATAGTGACTATTCAAAGCGCTTAGTTTAAGCCTAATTTAATTAAGATTATTTGACTTTGACTTTGAATACTTATAACATTATGTGGCGTCGTACTCTCGTCGTAGCCTCCTTTCAATATCTACCAATAAACACATAAGTTTATCCCAGCGGAGGAATTCGGGGTATATAGTCAGCACTTTAATAGCTGGCAACATATTCTTTCAATGGCGTCTGTTTTGTTTACAAAATATTTTGCTGTTTTTAAGAATGTATAAGCTTAAATTAAAAGTTGTGAAATAGTATTTAGGCGTGACATGTGATATTCTCATCATAATTTTTATTATAAGACGCTTTGTGACATTTCACTGAACAGTTAGTAAATTTTTCAATTAAATTTCGCGCACTGATTGTCCTGAAAGTTGACAGAATGACACTGACGCGGCGGGAAACGTATTATTCTATGATATTATTAGTTTAGATAAAAATTAAGACATTTATCTTTCTTACTTTTTTTATGTGAGGTTTTCAACGTTTTAATATTATCTCCACCGCCTGCAATACATATTTACTATATAAAATAATTTACTCATATACCATCTAGTAATTTCAATGATTAACTAATAAACTAACTAATGTAAATGCTTAGGGACATAAATAAATAACTTGTTTTCTGTTATAGAAGACGATCAATGCACAAATTCAAAGTCAAATAAACTTTATTCAATTAGACTCAAATTAAGCGCTTTTGAATAGTCACTATAACTTTTCCTTTTAAGTTACTCAATCAACCATAATATTATGTTCGGAAAAAAGTAGAGCTCGTGAGAAGACAATCAATTTTCAATCAATAGATTATTTTACAATAGCTGTATAATATACAATACAAAATGGTAAAGGTGCTGCATTCAATGTATGAATTGTTTAGTTGAAGGCGTTTTAAATACCAAATATTTAATAAAAAGTAATAAAGAATATACAATATAAATTATCATATATTGGATGCACCGACCTTTAGAGCTTGAATTCATTGTTTGTGTAAGGATGCTTCGTGAATATGATGGTCGCGGTTACTGTCATCATTATTAGGTTGCCCAGGAGCATCTATTTTCCATACTTCTTTATCCTCTATATATTTCTTAATCGTATAGTAAGTAGGCTTTTTAGCAGGAGATAGAGATGTAATATTATTTGGAATTTTATTAAAGAACTGTACACAGATAGGCATTATAACTAATAATAAAAATCTTAAATCTTAGGAAAATGTACGTCATCATTATAAAAATAATAATTTAATTCATTCAATTATATATAACCGCAACCATCATTTAATTATAAAATTGTTTCAAATGAACTATGAACTGTTAATTAAAATTTATGAAGTTATTGTTATAGGGGTCTTGCGAAGACCCAGGTTGCTAGTTTGTAATAATACAAGTTTCAGCTTTCCTAACTTGTTAATTAAATATAAATAAAGCGTTGCTGTTTGAGATTTCTAAAAAACACTCGTAATGTATTTGTAGCTCTTTTGCGGTTGTATTTAGTTTTTTAAAGAAAATGAATATCAGAGCTAAATCTATTTTTATTCAAGTATTTTGAAGTATTCAATTGGTCTTTTTTTCAGCGAACTTACAGTCTTTTCAAATGATATATACTTACATAATTTAGCTTAGGAAAAATGGTTATCGACAATACAAGTAGAACACAGCAAAAAAATCTAGGATAGACGCAAATTGTAGATCTAGAAAAAATTTGAAAATGAACTAAAAATAGTACCATTAATATTTTTCAATCAAACTATGAAACATATCAACTTCTTAAAGAACCCTGTTGTATAAGATAATAGTTCTTCTGAAATAAGTTTTCTTTGAATAGTTAGTAAGACACAAAACTATAGAAAATAATTTTGCGGGAACCGGATGATTTGATTGGAATTCTTAATTTGATTCTTCAATTATTTATAAGTGAGGGTAAGTTGACATAATGGTTGTATTGTTTCAGACAAACAAACTCTACGAGGTACTACTATGGACTTTAGTGTTATGGCGCAGGGTGGCATGGTGGTAACGCCCCACCATCTAGCATCTCAAACTGCGATTATGATACTGCGGCAAGGTGGCACAGCGATAGAAGCAATGGTGGCAGCAGCCGCTACAATAGCCGTTGTGTACCCGCATATGAATTCTATAGGTGGAGATGGTTTTTGGCTTATCGTACCGCCTAATGGTGTCCCAGTGGCAATAGAAGCATGTGGAGCTGCAGGCAGTCTAGCCAATCTAGATTTCTTTAAAGATATGAAATACATACCTCATAAGGGTCCAAAATCTGCAATAACAGTAGCTGGTACAATTGGCGGTTGGGCAGAAGCACTAAATTATGCTACGGAAAATGGCCACAAAACAATTCCTATATCTGAATTATTAGCAGATGCAATAAAGTACGCAGAACAGGGATTTCCAATATCATCTAGCCAAGAACGAGGTAACAAAAGGTATAATACCACATATTCAAACAAGGAGTTCAAACATACGTTTAAGCCAGATATCATGAGATTGGGTGACGTGTTGTACCAAAAAGAACTTGCAAATACATTGAAACAGCTGGCAAATGATGGCTTGGACAGTTTTTATAGAGGTGATTTAGCAAAAGTTTTAGTAGAAGACATGGCTGCTCTTGGGATGCCTATAACTGAAGCAGATCTTGCAAATTATAAAGCAATTAGGAGAACACCATTAAAACTACAGCACACAAGTGGAGAACTTTTTAATTTACCTCCGCCAACTCAAGGTGTACTTTCGCTGTCTATATTGGGTATGCTTGATGAATTACATATTGACGGTAAAAATGAAAGTCAATTTGTACATGCTGCTGTTGAAGCTACAAAGCAAGCTTTTCTATTAAGGGATAAATATATTACGGACCCTAAATATATGACCGTAAATGCTCAATCGTTGCTTTCAAATCAATCAATAAATAAAATGACCCAGCAGATTAATTTAGCTTATGCATCTTCAGAAGGAAAAGGAGTTGGTCCTGGGGATACTATATGGATGGGTATAATGGACAATAAGGGCTATTCAGTTTCATTTATTCAAAGCATTTATCATGTCTACGGAAGTGGTGTAGTTTTACCAAAGACAGGGATCTTGTGGCAAAATCGTGGAATTTCGTTTAATTTAAAAAAATATCATATAAGATGCTTAGAGCCGGGAAAGAAACCATTCCATACATTGAACCCAGCAGCTGCCTTACTGAATGATGGCCGAATAATGATTTACGGTTCCCGTGGAGGTGATGGCCAACCGCAGTATCAAGCTGCCATCTTCCACAGATACGTTGTTCAAAGGATGAATTTAGAACAATCAGTGTTTGCGCCAAGGTGGTTATATGGACCAACTCAAGACCATGAAAACTATACGTTAGAAATTGAGAGTAGATTTAGTGAAGAAACAATAAATGAACTTAAAGCTTTAGGACACAATGTCAAATTGTTACCAGACTTTTCTGAGGATGTAGGACAAGCCGGTGCGTTAGTCAGACACAAAAATGGAATCTTAGAAGGTGCTTGGGATCCTAGAAGTAATGGTTTTGCTGTTGGTTTCTGATATTTAGTGTTTGCAAAGAATATTATAAAAATGGAATATAATCCACTTTTTACATTTGCAAATGATTAAATAGCTTCCTAAATATTACTTATATTAAATAATGCAATACGTACATAAGTTTTACAAATCGCTCTTTTGTTTTGTTTGTAATACTTTTATTTAACAAAATCTGATCTGAAGTAATACTCACTCAATACTTTTGTAAATTAAGTACTATTCCTACCTCAATGAATAAGGGATAAATCGTTGCCATCGCAAGCATCATATTTAAAAAAATAGATTGCAGCATGGTAATTAACGATAGTCGCTCGAATATAGTTCTTAATTTAAATATTGTAATATTGTATTATTATTAGTTGTATTGTAGTTTAAACTTCTTGAATCTAATCTTATTTGAATCAATGCTCATCTACAACTTTATTATTATAATTTAAGTAAATAATCGTATTATATACTGAAGAATAATAAACGATACACAACACAAATGTGACTTATTCTACCCTCGAGTCCTTCATAATGTGTAAAATAATAATTATAGGACTCAGTCCCAAAGCTGTCAAACAATATAACTGGGAACTGTCACGTTGACCCAAAAGTTAGCGAATTGCTTAATACGCGAAGTGTCTAATAAGCCTTGAATCCTCAAATGAAGACGAATGCGTCCACTTCATTATTCTGAGAGTTTAATTTAGCGTCCTCCGACGATTTATCCGCATTAGCACCAGTCGGTGACAAATTAAAGGATTTATTGTGTTTTTATTCTGTTTAGTTTTATATTTTCACTACTAGCGTTACTTCGCTAATATTTAAAGAATATTCTTGAAGATATAATAGTAAGATATGTCGAGGACTTAGATCAAGGATTGGTGTCCGCTGCGCTATAACTAGATACCGCAAGCGTAGTCGCAAATTGCGGCAACTAATACTAAGCCCAAGTGGGCGTACTCGAGCAAGTTGACGTGCCACATGTTCAGTTAAACTTTGGTAATACTTACAACTAAAAAGCCGGGATGCGAAGTAAAAATTTGTAAAAAGAATACTACCTACACGAAATAAGAAAGGCAATGGGATCACATATAATCAGTAACTATTTTGTATTTTATTAATTTCAATGTTAAATAACCCGAAGCGTATGTTACTAAATTTGAAAGATACCATTGAGTGTCAAGATGCCACGCATACAAGCATCAAATAGTTGTCGTAGTAAAAAATCTATTGTTCTTAGGTAGTGCGTTATCTAGTTGGAGCGGAAACCAATCCTTTATCTAAGGGCACATGTGATTTAGTACAAAGTATACAACCATACCTAGTATAGTAAAATTATTTTGGTAAACATTGTGGTATAATATTACTTCAAATACTGAAATTTAGAATGTACTTATAATTAAACAAGGTTGAAAATGCCAGTTAATGCGTTAGCACAAGTTTTTGTATCCATTAGAATTTACAATGTCCCAATAGAATGGTAATATCCACACGCAAATTAGAGCAGGTACGGTCATAAGTGCACCGAATAAGCACTGCTCAGTGCAATTCTGAATCTATCCTAGAGCCAATATGCACCGGCCAATGGCACTACATAAAAACTAATGTGACTGTGGTTTCATTTGAAATTAAATCTACCTCAAGCTAAATCACGTAGTATCCATTGCGTTAGCTTACAAAGTTAATAAAAGGCATAAAATGTTTCTCATAATAATGGTAATATAAGCGTTTGCGACTTTTAAGGATACCCATTGTTGCCCAGTCATTAAAACAATGTTTGTTGTTAACTGTTACCGTTACTGGAGTAAAAATCCTGTCAAATTCCTCACAGAAGGAATTGAAGACTACGTTATAGTGAAAATTAGCAGTTTCACCACAGTGTAAAAATGGTATCGCATTTACCAAATTAATTCTAAGCCTCTTAAGACGGCTACCAGTAACTGGTATAATCGTCACCTTTTTTGGTCTGACATTGTCCAATCTTGTATTAACTTTCATAAGTTGCCCACTATGGTCGGACTGAAGATTATTAATTATAAGTTTACTAGTAATAGTAACATTTGTAAAAATATTATCTAAACGGGTTGCTGTTGTAGAAGTGATTCTAGTAGGTTCCCAAAATACATTCAACAAATTAAAACTTTGAAATAATTTTTTAAGTACAATTGACCGAAGGTTCAAGCAAGTTTATATTAAAATCTCCACACACTATAATTGACTTGCTGGTTTTGCTAAATTAATAATTAATAGAGGCATCCGTGTTTTGATTGTAGGAAAAATTTGAATTTTTGCCAACTTACTTGCCGTTATAGCTTCATTTGGTATATACAGGGTGTCCCAAAGTTATTGGACATGAAGGGAAAGTACCTTAAATATAGAAGATAAGCTATTTACTGAAAGAAGACTGTATGTTATTTTTAAAAGTTAGTACTTCTGCATTCAAAGATTTTCTAAAAATTACTTGCCTCGTCTGGGAATCGAACTGACTTAAATGTAAAAAAAAACCCTACTCTTATGATGCCAATCGAAAGAATGGCCAAAAACTAATAACAGCACTTCTTAAGTAACATAGTATTTTAAAAGAAAGTAGTCAATTAAGTGGGTATTTTTTTGTAAATTAATTAATTAAATTGTCAAATGTGACCCCTCTTGTCTTATGCAAATCGCCAATCTTTTAATGAGTCCGCTGCCTGTTGATTTTCTTATCATTTTATGGAATTGTGAATACTCGATATGATATGGCACAATTCTGTTTGTAACTCGCCCACGTTCTCGTATCGTTTTTTGTATAGCATATCTTTCACGTATCCCCAAAAGAAGAAATCTAATGGTGTAAGGTCCGGGGATCTGGCCGGCCATCTAATCGGTCCATTCGTACCAATCCAAGTAGGAAAACATTTTACGTTGTTCCCTTCTTTTAAAATACTATGTTACCTAAGAAGAGTTATTAGTTTTTGCCCATTCTTTCGATTGGCATTATAAAAGTAGGGGTGTTTTTTTTTACATTTCAGTCGGTTCGATTCCCAGACGAGGCAAGTAATTTATAGAAAATCTTTGAATGCAGAAGTACTAACTTTTAAAAATAACATAAAGTCTTCTTTCAGTAAAATAGCCTATCTTCGATATTTAAGGTACTTTCCCTTCATGTCCCATAACTTTGGGACACCTGTATATACCGTCAGAACAGCAGACACTCTGACATTAGCTAGACCATTTGTATCATACTTCAGCTACCAAGCCTCTTGTAACTCTTATGTCTTTTGAACCACAACCAATGGACGAGAACTTAATATTAAATATAATATAATAATATCAATTTGTACCCATACAAGTTAAAATAAATAATTCTCTGAATTGTATAAAAATAATTTAATGATATTTAATTATTCACGTTATTTAACTAAATTATGCGGTAAATTAATATATTCATTGGTTGTATTTAATACGTTTATTTATTACAATATTGTTTTTTCTACAAACGTAAAATAGCAAGGAGAATAAAAATTTTATAGGATTTTTGTATTATAACGCCAAAGAAGAATATTTTTTTTTGCGTGCGAACGTAAACACGCCCTTGGCATTTAATTATTGCGAACTAGCTTTTACCCACGACTTCGTCCGCGTTGAATTTTATTTTTTAGTATACTTTTCAAATAATACATATACAAACTGCTCATTCCGCTGGCAGCACTCTTCTATGATACAACGCATATCCCTTGTCATTGTGAACAGTTTCTTTAATAGTATTTTCCTGTGAACTTTAATCTTCTATATTTTCATTCCCGTGTAAGTCAGAGTTTCAAAAATGCTAATAAATTATTTCTTATCAAGTGCCTAAATACAAAGTTTCATGGTTTTATCTTCGATAATGACGTTTTTCAAAGCTCTAGTCTATCTCACTTCTAAATTTTATCAAAATCGGTTCGGTCGTTGGTTGATGGTGGTGCTTAGGTTGGTAACAAACAAACTTACATTCACTTTTAAAATATTAGAAGGTGTAATAAATACAGTTGTATATTAATAAAGTGAATACATATAATAATACCGAAGCAAAAATATTAGTTTATAGACTTTGTCTGTTTGTGTCTATGTATATACTAGGGAAAACGTATTACTGAATAGATTCAATTCAAGAAAATTGAATTTGATCACGATAGATCCAGGCATAGTATTATACGTAGGTCACACTAAAAGTTTTGCGTAACTTAAAAAAACAACATGTTATAACCAAAATATTATGTTTATTGCTTTTCAAAATACTCTCCCTTTCATTTTAAACACTTTTTTATGCGATCGAACCTTTTTTCAAACAGGAAGACCACAGATCGGAAGGCATGTTTTCTACGTGCTAATTGAACGCTTACACTGCCACTTCGGTGAAGTAAAAGTGAAACCTCTCATCAAATCTTTGATTTTGGGGAAAGTACAGAAATCATCTGGTGCTAGGTTGGGGCTATATGCAGGATGGGTAACGAGTTGTACTTTTTCGGAAGCTAAAAATGACTTAGTTTTGTTGGTCGTGTGTGAAGAAGCGTTTTCATGATGTAGGAGAACGCGGATTTTTGGTCGTCTTTCGCCGACTGTTTTTAACAGCCTGGGTAAACAAATGGTCGAATACCACTCGGCATTAACACTCTTTTGATCTTCAAGTGGGATTGTGCAGATGGGACCCGTAGCTGAGAAAAAAATGCGATTATTGTTTTACCAACGTTTCTCGTCTGCCTCAATTTTGTTGGCCTGTTCTCATTTTCAAACACCCATTCACAAGATTGGTGTTTTCTTTCGGGTTCAAAACAATAAATTCAGATTTCATATTCTGGGACAATGTTATAAACAGCATTAGAATGTCCGTGGTCGTACTTCATTAACATCTGTGAGCGTGGAACGTTCAAGAGGGATCCAACGACAACAAAGTTTCCGAACTTTCAATTCTTCGTGTAAATTTTTCTGAATTTGGCTCATACTAATCCCCAATAGTAGGGTAAATGTAGGTATATCCGTGATATCGATTATTTAATCAGTTCTGGAGCTCTTTATATTTTGCTATCAGATCCCCAAAAATCATCATATACGCGCTTACAACTGAACATAAGAATTGTGATCCAGTCTTATTAAAAAACGTACACCGTAATTACTTTTTTATTTTTTATTTTACTTTGCGGTGGGATGTTATATCGTGATATGGTACTTTAATTTCGTGATAATAGATAGTTAATAACGTGATAAATATTTCAATAGAATAAACTTGAAATAAGTCAAATATAATACTTTATATATGAACTATGTAAGTATTATTACATGTGTTATTATTATTATTTTAGGACAATTCGGCACACTCATCACACATAACATACAACTCGTCGACATCTGGGGCTACATCAAGGCATATATTGTGATATGGCCGGACACAGTATGAGCATTGTATCCATTCCCGGCCATTTTTTGCCTTGAAGTCGTCAGAATACTTGCCAAGACACTTGGTGCACGTCCAGTCATCTTCAGTGTTGTTTTTCGAATTCTTTCTCGTAGAATCTGATGATGATTTCCAGGACCTTGACAAAGACGCCGCAGATGTTGATAGCGAAGACGTTGAAGCTGAGGACAATAACGCCGATGTGGACGGTGAAGGTTCAGTGATTGCTTGATCGTTTAAGCATTTCGCGGATGAATCATTTTTTTTCCTATTTGTCTTCTTTTTGGCTGAAGGAGTCGGAACTACCATTATATTACCAATTTCGGATAGCGGAGTGGGTTGGTTACCAGCCTCAACGTGCTCGATCGTTTCTCCTATTTCTGCTTGTGGTGATAAGGTCCTTTCCGTCAGTAAGGATGGAGCCAAAGCGTCAAGATGGACAGCGTCTTTATTAAATGGGCAGATGCCACATTTTTGGAAAGCATTGGTAATGTTGGTGGTCGTAAAAGCCTTAAAGTAAGCAGGATTAAGAATGGTGTTAAAATGAGATCTGTCGGGTTTTTGGGTTGGATGACGTACTCCTTCACGCTATCATTCCAATGACTCTTGAGAGATTAATAAACACCAACATCTAGTGGTTGTAAAATGTGTGTGTTGTGAGCTGGGAAAGTAAAAAGATAAATTTGGTTTTCCTTCGCTAATTGTATGATATCTGGAGTAATATGGGAGGCGTGAGAATCCATTAGCAGCATTACTGGGCGTTCATCTGGAATAGCCCTAATAAAAAATCTAAACCACTCCATAAACAGATCCGCGTTAATCCATCCTTTGGGTGATAGTCTTACCATAGCATTTGGCAAGTCATCCCGTTTTAGGTTCTCACTCCATCTCACACCTTTGAATATGATTAGTGGAGGAATCCACGTCCCATCTGCGCAAACACATCCCAATAACGTGGTATTTTCGCCCCTTTCAGCATATGTACGGTTGTAAACATATTTCTTTCCTATAGAAGTAACAACCTTTCCTTTGTTGGTGACATAGTTGAGACCAGTTTCATCCCAGTTCCAGATACGATTGCTACTATCTTTAATACCCAATTCATTTAGTTTATTCTTAAGTTTAGTGTAGAAGTCTTGTATTATTGTGGCATTTGCCATAGATGCCCTATACGCAGATAAATTCTCAGCTACTCTTAAGGATAGACCATATCTTTCTTTAAAAGATTGCCACCACCACTTACTGGCTATTTCTCTTTTTGACTGTTCATGATTGAGGTAGTTCAGTCTGTCAGAAGACTTAAATAGTTTAAAGGCAATCTCTCTTATTTGGCGAACCGTCAGTCCAAACCCTAGTTCGTGCATGTTTAATATATAATTAAAAAACTTAATCTCTACTGAGGAAGTCAAAGCAAATGGCCGGCCAATTTTGGCTACCGTTTTGTCTTCTCTGGATAGGTAGTCTTTTATTATGCTCCATGGTACTCCAGTTGCCTTAGAAGCCGCATAAATGCTGACACCGGCCTCTGCGACCATTTTTACGGCATTTTGGATGTCTGAAAGCGCATACTGCCTTCGTTTTTTAGGTTCTCGTGCCATCTGAAACAAAAAATAAAAATAATTATTTTATGAATAGGTAATATCGTGACATTATTTTTTTAGGAATACCATGAAAAAACAAAACTTATAAAACCTTAAAAACATAAACAATAACATGTCGTAATAAGTTAACTAATAGAATGCATACATATGTTAATAATAATTTTCAAATTTACCCCTTTCAAATTCTCACTGGTTTTACAAAAAATAACCTAAGAAATGCGTGGTAGAAAATAAGGGTTATGATCATTAATATCGCAAGTCCAGCATTATAAACCATCATTATGTTTTAAAAACTATCTTATCCTTAGCTTACATAACTTAAAAGAGTACTCACCTTCTTATTTTATCAAAAAAAACAATATCTTCCCTCCAAACAACATTACTTAACAAAAACAAACGAAGTTTGACAGATCACTGACGAAAAGTTTTGCTTTCGTCGTATCGGAAATCGAGCGCAACTTCTTGTTATATAGCTATCTTTATCATTCACTAGACAACCTCTAACACAAAAAACAATTGACAAATGATTTCCCGCCAACTGTTTTTTTATTACTCAGAAGGTTGCAACGTTTTAAAATATATAACATTCGCAACGTTTTAAAAAATATAACATTCGAAATTCAAATAGTTCCGATTAGCTAGAAGTGCAAAAGTTTTAAGGCCTCACAAAAAAACTTGGTATAAAGTGAGAATAAACCAAGAATATGCTAAATGTTGACTATATTACTGACAACATTGTCAATACAATGATAATTCTGAAGTTTTCCGAATGTCAAGAAGCCTTGCAATTATACTTTGATGATTGGGTTATTGAACGATATACGTTCGAATAAACCAATCATAATAAAATGTCTATTTGTAAACATTTTGCATATTCTTGGTTTATTATCAGGCACTTATAACTTTAAACCATGTTCACTTGGAAGGCCGTTTGTCTTTTTTTCTTTATATAATTAGGTTAATGTTGTGTATATCTATAATTCATATGTTATATATAGATGCGTAACAAACGCATTGAATTATTACTATTGTTATCATTAATATGTTTTCATACGACAACGTTTTTTAATAAGAAATAAATATCCTTAAGCCTAGCCTAATATTTTGGCATTAGCTGGATGAATAGCTTCACTCAAGTAGGAACGGATCTCCCCAAGGAACCATCCCATCCCGTTTAATCATCACACATGTAACGGTGGCACCCTCTCACTGCACTGGAGAGTAAAAATACGATTCACACTTGGTTGGATTATTTTTAGTCCCTTACTATTGTTTCTGTCTAAAAATCATGAGTTTCATTTTAATTTAAAATATTATACCACTCGACAGACAGGCTCACTGTCTAAAGCATCTAATAAACATGTCTACCCAAGTTACTCCAAGATTAAAATTACTTCTCCCTGTCACGTAATTCTGTAGTGACAAAGATGGGATAACTACAAAAAGTTGTAAACTTCGAATAACTTTACTTCGCGTTTATTAATGACACAGATAATGTCTGATTAATAAACGCAGTGTAATTTTACTCCAAGTTTAAAATTACTTTTCCCTGTCATGTCGTTCTGTAGTGACAAAGGTAAGATAAAGACAAAAAGTTTTTATGTTCGAATAACGAGCGCGAGGATCAGACACCGTGGTGAGAGTCAATTCCTATTGCGCCACCGACACTTAAATTTGAATGAAATTCAGCTTTCTGTTGTTTTAAGTGAATCCTGAAAACTCATATATCTTATATCTTTAAACGAGCAATTCTTGTATATATATATATAATCTGAATCTTGGACACGATTTTAATGAAATTTAGTATACAGATAGCTTCGGGGGCGAGAAATCGATCTAGCTAGGTTTCAATTTAAAGAAAATGTAGTTTTATCCGTGTTTTAATGATAAACAGCTACAATAACTTTAGAATACAAAGGTAAATTTCGCCACTATATACAAGACTATAATAGCTCAGTGCGAAAAGCAGCAGATCCCGGTTCGAATCCAGATGGCCTATTAGTTTTTTTTTGTTTCAAGTTTTGTACATTCTTATCGTCGTCCGGATATTAACTATTTAAAGAATAGAGAACATATAGTAGTGGTTAGGTAGTTAGGCGAAGGTAAAATTTAAAACTCACCGTGAATGCTTCGGCTAGCAATGATCGTAAAGCATTCTACGATATTGCTCACGGGATCCGATCTGAATCGAACAAAATCGTTTCCTGCCCGCTTACATGACTTCAACTCTCCCCAAGGCTGTTCTGTAACAGAAATAAAATGAGCAATGCAGTTTGTGAGAAATGTTTACAAAAACTAATTGAGCGCAATGCTGATTGCGAAGCAAGTTTTCTTAATAACTTAAAATATTTTTTAAAAGCTTCTTTTCAGGGTTGATTTTTGCATAAAACCTACATATATTTATTTACTGTGTGTTACCGTTGATTTACTAGAGGTACTTAGTTTGTTCATATTTAGTTATTCACTTAAGTTGAAATGTTTTTATATTTTGTACCATCGCTTTGCATTTATTGTATTTAAAATATTTGTGAGGTGATGAAGCTTTTTCTGCCGTGAAGCAGTAATGAGCGAAACACAATAATGCTTACTATTGTGTTTCGGTCTGGAGGGCGTCGTAGCTAGTGAAATTACTGGGCAAATGAGACTTAACATCTTATGTCTCTAGGTGACGATTGACGCGATTGTAGTGCAGCTCAGAATTTTTGAGGTTTTTCAAGAATCCTGAGCGGCACTGCCTTGTAATGGGAAGGGCGTATCGATTATCATCAGCTGAACGTCCTGCTCGTCTCGCCCCTTATTTTCATAAAAAAAAAGATACAGATACTGGCTTGACAAAGCTTTGTGCAATTTTAACTTTAACAATGCTATCTGGTTTTTGGTCCTTTGAAGCTTCGGACGGCGGGAGTTATAAAATTTTCTACGACACTAACTTTTTCTTTTTTTTTTTTGAGAGGAGGAAATACTGTTACGTATTTACGCCCCGGAACGGGGCGTAATATGTCGGACTCGAGTGTCCGCGTAAGCGGACGCCCCATACCGACTAAAACCTCCTCTGTGCTGTTAGCAGCCCTGGCTTTCACAGCGAAGTAGGACGTGGGCCGTGGAGGCCGCAAAGACTACGCAACAACAGTCGCGGGGCGTCTCCTAAGGAGACACGAACCTCAGACCGGCTGTGTGCTTGTGGGAAGGAGAGAGAATGAAAATGAAAATGAAGATGAAATGAAGATCAATAGATGGGAAGAACACACTCGCCGGCGAGTGTGGTGATGTTTAGTGTACTGTATGTAAGTGTGTGTGTATGTGTTTATGATTGTATGTATGTATGTTTGTATGTGTGTAAGTAGTGTAAATGTTAGTGTGCATGTATGTTTGTGTTTGTGTCTGTTTGTGGAGTGTGTTGTCACTAACTTTCTAATTAGTTAAGGTTGTACCATTTCATTGGCTTCACCATAGGTGTAAATTCCATATATGGTATCCAGTATTATGAATCGAATCGATAAATAAGTTTTTATATGATTATTATGATAGAGAAAAATAAAACTGGATACATATCTATAAGGACAATCAAGGGAAGGAAGCCATGTTCATCAGGACAGAAACATCCTACTAATATTAAAAATGTGAAAGTTTGTATGTCTGGATGTATGTTTGAACTTCTTTAACGCAAAATCTAATGAATAGATTTTGATGAAACTTTACAATAATATAGCTTACACACCAGAATAACAAATAGGCTATAATTTATAAAACTATAGTGTGAATTATACAAAATATAAAAGAAGTGTGATTGTTACTAATAAATACAACTAGCGCCATCTCTTATCGACTAGCAAGCAAAAGATCTATACAAATGAAAACTTATCTGAAGATGTGTTGAATAGTTGTTGAATAAGGGACTGGCTGACCCGACAGACGTTGTTCTGTTCATAATAAAAAAAAAACTCTTGCGGATGGAATTTTGGAAAATCCGTTCTTAGCTGACCTCTACTCGGTGAAAAGAATATTCCTACCAAATTTTCAAGTCTTTAGCTCTAGTGGTTCCAGAGATATCGTGATGAGTGGAAATACGTGGAAATCTCTTATATATATATAGATTGAACTTCGGAAATGGATTGACTTGATTCATACCACAAACTTTCAAGGATTGGCCTTAAGATTTGAATGGTCAGGGCGAATGCGAGACGGATCGGAAATTAAAGATTTGCGGGCTAATTTGTCATGCAAAATGTTCATTAAGTAGTTGCTATTAAGCTGTGCATCTTCGAGAGGTTGCAGTGATCCAATACGATGGTGAATCTGTCCTTATATCTACAATAACAAAAGCAAAACCCGTATTACTGATTTATAAACACTTTTTTTAGAATTAGCATACACCATACATAGGAATAAGTATAGTACGTATGTTATTCTTTTACTGTATTGTGTGTAAGTATGTAAATAAATAAATACCTTGAATGTCGGATTAAATCCTCGTTCTTAGATGTCTGCCCAAAATGAGGTCATTTAGAAACAAACATTGTATTTTTGAGTGTTTTCTAGAACATGGCAGCACAATTCTTGCGTTTCTCCGCAGAATACTCGCAAACAACGTCCATCGGCCCAATGCGAAAGCTAGTATGCAAGCAGTACTACAGTACAGTATAAGTACTGCAATCGTATCGAAACGCTGCTCGATTCAAATCAGTACTTCATAAACTTCTTCTTGTGCGTCGAAAATTATCTATAAGTTGTTGATCTCCGAGGTTTTACTGGACGATTTCGTATTGCCAGCCGATCCGTTTTACGGGCTGCTACGCTTTGCTCTTGTGATTCATAGCACGGTACGCGGTTCTTTTCACCTGCAATTTCTTGTTGTTCTTCAGTCCTTTCATTCGCAATATTTCGAATCCTAGTTGCATTACGTCTTTGTTGGGAATAATTTGATCGTCTTAGTCGTGCCATTGTTAATGATAATATCGGCACAATAAGCTAATAGAAACTCGAAACAAAAACACCAACCGGTCAACTTGAATAACATGACATGCACTGTCAGTTGTATTTTATAACTCATGTAGCGTGAAACTAACAAAAAACTTTATTGAATTCTTTCTATTCTCGAGATGTCATCAAAATGTCAATCCATACAAAATGCATCAGAAAATATTTTCTTTTATAATAATATTTTGTCGTAATTTTTTTGATATTTTATGACTTATTATATCCTATGTCCGTCTCCTGGCTCTAAGCTACCTCCTCACCAATTTTCAGCCATATCGGTAAAGCCGTTCTTGAGTTATAAATAGTGTAACTAACACGACTTTCTTTTATATATATATATATATATATATATATATAGATTACTTCCTTTTTGTTTTTATTACATAGGTTAGTATTTGGTTTTCTTTTGATTTTTAAATAATAAATTTCTTGGTGGTGAATAGTTGAATAGAGAATGCGAATGTTTGTGAGTGTGTGTGTATGTTAGTTACGTCCAATAGAAAACTACAACTTTTTGAGTATCATAGTGGTAGTCTTTGACATTCAATAAATGATATTAAATCTTACTTTGAATAACAATATTTGAATTTGTATTTATATTAATATATTAACCCGAAGAATGAAAAGACTTTTTCATAGTAGTCGGATTTGTTAAGTCGGAGAAAAAACGGTCGACCACTTAAAATAATTTATGTGGCAAAACAACGTTTGCCGGGTAAGCTAGTACTATATAAGATCAATAATTTTGTCCACACTTATTTGAAAATCTGCTTTTATTTTCAACAGCCTTTGACAAAACAGGAGTCAATTCTCAATTCAACTGCATTTTGTGAATGTTTGTTAGCTCATAACTCCGCCATAGGCATACAGATCATACGCTCATAACTAATGGTTTGAATTTTATTCATGTAGAAAGGTATTTAATATATAATTTGTCATGCTACCCCTAAATATTCGTCTCATCATCATTATCATCGTCCACTGCTGCACAAAGGCCTCCTCCAAATATCGCCATGACGATCTGTCCTGCGCTGCCCTCATCCATCCTACTCCGGCGATCTTGACCAGATCGTCGGTCCAATTTGTGGGGGGCCTACCAACGCCTTCCGGTACGTGGTCGCCATTGAAGGACCTTACTGCCCAACGGCCATCTGTCCGTTGAGCTATGTGCCCTGCCCACTGCCACTTCAGTTTCGCAATCATTGGGCTATGTCGGTGACTTTGGTTCTCCTACGGATCCTCATTTCTAATTCGATTTCGCATGTAAACTCCGAGCATAGCCCTCTCCATTGCCCGCTGAGCAACAGCGAGCTTATGAATATTCGTCTATTAAGCTGATATAATAAAAAATACAAAATTGATTACGAAACACAAAATGTATCCAAAATAATTCATAAATCTCAAATCTTTGAATCACGTTAAATTCACGAGATAAAAATCAGAGTCACTCATTTATTTCCAAATAAATTAGATTTCATTCTGGATATAACTTGGACATAAAAGAAAGATGCTTAGGATAGCGTCGCCTTATATTTGAATTAATCAAAATGGCGTTTCAAAACGATGTATTCAGCGAGCTATTCATAATACCAGTCTTTAACAGGTGCCGTTACTTCAAAAGGCAATAAATTGTTCAATTAAATTCATTGAAATCTCAGGTTGTATTAAAGATGGCGGTGATATAAATTTATTAGAGTCATTGATCAAACATAATAAGTATCTACTCTGGAGTCTTTTGTTTATTTGATGCATATTTTTAACTTTTTGTTTTTATTTTGGCTGTCAAAAGACAAGGCTAGGCTTAATTGATACATCTAGACATCCTTTTATGCGTTGAAAAGTCTACTTCCACTAATAAGAACAGTCCCCCTGACTGCCACAATTGGCAAGCTTCGCATCGATGTTTTATTGACTGACGTTCAGTCCTGATTTTATCAACGATGCGTCTCTCGAACGGTTGGCTCAATTGGTAAGAGTGCTCGCACGGATCGCGAGAGCTCGCGGCTTCGAGTCCCGCATCGTTCTTAAGATTTTGTTTTCAAATTTTCGTTATGTAATTACTTCCAGAAGTGAGGCTTATCACTTTACAACATAATAAATTGTTTAGATTAGCAAGAGTGACATCTCAAGTCAATTTCCTAATATGCAAATATTGGGGTTGAGCAGGTTATCAACTGCACAGTAGATCCTGTACATGAAGCCACAACCTGAGAGTTGAACAAGACATACCAAGATTTATCAACGATACGTCACTCAAACGGTTGGCTCAGTTGGTAAGAGCGCTCGTGTGGAGATATAACCTCACTTCACGTCTGAGCTTGCAACTATAAAAGCAAAACAAAACATATACTCGGCATCACATGAAATTATCACCTCTTGGCGGGGACTTCCCAGTACCGCCGCCATCCATTCGATCATAAAGAACAGCTCAAAACATTGACAGTAAAGACATCAATAGCTATGGCCACACTGTGCCCCTTCATCTTCAACTTTCGTATTTATCTTTCTATTCAAATTTTGCTCCTTCAATAATGCGTCACGAAGGTAGCGTCTTATACGTCAAGCTTACGATCAGCTTGATTCTTTAGCGTTACGTAGAGGTGTAGAGTCTCTTTGTACTTCTACTTTGTATAGCACTGGTGCAGGTTAATGCTTAATTCCACTTGCATTACATTGTTATATGGTACTCCACAACATCGTGATTTCTTACCTTGAACAGTAATTTTGTGGAATCATCTGCTAGCTCCAGTATTCCCACAAATGATACGACTAGGTAACAGTGGGAGGCTGCTTTGCACAGGATGCCGGCTAGATTATGAGTACCACAATGGCGCCTATTTTTGCCGTGAAGCAGTAATGTGTAAACATTACTGCGTTTCGGTCTGAAGGGCGCCAAAGCTAGTGAAATTACTGGGAAAATGGGACTTAACATCTTACGTCTCAAGGTGACGAGCGCAATTGTAGTGCCTAAGCGGCTCTGCATTGGAATGGGCATATCAATTACCATCAGCTGAACGTCCTGCTCTTCTCGTCCCTTATTTTTATAAAAAAAAGACCTAGGAACTTATATGCTTTGAAAATTGTCCCACCTTAAAGGCAGGTAGAGGATCTCTTGCACTCTGGAATTCTATTTTATTCTATTCTTCCTACTATGGCTCCTGTGGAAGGTATACCACAAGTTTGGCAATATCTTGTTAAGGTAGAACACCAAGCTTAGAGAATTTTTGTATTCTGATTACAGAAAATAAATGCATAATTAAGCGATGAAGCAATAGGGAAAAGAGGAAGGTTCAGCTTCACGTGACATGTGATAACTCATGTTTCCATGCAGCGCAGTATTTCAGCCATCCCTTCCTCCCTTTTCCCTTTTTCCCTTTCATTAGGATACTCGCATGTTTGCCCAATCTTATAAAAAATCACGTTTGGCATAACCGTCTTTATCAAGACCGAATCAATCAATATAATAACAATATATATTTAATATAATATTTGCATATAACCATAGCGAAACATTGTTCAAACGAAATCCAGAAAGGCATAATATACTGAATTAAACTCCGAACTTGATAACAAAACAGAGGTGAAATATTGTTAGAGTTTTGATAATATTGTAAAATAATTCAACATTAACGCGGTTTGTGTGGTTTTAGCTAACATGTTTTAGTTAATTATAATAATCACAACTGAACATTATTGTTATGAGCTAGATAGTTTAGGCAGTCGTTAGTCATTTTATATGGTAGGTGTATTTGTACTAAGTTTTGATTAATGTAATAACTGTTTACCAGCTTTAGCATCATTTTTATAATTTGAGAAAAAGCGACAAGATACACACTGCCCATTATAATGCAGTGCATCCTAAGGTCCGTACTAACATTCGTAATTACTAGATAGTTTTACTCCAAAACGAGTATCAATCAACGTGTGGCCCACAAAACTCGAAGTTCGAACCGGTTCGATGGAATTAAATAAAAGTAATTTCCTTCGCACTAAAAAGCAATGAATTTTAAAATATTAGGGGTTATAGTATGAAATTGCTGATTTGTACTGAAAAATTGAAATTGTTTTTTTTTTTAATTTAACATATTTATTTAATCAAAATATTACCATTATTATCTATACATTGCTGCCATCTAATAGAAGGCTCATTTTTGCCTTTGCGATAGAACTGTGGTGATCTAGATTCGACAAACTGTGTGAAAGCATTTTGTACTGCCTCCTGAGAAGAAAACTTTTTATCACGTAGAAAATTATGCAAATTACAAAAAAATGGTAGTTCGTTGGAGCAAGGTCTGGTGACTACGGAGGGTGACGAATGATTTCTAATTGCAGTTCCTGTAGAGTTAAAACGGTTTCTCGTGCTGTGTAAGGTCTCGCGTTTATGGAAAAGATAGAATATCAATGGTGAAGATGGGTTCATGAGTCGGGGCTGTTTCACTGCTAGTTTTGCTATCATTGTTCGGAGTTCAGCACAGTAGAAATCTGCAGTTATTGCTTGACCAGATTGGAGGAAGCTGTAGTGAATAACTCCGTGCTGAGACCACCACACAGTTACCATAAATTTTTTATTGGTAAGCTTTGCTTAAGGACACGGTTGCGGCGTTTGATCTAAGTTCAGCCATTGCAGTTTTTATTCATGGTTATCGTAAAGAATCCACTTTTCATCGCATGTCACAATTCGATCGAATATTCCTTCATTTCTGTGTTGATTCAACAAGGCAACACAAGTTTCAACACGCGTTTCTTTCAGCAGATCAGTCAAATCATGAGGCACCCATTTTTCATATTTTTTTTTTTATTTTATTAATTTCACCAAAATGAGTCAATATTGTAGATAAACCGTGCCGCTAATTTCTGAGTAGTTTGGCTCGGATCGGCTTCCACTATCTCTTTCAATTCATTGTTATTCAACTGTGTCTTCCACGTGGCTCGTTCTTCAATTCAAAGTTTTCATCACGAACGCGTTTAAACCAAAATTGCACGTTGATACAAAAATGAAGGAATATTAGATCGAATTGTGACATGCGATGAAAAGTAGATTATATACGATAACTAAAAAAATCTAATGGTTGACCTCAGGTCAAACGAAGCAACATTGATATCAAAACTAGCAGTCCCCTCTCCAATCGAAACATTGATATTGCGCGGTGTTTCTGCCGCGTTAGTTCCGCGTCGGAACTCGTATTCAAAAATCACTCGAATTATTGAAGTATCCATCTTTCTTGTCTAAGCTTAGTGAAAAAAAACTAAAAAAAATAAAAGAAAAAAGACATGAAGGGTCTATGTTAATTCGAAGCTATAACTATAAAACAGCAATTTCATACCTACTTTAACCCCTATTAACAATGTTATTTGTCATGATATACTTACGTTAAACAATATATTATTATTGTTGACACAGATTTTCTCCAACAGTGGAAATTTGTACAAACATTGTTACGTTTCTTTTCACCTTTTTATTAAAACATGAACCTATTTCGCGCCAATGCAAATTGCGTTCAATTGGTTAAACCAATTTAGTTTGTATTTTTGTTCGTCTTCCTCTTCAACACAATTGGCTTGAGTATTCGTGACAAAATTATCAATACCGGTTTCATTTGAATATAAATTAAAATAAATAAGATCTACAAAACTCTATTCGTGTCGTCTATAACTTGATTGTATTTTATCATTCTTGTATACATAAGAATATAAATTAATACTTTAATTAGGATGCACAGCGACCCATCTGGAAATGGAACCCTAACGATGATAATCTTCTGGATTTTTAAGTTTGTACTATCTCGCTTTGAAGACACTAAACTACCGAACAACATCATATCGAAACTTACTCAGCTTAAGAAACTATTCATAATGCCAAACATCCTTCAATGGAATTGTCACAGCATTAGTCACAAAAAGAATGAAATTATAACTCTTATTAATAAATACAATCCATGTGTCTTCAGGAGACATGGCTTAAGCCTGGATCCAGTTTTAGGATCCCGGATTACTCATGTCTCCGGAACTATAGGACTGATGGATAAGCTGGTAGTGCCATTTTAGTATCTAGGAATGTGATATTTAATCGAATTCCTTCCTTCTCACAGCAACGATATTTTTGCCGTTGCTATTAGAGCTAATAGTATTTATTTCCTTTCTATCTACATTCCTAAACCTAATCTCGCTCTACTTTCTAAATTAAAATCTTTTATTACTAGTCTTCCTTCACCTATCCTAATTTAAGGTGACTTTATTATTCATTATACTTCTTGGGGCTGTTATTAATTTGATTCTATTTCATGTTCTTTCCTTGATCTTGGTGATGAATTAGACTTGTATGTTTTGAATGACGGGAATCCTACTCTTAGAGTCCCTCCATCTTAAAATCCAAAGACTGCAATTTATCTCTCAATAACTTCTCCTTCTCTGGCTTTTAGCCTGTCCTGGTCAATCCTTTCTTCTACTCATGGTAGTGATTATTCTCTCAACACCCTCCCTTCATCCTCATCCTATTGCAACTCTTCCTCCACTCCTAACTTTTACCTCCTTGGTCTCTATTCAGAACTCATTTGAATCAAGAAATCTTAAATATTCCTTCTATTAAACTTGACAATATCCTTTCCTTTTATATATTGTTCAAAAACGCTATTCTAAAAGCTAAAGATAAATCTATTCCTCTCAAGAATTTTACTAAAAGGAAAATCTCTTCCCCTCCGTGGTGCGACCCTGAATGCACAGAGGCCTGTAAGATTTGTTCGGAAGCAGAAGACACTTATGCAGATGCTATGTGTCTTGAGAATTTCATGTTCATAAATTTTGGTTTCAAATTTTATTTGTGTAATTAATCCGAGAAGTGAGGGTTTTTTTTTATGGAATAGGAGGACAAACGAGCGTATGGGTCACCTGGTGTTAAGTGATCACCGCCACCCACATTCTCTTGCAACACCAGAGAAATCACAAGAGCGTTGCCGGCCTTTAAGGAAGGTGTACGCGCTTTTTTTGAAGGTACCCATGTCGTATCGTCCCGGAAACACCGCACAAGGAAGCTCATTCCACAGCTTTGTAGCACGAGGGAGAAAGCTCATTGAAAACCGCACTGTGGAGGACCGCTACATATCCAGATGGTGGGGATGATATCCTAACTTGTGGCGTGTCGTGCGAAGGTGGAATTCGGCGGCAGGAATCAGGTTAAACAGCTCTTCGGAACACTCCCCGTGATAAATGTGGTAGAAGACACACAATGAAGCGACGTCTCTACGCAAAATTATTATTATTATCACATTAAAAAAATGTTATGTAATAATATATTACACAACTATTGATTTACTTGTTAATAGACTGCGAAGTAGTCTGATGGTAATATTCGCTTCCTAGCCGTCGCGTTGCCTAGATTGCATCCGTATTAGATTTACTCCAGTTAAGAATCGATAAGTCCTAATGAAGGACTTGAATAAAATCAATGTTGAGCTTAAGGCGTTAGAACATTGTCAACTTAATATAGTATAAAGAGAACGTATAGAAAAATCCTAGTACAATATAATTTGAAATAAGATAATTTAAACGAATTAAATGGATATGGATTGCCCGAAATACCAACGAGTAACGGCCTTACAAATAAACTTGGATAGTATAGTTTTGTCATTCAAGATTGAACAATATTGAATTTTGACTTTTACGTGTGTCCAGAAATTGCCAATCTAATCATCGAAATTATCACTTCATTCCCACTTACTTTCTCAGTGTCTAAAATAGCAATAATAAAGAAAGGAGGGTAGATGACAATTATCCATTATGATAACGAGCGGTACGTGACGTCACTGTCACGTCACGTGACAAACGTCTTGGCTTTTTGTCTCGAGAGTTGGGTTGATGGGTTGCATAATCACCGCTTGCACGATCTCTTTATTACACTAATTTATAATTATAATAGGGTCACGTTTAATCTTGAATCTTGTTATAATATATTCTATGACTATTGAATATAAGTATTATAGAAACTTTTCATTATCATTTTACACCACGAACTCACAGACTAGTAAAAAAATAAGGACTCCGTGTCACCTTACATAACAGTGTAGCATCAAAACAAGCCGATTAACGTGTAAATACAAAGCCCCATGCACACATTTATTTACATTACTACAGGCCGATAGGCGGCTATTATGAGAATTTTCATCGTCTGTGACTGATCAGTTTGCGTCTCAATAAAATATTTTAAAAATGCCGCCGTGCGTTGTGAAAAAGTGTAAAAACGAATATATAGTTTCGTAGCCATATATGATTATTTAAGGGAGACAAAATTGTCTAATTAGTATCGCCCGTAACCACACACACACTAGCATAACGGTGCTTCACTTGCTAATATCACGGCGCGGAGTCCTTCTTTTTTTACTCGTCCGTGTAACTATGGTAATAATTCTCCCATTAATAGAATTTGTAAGAATTACAATGAAGTTTTTTCGAATGTCGACATTCATAATCGCAGGAAAAATATCCACAAAATTATTTAAATATTAATAGATACGAAAAATGTTACAGAAGCAATATAAAACGAACAAACACATAAACACACGCTCATATACACATAGACACACAAACACTTCCAAACATATAAACACAATAACCGATGATAACATTATAATTATAATAGATACAATATATTCCATTCGCATTCGTACGTATAATGTGGTTCCTATAATGTTCTTAAGGTACACATATTATTATGTTAAAGTAAGTTAAGTTGAATATTCATTGTTTTTATGTTTATATAGAGATACCTGTATTTGGTTGTTATGTGTATACTAATTCTTAAGAATCATTTGTAACATTTATGCTGTTGGTATTTTCAATAAATAAAGAAATTAACAGAATTATTGAACAAGAGAGTATAGTAGCCAGCTCGAGTTTAACCAGATAGAATTTGATCGATAAAAATATATGGAACTCATTGACGTACAATAAAAAAAATAGGCTCACAATCACGCTCAAAAATTGTCTGAAGCAAAACTCTGCCTAGGCGTCTTTTAGGCAGAGTTTTCGTTCAGTTTTGTTTCGACCGCGCTTTGAATACAACGTCAAGTAGTGACAAAGTATTCAGTTAAAACCTGTCTTAATAAAAACAAAGAATAGATTGTCGTGTTTTAGGTAAGTGCCTCTTTAAATAATAACTAACTTGACCGGGTGACCAGACTATTAACACTCACTAGTTGGAGAGGCACTGAAGGAAGAAGAATAGTTTTCACAGTACATGCCCTACTTACACTACTAACTTATTATTATTTTTTTATGGAAAAGAAGGCTTATTCCACCACACAAAGAAACTTATTCCACAGCTTGGTACGTGAAAGAAAGCTTTTTGAAAACCGCACTGTAGAGTAACGAAACATATCTAGATTTTTTTATTGTTATTATTTATTTAAACTATTAATCATTTACAGAATTAATCTTAAGTTAACATAGTCCTGCAAAACTGTTTGGACTGTTTGTCTGCACGATCAAGTCTCTTGTAATATATTGATGCTTATTTTAAGAACATTGATTTTATAAAAGTGTAATTAATAAATATTGTTAACAATATAATAAAAAACCTAATTTATAGGCATAGTTGACAATAAATATTTCTCAAGTTTAGTTTTGAATTTTCTCTTACTGGTCTCTAGTCGATGATCGATTGATAGGCCTAGATGATATCCTAATTTGTGGCGTTTTTTTATAATAAATGCAGTGCCGCTCAGGATTCTTGAAAAACCCAAAAAAATCTGAGCGGCACTACAATTGCGCTCGTCACCCTGAGACATAAGATGTTAAGTCTCATTTGCCCAGTAATTTCAATAGCTACGGCGTCCTTCAGATCGAAACACAGTAAAGCTTACACATTACTGCTTCACGGCAGAAATAGGCGCCGTTGTGGTACCCATAATCTAGCCGGCATCCTATGCAAAGTAGCCTCCCACTGGTAAAAGCATTGTTGACATTAAATATTTCTTAAGTTTAGATTTGAATTTTCTCTTACTGCTTTCTAATCCATGATCGATTGATAGATCTAGATGATATCCTAAATTGTGGCGTGACATACGAAAGTAGAATCGGCGGCAGGAATCAGGTGAAAAGGCTCTTCCGAATATACTCAATAATTCAGTAGAGAAGCGACGAGGCTTTTCTGTGCCGGGTCTAGAGTTATTGCATCAGGACGCTTACCATCGCGGTGGGTTAATACCATTAGGCTCTAAAAAAGTTGGTAAAATTATTGTAAAGGTTGATAAAAAAGGCATAAAAGGCATTTATTTTCTCAAAATTTATTCGTTTAGAATTCTTTTTGATGTCATTACTAATATACTAGATACTACTACCGCTTCGGAAACAAATGGCGCTCTGAAAGAGAAGAGGTGGCGCAAGAAACTCTCCCAGCATTCTTTTTGCGCTCTTTTTAATGAAATCGATAAAATAAATGTCAAATTATTATAAAGTCAAGCCATAAAGATTCATATCAACAAATATTTAATAATACCTACTTAAAAAAGCGATGTGATTTTCCAGACGACTAGACGAGCATAGTATAGAAGAAAATAGTTTCGATTGAATATCGTTTATCGGTACAGTACGATGATAAGGATAATCTCCCAAGAAACGCTCAAATACAACTTAATCCGTCGTCTATCAGTTCACCACATAACTTCTAACGAGTCTGTCCGATAAGGCTGTGATACACTGAAACATTTCTACACTCGTGTGGTATAAAAAAGGTATAAATGGCATACATTTTCTCAAAATTGATTCCTATATAATTGTTTTTGATGTCACTTCAAACACTACCACCGCTCAGGAAACAAATGGCGCTCTGAGAGAGAACAAGAGTCGCAAAAAACTATCCTAGCATTGTTTTTCGCACTTTTTTTTATAAAATATACGATATTGCTGTGTTAATGCTATAAAATAATAATAATCTTGTCCCAGGTTGTCCGATCACTTGGATAATCCACTGTGGAGTAATAGGATTTAAGACAGAGCCATTTTTTAATAACACATTTAAATTTATTTATACACAATGCATGAACAGTGGCTGGGACTTTGTTTTAAAAGTGTACATTTACTCTTATACAGGGTGGACCAAAAGTCCGTTTATAATTGGAATGATGATTAAAAAAAAATAATTACAGTAGATCAAAATTGTTTATTGTTTTCGATAGTAAACAAAAGGGGAATTTATTTCTTAAAAATCACATCATCCATATGCAATCCTTCATTATTCTGGCATTGCTGCAATCTAGAGCGGAAATTTTCGATGACAGCTTTACATGTTTCTGTTGAGATGTTTTGGATTTCTGTGCGAATACGATCCTTTAATTCGTCAAGAGTTACTGGGTTGGTTGGCTGGAATGCAGGGGTTTTTGATCACCATGACATAGTGTCACTCCAATAACGACAATTTTGTCTATTAACATGCCCATTTAGGTGGAAGTGTGCCTTGTTGAGAAAAAAATGTTTGTAAAACTGGTGAATCGCTCTACCATTTCGTTCGCAAACTGCAACCTAGTGGCATGGTCCTGAGGCCTTAATTCCTGCACCATTTGGATTTTATAGTAATGTAGACTTAAATCTTTCTTGAAAATGCGGTTTAATACATTATGTTGGCACGTTAAGGACAGCAGACCGCTTTCGAGTTGATAGTCCAGGTTGGTCACGAACAGACGATTATACTCGCTCCACGTTTTCGGGGTCCCTCGACGTTCTAGGCCGGCCAGATCGACTTAAATCCATTGTTGAAGACGTCTTCTCAAACTTGAGCACCCATTTTTTAATTAACACACCTGATGGAGCTTGATTTTTGTGTCGTATCTTGTAATGATTGCAAAACTTTCGTTGAGCTAAGGTCGCAGAATCGTTGTTGCGATAGTACTCGCGTACACAAAATGCACGTTGACAACTGCTAAACGACGCCATGATACTAAATTCCCATTGGCCGCTCTTGCAATGCGTAACCCTTCCACCCCCTTCCGCCGCCGTTGCTAGACGCGGCAACCGATTCAAATGTAAACGGTCCACCCTGTATATTATGATATATGGTATACATGAGATGTACTCAATATGTATTTTTTAAATAACTACTGCCGTATAGAAGTCGTAATTCAGCAAAATTCAATATTGATACTTATTGCCGCTTCATTATGTTTCCACACATATCCGAGCCTGTTGGGCGTTCGGCGTGCTTGCTTGCACAGTTTTCTGTTGTTTTTGCCGGTGGAAGTTATTTATCAATTCGTAAATAATTTTTGTTTTCTTCTAGTGTATATCACAATTTACTTATCTATTACTATATTACTATATTATACTTCGGCGGCAGGAATCAGGTTAAACAGCTCTTCGGAACCCTACCCGTGATAAATGTGGTAGAAGACACACAATGAAGCGACGTCTCTACGCAACGCCAAGTGATCCAGCCGTTCACAGAGCACTGAGTCCCCGACAATTCGAGCTGCTCTACGTTGCACGCGTTCAAATGGATCGAGCAGATACTGGGGTGCGCCAGACCAGAGATGACAGCAATACTCCATGTGTGGCTGGATCTGCGCTTTGTACAGCGTTAGAATGTGGGCCGGCTTGAAGTATTGCCGTGCTCGTCCCTTATTTTTATAAAAAAAAAAGAAATAGGCGCCGTTGTAGTACCCATAATCTAGCCGTCAACCTGTGCAAAAAAATGTTAAGTGTTCATTTATTATATTATACATAAATCAACAGGGATACATTGTGGATGCACCCCAAGGATCCTCATAATCTTTAATCAGGTAGTAGACAGGCCTCCTAATGAGAAAAATAATGAGCGTCTGTAGGGAGTCAAAGCCTCTCGCAATCAACACCTCCCATGTCCAAGTCTACTTTTTTGCTGAAACTTTTCCAGGTCGAACTTTACTTAATAAAGCTTAGTAAAGGTATTTAAAAGTGGATTTAATAGAAAACACTTGGAAGGGTTAATTTACTGAGATATATAACATCTTGAAAAGGTTATCAGTAATATTAAGATACAGATAGCGACTTCGCCGATGATAATTTGAATTTGAATATAATACATAAAAATGATATTTTTATATATCAAAATAATCATAATAAATTAGAACAAAATTGTTTGATACATTGCTCCCGTTGAAATACTAATGATAAATACTAGCGTACTGTAATACGAATAAAAAATTTTAAGATAGTTAAAATGTCTTGTATAATTATTTAACATCCGGACGATCAACCTTGTTCGTATTTTTAAGAATGAACAAAACTTGAAGAAAAAAAACATAATAGGACATCTGGATTCGAACCGGGAATACATCTTCAGATTTCCGGATCACCCAATGTCCCATCTGAGCTATTATAGTCTTGTATATAGTGGCGAAATTTACTTTTGTATTCTAATGTTATTATAGCTGTTTCTCATTAAAAGACGGATATTTTTTTTGAATTGAAACCTAGCTAGATCGATTGATTACCCCCGAAATTCCCTGTATACTAAATTCCAAGATTCTGATTACATATATACAAGAATTGCTCGTTTAAAGATATAAGATTATAGAAGACATTACAATATAGTTATTATTTCATTTTAAATAAACCTGTCAAACTTTGTAAAAGGCAATAAATGGACATAGTTTATATTATTAATTTGTAAAAGAGAAATGCTGTAAAGTTTGTTTTAATAAATAAATAATAATGATTAAGAGAAAATATTTCAAGAAATAAAAATATCTAAGAAATAATAATAGCTCTATAATAGCTGTTGAAACTCAGCAGTTAAATAAGAAACTGTTATATTTATAACGTTAACATTTAACGTCGCGGGTAGGAAGAGAAGGCGCACTCCATCGTTACTCCGTCTACGGTCAAGGTGACTTATTCGGAGTAAAAAAAGGCATAAAAGGCATAGTTACAGAAAATTCGATGCAACAGTTAAACTTTGTCTTACTTTTCTGTATGAGATATTTAGGAATAATATTTGTGCAAATACAGAGAGGAATAAAGAGAGTTAAAGAGATCTTTTAATTACCAATTCAATCAAGAAACGTTGTAGAAACCTTTCTGAGAAAATTTAAAGTAAAAATGAGCAAATATTATATTTTGTAGCAAAGTGTACACGCTAGCAAACAAGAAGGTATGCTTTACTAAATAACATTTTAAATGAATGTCTTAATTAATAGGTTGTAGTAGATACCATATAAAATATTAAGTTTTGCAGGTATGACATAAAGCGTCGTTATATCAAAGTTATAATATTATGTCCTTTGAATGTTTCATTTTAAAATATAGAAAACTGTTCAAATATTATCCATGTTGTAATTTTTATTGCGTGTACATTTGCTAAGTTTGGTCTTTAATCAATTCGACACGTGTTTTGCATCTTCACGATGCATCGTGAATCGTGATGCACGATGCGTGCCAAAATTCTGGCACGAGACTTATAGAGAACCAATATTTTTTAAATATTACAAAGAAAATTTGAACTTTCACTTTTATTTATAAAAATTGGGTAAAAAGGCATAAAAGGTATTTATTTTCTCAAAATTGATTCCTTTAAAATTCTTTTAGATGTCATTTCTAATAACTACTAGATACTACTACCGCATCGGAAACAAATGGCGCTCTGAGAGAGAAGAAGCGGCGCAAGAATTCTCGTACGCACTTCATGAGCTTTCAAAAGTCGCTCATAGACAAACTGTTCTGACAGCGTATCATGGATTGTTGTATCCAACTTACGTTACGGTATAATTTTCTGGGAAAACTCATGCGAAAAAGATATAATTTTTAAAGCCCAAAAGGGATAGTTGTAAACCCTTCTTTAACCAACTTAAAATTCTTACTTTGACCTCACTATATATCTATGAAATAATATTATTTGTAAAAACTAACCCTGATGCATTTGTCAGAACATCTGAAATCCACAATATTAATTTGAGAAGCAAGAATAGATTACGTTTACATGGCAGCAACACAGCTTCGATGTACAATAGTGTTCTTGAAATGGCGCCGAGAATATTTAACAAGATACCTACAACTATCACAGAACTTAAGTTGACGTGTTTTAAAAAGAAACTATTTAATGTGGTAGTGACAAAATCGTACTATTCCATAAAATACTTCTTTTCAGATGCAACACTCAATTAACATTTTTTTAAATATCATTTTGCTTAGTTTGGTTTCTTTTTACCAATTTCACTTGTTATATGTTATTTCAAAATATTCAATTATTGATATGTACATCAATTAACTGTCATTGTGTATAAATATATTTGTTTGACTTGTTATTAATTACTATTTGTACGCCACAGCATGCGGGCAAGGAATGGAGAACTTTTATTGTGATTTGAAACATCTGTGTATACCCATGACTACAAATAAATGATCTTATCTTATCTTATCTTAAAGAAACTCTCCCAGCATTCTTTTTTTGCGCTCTTTTCAATAAAAATATACAATATTGTACAGTCATTTCTATCGCTATAAAATAATCATAATCTAGTCCCAGGCTGTCCGATCACTTAGATCCATTTTTTAATAAAACATTAAAATTTATTTATAGATAATGCCTGAACAGTGTCTGGGACTTTATTATAAAAGTGTATACATTTACCCTTAAAGATATTATGTATCTTATGAAGCCTACTAGAATTAGTTACAAGTATAATTAATAACACAATCATTTACTCATACGATGTGGCGGGCGCAGTGTGACGTGTTCGGGGTTGTGTTGTTAATCTTGTAATGAGTTATAATTCAAATCATGTTATCATCTTATGGTTTATCACTTCCATTGACAACTTACATTACTGGCTAGTACTAATACCTTCTCATGTTCTCATTCAACATAATTGTATACTATTTTAGTTACAGAAAATTCGATGCAACAGTTAAACTTTGTCTTACTTTTCTGTATGAGATATTTAGGAATAATATTTGTGCAAATACAGAGAGGAATAAAGAGAGTTAAAGAGATCTTTTAATTACCAATTCAATCAAGAAACGTTGTAGAAACCTTTCTGAGAAAATTTAAAGTAAAAATGAGCAAATATTATATTTTGTAGCAAAGTGTACACGCTAGCAAACAAGAAGGTATGCTTTACTAAATAACATTTTAAATGAATGTCTTAATTAATAGGTTGTAGTACCATATTATAAGATATTAAGTTTTGCAGGTATGACATAAAGAGTCGTTCTATCATAGTTATAAAATTATGTCTCCTCACCTTTGAATATTCAATTTTTTTTTATGGAATAGGAGGTCAAACGAGCGTACGGGTCACCTGGTGTTAAGTGATCACCGCCGCCCACATTCTCTTGCAACACCAGAGGAATCACAAGAGCGTTGCCGGCCTTTAAGGAAGGTGTACGCGCTTTTTTTGAAGGTACCCATGTCGTATCGTCCCGGAAACACCGCACAAGGAAGCTCATTCCACAGCTTTGTAGTACGAGGGAAAAAGCTCCTTGAAAACCGCAGTGTGGAGGATCGCCACACATCCAGATGGTGGGGATGGAATCCTTACTTGTGGCGTGTCGTGCGAAGGTGGAATATAGAAAACTGTTGAAATATTATCCAGCAACTATTGTTATTTTTGGAGTCCGTGTCATGATAGGTTTGTAATAACATACATCGTTATAGGTGAGATGTGTCGTGAGTCGTGAGGAGGCCAGAGCGGGTCGCGGCGGAAGGACACCGATTCCAAAAATAACAATAATCGTAACTAGAATTAGATTAATTAATTAAATTGTATAAAAAAAACGCAATTATTTTCATACTTTTTAGTGCATATTATATCTATTGCTTTGAAATAGTGTTTTTGAAGTCGGTTGTTTTTTTGTTAAAATTTTTATTGAGTGTAAATTCCGCTATGTTTTGTCTTTAATCAATTTGGCACGTTTTTACACGAGGCATCCTCAGGAGATTTTGAGTCGCCAAATTCTAGCACGACACTTAGTAAAGAGAACAAATATTTTCTTAATATTACAAAGAAAATTTTAAAGTAGATAACTTATACAATTTTTTGGAATAACATGTAACTTACCCTTTATTTATAAAAAAATGGGTATGTGATAAAATCGGAAAGATTTCATACAAAGTGTGAGGTTATGGTATTTTTATTTAAATGATGAGGCTGACTTGACATTAAATTACCTAATTTACATTATAAAACACCACACAAAATCATTTTAATTGAAGCATAAAATATAACGTTATGTTTTTGATAGTCTCGATGTCCCACTTCAATAGAACACAATACCCATCAATAGGTTTCACGTACACGATCTATAATTTATGACGTACATTGTTACTGGTATCCATTTTGTTTCGAAATATCTAGCTATTTCATAAATATTCGAGCTTTTGAGTATTACAATAATAATAATAAATAAAATAAAAGTTTTAAAAAATTCTCCATAATAAATAGTGGCAAGAACCTCCTTTTAAGCATATAAAGAATGCTTTAACATACTTTGAGAACATAATAATATTATAAAACGAGCGTGTGTGTTAGTGTGTGTGTGAGTGTGTGTGTGTGTGTTAGCGTATGTGACGTAAGAGCAACTCAGTAAAATACTTTACCTTTATTTTATTTAATAATTATTTTAGCCTATATTGATAAACTTAATCCATCATTTTTTATACGAAAATATAAAAAAGAGTCGGTGTCGCAATAGAAAGAAAGAAATAAATAGATTAAAACGTTGATTCTCACCACGGAACCCCTGGTTCGATCCTCGCCCGCCACATATATGTGTCTTCAGTTTTCGAATTCATAATATGTACGTTTATTCGATGCTTTAAGAGGTCGGCAACGCTCTTGAATCGTACGTAGATAGTTTGGTCCGCGTTGATCATTTTTTGATCAGGTTACTCCTCCATAAATAAAACGAAAAATGTTCATTATGCCTATCATTTAAAAGAATAAAGTAACCTTCTTTAACAATTCTTTAAGAGTTTGACTTTGACATATATATGTCGTAATTATATTGTCTAAGCTGTGATATTACAATTTCTCTAGTGATACTATTATACGGTTAGTAAAATAAAGAAATGAAGTCGCTTGACAATTTAACGGCCTGCTTTTAGTGAAATTGTAATTTCACGGGTACACTACAGTGATATTAAAGATCAAAGAAATGAACATCTTGACTGTTGCTTCTCAATATATTCTTGATAATGTTATGTATGTTCATAGGCACATAAGTGAATTTGTCATAACCATAATGTTAATACCAGGAACAGACATAAGCTTATAATGCCTACTACTCGGCTAAGTCAAGCTAGTAAGTGTTTGGAGGGGCGATGTATATGCTTTGAACAACTATTACGTTATTCAGAAGAATTATAAAAAAAATGTTTGTGTGGTAAAAGTTAATGTAGAGCGACCACCTTCAGGCTGTTAAATAATAAGTTTAATTATACAATGTTACTTTGTAAACATATTTATTGATGAAAAAAAGCCCGCTGAGTTTGTTGCGCCCGTTCTTCTCAGGTCTGAGGCATTCATTTTGGAATGGGTGGTAATTTTGTGTCTTTCAATAAGTGATAATATTTATGATAATTTGACAAATTTACTGGTCATTTTTTTATGAGGCCGTCTCTGATTGGTCTGTTTTTTATACTTATTGTAGTATAGTCATTATTTTTAGGTATGCATTAGTGTAATAAACTAATTGTTATCAAAGCTAATTGGCCCTTGCACTACTATTTCAGCAATAATTTCAGATCGAAAATTGTACACACGCTCCAAAGTTACCTATTATTGTTTAGTAAATTGCCAATGCAAAAAAAAACAATTAGAACGTTCGACGTCTCACATTGCTAACTTCATTTGTAATATATGTACGAGTACTTACCTAGATTTAATATAATATCACTGTACCTATAGTGTACCCGTGACATTACAATGTCACTAAACCAGGCCGTTAAATTGTAAGAAATGAAGTATATTGACAATCTACCTTTTTATTATAATATCACTAGTGAAATTGTAATATCACTGCTTTGACAATATACCTGCGACTTATATAAATAAGCAAAACTTCGTAACAAACAAAGTCACTTTGTAAGGCGCTCTATATTATTAATTGTTATTGTAATAGTCTTTTATATAATATCTATAAGCAAACACACCCATCGATAATTCATATACAATATTTGACTATCAAGCTTTAAAGAAAAGATAGTTAACCCATTATAACCATAATCTATGTTACGACACGATAAAATAGATCTTAGCGCTTTAGCGGTAACTACTGTAGCAACTATTAAAGACATATTACAACGAAGACGTCGATCCTTCTAGAAGCACTTAGCTCTCTACTTAGTGACTGAACAGTTATACGCGAGCACATCGGCTCCAATTATGTGTGACGTTGACGAGTCCGTAATTGCTCCTACTCAACGCAAAGGTTCCTTCGCTCGCTAAACTGGTATTTAACTACTAATGTGGATATTATGGAAGTTGAATTGCAGTATGATTAGTAATATAAATTAAATTTGTAACAAAGATTTATGAATGATGCGGGCTCGAACCCGCGACCTCGCGCTGGTCCTTTTCGACCAGTATCGTTTGCAGTTTCATTACCGTTAGGTATATGTCATGATATTTCGTGCTACCACCGTTTTGTTTTTGAGGTTTTCATCGTTACGTTTTGACTTTTATTGTTAGTAGTTCTGTAGTTTGTGTTGTTCTGTGTCGCTATAATAGTACTGCCAGAAAAATAAATATTTTTCATCAGAATTCTTTCATTGACGACCTGTATAGCCGAGTGGTTAGCGATCCTACCTACTAAGCTAGAGGTCCCGGGTTCGAATCCCGATAGGTGCAAGCATTTATATAATGAATATAGATGTTTTAATTTATTTATGTATGTTTAAGTAAGTATATTGTATTAAATATATCGTTGTCTTGCAACCCATAACACAGGCTGTATGCCTAATTAGGGGCAAGATAAGTTGTGTAAAAAGTGTGTCAATATTGGAACGAAGTTCCTTACGGCATGCTTGGAGGGGATAGGGATTTTGCTGCGCGACCGAACTGAAAAAAATGTGATAGTAAAACCGTAAGAAGAAATCTGTGGAAAAAAGTGCGTGGAAAAGTGCGTGGAATAAAACCGTTAAATGAGACGTGCGCAGGCGTGACAGTCGCATACACAAGCGAGTTGTGTATATATTATCAATATTATTATATTAATATATGATAACGATTATAGCAATATTAGAACGATTTTTTTTTGCAATTTGTGTCGATTCTACATTAGCCGAAGGAACTTCGTTCCTACCTGATGTCCCACGACACCACATCATTTTATATCATTGTCTTTATAAACTTCGCCGATGTCAAGTATATAATTTTATATTTATTTTTAATATTATTATTTTTCATCATTATAATAGTGATAATCAGCATCATAACACAACATTCTTAAATCAATCTATAATACTGAAAAAAATAATCGTTATTTATTTATTAATTATAATATTCTAGTGATGCTTGTTTTGCACACCGTAACAAAGCGACGATGTGATGCCATCGACATCAGGTCCAGAGATAATGTAACCGGTAAGTCAAAAAATATAGGTTCATGTTAAGTGATCACCATAAATTATTGAAGAAAACCGTCACCTAAAAACACTGCATCTTATGGTACAAGTATTATTCCGATCGGTTCAGTAGTTTTCGCAGAATAACCGAAGGTAAAAAACGGTTTATTAGTATAGATTCATGTACTTTATGCATATTCCTAACTAGCTTTATATAATAGACAACACTATTGTTGTTTTTACTGTAGACTTAGAATATACCAGTTTACCAGTGGGATACTTTTTTCCACAGGATGCCGGCTAGATTATGGGTACCACAACGGCGCCTATTTCTGCCGTGAAGCAGTAATGTGTGAGCTTTACTGTGTTTCTGTCTGAAGGGCGACGTAGATAGTAAAATTACTGGGCAAATGAGACTTAACATCTTATGTCTCAAGGTGAAGATTTTTCAAGAATCCTGAGCGGCACTGCATTGTAATGGGCTGGTCGTGTCAATTACCATCAGCTGAACGTCCTGCTCGTCTCGTTCACTACGTACTAGGCTTATAGACGACCCGACATCCCGAGAATGCGTAAACAATTATTCATTTATTAATTTACTTTATTAGAGACAAAAACCGAAACAAAAGATTAAATAAACATACAAACTATAACTAACTAAAATAATAACAAATGAGGACATAGATATTAAAGATAAAAGCGACATCTGCTTAGGTGCAAGCGTGCACGTACAGCTTACAATAAAAGTTAATCGTAGCAAAGGTAAGTAAATCTTGGTAAAAGTAAGTTATATAATTGTAAAAATATAAAGAAACAAAAATAATAAATTTTAAGTTTCATTAGAACTGAATATTTCTTAAAGATAAGTTTTAAAGGTGAAAAGGGAGCACGAAAACATATCAATGTTATTCAACGTGAGATTATGTATTAGTGTACATATTCTGTGAAGTGGCGCACGTTTACCAATATTGGTCCTAGTCTTAGAGAGGTGGAATAAGTTTTGTGATCTAGTGGCTATAGATGGTACACGGAAATTAATCTCAGATATTGGGATGACTTACGGCCGTTCCCAATATACTGTCTACAGATTGAGATAAACTACTACCTTCTACTGTCAGTAATTAGCTGTCAATAATCTGAAGCTGTCCGAATATAACCGATAAGTTATTCTTATCGCCTTATATTGGGACGTGTGAGTTACAATTTCCATACAAACTTCTATCGCTGGTAAGCTATAGGTCCTCCCATTGGCAGACAGCGTGGACGGATAAGGTGAGTTACCGTGAATGGGACGACGTATAGCTTACCAGCGATAGAAGTTTGTATGGAAATTGCAATAAGGCGATAAGAATGACTTATCGGGTATATTGGGACAGCTTCAGATTATTGACAGCTAATTACTGACAGTAGAAGGTATTAATTTATCTCTATCTGTAGATAGATACTATATTGGGAACGGCTGGTAATCTCGCCATTACTAATTTTATACAGCGTTACTACGTCAATTAATTAATTAACCGTCATCATAATATTTGTCAATTTGTGCGTTAGCTAGTGGCTTAGTATTCAAAATACTAAGGCGTGGTTGCATCATAACTTTAGCAATAACAAACATGTTAAAGTAAGTTAAGCAAAAAATATGTTGCACCATTTGACATTTATTAAATGGTGTCATATCTTTAACTGTTAACCGTAACCGTCCAATCTTCGCTGGTTAGCGGCCGTTTTCAATAACGTATCTCTAGTTACGGATACATTACTGTCACCATTTAATGAAACGATCTTATCTATCCATAGTTATGTGCAATACAATTATAGTTTTTTTTATATAACAGGGGGAAAACGGGCAAGAGGCTCACGGGATGGGGAGAGGTGAGGCAACCGCCCATGGACATCCGCAACAACAGATGTGTCAAGAAATGCGTTGCCGGCCTTTAAGGTGGGAGTATGCTTTTTCCTTGAAGGTCCCTGAGTCGTATCTGTTCGGGAAAACCGCAGCCGGTAATTGATTTCACAAAGTGGCTGTGCGAGAAAAGAAAGAAATTTCTAACGAAACGCTAACCATGTGACGCCGAATTTGCGCCTTATAAAGTTGCAGGCGGTGGCTTTTAGTGAAGTACTGTCTCGCCTTACTGAGTACACCAAGCTATTTAGAGGCCAGTTTGGCCTTCTCTTCCAAGTGACCACGGAACTGAACGGCGCTCGATATATCGTCGCCAAGTATGCCAATACAGGCTATGGCAGTTAGAGGAGTGATCTCGAATCGAGGGGATACGACAAAGGGAGACTTTTTAGTGGTGAACACACAAACTTGTGTCTTCTTGGGGTTGAATTGGACTAAATTTTGTCGGCCCTTGTGTCTGAAATCGAGACTTTGCTAAGCATAGTCTCGAATTCAGACACAAGTTTGTTCCGGTTCTCATCGACAGTATCCCGGGACATGTTGGCACGGCCGGTGAAGGAAGCATACCCTGTGCTGTCGTCTGCATAGCAATGAATACTGTTTATTTGCAGCATATCATTGATATGCAGAAGAAACAGTGTAGGGGATAGCACGCAGCCTTGCGGTACACCAGCGTTTATGGGTTTTAAGTCGGAGCATGCATCGTTGATAACAACCTTGATGCTCAGATCGGCCAAGAAGCTAGCGACCCATTTGCACAACTTCTCGGGAAGCCCATAGGATGGCAGTTTCACCACCAACGCCTCTCCCTTCGACTCAACCGCTTGCGCCCATTTATGGGTGAGGTATGCAAGAATATCACCAGCTGAGCGACCCTGACGGAAACCGTACTGGCAGTCGCTGATCAGCTGGTGCCCCTCTAGGTATCCCAAGAGCTGGTAGTTGATGATCGACTCCATTACTTTGGAGAAAATTGAGGTTATGGAAATGGGGCGGTAGTTGGACGGATCCGAGCGTACACCTTTCTTAGGGATCGGGTGCACTAAAGCCGCCTTCCACTACTAATGATGAGTAGGAGAGCCGGAAAATAGTCCAATGCTTTATGTCGATAGGTTATTGAAATGTAACTAAGCGTAAAAGGATAGATTTGTCTACCTCTCGTAAATTAAACTTAGGATAAATAGGGTTTTGAAAACGGCTGTAAAGCTATTGTTACTGTTAAGTAGCTAAATAACGACCTGTCAAAAGATTCAGATAAATGTTTGATATCGGCTTGATATTTCACTTTATAACTTTAACTTTAACTATGCCAACGAAATGTTAAATTTATGAATCTTAATCCTTTAAAAAGTATTTTATTTAAATGTAAGATGTTAACTTATTACATGTTGAACACTATCGTAACGGCTCCTGTCAAACCTAGAGTTTATAAACGCTATGTAGATGACACCTTTTTAGTGTTAACCACGGATAAAATAATTGTATTTCTAGAACATATTAACTCAATTCATTCAGATATTACATTCACATTTGAAAAAGAAAGCAACAATCGACTGCCTTTTTTTGGATATTTTAGTTATACGCAAAGCAGACGGTTCAATAGGCCACACTATTTACAGAAAAGCAACCCACACAGATAGGTACCTAAACGGTGAATCCCATCACCACCCATCACAACTTCTTTCTGTCGGTAAATGTTTGTTTCAGAGAGCCCACCGCCTATGTGATGCTGACCACCTCAATGAGAAGTTGTAGCATATCAAGAAAGTACTCCATGAGAACAAACTGCGGCCTCCTCGTCAGCATCGGAACAGAGTTAAGGCGCCAACAGTGCCACGTCAACCAGCCTACCTGCCATATGTAAAGGGTATTACAGACAGAATTAGCAGGATCCTAAAACGTGCTTCAGTTAATACTATTTTCAAGCCACACAAGAAGATCCAGCAATTCTTGAGACCAGTTAAGCGTAATATTCCACTGCAAGATGCAGGTGTCTATAAACTGGACTGCGACTGTGGCCTGCCTTACATTGGGCAAACCAAACGTAATATCTCAAGCCGACTTAAAGAACACATTGCGGATATCAAACACAGACGTCACTCTAAGTCAGCTGTATGTGAACACATAACAGACCGTCCTAACCACTACATCTGGTTCGACCAACCAAAAGTTTTGGGAAAAGAGAATAGATTTCTCTGAATACTGGTACGTGAAGCCATCGAAATTAGAAGACACCCAAATTTCAATAGAGAAGATGGTCTAAAATTATATAAATTATCTAACACCTGGGATCCAATAATCTCTAATTTAAAACCCATAACTACACATACCAAAAAAGAAGAGGACACTGTCAGTAAATTTTGCCTAAAACCATCTGTGTACAGCAAATACCACCTCCGAGGAAATAAATGGCGCTAAACTTCATAATGACAACTATGACAAATACTATCTTTGACTCACTTCATCTGCAGTCCCCCTGAAAACGAGATCTGGAAAGGTCTTGAAACGTCGGGTTAACTAAAATAAAAATGTAACTTTTTACGCAAACATCTAATGTAAAACCGTTACAATTACACGCGTTTTAATCCTTTAGAAGTGTTTTATTTAAACTATCGTATCGGGTTATAATGCTTGAAATTTCAGGAGTAAAATATATCAGATCATAAGCAGTGTTAGATATTTTTTATAGGTAAGATTGAAGAAGAGTGCTGAGGATTTTTGATTGAAATTTTAACCGACATTATAGGCCGGCTAATCACTTTGAGATATAAGATGTTGCTATTACTAGATATAGAACCCTATAAAAAACACAATAATGCATGCACATTACTGCTTCAAGGCAACCTCTGCCACATTCCTGCCGCTAAATTCCACTTTCGCACGACACGCCATTAATTAAGATATAATCCCCGCCATCCAGATGGCGGGGATTATATCGCCACCGTGGAGGAACGCCACACATCCAGATGTGTGGCGTTCCTCCACGGTGCGGTTTTCAAGCAGCTTTTTTCCACGTACAACAAATCTGTGGAATGAGCTTCCTTATGCAGTGTTTCATGTGGTGAGTGCAGTGGTCATTATAATATACGTGACTTAATAGCCGTACCGGATCTTGAAAGCATATTTACTTTTTTTTTTAACATATTGCATTTGTGTTTTATTATTCCTTATCTGTCATACTGCGAGGGCCATTTATAATGCATGTTATAATTCATAACACATTGTGAAGAAGATTTTCGTACATGAAATAATACTAACGTTTCGTATTTGAGGATAAGAAAAATGGGCGACAAATGTGCGACATGAATAATAATATCAAATGCGGTCTGCGGATCTTTACTACGAACACTCCTAATAATTTTGTTTAATATTACCTTTTAAGATAATCTGTTTCGATGATGGGGTGGATGGGTATAAATCTAAAGCTTTTATAAATCAAAATAATTTTGCATTTTATGTTTCTTTTGTTTGATGCAAAATAGATGCCATTTGGTCCCATAAAAATTTTACATTGTTTGGCCCAGTAGTTTTCATTTTATGAACATTTATATAAAAATTTTCATCTACCTGGATCACATAATTGTTTTCTATGTACGGCTTTTTTTTTGGAGTTGTCATTCAAGTTGATTATATATTATTATTAACTGACACTAAAACGTAAAAAATAAAAAATAAACTACGTTTAAAAAACCGACTCCAAAAACTGAAAAGTATCAATTAACTAAAATTTAATAACCTTTACCTTTAATATTAATAAAAAACTATTATTTGTATATGATACATATTGATAGCTTTGAAGTCGGTGCCAAGCCAAATGTAATAAAGGTACCTACACTCGCCAAGCGTGACTTTGAGCGGGATAGCTTCGTCTAGAAACTCAATCAGACAGACACGCATGGCCAGACAACCTAAATAAATACAGTAAGAAAGCTGTTTATAATATTAAGTTTTATTTTGTGTAGGGCTTGGCACTGACTTAAAACCTATCAATATGTAGCACATACAAATAATAGTATTTTTTTAATATTAAAGGTAAAGGTTATTAAATTTTTAGTTATTTGATACTTTTCAGTTTTGGAAGTCGGTTTTTTTTACGTAGTTTATTTTTTATTAATTAACGAGTACAGTAGATCCAAATCCACACACATGGTCATATAAAAAATATAAAATTGTTAAATAAAAGTATTAAGGTAGCATTAAAGTAACGATAATAAAGATATAAGAAACTATAAAAAATTAAAATGTTAATAATAATCTTATTATACATATATGTAATTAATCCAGTGTCCTGGTGTTTGTTTACAGTAAACTCCTAAACTAATGAAGGGATTTTAATGGGGATATAACTTAATGGAGTGCAGTTTAATCCAACTTGAGAGATAGGACAGTTTTTATTTCTATTTGGGACCCATAATTATTTTTATTTCCAATATTTGTTTTGTATGGACATATTTTCTATGAGAAAATTTATTGACGCACGGTTTGACAGTTATGCTGTGAAACAGTTTTATTATAACAACAGGAAGCATATTTTAAGAAATAATTCTTGATTTTATAAAAAATGTTATTGACCATTTTATAAATAACAGTACCTATTTCATTTATTATGTAAAGAAAAACGTCTGTACACACGAAGCAAATCCTGATAGCATGATCATCAATCCACAAGTAGCGCTCGTTCACGAACATGACAAATGGAATAGATAACGCCTCGTTCGGCCATACCTCAGGGCAGGAAACAACCTGCCTCATGACGTCGCCACAAGCAATAAGATCTAAACGAGCATGACGAAGTCTACTACAAGATCTCAACCAAACAACAAGGCAATATAATGTGTATCCACATAATATTATGAGATATTCACTAAATACAAAAAAGTATAATAATGTCACCAAAAAAGCACAGTTGTTTTGGTGCGACAGATAACTAAATCATTCAAACCCACTCGAACGATTGGCTTAGTTGGTAAGAGTGCACTTCACAGTTTCTAGAAATTTTCCTTATGTGCATGTGTAAATGTAAGTGTCCAAGAATTGACCCTTGGGGTACCCCCATGTTGAGAGCTGTTGCATAAGCATGGAATCAGAAGACCATAGTGGCGTAGCTTCCTTACCAGCGTGTGTTGAACGCAATCAATGTATTCTTCATTGAAACAAAGCGGAATGCTTTGCTGATGTAAGAATTGAACTTGAAATATTTGAGCATATGAAGTGTGTGCACTTATATCACGGGGGGCGTGAGTAAGAGAGTGTGGAAGGTTTGAAAGTGATTGTTTGATCGTGGCCGATTTGGGCGGCTTGCTCTATCCACCAAAATGGGTTCCCCCACTTCCACATTAATTGGAATTAGGCACGAATTCATAATGTGGGGCTACAACAATTAATTATTGTAAGGTGACCATAAATTGGGAGCTGAGTTGATTTGTTCGTGATTGTTTTGGTCATGTAGTGATTTTTATGATAACACATCGCCAATTTGTGTTTCATTGATATTTTACAAATATTCTCTTATATTATATCCTATGATTGAAAAACTTGCCAAATTAAAGAAAAAAAGTTACACTAGGTACTATACTATTGGGATGATGATTATATTGTGCATAATGAAATTTGATTTTAAGTAAAGAAGTTTTCTCATAAAAGGGTTCATTTCTTTTGTTTTTGCTAACGTACGATACTCATTATCGCACCTCTGTGTTCACGGAACTGTGTTTGTAGATAAAGTCAAGCCCTTGAGCACTCAATACGAGTCCGGATAAAGGGCGCCATTATTTTTCTCATTAGTCGAGCCGAACCACGCCCAAACACTGCTGGCACAAAATTACTGCCGTTATCTGCTACATTGCAGTGATTTAGCTTCGAATATAATTGTTATTTCAACCAACTATAGATGGAGAGGATTTTCACGGGGCTGGTAGAGAGGTACATAGGCCATAACTGTTTTACCAAATATTAGAAACGTCTTTCTTATATTATAATCTTCTTAAAGTTTGATATAATCCTAGTTTTCTATTTGATCATTGGATAATTTATTCAGCACAGATTGTGATTTCTCCAGCGATTCACGAGGTTCTTCTGCAGACGTACCGCCTACGGTTTAAATGCTAAAACGAAGACCAACCTGCAAACATATTTTAGGAAAAGCCTATAGATATTTTTCGAAATAAAGATAAATTTTCAGGGGAAATTCCTGTGACTAAAGCAATGATGTTCCATATAACTTTTATGGTGTCCAGTTGAGCTACCTGGAAACGTTGATATCGTCAAAGAAGGTTATTTATTAATTCTTAATGATACATCAACAGTACACAGTTATAACAATTACATATTGCACTATTTAAAAAATTATATTACTGATGCGAGTACCAATAACAGATGTACACAACATTCACAGTTGCTGCTGTGACAATTATTATTAACTATAATATAATATAAAATAAAATTTAATAACAATTCAAAGTTGATTATAGATTTTAAGTTACATAAGTTCAATTATTAGATATAAAAAATATATTTTTATTTATTTTAATGTTTCCGAAGATTACGTTTAAATTCCTGTAGACTATTGGAAAATATGTCTAAGTTCACTATTTCTTTATTTATCTCATTATACTGCCTAAGCAGTCGTGGTACTGCTGAAAATGAGCCTCAGTTTGTTCCATAGCGTAAAACATTGTCAAAATAATGACAACTTTACAAACCGTTTCGAGTTAAACATCTTTCAAGCTTTTGATTGATTTTGACTTAATTTCGTCTGCAAATAAGTAGGGTCTTGTAACTTAGTTTATGTCGGGATTATTTAATAAGCATTAATCATAGTAAACAATTTGTTATTCTAAAGTGATAACCCTCACTCCTGGGATTACATAATAATTATTAAATAAATTATATTTGTAACCAAAACTTACGAACGATGCGGACCTCAGACCCGCGGCCTCTCGGGTCCCTCCTAGCGCTCTTTCCAATTGAGCCAACCGTTCGAGTACGCATGAGTCGCAAATTTTTGTAAATCTAGTTCAACTTTCATTTGAAAGAGCGACATCTCAAGACTATTTGCTAATATGCAATTATCGGGGTTAGTAGTTTATCAATAATAAAGTAGATCCTGTTGATGGAGCCACACCCTAAGAGCTGAGCAAAATATACCAAATACCATACTACGATTTAACTTCTATAATATCCACATTAGTAGTTAAATACCAGTTTAGCGAGCGAAGGAACCTTTGCGTTGAGTAGGAGCAATTACGAACTCGTCAACGTCACACATAATTGGAGGCGATGTGCTCGCGTATAACTGTTCAGTCACTAAGTAGAGAGCTAAGTGCTTCTAGATGGATCGACGTCTTCGTTGTAATATGTCTTTAATAGTTGCTACAGTAGTTACCGCTAAAGCGCTAAGATCTATTTTATCGTGTCGTAACACAGATTAAGATTATAATGGGTAAAAGATAGTTTACTTTTCTTTAAAGCTTGATAGTTAAATATTGTATATGAATAATCGATGTGTGTGTATGCTTACAGAGATTATAATATAAAAGACTATTTGAATAAATATTAATAATATTGAGTTCCGTCCAACGTGCCGCATTCTACACACCTTCATAATACATCATTTCCAGTATTAGATATTTTCTGTCTAACCAAAAATAAATTCACCCAAAATGTTAAATATATAATATCAAACAATTACGACTGTCAAAATAACTAATGTCTATAAAACTCTCATCATAATACCCAAACGCCCCACATAAGATATACACATACTCACACATACCCCACACACACGCACACACACGGTTTCTTGTTTCAGTTTATCTTTAGGAAGCTACTTAAGAATTTTGTCTTGCCTAAATAATAAAAAAATCTCTGTTGGCCCATGTTTCGTTATACAATACTTTAGCAAATAAGTGAGGTTATGTACTGTAGATCTTATGAAATAAATAAATAAAAAAAGTGAATTTCACGCCTAAACCACTGATCGAATCGATGATACTACCACCATTCGATGCGAAATTTATCCTAGATAGTTTATAATAATAATAATAATAATAATAATAATAATAATAATAATAATAATAATAATAATAAATTTTTTTATTTGCGAAAAACTGCCACCAAATTTTTTACAAGTACAATAGATATGACAATTAACATTGTATAAAGAAAAGAAAAATAACAATACAAATGTTTAAAAAACAATAAAGAAAGAGATATTAATGCTTTAAAACTAACTATGTAGAATGATAACAAACCAGGCAGCAGCGCGATTCGCAAAAAGGAAAGTTCTCAGCAAACGTTAGGACGTATTTTCCTAACACTGATATTATGAACTTCCTAAATTTTTTTTTTCCGTGAAAGCTATTTTGGCAGTAATGAGTGAAACAAATAATTATAATATTTAAATATTTATCGTATCCTCTATCTAATAAACAAAGCTCAGAATTTAATAAATTTATAAATCTGAAAAGAAAATATTTATATCAAGTAGTGATGCGTATACACGCATTTACGTACATCCCCACTAGCTAGACAAGTATATAATAAAAATATATATAAAAAAATGCATGAGTAATTTAATATTATATAGATAAAATATATCCATTATGATACCCATCCTCACTACAGTCGATGTATTTAATTTAGTTTTTGCTCTTGCAATAATAGCTTTTTGTAGTTATTCTTAAAAGATTCCTTTGAGTGCAAATTTCGAAGTTGTGGTGGCAGGTTATTCCAACACTTAGTGGCTGCGTAGCGAAAGCTACCACGAAATGCGGTTGTGTGGAAGATGGGTATATTTAAAGAATCGTGCGAAGCGCGGGTCTTGTGTGGAATGTTAGCATCACTTCTCCATTTTAACTTTTTAAATAGATAAATAGGGATTTCGTTCTTTATTATACCGAATAGTAAGGTAGCAAAGTGCAATTTCATACGACTCCCCATTTTTAATAATGACTCTCTATTTAAATAAGGGGTAACGTGGTCTCGCCGCGGAATGGAGAAACAATATCTTGCACAAGCGTTTTGAACACGTTGTATGAGACGTTTAGTACGCTCCAATAAGCGTGGACCTATGGCTGCATCCATATAATTAAATTTGGAAAGAATCAAAGATTCACAGAGGAGTACACGTAGGTCTTTTTTTATTGAGTTTCTGATTCGGTATAGTACTTTCAGTCTATAAAAGCAACTACGAACAATCTGAAGTATATATTTTTCGAAACGTAAGTTTTCGTCTACGAGCAAGCCAAGATTTCGGACCTCGGTTACCCTCTCTATTTGTTCATTATTTACGTTCCTTCCTTTTAAAATTCGCCTAGCGAAGCCGGCGGGAACGGCTAGTATTATAATAAAACGGTGGATAGTCAATCGACTTACGACCGTATTAAATAACCTATCTATCCTATGTTTAACTTACTAAACGTAAACAAATCTATCCGTTTACCCATACTTACATTGTAATAACCTATTGACAGATAGCATTGGACTATAACTATATTGGACATAACTATGGATATAGATAAGATCTTGTCATTAAAAGGTGACAGCAATGTACCTGTAAGTTAAACTAAGGATAGATAGGTTATTGAAAACGGCCGTTAATTTCTTGCAATTTAGTTTTTTTTTAGTTTTAGTACATTGTTGTGTCATGGGTATACTGTAGAGATATTGTAATAAATCTAGGTATATAACAAGTTAGCATTGTGAGACGTCGAGCGTTCTGATTGGTCAAATGTTTTTCATCCGCAATTTGCAAAACAATCATAGTAAACATTGGATTGTGTATGTGATTTTCAATAATAATAGCAATAGGGTATCTAGACGTAAGAAATATCTAAGAAAAAAAAATATTTTAACTGTTTGAATAGATATATCAAAACGAAACATTCAAAGGTGAGGAGAAATAATATTATAACTTTGATAAAAGAACGCTATATGTCATAACAGCAAAACTTAATATCTTACAATATGGTACTACAACCTATTAATTAAGACATTCATTTAAAATGTTATTAAGTAAAGCATACCTTCTTGTTTGCTAGCGTGTACACTTTGCTACAAAATATAATATTTGCTCATTTTTACTTTAAATTTTCTCAGAAAGGTTTCTACAACGTTTCTTGATTGAATTGGTAATTAAAAGATCTCTTTAACTCTCTTTATTCCTCTCTGTATTTGCACAAATATTATTCTTAAATATCTCATACAGAAAAGTAAGACAAAGTTTAACAATTGCATGTTATTTTCTGTAACTAAAATAGTATACAATTATGTTGAATGAGACATGAGAAGGTATTAGTACTAGCCAGTAAGGTAAGTTGTCAATGGAATGCATTTAAATTTCCAATAAAAAAATTCTTTTTTATGGGGGTAATGAACCAGAAGATCATAATATAATTTGAATTAAAACACGTAACAAGATGAACAATACAACCCCGATCATGTCACACTGCGCCCGTCACACCGTATGAGCATAATATATTATGTAACATATTTTATTGGCCGATGTATGCTTTTACAATATGTTCCCAGAAAATGTTCAAACAAAAATCGCTTTTGTGGTAAAGGTAAACTAACAAAACGGTAATGCCTACTAATATTATAAATGGAATGAAAGTCGGTTTGTTACGCTTTTACGCCGAAGCTACTGAACCGATTTTGATGAAATTTGGCACCTAGCGCTGCTACTACTAGATCTTGGGAAAGGACATAGGCTACATTTTCCCAGAAAAATCCATGGTTCCCGTGGTATTTGCGAAAAATTTAAATTCAGCTATACCTATATATACCAAAAGTAGGTTTCGTTTGCCATAGCAATTTTCCTTAAAATAAGATTCATACAACATGTTGGGAATGGGAGCGAAAACGGGAACCGGAACTGGAATAAGACATGAGATAATCTTCAATTCCAAACTTACTTATTATTTTTAAAAACAGTTTATCTAGGCGGACGAAGTCGCGGGCATCAGCTAGTTATAACATAGATGAAAGCGAACATCGTCACACACAACAACTGCGGTAAAAATCTGTCATTATCGAGTAACATCCTACATTTAACCATAGACTAAATATTATTTAATCTTATAGAAGTTTGTGGTTAATCAACAATATTCCCCAAAGAAACAAACACTATGTAAAATACACCTGTAGGCATAAGCCGTTGTAAAACATATAAAAACATTGACCATTGACCGTTTCACCGCCATCGAGCCGCTTAATTTGCATACAAAGTTTAAAAAACATGGCCATTGCTATTGTAGGTACGGTTAAAGAAAATAATGAAACCGCAGACTGAATGAAACGCATCGTTATGGATAATCAATGTTCCCTCTCAAATCGTTCAACCGCTCATTACGATAATTTTGAATGGATTAACTGAATTTTATATCGAAAAATCGAATCAGCTTTTGACGTGAAAACTTCTTTTGCATCGTTGTTATTTGAAAGTCAATACGAAAAAGCGACAGTAAAAAGAGAGAGACACATAAATTTATAAGATTTTTAACGTGGGAGAAAATGATACACCAAGAGAGTATAAATATGGTAACGGTGATAGTAATATTTATTATGGCGGTTGAAATCATGTGTCGTCCTAGCAACATTTACCAAGACTTCATTATGCAGTTTAGAGATTCATAAAAAAGGAATAATTGAGACCAATATTTAAGGAAATAAACATCTTGACTGTTGCCTCTCAATATTGTTGACAGTGATAGGTGGACAGGATGAAGACGTCTATAAAAGGTGATGTCTCCTAGGGAGACATCACACGTCGACACATTTTCGCTGCAACTATTGACTAGTTATGTTGTTACTTTGCCCGATTATTGATCGAATATTAGTCATTGTGTTATTAGAATTTTATTCTTAGAAGCTTAACAAATTGATCTGTTTAATTTAAAAGTTATTTATTTAGATGTTAGCTTGTTTATGAATATTTAGTTGGTGAAATTAAAATTTGTCAATTGTTATAAAAAAAACCCCTTCGATCTTATTTCCTAGAATATAATATTATTAATAATTTTATGCATGTACATAGGTACAAAAGTGAATTTGCTAGAAACTGTCTTAACCATAATGTTACCACCAGGAACAAACATAAACTTATAATGCATACTACTCGGCTACGTCGAGTTAGTAAGTCTTTTGTGGGGCGTTGTATATGCTTTTAGAAGAAGATACCAGATAATGCTCATAACAAATGTATTACGAAATTCAAAAGAAGTATTAAAAAACGTTTGTGTGGTAAAGGTTACAATAACATAAATAAGTTTCTTAATGATACCACTTAACAATTTGAAAAGTCCTGTCAGAAAGCCTGACATTTTGAACAATAAATGTCCGGACATTTAAATTGTTCTCGTTGAAAGGAGGATGGCGAGAATGCATGTATTTTGGTACCCACTGAAGGAAATGGCGTACATCATGGAAACTTATAAATAATTATAGACCGTAACAAAACTAAGAAAAAAGCAAATCGTAAGTAAGTCTAAAAAGTGGGAGAAAAATGATATACCTAAAAGTAAAATATAACCTATTGAATGAACCTATATAAAATAAATTTAGGTTCAATTAATAATTTGTATCTTATATTATCTATGCCTAATTACTGTCACCTAAAAGATAATATAATATACATGTGAAAGGTTGGAAGTATGTAAGTAAGAAGAAAGTATGGAAGGTTGGCCAGCAGCTAACAATTGAGGATTTACAATTCATTATTTTTCAAGGAGGTATCGAATCTGTTAAATATACTTATCTACTGATTTTAGTATCAAAAAACAATAATAATCTTATTGAATCTCATTGTGAATTAATACTGATTTGAGTAGGTATAGTTAGTCTGATGGTGTCAGAATATCCTTAAAAAATACCGTCATGTTGAAAAATGTAAATGTCAATTGCGTAAAACGTTAGGTGTTAGTGCAAGTCGACTTATTTTTTTATAAATTTTAATAATTTATATCTTTTGAGTCCCTTCTCTTAGCACCTCAATATTTTTTGTATAAACATCGTATAAACTTAAGTTTATAATTAATAAAAACTAGTACTTGTACGATGCTTCGTTAATTTTTAAATTATGTGGGCCCGTTCTCGCCATCCTCCCTTCGTTTCACGTGAAAATGAATTTAATAGATCAAGATTATGTAGTTTAATGATTATATTTCATCTTATCTAAAATAAAATCTGGGCAAGTTACAAGACGGCCAAAAACCGGACGAGAGTCCAAAAATCCGGACATGTCTGGATTAATCCGGACCGATGGTAGCCCTAGGCACGAGACAACGAAACACAGTAATGCTTACACATAACTACATCACGGCAGAAATAGGCACCAGTTTGGTACACATAATCTACTCGGCATCCTGTGGAAAGGAACTGGTGAGAGTGTTAAAAACTATAAGTTAGATTGTTTAAATAAAATTGGTTCAGACTTTTACTACTTTACGCAAGCTTTTGTTTGTTTCTATCTTACATTTATTTATCAAATCGCAAACCCATTTATAATGGATGTTATAATTCATAACACACTCTTGAAGATTTTCGTACATGAAATAAATAATAACGTTTCATATTTGGAGATAAGAAAAATTGGGCGACAAAAGTGCGACATGAATAGTAATATCAAGATTACGTACGCTGCTAATGTTTTTGATCAATATTGGCTTGAAATTATGTTTGTATTATGATATTGCAAAGTGGTAATATACTACACAAATAAAATGCGAAAATAAAATTTATGAACGATGTGGGACTCGAACTTGCGCCAACCGTTCGAGTGACGTATCGTTGATAAATCTTGTATGCTTTGTTCAACTCTTAGGTTGTGGCTTCATCTACAGGATCTACTTTACATTTCATAATGTGCTTAACCCCAATATTTGTATATTAGGAAATCTAAGCAATTTGTTATATTTTAAAGTGAGAATCCTCACTTTTGGGTTTATTACATAAACATATAAAATTTGAAAAAGAAAATTATGAACGATGCGGGACTCCAATCCGCAACATCTGGCGTTCCGTACGAGTGCTCTTTCTACTGGTTCATATACTGAAGACAATCTGAAGTCTTTGACTTGAAAGCTTTGCTCGGAGTTTCTCTGCGAGATCGAATCAGAAATGAGGAGATCTGTAGGATCACAAAGTCAAAGTCAGCGATATAGCCAGATAATTGCGAATCTCAAGTGGTAGTAAAGTTCTTGAATGTCGACACCGTACTGGGAGACGCAGTGTTGGTAGCCCCACAAGATGGACCGACGATCTGGTCAAGATTTTCGAAATAGGTTGGATGAGGACAGAAAACATCTTTGGTTTGTCCAGAATTGGATGTCTTTCGGCTGATATGATGATGATGAACTATGTTGTTGCCTTGTTGGCCAAACTGTTCTGCAATTATCCTTGGTGTGGTAAAAATGCAGAAACATCACCAGAAGGTGATGACCGCATTGTTAATATCATCTTTACATTTTGTCGTATTTTCTAGAGTACGGTTTTTAAGGAACTTTCTTCCACAAACAACGAAGCTATGGACTGAGCTTCTTCTTCGGTATTTCCAGGACGAAACGACATGGGAACCTACAAAAAAAGAGGGTAACACTTTTCTACAACGCTGGCAACGTTCCTGTTATGCCTCTGTTGTTGAGGGAGACTGTTGCACGTCATTGTTTATACGACTCTTCCAAAAATAAGAATTCTAAATATTATTGGAGGCTTACTGGAAAGCTAAATGTTGGAGATAATTACAATTATGTTGCAATCTCGTAATGGCTTAAAATTATGAAAATGCCTTATCCAAAAATAAAATGCTATTTTATAAAATCCGGTAACAATCTAACTCTCATTTTTTTATTAAATGCCCCTCTTATAATGAGATCAAGTCACACTGACTGTCCCAAAGTAAAGTCACAATATAGTGTTTTCACGAAACTTCTAGCTGGCGTGACGTCTCGTAAATTTGGATTACGCGTAACTGCGCCGACGTGAGCATGACATTGGTATATTTATTACTATGCACAGAATATTGTTAGTTTTTTAATTGGGTGAGGTATGTACATGCTATGTACATTATACCTTTAATTCCATATAAAATAATTAACGTAACCTTCGCGTAAAAATGCGCCTTCGTTTAATAATGCATCTATGGTTGGCATCATAGATCATTTATACGACTAGATAGACTGTATAGACGCAGCTTGTCATGCACACTAAACTAAAAAACTTGACCTGTTTTCGTTGGATGTCGTAACACGCTGTATCTAGACGTATAAATTATCCAAATTATCTTGTTTTTTATTTCATTCGTGTAAAACCATTTTTGACTTCCGTATATTAAGCTTGTGTTAATAACAAGTAACAAAAAAACTACCTTTAAAAATCCGGCTCCAAAAACTAACAAGTATAAAATAACTTAATAAAATTTAATCAAATACATATCTTATGCAGACCTTTATTTAGCTTTAATATTAATAAAATACTAATCGAAAAGTGAGGATAGGAGGGGGTTGAAATTAAATACAAGTACATATTTTTTGAGCTGATTTCAAACATGCCAAAATCTTGATTTATTAATTGATCTGTAAAATTGTTCCTAAGATAAGCCTATAGAGTTACGACTTTAATTTTGTGCATTTGTTTAAATACATAATAAACAGCGATAAGATATTACTCACTTTTATCAATTTACAACCTCCCAGTTTAAAATATGCGAGCGAGCACTCATGTGAAAGAAGGGGCGCGTGCACTGTAGTGTTAATAAAAAAAAGTATGTGTACTTATGTATGCACGCAAGAAGTTATACTTCTTTGGCTTAAGGAAGCAAAAATCATTAAAATTCCTCGTGCTATTCTACGTTTTAAGAAAGAAAAATTTTCAGTCATACAAAGATGGCTTTGGGAATAAATTATTAAATAATGAATACGGCTGTATGGGCTTGAAACCTTTGTCTGTCCTAATTATGGACGAAGAAACCAAAACAAAAAATAACGAATGACGCAAACGTCAGAAAATTTAAGGAAGCCACTTCAACCTGTTATTGTCATTTTTTCATAACGCGCCAAAGGAAGTATAACTTCAATAAAAATATCATAACGTTTTAAGTATTTAAATACCTCGGTAAAGGTTAATTAATTTCTTGGATTAAAATCACATTTTGTCATAGAGATTATCGAAGCCGATATTGAACAAAAACATTACGAGCGTTCATAATAAGGATTCGCACTTGATATTATTTATTATTCATGTCACATATTTGTCGCCCCCATTTTTCTTTTCCTCAAATAAGAGACGTTGTTACTTTTTGTTCAAGAAGCTACGTCACAATGTATTACGAATTTTATTAATGAATTAAACGGTATAAGAATAATTGTTTTATTTAAAAAAAATCAAGGAGAATACAGAAGAAAACGTTTGTGAGAAACAATTATTTCTGCTAATCTAAAATATGTTCGCTGGGGACAAGTCGACTAGCGGTCGTTTTCAATAACGTATCTCTAGTTTCGGATAAATTGCTATCACCGTTTCATGACAAGATCTTCTCTATCCATAGTTATATCCAATATAGGTTACATGTTAGACGATAGGTTATTGAAATGTAAGTAAGCGTAAAAGGATAATTTTGTCTACTTCTAGTTAGTTAAACTAAGGATAGATAGGTTATTAAAACCGGCCATAAATCGTGATTAGTAGAAAGTTATTAGTAGATTGTTAGGTGAATTATCAGAGTAAATTAAACCTTTCTTCCTATAGAAGTAGCTGATACCCTGCTATTTCGTTCGCGTACACACAGAACTGAGCGGGTAGTAACGACATTTCAATTAAATCTTTAAAATAAAACAACACTTATACCAAATTCTGTCGAAACACTTTTTGTAAATAGCATAAATACCAAGCAAAAATACCAGTGGGAGGCTCCTTTGCACCGGATGCTCGCTAGATCATGGGTACCACAAGGGTTGAGCGGCACTGCATTGTTATGGGCAGGGCGTATCAATTACCATCAGCTGAACGTCGTGCTCATCTCGTCCCTTATATTCATAAAAAAAATAATGATGGCTTCGGCAATGTCGTAGTACATTCTTTTATACTATCATCAATACTATTCACAGCGCACGCGCAAATATTTTATGTATCTTTTTTACACATTGGGTTACATTATTGGAGTTTTAGTAAGAACCCCTAATGTTTGTGAAAATATGATATAGCCTTTGTCACCCGGCGATAGTGTAGCTTGCCAACAGTTGACAACGGAGCCTATTCAATTAAATCTCTCCTCTTTATAATATTAGTATAGATAACGAAAATAGTTGTAATTCGCATTATTCACATAACCTTGACAACATTTTCTATCGTGTGTTTATTATATTTCAGCTTACTTAATGTTGTATAATAAGGGGTATTAAAACACGAATATGGGTTTTTGATGATGATCGAATGAGTGTTTTAATATCTCATTATCAACAATTGCATACAAGACTTTATCTACACCCAGAATATGAATCCTCTAAATGATTCTGGAAGAGTTAGCTTACAGCTAACATTAAAACAGCCAGTCCTATAATAACCTAATATCATCCATTATTGATTATATACAAATAAACTAAGTATTAATGAAAGAATTATTTACTTTTGTAGTAATTTACATTTTGTATAGTGAAATTATTAAAATTCAATTGAATATTATATTCTTTTGTGGCGTTTTAAATATCTGGCGGTGTGCTGACAAAACTTAAATCGCTCCTTTTTTGTAAACAAAACAATAAAAATATCGAAGTAAAATGGCGGGGATTCGAATAACTTGCTAACTTAACTTAATCTTAGAGAAACAGAAAAACTTAATCTATAGAGGATTTAAAGCATGGGTGTAGATAAAGTATTTTTAAATTTTAAATAACCTGTTATAAAATATATGTTTGAAATCAAACTATATAAGAAATCTTATAGATAGCTAGCATCGCGTTTGACTTATTTTACGAAGTTAATGTCATAAATTCTAACACAATTTTTAATTTCTCATATTCTCTCTCTCGTCCAATAGTAAAAAAGATTAACATCTGTCCGATTTACTTACAGCTGTACTCAGTAACTTATAATGCCCATCACGTAGGTGCAAAAGTACAAAAATGTTGAGATAACAGCTGATGTAACGGTGTTGTGGCAGTAAATCGGTGCGGATACAAGGGCAAATCCTTTTTACGAGATTTACTGCGGACTTTGTCTGGTCGTTTCGACCCCGAGCAAATGTTGATGCCACAAGTTATAAGAATTTATTGTGATTCCTATTTGTGTTTTCAAATCGTAAAATATCGCTGATGCTAATAAAAATTATAAAAGGCATACGTTCAAAGGATGTCGAAATGTAATGTAGCATTCATTAATTGCGTAGGTATTCCATTTGCGACGTAAACTTAATGTTTTTGAGGTTTTTTGTAGAGCTATATCGGAGTTATTTGAGCAGATAATTCGAAGATTATAACGATTTTAGAAAGTTTAAGTGTAGATTTAGTGCACCACAAAGTAAAAGTATTAGTTTTAGCTACAGTTTTTTTTAAATGATCTTTTTTTTTTAAAAAGCAATATTAAAAAACACCAAATCGATTCATTTTAACATTAATTTTACCAGTATTTGCATAGAAATATAACTAAAATATTTTCTTTCAGTAAAGTTTATGAACCCATTTCTTTTACACAATTATTATTTTATAAACATTATAAAGCCTCGCGCGCCACCATTTGCCGGTGAGTTTCTGAATAGAAATGAAATGAAATTTCTTTATTCATTAAGGTACCATTTGTACGTCATTCGAAATCATTTGAAAGTCAATTTTGATGCCGTCGGTTTAAGAGACTACCAGTAGGCCTTATTCTGATAAGAACCGGCAAAAATCTCAACAAGTTTTATCCTCCCTTTACAGTTTTCATATTATCCGTTTAATTTTATTGTCTATATTATATTCCTGAACTTTATATTATGCTTTCTTCATTAAAAATTCCTCAATGAAGCTTAAATTTATAATATGATGGAAGTTCAGTAACATGATGTGGGAGTTTATTATATATTTGTATACATTTTCCTATGAATAAGTAATCTCTAATAAGAAGTCTGAAAGTTGGAACAGTCTTTAGTCAGTCTGTACTGTTGGTAAAATGGATTTAGGATGATAGTTAATGGGATATTATTTATCCCCAGACCTAAACAGAGGTAGAATTTAACTACAATTCATTAGAACGGGTTAAACCCCATCTTCAATACATTAAATAAAACTCTCCATTAAACTTGGGGATTGCTTTAATTATTATCGTCATAACTGTAACTAATATACCCCATAGACCCTCTGTCTTTTTTATTTAAACATTGAAATGTTTTTATAATGTAATCGGTGCTATATTCATCAAAAATAAAAAAAACTACCACATTTATGAGCTGTCAGTTTACTAGTGATCTTAGTGGGAATGTCTAAGAAAAATGACTCCATAGTATTTTCCACTGTTTCATCCGTTTTGCCATTAATATTAACTTCAAAAGACCTATCTTTCACCAGTGGGAGGATGCTTTGTACAGGAAGCCGGCTACATTATGGGTACCACAATGGCGCCTATTTCTGCCGTGAAGCAGTAATGTGTAAACATTACTGTGTTTTGGTCTGAAGGGCGCCGTAGCTAGTGAAATTACTTGGTAAATGAGACTTAATATCTTATGTCTCAAGGTGACGAGCGCAATTGTAGTGCCGCTCAAAATTTTGGGTTTTTCAAGAATCCTGAGCGGCACTGCATTGTAATGGGTAGAGCATATCAATTACCATCAGCTGAACTTCCTGCTCGTCTCATCCCTTATTTTTATAAAAAAAATGTATAAATGATGTTTACCAGTTTCTTGGTTTAGAGTTTTCCAGGTCGTTTTAATTATATTCTCGGATTTTTGGAGTTTATTACTGAAGCAGTTTGTTTTTGCAACTTTACAAACCACTTACATATCTTGGAAAAATTTCTGACATAGTTTATAAATGACTGGTCTGTAGACATGGACTCAAATAATATAAATCATATAATTTTCTTCTGCTAATGTAAATATTATAATTTAATAATTTGTGCCGGGTCCTACCAGCGACAGAACGTATTACTTATGTACCATCAAGTGACCCTTGCTTTGCCCTTATCTTCGTAAAAAATCTAAAATGTACGAACAAACTAACCTTGTCACATTAAATGAAGCAAATGGAGACCGCTAAGAATTTTTAGCAACTAAGAAAATATCTGGCTGATAATGAGGATGTTATAAATTTTCACTTACCTCATGAAGTTTTTGGCCTCAAATGTTTACATTGAGCATTATATGATAAATGGATGCGGCTGTTTTCAATCCATTAAATATTTACAATTATATCTTGAGTCCTTTTGCTGTGGAGGACAAAAGAGCGCACGGGTGACCTGGTGTTAAGTGATCACCGCCTCCCACATTCTCTTGCAACACCATAGAAATCACAGGAGCGTTTCCGGCCTTTACGGAAGGTGTACGCGCTTTTTTGAAGGTACCGTATGGTAAGGTATGTCGTATCGTCCCGGAAACACCGGACAAGGAAGCTCATTCCACAGTTTTGTAGTATGTGGAAGAAAGCTTCTTGAAAAGCGAACTGTGGCGGACCACCACACATCCAGATGGTAGGGATGATATCCAAATTTGAGCTGTGTCGTGAAGAGTTCAAATTCGGTGGCACTTATCGGGTGAAACAGCTCTCTGGAACACTCCCCGTAATAAATGTGGTAGAAGACACACAATGAAGCGACGTCTCTACGCAACGCCAAGTGATCCAGCCGTTCACAGAGCACTGGGTCCCCGACACTTCGAGCTGTTCTGCGTTTTACGCGGTCAAATGGATCGAGCTGATACTGGGGTGTGCCAGACCAGAGATGACAGCAATACTCCATATGTGGCCGGACCTGCACTTTGTAGACCGCTAGAATGTGGGTTTGCTTAAAGTTTTGCCTTTCTCTATTTATGACGCCCAGCTTAAACGTCCGAATAAACCAATCAAACCAAGAATAATATGTAAACATTTTTCATATTCTTGGTTTATTCTCAGTTATAACTTTATACTTAGTTTATTTGTTAGGCTGTTTATGTTAAAGAGTACATAATAATATTATGCCATTTATACAAAATTAAGTACCGCATCCAAACGAAATTCACTCATCAGCGTCACTCGTTACATTCTTATGGTTACTCAACAAATTCTCTGCATATTTCACATGAAAGGGAAGTTAATTTCCGTAATTATTTTTAAGATTTCATCTTTTTCACAAATCTTTAACTAAACTTTAAACCGTATTATTTATACTCTAAAATATATAATATATATTTTATACATATATAAAAAAAATGAAGGTATTTATTTCGTAAAACATACATAACGGTGCATAACATGATATTATCGTCATCTTAAATATACATTTAATAATAAAATATATCGTCTTTATTAATCGGTATTATACATATTGTACTAAATAATATATTATATAGCCTTATGAGAAAGATTCTGCTCGCTCAGAGGGTAATGGAGAGGGCTCCAAAATAAGGAGTTACGGATGATAGCGAAACTGAAGTGGCAGTGGGCAAGGCACATAGACAGTATCTGAAAGAAAAGTTTTAAGAAATAAATATTATGACTTGTTAATTGTTAATTTAATTACTAATAACTTTGTCAGCATATTAATGAAAACTTAATATACGTTCACAAAAATCGTCACCTTTTTGCTCTTAATAGTGATTTTCATTATAATAACACTAGAAATAAGGGATTGCTTGTTACTAGTTCTAGTAGGCTTCATAAGATACATTATAGCTTTAAGTGTAAATATATACACTTTAATAATAAAGTCCCAGCCACTGTTCGGGCATTATCTATAAATAAATTTAAATGTTGTATAAAAAAAATGCCTCTGTCCACAGCTGAATATCTAAGTGATCGGACAGCCTGGGACTAGATTATGATTATTTTATAGCAATAGCAATGAAAGTACAATATTGTATATTTTTATTAAAAATAGCGAAAAAAGAATGCTGGGAGAGGTTCTTGCGCCGCTTCTTCTCTCTCAGAGCGCCATTTGTTTCCGAAGTGGTAGTAGTATCTGGTATACTAGAAATGACATCAAAAAGAATTCTAAAGGAATCAATTTTGAGAGCATAAATGCCTTTTATGCATTTCCTAAGCTGAAAGGACATATTGGGACAGGAAAGTCCTCGAATTTCGACCTCGTACTGGAAGTCGCAGTGTTGGTAGGCCACGATGGACCGATCATCTGGTCAGAATCGCCGGAATAGGTTGGATGAGACAGCGCAGGATCGATCGTCATTTATTTTATTTTTTTTATTTTGTGAAAATACGGGACGAGACGAGCGTGACGTTCAGCTGATGGTACACCGCTGATACATTCTGCCCATTACAATGCAGTGCCACTCCGGATTCTTGAAAAGCCCAAAAATTATGAGCAAACCTACAATTGCGCTCTTCACCTTGAGACATAAGATGTTAAGTCTCATTTGCCCAGTAATTTCACAAGCTACGGCGCCTTTCAGACCGAAACAGAGTAATGCTTACACTTTACTACTTTACGGCAGAAATAGGCGCCGCGCGGAAATGGTACCCATAATCTAGCCGGCATATTAAAACAAAAAAAATACTTTAAGTACTAACAATTGGTTTTACAACAGTAACTAAACCAAGCAATTAAAAATTTGTAACTCTTTATTGCTAGAAATGTAAGGCTTTTTAATTTTATATTGTGCCACAGACACTTCAAAATAATAATATCGTAAAACATCACGTGATTTTGTTTCCCGATAAAAAAAATTACTCAATTCAATTTATTTCCCTTTGAAGTAATAACTAATAACATCTGTTATTTTGACTTGTATTATGAATACTTGCCTTACCTGTCTTGTATCATTCAATTCAATATCATCAAATACAAGTCCGCCTTATTAAAAAGATATGTTTTATACCCAAATAATATCCAATATAAAGCACAATTTATTCGAAGATTGATAGTAATGGATTTATGAGAAGTTTGCTTTGAATTTGTATATTTCAAGAGAAATATTTATATTATGCTTAGAAGTTTCAGTAACTCATGTTAATTAAAATATTTACTTTTTAATTCGAAATCAGCAAGACTCTCAATTTTTTTTAAACATAATCATATATTATTATGTCGTAGTCAAAAACGTCGAGCTACGTGCAAGTACGAAGGATATTCGGTACTCGTCTTGGCTCGGCGTGCGGTTTGAGTGCAGATAAGATCAGGTGCCGGGCTAGCGCCGAGTAGGCAGTCAGGGAAGAACCAGGGGTGGGACAGACGCCTTAAAGTGACGTTTTCAGAAGACTGTAGTGCCATCTGTTAGTTGGCCCGTAAATGAAAGCTTTGTCAGCTGTCGCTCGCTTTGAAACCTTTCAACTTTTCTTTATTTGTGTCACTGCCCACTGGTCATAAAATGGCGGCCACTTCTAGCGTTTGCGCATGTATGTAACTCTCGTGTTCCATTTTGCATATTTACACTACTAAATCTATCCATTATGTTCTATGTTGTAGCAAAATTAAATAACTAACTCTACGCGCAATTTCAACATGGTAAAAAATTGCAATACCTACATTAAAAAGTAGAGTTAGTTATTTAATTGCGTCACAACATTAAAAAGGAATTTTATAATTTCGAGCTTATATATAGTTATTTTCGGGGCCAATCTCCGGGTGGCGCAAGTGTTCAAATAGACAGCTCATAATGCGTGGAGAGGGCTCTCTTTTCCCTATATATTATTATACTCTTTGGGAAGAACTATCGAGCGAGGCGGTTGTGTAGTACGCGCATGACGGGTACAGGGGTACGGGTTCTTGCTGTGTTAATTGTGAAGTGTTCCTACTTTTATGATTGTAACGGTTGTTGCTGATTATGTGTGTGTTAGACACCATCGGCCTTACAAATATACTTGGTATAAAATAATACCTGAGAAGAAGTTAAGAATATGCATAATGTTCTTGCTTATGACATAAAAGGCATTTATTTTCTCAAAATTGATTTCTTTAGAATTCTTTCTGATGTCATTTCTAATACTAACACCACTTTGGAAACAAACAAACATTTGCAGAAGCGGCGCAAGAAACTCTCCCAGCATTCTTTTTTTCCGCTCTTTTAAAAAAAATATACAATATTGTACTGTCATTATTTTCAATCTAGTCCCAGGCTGTCCGATCACTTCGATATTCAGCTGTGGAGTAGTAGGATTTACGACAGAGTCATTTTTAAATAAAACATTTGAATTTATCTAGTTAATGCCTGAACAGTGGCTGGGACTTTATTAATATAAAAGTGTATACATTTAAAGCTTTTATGTATCTTTGAAGCCTACTTGAATTAGTTACAAGCAATCCCTTATTTGTAGTGTTTTAATAATGAATAATGACATAATGTTTATTTTTTTAAATTTTTCCTTGAGAGAATGTCTATAACCAAGCTGATATATAGCACGGACAGCTCTCTTTTTATTAGCTTTTTTACCATCACGCTTTTAATAGCTTTGTAAGTGATTTTCGACCCCTTCAAAACGTTGGTTTAATTTGAAACTTTCCACACTTATGAATAACAGGTGACAATTCAGTAATAATCAATCACCTTATAATTACGCATACAAAAAAACTTGCCCGCCATTGAAAATTAAAAAATGTTTATTTCAGCAACAAAAATGGTACAAACCTATAATTGGATGTGACCGTCTAGTAAGTGAGGAACACCTGTGCCAGAAGGCAACGCTCTTCCATATCAATTAATATTAACAGTACCAAAAACTTTATAAACTTACAAAGTAAGTCTATAAAAATATAATATATCAAGAGAAAAAAATTATACGAACAGGTCTGTGTGTTTGTGTATGTGTGTGTGTGTGTGTGTGTGAGCGTGTGTGCGTGTCATTGTTACTTAATGTAAAATACTAAAAAAAAGAATGCTGGGAGTGTCTCTCTCAGAGCGCCATTTGTTGCCGAAGCGGTAGAAGTATCTAGTATATTAGAAATGAAATCAAAAAGAATTCTAAAGGAATCAATTTTGAGAAAATAAATGCCTTTTATGCCTTTTAAAAAAATGTATTATTTAGTTTTAAAACAAGCTATTGAGTCACTGTACATAATACTCCTATCATTTTAAATTTAATTCAAAGTATAGAAAACTAATACTGTTGGGAGACTCTTTAAATACTTCGGGAAATAAAGTATTGCTCATGGAAATGAGACATGGGAATACGGGGCTCCTTATAATATTGTTAAATGTGTCTCAACTGATATTAGAACGGAAAATTTATGCTTCGCAATTCTTTTGTTAAATGTATTGAACAGAAAAAGTGTATAAGATGTAAAGTACAATATTTAAGTGCATTTTTATTATTGACTATCTTGAGTGCACTATATCTCCAACAGAAATAACAACGAAGGAAGTATATAATAGAATAAACATAGCATGGAAGAAATACTGGAACTTAAAAGAAATTATGAAAGATCCGAGAATACCAATTAAAACAAAAAGAAGAGTTTTTAATACATGCATTTAACCCAGCTTGGCCTACAGCTGTCAAACAAGGAGCCTAACCAAAAAAAAAACATTAAGGCACTAGAATCTTGTCAACGTAGCATGGAGAGATGTATGCTTAATATAAAAATACAGGGCAGCATACGACTTCAATCCCCACGAGACCAAACAAAAATAATTGATGTGAAATATTATATTAATAACCTCAAATGGAAATGGACAGGCCACATGATCAGAAACAAAAAAGACAAATGGTTAAAAATATTACAGAATGGCATCCTAGACAATATATAAGGAATAAAGGCAGACCACCTCTTAGATGGGAAGATGGCATAAAAAAAGCAGCAGGTGCAACCTGGTCGAGAAAAGCGAGAGACCGCTCACTGTGGAAAAGTTTTGGGAGGCCTATGCCGAAATTCAAGACATCTAATAATTACCGGTGTAAATAGTAATTACGTACGAATGAAAATAAAAATAAATATAAATAGAATTTTAATATAGGTTAGATTAGAGGGTATTACGGGGTTCCTTTACACAGGATGCCGGCTAGATTATGGGTACCACAGCGGCGCCTATTTCTGCCGTGAAGCAGTTATGTGTAAGCATTACTTTGTTTCGGTCTACAGGGCGCCTTAGCTAGTGAAATTACTGGACAAATGAGACTTAACATCTATCTCAAGGTGACGAACGCAATTGTAGTGCCGCTCAGAATGTTTGAGCTTTTCAAGAATCGTGAGTGCATTGTGGCAGGGCGTATCAATAACCATCAGCTGAACATCCTGCTCGCCTCGTCCCGTATTTTTAATAAAAATAAAAAACATAATTATTAAGGATTGTAAATAAAGGCTTTTGTTATTATTATTATCTGTAGCATAGACTTAGAATATATTAGCCCATAGACAACCTGATAGTACGTGATCAATTTTTATTTGTTAATTTGTACGTGAGCTATTTCAAAATACTTAGGAGCTAACAACAAGCGTGGCTGACTGTTTACGCCTTGTCATTCAAAATACGTTATAGTATCAATAGATTTGCTTTCTTTTTCTATCTTGCGTCTCTATTAGATATTGTCTCACACAATTTGTCTTAACTTTAATATATTGTAAGTCGATGATCTAGAGTGAGTGTATTCCCGTTTCGGGAGAGATTTAACCAGAATAGCCTGTGATTAACAGTTCACTTACACCCGCTGTCGGTGTGCCATCTATAGATTATTTAGAATGCGTACGTCAATCTTCATTTCCGTATCTTACAGTACAAATACCACGCTATAAACATGGACTTGTAAAAAAATCAGGACGTGTCACCTTACATAACAGTGTAGCACCAAAACATGACGATTAACGTGTGAATACATAGCCCCACGCACACACTTACACTACTACAGGCCGATAGGTGGCCATTATGAGAATTGTCATCGTCTGTGACAGATCAGTTTGCGTCTCAATAAAATATTTTAAAAATGCCGTCGTGCGTTGTGAAAAGTGTTAAAACTAAAAACTATATGAGTATTTGTGGCCATATATTTAAGAGAGAAAAAATTGTGTAATTAGAATCCCCCGTAACCGCACACACACTAGCATATCGGTGCTTCACTTGCTAATATCACGGCGCCGAGTCCTTCTTTTTTTACTCGTCAGCAGAAAAAAGCAGAAAATTGATTACAATATCAACGTTGGCTCGCCAATATAGGATTGCGATTGAATATTGAAATTGACCGTATTACTCACAGAACAAACCAAAGAAAAGCGGCCACGTCCGAGTCAGACTCGCACATGAAGGGTTCCGTAGCAGCAAGTGACATAATATAAAAGTTCTTGTAGTTCGTTGTAACTTTTATCGATGTTGTAAATAATAGTGTTTTTTTTTAATTAAGTTAGTTATGACGTATTAAAAAAAAACTACTTACTAGATCTCGTCCAAACCAATTTTCGGTGGAAGTTTTGATGGTAATGTACATCACTATATATTTAGTAGTCTTATTATTCTCTTTTTTTAGAAATAACAGGAGGGGGGGGACACATTTTACTTGCTTTTACTTGTCTCTTGCGCAAACTATTCAGTTAAGAATTAAATGATACTAGAAACCTCAATAAATTTAATTTCATTAAAACTGTGTTTAATGAAACTCAAAAAATTTTGGCGTATTTTTCTATTTAGTGTGAAAATCTTAATGCGGCTTACAGAATACATCTACTTACTAAGTTTCAACGGTATAGTTCTTATAGTTTCGGAAAAAAGTGGCTGTGATATAACGACGAATAGACAGACAGACAGACATGACGCTTTTTTGACGGACGGAGATGACGGATTTTTTGCAATTTGGCTACGGAACCCTAAAAATTAGATTTTCTTTTGTCTTTTTATGTCACTTGTTACTCTGGGCGACGCAGACTTAGATTAAGGGTGCCAACGGATCCTTTAGAGCAATTTTTTATTTCTTATTCCTTATCTATATATAAAATCTTATTTATTTCGCGACTCTATTACAGCTTAAAAAATTCTGGTGATTCCCTTTTCAGTCAGATAACTAATTTATATTTTAACTAAAAGAAAACCATAATGATTCTATGCGCAAAGTGTCGACGTGAATGAAAAGAAAACAAGAATATTACCAGAACTGGCAAGGAAAACTCTTAAATTATTAGTACCATTTACCACCATTTACTGCTACCTACCTGTGTTAACTGTGAACTGATATTCTCTGCAAGGGTGGACATTAAAACTAAAAAGAGAAATTTCACCTCTATCTATGAAAAAGTTATTAATTTTTATTGAGGGTAAAGTCTCGTGGTACAATTTGGCGAGTCAACATTTAGAGGTGAAACACGTGTCGAATTGATAAAAGACAACAACAAAGCCAAATTGGATAATTATGGATTTCCGCGAAATAAAACCTTATTAAATAAATTTACATTATTAATTCTTACCAAATATATTAAAGTATCAGTCCTATTAAAAGTAATGCTTCCATTTAACTTCAATATATTTTCAACAAGAATTTCAGTTGTTTCGGAAAGTCTCGATTCAGGCGCTACAATAGAACAGTTACCCTTCAATAGGTTTCACGTACATGAGCTATAATTTATTACACGCTGCTGTGACATTGTTAATGGTGCCTATTATGTTACAAAACATCAGGCTATTTCACAAACATTTAGAGCAGCTATTGTTCCAGTAAAACTGGTCGTTACGTTGAACAATGCGTTCCGTTACATATTAATACAAGATTAAACTTTGGCGTATAGTAGTCAGTTCTATATTAATAAACACACTCTAGTTATAAACTGTTTTTTTTTTGTGGAAAAGGAGGACAATGGAGCGTACGGGTCGGGTCACCTGGTGTTAAGTGATCACCGCTGCCCACATTCTCTTGCAACACCAGAGCAGTCACGGGAGCTTGGCTGGCCTTTAAGGAAGGTGTACGAGCTTTTTTTATGGTACCCATGTTCTATCGTCTCGGAAACACCGGACTGTGGAGGAATGCAACACATCCGGATGGTGGCGATGATTATCCTAATTAATTGTGGCGTGTCATGCGAAGATGGACTTTGGCGGCAGGAATCGGATGAAACAGCTCTTAGGAACACGCCAAATGATCTAGCCATTCACACACTGGGTCCCGAATAATTCGAGCAGCTCTGTGTTACACGCAGTCAAATAGTTCGAGCTTATACTGGGGTGGGCCAGACCTTTTTTTATGGTAATCGCGCAAACTTGAGTCATCTGGGGATTAAATTGGACAAGGTCCATTTTACCCCATTCCACGACCCTCTCAAGAGAAGACACAAGTTTCTTCTGGCACTGGTCGATGATTTCCCGGGAGAGATCTGCATGGCCCGTGTATACGGGCTCACCATTACTGTTGTCTGCATAGCAATATATGTTGGAGGTGTTCAACATATCATTGATATGCACATGAAACAATGTAGGAGATAGCACACAGCTTTGGGGCTCTGTAGCATTCACAGGCTTCGGTTTTGAGTAATAACCATCGAGAATGACCTGAATCCTGCGCTCAGTGAGGAAGCTGGAGGTCCACTTGCATAATTTTTTTTTGACTGTAAGGGACGATACGAACAGGACGTTCAGCTGATGGTCAAAGTCAAAGTCAAAATATCTTTATTCATTGAAATCATATTTGATCATTTTTAATCGTCAATTTAAGGTTTCAATAATAAGAGCTACATAATGTAGTTTGTAAAAATAATATATATACTCGTACTTACACTCTAGAAAATTATAATACATATTTTGTTTTATTAAAACAGAGTTAGAGCATGTTCATTCCCAAGCATATTTATCATCTAAGTAATCCGTTATTTTATAGTAAGCTTTTTATAAAGTTTCCATTTAATTTAATTTTTCAATTTGTTTACAGATTAAGCATATCACTTGGGAGCTTGTTATAAAAGCGTATACATTGCCCTTTAAATGATTTATCAACTTTATGGAGCCTGGTGGTGGTAACAGCGAGCTTATCCTTATTCCTATTATTAAACTTAAGACTATCGCTTTTTTTCTTAAACAAGTTAATATTCCTGTGCACATACATAAGATTTTCATAAATATATTGACAAGTGACGGTCATTATACTTATTTCTTAAAATTTTCCACGGAGTGATTCTTTGGGACCCATATTTTAAATTGCACGAACAGCCCTCTTCTGCAGCACAAAGATGGTGTTAATATCTGTAGCACTTCCTCACAGCAGTATACCATAAGACATTATGCTGTGAAAGTAGCAGAAACAGACTAGTCTAGCTGTGGCAACATCTGTATAGAGACGGATTTTTTTGACAGCGTATGCTGCAGAACTGAGATTCTTCGATAATGTATCAATATGAGGGCCTCATTGAAGCTTATTATCGAGGGTTATACCTAGAAATACAGTGGTGTCCACGAGAGCTAATTCTTCGTTTTTAATTATAATATTAGCTTTTACTTGTTTCACATTTCGTAATATAAATCTAATACATTTTGTTTTATTCTCATTAAGTAGAAGATTATTAATATAAAACATTGTTTACATCGTCGAAAACGTTTTGTTGTCGCTTATGTTTAAATAAAAGTGACTGTCATCTGCAAACAACACAACCTCACTCATCGTCACTCAGAAAATGGGGTAGATCATTTATGTATACTAAGATTAGGTAATTGATACGCCCTGCCCATAACAATGCAGTGCGGCTCGGGATTCATGAAAAATCCAATAAACGGCACTACAATTGTGCTCGTCACCTTGAGAAATAAGATGTTAAGTCTCATTTGCCCAGTAATTTCACTAGCTATGGCGCCCTTCAGACCGAAACACAGTAATGCGTACACACTTCTGCTTCACGACAGAAATAGGCACCTTTGTGCTACCCATAATCTAGCCGGCATCCTATGCAAAGGAGCCTCCCACTGGTAAATTCTCGAGAAGCCCATATGATGGAAGTTTTGAGAGAAGCGCAAGGTTCAACGATAAAGGCCTTCGTTATATCGATGCCTTCTCCCTTGCTTCCGATAGTCGCCACCTATCTATGTGTTAGGCCAATATACCAGAACGTCGCCTGCCGAACGACCGAATTTAAATTCGTTTTTTTTTATTTAACATATTTCTTTAATCAATATAAATATCATTATTATCTTTACATTTCTGTCATCTAATAGGAAGGTCATTAATGCCTTTGCGATAAAACTGGTGATCTAGATTCGACAAACTGTGTTAGCATTTTGTACTGCCTCCTGAGAAGGAAACTTTTTATCACGTAGAAAATTGCCTAAATCACGAAAAAGTGGTAGTCCGTTGGAGTAAGGTCTGGCGAATACTTAATACATACGAATGGCTTCTAATTACAGTTCCTGGAGAGTTAAAACAGTTTCAAGTGTTGTATGAGGTCTCGCGTTATCATGGAGCAACAATGGTGAAGATCGATTCATGAGTTGGAGCTGTTTCACTGCTAGTTTTGCTTTTATTGTTCGGAGTTCGACACAGTAGACATCTTCCTTTATTGCTTAACCAGAACGGAAAGCTATAGTGAATAATACCATGCTGAGACCACCAAACTGTTACCATTACCTTTTAATTGGTAAGCTTTGCTTTAGGATAAGGACTATTACGGCGTTTGACCTGGGTTCAGCCTATGCATTTTTCCTTCATTTCTGTATCGAATTAACAAGGCAATTCAAGTTTCAACACGCGTTTCTTTCTGCAGGTCAGTCAAATCATGAAGCACCCATTTTACATATTTTTTTTATTTTATTGAATTGGCGAAAATGAGTCAATATTTTTGGTAAGGTAACGTTAAACCAGGCGTCTTCCGCCATCTTTTTCAGTTCATTGTTATTCACCTGCGTGGGCGGTCTTCTACGTGGCTCGTCTTCAAATCAAAGTTACCATCACGAAAGCTTTTAAACCAAAATCGCACAGTGCGTTCATTAACAGTCCCCTCTCCAAACCCAACATTGATATTGCAAGCTGTTTCTGCCGCGTTAGTTCCGCGTCGGAACTCGTAATCAAACATCACTCGAATTTTCGAAGTATCCATCTTTCTTGTTCAGTTGAATAAAAAACTACTGTAAGTCGATAATCGAATGTTGCACAGTTTTTTAAAGAAGAACTACATAGGTACCATGTGAAGAAAGTTTCACTCAAAAATCTCAAGCCATAAAGGTTCTATGTCAATGCAATAATAATGGTTACATTTGGTGTTACATATAAGTGATTTGACTAATAAAGTGATTTAATTTAATTTCATATGACTTAGATAATGTAATCATTGAAATAAATGAATGACATAATTTTTTGTACTTTTACGAACTCATCAAGATAATGTACAGCTTAGCAACTTGTATCATACTCTGGCTAACGACAATCCCATCTTAATAGCTCAAAGTTAATACGTACAAGAGTATAATAATAATCGTATACACTGTACGTTCAGACTACGTTGAACAAGTATTTTACATGAAAAAGGAACAGTCGGGAGAGAAAAGGCAAATTCATGTTACAGGATAAACTTTGTTGCTTTGTTTCAAAGTTTATCCAAGAGTGGTTTATTGTTTTGACTTTTTATTTTCACAAAATGATTGATGCATGGACTTGGAACTGTAAACTTGTTGTTAACACAATATTGTGAGTCCATAACAAATGTAATTTGATATAGTTGTTAACTAACTACAAGGTTTCAATGTATAGTGTTTGGTATTTGTTACTCGTATGAAAAGAAGTGACGACCAAAAGGACGCCGTATTCGTCTATTCGAATCTCTTGGAAGTGATTGATAATATTTGAAATATCCTGCCCACAACAATGCGGCACTGTTCAGGATTGTTAGATAATAAAACAGAACGTATATCATGATACATTAGACATCTCTCACCACCATTAGTAAATTAAGTACTGTTCAGAACCCAAACTTTTCTGGTTCCCTTGTGGTAAATAGAATAGATTTTTTTATGAAAATCAGGGATGAGTCGAGCAGGTCGTTCAGCTGATGGTAATTGATACGCCCTGCCCATTACAATGCAGTGGCGCTCAGTATTATAGAAAAACCCAAAAATTCTGAGCAGTACCTACTATAATTGAGCTCATCACCTTGAGACATAAGATTTTAAGTCTCATTTACCTAGTAATTTCATTAGCTACGGCGCCGTTCAGACCGAAACACAGTAATACTTACACATTACTGCTTCACGGCAGAAATAGGTACCGTTGTGGTACTCAAAATCTAGCCGGCATCCTGTGCAAAGGAGCCTCCCTATGGTGAAAGTATTCGGTACTAGTCTAGCCATCGGAAGGATGTTTATGAATTACCATCACGAGAGCCTCTCGACGGCTTGCCCCCTCATATACGAAAACTTAACACATTGTAGAAGTGTAACTTCAACGGACAAAGCTTAAAAACAAATATTAAAAAACGTATTTCCAGAAAAAAAAACATTCAATAAAATGTTGTTAAAAATAAAAATTATTTTCAAAAAGATCTTTTAATATAAAACGAAAGCTTAACTTCTTTATACAAATTTTAATATAATGTGATAAAAACCTTAGTCGTGGATATGGGGTTTAAACCTACTCTCCCTCTCGTGAACCAGAGCTTTAATCCTTGGCGCCTTAGACCACGCGGTCAAACTGATTTGAAAACCGTAGTTGAAATAAATGATACAACTTCACCCCTACTACAATCAGCCGCAGCAATTACTCCGCGATGTAATGCGATATGCAATACTGTCACGTAGAATTTACATCCTCTTTGAGATAGGCGGAAAACTTTGAGACGATGCATTAAAAGTTTCACTTTAATAAATATTCCACAATGTAATATAAAAGTACTGTACATTAATAATAAATATTGTACATGCATATAACACAAAATAACATTAACTCTTCAATAATCATCTTTATAAGATTTGCCATTAAACTCATTATGTTACACAAATTATGTTTAGAAGATTAATCTCGTGTTATATTGTTACTCGAGGGATCGTGATCTCAAGTGTCTCATAAGCATGTCTCCTAAACAAACAATAATAAACCGACGTTGTTAATCTTGCTTCGACTGTGACCACTTTATTAGACAACGAACCGCCCTGTATAGAGAAATATATGCCTTTAGGGAAAATACATTTCACGGATATAGAATGCATGGAAATGGCTATTAATTCAATAATTACTCGAACTGAATACGTGATGAAACTTTGAACTGATACACATATTAATAGAATGAAGTAGATAAATTAATTTTAATTTGCCGTATCCAAAAAATGAAATTTTTCGCTAATTAAGAAAAAATCTATAAGTAAACAGAATTGGGATGAAGTGGGATGGAGTGGGGAAAAGAGTAGAATGGGGAGAAGAGGCGTTAATGGACTATTCACCACCACTACCCTATCCCTATCAAAAGTAAAGTAGTGGTGGGTGCGTCCAGTAGGCCTATTCTCGTTACAAAACGAGAAAAGGATCGAAGCGACCTTATGTGAAATAGATAAATTTCAAATTCGTGTAACACAAATTGACGGTTCATTTCCGATTAGTTATTATTAGTAAGTTACGATATCGAATATTTTTTTATGAAAATAAGGGACAAGACAAGCAGGACTTTCAGCTGATGATAATTGATACGCCCTACCCTTTACAATGCAGTGCCACTCAGGATTCTTGAAAAACCCAAAAATTCTGAGCGGCACTACAATTGCGCTCATAACCTTGAGACCATAACACAGTATTGTTTACACATTACTGCTACACGGTAGAAATAGTCGCCATTGTGGTGCCCATAATCTAGCCGGCATCCTGTGCAAAGGAGCCTCCCGCTGGTAAACGTATGCTCAACTAACTTTCATTCCAAGCATGTAGAAAGTATTTTCAGTATCTCATTGTTAACAAACAGCACGCATTAAATATTAATTAAAAACTGTTCCAGTAATAATAAGAATCTATGGCCAACGCTTAACCAAGAACGGAAAATTTATGGCAGGCACTTTAGTTGTTGCATAGGTAGAGTCGGTTAGGAACCTCTCGGTTTCTTGACTTCGTTTTAGATGCATTTGAAGCACCTGATGTTTTAAATTTTTGCAAGTTTAACAATATTCAGCTAATCAAGAATTTGAAATTGCATATTTATAGATCCTACAACTAAGCAACTAAACTAAATATCGCATAATTATTTATTTAGTCAAGTAAATTACCTCCAAAATATTACTAATTTGTCTAAATATGATTTTAAAAAGACAACTAAGGATATACAGCATTCCCTAGACTACGACTCTACCGAAGCCTTGCTTAAAATAACCAGCTAAGATTTTTCAAAACGCACACTCACACAAACACATCACACACGCACACTCACACATACTCTGCCAGACATAGAGATCTAGTATATCCTTTACCTTAAAGTATCTGTGCTGCCAGATCAGTGATCAAACTAAAATCATAAATAAATATTATGTACGTGCTTAAACACATAGATATTGGTTACTTATAACATATTATATTAATTTAAGAAAGGTGTACTTTACTTCTATCAAATATTTTCAGAACTCATTTAAAACTTTAATTTGAAACTCACTGATAAAACTGTTTTGTGACTTAATTGTATTTGTTATTTGTATGTTCACTTGTTTTCCGCGATACAGGCATGCCTAGTGCAGAAAGCGCTGCTAATTTTGTATTTTTATTTATCTATTTTGTCAATAAATATATGTTCTTTCTTTCTTTCTTCTATAATCCTGCTGGTCACACTCGAAGATTAAGAACAAAACTTATTCAAACTCATGATCAAATATAGAAATCTTTACCATTATTGCTGAAAAAGAAAATACTCCAACTCAAACCACATTAGCTGTAAAATGTGTATACCTATCTAACTACGTATCAAACTTAACTAACTGATTTAATAAAATAAATCATATGTGATTTAATTGATATATCTTCAGAATACGAAGCTTTATCCTATTTTTCCTTCGTTTTTTTTACGAAAAAGGAGGACAAACGAGGGTAAGTGTTAAGTGATGTAACCTGGTGTTAGTGATCACCGCCGCCCATATTCTCTTGCAACACTGGAAGAATCACAGGAGCATTGCCAGCCTGTATTGGAAGGTGTACGCCTTTTTTTTGAAGGTACCCATGGGGTATCGTCCCGGAAACAAGAAACAACGTCTCTACGCAACGCCAGGTGATCGAGACATTTATAGAGCACTGGGTCTCCGCCAATTCGATCACCTTTGCGTTGCATGCGGTCAAATTGTTCGAGCTGATACTGGCGTGCGCCAGACTAGAGCTGACAGCAATACTTCAGACACGGACCTGCGCTTTGTAGAGCGCTAGAATGTGGGCCGGCTTTAAGTATTGCCATGCTCTATTTATGACGCCCAATTTCTTCGAACCCAATTTAGATTTTCCTTACAGATGACCGCGGAATTGGCAATTGCTCTAGATTTTAAGTATATAATTAACTTAATTTATCTCAATCTGACGCGCTGGAGTTCTTCTAACGATCGCTTTTTTTGCTAATCTGATCGGCTGCCCTAGTCTAACCGACACTATATACAGGGCTCAGGTATGATTCTAATACATCACAAACTGCAAGTTTGCCCCTCTTATGTTATTCTGACGCGCTCGAATAAATCCCAAAATCCCAGCTTGGTTTAGTAGTAGAGGTACTTTAATGTTTGGTACATGGTTTGTTTATGTTACGACTTATGGACAATATTATGATAGGCTCATGATAAGATTAGTTGACATTCTCAAATTTCGTTACACGAAAATGCAAAATAAATATGTTATGATTGATTGTGAAAATAGTGGTATAGGTGCTATTTAGAAATATATAAATAGAAAATTCTAAAATATGAAAAAAAAAAATTACATTAAAGTCCATTAAGCTTGTGTTATGTTATTTCATATAAGAAACAGGTTTTTAATACTTTTACTTCATCAAACTCAACTATTGTGTGCGTGGTTGCCACACCGACCTCCCAGATAAGTCATCTAGTAAATAAACATAGCTGTGTGTAATAGAATAATAACGCTCAGAACGATAGTTTCATTCATAGTTTCTGTCAATATAGAAGTAACATTATAACACACAGACAGCCAAATAATGTTGCAACTGAATAGAATTTACTAAAAAAATCACGTATTTAATTATTGTTGCAACAAATTTTTGAAGTGTTAGTAAAGAAGTTCTTTAAAATCGTTGTTTTTTGAAAATCGATGAAACGAAAAAGCAAGACGATAGAGGTGTCGTTACCGGCTATATCCGAGGTTTTCTAGGGGGCAGAGATCGAATTTGGGATAATATTTGAAATTCAAGGGGGCCGACATGCAAAATTATGATTTCAACGATATGGATAACGTATCCAAGGTTCTCGAGGCTGCAGAGAACGAATGTGAGATCATTTTTAAAACGAAGATGGCTGCGGTGAAAAAATCTTTTGGGGCTATACGTATGTGTAGTGGTTATAATGATAATCCTAATGCCAAACAACTTAAAGGCAACTTTCGGAAATTGTTGTGTCACATGGAACTAAAATCGTTGCAATCATAAGTTTGCACTTAATGATTGTAAATTCGTTCTCTGCACCCTCGACAACCTTGGATGCGATATCCATGTTATTGAAATCATAATTTTGCATGGCAGCCATCTTGGGTTCCAAAAATAATCCCAAATTCGTTTTCTGCACCCTCGAGAACCTCGGATACGATATCCATATTGTTGAAATCATAATTTTGCGCGCGGCCATCTTGGATTTAAAAAAACAAAATGACACGTAACCGAAAATCGTAACGATTTACTATAAAATTTCTCTCATACGTCGATAAAGAAGTTTCACTTCAAAAATATACCGACGTATTGAGAACCTCCTTCTTTTTTCAAGTCGGTTAAAAGCGTGGCCGTTTATGTTCTCACAAGCTCAACTTTTTCCGAACATATGGTAAATTCAGCAATTTAAAAGAAATATTTATAGTTACTATTCAAAGAGCTTAGTTTAAGCCTAATTGAATTTAGATTATTTGACTTTGACTTTGAATACTAAGAACATCATGAGGCGTCGTACATTATAGCCTCCTATAAATATCTAGATACCAATAAACACAAATAACTATCTCAGCGGAGGAACTCGGGGTATATGGCAACATAGTTTTTGAATGGCGTATGTTTTGTTTACAAAATATTTTGCTGTTTTGACGAATGTATTAGCTTAAATTAAAAGTTGTGAAATTGTATTTAGGTGTGAAATGTGATTTACTTATCATAATTTTTATTATAAGTCGCTTTGTGACACTCTTTCACTGCACAGTAAGTCATTTTTCAATTTAATTTCGCGCACTGATTGTCCTGGAAGTTGACAGAATGTCACTGACGCGGTGGGAAACGTATGTGGTCATAAACGACCACATTGAAACTGCTTCATTACGCTTGGACCTACTCACGTTCTAAGCGTTATCATTCTGAGGCTGTCAAGTGTTTGTTAAGCGCAATCTTTTTTATTCGGAACTTTTATGCAACCATTAATTTTTGTACCCTATTGCTACCCCTGCTATTTCATTTAAACAGCCCCTTAATACTAGGTATTAGACAACCTAACAGCCTGAGATAGCGTGATCAATTTTAAGTGTCATATTATCAGAATTACAGCTTTTTACTAATAGTACTATAGTTAGATTTCGAATTTTTTGTAAGTTGTTCTAACTGCCTGTTTGTCCCAGCAAATCTTCAAAGCGGCTGACTAAAATATTAAACTGATTTGAAGCTGACTGCACATTAACTTGCAGTTGAGGCTAATGTTAGATCACTTTAATTTAGAAATTCTGATTGAATAGTCACATTGGCAGTTATAATAAAGTGGCAGTGGGCAGGGCACATAGTTCAACGGACAGATGGCCGTTGGGGCAGTAAAGTCCTTGAATAGCGACCACGTACCGGATGACGTAGTAGTACAAGATGGACCGACGATCTGGTCAAGATCGCCGGAATACGTTGGATGAGTGCAGCGTGGTGCCTTTGTCCAGCAGTGGACGTCTTCCGGCTGATGATGTTAATGATGAGTCATATTGGTATGAGGAAGAAAGATATGCGGGCGATGACGTCACGGTAATGTGCTTTTAAATAACATAACTCATCGTCTTAAGATTTCTTGCGGTTAGTCGGGTAGAACCCCTATGGTTAGTAAGCGTAGCGAACATATTATTATTATACCCCCCAGCGTGTTGTATACAGATTAAATACTATGTAACATAAGGCTTAAGCTTGTAAGGCCTTTAGCATCGACTCCCCGCAGAGTGTGTAATATATTGTAATGGGGCAGTGGGGCCGATATTAATACCATCTTTGTGCTGCAGAAGAGGGCTATTGGCGAGATTTATAACCTAGGTCCTAAAGAATCATTAAGAGAAAAATTAAAAGAAATAAACATTTTGACTGTTGCTTCTCAATACATTTTTGATAATGTTCTGTATGTTAATAAGCACATTGAGGAATTTTCTAGAAACTGTGACATTCATAATGTTAACACGAGGAACAAACATAAACTTGTTATGCCTACTACTCGGTTGGGTCGAGTTAGTAAGTCTTTTGTTGGGCGATGTATATGCTTCTACAATATGATCCCAGAAAATGTACAAAACAAATGTGTTACGAAATTGAAAAGAATTGTTAAAAAACGTTTGTGTGGGAAAGCTATAATATAGCATAAACGATTTTCTTAAGGACACCACCGACTGGGAATAAAGTGAACACCCTCAGACTCTTTAATTATAAGTGTTTATTGTACAATATCACAATGTAATATATATTTTATACTAAAAAAAAGCCCGATGAGTTTCTTGCGCCCATTCTTCTCAGATCTGAGGCAGTCTCTTTTGAATGGGTGGTAGTTTTTGACGTTCAATAAGTGATTTTTAAATCCTATTTTGAATAAAAATATTTGAATTTGAATATATTACTAGCTGATGCCCGCGAATTCGTCCGCGTAGATAAAGGGTTTTAAAATATAATAAGCAAGTTTCGTATTGAAGATTATCTCATGTCCTTTTTGAGTTCCGGTTCCCGGTTTTGCTCCCGTTCCCAACTTATTATAAGAATCTCATTTCGAGGAAGATTGCTATGGCAATAAGGCGACGTCATAATAAAATGAATAAAAATCTATTGTTTAATGAACGATAAAATATTTTATTGAATCACACTAATAGAACACTTGAGATCAATCAATAATTAAATGGAATTACATTTAAAAAAAAAAGAGAGCCGGAAACAATGTCGTCTTGTTCAGAATGCACGGAAACGTTATCTTCATTTTCAGAAGAGTCCTCAATAACATTGTAAATGAAAACATAAAAAAAAGTGTGTGTCAGCTCCGACGAACGACTGGAGTTTACTCCTCAAGAGCGATTGTCTTGGAACATGTACTAAACAAAATCAAGTCTAATGGAGTCGGTTACAAACAGACATACAGCAGAAGCTAATAAAAGCGCAGTAATTTAAAACAAAATTATAGATATTAAAAAAATAAAATAATAGGTTAGGTTAAAAATTGTCTATTTGGCGTGAAATGCGCTATACAGGGTGTCCCAGAGTTATGGGACATGAAGGGAAAGTACCTTAAATATCGTAGATAGGGTATTTTACTGAAAGAAGACTTTATGTTATTTTTACACCCTGTATATACTCTCCATATTAAATTAAACATTTAAATATGTGCATAGCTTATATAAATTTGTATCAACTATATTGATAATTCAATATTAAATAAATATAAATCACACATGTTTATATATACAATACATGTCATATTAATGTATGAATTGTAACTTACTGAGTACCCACGTGCTTATCAGATTATCCGGCAATATTATTTACACCACTTTCTTCCATAATTAATAGAATTTTCACTTAACTTTATGAAGTTATAATAATAAATCAATTTCAATAATATAATAAAGCTTCAAAATACAAGAAAGTGAAAGGTGCGCAAGAAATGATGCGCACCAAAAACGTTACTATGACATTTTGATGAGCAGATTTTACTATCCATATTTTTCTCATACCGGGCGCCTTATATGAAAATCGATTCTTGAGGAGTAAACTCCAAAAAAGAACATACCGATGAATTGACAACCTCGTCCTTTTTTGAAGTCGGTTAAAAAGTATCCAAAATTGTAATATTAAGCACTCCCATTACGCTAAAATTCGAACGCTGTTGGGGTATTTTACAATCACGCGTTTTGCGAAAAACTTGCCTCGCACAGGCACTTTGTGGAATCAATTAAGGCTGAAGTTTTCCTGAACCGATATGACTTGGGGACCTCAAGCTTAGAATACCTATACTCACATCTTAATACTAGAGCTTACGCGTCCTTTTTTTACACGAGTACACGCGTGACTAAATTTGGTAGGCCACTTTGAAACCGCCACAATTTGTTCATTCCTGAATATCTGAAAAAATATAAGCAATGGAAATGTTTTTATTTTACTTAGTTTTACAAAGTTACAAAAAAGGTACTTCTGAGATAGCATTCAGCACACATTACTGCTTGGTCGATTTCAAAATCCATTTTTTTTTATGGCATAGGAGGACAAACGAGCGTACGGGTCACCTGGTGTTAAGTGATAACCGCCGCCCACACTCTGCTGCAACACCAGAGGAATCACAAGAGCGTTGCCGGCCTTTAAGGAAGGTGTACGCGCTTTTCTTGAAGGTACCCGTGTCGTATCGTGCCGGAAACACCGCACAAGGAAGCTCATTCCACAGCTTCATGGTACGAGGAAGAAAGCTCCTTGAAAACCGCACTGTGGAGGACCGCCACACATCCAGATGGTGGGGATGATATCGTAACTTGTGGCGTGTCGTGCGAAGGTGAAATTCGGCGGCAGAAATCAGGTTGAACAGCTCTTCGGAACACTCCCGTGATAAATGCGGTAGAAGACACACAATGAAGCGACGTCTCTACGCAACGCCAAGTGATCCAGTCGTTCACAGAGTACTGGGTCCCCGATAATTCGAGCTGCTCTGCGTTGCACGCGGTCAAATGGATCGAGCTGATACTGGGGTGCGCCAGACCAGAGATGACAGCAATACTCCATGTGAGGCCGGACCTGCGCTTTGTAGAGCGCTAGAATGTGGGCCGGCTTGAAGTACTGCCGTGCTTTATTTATGACACCCAGTTTCTTTGAAGCCAGTTTGGCTTTGCCCTCCAGATGGCCACGGAATTGGCATTTGCTCGAGATTTCGAGACCCAATATTCCGATACTAGGCGAGGCTTTAAGGGAAGTGTTCTCGAAGAGCGGTGATACGGCAAATAGGGTTTTTTTAGTGGTAAACGCGCAAACTTGAGTCTTCTGGGGGTTAAATTGGACAAGGTTCAACTTACCCCATTCCGCGACCTTCTCTAGAGAGGACTCGATAGAAGACACAAGTTTCTCCCGGCACTGGTCGACGTTTTCCCGAGAGAGACCTGCATGGCCCGTGTATACGGCATCACCAGTGCTGTCGTCTGCATAGCAATGCATGTTGGAGGTGTCCAACATATCATTGATATGTAGAAGAAACAGCGTGGGAGATAGCACACAGCCTTGGGGCACTCCAGCGTTCACGGGCTTGGGATTCGAGCAATAACCGTCGATAACGACCTGTATGCTGCGCCCAGTGAGGAAGCTGGAGGTCCACTTGCATAAGCTCTCGGGAAGCCCAAATGATGGAAGTTTTGCGAGGAGCGCCTTGTGCCATACACGATCAAAGGCCTTCGCTAAATCCAGAACAACTGCCAGGCCTTCCCCCTTGCTTTCAATAGCCGCCGCCCATCTATGTGTTAGGTATACCAGAAGATCGCCAGTCGACCGACCATGGCGAAAGCCGTACTGCCTGACCCTCAAGGTATACCAAGAGCTGGCGGTTAATTATGCGATTTTGGAGAGTAGGGAGGTAATAGCAATAGGCCTGTAGTTTGCCGGATCCGAACTGTCTCCTTGTTTTGGGATCGGATGGACAAGGGCTGACTTCCATGAATCAGGGACTACGCCTTTTGAATAAGAGTGCCGGAATAAACGTTAGCACCGGCGTCAACTCAGGGGCACACGTTCTAGGCACGATTGGAGAAATGCCATCCGGCCCACTCGACTTCCTGACGTCCAACGAAAACAGAGCTCGCCTAACAGTTTTCTGTCGGAACTGTACTTCAGGCATAGAGCTCTGACACCGCGGAATGGTCGGCGGTGTTTTTCCGTTGTCGTCAAGAGTGCACAGAGTGTGTTGGAGGCAAAAAGAGTGCACAGGAGATCGGCTTTCTCTTTTGCCGTATGGGCCAGGGTGTCATTGCACATCATGTGCAACGGCGGCATGGATGGCTGGTTGAAGTTACCAAGAGCAGCTTTCGACAACGACCAGAACTTGCGTGTTCCGGTCGGGTAACTGGAAAGCTGCTCGCCAATTTTGACGACGTGCTTCGATTTCGCACGGGCGATTTGCCGCTTAAAAAATCTGGAGGCACGGTTATATTTCCTCTTCAGAACTTTGCAGTTCGGATCTTTTGAGCCCAGCGCCGCAACCCAAGTTCGATACGCCTGTTTTTTGCAGTCAGATGCTGCTTTAACTGACGCATCGAACCAGGGCTGTGATCTGCCACCGATCGGTACTACAGAGCTTGGTATAAAAATATCCATGCCCTGCAGTATCACATCGGCTACTGCAACGGCGCAGGCACTAGGATCATCCGAAGGGAAACAAACCCTGCCCCAAGGGTAGGATGCAAAAAAGGAACGCATCCTATCCCAATCCCTGTACTTTTCCCGGGGCGTAAAAAGAATAGGGGAGTCCCAGGCCCATGGGTGTCGTAAGAGGCGACTAAGGGCTTTTTAGAAGTGGGAGAGTCACGCTGCTGTCTTATGACGTCAGCACAATCGGGCCAGACTCGTCGTGGTTAATTACCACACTCGCGCAGAATACCGGCGTGAAGTAGCGGCCTAGTGCCGCTATGTTTCGCATAGGTTAGTGTCGAGGACCGGTGGCCATTCCCCCCAAATATGACAGCGCTACTAAAAAAGATTTTACCCCAGGAGGGTACCGGCTCTAACAGAGTTGGAGAATCCCTCCCCGGGCACTCTAGCTCGGGCTGCCCTTCGTATTCTGGGGAGGGCACAGAACCGCGCATGACCAAGGACAAACGAGGCAGTATCACCACGTCACCCCGCTCCACACTCAACGTGGACTTTTGCAATATCAGGGGAATTCACTCCAATTTAAACGCCGTCCACCACCACCTTGAGACGGCGCAGCTGGCCTTGTGTTTCCTTACTGCGACGCAGATATCTCGACTGAATTCCCCGGATGTTACAAAAGTCCACATTAAGCGTGGAGCGGGGTGCCGTGGTGTTGCTGCCCTGTTTGTCCTGTGACATACGCGGTACTGTGCCCTCCCCAGAATACGAGAGGCAGCCCGAGCGCGAATGTTCGGGGAGGGATTCTCCAGCTCTACAAGAGCCGGTACCCTCCACTAGGCACTAGGCTTCTACTTCACGCCGGTATTCTGTGCGAGTGTGGTAAGTAACCCGGACGAGTCTGGCCCGATTGTGCTGACGTCATAAGACAGCAGCGTGACTCTCCCACTTTCAAAAAGCCCGTAGTCGCCTCTTACGACACCCTTGGACCTGGGGCTACCCTATTCTTTTTACGCCCCGGGGCAGCACAGAGCAAAGCATTATTGCAAGTCTTACACCAATCATTTGTCGACCGATATCAGGCTCACGAACGTTGGCCTTCTCTGTAACATCTTTGTGACATAAATTCCGTTCGTCAATTTATAGACCGTACCGCGCCTTCTGTTTCAAAGTTGCAAAAGTGGAAAATCATCTTAACCTGATGTTTCTTCCTTATGATTAGAATTATCAATTCAAGTCAATTTTTATTCTTCATATTCACGGGGTTCTGACTCGCGTACTAGGGTCTTCAAATCTGGTTCTGACTGAACTTCATCCTTTTCACTATCAATGACCTCTTCTACTCCCAGTTCTACCTAATGCAGCAATATTTCTACTTGTGAATCATACATGATGTAAACGATGATGTAATCATTGATGATGAAGTTGATGTCAATAAAATACTAAAATCAGAAAACAATACGTTTTATAGTAAATAATAATAATTTAATAAATACACATATAAATAAAAAGATTTACCGAAAGTTACCTGAATTTGGTACAGCAATACACGCGTGAACTACTTTAGGAGGCCCACGCTTTTGGAAACAAATTGTTATTTTTTATTATGATAATAAGGGACGAGGCGAGCAGGACGTTCAGCTGATGGTTATTGATGCGCCTTACCCATAACAATGCAATGCCGCTCATGATTCTTGAAAAACCCAAAAATTCTGAGTGGCACTACAATTGCGCTCGTCACCTTGAGACAGAAGATGTTAACTCTAATTTGCCCAGTAATTTAACTAGCTATGGCGCCCTTCAGACCGAAACACAGTAATGTTTACACATTACTGCTTCACGGCAGAAATAGGCGCCGTTGTGGTACCCATAATCTAGCCGGCATTCTGTGCAAAGGAGCCTCCCACTGGTGTTAATGCGTACATTCACGCTGGGTTGGGGCGGGGCGATGAGGTTGTGGCAAATATACAAGGAAATGGCATTGCTGGAGTATCTTCTTTCTGCTGCTGCGCTAAACTAAAAAGTTATTGCATAAAGAATTACCCTAACTCTCGACCTCTGCAAATGTCCCTGTGGGATTGACTCACCACTTTCCATCACGTGAATCTCCTTTTCCATTTCCCCCCTCTTGCCTAAAAAAATAAAAGTTGATACGTTTAGTGGTTATGTCATATGTTATATTATGTCAGTGCACCCGTTACTAAATGAAAGTACAACAATTTCAATAATTCGTGTTGCAAACAATCAAGGTAAGATCTCTTTTCTAGTACGTAGGTATTTCAAATGAGCGTATGTACCCAGGGAACACTGAAATGTTTAAAAAATGAAAAACGCTTTAATGTAGAAAGTTGAAAATACTTTTATTGTTTTTCGAAGTAATCTCCGTTCCTTTCTACACATCGTCGCATTCCATGGAACCACTGAGAAAAGCAGTGGGCCCATTCTTCCTTAGGGATATCTTCTATGGCATTTTGGTACGCTTTCACCGCATCTTAAGGGGTCGTAAAGCGAATACCTCGAATTTTATCTTTCGTTTTTGGGAATAAATATAAGTCGCAGGGTGCCAGGTCAGGACTGTATGGCGGAAGACTCATTTTCTCGACACCCGCCATAGTCAAATATTCAACAGTCCATTTTGCGGAGTGCGCTGAAGAATTGTCGTGGTGAAAGAGAGTCCTGCTTCGAGAGCGCTGTTGTTGTTATTTTTCCAAGATAACAGGCAAACAGCGATTGACACACCAGTCTGTAGTAACTGTCCTTCCATCTTCTAGCACAACTGTCGCAAAATAACCTTTCCTACTGTTGTATAGATGCATCTATGTGTGTGGGCTGCGACCCGGCGTTCATCGCTACGATACAGCTGACAATAAATTAGTGTGTTACCGACTTGCTAGTTTCACTGACGTACGTTCGTGCGCCCTCCCGTTACTTGACAAATACTCAACACCTACCAAAGAATGAGGCAATCATCTTTTTTCCATGACTTCTTCCTTTCTCTACCTTACTAGGCCGATCCTGGAAAGGAAACACCCACTGACCTGATTGTCTTTTGGTTTCAGGTTCGTAGCAATAAATGCAGTTTTCATTTCCTGTGATGATGTCAAATACAGCATTTGAGTCACCGCCGTTGAACTTATCTAACATTTGTCGACACCAGTCCATGCGAAGGTGTTTCTGGTCCTCGGTTAAAGTATGGGGAATCTATCTGGTACAAAGCTTCGTTACGCCTAAATGTTCGTGTAATATTCTTAGAACTTGACTCATACCAATGCCTAGGCTTGCCCGTATCTGCTGATAGGTCACTCTCTTATCTTCCTCCATCATGCGTCGCACATCACTGATGTTATCTTCAGTAGTCGCTGTTAAAGGACGTCCCTCACGCCGATCATCATTGAGATTGCTACGTCCACGCTTAAACTCGTTAAACCAATTGTAAACAGTGGCCCGACATGGGGCTTCATTTAGAAATGCTATAGCGTTGTTGTTGAGTAAGCTCACAACGAAAGTCACAATAAATCATTGACCAAAAATTTTCTCGCGTTAGGTTCATTTTCACGTATAACAAGAGTTTTAGATTTGCCGCCAATTCACAAAAACAAATGACAAATGAATGCAATATACTACATTAGGTTACCAAAGAGTTCTAAAATTGAAATTCAAAAAAAGTTTTAATTAGTAATGTTTCTAACTGGCCAGTTCTAAAAACTTTCAGTGTCACCCACGTATCACCTGAGGTTAGGTGATCACTGCAGCCCACATTCTCCAGCAACACCAGATGAATCTCACGAATGTTATCGGTCCCTTAGGAAGGTGTGCGCGATAGTACAGACATAAGATATTATTAAGTCTCGTTTGCCCAGTAATTTCACTAGCTACGGCTCACTTCAGACCGAAACACAATAATGCTTACACATTACTTCGCGGTAGAAATAGGCGCCGTTGTGGTACCCAAAATCTAGCCGGTATTCTATGCAAAGAAGCCTCGCACTGGTAAAATTATTATATTACCTGAATATGACGAACAACTTATTTTTTTTATACCAAAATGTGAACAAAATCAACAAGAATATTCTCAAAGTTATTTTTAATATATTAATTAAATCACGCGAACAATGATTTCAAGATTATTATATTTCATGAATAAATTAATAAGCTTACAATTCTATTTGGTAAATAGCTATTCGAAAGCACGTTGATTTAAGTACTTATTTGATTTAAGAAAGTTAAGCAAATATTGAAATTTACTGAAGTTTGTTAGAGAACTCGTAGATTGCTTCGATTATTCAATTCGTTACAGCTCTATTCAAAACATTTCAGATCTTTAAATATACAGTTGCTTACTTTATATTTTTGTGCTAATAAATATTTTTAAGCTATATAGATAAAATAACGAACATTTAGACAAAAAAAACAGATTGACCAACGTGCGTTTAAGTGAATAAATTATTCATCTTCCATAATGGACGGTAATGAATGAATGAAGCCTTTATTGCAAGCAAACTAAATAAGGTACATTCATAATTCATGTTACAACTTATATCAATCAATCAAACAATCAAATTATTTATTTGCGTAAATGATTATAATACTTGTTGAGAATAATGATTATATATACGTCGACCCTGCCTGTACTGAGCTAGAGGTCTCGGGTTCGAATCCCGGTAGGTGCAACCATTTATATGATTAATATGGATGTTTGTTTTCGAGTTTTTTGTTTTTTTAATATGTATTTATGTACGTTTAAGTAAGTATATTGTATTAAATAAATTGTTGTCCCCATAGTACAGGCTATGCCTAGTTTGGGGCGATATAATTTGTGTAAGAGTGTGTCAATATTATATTATATTATAATTATTATATATAGTCCATAGGCCATCTCCGGATCTTTCCACATTTTCCTGTCGGAACTTGTTCTTCTCCTTTCGAGTGACGCATCGAACGTAAACCTTGGTTAAAAATTTAATTTGCCTAATTATTCCCTGAAGTGAGTTATATAGTGAGGGGAACAAATTTATAAAAATATATTTAAATTTGAATTGTACGGAGCCTTAAAAGTTAAATAAATATGCAAAAGTAAAACCGTTGACTATCACCATGGAGCCCCTGGTTCTTGGGTGGTGGCTGGTGGTGGTACCTACGTTTACTCGGCTTTTTATAAGGTCGTTATTATGATGTAAGTTCTTATGATTCCTCTGGTGTAACAAGAGTGTAAATGCCAGGGCTGCTTGGTTTCATTCTTCCATCTTACTATCCTCCGAAATAAATAAAATTTGAAAATCCCTTATTGGTTAAACAATGTGTAGTCACCTTTATGTTTCACTAAAATTCATAAATCCTTGAGGTAAGTTTACACGAGTTTTATTATCTACCAAGCTTCATGACGAGTACAATAACGTACTAACCGCGATATCTTAATTTATTTATTTATTTATTTGCATGTTATCTACAGCGTCATAATTTATATAAAATGTAATTATAATATAAAGTAGAAAAATAAGGGCAAAACTGATTACAGTATATAGCTATTAAACAAAAGAAGTAACATTTTATGATTTAAACAAGCCAGAATAAGATAACAAAATATTTACAATTACAATAATAAGCTACTTAGAAAATTAACTTTACAAAATAAGGTTACAGGAGTGTGTGTGCGTGTATGTAAGGTTGTGTGTAGTGTATTTGTATGTAGTATGTATGTGTGTTTGGATAATCATTGCAGTCGATGTATATTTCTTATTTCTTTTTTTAGGTGTACTTTGGACAAGCAAAACATATCTAAATAAAAATAAGCTTTATTGTAGGTGAGAGCCAGACGTTGCAGAGCAGAGGTTTGTGTGTAGTTGGTGTTAGCTTTTGGTACAGCCAGAAGGTGCGTGTGACGAGTTCTAAATGATGGGACGTTCAATGAAAAACTCGCTAATAAGGAGGGACAATCAATTTTACCATTTAGGATTGCTTGCAATAGCAGCATATCGCTTAGCTTTCTATTTTTTTGTCGTCTGCAAACGTTAAATATTGGCTGTAAGTAAAGCAGCTTCCTATGTCGAATAAATAGGCATTATACAAAAGCGGGCCTAGAATAGAGCTTTGTGGCACCCCTGAAGGTATTGACACGAAGTCGCTTCTTTTATTAGCTTAACTAATGGCCCAGATGCTCAATATAGTATCGTTAATGTGATATGTTGATATCCCTATTGTATTTCAGATCCTTAGCTGTAGTTATCTGATCTAATTTGTCATAATATTATAATATATTATGAACTAGCTGACCTGGCTTGTATTGCCATATACATGGGGCACACTGAAAGTTTTACACTAGCTAATCGGGACTATTTGAATTTCGAATGTTATATTTTTTGAACGTTGCAACCTTCTGAGTAATAAAAAAAACAATTGGCGGGAAATCATTTGTCAATTGTTTTCTTATCACATATCAAAGTTATACGTACTCAACGAAAATGGAATTAAATTGAAAAGATTTTAGAGCGATGATTTTTTATCATTTTAAAAGTTCTCTCTCTCCGCAAGACTGTCGCTCGTCTTCAAAATGCTTTTGGGAGAGAAGCGGCTAATTGAAGAAAACCCGCGGATTACCTGTGAGACAATTTGAGGACTTTTGGTTATTGGTATGAGCCAATTTCAGAAAATCTTACTAGGTTGTCGTTGGATCCCTCACGAACTGACAGCGGAGCAGAAGCGGGCTCGCGTGGAATGGTGCTCACAGATGCTAATGAAGTATAACCACGGACATTATAATGCTATTTATGACATTGTCACATTGACGAACCGTGGATTTATTGTTTTGAACCCGAAAAAAAAACAGCAATATTATGAATGGGTGTTTGAAAATGAGAACAGGCCAACAAAAGCGAGGCAGGCTAGAAACGTTGGTAAAAAAAAAGATCGCATTTTTTTCTTAGCTACGGGTCCCATCTGCACAATTCCACTTGAAGATCAAAAGAGTGTTAATGCCGAGTGGTATTCTACCATTTGTTTATCCAGAGTGTTAAAAAAAGTTCGCGAAAGACGACTAAAAAGCCGCGTTCTCCTACATCATGACAACGCTTCTTCATACACGGCCAACAAAAATAAAAGGATATACTTCAAATATAGTTTGGTGAGAGTTTGGTTAGGTTCGGATTACGGAATCCATAACAAAGTAACGGAACACTGTCTGTAATCAAATTGCAAAGTACTTACGTTCTTTGCTGCATTGAAAAAATTAGTATATTTACACATATTTAGACAAATTGTTAGTTAGTGTTCTTCAAATTCACTAAAAATCATAAAATTAACAAAAAAACAACCGCCTTCAAAAACACTATTCCAACACAATAGATATAATGTGCACTATAAAGTATACGCATGAAAAAATGTTTAAAATGTAAAGGGGAGTATTTTGAAAATCAGTAAACATAATGTTTTGGTTATAACATGTTGTTTTTTTTAATTTACGCAAAACTTTAAGTGTGACCAACGCCGCCTAATAATATAAACAAAATTGTCATTACCATGCTTATACAATGCTTGCTTGGTTACTGAAAATTAAGGCTTCTAGTTTTATCCACATCCAAGTTATAGGATGTTGAAATCAGCCTGAACTGCTTCGAGAAAGCCCCCAGATATTTTACGATTTTTTATCAGGAATATATTGAGAGGCAACAGTTGAAATGTTTATATTTCTCTAAATTTTTCTTGTAATAGACCTTTTCTGCAGCACAAAGTCGGTAATAATATGCCGTCTGAGTACATAACAAGTTCGTACGCCTACCCAATTTGTGATTATGACCGTAACATGACATGCTTTTAGTGGAAGCTGAATTGACCGTGAATGATATTACATATTCATATGAAGGTTCATGCCTTGTTTGCTTAAGTTAAGTTGTAGCATCAGATGCTATCGTATTTATTGGCATCACCAATATAATAATCACTAAGTAATTACATGAAATCTTTCTTATATAAGATTTATAAATTTATTAAATTTATGACTTACGGTACGCAGACGTGGTAACTATGGCCCTGATGAGAACTTGCAATGGAATTTAGTTACGCAAGGTCTAGATGGTGATAGTTGTCGCGCCTAAATGGCAAGAAGATGTCGATTGTCTGTCTGCATTTCAAACCTGCAATGAACAGAATCCATACGTATTTTAATGTGTCTTGACTACCACGACTCCGCTGCATGTATTTTAAAGACTTTTCGGGTCGTGATTGCCTTGTTCCCGAAAATACTGTATAATTAGCTGTAGTTATCCGCTTTGCTGCGTGACAACAAACTGTTAATCAAGACTAATCTGAATGTATTCTTCCATAGGTATACTTTGGATTTCATACTGGTTGTTGGATTGGTTAGTTTATAAGTTCTCGCCAAAAATAACCATTTTTTCTTTTACGTTTCCGCGGTAGACTGTCTATTTATACGACAGCCTGCCAACAATTACGTGTTAGTTAAAATGCCCTTCCAGGTGTGGTAAAAATATTAAATAAAAAATCGTATACGCAACGCGGGAGTGAAAAAAGCCACCTCAAACTCGTCTTCGGCTCGAGTGGCGTAGTGCATTCAGTCTGAAATGGCCTAATTTTTACCCTTGTTGTATAAGATACTATTGTTATCAGAGATGGGGTCATTAATAGTATGACTTAGCTGCTTTATAGACGATTAGACGTAAACGATTGTAATTTTTATGTTCAGGCAAGAACTGAATCACTATGTTGCTATTTCTTGGCTGTTCATCTAATTGCTTTAATCGAAGATCGTGGGTTCATTTATTTATGTATTTCTGTGGTTTTTTATGATATGATGCCCTCATTTTCAATAGAAATACTGTTGAATTTATTATATTTTATTATCACTTTAAAAACATAACAAATTGTTTAGATTTGGAAGAGCGACATCTCAAATCAATTTCCTAATATGCAAATATTGGGGTTGAGCAGGTTATCAACTGTAAAGTAGATCCTGTAGATGAAGCCACAACCTGAGAGTTGGACAAAGCCCACAAGATTTTATGACTTTACATCACTCGAACGGTTAGCTTAGTTGGAAGAACACGGAACGCGAGAGGCCGTAGGCTCGAGTCCCGCATCGTTCATAAAATTTTGTTTTCAAATTTTATTTGTGTTATTACTTCAAAAACAGAGTGATTACTCGAAGGTATTCAGTTTCTCTTTTAATTTCAATAGTTCGGGTTAGAGCGCACATTTTTTATTTTTCCCTTATTGTATCTCAAGGCTACTATAGTATAGTAGATTATATATATATTTTTTTATGGAATAGGAGGACAAACGAGCGTACGGGTCACCTGTTGTTAAGTGATCACCGCCGCCCACAATCACTTGCAACATCACAAGAATCACAGGAGCGTTGCCGGCCTTTAAGGAAGGTGTACACGCTATTTTGAAGGTACCCATGTCGTATCGTGCCTGAAACACCACACAAGGAAGCTCATTCCACAGCTTCGTAGTACGTGGAAGAAAGCTCCTTGAAAACTGCACTGTAGAGGACATAGTAGATTATATTGAGGACAATTATGGATGGTTCTTGTCTGGTTCTGCGCAGGCCACCAAAAAAAAAAATATTAAGTAGTCTAAGTTGTTACATGGTTTGTATAAGATGGGCTGGAAGTTTCTCATCTTCTTATTCTTATATCTCCTACGAACTATTGTATCTTATCATACTTAACAATATGTTATGTGATAGTCACATCCTATGTTTTTTATGAAAATAAGGGACGAGACGAGCAGGACGTTCATCTGATGATAATTGATACGCCGTGCCCGTTAGAATGCAGTGCCCCTCAGGATTCTTGAAACACCAAACAACCAAAAATTCTGAGCGGCACTACAATTGCGCTCGTCACCTTGTGACGTAAGATGACTTCTTATGTGCCCAGTAATTTTTACTAGCTACGGCGCCCATCAGACCGAAACACAATAATGTTTACACATTTATGCTTCACGACAGAAATAGGCGCCGTTGTGGTACACATAATCTAGCCGGCATCCTGTGCAAAGGAGCCTCCCACTAGTAAATATATATATTACTTTCCATTTAAATCTCATATTTTATGTTTGCGGACGCACAATTACTGCATTTCGAAGTTTTAGAACGAAGAATAATTATACAAATGATTTGAGTTTTCTTTAGTGTTCATTCCGCCAATATTTGTCTTTAAACAATTGGACACGTGTTTCGCCTCTACACGAGGCATCCTCAGGACGTGTTGTCTCGCCAAAATCTGACATGAAAATGAACAATAATAACCACGGAACAGAAATTATCTGTTCTGTATTGAACTCACTTGAGTGAGCATTGCGTGCGTTCTTTGAAGTTGATTTGACATTGTAATACATACACTGGCCTGCAAAAGTAAGTATCACACTTTTCAAATTATTTTTTTTTCTTGACTATAGAAAGCAGAGATTTAAGATTAAAAACGTTTTGTTGCAAATTTTATAGGCTTTCTTAGAAACTAAAATTATACATTAGTAACATTTTTAACTTAAAAAAGATAAAACAATGAAAATAGACATTTTTAGTTTAGTGTAAAAAAAATCATCTAAATGTATTACATGTTATTTAATTTTAAATAACTGTTTTTTTTTTTTTTTTTTTTTATGGAATAGGAGGACAAACGAGCGTACGGGTCACCTGGTGTTAAGTGATCACCGCCGCCCACACTCTCCAACAACACCAGAGGAATCACAAGAGCGTTGCCGGCCTTTAAGGAAGGTGTACGCGCTTTTCTTGAAGATACCCATGTCGTATCGTCCCGGAAACACCGCACAAGGTGAAATTCGGTGGCAGGAATCAGGTTGAACAGCTCTTCGGAACACTCCCCGTGATAAATGCGGTAGAAGATACACAATGAAGCGACGTCTCTACGCAACGCCAAGTGATCCAGCCGTTCACAGAGTACTGGGTCCCCGACAATTCGAGCTGCTCTGCGTTGCACCCGGTCAAATGGATCGAGCTGATACTGGGGTGCGCCAGACCAGAGATGACAGCAATACTCCATGTGAGGCCGGACCTGCGCTTTGTAGAGCGCTAGAATGTGGGCCGGCTTGAAGTATTGCCGTGCTCTATTTATGACGCCCAGTTTCTTTGAAGCCAGTTTGGCTTTGCCCTCCAGATGGCCACGGAATTGGCAATCGCTCGTGATTTCGAGACCCAGTATTCCGATACTAGGCGAGGCTTTAAGGGAAGTGTTCTCGAAGAGCGGTGATACGGCAAATGGGGATTTTTTAGTGGTAAACGCGCAAACTTGAGTCTTCTGGGGGTTAAATTGGACAAGGTTCAACTTACCCCATTCCGCGACCTTCTCGAGAGAGGACTCGATAGAAGACACAAGTTTCACCCGGCACTGGTCGACGGTTTCCCGAGAGAGACCTGCATGGCCCGTGTATACGGCATCACCAGTGCTGTCGTCTGCATAGCAATGCATGTTGGCGGTGTCCAACATATCATTGATATGCAGAAGAAACAGCGTGGGAGATAGCACACAGCCTTGGGGCACTCCAGCGTTCACGGGCTTGGGATTCGAGCAATAACCGTCGATAACGACCTGTATGCTGCGCCCAGTGAGGAAGCTGGAGGTCCACTTGCATAAGCTCTCGGGAAGCCCAAATGATGGAAGTTTTGCGAGGAGCGCCTTGTGCCATACACGACCAAAGGCCTTCGCTATATCCAGACCAACTGCCAGGCCTTCCCCCTTGCTTTCAATAGCCGCCGCCCATCTGTGTGTTAGGTATACCAGAAGATCGCCAGTCGAACGACCATGGCGAAAGCCGTACTGCCGGTCGTTGATCAACTGGTGACCCTCAAGGTATACCAAGAGCTGGCGGTTAATTATGCTCTCCATAATTTTGGAGAGTAGGGAGGTAATAGCAATAGGCCTGTAGTTTGCCAGATCCGAACTGTCTCCTTTTTTTGGGATCGGATGGACAAGGGCTGACTTCCATGAATCAGGGACTACGCCTTTTGAATAAGAGTGCCGGAATAAACGCGTTAGCACCGGCGTCAACTCAGGGGCACACGTTCACAAGGGATGTGTAGTCAGCAGAAGATCTAATAAGGACGGCATGTGGCTATCCACATCCGGGAGCCGCGTCGGCGACTCAACCAATTGGGACAGACCATACGCCAATGCAAAATTATGCACAGATCGCCCTGCGTAGTCTGTGGTACGTGATCCAAGCCATTCGGCATTGTGCCCGTTGAAATCACCCAAGACTACGATTTCAGCGGAGGGGATCTGAGCAAGCACGTCATCAAATGCCGCTTGAACGCAGCCCATGAGGTGATCCGTTTCTGCGTTACCACTATGGGACCTGTAGACACACGCATAGATGCGGACGCGGTCCTCTAAATCTACGCGGAGCCAGAGAGTAGACAGGCCCCTACCCTCAAAATTGCCGAGACGGCGACAGCAGATATCCTCCCTAACGTACACACATACCCCGGCATGAGGCATGAAATTATGCTCAATTTTGTACCCGGGGTACGTTAAATATGACGTATCGCTAGGTCGAGATATCTGCGTCTCCGTAAGGAAACACAAGGCCGGCTGCGCCGTCTCAAGGTGGTGGTGGACGGCGTTTAAGTTGGAGTGAATTCCCCGGATGTTACAAAAGTCCACATTAAGCGTGGAGCGGGGTGACGTGGTGCTGCTGCCCTGTTTGTCCTGTGACATATGCGGTACTGTGCCCTCCCCAGAATACGAGGGGCAGCCCGGGCGCGAATGCTCGGGGAGGGATTCTCCGGCTCTACAAGAGCCGGTACCCTCCTGGGGTAACTTATTTTTTAGGACCGCTCTCATATTTTGTTGGGGGGGGGGGGGAAAGGACGGGGGGGAATGGCCTCCGGTCCTCGACACTAACCTACGCGAAACATAGCGGCACTAGGCCGCAACTTCACGCCGGTATTCTGTGCGAGTGTGGTAAGTAACCCGGACGAGTCTGGCCCGATTGTGCTGACGTCATAAGACAGCAGCGTGACTCTCCCACTTTCAAAAAGCCCGTAGTCGCCTCTTACGACACCCTTGGACCTGGGACTACCCTATTCTTTTTACGCCCCGAGGCAGCACAGGGCAAAACTGGTATTGCCTCCTCGAGCTCTGATTACAGCTTCGAGCCGGTTTGGCATACTGAACACTAGGTTTCGGAGCCGATGTTGGGGAATATTCTCCCATTCTTCTACCAGGGCCTGCTTTAGTGCCCTGAGGGTAGTAGGTGGTGGTCTGCGATTTCTGACTAGCCTCCCAAGCTCATCCCAGGCGTGTTCAATCGGGTTGAGATCAGGACTTCTTGATGGCCAAGCCATCACGCTGATACCTACCTCCTGAATATACTCTTGTACGATATGAGCCGTGTGTGGCCAGGCATTATCATGCATCAGCATCGATCCATCACCCATATTTGCTAAATACGGCCCTGCATACTCATTGAGAATCTCTTGAGCATGTCTTTGCCCAGTGAGGGTGCCATTTTCTATGGCTATGACTAGCTCTGTGCGACCTTCTGAAGATATGCCAGCCCATACATGTACACCGCCTCCACCGTATTGGACTCTTTCTGAGATGCAGGCTTGAAGGTATCGCTCACCAGGTCGCCTGTAAACACTTCGCCTTCCATCAGAATTGTAAAGGGAGAATCGAGACTTATCTGCAAACAAAATTCTTGACCATTCTTCTTCATCCCACTGCATGTGTTCACGGGCATATCGCAGTCTCGCTACTCGATGCTGTCTCTCGAATTTTGGGCCACTCGCTGGTCTTCGGGGTTTCAAATTTGCTTCAGCAAGTCCTCTTCTCACTGTACTGTCACTAATGTAGTCCCTCCGGGTCTGAAGTAGCTGTTGCTGGACTTCAACTGCATTTTGGTGGCGATTTCTTAACACAGTGGAAATAATATAACGATCTTCTCGGGCACTGGTACACCTGGGTCTGCCATTACAAGGTCTCCTCAGATGGTGTCCAGTCTCTTCGTACCTTCGCTTTACCTTCTGGACCGTTCGTACCGTCACACCCACCATTCTTTCAGTGCGACGCATACTGATGCCTAGTTCCAGAAAAGAATAGCACATTCTTCAACTGAAAGAGGCATGATAAATAAATGTTATGTGCTTTTTTGCATAAATTTTTATAAAAAGACCCATCGATCTTGAAAAAAATTTAAAACAGAAAGAAAAATATGAATGGTAAAATTGTAATTGGGAAACGTCCACTTTGAAAAAGCAATGTTTTTGTTTTTGAAGTTTTTTTTAAGCCAATTCTTAAAAGAAGGTTACCGACTATAAAGTTTGTATGTACAAAATTAAATTCTCTTTGGAGTCCTTTTTATTTCGAAAGTATATCTTGTGAACTTAAAACGTTATCCCAATTTTATATGTTACTTTTGAGGGCCAGTGTATTTTTATATAAAAAAAGCCCGCTGAGTTTTTTGCGCCCATTCTTCTCAGGTCTGTGGCAGTCTCTTTTGAATGGGTGGTAGTTTTTGACGTTCAATAGTTGATTTTGAATCCTATTTTTAATAAAAATATTTGAATTTTAATTTGTATTTGAAAATTACATAACTTAATGTTTTTAATACGTAAGTAGCAATGTTTAAGCCTTTGTCGCAAGCCAAATTTAATGAATTCATTTAAACAGCTTATACTGAGCAGCTTATTGCTGGAACATAATTAATAATGTTCATTTAATATATCCAGAATTGATATACGGTCTGATATATTTTAAATAAATGCGGAATCACTGTACCAACATCCGGTCTGTTGAAATGAAAAGCATAATACCTACTGATAAATATTTTTGATATCCACTGCAATATATTAATCACCATTAAGATACATATTTTTGTTTTGAGGTAGATAATTCATGAAAACTCGAAGCACATAATTGAGGGTATTTTGAAGACTACAAATGAAATGAATTAATAATAATTCGTCATACAGATACATCTCGCGATTTACTCGATTCTATGAAACGTGCAGTCATTGATGTATTGACAGATGACGGCTGTAATCTCGTAAAAAACGGAGATACCCGAAACCCACGGAACAGAAAAAACTAGCCCGAAACCAAACTTTTTAAGCAACTGTTCGCTTTCAAACTTAGCCGGATTATACTTCGTCGCTCAATTGCAATTACGTCTTAGGTAGGTATATTAAGGCTTGATTGCCTAATTTTAGAAGTTATTCCTCAAATCTTCATAGATTCCATCATAAGAAATGTATAGTAAAAAAAAATAGTAGTCTTGAAATATGGAATTTCCCAATTCATTTCTAAATAATAAATATTACCAGTTAACAGCAGGCGAGTCAACACCTCCTGAGGATGCCTTGTGTACACGCAAAACGCGTTTTCGAACCGGCTTAGCAGGGTTTTTCACATTACCAACTACCCCGGTTGTTCAGAATGCGTTTAACCCCTACCTCTAAGCCGTGCGGGCAGGCGATTGGTGAATCTTGCATGCACACTAACAAAACTTAATGGAATTAATACTCAATTAATACACTTGGTCCGTGGGGCCCAGAGAAGCGGAGAATGTACAAAGTACTATCTTCTCGCCTCAATAGGGCTACTGGCTACCCAAGCGCTGGCAGCTATTTCGATCAACGGATCAGCCTGCTATCCAACATGAAAATGCTGCCAGTGTTCTTGGTAAGCTTCCCCGTAGTGATAGTTTTAAATTTATATAATCATAGTATTGTAAATGTAGTTATAATATTCTTTATACTCAAGATAAATATAACAATATTTATAATTATTAATCACTACGCATTTAAGTATCTAAAAAGTATCAAACCACCTAATAAGATAAGATATACTGGAGCATATATTTTTCAAGAAACAAGAATTATTATATTATCAACTACAATGAGAGCAATAATTAAAAGTTGGTAGTTCTAATAGTAGATTAATATTTTATGGCTTTTTATTTGCTTAGTTTGTACACTTTTTTTTATTTTCATTCATGAGGAGTTTCTTTTTCTTTTCTTCTAGTATTGTTTCATTTGGAGTAGCAGCGATCATCTATTTGCGAATGTTGTTTATGTGTACATTTTCGGATCTAGAGAAGAATTAAATTATAATTACGTATTGAATGTCGTTCATTGGCAGTAACTTTAAAATTTTTATTTACTTTCTTTTAAATATTGTGTTCAAAGTCGATACTTTAATTTTGTCACTTAATTTTATCAAATATCAACCCTTTTCTTTTATCTTTCATTAGTTACTCCTGTGTGAGTATATTGAATCTTCAAATTGGGTTATATTATTATAGGCAGAAATGCCAATAAACAATTTATCTCAAGAAAATAATGATTTATGGGCGTTAAGTCCCTAGTGCAAAAACAAAATATAGATGAAGGTTTGTAAAGGGACAAAGTAATGGAGTTCCCTTGTACAGGTTGCCCTAAAGTGCGGAGTTTTGGGAAAATTCAACCCCTTGACGAGGCACATAAAACACTTAGACCAAGAGATGAAAGAATATTTCAAGGTTATATTTATGATAAAAAATTATTCAATTTTGATCATGTTTTAGTCATTGGTACTAATCAATTCAACAATAATCGGTGTTGGCCTGAACAGCTTAAAATAACACTATTGCTTACTAAGATAGATAAAGTCACATTTTATAAAGGGCTTAAAAATTTTCACTACTAAAAACAGAACAAAAAAGTTGTAATCGAATTTGATTCTAAGCATGTGGGTGATCACTCTTACCACAAAATGTAAGTAGTCAATGCGAGTTTAAGTAACAATAAAACTACTATGACACCTATTTTTGCTGCAAAATAGCAGTACAGTTGTACTGCTGTGTTCCAGTTTCAAGGTTTGCGACGCCAGTGACAAGCACAATTAGAAAATCCATCTTATATCTCAAGTTAGCACAAACATCAGGTATATTTATTTGTATTTATATTTTGTTGTAAAAGTGTTTTTCACTGATTGATTTTATTGATGATGAATTGATTCGCTTTTAGTCTTTTTTTACTAAAATAATTCAAAGTCAATCGGTAGATAGTGAAATAATTGGAATGAGTTTGTGGTTGGTACCTGAACTATTTAAATCTGTAGGCAATTCGTTTTAAGTATTGTCTCACTATATTAAATTAATTCACACATATGAGAAGCGAAAAATTAGGATGCTTATCTAAGAGTAGCACGGAGTTGGTAGTATTGCAGAAATACAAATTTATATTTACATATTATATAATTTTAGTTTATAGGTACATTCCTCAATTAATTAAATATTATGTAGCATGCAAGAAATGTTAAGAACCTGTGTAAAAAACCGATATTGTATTGTTTACAATCTCTCCGCCTATAACGCACTAAGCCGGCAACTAAACCTACTTCAGCCTGAAAGAAGGTGAAAGGAGGTAAAAAGTCCCCAAGTGGCGTACCCATATTGCGGCACCTTTCATCCTGTCTAAACACTTATAACGGCTTATAACATACGATTTGGTAATGTTACGAATTCATGCATCGACGCTTTCACTATTTACTTAAATTGTAGTTATTTCTTTTACTGAAAATATTTATTTGTAAGTGCTGACAATCATCCTGTTATTGTGATTTGAAGTATGAACTATGAATTGGTGACCTTAATGTTATTTTCCTATAGTCATAATAAACAAGTAGGTCGAAATTCGCTTGAACATACCTTTTCTTAGTAACTGTTATCATTTTATGAGACTCTGACAGTCCACCAAATATTGTCAAACAATCTTTTTCGTGCAAATATAAACCCAACTGTTTTTATGATTTTAAAATTAATTTTTTTATTAAATTTTGTCGATAGTCGGTAAAACGTCTCACATTGAGTTTGTTTGAGTTTTTTATAAATTATTAAATGCTATATATCAATGTTTGGTTATATTTATTATGTTCTATTTACTTTCTAAAATTGAATATTCACATTTAACAATGTAATAATTATATCGCTTCATTGTGTATCTTCTACCGCATTTATCACGGAGCGTGTTCGGAAGAGCTGTTTCACCTGATTCCTGTCGCCGCTTTCCACCTTCACATGACACGCCACAAATTAGGATATCATTCCAATAATCTGGATGTGTGACGGTCCTCCACAGTGCGGTTTTAAAGGAGCTTTCTTCCACGTACTACAAAGCTGTGGAATGAGCTTCCTTGTGTGTGAGTGTTTTCGGTACGATACGAAATGGGTACCTTCAAAAAAAGCGCGTACACCTTCCTTAAAGGCCGGCAACACTCCTGTGATTCCTCTGGTGTTGCAAGAGAATATGATCGGCAGTGATCACTTAACACCAGGTATCACCCGTGCGTTCGGTTGACCTCATTTCCATATAAAAAATTCAAATTATGAAGTTTTAATTTCTTGTGCTACAAATAGTCACAAAATTCAAAATTAACTATTTTTTTTTATTGTTAACTCCATTGCCAGTCCTTAAAAACTGCATGTGTTTTTAATTATATTGAGTAGTCATTGTTTTAAGACTTAATAACATTACAAGTGTAACAGAGATCTCTATTTAGCGTCACTGTTAATTTATAAAGTTCAGTCTTGAATCAAGATATAATCACGTAATATATTCTATGACCAAACTATCTAAGCACGTCGAAGCAAGACGTTGTGTACCAGAGCTTAACCAACAATGGGTGCAGCAACTAACCATCACGTCGCTAACAATGGCTTGGAATGTTAATTGCAGCCATTTGTCCGGACACTGATAAATGTTGACGCTTGTCAGCCAAGGATTTGGCTTGTACTTGCAATATATACATTGCTCGCTTCACCAGCGCTGTATATATGGCTGAATTAAAACAGCACGGTGTAATTATAACTTAAAAAATGACTACACAGATTAAATTAGAAAACAGAATTTATAAACGATGCGGGACTCGAACCCGTGACCTTACGCCACTCGAAGGGTTCGCTCATTTGGAAAAACGCGAGAGGGCGCGAGTTCGAGTCCCGCATCGTTCACAAAATTTGTGTATTTAATCCCAGAAGTGAGGTGTATCGCTTTAAAAAGAAATAACGAATTGTTTAAAAAATAACTAGTAGTTGCTACGTCACGAGTCAATAATGTTGGCGCTACTGAAAACCAGTGCTACCAACGATGATGTAAATACTACGTATAAGAGGCGGTACTGCCTAAGTAAAAATTGAAATTTAGTTTTGTATGTAACTTGCAGTGATTTGACATAAGTTTGAAATAGTAATTACAATATAAATGCGACGAAGTATAGTCCGGCTAAGTTTGAAAGCGAACAGTTGCTTAGATTTCGTCTATAACGGTTTTTTACAAGATTATGGCCATCAATCATGACTGCACGTATCATACAATCGCTTTTTTGACGTGACAACGTCTTATAGTTCGATAGAGCCGGTTGCACGTACGAAAAAACATGACTCATGCGGCGTACCTCGCTCTGAGGCGTTCCATGTAAGGCTTGAAGTGCAAGCGAGAGCGCGGAACGAGCGACAAAGAAGCACAATCGGCCTTTGCGTTCGGCTGCGTTCGACATCAGAATAACACAGATTGTAAGAAGTTAAATATAACATATGTTTAAAAGTTGTAAAACAATTGCTCAACGCACATTTATACTTGTAAAAACTATTAAATTGTAAAAAAAATTGACATAATTGTATTTATGCGTACAAATAAATCTAACTTGATCAATTTCATTGTGATTTCCAATAACCTCCTTCTCTATATACATACAAATCTATTAAACAAATGAAATTAAAATTTTCTTTTGAAAAAGGCTACCATTTCATCAGTATTTTCTTAAGACGTTGTCACGTTCAACTGTCGTCAGTAAACCAACTTTACAGACAACCAATTTTTCTTAGAGAGTTTCACTAGGCTTAGTACTACAGTGGCGCTATGCCAGTGCAGCTCAAAGTTAGCTCCATTTGGTGACATTCACTGCCGCAAAGTACCTTCTTTCTCGTTTTTAGAAATGAATTATTTTATTTTATTGGTTTGATAAGTTGGACGTAATTCCAGAAAAACGATCCAAGCCACAATCATGTCGAAATTGCGTTAAGAACACAAAACTGGTCACGTGATTCATATTAACGGATTGACAAAAAAAGGCAACCCTACTATCACTCTTTAAATGACATCATGACTTAGTAGCCCAACCCACATGTATGGAATACACTAATATTTATTAAACTTTAAACACAAGTTCCTTAAAATGTGATGTTTGTGGCTTGGAACGTTTTTCAGGAACTACGTCCAGATAGTATTAAGAATCTATTACTTAACATTTTTAGTTAAACATCAATGAATGTTTATTCTATTCTAAAGAATACAATATTATGATTAGTTTTTCATTGAATATTGAGATAAAGTTCTGACACATACAATCGACAAAATTTATTTATGACTTTGCTGATAATTCTTTTAGAATTTGGTTTAAAGATTGTATGATAATTGACTGTCAGTGTGTTACAATCGCGAAGTAAAGTTATTCCAAATTTAAAACTTTTTGTCTTTATCTTACATTTGTCATTTCAGAATAACATGACAGGGACAGACAAGTTATTTTAAACTTGGAATAACTTAAGATGCAGTTTATTAACAAGACAAATGTGTCTAATCAAATAAATAGAGTTACTTAGAAAATGTATGTTCAAGCGATTTTCGACCTACTTGTTTATGACTATAGGAAAATGACATTAAGGCTCGGGACCGAGCCAATGGCCTTGAGGAATCGAGCGGATCTAAGTGGCATCACCCGTACAAGATCGCAATAGTTTAAATTCAGAATAAGAAGCATTTTTAATTTGTTACAAGCATAATACAATTTCCTTTATAAGGCTCACAAAACTATGTCATGATATACCACAAGAAAGGTAGTTTAACAGACTATAAAAGATTTTTTTTTAATTGTAAAACTTTATCTATGTAAAATATGATAAGCCGTCAAAATTCGGTCAACTGTAATAATTATCTGTAGCAGTCGATTTAAAAATTCTTTTTTTTGTATTATCTATGATGTTTCAGTAACTATTCTATTGCTAATTAGTAACTTTGAAGTATGTTTTTGTTATAAAAATTACTACATTCATTAGTAATAATCGAAATGTAATCTGTAGGTAAATCTAAAAAAAATCGTAGTTAATGCATGGGCTGTCATGCATTTTTTATGATTTTTTTACTTTATACGAAATTTATTCAAATTACGCAGTATCTATTGTTTATGTTATCTAACAAAGCGCTAGCTTGTTTAAAAACAAAAGCGTCGACGATTGTTTTTATAAACAAGCCTAAACACTTCAAAAGCAATAAATTATTTTGTAATCCAAGCCCGTTGCGTCATGCGCTGACCTTGGCGTCGGTAGACACGAATGGATAGAGCACCACGCGCTGTGTAGCAGCTTGGCAACCCAGCTGTTAAATAGTATTGATGTACAATTAATACATTTCGTACAATTTTTATTTAGATTCAATGACTAGCATGGCTTATTTCGGTGATTTTTTTTCGCACTGTCTATAAAAAAAAAATGTAAGGAAAAAATGAATTTTCTTCTCATATTCTGTACATATAATATAATTATTTTTTGTAAAGATATAAGCTTTACATAAACTGTAAAGGAATGGTTTCAATTATGAGCTTTATTGGCGATTTCTTGGGATAGCAGCCTTAAGTTGGGTCAAGATTAAATATTGCCGATAGTACATTGTAATACAAAGGTGGAAAGAAGGTTTTTCCAAATGTGCTGTTATTAAGAAGTACGAATGGTAGGCGAGGGTTTTTAATATCACCAGCTTATATAATTTATACGACTAGATAGAGCCTCTTGCTGCTAGACAGCCGATTAAAACAGGCCACTTTTATTACTTTAGTGTGCGTGACAAGATACGTCTTATACTCGTGATTTGTATGTCACTTTATGATAATGTGCTTACGTTGCTCAAAATAGAGGTTAATTGTTAGCCTCAATTTATTTCGACGTATTCACAGCTGTTATAGTCTATCTAGACGTATAAATGATCTATGGTGACGAGCTTGCAATTACTTACACATACGTGTAAGAAAAAAGAATATCATTAATTATAAAAATATAAAGAATATTATATATGTAGAAAGAATTAATATATTTTTTTAACTTTTTAATATATTTTTCATGGGTCAGTAGTACCCAAATATGAGATTTTTGAACCTTTAAAATTTAAATCTCTAAAAATATTAACTTTATCGTGAAAAGTCATCTGATCATTTTTTTTTATTTGTATTTTAATAAAGAATATAAAAAAAATCCATTCGAAAAATAAAAAAAATCCTTGCAATTATTTAAAACAATATAGCACGGGGCTGCCCCATGGCAACATGCATCTAAATGTCATCAGTGGGGCAATTTGAAGAGGATCGCACAAAAAATTTGACGTCAATTATTGACAGATGAGTATTCTGCAAATTTTTGGCGGTTGGTTAAGTTAATAATTTAATCATGAAAGCATAGATAGTAGACTAGGGTTTTAGATCATTTTATTACCTACAACTTTGCTATGCCACTTTTTTCCACAGGACACACGCGTTTTTTACCCTACAACACCCTCCCTAGTCCACTTCCCTACCTCAGATCACCCGTAATTTTTCCTTTAATTTTTTTATATTCTCTTCCTCTTCGCATAGGTTTCATTCTACTATTATTTTTTTTCACTTTTTATCATTTTCAAAGACTCAGCACCCTTTTATTAGTAGTAAAATATTTTAGACTTGGTAGAATAATTCCATCGAACTTGTCGTTTAAATGTCGTAGACGCGCGGTTCCAGTTTTGTTAACCTTCTAGGGAAATGATAGAAGGATTTGAATCTAGAGAAAACTGTGCATAGGATACTATCAAACTATAAATACTGTAGTTAAACAGGTTGAATGGAAGTCACTCTTGTCACCACTTCCATGCGACGAGGCTGTAAGGGTGTTTTATAGGGAAAAAAAAATATTGTTGATACGTACGTGCCCTTGATGAAACCTTAATCACATAAATACCCCATTTGGTTCAGTAGAGGGTTAATACGCACTCTCAGACGAAAACAAAAACTGTGGGGTCGTTGGAAAACCTATAAAAATCCTCGTGATTATCAAGAGTTTTCTCTGTTAAGAGCGCGAGTGAAAATGCTTCCTAAGATATGTCACAATCGGTATATCGATTGTGTTGAAGATTCCCTAAAAAGCAACATTAAACACTTTTGGAAATAGACCTCATCGCTCAAGCAATCTAACTCAGGATATCCACTAAATATATCCACGAAATACGGAAATACTTTGTATAATATTAGTCCAATATTACTTAAACACACTCACGAGTCAATTTGTGTGCCACTAGAAATGATTTTTAACAAGTGCCTGTCAACAGGCTGTTTCCCTAGACTCTGGAAATTGGCCTACATTACACCCATCTTTAAATCTGGAGCAAAAAATGACATAGAAAAATACCATCCCATTTCTCCACTCTACAATTCCCAAAGTACTGGAAAGACTATTGCACCGTCATGTCTTCTCCAGCTTAAAAACTGTTATTATTGATCAACAACACGGTTTTGTTGCCGACAAATCAACTCTCATCAATCTTCTTGTATTTTCCAACTACATTTTCACCGGCTTAAATAGTAAAACACAAATAGACACTATATACACTGACTTCCAGAAGGCTTTGACAAGGTTGACCATGTATTACTCTCGAGGAGGAGGAGGAGGTTATAAATAGCGCGAATAGCCCTCTTCTGCAGCAAAATATGGTATTAATATCGGCCGCACTGCCTCATAACAATATATTATACAGATATTATGCTTATAGCATGAAAACAACTCACTCCTTCGATCCAAGCTTAACATTAAAATGCTACCATAATAATACTCAAGGTGTATTCTCAATTGCGAACCGTTAATCCGTGAGATTGCTTGCAAACATGCTAAATTCATTTCGTTGTACTTCTCGAAACAATAAGCCCCTTAATGTAACGCTTAAAGTGTAGCAACTAAATACTTCTTGCTTCCGTAAACGGCACTGAAAGGAGATTTTGTAGAGATTAAGTTTAATCCTTATTGATGTTAGTTCAACAATCTATTCACGATAAAGCTCTTGTGAAGCTTCCTTTTAGATTGTAAACATTCAATATTCTCTGCTAGCATTATCCTGATATTATAATTTTTTCCACGATAATTCAATATTTTTTAGAACTAGCTTTGATAAGCAGTATTAGTAATAAATTTATTGAAGTTAGAAGGCGTTCCTTTGCGGTAAGTCATAACTATCCAAATATTTTGAGTTTTCTTTAGTGTTAATTTCGCCAATTATTGTGATGAATGAACATACAAATTCGGTCCCTTCACTATGATTACGTATCTCTTCTGGGGGTAATACGTCTCAACAGCCGACTAATCACAGCGCGTCATTTCATGGGACGAGGGTATAAAAGAACGGTTTCAGGCTCATTTAATTCAGTCTCTTGCCAGAGTTTGGCGAGTCAACATCTCCTGAGGATGCCTCGTGTAGAGAATTAACACTAAAGAAAACTCAAAACATTTGGAGCATTAGTAGTGAAAAAGAACAGGTTCAATATCCGCTGTGAGATGTTTTTAATATTATAATATGAGTCTACTTTTCGGTATATTGTATGTAGTACAAATTTAAACGTGTACAAAAATTTGTGGACGAAGCGAGACTCGAACCCGAGAGGAGACTCTCGTATTCCGTTTGAGGGCTCAGCCTGGGACTGAGCCAATTGTGTGAGTAACGCATCGTTTGTAAATCCTGCTATGTCTTGTTCAACTCTCAGTCACTCGACTATAGTCAGCAAGACGCTAGAGCTAAATAAAATAACAAGAAAGAGTGTATGTACCTAGACTTGCCATAAATACTGAAACAAAGAAAAAAAAAATTTGTTACTAACCATATATATACATTAAAATAAAACAATTTAAAATATAACAGGATTATTTTAAGTGGTCTCCATTGACTGCAATACAGTCCTTTAAACGTTGAGGCCAGTTATCAATAGAAGCACGCACTCTATCCATGGGGAAATTCTTCACTGCCAATCGTACGGATTGTTTTAGGGACTCCAAATTATTATATTACTAGCTGACTGTATTGCCATCATAGTTAACAACTGTAGTTAATCTACCAAAGTTAACTACCAACTACCAACTACATCTACCAACTAGTTAAGCTACAATTAAGTTTCCTTTTTACTTCCCAAGAAAGTTAGAAAGATACAAAGACTCAATTAGTTATTCATTTTAAACTATTCTTTCAATTTGATTTCTGAACGACCGAGGACACATCAAAGGATAAACAAAATTGTTGCTTTTTTTTTCTTCCGAACATTTTCATTTTTATTCACCTTTTAAACCTTCTCTGGACTTCCACAAATAATTCAAGACCAAAATTAGCCAAATCGGTCCAGCCGTTCTCGAGTTTTAGCGAGACTATCGAACAGCAATTCATTTTTATATATATATATATATATATAATAGATTATATTTTCTGGGTATTGAACATGGTGTTGATAAGGGGATTCACAACCTTCACAAGAATGGTATCTTGATACACTTGTGCCGATAATTTGATACCTTTTTCACAAAAGTATGGCTCAGGTTCTCCTTCATAGCTAATACCTCACCAAACCATCACTGAAGTCGGATAGTGCCCACTTTGCACTCTTTCACTAATTGGGAAGCTCCCTTAGAGCTTTGAGCATAAATACGGTAATTTTGTTTGTCAAAATGTTGTTCAATTGTAAAAAAAATCTCTTCCGTAAACAATTTTTTTCTGTTACCTCCCTTTGCGTACCGCATCAGCAATCATTCTTTTTTAAATGATCAGTACGTCTCTTATAGTCTGCAAGTCCTAAGTCATCTTTTAAAGTATACGATATGGTTCTAGGTGCTATCTTCATCTCCTGAGATAAAATATTTTGCTTTCAGACAGAATTTCTTGGAATTCTTTATTTTACTGCTTTGACCAACTTTTTCGTACGGACACTACGAGGACGGCCAGATCCACGGACGAGTAAAAAAAGAAGGACTCCGCGCCGTGAAATTAGCAAGTGAAGCACCGTTATGCTAGTGTGTGTGCGGTTACGGGGGATACTAGTTACACAATTTTTTCTCCCTTAAATAATCATATATGGCCGTAAATAATTATATAGTATCGTTTTTACACTTTTACACAACGCACAACGGCATTTTTAAAATATTTTATTGAGACGCAAACTGATCTGTCACAGACGATGACAAATCTCATAATGGCCGCCTATCGACCTGTAGGAGTGTAAGTGTGTGCGTGGGGCTATGTACTTACACGTTAATCCGCTTGTTTTGGTGCTACACTGTTATGTAAGGTGACAAAGAGTCCTTATTTTTTTATTAGTCCGTGGGCCAGATCTTTTTCTGTCACAAACAGAAGAGGTCTCATTGTACCTATTAATAGCCCGGTATGCAAGAATTTTACTAATACGAAGCGTATGGAGAGTTTTAAGAATTGCATTTGGCTCCATACATTCATTGTGTAATGCAATCACAGTGATTCAGTTCTCTTGATCACCCTACTCCATTTGAATATCGAGAAATATGTATTGGCACCAAAATCAGAAAACTCAATAAACACTCATTTAAAAATGATAGATTCCAAATAAAAATGTAATATTTTGTTAATTTTTAATTGTAACAGTAGTTACGGCCAGACGAAGTACTTAAACTAACAATAAATAACGTAGGATTAATGATATTTGAAATGTACTTCATACGGCATCTATCTCTCTATATTGTAAATGTTTTTTTTGACAGAAAATCATCCCTGACTTGAATTCGCAATTACGTTGTCTGTACATTGTTGTAGTAAGCAACGTTATAAAGAACAGCTTACCGTACCGGAGCATAGATAAATTAATGTTCTGTTACAAGTTAGTTTTATCTTTGAGCTGTGAATAATAAAACTACAAAGTATTATTATTAACTAGCATTTTGTAAATAATATTTTTTAATCATCTATGTTAAAGCATCATAATTTATTAAAATAAATATCTTTTACAATGAATATGACACACGTACACCTTCCTTAAAGGCCGGCAACGCTCTTGTGATTCCTCTGCTGTTGCAAGAGAATGTGGGCGGCGGTGATCACTTAACACCAGGTGACCCGTACGCTCGTTTGTCTTCCTATTTTATAAAAAAAAGGTTAAGTATAGGTTTAAATAACTAATATGTCGAGTATTTAAATATTTTAGTTATGCTCAATAAAAATGAAATAGTTACAGAATCGCACAGGATGCCAGTTAGATGGTAAGATGCTTTTATCTAACACGAACCAGTAGTGAAAAAACTAGACTACTCAAGTTGTCACCTTGAAAAATTTTGATTAATAGCGCAATCGTGGTGCAGCTCAGAATTTCGAATTTTCAATCATTCTGAGTGGAACTGAATTGTTGTTTTAAGTGTTAGTTCAACATCTAGCTTATCTTAATTTTAGATCTTAATTTTAGACTATAAAAGTAAAAATATTTAATTTTGAAACTTTATCTGTGTAAAATACAACAAGCCGTCAAAATGCGGTCAGCCGTAAAAATTATCTGTAGCAGTCGATTTAAAAATTCTTTTTTGTATTATCTACGATGTTTTAGTAACTATTCTATTACTAATTAGTAACTTTTAAGTATATTTTAGTTATAAAAAATTACTACATTCATTAGTAATAATCGAAATGTAATATGTAGGTAAATCTAAAAAAATCATAAAAAATGCATGACAGCCCTACTTTAAACGAAATTTGTTTAAATTACGCAATATCTATTGTTTATGTTATCCAACAAAGCGCTAGCTTGTTTAATAATAAAAGCATTGACGTTCGTTTTTATAAACAAGCCGAAACACTTCAAAAGCAATAAATTTTATTGTGTAACCCGAGCCCGTTGACCTTGGCGCGCGTCGGTAAGATGTGACGGCGTAAGACTGGCTCGAGCGCCACGCGCTTTGCGCCAGTCTAGCGCCACGTGTTTTGCGCCAGTCTTGCGCCACTGACGGGATTATTTCTTAACATAAAAAAGAGTGGATGTTATTAATTGTGCATAAGAAATTTGAAGTATTATGAATACCAACCTATGTAGGAATCTGACATCTTGCTCACCATAGTTTATAATCTGTTATTATATTATATTGCAGCATTGAGCTTTAAATATATAAAAGTATAATTCATAGCCGTAAGGGCTAGCTCGGACATTGCCCTATGAGCGACCATGAGCTTTCTCATCAGGCCCATTGGCCAGCTTGGCCAGGCCCCACGGGCACATCTGCGGTTGAAAAAAGGTTGCGAATGTGCATTATACCACGCAAATATTGAATAAAATCAGCTTAGGTAAATTGGTGGTAAAAAATTGCGGAAAAACTTCGAATTATTTTTCAATTTGTCTGTTGACATTTGTCATAACCATGTTGCTATGATCGAAAATACGTGTTGAGTAAAATATAGTATGCAGTATGTATATTACAGGTCTAGCCTCGTTGCGAATGAGTAAATTAGAATGTCGATACACGAGATAGTGTATCAATCAGTTTGAAATATTGGCTAGAGTGCTCCTGAGCCTATTGTAATTAAAATAAGCCTCATACCATGTTTGACTAACAAGTATTCTTGCGGTGATTTCATTAAGCTTGGTACGTATGTTGCTAACAAGACCATACCATTATTTTCTGGGTGAAAGAAGTACTTCTTATTAATATAAAATACTTATTTATATAAAAAGATGTAACGCAACAATTGAAGCTGAATTTAAATTAGGTTTTTTGCGTAAAATTTCTTATAATTTACTTAACCCGACGTCTTGTCATCTTTAATAAACGGGTAAATCTGGATTTGGAAGGTAAAGCCAAACTCACTTCGAAGAAGCTGGGCGTCATAAATAGAGCACGGCAACCGTGACCTCTCGCGTTGAAGTTTGAAGAAATAAAGAGTTAAACAAGACATACAAGATTTATCAAGAACGTAGGTTTTTTTTGTTTGATTTTTCACTATTCTCCATCTTTCACGACTCATTTTATTCTGTATCTGTATTTTTTTAATTGAAATAGATAGAGCAATTCATCTTCTAAAATAAAACGTATAAACAAACATACCAGAGGCTCAGATTACAAAAAAGAGATACAACAAAAGGCAAAAAAACGGGCTCTTTATGAAAAATACTTAAATTAGATTATCTTGAAAACCATTGGATTTAGGATACGGTGTTTTATAGTCAAATCAGTCAGAAATGATCTAAACTATAGCGCCATAAAGGATCTAGGTCGACTTACGAGGTAACCCTGTATTTTGTTTTTATTACTAAAACGCATTTTTTTATTACTAAAACGCATGTAACATAAATATTATGAAATGTTTGCCCAAAATAATCAAAATCTCAGCTGGACTTCTAGAAACTACGTACTTTTGGAACCTAAAAAAATTTGATGTGTTTTATTAATTTTACATCTTTATCCCGTAGTCTCACTTAATTATTGCTGTATAAGTGATATCTATATGAGGAGATCCGTAGGAGAACCAAAGTTACCGACATAGTCCAAATGATTGCGAAACTCAAGTGGCAGTGGGCAGGGCATATAGTTCGAAGCACAGATGCCCGTTGGGGTAGAAAAGTCCTCGAATGGCGACCACGTACCGGAAGACGAAGTGTTGGTAGGCCCCCCACAAGATGGACTGACGATCTGGTCAAGATCGCCAGAATACGTTGGATGAGGGCAGCGCAGGACCGATCGTCGTGGAATACTTTGGGGAAGCCTTAGCCCAGCAGTGGACGTCTTCCGGCAGATGATGATGATGATGATGTGATATCCTAATACAAGTCTTAATTTTTTTCGCACTTACCAAATATTACATCAGAAGGTATTTGATTTTTCTGTTTGATGATGATCCCTTATGAAGACATTAACTATATTATTATATAGGTTTTTATTTTATTTTAAGCTTCTACAAAAATTCAAAATTCGCCGCAAAATTATCGAAGTAATGCCCATTACAATCAATAATGAAGTAATGAGGGTAGATGAAAGTTAACCATTAGTAGGACGAGCGGCACGTGACATCAGCGTGACCTTACGTGACAAACGTCTCGACGAAAGGCGAATTGTCGTGAGACTTGGGTTGATGGGTTGCGTAATCACCGTTCGCCCGAACTCTTTATTACACTAATTTATAATAATGATAGGGTCACGTTTACTCTTGTATAACTATAATGTAATAATAGTTAAACTTTTACATAAAATAATTCTTATATAAAAATGGGTACCTATACAACTTTTGAGTTCTGACAGAAATAACATCAAAGAAATCGACGATTGACGATTTCAATCAGGTGCCATGGTCACTTAAATATGGTTACGAAAAAGAAGAAGTAAGCAGAAGCTCTAGGATATACAAAAAGAGTGTCGAACTAGTCTCATGGGCATGCCATTGAGTGAGCTAAGATTATTCTAAGTGACCAAACCATGACATAATATAGAATTTGCCAAAATTTCATATTTCGAATTCTGTGTAGTTGTTGATGTAGCAATAAAAATATCTGCATATATTGTTTTTACAGCCTATATTAAAACTGCTTTTTGAAAACCTAATTCCCGACGCCGGATATATAACATGAGTGACAATTTATTTGCTCTCTGTACTCAACAGCCGCATGTGTAAGTATTGATAGATTTATAAATATAGATTAAGGATTGGTCTACAATATTTCTAATTGGTAGTATTATTTAAAATTTACACTATTTTCTTTACTAAGGTTTTTTTTAATGAAAATAAGGGACGAGACGAGCCGGACGTTCAGCTGATGGTAATTGATACGTCCAACCCATTACAATGTAGTGCCGCTCAGGATTCTTGAAGACCCACAAATTCTGAGCGACACTACAGTAGCAGTTGCGCTCGTCACTTTGAGACAAGATGTTTAGTCTCATTTGCCCAGATATTTCACTAGCTACGGCGCCCTTCAGACCGAACTACAATAATGCTTACACATTACTGCTTCACGGCAGAAATAGGCACCGTTGTGATACCCATAATCTAGCCGGCATCTTGTGCAAAGGAGCCTACCACTGGTAAAGCTTACACGTCATATTAACAAATAACAATCCAGATTAATAATTTGATCGGAATATTGCCGTTTGGCAGTTTCAGGATTGTTATGCCATGACACTTTCACATTTTTATTTTTATTGATGTTATTTTGAAGCTATTTCTGTCCGACCATAACTACACTTCGTTGTTTGGCTCGGCACAGCATTCTTTGCAAAATTGGCTAATCTCAGAGTCTTACCACGGCTAAAAGCGGCTGATTCGTAACGATATTTCACCACATAATCTATTGAATTGAACTTATTAAAAGCGAGAATTAAGGGACAGGAGTTTGCATATGTAATCAATTCAAAGCGAACCCAACAGACAGTGCCCTGTAAGCACGTCTTAAGTTTGAAAAATCAGTCCAGCCGCTTGGAGGATTTCACTAACATGGGCAGGAGTATTATAAATGTACTCAATAGAGAATATAAACCATTCTTAAATACACTGGAACACACAAAATAATCATCATAATTGGTCCAGCCGTTTAGTAGGGAGTTCAATTGTGAATCTAAACCATCCTCGAATCTACTTGAACACACACAAAAAAATGCATTCAAATCGGTCCAGCCATTTAGGAGGAGTTTACTATCAACACACGTACAGAAGACTTATATATATATTATACTAGTGGACCCGACAGACGTAATTGTCCTGTACACACGCCTTTAATTTGAAAAATCGGTCCAGACGTTAGGAGGAGTTCACTAACATACACATGAGCAGGAGAATTATATTATATGCACGGAATTGAGAATTTAAGCCATTCTCAAATTCACTGGAACACACAAAAAATCATCACTATTGGCCCAGCTGTTTAGCAGGCAGTTCAATTGTTAACCTTAACCATCCTCGAATCTACTTGAACATACACAAAAAAAAAAATCATTCATATCGGTCCTGCCGTTTAGGAGTTCATTGTCAACACACGTACATAAGAATTATACACAAGACGTCTAAATGTATAAGAAAAAAAAAAATAACATTATATCTTTATGATAGATACGTTTCAATAAAACAATTTCAAAGCGTGCATTTGTCACAAATGTGCGGTTTAGTGGAAGAAAACCGCATCATTCAATAAACAGGTGCAAATAAACCGCTGTTACTGTGACCTCGTTTTTCTGCACTTTACTATTAAATAATAGAAAATTCCTTTTTTTATTGACTTTCGAATGGTTTTAACGTAGTTTTACACATTTTTACCCTGAGTTTATTATCATAATTCTTTCCATATTTAATATTGAACATTATTGACGCACGGGGAAGATTGTTAAGATTATTTCATATATTAATAACATGTCTCCATTTATTTATTTATAAAAGAGAATGTGTGGGTGCCCTGATGGAAATTGGTCACGGACATCAATACCTTTTGCAACACCAGAGAAATCACACGAGCGTTGCCGACTTCTTCATGGTGGTACGAGCTGTTTTTGAAGGAACCCATTCTGATCATCCTGGAAAGATAACGAATCAATCATTTAAATTTTTGCTGGCACCAACAAGGTAATACTTTCTTACAAATAGATCGCAAAAATATAAATCGTTCAAATTAACCGTAGTAGCGTTATTCAGACTTAAAAGATCGTTTATATAACATATTTTTTAACTTTTGAGATTAAACTTTTTATGAAATTGCGTATTTAGGGATTATTTATCTATGAATCTGCTCGTTATTTTGTAGAAAGCTTTTATGTAACGTTATATTAGCTCTGAGAGATATATATATATATATATATATACATATAAGTACAAACATTATCTCTCTCTCTCAAAGACCGATGTATAAAATGTATTGAAGTCACTGGCGTACAATAAACGACTAGACTCCCAAATCGCCTATTAAAAGGTCGTCAAAATATGTCTGAGTTATATATATACACTGGCCTGCAAAAGTTAGTATCACACTTTTCAAATAAATTTTTTTTTTAACTATAGAAGGTAGAGATTTAAGATTAAAAACGTTTTGTTGCAAATTTTATAGGCTTTAATTCTTAGAAACTACAATTATACATTAGTAACATTTATAACTTAAAAAAGATAAAACAATGAAAATAGACATTTTTAGTTTAGTGTAAAAAAATTCAACTAAAATGTTACTTAATTACTTAATTACATGTTATTTAATTTTTAATAACTGCTATTGCCTCCTCGAGCTCTGATTACAGCTTCGAGCCGTTTTGGCATACTGAACACTAGGTTTCGGAGCCGATGTTGGGGAATATTCTCCCATTCTTCTACCAGGGCCTGCTTTAGTGCCCTGAGTAGGTGGTGGTCTTCGATTTCTGACTAGCCTCCCAAGCTCATCACAGGCGTGTTCAATCGGGTTGAGATCAAGCCTTCTTGATGGCCAAGCCATCACGCTGATACCTACCTTCTGAATATACTCTTGTACGATATGAGCCGTGTGTTGCCGGGCATTATCATGCATCAGCATCGATCCATCACCCATATTTGCTAAATACGGCCCTGCATACTCATTGAGAATCTCTTGAGCATATCTTTGCCCAGTGAGGGTGCCATTTTCTATGGCTACTAGCTCTGTGCGACCTTCTGAAGATATGCCAGCCCATACATGTACACTGCCTCCACCGTATTGGACTCTTTCTGAGATGCAGGCTTGAAGGTATCGCTCACCAGGTCGCCTGTAAACACTTCGCCTTCCATCAGAAGTGTAAAGGGAGAATCGAGACTCATCTACAAACAAAATTCTTGACCTTTCTTCTTCATCCCACTGCATGTGTTCACGGGCGTATCGCAGTCTCGCTACTCGATGCTGTCTCTCGAATTTTGGGCCACTCGCTGGTCTTCGGGGTTTCAAATTTGCTTCAGCAAGTCTTCTTCTCACTGTACTGTCACTAATGTAGTCCCTCCGGGTCTGAAGTAGCTGTTGCTGGACTTCAACTGCATTTTGGTGGCGATTTCTTAACACAGTGGAAATAATATAACGATCTTCTCGGGCACTGGTACACCTGGGTCTGCCATTACAAGGTCTCCTCAGATGGTGTCCAGTCTCTTCGTACCTTCGCTTTACCTTCTGGACCGTTCGTACCGTCACACCCACCATTATTTCAGTGCGACGCATACTGATGCCTAGTTCCAGAAAAGAATAGCACATTCTTCAACTGAAAGAGGCATGATAAATAAATGTTATGTGCTTTTTTGCATAAATTTTTAAAACAAGACCCATCGATCTTGACAAAAATTTAAAACAGAAAGAAAAATGTGAATGGTAAAATTGTAATTCGGAAACGTCCACTTTGAAAAAGGAAAGGTTTTGTTTTTGAAGTTTTTTTTCAGCCAATCCTTAAAAGAAGGTTACCGACTATAAAGTTTTTATGTACAAAATTAAATTCTCTTTGGAGTCCTTTTATTTCGAAAGTATATCTTGTGAACTTAAAACGTTATCCCAATTTTAAAAGTGTGATACTTACTTTTGAAGGCCAGTGTATATGTATACATTAGCATAAAAAATAACATTACAACATTCATTCAAATTAACGCCTTATTTCGTGACACCAATGTTCAAAATCTATTGTTTACGCTAATTCTCGGACGCGAACACGAGGAAAAATCATTTTGTTAAAACGTCAAGTTAGTTAAACAGTTTTGTTAATTTAAAGGGGCACTCACCTGAAATACGACACTCCATCCTTTTTAAGCTGTTATTTGAACAATGTTTCACGGAACACTGTCATGGCGTGGCGTTGTATTCAAAGCGCGGTTGAAACACAGCTAAATGAAAACCTACCTTATAGACACGTAGGCAATTTTCGAGCGTGATTGTGTGTCTAGCTTCTAATTGTACGTCTATGATTGAAGTGCAAATGAAATTTTTAAGATGAAAGTTTCAAGACAAGCCTACGATTAAGGGCCATCGCTATATCCAGACTAACAGTCTGTCAAGCATTTGCCCTGACTTTCGATAGTCACCCCCCCATAATGTGATAGGTACACTAACCTCTGTATACCACTGGGCTGGCGGCTGCCAAAGTGCTTTTGTGCCTGTTTGATATTTGCCATTTTGACGCTGTTGACCATGTAGCGAGAGTCTGCGGTATTAAAACTAGTGATAACAACCTAGTGGACAACATAGATGGTGGGAAGCTATTTACAAAAAAAATGTGTACTTTATTACGTCGATTCTTGATGTATAAATAACAAGAAGAAAGAACGAAATTAATTCAAAATGTCAAAATACTTCAGAGTATTGTACGTTCCTTAAATAACACAATAATGCATAAAAAATTTAAATTATGGCTACTAGATAAATGCTTCTATAGTTTAAAAGAATTCTTTAGCCAAAAATAATAGTATTGAAATGTTATTTCGTGAGAGGTAACTTCAAACTAATGTTTATTTTATATTATATTATTGAATTATAACTATGTAATGTGTATTAATGACGTATATATAGAAAAATTCCAATATTGTCAATCAAATATTGGCGAATTGTGCTCTACACCTATCAATTGTTAAGAACTATGTTACCACAATTCATACAAATAAATCATTTCAAATCATTTCATTTCCTTCGCAGCCATTTGTATTATACGTCAAAATTTGTTCTCTGGACGGTTGCGAGCGGCACTTCAAATAGGCACGAAAAATTTGCTGTCAAGCTTGTAGAACAGCCTGTCCAGTGGTATAATTATACAGGTCAATGGATAGGTATAACATAATATGAACGCCACTCGATCGACCTTGTTAAACTGAACGCTGATTTACATGCTACATTTACCTAAATTTTGTCTCTCTAGAATTGACTACAAATCGTAATTAAACACACGTCATGCCAACATTTATTTAAAGCGAAATAAAATAAATGTTCTCATCGAGGTAAATCTCCATGTAATCCTCTCAACGTAGATTAAATAAATTGAGTATCTGGGACAAAATTACATTTAGAGTTGTTTTTGATACTTCCCATATTTCGAACTAAATTTACTTTTTAAGAATGCTTTCGTTTAAATATTATTATTGTTTAAATATTTTTTGACTTGATAGACTCATATAATGAAAGAATAGTAATTTAGATGTTGAAATTGAAAATATGATGAAATTTTAATTGAATTAAAATCTGCATTGAATTGAAAAAAAAAATGATTTTGGCGTATTTGATTTTCGTTGACATTGCTATGGTTACAACGAGACAACACGTCCTGAGGATGCCTCGTGTAGAGGCGAAACACGTGTCGAATTGTTTAAGGACAAATATTGGCGGAATTAACACTAAAGAAAACTCAAATCATTTGGATAACAACTAAATTTATTTCATAAAAAGCCTGGTGCTGATTGCTCCATTCCCAACGTACCTCATCATTTATAAGGCCATTTGCATCATATTTATTTTCTGATCCTGTTGTAAAGGCTATAATAACATGTAATGAGACTAATAATAAGAACATTAAAATTACAAACAATTTGTTATTATGAAGCCATATCTACCACTTTTGGGATTAAATATACAATTATGTAGTGTTGCAAAATTTATGGACGATGCGGGAATCGAACCTGCGCCTTTCGGGTACATCCGAGTGCTCTTACCAACTCAGTGAACCGACGAGTGACGCATCGATCGCAAATCTTGGTACGTCTTGTTCAATTCTCAGGTTGTGGCTCTACCAGATCTACTATATAATTAATAACTTGCTCAATCTTAAAAATCCATATTAAGAAATTGACTTGAGATGTCGCTCTTTCACAGTTTAGATTTGAAACGTTTGAACGGAATTCGGTATCGTCCATTAATTTTGGTTCAAATTAAATTTGTATATTCAAATTGCAATTATTGAGTTCGTTATGTTAAAGAGGCTTTTTATATTCTGAATAGTATTACTTAAAAATGTAAATCAATAACGAAAGCGTATTTAATTAAACTTTGCATGCAACAATGTTTGGCAACGCTTTCTAAGTGGTATTAAACTTTAAACATGGTATCAACACGTAGAAGAGCTTACTCGAAATGGACCGGCTTAATGAAACTGCATGCATGAAGTAGATCGCTAATACCTTCCCTCTTAGTAAAATTGTAATTGTAGCACAAATATATTTACAATACATAAATCAATGTGTCTGTTTTCTCTTTTACTTGCTATGGTGTGAAAAATTATTAATATACTAGCTGACTCGACAGACGTCGTTCTGCACATAATAAATAAAATACTGTTTTTTTAAGAATTGTCAATAATATTTCATAACATCAAGAATTATTTCGTAAACAATGCCCCCTGTTGTTATAATGAAATTGTTTCACAGCAGAACTGTCAAACCGTGCGTCAATAAATTTTCTCATAGAAAATATGTCCATACAATACAAATATTGAAATTAAAAATAATTTTGGGTCCCAAATCGAAATAAAAATCTCTCAAGTTGGACTTAACTGCACTCCAAGAAGTAATCCCCATTCAAATCCGTTCATTAGTTTAGGAGGCCATCGCGGACAAACAACGTGTCACGTAATTTATATATATTAAGATATAAAATGTTTATACGAAAAAAGGTATAGCAGTATTAAAACCTAAAGCTGTTGTAGCTCAAACGACAAATCGAAAATATACAATTATTTTACCATTTTCATTAAGTCTTTTTAGAACTGTTAACATGTAACTGCCACAAATTACACTTTTTTTTTTATTTATTTTTTATTAAAATACGGGACGAGACGAGCAGAACGTTTAGCTGATGGTAATAGATACGCCCTGCCCACTACAATTCAGTGGCGCTCTATCACCTTGAGACATAAGATATTAATACTCATTTGCCCAGTAATTTCACTAGCTACGGCGCCCTTCGGACTGAAACGCGTAAATGCTTACACATTACTGCTTCCGGGAGAAATAGGCGCCGGTGTGGTACCCATAATCTAGCCGGCATCATTGTTGCCTCTGCGCTGTTTTTAAAGCCAAAATCAAAGTCAAATTATATTATATAATACTTTATTCAATTAGGCTTAAGCTAAGCGCTTTTGAATCGTCACTATAATTACTATCTTTCCTTTATCTATCCTTTAAATTGCTGAATTTACCGTAATTGTTCGAAAAAAGTTGAGTTCGTGAGGAATCAAATAGAGTATATTTTTACAATAGCTGTAATATACACAACAAATTATCTTATATGGTGCTGCATCCAATATATGAGTCGTGTTTAAATAATATAAATTATTTCATAGAAAGTAATAAAGAATTATACTGTATCATCATCATCATCAGACGCAAAACGTCCACTGCTGGGCAAAGGCAACCCCTAAAGATTTCCACGACGATCGGTCCTGCGCTGCCCTCATCCAACTCGATCTTGACCAGATCGTCGGTCCATCTTGTGGACTACCAACACTGCGTCTTAATTAACTGTATAATTAATATAAATTATCGTATAAGTTTGAACTCATTGCTTGTGTAATCATTGTGTACGCATGGACCAGCCGCATGGCCGGAAGCAATGCCTTTCAGTGAGCATGACGAACCATGTTATAGGTTATAGGTTATCACGGGCTATTATCCGCAACTCGACGACTACAGCGCGCCTATTTTGCGTGGTGAGGAGGGCGGCTAATCCTGCCACCCTAGTTCCTCAAGGTAATGTATCAAACCTCTGATGTCACCCATGACCTCGGGGAGAGTCCTCGGTGACCCCAGGTGTTTGGCCCGGTATGAGGCCACACTCCTACACTCCAAAATGACGTGTGCGGCCGTTTCGTCCGCCTCCGTGCAGGCTCTGCACAGTGGGCTGTCGGTGACACCTATATTGAACAGATGCTTGTTAAAAGGGCCGTGACCCGTTAGTACATGAGTTATTTTCCGTAACCTAGGTCGTGGAAGTTTTACTAGCTTGCGAGAGAGCTTGGGGTCTATTTGTGGTAGAGCTTCTTTTGCTTGTCTACACCCACTTACGTTCATCCAGTACTTATTATGTAATTCCTTGGTGTGTTGGCGTATTACCTTCGTAGGCCAGCTAGGCGGGAGAGGGATAGTTGGTTCTGGTCCTTTTGCTGTCATCGCTGAGCCTCTCCTGGCCAATTCATCAGCGGCATCATTCCCTCGTGAGTTACTGTGTCCCTTTATCCATTGAAGAGTTACTTGGTTGTTATTTTCGCATAACTCCCTCAGACATTGGTGACAGTTGTATATTAGCTTAGAGGTGATAGTGTGGCTTTGTAGGGCTTGTAGTACTGATTTGCTATCTGAAAGGATGCGGATGGAGTAGTCTTTTACCTTTCGAGTCAAAGTAGCAGTGACTGCTTCTATGATACCCATACATTCTGCTTGGAAGACAGTGTTATGAGCTCCTAGTGATGCAGCTATTCTTATATTTAGGTCATCCGAGAACACTCCGTATCCCGTGCCCGACCTTGTCTTTGAGCCATCTGTGAAAATCCTGAGGTTTTTTGTACTGAGGTCCTCTTTCAGTTCTTCATGCAGCTGTATTTTGTATCTCTTATCGAATATGTATTCCTTTGGAGATCTATCACTTACTGCCAACAGCAGAGGCTCCTTTTCAATCACCTCATTTAGAACCTCTGGGTGTGGGGATTGAGTGGTTTTCCAAAGATTTAATGTCTTCAACCTTACTGCGGCGCAGGCCGCCTCTTGTTTTATATAGAGGTGTAGTGCCGGAAGATTCAGCATAGCTTCTACAGCCGCGGTAGGTGTAGTTCGCATACATCCTGTGATAGCCATACACGCTAGTCTTTGGAATCGTTGCAGTTTATTACAAGTAGTGATCAGCTTGGTGCGTGGCCACCATACAACTGCGCCGTAACATATCATAGGTCGTATCACAGCTGTGTAGAGCCATAGTACGATGTTCGGGGCAAGTCCCCATGTCTTTCCCAACATTCTACGGCATTGCCAGAAGGTTACGGTAGCTGTATTTATTTTTGTTTCCAAGTGGGCCGCCCAGTTTAACTTGCTGTCAAGTATAACTCCTAAGTATTTCACTTCACTGTTTAGTTGGAGTTCGGTGTTAAACAGTTTTGGCAGTTTATAGTTACCCAGGACTCTTTTGTTTGTGAACATTACCAATTCTGTTTTATGTGGGTTGACTGATAGGTCGTTATCTATGCACCATCTTTCCACGATTTTCAATGCTGCATTTGTTACTTCACATATAGTACTGGCAAACTTTCCGCTTATTAATATAGTTAGGTCGTCTGCGTAGCCTACCGTAAAGTAGTGATTTTCGTTTAGAGTGGTAATTAGATCATTTACTACCAAGTTCCATAAAAGAGGTGAGATAACTCCTCCTTGGGGGCAGCCTTTAGCTACAAATGCTTTCTGTGTCTCACTTTCATTTAGTAAAATCACTCTGTGTTTGAGCATGTTTTCAATCCATGATGACAGAGTTGTACATACTCCATGGCGGTGTAATGCTTCTTTTATTTTTGTAAATTTTGTCTTATCGAAGGCTCCTTCAATGTCCACGAAAGTTCCTAGACAAAAGGTTTTTTCCGAAAGTGCGCCCTCTATAACGTTCACTACAGCGTGGAGTGCAGATTCGGTGCTTTTACCCTGACTGTATGCGTGTTGGTTGGGGTGTAGGGGTATGTTCTTAAGGTAATTCTCCCTCAGTTCTCTTTCACACAACCTTTCTAGGGTCTTTAGGGTAAAAGAGGTAAGGCTTATGGGTCTGTAAGATTTAGCGTTTGAATAGTCACTTTTACCTGGTTTAGGTATGAAGATCACTTTAACTTCCCTCCATATCCTAGGGATGTATCTATGCGCTAGACACGCCCTGAAAATGTTGATCAGCCGGTTGTGGAGACCTTCTCCTCCCCATTGCAACAAGGCGGGAAAGATCCCATCAGGTCCTGCTGACTTAAAGGGGTGAAAGGAATTTATAGCCCACTTTATTTTATCGGTTGTCACCAACTTGTGTGCTTGTTGCCAGTCAGCTTCCTCAGCGGTTATGTTTTCATTTACCCACTCGATATGCTGCATTATTTTGCATCCTGGAAAGTGAGTTTCCGTCAGGACTCGCTCTGTTTCCTCTGGTGAGTTGGTAAATGTACCGTCAGGTTTCAGCAGGGATCCAAGGATTTGCCTGGGTTGGTTAGAGATTAATTTCCTTGCCCTGTTGGCCTGGTTATGGCATTGGATGCTGCTGCAAAATTTACGCCAGCCTTCTGATCTTCTGTATCTGATGCGTTTCTTGTATTCAGACTTACACTCTTTGTAGATGTCCCAGTCGTATTGATCGCCTGTGTTCATTGCGCGGTTCAGATGTCTCCTCACTTTTTTCCTGAGCCTTTCTAATTCAGGTCCCCACCAGGTCTGGGGTCTTGGTCTGTCTGATTGAGGGCTGGTGAGGGGACATGTAGCATGATAACTGGCAGTCATGAATTCGTATATTTTTTCTATTTGGTTTTCGATGTTGTCTACTCCGATTATTCTGGCTGGGAGTGTTTCGTCCTTTAGACGCGATTCCATCAGCGACTTGTACTGAGTAAGATTCGTTCTGCGGGGTTTCCTCTTGGGAGGCGGTGTAGTGATGTTTACCTCCATGTTAAAAAGTATCCATTTGTGGTCTGAGCAGGATGCTTCTTTCGACACATGCCAATTGGATATATAATCAGACACTCCCTCTGTTGCTAAGGTGATGTCTATAATTGTTTTGCTCCTTCTATTTACAAAGGTGGGTTCTGAACCTACATTCAAGATATTAAGGTTAGTAGAAAAAAAGGTATTCAGTGAGTTGCTTACCCCTTTCGTTGGTTGTTTGCATGCCCCAGAGCGGGTGATGTGCATTGCAGTCTGCGGCCACAATAAGCTCGCTCTTGGTTGTCTCGCAGTAGTTCACCAGTTTGACAAGTTCTTCCGGCGGTGGGTCTTCCCCGTCCGGCATATAGACGGAGGCGACCACTATCGCTCTCTGGTGAGTTGGAAGGATGTGTCTGTCCAGTATTTTTATTGCGCATAAGTCTCTGTAACAAAAATCTGTTAGGGGTTGCACATGTAGATTATTAGAAATGTAGATACAGGCTCTAGGGTGTTCTGGTCCTGAGTAATGTATAAGCTTACCTCCGATATTGGAGAGATGGCATATCCGGCCCCGCCTAACCCACGGCTCCTGGATTAGGGCGAGAGCTGTAGGGTTAACCTCCAACCATTTCCGAAGTTGGGCCGTTGCGGTTTCGCTATGGTGGAGGTTTATTTGGATGGTGCTGCACTTAGAAGGGGATGCCATCTTTGGATAGCACACCCTCCTCGCCATCACCGATGCAGAGCTCTTCAATGCCCTTGGTGCAGTCGGCATCGCCTTTGGTGCCCGTCTCCAGAAGCTCTTCGAGCTCCTTTAGGCTGTCGAGCACTTCCTCCGATGGAGAGCTAGTGGCGCAGTTGCCGTCTGCTGGGTCAATTGCTTGAGCGTCCATGGGTTCCGGCAGTGCATCACTGTCGTCTATATTATTCCCAGTTGTTGTCGATGCCTCACCGTTTGTATCCTTAGAGGGGGGGGTCTCGGTGTATTTACCTCCTGGCCCCTGGAACTTCAGATATACTGAGCCCAGCATGAATGATAGCCGGCGCTCATGCTCCAAGATTGTGGGGATTTGGTCCTCCGGGATGCTTACCACGATGAAGCTGTGGTCGTTGTGGTGATAAAGGGCGTGTAACAACCAGCTGTCTACTTTGGCCCAAGAGTTCTGGAACCGTAGCATCCCGCCGATTGCTTTGGTGTCCTTCCATTCACCTGGTAGTAGAATGCCACACCTGACGCGGTTGGGAATTTCCCAGATGTTTTTTACTGCCAGGGTGTCACCGTTAGGGAGTTGGATTTCCGGGACAGCTATTTTCAGCCACTCCAATGTTTTAAGATTAGAGCACCACAGTTTTAGGATGCCCCCATCATAGACGGGTTTGCCCAGAAACGCAGGCCCTTCTCTGTCTTCATTCATAGCGGCCATCATGGCTGTCATGAGCTTATCTTCAAGCTTGCTTTGTATAAGCTGTGCCATATTCGCGTCAATATGCCCTGTAGTGGTAGATGTTATGGCCACAACAGGGTCGGTTTTCGCAGCGTTGGCGTATGTTGTCGGTTTGGGCCTATTTAGCAATTTGGCCCTCTTGTGGTCACCCCTCGGAGAGTTGGTGTCGTCCAAGCGAGTGCGTTTGGTGGATGTCGAGGGTTGGGCTACTCCACCTGCTTTGTTGGAAGGAGGCCTTCGGTTGTCTGGGGCCTTCCTAGGATCATACCGGGCTTGCCTGACCGGCATATCCGAACCTCGTGAGGTGCTGGGTTGCGGTTCGGGTTCAGAGGAGGGCATTGAGGCGCTAGCTTTCTGAGCGTTGGCCTTGCGAAGGCGAGCTGCTATGCGCCTTTGCCTCCTGTTGGGTCGATGGCGATCTGTGTTGTCATGTGCCGAGTGACTTTCCCCTATTCGGGGTTTGTTTTGGTTTCGGCCCTTGTAAGATACGAGGGTCCAACCTGCCTCCAGTCTGCTGACTGATTGGGCAGACACTGCTGATGCGGCGTCTGTGCCCATAGACGGTTCCCTATTAGGCTCCTTGGTCTGTAATTTCTGGGTGCCAGCAGTTGCTGAACACGCTCCAGAGGTTTGTGTGGTCCCGGTGGATTTCTCCGCCGGGGAATTATTTTGTTTAGGGGTTTTTTTGGATCTTGTGTTGTCCATAGTTTACCGGGTAAGAACTTCGTTCCCCTTGCTCCCCACCCTCCACCGAGCCCGCAACTGGGGATGGTTAACTTAACCATCAGGGCTGCAAGGGGAATATAGGTCCAGCTGGTTGGCCTCTTGCGCGACATCGGGAGCTCGAGATGAGCGGCTGATGGATTCGATCCTATCCATCAGTTCCTCCACCCATTCTTACCCCGTCAGCATGGCTGAGCACCTCCCCTTGCGGGGACCAGCCGAACCTCGCCTGTGGCCCTGCCAAGGCGGGGACACTTGACCATTACCCTCGTGGCGGCTACTCACGGGGCTACCGTTTAGCTTGAAATCAGGACCGAAGGAAGCGTATTACGTTACAGGGGTAACTAATCCCCGACCCCTGTCCCGCTCAACCTCCCAGGACTCCGTCATCCCCGCGTACGGCGATCAACTGCGCAGGCCAAAGACGCAGGTGGATGCTGTAAAATCTTCCGGTTGGCACCCACTAACCGCCGGAAGAGTGGAGCAGATATTAGCCACTGGCCAGCAAAGGACTGCCATTACGCAGCAATTAGTGAAAATCGAGCGCAATAACAAATCAGTCACAGGCGCAATGTTTCCAGGGTGCACCGGAGAGGTAGGTGTCACTCTATTCAGAACGCCTAAGAGAGGTTTCATCGTGGATCGACACCACCGCCCACACGTGGAGGTTTCTGCTAAGCACCCCGACGAACCATGTTATATATCTTAAATATTTTTCCATTGTACATTGTAAAATTTACATTAGCGGTGTGCTATAGCATTATAATTTGCAATAGATTTGTATCATGTTTATGTTGAAGCTTTTCAGTGTACATTTTTATGGAATTGAAAATGGTATATCTAGGGATTTTTATCGATGAATCTGCTCGTTGTTTTGTAGATAGCTTTATCAATTGAGTCTTAAGAGAGTAAATTCAGTAGGCTTAATTATTTGCCTTAATTGATGTTTTTGGTCTATATATGTGGTTATATACAGTTGAGGAAGATGGTGGTATTCGTCCTATAGCCGTGGGCTGCACAATTCGACGCCTTGTTTCAAAAATTTGTTGTAAACGTATTTCTCCTTTCCTATAAACTAGATTCATTCCAACTCAGTTGGGTTTCGGCTGCAACGGTGGTTGTGAAGCTTCAGTCCACGCTGCGCGAACTTGTTTGGAGAGTAACTCTGGTGATGTCTTTCTAAAATTAGATGTGAAAAATGCTTTTAACTCTGTTGATAGGGGCGCTCTGCTGAGAGAAGTTAAAAATTAAACCATCCAAATTATTATTCGAAAATCATAATATTTGGTCTTCCGTTGGCAGTCAGCAAGGCGACCCTTTTGGTCCAGCCCGTCCAGACCATATTTAGCCTTGCCATTCATTCCGCCATAACAAAACCAAAATCAAAATTTAATTTTTGGTACTTGGATGATGGTACTTTGGGTGGTGAAGTGGACTCTGTTTTAGATGATTTGAAAGTTGTAATAGAAAGTTTTAGCTCAATCGGCCTTCTGTTAAATTTTTCGAAATGCGAACTTTTTATCGGCGAAAATTTCCGAATTTCAGACCGGGTTGATATAACTAATAAATTTAATGTTCGGGCCCCCAATATTAAAGTTTTGGATAATAATTCACTTCACCTTCTTGGAGCTCCATTATTTCCTGTTTCAATTCCAACGATCTTAAACGATCACATTAAATGGTCTCAAGCCTCTTTACCAATACGGTTTGGTGGTTTGGGCACTCGCAAAATTTCAGTCGTTGCCTTACCAGCACTTCTATCTTCAGTTCATAGTAGTAGTTCAAAGAATTGTAAATCATGTACCAGGTAACTCAGAGATTGCGTATTTGAACGAAGCTAACAATGCTTGGCTAAATATTCCAAACATTCAAAATTTTCCAAACGATTTAAAGTGTCAAAAAGCATGGGACGCACTTCTTTGTAAGTCAGCCTTTGATGATCTTTTGATCTCATCTACTGACAGAACAGAGCGTGCTCGTCTTTTGGCCGTGACACAAAATGAGTCGGGCTTTTGGTTACAAGCCTTGCCTTCTGCGCCGATTGAAACACTACTTGACAATATGACATTGTCAATATGCGTATCACTCCGGCTAGGTATAAAACTGAACCACATCAATGTAGATGTGGCGTTCAGGTAGATGTTCTTGGGCGTCACGGGTTATCCTGCCTAAAATCGGCAGGCCTTATCAGTCGTAACGCCAGCATTAATGAAGTCATCCACAGGGCATTTGCCGCTCTTAATATACCAGCTGTTTTAGAGCCAAATGGTACCTGCCGTGATGGCAAGCGTCCTGATGGAATGACGCTAGTGGCTTGGGCACCGGGAAGGGCGCTGGTGTGGGTCGCTACTTGCGTCGACACTCTGGCTCAGTTGGTGCTGGGGCTGCTGCTTCGACTGCTGAAGACAGCAAGCGTCGCAAATATGTTGGTCTCAGTGAATCATACATCTTTGTGCCGTTTTGTGTCGAGACACTTGGCCCGTGGGGCTTAGAGGCGCGGAGAATGTTCAAAATACTATCTTCGCGCCTCAATAAGGCTACTGGAAACCCAAGCGCTCGCAGCTATTTCGGTCAACGGATCAGCCTTGCTATCCAACGCGGTAATGCTGCCAGTATTCTTGGAACGCTTCCACGTAATGATAGTTTTAATTTTGAGTAGTCATAGTATTCTAAATATAGTTATAAGATTTGTTTTGTTGAGGAATTGTATTATGTAATGAATATCTTCAGAATGTTTAAACATATAATAAATTCATCCTTCCACGTGCGCATACAAATATTGTATTATTTATAACAATTTATGTTAGCGTTTGGATAATCTATGTTAGGTTGGTATAATTTAAGTGTCCGCTTCGGCAGTAGCGGTTTCAATTCTATATCCGAATGCAAGTGAATAATGTATATGAAGAAATCTGAGCGTCCTGTCTGTTATAATTATTTCTGTACAAGCATTTCCTTTTATTTAATGCATATGTTGATTATGAAGACTATTCTGAGAATACTCCGTTTGTATATTTTTTTTAATGTATGGGCAAGTTATGGAATGCTGTTTAATTCTGCGGTGTATATTTAAAGTGCTGAATACCGGGGTCAGACGATATGACATAGTAATTAGTATTGTCATATTTTTACAATTATTTGCCTATCAGGTGGTTGGTGGAAAGAAAGGCAATTTATATATCTTATCTATAAATTCTCGTGTCCTGGTATTTATTACCAAACTCCTCCGAAACGGCGAAACCAATTAGTTTGGAAATTTGTGTGTATATCGTGTAGGTCTGTGAATCGGACATCAACTTTTCATACCCCTAAATGATAACGTTGGGGTACCCCTATATGTTTTTTGACAATTTTTTTTATTTATATTTTATTATGATTAAAGCGTTAAGAAATACATACAACTTCAAATTTTCACCCGTCTACGATCAACACCTATTTTTTATCGCAATTTTAATATTATTCTATTCCATCCACAGATACGCAATAGAGTTGCAAGATGACAATCGAATATAATAATTAATGTAGCACGATAAATTTTATATTCGATATATTCGGTAGGTCTGAGAATCGGTCGTTATCTATTTTTTATACCCCAAAAATTTTAATCATTGAATTTTTTATTACTTTATATGGCAATACAACGTTTGCTGGGTCAGCTAGTAAAATATATATATTGTAATATAATTTACAATATTAAATTATTGTGACAGTGCTAAGTTTGGATGGCGACTGGCGAAAAATATATAATAGTTAATTAATTAGAACGATGTAGCATATCGAATATCGATTTGTTTCTAGGTCCCAACTTGGACTGTGATTTTTGCTTATTTCAGTAAAAGATATTTATCATTCGTAGGCACAATTTTAAGATTATTATTAAATTAGGCGTTTAATACAAGTAGTATTAATGTAAAATTATACAGTATATAAAAGTAAAAAACTGTATATTTAGCGACACCAGCTATATTTACAATAAACGTGATAGCACGTCCAAACCGTACATTATTCAGCCTGAACAGGACTTGAAAAGGATTTTGTTTAGTTATATTATTGATCTTTGGCATTATACTGTGTCACAAATTGTTTTTAAAAAGTTTTTTGTTTAGATTGAAAACATTAGTTATGTTTTTATTCAAATACTGGTAAAAATAAACAATATGTTATGTTTTTATAAAGTGAAAACCCTCACTTCTAGGATTAATACACAAATAAAATTTGAATATGTATTTGGATATGTGGCGGTACTCTACAAAGCGGTTTTCAAGATTCCGTCCACGTACTACAAAGCTGTGGAATGAGCTTCCTTGTGCGGTGTTTCCGGGACGATACCACATGGGTACCTTCAAAAAAAGCGCGTACACTTTTTTAAACGCCGGCAACGCTCCTGTGATTCCTGTGCTGCAAGGGAATGTGGGTGGCGGTGATCACATAAGTGATCCACCCACATATGATCTTATGATCATACGCTAATTTGTTCTCTCTTCCATAAAAAAATAAAAATAAAAAATAAATGTTATAGTAGACGTATTGAATTATTTGTAACATTTTTCACCATCACCAATGTTCAAACTTTTTCACTAGCTTAATTAGCCCTTAAGTCGAGACACAAATAGGTTCACACACACAAATTCAATCAACAACAATTATCAGCACACACGTATATGAAACATAAAAAGTGATAACATTGAACAATTTGAAACTCTGTATATTGTAAAATATTACATTGGAGTTCCAACATGCTACTAAGCATCTGTAACTAGCGCCGGAGTTGTACAAAACTAAAGTTGTCTCAAAATATCATATACCTAAGACACCTAAACATCCAGATATTTTTTTAAATCCTGGTGCTAACATATTCAATTTAAGGGAACAAAGAAATTCGCAGGTCGACCATAACACCCAGGGATTTCGTGTGATGCACTTTGCTAATCATGGGACAGCTACAGTTGGTACTAGCAGTGTCTTCACAATTGGTATTTTAATTGCAAAATCATTCGTGGGTTGACTGTTGTTGCAGATGGTATGGAAAATGAAGTTTGATTTACCTGTATAAATTGTGCTTCAACCAACTGGCAATTAGTGTCATGCCTTGTTCAGAGCGCAATTTGTTTCTTGCCAGTTGTCTCCTGCGAAGACAATTGCCGTATCATCGGCATACGAGAAGATTTTGGTGTTGTTCATTTATAAATTACAGAGATCATTGATGTTATTTAATAATAAAATAGGACCGAACACACTTCCTTTTGGTACGCCACGTGATACGTTGATATCCTGACTTGTGCACTGGCCCAGTTTAACCTTTTGCTTTCTATTACATAAACAATTTTCGAAAATAGCTACTTGTGTGACTCTAATTCCAATAGATTCCAGGTTTTGCACAAGGATGGGGAGAGATACTGTTTCAATTACTTGAACTGAGAACATAGATTTTGAAGATAACAGCGACATCTGCTTAGGTGCAAGAGTGTTGCTTATAGCGACACGCCAGAAATGTAAATATTTTTTTACATAACCCAGATACTTTCATTGACTTTTCATCATTACAATAATAATAATAAGCATCACAACACAATACTTTTACATCAATCTATATAATTAAAACAATAAATCGTTGCTTATTTTTAATAACATCTTTCATAGTGATGCTTGTTTTGCACACTTCTCTATCAGAAGATAGAGATAAATAATAGATAATAAATAGATAATATAATGTAGAAATAATTGCTTACTGTCCATAATTCCTTTGTAAACTAAATAGAACATTAATGGTGAAATACCCACGCGAGTGTTATAACCGAATCTTTGTTGGTTAAAAAGCTGCAAATACATTCTTTGAGAATTTAGATGCGCATTAAGCTTTTAAGGTTAAGAGAATACTTTAGCTTAATCATCGGCTTTTGCTAAAGATAACAAAAATGAATTTACAGTGGGAGAACAGAGGAGCTTTGCACAGGATGCCAGCTAGATTATGAGTACAACAACGGCGCCTATTTCTGCCGCGAAGCAGGAATTTGCATTATTGTGTTTCGGTCTAAAGGGTGCCGTAGTTAGTAAAATTACTGAGCAAATAAGACTTAACATCTTATTTCTCGAGGTAACGAGCGCTATTGTACTGCCGCTCTGAAATTTTGTGTTTTTCAAGAATCCTGAGCGGCACTGCATTTTATTGGGCAAGGCACATCAATCACCACCAGCTGAACGTCCTGCTCGTCTCATCCCTTATTTTCATAAAAAAAAATTCTTAGATAGATGATTAATTATTGCAGTACCCTCATAGTAAATTTTTGTCCTTGTGTAAGTATTATTGAACTTGCAATTTATATCAATGAAAGGTACCAGAATATAGCTTTTTAAATTATAGAATTGCCATTGTAAATAAAAAATGTCGATGTGGCGTTCAGGTGGCCGAATCATTCGTCACGCCAGCATTAATGAAATACAGGGCATTCACCGCTCTTAATATACCAGCTGTTCTAGAACCAAATGGTATTAACCGCCGCGATGACAAGCGTCCTGTTGGAATGACGCTGGTGGCTTGGGCACAGAGAAGGGCGGTGGTTGGTGTGAAACGAGACTTGCGTCGACACTCTGGCTCCTTCTAATGTCTAAGTTATGTCAGTTGGTACTGGGGCTGCTGATTTGACTGCTGAAGACAGCAAGCGTCGCAAATATGTTGGTCTCAATGAGTCATACATCTTTGTGCCGTTTAGTGTCCATACACTTGGCGAGTGGGGCCCAGAGGCGCGAAGAATGTTGAAAACACTATCTTCGCATCTCAATAAGGCTACTGGAAACCCCTAGCACTGGCATGTTATTCGGTCAACGGATCAGCGTAGCTATCCAGCGCGGAAATTCTGCCAGTATTCTTGGTACACTTCCACGTAATGATAGTTTTAATTTTATGAAGAAATGTAAATATAGTTATAAGTTTATTTTTGTTAAAAATACAATTATAAATAATAACAATTCATGTACATGTGATAAATAGCATGTATTTCCTAAATTTACAAAATACCCTGTGAATACAAATTATAGCCATGCATTGGATTACTGAGTAAGCCTAGTATTCACTTATTTAATTATTACGTAATGAAATTTGCAATCACAGATTTGATAGGCTTACTGTAGCTCGAATACCGAGTTGTCCAGCTCTCGACTTAACCAATTGCAGAGGGTATGCAAATAGGATTGAGTAATATCTGAATAGGTAAGTCAGTTCGACAATTATTTGTTTAACTTGAGAGTCTTTTTAAGTTCTTAGTCTGAGACTTTACTTAAGTAAGACTTAGATGTGTAAGCTTCGCATAATCTTTGATTTCGTTTTAATAGTCATTTGACAACTGAAATTATGCTAAGTATTCAATTTCTGTCACATTCCTTCACTTTAATAGTAAGTTTACTGTGTTTATTAGAAATATTTAGAAAGACATGTAAGAATTCCCATTATCTCTATGAGATATAAAGCACAAAAACATATTATTAAAATAAATATTTAATTTTGTCTACATTGTCACATTAGTTCACATTATAAAAGTACTCACGACTATAATTACAACTTTAAATATTAAAACAGAAATAAATTCAGATAAATTATTAAGTGCGGATGTTGAATGAAGAACTTGAAGAAAAACTTGAAGTACGTTAATTAGTTCTCAAAACGAATAGTTTGAAAGATAAAACTGTTCATTTCAATTCAAATTTTTTATTGTAATACAACTGTTTCGCCAATTTTTCTTTCCCTGGACATTAAGAAGTTTGAGTGAACCGGTGTGACACTCCTTCCATTGTAATCAAAACACCTCTCAGTATATATATATTTTTGATAATGATGTGTATGTACATAGGAAAATCAGTGAATTTTCTAGAAACTGTTATAATAATAATGTGGACACCAGGAACGAACATAAACTTATCATACCTACTACGCAGCTAAGTCGAGTTAGTAAGAGTCTTGTGGGGCGATGTATGGGCCAAAACACATAATCGCGTTGCGGCACCGCGCCGCTGTAATGGGCATCGGCGCCATTGCCGATTTTAGGGGCGCGGCACCGCAACGCGGCTCAAATTCCTCCGTAATGACGTCATACTTATTATTATTATTCAGTTGGATGTTCGAACTTACTGAACTTGACTGCCTCATCTTCCCAAATACATTCCGAGCCATAAAATTCAAATTCAAATTCAAATTCAAATGTTTTTATTCAAAATAAGATTTAAAATCACTTATTGAACATCAAAAACTACCACCCATTCAAAAGAGACTGCCTCAGACCTGAGAAGAATGGGCGCAAGAAACTAAGCGGGCTTTTTTAAATATAAAGTATGGATTACAATGTGATATCGTACAATAAACATTCAATTATAAAGAGCCTGAGGGTGTTCGCTTTATTCCCAGTCCGTGGTGTCATTAAGAAAATCGTTTATGCTATAGTAACCTTTCCCACACTGTGGCGATAAACTTAGGCCACAACCTCTAATCGATACACTCATGCGCCTTGCACCAAACAACAATAACGGCCGGACGGGTAGATCAGGTGATATGAGGTGATGATCAGGTGACATGAAGGTGCGCGGGCGCAGGGCGCCGCGGCCGGCCGACCGCCGATGCCGACACGGTCACGCCACCAGTCAGCAGCTAGCCCGCCTTAACCCGTACCGCTTGTTTGCTTGTCTACCTAATATCATTGTGTTGTATAATATCTTACTTACTTCTATTCAACTTTCTTATCTTGTATCTATTCCTATTAAATCAGTTCTTGTAGTAAAAATAAATAATTCATTACCATCCTGACTTCCGCGTTAATTATTTGTCTTCTATATTAATTATTAAAATCAGTGCTTTCTCCAACCGAGAATATAATACGGGGTGTGTGGTATACCTAGCTTACCACTTAAAACTCCCCACACACAAACGTTTTTTAACAATTATTTTACATTTCGTAAGACATTTGTTTTGTACATTTTCTGGGATCATATTGTAGTAGCACAACATCGCTCAACAAAAGACTTATTAACTCGACCCAACCGAGTAGTAAGCATAATAAGTTTATGTTTGTTCCTCGTGTTAACATTATGAATGTCACAGTTTCTACAAAATTCCTCAATGTGCTTATGAACATACAGAACATTATCAAAAATGTATTGAAAACTAACAGTCAAAATATTTATTTATTTAAATTTTTCTCTTAATGATTCTTTAGGACGTAGGTTATAAGTCGCGCGAATAGCCCTCTTCTGCAGCACAAAGATGGTATTAATATCGGCCGCACTGCCCCATAACAATATACCATAGAACATAATACTATGAAAATAACTAAAGTAAACAAATCGCGCCGTATCTATGTCAGTTAACCGTCTAATTTTCTTAACCACATATGCTGCAGAACTCAGCCTATTCGCCAATCCTTCAATATCCCCCATATTGATCCCCACTGCAATTTGGAATCAAGAGTAATGCCAATAAATACAGTAGATTCCACTGGTTTTACCACCTCTCCATTTAATAAAATATTCGCATCTACATTTTTGACATTTGGCTCGGTGAATTTAATATATTTGGTTTTATGACTGTTTAACAATAAGTTATTGGCGCTAAACCAGGACACGATGTCAGATAGAGCATTGTTTACTTCGTCATATAAAACTTGGCTTCGTTTCACTTTGAATATAAGTGAAGTGTCATCCGCAAACAAAACCACCTTGTGTTTTTTTTTCTACAACGTTAGGTAGATCATTTATATAAATTAGGAAGAGGGAGATCAAACCAACAACGTCCAATAAATTCACCATTTACACTGGACAAAATGACAGCACCTTCCTATGGCACACAAGACGAAGAGTTTGATTTTTCTTGTAATTTCCTAGGATTCCTAGTGCAATAAATTTCAATAAAAGTATTTGTTTTACTTCACCTTATAGTCAAGCACAGCTTTTCCAAAGCAGTAACAGGTTTCCTTTCTGTCATATTATTTTTCTGTATATATATTGATAACTCGCTTAATAGCTCTTTAAATTCTCTTCAATACTCAATCTAAAGTAGGCGAAAAGGCGTTTTTTTGTCTATCTTTAATACTTTGTATACTCGCCATCGGCATTATGATGATAGCCTTACTAAATGGATGTAACCAGTATCTTCTGTGTCGTATATTTAAAACAGAGTAATGGCTTCTTAATAACAGTTCCTTACGGCGATCTGGTTACCCTACCATACGATAGTAAAACGCTCTTTTTCGTGACGCCGCAGCGGCGCAACGCATACTGCCCATTTCAGCGACGCGGTGCCGCAACGCGGTTATGTGTTTCGGCCCTATATGCTTTTCGTTATGTGGTAAAAGTTACCATAACATAAACAACTTTATTCATGATTCTTAAGATCGCGAAGCGAAGGAAGCGACTGCCTTCAGGCTATTTGAATTATACATTTGATTGTATCGAAAGCTTATTAAAAAAAGAAGACGCCCGCTGAGTTATTTGCGCCCGTTCTTTTCAGGTCTGAGGCATTAATTTCCGATTGGGTGGTAGTTATATGACTTCATATGCTATTTCAAAAAAAATAATAATATATGTGCCCCAGAGTTGACTTCGATACTAACGCATTAATTGGGCGTTAATAATAATATGTTAAAACTATATTTTAACACAAACAGAAACACAGTAATATATTAAATGCTTAATTGAAAATGTTTCTCTAAATTATATAAGGATGATTGCTTTACGTATATTAAGATTTTGTCGCGTGCCTAATCTTGTTTTTTTAGTATTTCTGTATAAAGTTTTCAATAATCTATTGGAGCACGTGCACAAACTAAAAAAAAATCAAGAAAGATAATATTACAGAAATATTGTTAGTAGAATCATTTAGCCTTGGAAAGATAGCCTATGACAAATCAATGTACGTTTTAGGCTTGCGATAAGATGTCCAATTTTTCGATCAACTCAATGGTTCACGATAAATCACTGGACATACACCCGTTGCACGAATTTGTTTGCTATTACAAATATATTAACCTGTTGCATGATAACCATACGTCGATATGACTAATTTTTGTTACAATTTACCTCATGACGATAACCCCTTGGTCGTGATGGGTAGTCTAAAAGAATATTTTGAGTGGACTGTATGGAAAAACAGTCGCAGGGTTATTCTCCTTGTAATACTAATTTGCTCAGTGCAATAAAATTTCAGGGTCTAACCTTGATATCTTCTGCAGGCTCCGCCAGGACGTCATTCACTTTATTACACCACAGACACAGCTTATTTTCAAATTAATGTAAATTATAGAGACCTAATATGTATTAAAAGTTTAATATGAGCATACGCATCGAATGCACGGATTGAGATGCGGGGGTCGACGTACACTCTTTAAGGTCGCATCGCGAATGACGTCGCGATCCAAGTTAGCCCATTAATTCTACGCAATGAAGCTAATTGGCGCAACCAACCCTTAAAAAACTAAACATGTAATACTATGTATAGTGTTTATGTAATATACTCACTATGTTAACAACAATGTTAGTGTTTGCAACATATGTTAACTTGACAATAGATAGTCTAAATATTAATATTAACAGGTTTCGGGCAATTGTAGTTTTGTAATTTCGTTTTTAGACCAAAATTTTAGTGTCTTATAGAAATGCTTCCTTTTAATCATAACGATAAAATACATGTTAAATACATTGCTACTTTTCTCTCATCTACCTCAAATTGGCCACAAACCGTAATGTAACACACACATCGTGACGAAAGTTCTCACATTGAGAACAGACGCAAATGTCTAACGATGTAGAATAAATCCTCGTGTGACCCTCTCGAGGTAGATTAAGATCTGGAACTAAGTTAGAAACAAGTTGTTGAGGTGAAAATTTATAATACGACTATTATATAAATATATTATACTTTATCTTATTATTTTTGTAACCTTAGATCATTTATACGTTTAGACAGACTATGACTAAATCGTCGAAAAAATTGTGTTTAGAACTAACCTGTATTTAGAGCAATTCACGCACACTAACATAAAGTGTCATTCAAATTTCGAGTTTTCAAGTTCAAGTTTTTATTCGTACAATCAATGTAATCACAATACAATCAATCAATCATGTAAGACGTAGCTTGTCACGCACACTAAATTCTTTGTCTGTTTTTAACCGACTTCAAAAAAGGAGGAGTTTCTCAATTCTTCGTTATTTTTTTTTATATGTTTGTAACGTCAAAAATTTCGACTGGGTGAACCGATTTTGATAATTCTTTTTATAATTGAAAGCTGGTGCTTCCTGTGGGTAATGGGACCATCCATTGTAATTTGGCCCAGATCTGACAATGGCATCCACGAGAAAACCATAAATAAATAATTATTTAATAAAATAGTTTATTTTTAGATTTATGATTGCTGCATTGAAAACATTTGTTATATCTACAAATAATTTTTGGTTAGTGTACTTCAAATTCACTTACAATCAAACATAAAAAAATAACCAAAAAAACAACCGACTTCAAAAACACTATTCTACTAAAACAATAGGTATAATATGCACTAAAAAGTATAAAAATAATTGCGTATTTTTATACAATCTAATTAAGTTATCTAATTCTAGTTACGATTATTGTAATTTTTGGAGTCGGTGTCATCCAGGATAGGTTTGTAACTACATACATAGTTATTATAGGTGAGATATGCTTGAGTTGTGAGGAGGCGAGAGGCGAGAGCGAGTCGCGGCGGAATTCCAAAAATGACAATAATCGTAACTAGAATTAGATTAATTAATTACATTGTATACAAATACGCAATTATTTTTATACTTTTTAGTGCATATTATATCTATTGTCTTGAAATTGTGTTTTTGAAGTCGGTTGTTTTTTTGTTAATTTATTTTATTTAATCAAAAAAATATTATGTAATGCGCACTTGTAAGAAACTCCAGCCCAAAATATACACAAAACTCAGACAAATTTTCTGTTAGGGATTCATGGAAGAGAGGGCTCAATGCATCAAACAAAGCTTCCATCACATACAACCAATGAAATCTAAATGGAGCTCTTTGTAAATTATATAATACAAATACAAGCTTAAACTCTTTTCCAATATTATTTAGTTTGTACTTTATTCATTTGTTATTTGTTTAAAGATTTGGTGGCAAATTGAAAATTATCTGTGTCACCTGAGTTGAATCAAAGGCGAGGAATTTTTAGTGCAATGTTAGTATGACTTGCGATCAGTCTTTCCATGTCATTTAACGGCCGCTTTCAATTACGTATCTCTAGTTACGGACATATTGCTATCACCGTTTAATAACAAGACCATATATATTTATAGTTATGTCCAATATAGTTAAAGTCCAATGGTATCTGTTGATAGGTTATTGAAAACGGCCGTAAGACAACCGTTTGTCAAATGGACTAGCTACGATCTCCCAACGAATGGACTAGCGTCGCGCTTCCGCTAAGGTAAATACTTGTTTCACATATGTTACCTTTAGACCCTATCGCGACATAGTTACTTTAGTTCATATTGTACATATTTATATTTGTTTCTTTTTCAAAATTAGTGAATTGTAATTGAAATAATGCGTGACTATCAGTCAACGCCATTGCAAAAATACTGCAATATGTTAGTGATTCTGAAAGTGAAGAAATTCCAGACAAGCCTGAAGAGAACATCGTGGAAGAGATAGTTGATATAAGTGATCAAGACATGAGTACTAAAAGAGTACTTTTGTTTGTATATCTTGCAAAAAAACCTATTTGTAAGTCTCATTCTGTTGCTATTACTTATTGTACGCCATGCCAATCCAAAGAATAATTCATAATGATCATAATTACCCTAGTGTAATAAACACTAGAGTAATATTTAAACATTGTAAATTTTTTATTTTCTCTAATATTCTATATTTTTATTATTGGATGCGCCGCAATGATTTATTTATTCTTTTCTTGTAATTTTGTTATGGCAAATTATAGTGCAGGCAATTACCTGTAGAAAGAAAATACATAGAGAGATACAATAGACAACAGACGCATTGTCATCTGAGTGGCTAATCTTACACACGCCGAGAGGAAGTAATACGCTCCTTAGAACCAGGAGATCCTAGAGTATTAGCGGGCAGCTGCAGACTATCTCACCTCGGAAGTTCCGGTACGTCAGTCTATTGTTTAGCTATAACTGATTTGTAATTTTAATATCATATGTTTTCCTACGCACGCGATAATACAATTATCATTGCGTGTTTTTGATAAAAATTATATTAAAAATTAATGTTAGTCAGAAGTTGATACTTTTGTTAAATTATAATATAAATATTATATTTATAGTTAAGTACCCCAAAAAAATGTATGTACGAGAAGTTGTAATTTAAATGTTCTTATTCGTTTAAGGTCTGATTGTTTTGCGAATAATAAATACTTTCCATGAATAATAATGTGTCTTGTGTCTAATTGTGTATAATTTATGGGACCAAATGGCATCTATTCTGCATCGAACTAAAGAAGAATCACGTAAATCGGATAATAAATCTCAGCGTGATCGGTGTACATACATAAATACTACTGCGTGAAATCGTCATTATACATTTTATTGAATCTACTATTTGTTAAGAAAAAGTAATGAGAAAGAAAAACATCCAAGAAACTCAACGGCGACTCTTTTAAATCAAATAGAGTATTTTGCAAAAGCAATATATTATATAACAAATTAGTTCGTAAGGTATTGCATCCAATTTATGAACCATGTTCAAAGTTAAGAAGCGTTTTAAGTATGAAATATTTCATAAAAGTTATAAAAATAAACTTTATAAATATAAATTGTCGTATATTGATTGCATCAACCTTTACAGCTTGAATTCATTGTTTATGGATGCTTCGTGAACATGATGGTCATGATTACTGTCATAATTAGTAATTGCATAAAACAAATACAATGATTTATTAACTCAGTCACTACAAGCAGCACTCTTCCACAAGTTGACGCATGGACCAGCCATCGTTCCCGTCCCCTATATTTGAGAGAAGGAGATGCCCGGTACACGACGCCGCTTTTTGTTTTCACATTTAAATTCTACTTGGCAACACATAAGTATCCATCCAGAAATTGACTTGAGATGTCGCTCTTGTAAATCTAAACTATTTATGTTTTTAAAGTGATAACCCTTATACATACACAATAAAATTTGAAAAATAAAATTTTATGAACGTTGCGGGACTCGAACCCACGACCTCTGGCGTTCCGTGCCAGTGCTCTAACCAACTGAGCCAACCGTTCGAGTGAGGTATCGTCATTAGCTCTTGTATGCTTTGATCAACTCTACTATCCATCTCTACTCTGTGGTAATACTTACAATAAACATTATGATGTAACTGAGTGAGGACTTTGTAATCCTAATACATTAAGAGCTACGCACCCCAAACAATGTGAGCAGGTGTTTGTAACAAACAGAGCTCTAATATTTATTGAAGTAGTACTTTTTGGATCATTAGCTAAGTGATACGAACGTAATGAATAGCTTTGGAGTTTTTCAGGAGGTAAGAAAGTTTTGGAACAGTCACTGGTTCTAAGACTTTTTGTGATAGTATATTTTTTGTATAGAGAAATTATTGATTTGATGTGGAACTAGGCTGATAATGCCCTATTAATTTGTACTATCATACGGGCAGTATACAACGTGGCTTAGCAGGCAAAAAGAAATGAATGATAATCCATTACCGACGTGTTATTCAATTGAGTCTATTAAAAAACTGCCAGCCAGTTACAAAATATGAACAAATTGTGTGTCACCCTTAATCATTATTTTAAAAAGTTTTCACATAATTCTGTTACCTTCTTATTTAATATTTCTATTATTGCAGGCCTTTATAGTCGAATACACTCATGATGTAAAGTATCACTGTTAATAACCTAAGTCGGTGTTTATATACATCGAGACGAAGAGACTGGCTTTATGGGAAGAAACATCAGAAACGTTGAAAGACAAAATAACTGCGATATAGTGCAAGTGTATATTTCTCTTTCGTATGTAAAGTCGACGTTATACTCGTAGGTGCGATGCAAGTGACGGGAAACTTCTTTTTTCTGTTCCGTGGCTAGCAATGTATTGAAATATTTTTCTTAAATTCAAGTTTTTAACATTACGCTTATAACAATGGTGGTACTACGAATACGCGGGACGCTGAAGGTATAGAACAGCGGAGTGCCACAGTTTTAAGTGGAATTGTACAGAAATTTCCCAAAGTCAAAAACTTTTAAGGAAAATGCTACCTTAGCTGTGCGCTGACAAGATTCATTTAAAATTGTACTCAATTCGCAGTTGATTACTGTATTCTTGTCTCAATGTATTATTAGTTTACTAATAATACTTTGACAAATTAGTTAATTAGTTAACGCACACTACCGCCTACACATACTTACAAGAGGAAATTACGTATTTCAAGTCTGAGGCGAGCTACAACTACAGCAGATGCCATGCTAGTTAGCACATCTTATAACTTAACTTATCTTAATATATTTAACATATTTACTCATATACTTAATACATTTACTTATCTTAATACTTAACTTATTAAATACAAAAGAAAAAAAAGCAATAGGTACTAAATGTGGCACTGGTCTTCCAAAACTAGAGTCCACTCAGATATCGTTGTGTAATGAGCGCAGCACTGATTTTCAGTGACTCCATTGTGTGACGTTTGAAGAATTACCTGTTTATTTTGGCTTATTAGGCACGTGGGTGTAATACGTTTGTTTTGTTTATTAAAAACCCTTTTTATTTTTCTCCATATTTGTTAAGACTTTTGCTTCGAACAAAGAACATAAAGTATGTACTGTGACTTGAACAAAACCGGCACGAGCGTTGCGGTGAGGTAGACACCCGACTGTATGTCTATCTCGAGGTTCCATGCGCCCGTAGGTATGTTTTAGTACCTAAAGCCCGGAGTCACACACTCTGCACGCCTGCTTATGTGCCTATAAAATGGCAAAATATTGACGCCAAAGTGTTTAATTTTTAATGTAGACTAAATACTACAAAAATAAGGAATGTCTTTAAAATTAAGCTCATAAAATAATGTCAGCTTGTTTTTAATTTCTTAGTAGAAATCTACTTAGTAAAGTGGTACTTAGGTAGTACCCGTTAATTAAAAGGTTCATTTAAGATGTTATGTTAGTGAGGCGCACCGTCTGGCCTCGTATACATTACTTCAAAGAATATTGCTCAACTTTTCTTTAACACAAAGCTTTCTTCAACGTACGTTGCTGATAAAAATGATAATTAAATTTTTTAACTTTTATTTTTCTTTATACTGGCGTTGCCGCGATTTTGATTGTTATAAAAATTCTTAAAAATTTTCAGTTGTTCAGTTTTCAGCATGATCATGGCTACTATTCAGATTATTAAACGACTTCATAAAATGAGGAGGTTTCTCAATTCATTGGTATGTTTTTTTTGTTGTTGGTTGTTTGTTGCCTCAGAATTTTCAACTGGATGAACTGATTTGGATAATTTTTCTGAAAGCTGGTGCTTCCCGTATGGTCCCATTGCAATATGGTCCAGATCTGACAGTGACATCCATGAGAAAATCATAAAAGTCTTAAATTTGCTATAAGAATGTGCGCGACAAATTTACGAATAACTCAATATAGCGAGAGCCGATTTCGATGATCCTTTTTTTATTGAAAAGGATAAAAGGTATGCAAAAGTTATTTTGCTGAAAGTTTGGATAGGTTCTGATTATGGGATCCATGGCAAAGTAATGGAACTCTTCAATCCTTAGGAGCAAATAAACGATGCTCGGCCGAATCTTTATTATGCAATCCGAATATTTGAGTCATCTATCGTAACGTCGTTTTTGTCAAGTAATTTTCGTAGTCGAATATGAGGATCAATGGAACTAACTAGTAACGACTTACAGTAAAAAGTCAGATCACTGGCAGGATTTCTAAGTGTCTAATCTAATCAAATTGCAATGCGCTTACTTTCATTGCTGCATTGAAAAATTTAATTCACTTAAAATCAAAAATAAATTAACAAAAAAAAAACAACCGACTTTGAAAACACTATTCCAAAACAATAGATATAATATGCACTAAAAAGTATAAAAATTATTGTGTATGTTTATACTATCGAACTAATTAATCTAATTCTAATTACGATTATTGTTATTTTTAGTGTTGGTGTCAGCCAAGATAGGTTTGTAACTACATACATAGTTATAGGTGAGATGTGCTTGAGTCGCACGCGCGACGTGAGGAGGCGAGAGGCGAGAGTGGGCCGCGACAGGAGGTTACCGATTCCGAAAATAACAATAATCGTAATTAGAATAAGATTAATTAATTAGATTGTATAAAAATATTAAATTTTTTAAACTTTTTAGTGCATATTATATCTGTTGTTCTGGAATAATATTTTGAAGTCAGTTTTTTTTTGTATAGTTTTTATAATAACTTAATTTAACAACGGCATCGTTGTTTTAGAGCTATGCTTAAGTAGAACGTGCTTTGTGACATTACTAAGGATGTGTTGATAATCTTGTACATCACCGATGGCTCCATGACTACGTTAGAGAAGCAATCACTGCACTGGTATTTTCTTCAGCAACATTCTATGTTGCTTAATGTCACATTTTCTTACGTTTTAACTAGAATGAAATGTGTTCTTAGCAACACAAAAATATCCAATAATTTTACCAATTAGAAATATTCTGTCAAATGCACTGCACATTCAATATAATAACATTTATGATAATCTACTATACGTTCACAAAATACGTCACCTTTTTACTCTTATTAGTGATTTTCATTGTTATTACACTAGAAATAATGGATTGCTTGTAACTAATTCTAGTAGGCTTCATAAGATACATAATAGTTTTAAGGGAAAATGTATACACTTTTATAATAAAGGCCCAGCTACTGTTCAGGCATTATCTATAAATAAATTTAAATGTTTTATTACAATATGGCTCTGTCGTAAATCCTACTACTCCACAGCTTAATATCTAAGTGATCCGACAGCCTGCGACAAGATTATGATTATTTTATAGCAATAGAAATGACAGTACAATATTGTATATTTGATTAAAAAGAGCGAAAAAAAAAAGAATGCTGGGAGAGTTTCTTGCGCCGTTTCTTCTCTCTCAGAGCTCCATTTTTTTTCCGAAATGGTAGTAAAGTCTAGTATATTATAAATTACATCAAAAATAATTCTGAAGGAATCAATTTTGAGAAAATTCTCACCCCATTTCTATTAAATTTACAGCTATGGAGTTCTTTTGCCGCAAGTTTCAATAACGTAAAGATATTTATTTTTATTCAAAAACGTATAATTGAGTATATTCCCTGGCAGTTATTTATTTATAAGTCGTATAGTAGAGTAAGATATATTGCAATTCCAAGCAAAGGATTAACATGCAAAGCGGCTTAATTGGGAGGTTTGTAAATTGAATTAAGTTTGTAGAAAATACAGACACCCCACGGGACACGGCTTGTTTGTTTTATTTGACGTTAATTCAACTTTAGTATGTCGACATATATATATATATATATATATATATTTTAATAAATGCGAACAAATCATTAAATTATGTATTACTATAAACTAATTGATTAATACTAAAAAAACAAATCGTATAAGAGAAGAAAAGGACGCTGGTATCTTAAGAGAGACTTCGACAACTGTCTCAACACTTGTCAAGGACTGCATCAATTTCAGCTGGAAGACGTCGACTGCTGGATAAAGGCCTCCATCAATGATCGCCATAATCGGTCCTGTGCTGCCCTTATCCAACCTACTCTGGTGATCTTGATCAGATCATCGGTCCATCTTACTTACGTAGGACTTACCACAACTACGTCTTCCGGTACGTGGTCGCCATTCGAGCACTTTACTGCCCCAACGGCCATCTATCCATCGAGTTATATGCCCTGTCCACTGCCACTTCAGTTTCGCAACTATCTGGGCTATGTCGGTTACTGGTAAGGGGTGCATGGCCAGTATAAATGACATCTCAAGTATTGTCATTCTTATTATAATTAGTAGAATAAGGGTTATATTTCACCGGCACACGACGTTGGTACAACCACTTACCGCAACCAACAAAATATATATAGAAAGCTATATAGAGAGTTACTCATGTAGTGTCCGTTTGGTCTGTTTTGATATTTCCAAAGAAAATACACGGATCAAATCTAGTATACGTCATATTATTCACTCAAATAGATAAGCTTTTTTGCAATATTTTTAAACATTACGCACGTTCAAAACCTAGTCATTAAAGAACCGACCCCTTGTTCACTAGTTGGCCCCAAAAACTAATTTAGACTATTAATCAAAACCACAGAACAGAAAAAACTAGATCACAACGCACGAGCCGGGCGTAGCGTGCCGTGGCAAGTGCCAGAACTGAATTGGCTCTTGTTCACTAGTAGGTTTGGTGCTTATTTCACATATTATTGAGGACCAACAAGTCCTTATCATGATCAGACGTAATTCCTACATGGAAGCTAACTATCGGTAAATAACGGTATGAAATTGATTAGCACTTGTTGCTGCAATTAGAATGAGTTTATCTTACATAGTTAACGCGATTTCGGTTAATTTCTACACTGTAATAGATTAGGGGTTCGTCAAGTTTTTGGCAAACAAAAGCTAACGACGGGCTTGTTTCGTCAATTTTTCTCATAAAAAAGGCTAAGGGCCAACTCCATAAACCCGGGTTTATTAACCGACATAAAGAAAACAGCAAGTCGCAAATATAAAATCACTTCAGAAAATAAATCGAGGGGAACGTGTAAGGTAAAATAATTGATAATGCTATACAGGATGCTCGAACACGCAATAAATTTCCCAAATATAAATATTGTATTACTTATAACGGGGTTTATTTATCCACAATTTATGTTAGCGTACGGATAATCTATGTTAGGTTGGTGTAATTTATACGTCCGTTTCGGCAGTAGCGGTTTCAATTCTATATCCGAATGCAAGTGAATAATGTATATGAAGAAATCTGAGCGTACTGTCTGTTGTAGATAATATTCTAGGAAATAAGATCGAAAAGATTTTCTATCAAATTTTAATACCACCTACTTAAGATTCACAAACAAGGTATCATAAGGTAAGGTTACAAGGTAATTAACTGTAAAATGAAATGTTACAAAACTTTAAAGTTTTGTAACATTTAATTAAGACAGAAACTCGGAGTCTTAAGTTTCTTAGAATAATTTACAAATAATACCACAATGACTAATATTCAAACAGCAATCGCACTCAATAACGCCCTAACTCGTTAACAATTGAAGCAGATGTGTGTCGACGCCTTTTTTAGCACCCAGGCAAAGGAGAAAGGGCTACCTTTCCTAATAGCGATGGGAGGAAGGTGGTGAATGCTCATGCATACCAACGCAGCCAGCTGCGGCAGTACAATTGCGCCCTTTAGATCGTAACACAATTAATGCTTAAACATTACTGCTTGATGGCAGAAATAGGCGCAGTTGTGGTTCTCATAATCCAGCCAACATCTTATGCTAAGGAGCCTCCCACTTTCCTTTCAGGAATTCCAGGTTCCTTTGAGGAGGGGACAGAGCCCCCCTTGCCCCTGCAAACTAATGTCGAGGGACATTAGTGGCACGGGGGCGGAGGCGGAGGTTATATTCTTCCGTGGAGGTCGCAACTCGCTTGGACTCTTTCTGGATTGTACCAATTGGAAAAGTTCAGCAGATGGGGAGAGACAGGGAGTTACGGGGCCGGCATTGGTCCCTTTGCTTAAGCCCTCTGAGAATTGTAAAAAAAACTTATAATCAACTATCAACTCGCGTCGCCCTTTGCGATCGCAGGAAGCGGAGTCTGAGAACTCCAAGTCAATGGATTGCTCTGAGACGTGAGTGGGGGATGCGGGGGCTCGGGGATGGGCTGAGGTGGCAAAAAATTCATAAACAATGCCGTCTCGTCGAATGAGACGTTTCTGGCTGTAAGGTAGTTCGAAATAGCGATTTAGACTGCGTGGATTGAATCCGCTGATGGATTCATAACGGGAGACCCTCCCCGCTGAAGGCAGGGAGCAGCGGAAGTCGGTGGTGACGCGGCTATTCCTAATGGATATAGATGCAAGCATGCATGCAATGGGATACATGCAATGGGATCGGGTCAGCCGGTTTCTCTCAGACCGACAAGGACGCCTGAGAAACGCACCGGGTCAACGTTAGTTGGCTTCATTGCCACCGTTAGGTATCTATGCACCTATCCATCGCGAAAACACGCAATCCACTTATTTCAATATACTTTCAATAAGAATTGAAAGTAATTAAGCAGCTGGCCGGAATGGTTCGACGTAGCAGAGGTGTAGCCGTAGCTATGTGGCGTAGCGCTCGGCTTAGCATAGTGAGCTTGTAGCGCTTGTAGTCTGGTCGACACGGGGTTCAGAGCCAGAATGTACCTCTCCTTCTGTCACTTTCAATATTCAAATTCAAATATTTTAATGCAAAATAGTATTCAAAATCACTTATTGAATGTCAAAAACTATCACCCATTCAAAATAGACTACCTCAGACCTGAGAAGAACGGGCGCAAGAAATACAGCGGGCTTTTTTTTATAAAAATATGGACTACAATGTAATATCGTACCATAAACATTTATAATTAAAGAGCCTGAGGGTGTGCGTTTCATTCTGTCTGGGTATCATTAGGAAAATCGTTTACGTAACGTTTTCCACACAAACGTTTTTTAACAATTCTTTTAAATTTCGTAACACATTAGTTTTGTACATTTTCTGGGATTATATTTATTTATTCACATATCGGAAGCAAACAGCATTATGATAAATATTAACAAATCTTAAAACTCACACCAGTGAAGTTTCCAACATTATAAAAGTACACTTACAATATTGTAAAAGTATAAACATCGCCTTATATAAGACTAATTAACTCGACTTAACCTACAAATGATTTAAGTTTTCTTTAGTGTTAATTCCGCCAATATTTGTCTTTAAACAATTCGACACGTGTTTCGCCTCTACACGAGGCATCTCAGGACGTGTTGTCTCGCCAAAATCTGGCACAGGCACGTTCCTTTTGCATAATTGTATAATTATTTGCCATTTGTAAAATTATGGATTTCCGCAAAGAAACGCCTACTTCAATAAATTTTCGACTTAGCCTTATAATATATTATTTCCTTGTTAGTATCTATTCTGGATGAAGATCCTTCATTATAAATATTATATACTATCATTGTGTCACCGTTATTCTGAATTTAACATATTTGAAGCATGTGATGGTTTCTGCCATACTTCTATGGTTATTGTTGTACTACCGCTCTTTTGTACCTGGTTACAAAGATGGTAATAGTTGAATTGTTGGTTGATTGTTGCTAAACAGCTTAAATATGATATATATACTAGCTCACCGGACAGACGTTGTTCTGTAGATAATAAAAAAAATACTGTTTTACAGATATTTGCCAATAATATTTTAAAACACCAAGAATTATTTCGTAAAAAATGCTCCCTGTTATAATGTAATTGTTTCACAGCGGAACTGTCAAACCGTGCGTCACTATATTGTGTCATAGAAAAAATGTGCATACAAAACAAAAATTGAAAATAAAAAGATTTTTATGTCGTTCGTACACGGTGGGTTGGACGCGCCCAACCGCGAGACCCTGCCCGTCGTCGGCCAGAAGCAGATACACCATCGCATACAGCAACTCAACTTCAGGGACTGCCATGCCAAGATCAGCCAGGTGAGCCTGCACTTGCACTACTTTAGCAGTGGAAGGATGCCGGCTAGTTTATGGGTACCACAACGGCGCCTATTTCTGCCGTGATACTGATTCACGGCAGAAATGTGTAGTATTTCGGTCTGAAGGGCGCCATAGCTATTGAATTTACTGGTCAAATGAGACTTGATGTCTTATGTGACGAGCGCAATAGTAGTGTCGCTCAGAATTTTTGTGGTTTTTCAAGAATCCCGAGCGGCACTGGGCCATTGCCCACTGCCCTGTCTCTCAAATTGGCCCAAACTGGACTCCATGAAGTAATCCCCATTAAAATCCGGTCATTAGTTTGGGAGTCGATCGCGGACAAACAACGTGTCACGTAAATTATATATATAATATTATATAATATATTATATTATATAATATACATCAATGAAATAGTTATATATTTTTATCTATTTGGTCCAGTATACAACCAGACTGTGATTCGAGTCCCGTTGGGTCTCTTTCCACGGCTATTAACCGTCTTTTAAGCCGCCTACTTTAGCTACAAGGGAGGTTATAAGTCGGTAGGGGTATTGCGCTAACGAGCCCGACATATGGGGCCCCGTTTCGTGGTCTAAATAAATAAATGTATTTTCCTCTTCTTAGAAAAAAAATATTTGATATCTGATATAACACAGTAAATAACAAAAAAAAATTATGACAATAAAAATATTGTAATCTTGTATTTTGGGGCAATTATCAATTCATTATATAACTCCACATTTTCATAAAATAATAGTTTAAAATGTTTCATAATTTTTATTATAAATTTTAATGGCGGAATTACTCAAATGCATTTATATAACAAATGCAAGTATTTTTCATTTACTTATTAATTGTAGTTTCAAAAGGAAAAATAATAAATATTTTACTATTCCTAAGTAATGAAATATATCAGTCTCATTAATCTTAACTGAGCATTACATTAAATACCATAGTTTCCCGAGTTTCGAACATGTTACTAAGCATCTGTAACAAGTCCCGGAGTTGTACAAAACTATAGTTGTCTCGCTATTGCTCTGTTCTGATAATTCTATATTATAGTTTCGCACTCCTGAGTATGCTTATTGCGTAGTTTCCGTCAAACAACACAACAAACTTCGTTCTAACATTTGATTTGATGACACAAAGCATTCATATATTGGTATTATAAAGTTTGAACAGATTGTTTAGGTAATTTTGAAACACGACATAATATAATAACGATGGGGAATCGAAATCCATTGAATAATAGAGGAAAGAAACAAATGACAGATTACCATCACATCTCATAATTAATATATACTCCAAAGAAACACGCTTAAAATCCAGAATAAACTTCATCCACATAATCGAACAGCTCAACAACTCACCAACAGAAAGAAGAACTACCGTTTTGAACAAAAAAGTGCACCAACCCGTTGTTGTGCTAAGAAAATAATTTAGATTGGATGTGTTTATATTAATTAATTAATTTAACTGTATTATACCTAACACTTAGAGGATACTCAACAGATTGCAAGAGCAACCAGTACAAATGAGGATATATGTGACCGAAGACGAGCTTTCTGGACATGGAAACACAAGGCATGACCTACCAACAAGGAGCCCCCGGTTAGATCCTCGCCCGCCACGAACTAATGTGTTTTTGCGTTTTCAAATTCATATGAAACGTTCACACGTACTTCGACGGATTAATGAATTGCTGTTCGTTAGTCTCGCTTAAACTCGAGAACGGCTGGACCGATTTGGCAAATTTAGGTCTTGAATTATTTGTCCAGAGAAGGTTTAAAAGGTGAATAAATAGGAAAATGCTGCTAAATTAAATAAAAACAACAAATTTGTTTTTCCTTTGATGTGTCCATACATAATTTCTATGAGAGAATTTATTGACGCACGGTTTGACAGTTCTGCTGTGAAACAATTTCATTACGACACCAGGGTGCATATTTTACGAAGTAATTTTTGATGTTATGATATATTATTGACAAGTTCAAATAAAAACATTATTTTATTTATTATATACAGAACAACGTCTGTCGGGTCAGCTAGTCACTAATAAAACTCATAAAAGATTCAGAATTGTAATTTCATGGGATATGGTTTTATACGGGATAACCAAGCAGGCTTCTAAACATTCAGCCAACGACGTAACAATAACAAAAAAATATAAATATATTTATTGCATTATTTATTTTCTAACATTATACGTACCTACATATTGAATTAAAAAATATTCATGTATTATATTTACAATGTATAATAGTCATTTCATATAAAATACTCTTTCATGCATTTGGAGGCTACATTATGCAGGTGGAAATAAAGAAACAACATTAACAGATCCATCGTTCGTCAAATCAAATTAAATCAAAAATATTTTATTTCGCAGGCAAATTACTTGAAATATGTAATTTATTCGTACAACTCATTCGGAAGGCAGATTTCCTTACAGAAGAACGAGCAAGAAACTCTAAGGTTGGTGTTTTCAAAACAGAATTCTTATTTCAATTAAATTAACAAATGATTTCAATTACAATATATGCAAAGTGATGCAACAAAAATACTCAAACGCAAAAGACTAAATGCCTTACACGAGTTAGTCAAAATAAAATGTAAATTAATAAATTAAAACACAAGAGTTATTGAGTTCTGTAGATGCATCAATCAAAACTCAAACAAACAAAGGCATTATGCGAAGTTTGCGTCGTATATTGAAGGGCGCCGTAGCCTAGTGAAATGAGACTTAACATCTTACGTCTCAAGGTGACGAGCGCAATTGAAGTGCCGCTCAGAATTTTTGGGTTTTGCAAGAATCCTAAGCAGCACTGCATTGTTATGGGCAGGTGTATCAATTACCATCAGCTGAACGTCCTGCTCGTCTCGTCCCTTTTTAATTAGTGTAATTCGTGTGAAGATATGTATATATTATTATAATCATTATTACTGCATTTAACTGATTTGTTGACGGCATGATACCGCGCCTAGTTCAAGCATTTATATTGATTATTCCAAGCATTTACACGTAAGTGATATAATATCTGGAGCTTATCTCGTAATTCCATCTCCACATCTGACGCGTAAGACTGTACAGTAAATCGATCAATCTTCAATTAGCTAATAAGCAAGATAAAGGCATCAGTCCTTTCCTATTTATAACTACATATATTATTATAACAACAACCTTATCCAGACTTGACTATGCCTCAGTAACTCTCAATAGCGAACTTGCCAAACATTATAAAAATTCTATTAATTCGTAAGGTAACCTAACTTTTTTTTATGACAATAAGGGAGGAGACGATCAGGATGTTCAGCTGATGGCAATTGATACGCCCTGTCCATTTCCATACAGTGCCGATCAGGATTCTTGAAATATCCAAAAATTCTGAGCGGTACTACAATTGCGCTCGTCACCTTGAGACATAAGATGTTAAGTCTCGTTTGCGCAGTAATTTGACTAGCTTCGGCACCGTTCAGACCGCAGCACAATAATGCTCACACATTACTGCTTCACGGCAGAAATAGGTGCCGTTGTGGTACCTAATCTAGCCGGCAAACTGTGCAAAGGAGCCTCCCACTATCTAACCTAATAAGTTAGATAGAGTTAAGGGCTCCTTCATATTGGTTGGTATTAAATTTTACAATAAAATACCACACAGTATACTAAGTCTCACTGAGCACAAATTCAAGAAATATAATTATTAAAACTTCTTTGACATAGAAAAAAGTATAATATAGTCTAAAAACCTTTTTTTAAGAAAGCAATAAAACATAACATAAGAAAAAATATAATTCATTAAGAAGTACACTTTTATCGAAACAGGCCTCTGTGATTTTTTCCAATGCTTTCAATCGTTTCACAATTTCGATAAATATAAGAGCGGTTATATTTTGACAGGCAAAATGAATGAGTACGACGCAATTTTACATCATAATGTTATTGTGTATCTTATTCACTCTCTAAGTAATTGAAAACGAAAATGGATAGTACTTTCCTACATCTGAGATCCGTTCTAAATTAATTAAGAGGTGGATGTGACAACAGTGACTTGGCAATATATTTGTGTCACGAATAATAGAAAAAGTTTCTCCAGTTTGTTTGAAACTATAACGTATTGTCATAGTGTCGAGTAAGATTAATGAATTGAGAAACAACTGAAAAAGGAGAAAGTTTCATCAATATAGTGTCATGTGTTTTGTTAGTTTTTTTATGAGAAAACTTATGAAAGAAGAAAGATATAATGCGCTCGTCACTTTGAGACATAAGATGTTAATAGGGCCGTCTCGGTTGTCAAAGTGAACATGGTCGAAAAGTATGTTGATGCATCCAATGCATAGCACCTCAAAATTTTTAGGGGAATTGCGTTGACCTAGGACTATGAAATTTAAGTAATAATACCGACTTACGGCCGTTCCCAATATACTATCTACAGATAGAGATAAATTACTATTTTTTACTGTCAGTAATTAGCTGTCAATAATCTCTAGCTGTCCCAATATACCCGATAAGTCATTCTGATCGCCTTATATTGGGACGCATGCATTGCAATTTCCATACAAACTTCTATCGCTGGTAAGCTATACGTGCTCCCATTGACAGACACCGTGTACGGATAAGGTGAGTTACAGTCGATAAGTTTATTAGGACAGAAAAGTCACCGATAGTTACGATTTTTATCTCAAGTAGGCGACCGGAGTTAGACTGAATATTGGGAACGGCCGTTAATTATTATAGTTATTTTATTTCAACTATACCTTTTGTATTTAATTTTTTAGTCTATACTCTATAAATGCACGTTCTATTGCGCCACGCTGTACTTGAAAACAATACTTAGAATACAAACAGTAAAATATACATTTTGTAAATTTTCTGTACAATAGTTTGAAGTTGGTGCCAAGTTTAAAATTAAAATGGCGCTATTCGATACTTATATACTGTAAAGTCAATGCGAAGTCTCGGCTAGTTATGAACAGTATTAAGATACTTATGAGACTATGCGACTTAAGACTTGTTTATTAACATTTCCCTTATTATCATTGACAAACAATTAACAACTACACTCACAACCAAGCTCAAAATTTTTCTGAAGGAAAACTCTGCCTACGCGTCTATTACAGAGTTTTCGTTCAGTTGCGTTTCAAACGCGCTTTAAATACAATGCCACGCAATGACAATGTGTTCTGTGAAAAACTGTCCAAATAACAACATATTCGAACTTTAAAAGATAGGGTACCGTATTTCAGGTAAGTTCCCCTTTAAATTAACAAACTTGTGTAAGTCAGCGTTTTTAATCATTTTACTCAATAATTAAATTTTAATTACTCAAACACTATGTTCTTGCCTCATGTTCGCGTCCAACCTTCTTATGAGCGTATACAATTACTAGGCTTCGAACAGTACTCCACCAATTTAGGTGTTAAATTGAATGAATGTTTCAATGTTTTCTGTATAAGTTAATGTATACTTCCTTTTATTTGTACATAGTACATTATATACATTACATTATACAGTATTATATGTATTATATGTACTTCTCTTTTATTTGATGTTGATAAAATAAATCCAGACTTTGACAAAGTAAATAGTGTCCTCAAACTTGTTCACCAATGGTTTACAGCGAATAACTTAGTTTTAAACTCAAAAAAGACCAAGTGTCTTAAATTTTCCCTATCAAAGATGGATTATACTTTTATATATATATATATATATATATATATTTATATATATATGATTATATTTTTATTATTGACATTTATATTGTTATTATTGTTACATTTATATTTTTACGATAATGTATTAAATTATTCTATTGTATTTATGACGTGGAAAAGTGTATTGTAGATTTGATTTGATACGATATAAATATATATATATATATGATTATATTTTTATTATTGACATTTATATTGTTATTATTGTTACATTTATATTTTTACGATAATGTATTAAATTATTCTATTGTATTTATGACGTGGAAAAGTGTATTGTAGATTTGATTTGATACGTATATACAACGCTGCTCGGTTATTTTTTGACGAACTTTTAAAAGGCGATTAGGAGTTAGTTGTTTATTGTACGTCAAACTTGTAGTAAGTTAAATATTTGGATTCTAGGAATAGTGCTAGCAAAACTTTTAAGCTCAATACTATAATATTTTAACACTTGTATACTATGTTTTTTTGCAAATAAATATATTATTATTATTATAATATTATTAATGCTTATTATTCATACTCGACTATATATAATATTTAAATAAAGTTAAGTATAGTCTTATTACTATTTGCAGACCACTGAAAGCCATTTTATTATGACCCAGAATTCATCCGATAGCTAATTGTGGTAATTATTTGATCAATGATGCATGAACCGGTTCAGCCACCCCTCATTTCACATGTTACATTTGGCTTCACGCAGAATTAATTAAACGCACACAACAAGATTTCGACACAATTGTACATGACCATTCAGGTGTATAATATTACTAAATGCACAGAACAGTTTAAAGAGATTAGAATGGCCTTCGCGCGTCGCATATATGAGCGACGGAGCATATCTCACTAATATTAGCTTCATCGGCTGACAGTCGCGCTCTTATTGTGATAACGTATGAAACTCCACGAAAATGATGAATTTTGCCGTCTTGCACTACAATAACGCGTCGAAAAAGAAGCCAGGTGTGTAGTGTAGCCCGAGAAGGAAGTTCTTTTCATCGGAAAGTCTAAAAACCTTCAAATACAAGAGATATTTGTAATTATTTAATATAAAGTTTGAATCCATGTGTATCGATAGGGTTGTACCTAATTTTAAACAATGTTGATATTAAGTATGTGTATACAGTTGTATATACATGGAATAGGTAAAAATGGCTGAAAGGGTATTGTGGGCATAAAAGCCGCGCCGTCACTATGATTAAACAATCATACTTTAACCATTTAATGCGTTCACCACTGGTAATTTTTTGACTGCTTGTAATTCATGTTTAAAGTGCATCAGAAACGTAGTATAATGCCGTGTTGTGCTATTAATAACAAGTATAATCTATATATAAATGAATTGCTTTACTCGAGAACGGCTGGACCGCTTTTGCTAATTTTAGTCTTGAATTATTTGTGGAAGGCCAGAGAAGGTTTAAAAGGTAAATAAATATGAAAATTATCAGAAAAAATAAATAAAAACAAACATTTTGTTTTTCCTTTCACGAGTTCCCGTCGTTCAGAAATCTAATTGAAAGAATAGTTTAAAATAAATAACTAATTAGAATCTTTATCTCTTCGTTACTTTCTCAGGAAGTAAAATAAACTTAATTTTAGTTATCTATAGTTGGTAGATTCATTACAGTTCTTAGCTATCTATCAGATTATTTTTATGTTGATTGATAAATCTTAAGTTTTGTCAAATATATAACAGGAATATATATATACTATACAAAACATTGACTTAAAAATATTATATATATGTATTTATAATGCTACCTGCTAAGTAAAGTATTTTTATGTTATTCAAATATTATTTAATTTATTTTAATACATCGATCTACATTATCGACAGAAATATCGATAACATTTTTCATTTGTCAACCACTATGGTGTGACAAATATAGTTTGATATACACGGAATAGAAAAAACTAGTGGAAGTGGCATGTGGGCGTTACCCTGTCGCCACTATTGTCTACAAATGTACCTACTCGAGGCTCAAGTGAGTCCAGTCGTTTGATGTCAAGTGAAGCATAATTATCTTTAAAAAAATACAAATATGCCTTATTGTGCCATTTTTTACTGTAGAAATCATAGACGCAATAAAAACATGTCCAACAAAGGGATTTCCTATCATTGGTTATCATTATTTTCCGATTTAAATTCAATTAATATTTTTTATGTGTTCTGAAAAATATACAATTAAAAATGAACTATAAAATTACGACGTATGATTTATGCTTTACGTTTAATCGATGTAACTTATTTTAGAATAATTAATGTAAACAATAAAAATATCTTGGTGCATGCATGTACATATCGATATAATTTTATCGAAATAAATTTTACCTTTATAAATTGTATTCAAGGTTTGCTCTTTTCCATGCATCATGCGATAGTAAAATAAGTAAGCATTATGGTTGTGGTAATTGTTTACAAGAGAGACTACGATGAATTCAAATTAATATTTTTAATTTTCTCTTAGGTACAGCTACTAATAATTATTTAACAAATATGTGCAAGATACCAGTTAAACAAAATAAGCGTATTTTTTTATTATAGACAAACATTTTTTTAATAATATTTTAATATTTGGCATATATTGTTCCACCGATAAGGTTGAGTCGAGATGGAGTTGAAGAAAAACCTCACCCCTTTTTTTTCAATGAAAATAAGGGACGAGACGAGCAGGACTTTCAGCTGATGGTAATAGATATGCCCTGCCCATTACAATGCAGTGCTCCTTAGGATTATGTACATCATATTATAAAATATTATATTATGACTAACAAGATTATTAATACTTCATCAGTACTTATAGCTTCTATTTTTATTAATCATTCGTTACTGCTTGTTTTGGAAATTTTCTTTCCGCACGCGCATTACGTATGGAAGCAGTACGGTTTATAAAATCTCATGTCTTACTAACCCTTTGGGTTTTTACAGAATAAAGATGAATACATATAAATTAAAACTATGTTTTACGCGTGTATCGCTTCCCAGGTAAATATATTATTGATGCAACTTTCCAAGACTATTCGTGTATGCTGTCTTGATTTTACTTGAATTGAGCTAAATATTGTCCATCCTTTTAAATAAAACAAAATCTAAGAAAAAATATTGGCTTTTTATTATTTTGGCTTACGACGAACTTTATCGGTAATATACTTTATCAACCCTGATTAGATCATTTCTAGTTTTTACTAACCTATCGATATGTTTATTCATTTTTGTACAACACTAGGTATTTTGACAGAAGTCAAATCTATAGTTATAGAGTTCCTATTACTTCAAGTTTTGATATGTTATTTTTCTCAATTTAAAAAAAGTTCTGAGGTTGTCACAATCACTTTAAGAATATGAGATTAGCGTTATTGTATTAGGTTCGAATTTGATTTAAATAAATTTGTCGTTATGTCTTTTCGTGATTGTGAATTTAGGCCTATCATAAAGAATTAAGTGTGTGTATTACCTACATATTTAATAGATTAATGTGTGAATTTGGCGACATCGGTTTCCATAGTAAAATGACATGATGCCACTTCTACAAGTTTTTTCTGTTCTGTGGTTTGATACTTTTGACAATTTACTAGGTATGGGGGTAGTGTTTAATCGTTGAATCTATTCGATTATTATTCTCATAGAATTTGCAATCGATAGTTGCATGTTTTATAAGATATAGATTTTTAATTTTGAACAATTTCTTATATATCGAAATAATAATAAATTATTAATATTTTTATAACAATTCCGCCTCATTCATATTTTTCGATCAGAAGGACTATTTAGTCAATACGTGTTAGTCATAAAGAATGGTGCCATAAAGAATTAGAACTTAAATTTATTTTTTATACAATGTAGGAGCAAAAACTAAATCTAATTCAATATTATTATCATCATCATCATCTAATGTTGATAATTAATTCTTATTCACAAACTCTGTCGAAGCGTATATCTCGTTCCCAGTCCGTCTATTTATATTTATTGTGTTCCTCGACTTTACCTACTCCAGTCATCTATAGTAACCTTAACACTGGTATTTTGCAATAAGGTAAGCATTTTACTAGCCGTAAATGGTAGAGCTGCTCGAGCTGTCGGGGATCCAGTGCTCTGTGACCGGCTTGATCACCTGACGTTGCGACATGGCTTTGTATTTTTAATGATGTTATATTGGCAATCTAAGCTCCGTATTGCCGAGTCCTGCAGCGATTTGAAAAATAAAACGTATACAAAGAACTAACGGAGTCTGAACTCATACTTGTTACAAAATGGCTGACTGACAGAAGGAAGAGACTGGCTGCAGTATTGTCACAAAGCTGGAGTCAATAGATACTATATGTGATTTCCATATTTTTTTTTTCAGAATAACAGATGTTATCGCTGTCAGCTGACCATGTAGGACTGACCCGCAATCAGTACTGTAAATAAAATATATTTTATCAATAAAGAACCCATGCTTATCAATTATTATTAACGTGATTTGCATAATATATTCGATTTAAATGTCAAAACCGATTTTAGATAGTCGAGTTGTTCCTTATACGTGTCACTATACTCATGCACCCACCCATGAAGTATAACATTATCGGTATGACCGATTTACTAAAAAAATACGAGACTTCATAGGCCTTAGCTGTCAAAAGTAGGCGTGTGCTGGCCAATTATCTATGTGTTGACCAATAATAGGGCTGCGTTAGTGGTTACGTATGTGTGCGAATGCTTGTGTATATTTGACTAGGGCGTGTCTAGGGCGTGTAGTATAACATTGAGTGGCGTCAGTGGTTCCCATAAAAATTACGCGTGATGGCCATTCTAATGTCTTTTACCTATTCTGTGACTAAATGTGTGATCTTCTTATTCACGTATCGAGTGCTTTGTAGTCATATAGCATATGTTGTCATACGCCTAGTGATAGGCCCTTTAATTCAATAAGGCTTAGATTTAAAAAACAGGACAACCAAGGGTGATTTTGATAGAGCATACTTAGACTTTACTCAAGTTAGGCTTAGGTAACTGTGATAATACGCTAAGTTGACTTTTGCATTAGGCTGTCTTCGCTCAACACAAATCCAGCTGTCAAATGACTATAAAAACGAAGTAAAACTTATGCTAAGCTTCCACTCTGCTAAGTTTAGCGCTTTTTTATTATTAAAATAAGGGACGAGATGAGCAGGACGTTCAGCTGATGGTTATTGAAATGCCCCGCCCATTACAATGCAGTACCGCTCAGGATTCTTGAAAAATCCAAAAATTACGGTAAAATACTGAACGGTACTATAATTATTGCACTCGTCACCTTGAGACATATATTAAGTCTCATTTGCTCAGTAATTTCACTAGCTACGGCCCCCCTCAGACGAAACACAGTTATGTTTATACATCACTGCTTCACGACAAAATAAGCACCATTGTGGTACCCATAAATTAGCCGGCATCCTGTACAAAGGAGCCTCTCAATGGTGCATTAGATTTTTGCATTAAGCCGTCTTAGTTTAAGCTTAAAACAATTCCTTAGCTTACACTCAGCTAAGTTTTACGCAAGTAAAGTCTGAGCAAAGTTGTTTTATTTTATTAATTTAGTATGTTTTTTTCAACTCTACCAGCTTACTCTTACCAGGGGAAGGTTCCTCTACACTGGATGCAGGATAAATGCAACAGTTTGCTAGATTTATATTGAGCGACGGTAGCACCCCAGCTGAGTGAAGCAGTAACATATAAAGGCATACTTGTGTTTCGGCTGGAGGCACATTCTTGAGTAAATTTGAGTATTACTAAGACCTTAGATAACTCATACGTCCAGATAGAGCCTCTAGCTGTTAGTGCGCGCATGAAAACAGGCCAGTTTCATTACTTTAGTGTGCATGACAGCTACATCTTACACTCGCGATATGTATGACACTGGACTTATTGTGCGTTCGTTGCTGTAAATAGAGGTAATCAGTCCACCGCTATTTTTCGACGTTTTCACAGCTGTCACAGTCTTTCTAGACGTATAATTATTAATCTAAGCTTGAGATATACATAATTGCAAAGTAATAGCATAATAAAAACAAAGCTAATTTATAACATTGCATATTGGCGTAAAATAATGCACTCTATAATTATAAATGGCAAATGATTTTTAATTTTCCTAAACATATTCTATTATAATTGCTATTTCATTGTTGACATACATATTACTTATTTTAAAATACGGAGATAATATCATTTCCAGCGACGCTCGGATAGTAAGTGAAGTTGAAATCAATTTCGTATTTTAATCGGGTTCTGGAAGCGTTGCGTCGGATTGAAATATTAATAGAGCTGGCAATTACAGAGCTGCATCATCTACAAACCAATAGCTGGCCACGACAGATACGATTTTATAGTTTATCTATAGAATTCAATTAGAAATCCTATTTTTAAAAATGTGCACTAATGTTAATTAAAAAAAAAATTGGTGTTACGTAAATATAATAAATCCTTAGGACTTATATAACAATATTCATCAATTCCTAAAGATCTTTTCAGTTTTAAACGGTGAGGAAACAAAAATTAAACTTATTTCAATTTAAATTTATTGAAATCCATAATTATCCAAATGTTTGGCGAGTCAACATGTCCAGGGATGCCTCGTGTAGAGGCGAAACACGTGTCGAATTGTATTAAGACAAATATTGGTGGAAACAACACTAAAGAAAACTCAAAATATGTTTATTTAATTAGGCTAAAACTAAGTCACAAATATTTCATTTAAATTACTGAATCTACCATTTGTTCGGAAGAAGTAGAGCTTGTGAGAAGAATATTCAAGAAACTCATTGACTTAATTTGAACATAACAATATAATTTTATGTAATATGTATTACTAGAGATAAACATTACATTTTAAATAAAAAAAGATACATTGTATCATGCTAGGGCCAAGTTAATCTTTTTATTAAAAAGAAAAGGATTTTTAAAATTGATAATATGCCATTATAAGATGTTACTTGGTTAGGTAATTATGTAATAAGTTAAGACAGAAGAACTCTTAAGTTGGGACTGCGTAAATTGACCAACTTGGTATTACATGGACCTCACAAGATATTAGGGAGAAGAAATAAGTTGCGTGACTTCGTCTTCTTTACAAGTTATGTTTTTGATGGCATTATAATTACACTATAAATATAACTTAAATCCCGTATCAATGTCAGGTTATTGTCTAATCTTTTTAACCGCGTATGTTAGAGCACTAAGTTTAATAATAGCCAATCATTAATCAATATTTTATTCAGAAAGCACTTAACGTTTCATACATAAAATATGTTTACGTTCTTAGTAAGTAATGCTTTTTAATTAATCCCTGTTTTATTTTAAAATTAAAATAATTAAATTTATAAATTATTAATAAGGTAGGTGCAAACATTTATATGATGAATATGAATGTTTGTTTGTTTTAAATTAAGTATATTGCATTAAATATATCGTTGTCTTGCACCTATAGTACAGGCTTTGCCTAGTTTGGTGCAGGATAATTTGTGTAAGTGTGTCAATATTATTATTATAATTACAAAAATATAAAGATCTCGACATTGTCTGACTACAAAAACACATACTCAATATCAAAAGCACTTCTCATACTCTGAAATGTTTTCAACAATGCAATACGTTTTGAATTACTTCCGAGTGATACATTGCTGCATGTTGAGAGAACGCTGCATTCAACCGTTATGAGTTCAACACATAACAAATGAAAAAAATGGTTGAAAACTAAATTCAACAGCAATAAGATCGTCAAATGAAATAGTGTCGCTGTGAAACTTGTAATAAAGTACTACCGCCAAATTGTACCGTGTCCCACCTTAATGTCATTTTCCTAAAGTCATAATAAACATGAAGGTCGATTTTTGCTTGAACATCAATTTCCAAAGTAACTGTTATCATTTTATTAGACACTGATAGTCCACCAATTGTCATACATTTTCGTGCAAATATAAACCTAATTGTTTTTATGGTTTCAATCTTTAGCACCGATTACTACCATTAAAATTATAATACAAATACTCTATGCTGGGTGGTCTACTTAACGTGACATTGGCTAACTCATTAAATTATACCTCTTTACTTTATTAAGTTTTTCTTTTTTGTGATTATTTAGTTTTAATATCAGCTCTTTAAGCCTAGCTGTTAAAGACGTAAGACTATAAGACATTAGTATTTTTTTTTGTAATTTTAATAAATAAATTGATAATGAAACTTATGGTATATCTTCCACTGAAGCTACAATAGGAAAAATAGAATAGATTTGTTTTTATGATCTTTGAAAGAATTATTAGTAAAGTGGGTTGTGCATCAATTTTGTGGACGGTGCATTACTGCAGCGGCCAGAAAAAGAGTTACTCATGAATGAAGGTGCAAATGTGGGTGGAGGAAAAGCCGAGCCACACATACAAAAGTCAATCAATGGCGAATTGTGGTTATGGTATGTATAGTACTTGTCTATTTACGACGACCTGTATAGCCAAGTGGTTGGCGATCCTACCTACTAAGCTAGAGGTCCCAGGTTCGAATCTCGGTATGTGCAAGCATTCATATGATGAATATGGACGTTTGTTTCCGAGTCATGGATGTTTAAATGTATTTATGTATGCTTACAATAATTATTTATGTATGTTAAAGTAAGTATATTGTATTAAATATATCGTTGTCTTGCAACCCATAACACAGGCTATATATGCTTAATTTGGGGCAAGATAATTTGTGTAAAAAGTGTGTCAATATGTATATGTATTTCCGCAGTGAAGCAGTAATGTGTAAGCATTTTTGTGTTTTGTTCTGACGGGGTGCCGTAGCTAGTGAAATTACTGAGCAAATGAGACTCAACATCTTATGTCTCATGGAGATGAGCACTATTATTGTAGTGCCACTCGGAATTTTTGGATTTTTCAAGAATCCTGAGCGGCACTGCGTTGTAATAAGTAGGGCGTATCAATTACCATTAGCTGTACGTCCTGTTCGTCTCGTTCCTTATTGTCATAGAAAAGACTCATTGTCTTCGCTTGAACTTATTTTGTCAAGAAAAGGTTTGCATAAGATGTATTAAAGTAAATTTTTAATTATTTGATACTTTTCAGTTTTTGAAGTCGGTTTTTTTGAACGTAGTTTTATTACTACTTTTTACTTTTTAGTGTCAGTTAATAACAATGAAATATAATCACCTGAATAAAAACTCCTAAAAAAGCCGTACTCAAAAAACAATTATACCATCCAGGTGGACAAAAATTTTCATAAAAAAAAATTCATAAAATGAAAACTACTGGGCCAAACTATGTAAAATTTTATGGGACCAAATGGCATCTATTCTTCATGGAACGTGAAAAACAATTACGTAAATCGGAACATACATCTCAGAGTAATCGGTGTACATAAAAAAAGAAAACTAATGAAAATGAGAACCTCCTCCTTTTTGAAGTCGGTTAAAAATACGACAGTAGATAACAATTTCGTTTCCTGTATTACAGTTGAGTTATACAATTGCATGCGTTGTAATGAAGGCCTTACGAATTCTAATTAATAGACACGGTATTGAATGGTTTTCCGAATATCCGGAGTCTGACAGACTTGTTTTAAAGCTTTATTCAACGGTTCTACGTACATCGTATTCTTATTAGTTCTAATTTTAAGCTTTAAATTGAAACTGCGAAGATTCCTTAGTTAGGTATATTCAACATTATTTTTGGTTGCTTGGATGAGGGCAGAGCAGGACCGGAAGGATCGTCATGGCAATCTTTGGCTCCCTTTTGTGAAATAATGATGATGATGATTACACATAACTTAAATTATGTGCTAGAGACCCAGTACTCTGTGAACGTCTGGATCACTTGGCATTGCGTAGAGACGTCGCTTCATTCTTCTACCGCATTTATCACGGGGAGTGTTTCAAAGACCTGTTTCCTGCCACCAAATTAAACCTTCGCACGCCCCAAGTTGTGATATCATCTCCACCATCTGGATTTTTGGTGGTCCTCCACAGTGCGGTTTTCAAGGAACTTACTTCCACGAACTACAAAGCTGTGGAATGACCTTCCTTGTGCGGTGTGTGGAAACCTTCAAAAAAGGCACGTACACCTTGATTAAAGGCCGGCGACGCTCATGTGATTCCTCTGGTGTTGCAAGATAACGTGGGCGGCGGTGATTACAAAACTACGGGTGACCCGTTCGCTCGTTATCCTCCTTTTCTATAAAAAAAATTCAATTATCATTTTACTTATAAAGCTTAAAAATCATTAATGTTGTCTTTTTTTTTATGAAAATAAGGGACAAGACGAGCAGGACGTTGAGCTGATTGTAATTGATACGCCATGCCCATTACAATTCTGAGCGGCACTACAACTGCGCCTGTCACCTTGAGACAAGATATTAAGTCTCATTTGCCCAGTAATTTCACTAGCTACGGCGCCCTTCAGACCGAAACACAGTAATGCTTACACATTACTGCGTTTGTCTGTATAGCCTAATCGGAAATGAAGGCTTTTCGAATTATTTTCTACATTCGTAGCACTATTTATTAAGTTGTAGCAAGCTTAAACCTATTTATCAGGAGTGTATAAATCTTTCAACGGAAGGAGGAATATATAGTACAGACGAGACAGCAGTTAATGGTAGGAATTGTTTGATAACGAAACAATATCGTTAGTTGGATTTGAATTTAAAGTAATGACAAATAATATCACTCTTATTGGTATTTCTTCTTTTAAATAAAACTATTAAAGTAAGAAATTATTTATACAAATTTAATTCGTATAAATTTATGGGCGATGCGAGATTCGAACCCGCGGCTCTCGGGTAACGACCCAGCGCACTGACCAACTAAGACATCCATCCACACGCCGCATGATCCGTAAATCTCGGTATCTTTGTTCAACTCTCAGATTGTGGCTTCATCTACAGGATCTACTTCACAGTTGATAACTTGCTCAACCCCAATAATTTCATATTAGGAAATTGACTTGAGATGTCGCTCTTTCAAATCTAAACTGTTTGATTTTTGTGTACTTAATCCCAGGAGTAATCAATCAAAATAGACTGCCATAAATAAATAGATGAACGGGCGCAAAAAAACTCAGTGGGATTTTTTTTTAATGAAAATATTGATTACAATGTAATATCGTACAATATACATTTATAATTAAAGAGAGGGTGTCCGCTTCATTCCCAGTCTGTGTTATCATTAAGAAAATCATTAACGTTAAAGTAAATTTTTCCACACAAACGTTTTTTTACATTTCTTTTAAATTTCGTAACACATTTATTTTCTACATTTTCTGAGATCACATTGTAAAAGCATATGATGCATCGTCCAATAAAAGACTTACTAACTAGACTTAACCAAGTAGTAGGCAAACATGTTCTTGTTTGTTCCTCGTGTTAACATTAAGATTGTCACTGTTTCTTACAAATTCCTTAATGTGCTTATGAACATAATATGCAACATTATCAAGAATATATTGTGATGCAACAGTAGATTTGTTTATTTCTGTAAATTTTTCTCTTAATGTTTCTTTAGGCCCTAGGTTATAAATAGCCCTCTTCTGCAGCACAAATATCGTATTAATATCGGCTGCACTACACTATGTAACCGAACATCCATTTTTGAAGATCTAGTGATAAAAAGAGCTCCAGATAATGTTCTCTGAACACATGAGTGCACATTTTCATAAAGCTCAACTTTCAAGTAGTTACTAGTTCTTGTAGATTGCTCACATGCTATTGTTTGCGGCTGAACCGAATAACTTTTCTAATCTAAGCTACCTCTCGTGTACCTAACTCTCGTTGGGTTAAAACCTAATCATTTTTGTTTTCATTATACCTCTGATCTTAAGTGCACGTACTATATATTATATAGCACTGTAATATATTATCAATTTTTATTATCCTTTCCGTTTCCGGCGTGATTTTGGCGCACAGCATTCTGTCAATGCGTATTATTTTACGTGTAACAATATATTGTTTTTAATTAGGATAATTTGAATATATGTATCAGAAAGCTATTGAAACAAACTGTAAGACAATGCAAAATAAACCATATTATAAATAAAATAAGGGTTTGAACTGGGTAGGGGAACAGGGCCGTGCGGCACTCTCTGTTTTGGTGTATCTGAAAAATCTAGTGCCGTGGGGCACTTCCGGTTTCGGAAGGCTTTTGTCTTTATTTTTTTTTAGTTACTTTAAATATTTGCAATTGTAATGCTTAAATACCGCTCCACAGTTCATTGGTGCAATCATGGTATGACGGTTTCGAAAAATATTTATTTTAAAAACTATGTATATTGGAATACCCAGAGTACTTAATACCGTAAGTGTAAATATTATTTCTTCAAGTAGCAGTGAAAGTAATTAATAATTATTAAGTAAAAATTGGTTCAAACTCATGAAAATTATATTTTGTTGCCCCATCAAAATAAATTTTTACATTCCTACCGAGATATATCATATCCAAAGGGTGGTTCATTGACGTGACGGAATTTATTATTCAATAAATTATAATTAAATTACTATTTTGGGTGAAAGAACACGTTAACTTATAATTTTATAATTTAGCGGTAAATAAAGTTTAGTTGATATTTTGTTCTCTGATTCTTACTTACAAGAATACGTCGTGAGTGAAAAATTTTGGGGTAAAACTCTCAACTTTTTTTCAATCAATTTTGGGGTAAACTTAAAAAAATTGCAATATAAGTGCACATTTTAGCTACTATTTTAACTGGGAGCAGGTACAATAAATTTCATACATTACATACGTACTTTACAAATATGCGGAATACTCGTAGGCGTGAAATTTCAACTCATACGGTCTGAGCATGGGCTATTATTGTTTAAATCCTCAGAAACATAGAAAACCAATGCAATAGAAATTACTTTAATTAGATTTATAATAATTAAGTTTCAAAAGAGTTCAGGTGACGTACACATCGTAAATACTTTAACCTACTTTGTAGGCAAAACTTTTATGGATAATTCTTTTAAGAAATACGGAATTGCTTATTAAAAATATTTTTTTTTTATAATAAAACAATGAATAAAAATAGCAATAAAACTACTTACAATTCGAAATTTAAATATATCTTTTTTAATACTGCAGGAGGAGGAGCTCCAATACTTTATCAACTTTTATTTCATTTGTTTTCAAATTATTCTTCCTGGATTCGGAATAATTTCCCATATTATTACTCAAAATCTTCAAGTATAATTTATGCAATAATAGCAATACTATATAAGAAAATACGTCGCTTCATTGTGTGTCTTCTACCGCATTTATCACGGGGAGTGTTCTGAAGAGCAGTTTCACCTGATTCCTGCTGCCGAATTCCACCTTCGCACGACACGCCACAAGTTAGAATACCATCCCCACCATCTGGATATGTGGCGGTCCCTCACAGTGTGCTTTTCAAAAGGCTTTCTTTCACGTACTACAAAGCTGTGGAATGAGCTTCCTTGTGCGGTGTTTCCCTGACGATACGACCTTCAAAAATGATAGATTATATGGTATTTATTTTATGGGCCTTGTAGCCTGAAATAAAATGATTTATTAAAAAAAGTGCGTACACCTTCCTTAAAGGCCGGCAACGGTCCGGTGATCACTTAACACCAGGTGACCCGTGCGCTCGTTTGTCCTCCTTTTTTCATAAAAAAAGACGACCTCAAATTTAATTACCTAAACTAACAATTTCCTAATTATAATATAACAAAAATACTTCTCATATTCCCTGAAATGTTTTCACCTACGCAATACGTTTTAAATTACTTCCGTGTGATCCGATGCTGAATGTTGTGAGCGCGTCACATCCAACCGTTATGTGTTGAACAATGAAAAAATGGTTGAAAAGTAAATTCAACAGAAATGGAGCGTATAGTCAAAAAGTATTGCTATGAGGCTTGATGCGAAACATAAAATAAAAATACGTATTTTTTTATGAAAGTAAGGAACGGAACGAGCAGGACGTTCAGCTGATGGTAATTGATATGCCCTGCCCATTTCAATGAAGTGCCGCTCAGGATTCTGAAATGAAAAACCCAAAAACTCTGAGCGGCACTATAATTGCGCTCGTCACCTTGAGACATAAGATGTTAAAGTCTCATTTGCCAAGTAATTTCACTAGTTACCACGGTCCCTTCAGACCGAAACACAGTAATGCTTACACATTACTGTTTCACTGCAGAAATAGGCTCCCTTGTGATACCCATAATCTAGCTGGCATACTGTGCAAAGGTGCCTCCACTGGTAAATCTGTAAGTATTACTACCATAGAACTCGAAAACGTATTATATGTCAGTAGGTAATAAATAATTTAGTTCCCTGCATAACAGTACAGTAATTCAAATGCATACAGGGATTAATTGATGGCCTCAGAGATTCTAATTAATAGAGACAATATTGGATGGTTCTCCGAATATCCTGTATCTGACAGACTTGTTTCAAAGACTATAGCTTCATTCAACGGATAAATTTACTTTGTAATGCAATCAGTTTGCATTTCCCTGATAACAGTCTTCAATTTGAAGGTGCTTATATTAATTCCATTGATCTATTTTACAATACGATAGTTTGGACGTAAATTTTGTGTACTTTTAAAAAAAACACATGTATCCTTTGGGATACAGTGCCAAGAGTCCTTCATAACATGTTATGATTTCAATGTATGTCTAAAGATACATAGCCAGGTTACCTATGACTTCATTGTTAAATAACTTGGTTAGAAAAATAAGTAAAAAGATTGCATTATTTCATTTTTAATCAAAAATCAGTTCGTTTTATTAAAATATAAATGAAATAACATAAAATGTCATTCCTGTTGAAAAGCCAATAAAAATAAACAAAAATACAAAAGCTTCTCTGAGAAAAAATATGTCAAAATGAGATTTCTTCAGGTATGCTTGCTATGGATATTAAAAAAACAATTTCTGACGGGCAGAAGGCATAGTCTCATACCGCACTTCATGCACATGACCTTGGTCTGCCCTTTTATGCAAAGTTTGCATCGACCCTTGGGTCCAAATGTCGGAAAATTATTATATTGATCAAATCTGTCGTAATAGTTGGCCTTGCAGTATGAGGTTTGTCAGATCTGTTTGATAGTTATTGTCTCACAGAATTCAGTAGCCCTTGTATTAAGTGATCATATATTAAATCCAGCCATTATTGACGCACTTAGCAAACAAGATCTGTGAAAATATTGGCAAGTGCCTCCTACGAATTTTCATTGCAGATCGCTTTGTAGTGCCCATGTGCGATTTGTAGTGCCTGATGATTCCAGGACAGCAGACCAACTGGCGTCTGTGCCACATAGCTTCCAGCAACGGTGACAACTTTATTATAATGCCATTTTACATTGCATACTTTATTTTTATTGAACACGACTTGAGAGTATGAGCCTCGTCTTTAGAGCTTTGTCGGTTAATAGCTTCTTCTCCTCACCACGCAATCGTAATTCACAATTCCCACACGCAAATTAATTGCAATATTTTTTTTACCAACTTGCTTTGAAAAATTAAGACAGCGGCCGATCGTTTGAGTTGAATATAAATTACTTTGTTAAGTTATCATATTCGTCTGACGTCTGGCATTCCACAACCTCGCATTTTGTTAGAAATTTCTTGCCTCGCACAGACACTCTGTCGAATTAATTACCGGCTACGGTTGTCACGAACAGATACGACTTAGGAACCTTCAAGAAAAAAGCATACTCCCACATTAAAGGCCGGCAACGCATTTCTTGACACACCTGTCGTTGCGGATGTCCATGGGCGCTTGCCTCACCTCTCCCCATCCCGTGAGCTCTCTCTCTCTCTTGCCCGTTTGCCCCCTCTTATATAAAAAAAAGAAACGAAAATCGTATCACTGCTTAGCTGTTTGCAGAAATGAAACCGCATCTTCTTACAACGATATATATGACACTCTAAACGTTTGTCACCTGCAGAGTTCCTTAACGAATTTGGCCTTGAGTTCATCAATTGAACATGTACATTTAAAAAAAACAAAGCTGAAGCAGAATGCATCAATGCACATTTGAAATTACTTTCCACTACCATTCGTAGCTGAATGTTATTTGAACGTACATTCTATTCGTTCGTTTTTCAGCGACACTGGAAAAAATAGCTTTAACTGCAAAACGCAACAGCGAGAGAAAGAAATGTGAAGGTTGAATGAGTTAACACAGAACTGGCTTTCACAAATCGTTATTTGATATTTGAAAATTGAACGGAAAAAACCGCTTAAATTTTGAAAGGGAATAAAATCATTTTTCATGTTTTCTATATAGGCTTTTCCAATACGATTGATTCGTGCGAATGCTCAACTATATGTAGCTATATGTTTCCAAGTCGCTACTTTATAAATATATATACATATATATCTTCTCTCTTATATATAAAATTCTCGTGTCACAATGTTCGTTCCCGTACTCCTCCGAAACGGCTTGACCGATTCTCATGAAATTTTATGAGCATTTTGAGTAGGTCTGAGAATCGGCCAACATCTATTTTTCATCCCCACAAATGTTAAGGGTGGTCCACACGATTTTTTTTTAATTTATTTGACATTTTTTCTTAAATTTTGTTTGATTATGAGTCAGCATTAAAAAATACATACAACTTCAAATTTTCACCCATCTACGATCAACACTACTTTTGTATCGCGATTTTATTATTATTCTAATCCATCCACAGACACGCAATAGAGTTGCAATATGGCAATCGAATATAATGATTACTGTAGTACCATAAATTTTATTTACGATATATTTGGTAGGTCTGAGAATCGGTCGTCATCTATTTTTATACCCTAAAAATATTAATTATTGAATTTTTTTATTACTTTATATGGCAATACAACGTTTGCTGGGCCAGCTAGTATATATATATATAAATATATCTATATTTTTATGGAATAGGAGGACAAACGAGCGTACGGGTCACCTGTTGTTAAGTGATCACCGCCGCCCACAATCTCTTGCAGCACCAGTGGAATCACAGTAGCGTTGCCGGCCTTTAAGACAGGTGTACGCACTTTTTTTGTCGTTTCGTCCCGGAAACACCGCACAAGGAAGTTCATTCCACAGCTTTGTAGTACGAGGAAGAAAGCTCCTTGAAACCCGCACTGTGGAGGACCGCCACACATCCAGATGTTGGGGATGATATCCTAACTTGTGGCGTGTCATGCGAAGGTGGAATTCGGCGGCAGGAATCAGGTTAAACAGCTCTTCGGTTAACTCCCCGTGATAAATGCGGTAGAAGACACACAATGAAGCGACATCTCTACGAAACGCCAAGTGATCCAGCCGTTCACAGAGCACTGGGTCCCCGACAATTCGTGTAATAAATAATGTAAAATAAAAAAAACTCTTGCAGATGGAATTTTGGAAAATCCGTTCTTAGAAACCTCTACTCGGCGAAAAGAATATTTCTACCAAATTTCAAGTCTTTAGCTCTAGTGGTTCCAGAGATATCGTGATGAGTGACTATATACGTGGAAATCTCTTATATATATATATAGATTGAACTTCGGAAATGGATTGTCTTGATTCATACCACAAACTTTCAAGGATTGGCCTTAAGATTTGAATGGTCAGGGCGAATGCGAGACGGATTGGAAATTAATGATTTGCGGGCTAACTCGTCATGCAAAATGTTCATTAAGTAGTTGCTGCAGATCTGAAGAATTGCTATTATCATTGCTGCATTGATCTCTTGACATCGATCAAGATATTTGTCCATGTTGCCCATGAAGTATAATTGTAAAAATTTAAGCTGTGCATCTTCGAGAGGTTGCAGTGATCCAATACGATGGTGAATCTGTCCTTATATCTACAATATCACAAGCAAAACCCGTATTACTGATTTATAAACACTTTTTTTAGAATTAGCATAACCCATAAATAGGAATAAGTATAGTACGTATGTTATTCTTTTACTGTATTGTGTGTAAGTATGTAAATAAATAAATACCATGAATGTCGGATTAAATCCTCGTTCTTAGATGTCTGCCCCAACTGAGGTCCTTTGGAAACAAACATTGTATTTTTGAGTGTTTTCTAGAACATGGCAGCATAATTCTTACGTTCCTCCGCAGAATACTCGCAAACAACGTCCATCGGCCCAATGCGAAAGCTAGTATGCAAGCAGTACTACAGTACAGTATAAGTACTGCAATCGTATCGAAACGCTGCTCGATTCAAATCAGTACTTCATAAACTTCTTCTTGTGCGTCGAAAATTATCTATAAATTGTTGATCTCTGAGGTTTTACTGGATGGTTTCGTATTGCCAGCCGATCCGTTTTACGGGCTGCTACACTTTGCTCTTGTGATTCATAGCACGAAGACGATCCATACTAACGCGGTTCTTTTCACCTGCAATTTCTTGTTCTTCTTCAGTCCTTTCATTCGCAAAATTTGAATCCTAGTTGCATTACGCCTTTGTCGGGAATAATTTGATCGTCTTGGTCATGACATTGTTAGTGATAATATCGGCACAATAAGCTAATAGAAACTCGAAACAAACACACCAACCGTGAACCAACCGTCAACTTGAATAACATGACGTGCACTGTCAGTTGTATTTTATAACTCATGTAGCGTGAAACTAACAAAAAACTTTATTGAATTCTTTCTATTCTCGAGATGTCATCAAAATGTCAATCCATATAAAATGTATCAGAAAATATTTTTTTTATAATAAATTTTCTTGATATTTTATGACTTATTATATCCTATGTCCGTCTCCTGGCTCTAAGCTACCTCCTCACCAATTTTCAGCCATTCCGGTAAAGCCGTTCTTGAGTTATAAATAGTGTAACTAACACGACTTTCATTTATATATATAGATATACAGAACAACGTCCGTCGGGTCACTTAGTTTATAATAAAAACGCATTGACAGAATATATTGTACCTATATTGTATTTTATATTATATTATATTGAATTGATTGATTATATTGAAGTGACTGTATTGTAGCTTGTAATGATTTGTGGAATTAATTCATCTTTTATATTGTTTTGACATGTTAGCGTTATAAGACTTCAATTTTCTTTTATATAATTAATAACTAAATTGTTTGTATGTTTATGTGCATGATGTGTTCACGTGTAATTGCAGGAACATGATTTTTGAACTTTATGTTACAATCTTATGAATTGTCTTGTGTATTCTGTGTTGGTGGACCCATAAATAAATGAATATTAATATTACCTTAACTTCGTGATACGATAACTATTCATCGATGATAAAAAATAATACGCATATGATAATATAAATTTCAATGCATAAAATTATGCATTAAACACAATATGACCAACTACTACTAAATATAGTAGTAGAATAATTTATTAACATTACATTAAACTTTTGAAATAGTCGAATCCAACTTATTATAATAAATAATTTTATTGTTATTGAAATCATACCTTAAATTTATACTGTTAATCATATATAAGCCTTCAAATTGAGGACAATCACCGTACAAATGAAAACTGACTGCAATACAAAGCAAATTGAACCGTTGAATGAAACTTAGTCTTTGAAACAAGTCTGTCAGACTCAGGATATTCGGAAAGCCATCCAATACCGCGTTTGTTAATTAGAATTCGTAAGGCCTTCATTTAAGCGTTGCATGCACTTGAATAGCATAACTGAATTGCAGAGAATGAAGTTATTATCTAATGGTATGGTATGGTGCTCCAACTGGATCCTTTTGGATTTCCTTATGACTATAAGGGATGATATGAGCAGGACTTTCAGCTAATGGTAATTGACATGCCCTGCCCATTACAATGCAGTACCACTCAGGATTCTTGAAAAATTCAAAAATTCTGAGTGGCACTACAATTTCGCTCGTCCCCTTGAGGTATAAGATACCATACTTACACATTACTGTTTCACGGCAGAAAAAGGCACAGTTGTAGTACCCATAAGCTACCCGGCATCCTGTGCAAATAAGCCTTCCACTGGTGAGTATATGTTGCAGGGAATTGATAATAACAGAGATTTGGTCAATTTACTAAGAGATTTGATCAAATCACGGAGTATGTTAAAAGAACAACACGATTTTATCATTTCTCTGAACAAAGCTTAAGTTAAGTAAGTTAACTTAAGCTTTGTTGTTAAGTTAAGTTTTAATGGGAGCGGGGAAGTGAGCCAGGGGACAGAGGACATATCCCTCCCTCCCCTACCCCTCTCACCTCCCTCCACCTGCGACGCGATTTTAAATTCTTACCAAATTATGTCTAAGTCTTACCAAATAAACCTTATTAATACCACAGAAAATACTTTTTATCATATCGTGTCATGTATTGTAAAATACTCATTGATTTGAAAGAAAGGTGATTGAGTTTATTTTATGTTCTTCTGATGAGCTCTACTTTTTAGAAGTATTTAAATGACGATTCTAAAACACTTCATCATTCATCATCATATCAGTAGGAAGGTATCCTGCTGCTGGAAAAAGCCTCCCCCTAAGATTTCCACTACGGTTTGTCCTGCACTGTCCTCATCCAACTTATTCCGACGATCTTGACCAGATAGTCGGTCCATCTTGTGGGGGGCCTACCAACACTGCGTCTTCCGGTACGTGGTCGCCATTCGAGGACTTAACTTCCACTACGGCCATCTTTCCGTCGACTACTACTGCAATTTCACTCTCCTACAGATCTCCTTATTTCAATTCATTCTCGCAGGGAGACTCCGAGCATAATCATAATAATGGTAATTCTTTTGATTAAATAAATATGTTAAATAAAAAAAAACGATTTCAATTTTTCAGTACAAATCGGCAATTTCATAATTTACCCCCAATATTAGAGTTTCTAATTGAATGCTAATATTCCATAGATAAACTATAAAATCGTATCTGTCGTGGCCAACTATTGGTCCGTAGATGATGCAGCTCTGTAATTGCCAGCTCTATTAACATTTCAATCCAACGCAACGCTTCGAGAACCCGATTAAAATACGAAATTGATTTCAACTTACTATCCGAGCGTCGCTGGAAATGATTATAGCTTATAATTGTATTGATTGCATTTATATTAATTTTGCTCATTCAACAAGTTTACCACAAACATTTAATAAAATTAAAAAAAATTACAAGGACGCAATACGCAAACATTAAAACATATAAAAGATTCAATTCATTCACATCCTCTTGCAACACCAAAGGGATCACAGGAGCGTTGCTTTAAGATAGGTATACGCTCCTTTTTTGATGGTACCCATGTCGTATCATCCTGGAAACAAATTGGAAATTTATTTTATTCTATGATGATATTATCCTAATTTGTGGCGTGTCGTGCGAAGGTGTAATTTGGCGGCAGGAATTACCAGTGTAAGGCTCCTTTGCACAGGAAGCCGGCTAGATTATGGGTACCACAACAGGGCCTTTTTCTGCCGTGAAGCAGTAATGTGTAAGCATTACTGTTCTTCGGTCTGAAGGGAGCCGTATCTAGTGAAATAACTGGGCAAATGAGACTTAACATGTTATTATGTCACAAGGTGACGAGCGCAATTGAAGTGCCGCTCAGAATTTTTGGGTTTTTCAGGAATCCTGAGCGGCACTGCATTATTATGGGTAGGGCGTATCCATCAGTTGAACGTCCTGCTCGTCTCGAACCTTATTTTCATTAAAAAAAGGAATCAGGTGAAACAGCTCTAGGGAACACACCGCGTTATAAATGCGGTGATTTGAAGACACACATTGAAGCGACATCTCTATGCAATTTCAAGTGATACAGCTGTTCATGGAGCACTAGGTAATGATAAGATAGTTAATGTTAGTAACATTGTTTAATTTTTTCTTATACATCCGAGCGTGACGGCTAATCCACATTTAATATTTACAAAATAACTTGCTCAGCGTGCCTAAATGAAGTTTTCATTTCAAGAATATTTCGTTCTATTTCGTAACGTTTTTAATCTGAGTCCAGTTACGAACCTCAATGGCTGAGTTTGAAGGTCGGTATTACCGTTACACGTTGGTTCGTAAAATATTCTGTTAAATATGTTTTGTTGAGTAAATCCCTTCCTAATCTGATTATTAGATTTACATAAGCAAGCAACGTCAGTCTTATTAAAAGTGTTGAATACTTTAATGAGATATGTATTTAATATGTATGGCAAAATTAAACAATTTACTAAAATTATCTTAGGCTTAAGTTTGCAAGACATTATTCAAATAGTATTTTTTATTATTGTACTACTCGCTAAGTCTTTTGTGGGGTGATGTTTATTTTATATTATGATCCCAGAAAATGTTTAAAATAAGAATGTTATGAAATTAAGAATAATGGACAAAGGTTCCCCTAAAGATCTCTACGACGATCGGTCCTGCGCTGCCCGCATCCAAAATATTCCGATGATAGTCCGTCCATCTTTTGAGGGGCCTACCAACACTGCATCTTCCGGTACGTGTTCACCATACGAGGCCTTTGCTGCCCCATAAAAGGTAAAGGTTATTGTTTCATAAAATACTTGCTTAATGTTATGAATCTGTGGTATATTGGTAATAAATTTTATTGTAACGGAATATAAAAAAGAACCCCGTTTTCTTGAGGCATAAATATTTGCATAGGTAGTTCTTGATGTTCAATAAGTGGTAATAATATAATAGTAATTAAACCATTTTTAAGATGGTAATATAAAAAGGCCACAGGAGACATTTTTCTGCAAAATATCGGTGAAGAGTTAGACGCATTAGTGGATAAACGTGTCATCGGTCTGGGGAGAGGTGAGCCCGTAAAGAATGCGAAGAGATCTGGCAGAAGACTGACACTGAAACCTTCCTGACCTGACTTACTATGTCTTAAAGAAGAGACCAACCATTATGAGCTGTTCTTAGACGCGATAGTAAGAGGTTCGATCAAAGAGCAACGGTTTGTTATGTACTATATATATCATATCACTTAAAAAATAACAAGATTTGAATGAGCAACGTCTCAAGTATATTTTTTTAATATGCAATTATTGGGGTTGAGCAGGTTATCAACTGTAAAGTAGATCCTGTAGATGGAGCCACAAGCTGAGAGTTGAACAAAACATATCAAGACTGGTTGGGTGGTAACTATTAAATTTGTATAAAGAGAAACACACTCGGAGACACGGGTAACTTACAAAAGGTAAATTGTAGCACAAAATTAGGGATGGATCTTAAGTGTTGTGGAAATGGAAAATGAACTGTTCATGAAATATAAGTTTGTTCTTGTTAAGGTGATAAAGCTTTTAATTCGAGTGAGTAGAGAGTATCCTTTCGTAAAATAGGTAAACTTTTTAGTCAATTTAATATACTAATTGATAATAAACAGTATTTGCATTAAAAATAATACGGGTTGCACTCCGGGAGTGCCGGCAGAAGTGAAAACTTGAACATTAACGTTGTACATTTTAATATTTTGGAATGATTAGGGAATAATTTCGCACAAATTGCTTTATTTATCAGTATAAAAGTAGCATTTATGTGGTTAAATACAATAATCATTTATTGCGCTGTAGTACACAAAATAGACAATTTATATTTCCTGAAAAATTTAATACTTCAGAACTATTACAATTTTTTTACATTAAAAAGTCTCTTAGAAAATCAACTTTCATCAATAATTTCAATGGCTGTCTTACGAATTTTAGATCAGGTCACGTGTCCTGACACGAGTTTAGCATTTTATACCCGCGCGCCGCTAAAGAAGTTTTTACTTCAAAAACAATACAATCTATAAATAACAAGTGCGACTAAAACGCTTAGAATGTAAACGCAGGATCAAATGAAATAAGAGAGTCAATTTATATTCTGAATGCGTTTCAGCCATATAGCATTATGTACGAGTCGCAATTTCAATAACTCATTTACAAGTATCAAACAGGTTACTTCTATGCATAAGGTTTCATATTATATTCATTATTTGAATTTATCGTTTGGCTACATGCCTTTTTTATTGAGTTCCAATGTTGCATCATCAACAAAATTTTATGAACGATATACAGGACTCGAATTCGCGACCTCTCGCGTTCCGTGCGACCACTCTTTCCAACTGAGCCAACCGTTCGAGTGATAAATAATAAATTCTTGTTTGCTTTCTTCAACTCATTGGCTGTGGCTTAATTTTTTCATAATAATGTTTTAAGTTTAATTTGTGTACTTAATCCCGAAGTGAGGTTTATCACTTTAAAACATAACATTTAATAGGATCGATGTTAGTGAAGAAGGCATACACATACTTTATTATATTATGAAGGTTAGTGATTCTACTAAATGTATAAAATTATTAATATTATGTGTCTGTCATGTTTTAATTTGAGGGGTTGCAATAATCGCTACGCCGCGCTTGGCAGGAGGGCAGGCGATCGCAGTTGAAGGTGATTCTCTTTCGGAAAGATGCTGCTGCCCATCCTCCATTATTTGTATCCACGAGGCTCTCCACGATATGAACTGAAGATCAAGATAGCCGGAATAGGTAGGATGAGAGCAGCGCAGGACTGATCGTTATGAAAATCTTTGGGGGAGACCTTTGTCTAGCAATGGACTTCTTCCGGCTGATATGATGATGATGATGATAATAATGATATAAATATTAAATTTAGAAACCTCCTAGAAACTAGGGGGGACTTACTCCTGGTTATATATTAATGGAAAATTTTGCGTGGTATGGTGAGTCATCCAGCCTTACTGGAGCGCATAGGTCTGTGGGTACCGGATGGACGCGCTACAAGGCGACAGTAGCTGCTCGTAATTCCGCGAGCGATAACCAATCTTATGCGAGACACGCCTTTTACAGTCGCTTTACGAAATTTAAATGAACTTTCGCGTAGGATTGACTTGTTTACTTGCTCACTGAACGAGTTTAAAATTAGAATAGTTGTTGTATGTTCTAGTAATAGTAATTAGTATAGTAATAATCTAGTATAGTAGGTATAGATTGTTAGTAGTAGCTCTAAGATTTATGTTTATATTAATTTAAATACTTAAATTTAAGTCAAGCCTCGATCATAATAGGTCACTCTGTAAGGATAGGGGCTTTATTGGTTAAATAAATAAATTAAATAAAAATTTACTTATAGGATAGATTTCACAAACCACTAAGTAACTTCCTTTTCATTAGCAATTCTTTAGTAAAATTTTGTTTAAATATTTAGATCTAAAACTTCATTTCATTCGATGAATTCGAGCTTGCTACTACTATTGGGTCATAAATTCGAGCGGCCATGCATTTGCTGTGGCCGAGATGGTTTCTGTGGTTCACGGTAATTGCAGACTCCGAATGGTAAATGTTTACTGGTTGAGTTACTGATTAAACCTTTTCTAATGCTGTCACTGAGTTTCGGTTACAGTTGAATAAAAGTGGAAAATGTTCTTAAAATTAGTATGAAAATATATCGAATCATTTGTATATGACTAAGGCCAACGAGACAAGACAAAGAATAAAATAAATAAACGAAACGTTACTGAGTGACTTTAAACTGGCAAATATTGTAATTAATACGACTGACTCGGACTCTTCCATCAAATCTTTTTTTTCTAATATAGATGACAGCGTTAAAATAGGGAATCCGTAATTTGCGTATAATTTATTCAATATATTAATAATAATTGTTGAACGACTCTTCGAAGACAGGAAAAAGCGCATTGTGGTAATCTTGACGACACTTTTCAGAGGATGTCTCTCACTGGTAAAAATCTGTGCTATCCAAGATGTCGCATTTTTCTTGATTTTCTTAACTTTAATTGTAATAATAAAATATTGACACACTTTTACACAAATTACCTATATCGCCCCAAATTAGGCCTGTGCTATGGGTTGCAAAACATTAAAAAAAATACAAATAAACATCCATGACTCGAAAACAAACACTCATACTCATCACATAAATCTTTGCACTTGTCGGGATTCGAACCGTGGACCTGTAGCTTTGAAACCATTTACGATGCACAAAATTGGGTTTTTTCAAGAATGCATTGTAATGGGGGCAAGACGTATCACTTACGATCATAAGAAAGTTTGCTCTCCTCATTTTGCCCTTACAAAAAAAATAGACGCACCACGACATCCTAATAAATATGGCAAGTGCTCCAATGGTTTTCATAAACCCATTTGTAAAAAAATGGGTACTCAAAACTTTTGTGTACAGCTGTGGAAACCTTAAGCAAAAGAGATTTTATATGAAATTAATGAATTAAAAACAATTGTCTACGTATGAAAGAGTACTGGCAAGAAAAATAAAAAGTTTCAAATTTAAAAATTACGGACTCATTTAAAAATATTATATTCGATTCGAGTGTTTGCTTTTAGTGTTTGGATATTGTGCTGTAAATAAATAAAAAAGGATTTTTTGTAATTTTAATAAATTGATCTTCATGTAAATTTTTTGAACTGGAATTGGAAATAAAAATCAAAATAAAACAAATTAAGATCGACTGATTTACTAAAACAGCAGTGACTTTACATTTGTAAATAATCTCTTTTTTATTTATCTCCATTTAATCCCATTTACAACTGTTAATACTAAAAGTACTCGAATAAATAAAAAGTTACTACTTTTTTGTAAAGGAGTTTATTTTATCGTGAGTTTCAGTAAACACATACATAGTAAAACTTACAAAGCTATAGCCTTATTTAAATACATTAAAAAAATGTATTATTGGTTGGTTCTCTCTTTTTCCGCAGACTTTACTATCATGAAACTTACTTGAGTGTAAGCTTAGCATAATCTTTGATTTCATTTATATAGTCAATTGATAACTAAAATTATGCTGAGCTTAAGTTAAGACGGCCCAATGCAAAAGATGAGTTTACGTTTAATCACACTAAGTTATACGTGAGTAAAGTCTGAGAAAAGTTTAAGTACGCTCTTTAGATCTCAGCCCAAGTTTTAACATTTTTCCTTATATCAGATTAAAGTATAAGAATACGATACTGCTCTGTAATGCGAGAATGAAACTGATTTAATATGTAATAGATCCCAGAGTAGAACAAGCTCGTAGACAATAAGATATTTTGTTTCATACAACAAAATTTTCTCATAGATTCCCTTATAACTTATCGGGTTCGTTCGACTTAATTCAGATTTATATTTGTTCATCTCTCAATCGAAAAATCTTACAAAAAAGCTTAACTAATAAGTCATCATCGTCATCATCAGCCGGAAGATATCTACTGCTGGACAAAGGGCTCCCCCAAAGATCTCCACGACGATCGCTTCTGTGCTGCCTTCATCCAACGTATTCCGCCGATCTTGACCATATCGTCGATCCATCTTTTGGGGGCCTACCAACACTGTGTCTTTGGGTCCGTGGTCACCATTCGAGGACTTTTCTGCCCCACCGGCTATCTGTTTCGCAATCATTTGTGCTATGTCGGTGACTTTGGTTCTCCTACGGATCTCGTTATTTCTGATTCGATACAGCTGGGAAACTCTGCGCATAGCCCGCTCCATTGCCCTCTGAGCGACCATGAGCTTTCTCACCAGGCCCATAGTTAGCAACCACGTCTGCGTACCATAAGTCATCACTGGCAACACACACTGGTTGAAAACCTCCATCTTCAGACACTGTGGTATTTGGGACGAGAAGATTTTACAGATGGCTGGTGGGGCAGAAAAGTCCTCGAATAGCGAACACGTACCGGAAGACGTAAAAATGCATAAAAGGCATTTATTTTCTCAAAATTGATTCCTCTAGAATTCTTGTTGAATACTACTACCGCTTCGGATACAAATGGCGCTCTGAGAGAGAAGAAGCGGCGCAAGAAACTCTCCCAGCATTCTTTTTTGCGCTCTTTTCAATAAAAATATACAATATTGTACAGTCATTTCTATCGCTATAAAATGATCACAATCTAGTCCCAGGCTGTCCGATCATTTAGATATTCAGCAGTGGAGTAATAGGTTTTACGACTAGCCTTTTTTTTATAAAACATTCAAATTTATTTATAAATAATGCCTGAGCAGTGGCTGGAACTTTATTATAGAAGTGTATACATTTACTCTTAAAGCTATTATGTATCTTATGAAGCCTACTAGAATAAGTTACAAGCAATCCCTTATTTCTAGTGTTATAATAATGAAAATCACTATTAAGAGCAAAAAGGTGACGATTTTTGTGAACATATATTAAATTTTCATAAATGTACTGACAATGAACAGTCATAATAATTATTTCTTTATATTTGTCTTTGAGAGACTGTCTATAAACAAGCTGATATATAGCACGAACAGCTCTCTTTTGCAGAGCAAACACTATATCAATGTCAGTAGCATGACCCCATAGTAATATACCGTACGTCATGATGCTGTGAAAATAACTGAAGTACACTAATCTAGCGGTCGCAACATTCGTGTACTCTCTAATCTTTCTAACTGCATATGCCGCAGAGCTGAGTCTATCTGCTAGATGGGCAATATGTGGACCCCACTGAAGATTTTTATATATTTTAGACCATAGTGTCCACAAGTTCCAATCTCTGGTCATTTATAAGTACGTTGGTTTGTACTTCCGCTGTGTTTGGTGTAATAAACCGTAAACACTTTGTTTTTTTACTGTTTACGTGCAGACATTTCGTCTCAAACCAACGCACTACCTTTGAGAGTGCATTGTTTACCTCGTCATCAATATCCGCACGTCTCTTCACTTTAAAAATAAGTGAAGTATCATCAGCAAACAATACAATATCATGGCTATCATCTACCACAAACGGTAGATCGTTAATATATATAAGAAACAAGAAAGGACCGAGAATAGAACCCTGTGGAACACCTATTCCCACAGGTTTACCCGAAGACCGTTTGCCATTTACATCGACTATCTGAACTCTTTCGCTTAAATATGATTTTAATAGATTACGTAGTGTTGGTAGGCCCCCCACAAGATGGGCTAACGATTTGGCCTTAAACATAATTGGCATAAAGTTATAAGTGAGAAATACCAATAAATATGCAAAATATTTACAGACAGACATTTTGCTTACTATTGGTTTATTCGGACGTATAACGTTTCTTGCCTTTATTTGCAAGTCTGCATGATATTCGGAAAGCTTCTGAATTATCATTATAATAATAGTAATAATCGCTTATAAAATGCTCACAGAATACCTTTATTTATTTACGGTGTGTGTGGATGATGCAGCTACTGTATGTACTCAATAACTTTTGTATTAATTTACATTTAATTTTTTGACTTACTCGTGTAAGGCATTGACTATTTGACGTTTGAGTATGTTTGTTGCAACATTTTACATATTATATTGTAATTGAAATGATTTGTAAATCGATGGAAATCTAAATAATGATATAAAAGAGTAGCAATGAGTTCCTTGCTACTTCTTCTCATTAGCTCAACCCTTTACGAAGTAGCGGTAGATTCAATAAGATAAATATTTTTTCGACATTCATAAGTATCATTTCCGTGACCTACATGAATAAAGTGATTTTGATTTGATTTGAGTGTTGTCAGCGATATAGCCAACATTTTGCATATTCTATACCAAGTTTAGTTGTTATGTTTTAATTTGGTTCTAAAGTAATATTGCAATTATAAAAAGATTAATTAATTGACATTATTGTTAATTAGTTTAAACATGCCAAACTTGATTCGAATTTGCTAACAAGTCAAGTTACACGGTTCACGAACTCTCCACTCTCAAGAGATAAAGAACTTTCCACGAATGTCTGTTGAGGAAATTCTTAGAAATGTAACATTTCTAACAACTTCCTGCTTACAGTCGTGATATAGCATAAACTGAAATGATAAGAAATGAAATAAATAATCAAATATCAAATCTAAATGACTATATCTTTATTATTTACATAAATAAAGTTGTAACAAAGTAAAAACTGTACATTAAATATTTTTCAAAGAAAACTTGACGTGTGTTCTTCAAACAATATCGAGTCCAAAATAGCACTTTATCGAATTTTTCTATATTTGTTTGTATGTGTGTCGGGAAAAAACTCAAAACTACAGAATGGATTCTAATTTTGTTTGAATATATTTACAAGACATCGAATCAGAAATGAGAAAATCCGAAAGAGAACCATAGTCACTGGCATAGCCCAAATGATTGCGAAACTGAAGTGGCAGTAAGCAGGGCACATAGTTCGATGGACAGATATCCGTGGGGGAACAAAGTCTTCGAATGGCGACCATGTACCGAAAGACACAGTGTTGGTTGGCTCCCCACGAAATGAACTAAAGATCAATATCGCCGGAATAGGTTGGATGAGGGTAGCGCAGGTTCGATCGTCGTGGAGATCTTTTTGGGAGGCCTTTATCCAGCAATGGACCTCCTTTGGGTTAAAGTTAGGTCAAAATATAAGTACATAATTATTGTCACAATGTATTTTTGCTTGAATAGGTTCGGTCTGTACGTACTTTTGAAACTAAATGAAGTCGGTTAAAAACAGTCTAAGCCTGAACTTGTTTGTGTAGTAAGGACAATTAAAAGTGCAAATGTTAGGGTATATTTAATGTCGGATTTTATTTTTATGCTTTGTAGGTTATCCCTAAGGCTATGGCTATAGGCATATACCATCGCGGAGTATTTTTTAAGGTGTACAATACTGTGGTGCATTATTTTGATCTATCTCGTAGGGTTTAGCCAGCGTTTGCAATATAAGTGCAAAACATGTGTTTATTTACATCATATTAGAAACCTCTAAAAATTATTAGTGTTTCTAGACTAAATTATGCATGCATTATGGTAATAATTTTTGAATTCTATCTATTTACAAAACTGCATCAAAATCCGTTGCGTAGTTTTAAAGATCTTTGTATACATAGGGACATACAGCGGAAAGCGACTTTGAGACTGGCTCGAGTACGCCTACGTAGGCGTAATAGTTGCCACACTTTGCGACTACGCCTTCGGTATCTTATTGTAGCGCATCGGAGACCAATCCTTAATCAAAGGCAAAATATTAATTTTACGTAACAATAGCTTTTGTATTGTATAACAATAATTGTTTTTCTATTGAATTTTTGCAGGTAATTAATGTAATAATGTAATTAATGCAATATTTTTTTCTCGTAATAATTTATGTGATTTAAGTCTATATTGTAAATAAATAAACATTAAAGTAACAAAAGTAAAATCTCTATGCAGATGTAATCACAGTGAAAAAGCTAGGTAATCTATAAATCCACTTTACGGCTATCTGAATTCAATATTAATCACCTGAGGTTTGAACCCCAACGTTTTCAATAAAGGAATTGCCTATAACTTACTGGCATACGGGCGCCTTGTTTGAGGACTTGAGAATCATAATTATTTTTATACTATATCTGCTTGTAAAGTGACCTTGTATTGACGGAAAAACTGGGGCAAAATTTCTCGTGACAGGCATCGTCATGCTCGCTTAAATGCCACTGCTTGTGGCGGTGACGTGGGGCGGGTCGTTCCCTTGGTCGAGGGAGGCGATGGCTTGTCCATGCGTCATGCTCGTGAACGGGCGCTACTTGTGGTGGCAGGATGATCTTGTTACCGGGAGATCTACTTCATGTTTTTTTATTTCTTTTATTTATTTTAAGATTAAAGTTATCATATATTTTATTTAATAAAATACTCGCATAATATAATAATCGCTTTTATTTGTTTACCGTATGTGTGGATTGTTCAAGCATCTACCTGTGATCAATAACTCTTGTGTTTATAATTATTATTTATTTTTTAATTACTCGTTTAAGCCAGTTAGTATTTGATGTTTGAGTATTTTTGTTGCATCACTTTGCATAATGTATTGTAATTGAAATGATTTGTAAATTGCATTAAAAAATACGGACATGTAATTCCTAATCTGTTTTGAAAAGAGCAACCTTAGAGTTTCTTGCTTCTTTCTTCTCTAAGGAAATCTGTCTTCCAAATTAGCTCTATGAAAAAAAAATGACATATTTGAAGTTGTAATATGATGTACCTATGAAATAAAAATATTTTTGATTTGATTTGATTTGAAAGTTTGTCGTTTATTTTATACAAATATGGCGGAAGAAAAGCAAGAGTAGTATGGAACTCCAATACTCAAGTGGTTCAGCACGCAGAAAAAATATGAAAATCTATTACTAACATAATATTATGTTTCGGTGAATTGATTATTTTAACCAAAACAACAGTTACAGTTTATATAAAAACTATGTGGCAGCTATTAAAACATTTTCAAGACAAAATTCTTTAATAACTCTTTGCGTGAAAATATTTTTTGTTAAAGGTAACTGAATAGTTTTAAATTTACCCGTAGGTATACTTATTATTTGTAGGTATATATTTACACTTTAGCATCATATATCACTTGGAGAAAGGGCAATCCAAGTAGGATTGATTTCTGAGGGCCCTGAATTCGTCTTTCGTCTAAATTGCACTCTTGGATTTTTTTGTAGAAGAGAACGTCAAATGAGCGAGTTACCATACAAATAAAAAGAATACATGTACGCATTTTTAAAGGTAATTACATCACACCGTTAAGAAATCGTTAAACATCACGTAGATTCGATTCTCAATTCGTCGCTATGTTTTTACGTTTGTTACCTCAGAACTTTCATCTGGGTGAACCGATTTAGATAATTCTTTTTTATTTGAAAGCTGCTGCTTCCCGTGTGGTCCCATTCTAATTTGGTCCAGATCTGACAATGACAACCATAAGAAAACCATAAATTCTTAAATTTGGTATAAGTATGTGCGCGCAAACTTTATGAATAACTCAATATCACGCAAACCGATTTCGATAATTCTTTTTTATTGAAAAGTATATACTTCAAAGGTAGTTTGGTGAGAGTTTGGTTAGGTTCTGATTATGGGATAAATCACAAAGTAAAGGAACTCTTCAATTCTTACGAGCAAATTAACGATACTAGGCCGAATATTTTTTATGCTATCCGGATATTAATTGAGTACAACAATAATCGTAACTAGAATTAGATTAATTAATTAGATTGTATAAAAATACGCAATAATTTTTATACTTTTTAGTGCATATTATATCTATAATTTGGAAGAGTTTTTTTGTTATTTTTTTTTAAAGTATTCCAGGAACATTGGTTCACCTAAATATTACCGCTGCCAATGATCTCTGGGGGATTCTCAGTTTTTGAAAGAGATTATTGGCAACTAACACCGAGGCCAGACGAGGCCAATACCAGCATTCCAGAAGTTTATCTATAATATATTGATCAGGAAACACCACAGAAGGAAAGTCTTTATATAAGTAAAAGGATTAACTGGATTCACATGTATTTAATATAATGGCTCAAACGACTTAAACGAAGCTCAACAAAAATAATTATTTTTCGGAGCAGTGTGTCAGATGATTCGTAAAGTGAATATATGTAGCAATTGATTGCCGGCTTTTGTTAATGCGTAGGGTATGTTGTTAAATTTTATGTGTTTAAGATAAGCGTAAAGTTATTGGATTTTTTTATTCCCATGAATTAATGTATATTCTACGAAATTCACAGTTTTAATTAACATAAAATTAAACTCCACCATTGCTACTTGGTTATATAAAATTTGTTTATCTGGCATAGAATAAATTTGGTCGTATCCACTACGCTGGACTGGATGATTTGCCGGACACCGGACATCGGGCACAGTGTTCACATTACACCGAATCCAACAAGAAAATCGGACAATCGTAGAGACGTCGCTTCAATGTGTGTCTTCTACAGCATTTATCACGGTGAGTGTTCCGAAGAGCTGTTTCACCTGATTCCACTTCCGCACGACACGCCACAGGTTAGAATATCATCCCCACCATCTGGATCCTCTAGAGTGCAGTTTTCAAGGAGCTTTCTTCCAAGTTCTACAAAGCTGTGAAATGAACTTCCTTGTGCGGTATTTCTGGGTCTATACGACATGGGTACCTTCAAAAAAAAGCACGTACACCTTCCTTAAAGGCCGGCAACGCTCCTGTCATTCCTCTGGTGTTGCAAGAGAATGTGAGCTGAAAATCAGTTTTTCTATTTTGTTGTATCTCCGTTTGAGATGGTCTTCACTTTCGCAGGAGTTGTTTCTCTTTATTTATGTTTGTAGTATATTGTTAATTTATCGTTTGAATTAATTAAAATAATATTACTACCATTAAAATGCAGAACAATTAGTATTTATTGGTTATATTATTGGGGACATGATATAGCATATTATTGTGTAAAAGAACTATGTTTCACCGGCACACCACGGTGGTGCAACCTGCCGCCTGGGGTCCGGTTGGTTGCGCAACCAATTTGGTGGCGCGACCAGCTTGGACGCATCATGACTCTGGTGTCTGTATGGTGTTTAGTTTGAAATAGAAAATGAAAATAAAAATAAAAAAAATAATAAAATGAAATGAAAATCAATTTATTTTGGAAAAAAAACCTTCACATTTACACAAAAAAGTTTGGTTGTTTACTTTTGGCGCAATATATTGTACGTTTGTTTAAAGGGCATAAAAGGCATTTATTTTCTCAAATTGATTCCTTTAGAATTCTTTTTGATGTCATTTCTAATATTCTAGTATATTATGCTACTACCGCCTCGGAAATAAATGGCACTCTGAGAGAGATGAAGCGGCGCAAGAAACTCTCTCTCTTATAAGGCCGGCATCGCAAGTGTTTTTTCTGGTGTTACAATAGAGTATAGGCCGCAGTAATCACACACGTATCTATCTATCCTTCCGTAAAAAAGTATAGCTTAATTAATCCAAAGAAGTTTACTGTCTTAAAAGGGTTAATGCAGAACAAAGAGTTAAATATTCAAGCACCTTCAAATTTAGGAAAATCGTTGTACATATTCAAGCTGATTGCAATGCAAAGCAAATTGAACCGTTGAATGTGGCTACCGTCTTTGAAACTACTCGCGCAGACTCAGGACATTTGGAGAACCATCCAATACCTTGCCTATTAATTAGAATTTGTAAAGCCTTCATTCGAATCTGGCACTACACTTCAACTACGGCAGCGTTTTGTTAAGTTTGAAACACTACTGTTAATATCAGTATACATTAATTGTTATTTTAACTTTAGGCTAAGAAAATTTAAAATGGGGATGTTATTAGTGTAATGGTTATTAGACATTCCAATTAGTACCAACATTCAGTTATGATAATATTAATGGATTCATTTGTAACCTGTTAATATTATATTGTTTTAGTAATTATATTTAGTTATTATCTATTGTCTATCTATATATATATAAAAATGAATTGCTGTTCGTTAGTCTCGCTAAAACTCGAGAACGGCTGGACCGATTTGGAAAATTTAGGTCTTGAATTATTTGTCGAAGTCCAGAGAAGGTTTAAAAGGTGAAAAAATGGAAAAATGCTCGGAATTAAATAAAAACAACAAATTTGTTTTTCCATTGATGTGTCCATACATAATTTCTATGAGATAATTTATTGACTCACGGTTTGACAGTTCTGCTGTGAAACAATTTCATTACGACAGCAGGGTGCATATTTTACGAAGTAATTCTTGATAAAAATATTATTTTATTTATTATATACAGAACAACGTCTGTCGGGTCAGCTATTATTTAATATATTTTTAGTAATTATAACATTGTAATATAATCAAATGCAAAATCTTAGTGATGTCACTTTATTATGATGTTGGTAGTTTTGTATTATTAAGATTGGTAGTAGTGTAACTGTTACGAACTCCTCTCTTGGATTGCTATTGGACACTTCTTGTTGGGGCAGTCAAAAGTATCGGACGTTCTGGCTGCTGGTCACCCGACTGCCCTATTGTTATTATTCATTTAATGTTACTTGTATATAGTTGTGATTATAGTGAAATAATTGAGTAGAATATTTGTTTTATCTCGTTTTTCTAAAATCGAGTTTCCATCAGATCTCGACATTTTATGGTCTTAGGAAGCTTCCGTGACTATTTCCGCGATGGTGTTCGTACGTCTGTATATATGTGTGTATGTGTGTGGATGGATGTTACCTCTTATAACTTTTGAACGGCTCGACCGATTTCATCGTGGTTGGCCCCATTCGAAAATGCTTGAACAAACTTAGATTTTGAAATCAGACCGATTCGGACCGGAAGATTCTCAAAATAATGAGAAGATGAAAAAAAAGAAAAAGAGATTTCAAAAAAACAACGAAGTTTTTTTTTCATATGTGGTTTTTTGGGAAGTACTTTACCGATCGACTCCATAAACTTATCAGCTCTTAACATAAAAACTATTCTCATTCCTTTTTTTTAACTTCTAATCCACGGCGTACTTTGATATTAATATTCTGATAATTAAAACTTATAATTTTTGTGACCTAAGAAATGAGCATGCCTACCCTCAAAGCTACTCACTCTCTTTCTCAATCTCTGTAATCAGCATACTTAACTTTTCATACCTGTAATTTTTTTGTCATTTGAAATAAGGTAAGGTAACGTACGATGTAAAAGAGTTTTATCAGAATTTAAAAATGCATCAATTAAAAAATTATGTTAAACTTGTATAAAAAGTAACAATATAAATATTTATCAACAATTTCCAAACATATTTCATTCCTGCAAGCCAGCAACAGATAAAGTATGATTGTTGCTGGACAAATAATTAAGCTTTACAGTAAGTCGATCGATTGGATAAATATATTTTTATTTTTAATGAATGACGTTCAGCTGATGGAAATAGATACGCCCTGCCCATCACAATTACATTCTGAGCGGCATTATAATAATTGCACTCGTCACCTTGAAACAAGATAAGATGTTAGGTCTCATTTGCCCAGTAATTTCACTAGATACGGCGCCCTTCAGACCGAAACACAATAATGCTTACACATAACTGTTTCACGGCAGAAATAGGCGTCGTTGTGGTACCCATAATCTAGCCGGCATCCTGTGCATCGGAGCCTCCCACTGGTAACTGATCTAATCATATAATATGTAAATAAACGCAGCCAGTTCTTGGTGACAAATATTATATGAACTATGCTGGACAGAATAGAATCTGTGAAGTGGCGCATAACGATTTTTGAAAGAACTTTCATTCAATAGAATATGAACTTTGAATACAGGCAAAGTCACATGCGGTCGATATTAAGGTGTTATCGTATGAATATTATGATTAAATATATCCTGTATGATACTTATAAATGAGTTATTGAAATTGCGACTCGTGTTCGTACATTAGGAGCATACTGTATGAGTGAAACGAAACCAGAATACAAATTGACTCGTACACATATTTTAGAGAGAATTTTCCCCATACATGGAGGTATGGATGAGTACCTAACGCTTGAGACTAATAATTTTCTTTTCATTACCAATATATTTACAATACTAAGATTACATTAAATTAAACATTTTACGGGGAAGTGTACCAAGAATACTGGCAGCATTGCCACGTTGGATAACTAGCCTTATCCGTTGACCGAAATAGCTGCCAGCACTTGGGTATCCAGTAGCCCTATTGAGGCGCGTAGATAGTACTTTGTACATTTTCCCAGCCTCTGAGCTCCACGGGCCAAGTGTCTCGACACCAAACAACACAAAGATGTAAAATTCACTGAGACCGACATATGTGCGACGTTTGCTGTCTTCGGCAGTCGAAGCAGCAGCCCCGGCACCAACTGACGTAACTTGGACATAAGAAGGACTCAGTGTGCCGATGAAAGTTTCATCCTACACCAACATCCTTCCCCGTGCCCAAGCCACCAGGGTCATTCCATCAAGATTCTTGCAATCGGGCGCCATTAGCTTTTCTAAAAGGCCGACAACGCTCCTGTGATTCCTCTGGTGTTGTAGGGGAATGAGAGCGTCGGTGATCACTTAACATCTGGGTAAGTTCATTTGTCCTCCTCTTTCTTAAAAAAGTGTGTGTTTACTTATGTACGCACGCAATAAGTTATTCTTCTATGGCATAATAAAACGAAAATCCTTAAAAAATATCCCTCGTGCATATGTTTGTAGAAAGAAAATACCTATTGTACTAAACAAGGTATTAAATATAACCAATGAAAATATTATTATACCGCATAATTTAGTAAATTAATGTGTAATAAAATATAATTAAATTATTTTTATACGATAGGAGTGAAATTATATTTTTACCGTAAACTTGTATAAATTATAATAACATATTGAAATTTATTTAATTCTCGTCCACAAGAGACTTGGTAGCTGAAGTATGATATAAATTCAATTCATTCAGACCGCATCTGCGGTCTTCCTCTCGGGTGTTTTCGGGGCCTAACGGGGTGTCATGCGCAAAATATGAACCTCGGCAAGTGTGGTTTCCTAGCCTCTGCACCCCAACTCCACTGTCACCTTCTCGCAGTAGGCCCTGTTACGTTGAGTAACCTTGCGAAAGATTGGGTGCAAATCCCGGTGGGAAGTAAGGTCAACAAACGGACGAGAGAAAGGGGGGACTACCTATGCATTACACGGTAGGTAGTCTGAAAGCCATCAGGAGGGGATGGTTTTCTAGGGATGGTGGCGGATGAATCTGACATTGAAGATCAACGGCAGCACCCATAGTTCTAGCTAGCTGGGCTACTCTCGACTCACCAGGATGCCTTGGGCATGCGGGTGGGTTTACACGCTGAAACTCTTCAGTAAATATGGATACTTAACGTATTGCTTAAACGTAAATAACTATCCCTTCTCTGTTGTATTGCTGAATAATAGAGCTGTACAGTTTGACTTTACGATCCATTGCTGTTACATTTGCATTTTAAACATTTTTTTCATTGTTCCACAAATAACGGTTGACTGCGACGCGCTCTCAACATTCAGCGAAGGATCACACGGAAGTAATTTAAAACGTATTGCGTATTTGAAAACGTTTTCGTTGCATATGAGAACCGCTGCTTTTGTTATACGCTCTAATTACAAAGCTTACTTCAAATTTCAGTAATGATTTTGATACAGCGTGACGCCACAATGACGACATTAAATGAATACACGGTGTATTAACCGTAATTATAATAAATAAATGTAAATGTTAATTTTGAAATTTTTAAAAAAACAAATTATATATTTAGAAATGCGGTGACGTGAGATGGGTCGTTCCCTTCCCTAAAATATGGTCGAGGGAGGCGATGGCTGGCCCATGCGTCATGCTCGTGAACGGGCGCTGCTTACGGTGGCAGGATGATCCTGTGGCTGGAAACTCTACCTCATGGTTATAAAATTAAAAATTATATTTTTTATAATTGCTTATAAAAATACCTTTATTTATTTACGGTGTGTGTGGATTGATGCATCTACTGTACCATGACCTGGTATTATTGTTGATACAGTAGTAGTCGGCCGTGACTGTACTCAATAGCTCTTGTTTTTTCGTATTAATTTACATTTTTTTTTGATGATTTGTAGTTTGAGTATTATTGCTGCATCACTTTAAATATATTGTAACTAAAATGATTTGTGAGTGAGTGATTGTCACAAAGAGTTTCTTGCCACTTCTTCTTATTAAAGCTCGACCCTCAAAGGAGTGGATATAAAATGAAAAATCATTTCCTTGACCTGCCTGAATAAGGTGATTTTGATTTGATTACCCTTAAGGACTGAGCTTTTGATTACTGTTAGTAAAAATATAATATTAATTACAACTTAAATTAGAGTTAAACAAAACAAATTAGAGTTCTCATAACAGGTTTCATCATGCTCGCTTAAATGTCACTGTTTGTGGCGGGGACATGGGACGGGTCGTCCCCTTGCCTAAAATATGGTTGAGGGAGGCGATGGCTGGCTCATGCGTCATGCTCGTGAACGGGCGCTGCTTGTGGTGGCAGGATGATCCTATTGCCGGAGACTCGGTTTCAGATTCTTAAAAGTTATTGTGTGTATATATATGTATGGATATATACATTTTTTTAATTATAATCGCTTATAAAATGCTCACATAATACCTTTATTTATTTAAGGTGTATGTGGATGATGCAGCTACTGTACTGCTAAACTTTTGTATTAATTTACATTTACTTTTTTGACTTACTCGTGTAAGACATTGACTATTTGACGTTTGAGTGTGTCTGTTGCATCATTTTACATATTATATTGTAATTTGAAATGATTTGTAAATCGATGTACTTAAATGTTAATCTTGATATAAAAGAGTGGCAATGAGTTTCTTGCTACTTCTTCTCATTAGCTCAACCCTTTACGAAGTAGCGGTAGATTCAATAAGAAAAACATTTTATTTTTTTTTCGACATTCATAAGTGTCATTTCCGTGACCTACGTGAATAAACTGATTTTGATTTGATTTCAAAACAATAAGTTTATCACCAATATTCGCGTTTATATGTACCTTATTTACCTTCGAGTTCTGACGGCTACGGCGCGACGTGTAAGAAGTAGGTGTCAGTGCCTACGCTAGCTCGCAGCTACTAGATTACTTACAGGGTGTTCCGAAATGATGTTATGGAAAATTGATTTATTTAGGTGAATTATATATTTTTAAGCCCAGCCACGCTGGGCATTAACTCGTTAGGCTAATTAAACATTGACAAATCAAAATTGATCAGCTGTCAGTTATCGAACTGCAAGTTCGTCTACACTCTACATGGTAGTATGTTATGTAAGTCCATGTTTTCTCTTGTCTTCTGTTAACTTGTGTGATACAGAATATAGATTTAACATAGGAAACATCAGGATAAGGAATTAAATATTATGTTTTTCTAAGTTTCAGTTATTTATCAAGTATTACCAAATGGTCTACCTTTACCTTAAACCTCTTAAACGTAATTTATTTTAACATTTTATATCACACATCTTCAATAACTCTGGCGTAATCTTTATTCTATTATTTTTACAGCCCCTACACTATCACTAATATAAGTACATAAATTATTGAGTCTTTGAAAAGTCTATACTCTAAAACCTACTCGATGGCCTAAAAAATATTATTTAACGAACTTTAATGACGCCAAAAAAGCACAGTTTCCTTGGTGCCACAATAATGGGATACTCATACATCAAGTTAGCAATTAACAATAGATTCTTCTTTGAGAATCGTATTCTAAGTATTCTACAATATTTCAATTATGTTACTAATTAATATCAATAACAGAAATATAACTAAAGCTTCATTAAAATTTTCAATTGATAAAGCTTGACATGAATTGCTTTCAATGCAATGATGATATCGATAATTTGATCGTTAAGTTTGTTTGAACTCCGGTATTGAGTTGATTATGCGGCAATCGTTGATTGAATAGATTAATATCTGCATCTGTATATTTACTTATATATTTTACTCAAACAAAACAAATCTTATTAACATATTTACAATACTAAGACTACTTGTCATTGAAGAATGTCATTGAGCTGTCACGCAGAACATACTACTGATCCATATTTTAATTCTGTTTCAGATTATTTTCGCTGCAAATCAGCGCTTGCTGTCCCATCCCAGCCTCAGAAAGTGGTGCTGTATCGGTACAAGTGTTGGTGTGTCGGTGTGGCTACCCATCACAATGTTTTAGGATAGTATATTTCCTAAGTATTTTTGTCCTGTTAATATAGTTGCTAAGCTATTTATTGTTTTCAGATTTGTCTTCTGCACATAGCAACGCGCAGTTCATGTCATTCGAGGACCAATAGCTGAGCTTGTGTGTGAAGTGACTGTTAAATGGACCAATAGTGAATAGTGAATTAATGAGTGATAATAATCAAAATATAAACAATGTTTGTAGCCAAGCCAGTGATCTTGTGAAATGTGACCTATGCTCTCCTACACGTTATTTTAGAGGTGCAAGAGGCTTAAAAATTCACACCGGTAAAAAGCACAGTTCCGCGTTAGTTTCGGATATACATCATAGCACCTTGCCCTCGACAAATAACGCATATCATGTTACAACAAATTTTTCGGAATTATTAGGAAAATTAAAGAATTTGGTTCCAGTAGTAAAGCGAATTCCAAAAGGGGCTCGCATTACTGTTGCAACTGCACTCTCCAAAGTCATTCGATCTACAGTAAACCAAAATTCAAAAGATAGTTGGGAGCATTTGTTCATGTTCGCATATTCAACTTTACATGCAAAAAAAGATGACCACAGTTCACTCACACAGAAAATAAAATCAAATTGTTCTGACCCAAATATCTTTGGCAATATTTTAAATAGTAACCAAAATTCAAAATTCAACATTTTTCGAAAAGTAGAACAGAAAGTTAATGACGGTGACGTGAAAGGTGCTGCATCTATACTTTTTTCAAATGATATCCTGGCACCCGACTCAAATGAAACACTTTTGGCTTTACAAAGTAAACACCCATCACCAGATGCTAATTGTGTTATTCCGGAACCATCTTTTTCCGATAATTATATACGGGCTACTGATGGTGATGTACTAAAAGCAATAATGTCCTTTAAGACTGGTTCTGCCGGCGGCCCCGATGGACTGACACCCCAGGATCTTAAAGATCTGGTATGTCCTTCCACAGGGGATGCGGGTAGAGCGTTGCTTGAGGACATTGTTCTCTTAGTAAATCTCATGCTTTCTGGAAAAGTTAATACCGAAATTACCGAAATTTTATATGGTGCGAATATATGTGCTCTTAAGAAAAAAGATGGTGGTATCCGTCCTATAGCCGTGGGCTGCACATTTCGTCGCCTTGTTTCTAAAATTTGTTGTAAACATATTTCTCATTCAATTCATTCCAACTCAGTTGGGTTTGGGCTGCAAAAGTGGTTGCGAAGCTGCAGTCCACGCTGCTCGAACTTTTTTGGAGAGGAACTCTGGTGATGTCTTTTTAAAATTAGATGTGAAAAATGCTTTTAACTCTGTTGATAGGGGAGCTCTGCTGAGAGAAGTTAAAAATTCAATTCCTTCAATCTATCATTATATTTGGCAATGTTATAGTAAACCATCCAAATTATTATTCAAAAATCATAATATTTGGTCTTCTGTTGGCTGTCAGCAAGGCGACCCTCTTGGTCCAGCAATATTTAGCCTTGCCATTCATCCCGCCATAACAAAACTAAAATCAAAATTTAATGTTTGGTACTTGGATAATGGTACTTTGGGTGGTGAAGTGGACTCTGTTTTAGATGATTTGAAAATTGTAATAGAAAGTTTTAGCTCAATCGGCCTTGAGTTAAATTTTTCGAAATGCGAGCTTTTTATCGGCGAAAATTTCCAAATTTCAGACCGGGTTGATATTACCAATAAATTTAATGTTCTGGCCCCCAATATTAAAGTTTTGGATAAGAATTCACTTGACCTTCTTGGAGCGCCATTATTTCCTGTTTCAATTCCAACGATCTTAAACGATCACATTAAAAAATTTAATAACGTTTCGGACAGATTATTGAAAATTAATTCTCATATGGCCTTAACTATAATTCGGTCTTGTTTATTTGTTCCAAAATTTACGTACCTCTTAAGGTCTAGCCCGTTATGGAAATTTCCAAATTTGCTTGATGTGATTGATATTTCACTTAAAAATATTTTAGAAACCGTTTTGAATTGCGCGTTTACAGATCGTGCATGGTCTCAAGCCTCTTTACCGATACGGTTTGGTGGTTTGGGTACTCGCAAAGTTTCGGGCGTTGCCTTACCAGCATTTCTATCTTCAGTTCATAGTGCGCAGCCTTTGGTTACTAGAATTGTAAATCATGTACCAGGTAACTCAGAGATTGTGTATTTGAACGAAGCTAACATTGCTTGGCAAAATATTGCAAACATTCAAAATTTTCCAGACGATTTAAAGTGTCAAAAAGCATGGGACGCACTTCTTTGTAAGTCAGCCTTTGATGATCTTTTGATCTCATCTACTGACATAACAGAGCGTGCTCGTCTTTTGGCCGTGACACAAATTGAGTCGGGCTTTTGGTTATAAGCCTTGCCTTCTGCGACGATTGGAACGCTACTTGACAATATGACATTGTCAATATGCGTATCACTCCGGCTAGGTATAAAACTGAATGAACCACATCAATGTAGATGTGGCGTTCAGGTAGATGCTCTTGGACGCCACGGGTTATCCTGCCTAAAATCGGCAGGCCGTATCAGTCGTCACGCCAGCATTAATGACGTCATTCGCAGGGCATTTGCCGCTCTTAATATACCAGCTGTTTTAGAGCCAAATGGTATTACCCGCCGCGATGGCAAGCGTCCTGATGGAATGACGCTGGTGGCTTGGGCACGGGGAAGGGCGCTGGTGTGGGACGCTACTTGCGTCGACACTCTGGCTCCTTCTCATGTCCAAGTTACGTCAGTTGGTGCTGGGGCTGCTGCTTCAAATGCCGAAGACACCAAGCGTCGCAAATATGTTGGTCTCAGTGAGTCATACATCTGGGGCCCAGAGGCGCGGAGAGTGTTCAAAATACTATCTTCGCGCCTGAATAAGGCTACTGGAAACCCAAGCGCTGGCAGCTTTTTCGGTCAACGGATCAGCCTTGCTATCCAACGCGGTAATGCTGCCAGTATTCTTGGTACGCTTCCACGTAATGATAGTTTTAATTTGATGTAGTCGTAGTATTGTAAATATAGTTATAAGATTTGTTTTGATTAAATAAGACTACTTAAATTAAAAACTATCATTACGTGGAAGCGTATTTTGTGTGCATCAGTATTCCAAGAATACTGATGCACACAAAATACGCTGGCACAAAGATGTATGACTCATTGAGACCAACATATTTGCGACGCTTGCTGTCTTTGGCAGTCGAAGTAGCAGCCCCAGCACCAACTAACGTAACTTGGTCATGAGAAGGAGCCAGAGTGTCCACGCAAGTCACGTCCCACACCAGCGCCCTTCCCCGTGCCAAAGCCACCAGCGTCATTCCATCAAGACGCTAGCCATCGCGGCAGGTAATAACATTTGGCTCTAACACAGCTGGTATATTAAGAGCGCCAAATGCCTTGCGGATGACTTCATTAATTCAGGCGTGACGACTGAAACGGCCTGCCAATTTAAAGTAGGATAACCCGTGACGCTCAAGAGCATCTAACTGAACGCCACATCTACATTGATGAGGTATATTTTGAATTTAATTACTCAATACGGATGTACAGACAGCGCGCGAGTTGAATGCAGAGCTCAGGAATGCGATAGTGCTGTGACCTAATTATATTTAAGGACCATAATGAGTGTGTCGATAAATTTAAACAATGCTTTAAGTTTATTTTAATAAACTAGGTTATAATTATGACAATATTATTTCAAATAAATCTAATATTTTTGTTCTGTCTTACTTCAACACACATGTCTAAAACATTTATCGCCATTTCTGTGCTTGGTGATGAATGATAACTCGTTTTTTTGGAGCGGAACCTAATGGACTTGTATCAGTCTTTATTTAAATCAAAAAACTAACTCGCAACTTTAGTATTCACGAGATAACATTGTAAGCGACGACTACAGCATAGCACTACACTAAAGGCTCGCGAGGCGAGGTGTGCGGACAGCAGGTAGAGACGCTCCCGCACTTTGCCCCCAGACCCCGACTGCATTCAACTGGCGCGCCAACTTCGTATATTAAACCTGTGACACATTCCTTCGAATATATGTTTTACGCAAATATAATAAATAACTTTTATAACGTAACAATTGAAGTGAAGCATAATAGACTTGAAACATATTGTTCTGAATCTTTAGAAACTATGTAGATTTTTACTTAAGTGATTCATTTATTTGCCTCTATTTTATGACCCCGCAACGGGGCCCATATGTCGGGTTCGGGTGTAAACAAAGGGGGTGTTCGACTAAAAACCTCCTCTGCGCTGATTAGTAAGGTAAAAGGAGTTAAGATAATTATTATTACATGCAATTAAAACACACCTGAGATGTTAATCTATTTTGAATGTAAGTACAACTTAATAGAAACATTAACAAACTATACACTTGCAATATACTAGCGTATAGACGACGTGTGTGCCATAGTTAGTGGCTTAATATTCAAAATACTTAAGAGCTAATGCCAAGCGTGGCTTTTTTTTATGGAATAGGAGGACAAACGAGCGTACGGGTCACCTGGTGTTAAGTGATCACCGCCGCCCACACTCTCCTGCAACACCAGAGGAATCACTAGAGCGTTGCCGGCCTTTAAGGAAGGTGTACGCGCTTTTCTTGAAGGTACCCATGTCGTATCGTCCAAGAAACACCGCACAAGGAAGCTCATTCCACAGCTTCGTGGTACGAGGAAGAAAGCTCCTTGAAAACCGCACTGTGGAGGACCGCCACACATCCAGATGGTGGGGATGATATCGTAACTTGTGGCGTGTCGTGCGAAGGTGAAATTCGGCGGCAGGAATCAGGTTGAACAGCTCTTCGGAACACTCCCCGTGATAAATGCGGTAGAAGACACACAATGAAGCGACGTCTCTACGCAACGCCAAGTGATCCAGCCGTTCACAGAGTACTGGGTCCCCGACAATTCGAGCTGCTCTGCGTTGCACGCGGTCAAATGGATCAAGCTGATACTGGGGTGCGCCAGACCAGAGATGACAGCAATACTCCATGTGAGGCCGGACCTGCGCTTTGTAGAGCGCTTGAATGTGGGCCGGCTTGAAGTATTGCCGTGCTCTATTTATGACGCCCAGTTTCTTTGAAGCCAGTTTGGCTTTGCCCTCCAGATGGCCACGGAATTGGCAATTGCTCGAGATTTCGAGACCCAGTATTCCGATACTAGGCGAGGCTTTAAGGGAAGTGTTCTCGAAGAGCGGTGATGCGGCAAATGGGGTTTTTTTAGTGGTAAACGCGCAAACTTGAGTCTTCTGGGGGTTAAATTGGACAAGGTTCAACTTACCCCATTCCGCGACCTTCTTGAGAGAGGACTCGATAGAAGACACAAGTTTCTCCAAGCACTGGTCGACGTTTTCCCGAGAGAGACCTGCATGGCCCGTGTATACGGCATCACCAGTGCTGTCGTCTGCATAGCAATGCATGTTGGCGGTGTTTAACATATCATTGATATGCAGAAGAAACAGCGTGGGAGATAGCACACAGCCTTGGGGCACTCCAGCGTTCACGGGCTTGGGATTCGAGCAATAACCGTCGATAACGACCTGTATGCTGCGCCCAGTGAGGAAGCTGAAGGTCCACTTGCATAAGCTCTCGGGAAGCCCAAATGATGGAAGTTTTGCGAGGAGCGCCTTGTGCCATACACGATCAAAGGCCTTCGCTATATCCAGACCAACTGCCAGGCCTTCCCCCTTGCTTTCAATAGCCGCCGCCCATCTACGTGTTAGGTATACCAGAAGATCGCCAGTCGATCGACCATGGCGAAAGCCGTACTGCCGGTCGTTGATCAACTGGTGACCCTCAAGGTATACCAAGAGCTGGCGGTTAATTATGCCCTCCATGATTTTGGAGAGTAGGGAGGTAATAGCAATAGGCCTGTAGTTTGCCGGATCCGAACTGTCTCCTTTTTTTGGGATCGGATGGACAAGGGCTGACTTCCATGAATCAGGGACTACGCCTTTTGAATAAGAGTGCCGGAATAAACGCATTAGTACCGGCGTCAACTCAGGGGCACACATTCTAAGCACGATTGGAGAAATGCCATCCGGCCCGCTCGACTTCCTGACGTCCAACGAAAACAGAGCTCGCCGAACAGTTTTCTGTCGGAACTGTACTTCAGGCATGGAGCTCTGACACCGCGGTATGGTCGGCGGTGTTTTTCTGTTGTCGTCAAGAGTCGAGTTGGAGGCAAAAAGAGTGCACAGGAGATCGGCTTTCTCTTTTGCCGTATGGGCCAGGGTGTTATTCCTCATGTGTAACGGCGGCATGGACGGCTGGTTGAAGTAACCAAGAGCAGCTTTCAACAACGACCAGAACTTGCGTGTTCCGGTCGGGTAACTGGAAAGCTGCTCGCCAATTTTGACGACGTGCTTCGATTTCGCACGGTCGATTTGCCAATTAAAAAATCTGGAGGCACGGTTATATTTCCTCTTCAGAACTTTGCAGTTCGGATCCTTTGAGCCCAGCGCCGCAACCCAAGTTCGATACGCCTGTTTTTTGCTGTCAGATGCTGCTTTAACTGACGCATCGAACCAGGGCTGTGATCTGCCACCGATCGGTACTTCAGAGCTTGGTATAAAAATATCCATGCCCTGCAGTATCACATCGGCTACTACACCGGCGCAGGCACTAGGATCATCCGAAGGGAAACAAACCCCGCCCCAAGGGTAGGATGCAAAAAAGGAACGCATCCTATCCCAATCTGCTGACTTGTATTGCCAAACGCGGCGGGTCGCTGGTGGTCTGCGACGTTGGCGTCGGATAGGCACTACACTCCTGACCAGGCAATGGTCGTTCCGAGAGGGGCGTCGACAGAGACCTGGTAACCATCGGGATGTGTAGTCAGCAGAAGATCTAATAAGGACGGCATGTGGCTATCCACATCCGGGAGCCGCGTCGGCGACTCAACCAATTGGGACAGACCATACGCCAATGCAAAATTATGCACAGATCGCCCTGCGTAGTCTGTGGTACGTGATCCAAGCCATTCGGCATTGTGCCCGTTGAAATCACCCAAGACTACGATTTCAGCGGAGGGGATCTGAGCAAGCACGTCATCAAATACCGCTTGAACGCAGCCCATGAGGTGATCCGTTTCTGCGTTACCACTATGGGACCTGTAGACACACGCATAGATGCGGACGCGGTCCTCTAAATCTACGCGGAGCCAGAGAGTAGACAGGCCCCTACCCTCAAAATTGCCGAGACGGCGACAGCAGATATCCTCCCTAACGTACACACATACCCCGGCATGAGGCATGAAATTATGCTCAATTTTGTACCCGGGGTACGTTAAATATGACGTATCGCTAGGTCGAGATATCTGCGTCTCCGTAAGGAAACACAAGGCCGGCTGCGCCGTCTCAAGGTGGTGGTGGACGGCGTTTAAGTTGGAGTGAATTCCCCGGATGTTACAAAAGTCCACATTTAGCGTGGAGCGGGGTGCGGTGGTGTTGCTGCCCTGTTTGTCCTGTGACATACGCGGTACTGTGCCCTCCCCAGAATACGAGGGGCAGCCCGAGCGCGAATGCTCGGGGAGGGATTCTCCGGCTCTACAAGAGCCGGTACCCTCCTGGGGTAATTCCTTTTTTAGGACCGCTCTCATATTTGTTGTTGGGGGGGGGGGGGGAAGGACGGGGGGGAATGGCCTCCGGTCCTCGACACTAACCTATGCGAAACATAGCGGCACTAGGCCGCTACTTCACGCCGGTATTCTGTGCGAGTGTGGTCAGTAACCCGGACGAGTCTGGCCCGATTGTGCTGACGTCATAAGACAGCAGCGTGTCTCTCCCACTTTCAAAAAGCCCGTAGCCGCCTCTTACGACACCCTTGGACCTGGGACTACCCTATTCTTTTTACGCCCCGGGCTGCACAGGGCGAGTGTGGCTGACTGTTTTCGACACAAAAATTAGATACAGTAGTAATGGATTTGTTTTCCTTATCTCTCTTGCTGTACTCGTATCTCCGTTAGAGATGTCCTATTCTCTTTCAATATTTGTTTGTCTATTCGCTATATTTTAAGTTCCTCTACCGTACTGTTTTCAAGGATCTATTTACAATCTACAACTACACTATGTTACGAACTTCAATGTTCTGTGTTTCCAGTTGACAGCTGACAACGCTAGTGTGATTACTCTAGTGTAAGAGAAATGAGCGGTCCTGATCATTTCCCATTGACCATGTGACCCGTTTGCAGTGGGAGGTTCAATTGCATCGTATTCCGGCTAGATTATGGATTCCACAACGGCGCCTATTTCTGCCGTAAAGCAATAATGTCTTCGGCAGTCCAAGCAGCAGCCCCAGCACCAACTAACGTAACTTGGACATGAGAAGAGGACCAGACTGTCGATGGAAGTCGCGTCCCACATCAGTGAGAGGCTCCTTTGCACAGGATGCCGGCTAGATTATGGATACCACTACGGCGCCTATTTCTGCCGTGAGACAGTAATGTGTAAGCATTACTATGTTTCGGTCTATAAGGCTTCGTAGCTAGTGAAATTACTGAGCAAATGAGACTTGACAATTTATGTCTCAAGGTGACGAGCAAGTTTGAATAGCTACTAGATATAGAGTATAGGGAAAATAAATTATAAGTAAAGCGAATCTGAAAATCTAATAACCTTTATATTCAAGTAAACCACGTTATTCTTTGAAATATATTTATTACTTCATGACGCTACATCGTTTCGTAAAGGAGCTTTGAGATGGGGAGAAGCACCGATAAAAAACTCCCATATTTCAAATTTATTTTCATTAAAAAAAAATGTACTCCTATTTCACAAATACGGGAAAGTAGAAATACCTTAATATTAATAAGATCCAGGAATTGGCAATATACCAAAGTAAAATCGCACTAACCGTAGATATAAGCCTTTTACAGATGAAGCAGTTATGTAATTGGCGGTTCTACTTAAAGTTCAATCCGATGCAACCTACTTCAACCCGATTAAAATTCAAAATTGATTTAATCTTTTAGGAAAGATTTGTTAGGACAATCAGAGTTCGGATTGGCTGGGAATGAGAATAGCGAAAGAGCTACATATTTTCTGTTAAGTAGTTTTAATATTAAAGAAGGAAACATTTTTAGATGAAAATGTATTCTTTACTAGTCCCTCGCCCCGGTTCACTCGAAGTCAAAGTTAAATATCATTATTCAATTAGGCTTGAACTATGCGCATACAAATCGTCTACTTAAATATTTCTATTAAATTACTCAATATACCATATGTACGGAAAAAGTAGACAATAGAAACTCTACAGCCACTCTTTCTCATCAACTAGACTATTTTACTTTTACTTATATTTTACTTTACTTAAATATACATAACAAATTGGAAATATAATTAATAATGGCATAAAAATTAAAAGGGACTGCATCAAATATATGCATCGTGTTTAAATAAAATCAAATATTTCATAAAAAGTAGTAAAAAAGCGTGTGTGTGTCAGCTCCGACGCACGACTGGAGTTTACTCCTCCAGAACGATTTTGAACAGGTACTAAACAAAATCAAGTCCAGTGGAGTCGGTTACAAACAGACATACAGCAGAAGTTAATAAAAGCGTATCAAATAAAAAAAATATAGATATTAAAAAATAAAATTACTTCTATAGAAATCCGTTATATATTTATTTATTTTGATTAAAACGGTTAAAACATCAATAACATTAAGCAAGTACATCATACTATTGCTAGACGCTATAATGCGAGGACTCACAAAGTTGGAGCAGCAACTGCACCAACACCTCAAGTTTATTAGTAAATAGATCACAATCAGGGCGGGCTTCTACGAGGTGATTAAACAATTTTAAGGCTCGCGGCACGGACGCCGCAGTGTGTGCTACCGTGCGACACGCGGGTACCACCAGCAGACGGTGATTTCTACTACGAATATAATTGTCAGGTGTATACAATCGAATCAGCTCATTATGAATATCTGGGGCATCTATTAAGCCCCGGCTAATATCTATAAAGCAAGCCCGTCTGGTTTCCAGAGTGTCGTATCCGAGGCAAACGACGAGATACGCCGTCGGGTACAAGTACGGGTAGTAACCCAGTTTCCGCTTATACAGGAAACGCAAAAATGCATTTTGTACTTTCTCCAGCATAAGGGATTAGGTTACTTCGTAGGGATTCCATACGCACGAGCTCGCTTCAAGCTTACTACGCACAAGGGTAAAGCAGTGTACTATATTGACGCTGTGGAAATCGCGCGCATTCCTTAATACGAACCCTGGTCTCATAAAGGACTCTTGAGTGACTGTTATTATATTGTGGTGTGATTGTGTCGTGGAAGGTAACCTTTTGGTCAAATGTCACACCCAGACCTTTCATTGAATTTCGTGTAGGTATGAGCTTACCATTAATGCGGTACTGAAAAAAAGATTGGTTGTCGCATTGGAGAAAAAGTGACAATATAGCATTTAGTGAGATTAAATTCCATTTTATTATGCACAACTATAAACAAACAACTATATATTTTAGATCATCCACGTAAAGGACACACTGTGCATATTTGGGTATTTTGGGCAAGTCATTTAGCATTAATAAAAATAATAAAGGTTGTAGGATAGAGCCTTGATTCACTCCAGAACGGTTTCGATTCAGAAATTCCATGTCTAATAAACTGCTGCCAATCACGGAGATAGTTAGACAAGAGATTAAAAAGCTTTGGACAGAAGCCTTTAGCACAAAGTATAGCAAGCAGGATGTAATTTTTAACCCTGTCGAAGGCCGTACAAAAGTCAAAGTAAAGCACATCTACTTGTAATCGTATATCTTATTGTGTTGATCATTATTAAGAAAATTAGCTACCTGTTAATAAATTAGTCTGTGGAGAACTTAATATTTTAGCTGGTGAAGATAGAATTGCTATGGGTCGATAACTTTCAACATCGGATTTATCAAAACTCTTCGGTATAGGCGTTGCTTTCCATTGGAGGGGATACCAACTTGTTTGCAAAGATAAATTAAATATTTGACATAAAGGAGAGACAATGCATGTCTTTAAATCCTTGAAGAGAAAAGATGGCATTCTGTCAAGTCCTACTGAGCTGGAAGATTTTAATTTATTAATACCATAATATAGAATATCCTGAGATGTGAATTTAAATATATTTACATAGTTGCTATTATGAGAAGTGTCATTATTATTGGCTTGTGCTGTATTTAGTTGGGGAATATCGGTAGAATACACACATGCAAAGAACCTGGCAAATGCATGTACAGCTGCAGCTCCCGTAACACTGTCACCATGGAACTTTACCGTTGCCTCAAAACCTCCTTTGGAACGAGGACTTGCTATGTGCTTCCAGAATTCAAGTGGATTAGATTTAATATTATTTTCTACGCGTATTAGATATGCTTTGTAAGCCTCGACAGCTCGACGTTTTAATGAACTTCTCATAACCGAAAAGGCCCGGAAGTCATCTGGCCGCTGGGTTTTCCTCCAATTTCTATGTAATTTAAGTTTAAGTTTAGTGTGTTTTATAATATCAACCAATATCAATAAAATAAAAAGTTATGTTGTCGTATTACTCGAAAGATTCAGCGTTCGATTTGGAAATACGAAATAATTTATGAAAGTGACAATAGATGACGTTTAATCTAGTATTATTTGTTTTTAATTTGAACTAAGATGGGGTGTATGTGGTTCAACGCTATCTAATAAAGTTTAGGAAACTAACTTTCAGTAGCCACAATACTTCTTATTGCAAAATAAAATAATTTACAAAAGTAACGCTAGGTGGCCGACAGGAAAATACAATGCTAATTTTTGCCTTATTTGTAAGCTGACAAAGTCTGTTTTTATTTAAATGAGAAATACGTTACTATCAAGTTTTGATGAGCAGATTTTACTCTCCATATTTAATCTTATATGATAATCGATTCTTAAGGAGTAAACTCCAATAATAAACTATGCAAATATAAATTATTGTCTAGATGCATCAACCTTAAGAACTTGAATTTATTGTTTGTGTAAGGATGCCTTGTGATCTTGAGGTTGTAGTTGATAAAATAAGAAGTACAAAATGTAACGCGTAACGTAAAGTATTGCAAAATAACATTCCCTTGACCAACTTAGCCTTCTTTTTATTTATTTTCGTAGGGCCTGTTATTTTATTATACATAATACTAATTTTATAAAGCTTTCTATAGGAGAAATAATTTTCAAAATATCCAAATCGAATCCCATTGCGAACAATCATAGAAAGATTCAAATAATTTTTGAAGTGATAAGTCCTTAGGGGGGGGGGGGGTTACCGCTTCGTAACGTAACGCGTTACGGCGTCTGTCTTTCTCTCACGCATACAGCAGCGAAAGGTAGGCTCCTCCTCTCTCTCTTTAACTAAATGTTACTTTTATATGATAAAATAATGATACTAATAATGACCATATTCAAGCATTATACCTAAGAATAAAATATATTATATAATCAATAAAAAATATTAATAAATAACCTTTCGTTACATTATTACTTTAGCTTTTCTCAAGTTAAACAATTTCATTATTAAATAGTTCAATTCAGATCAGTTTAAGGTACCACTTTTGTCGATTGTTCCGAGACGCATATGTTCTTTTTTATTATTTAATTGACATAATTATAATTAATGCAAAAATTTACCGGTGTATTAATCGGTGTCCTTCCGCCGCGACCCGCTCTCGCCTCTCGCCTTCTCACGACTCAAGCACATCTCACCTATAACTATATAGTTATAGGTGAGATGTGCTTGTATATATGCTTAGTATGTAGTTACAAACCTATCTTGGATGATACCGACTCCAAAAATTACAATAATCGTTACTAGAATTAGATTAATTAATTAGATTGTATAAAAATACGCAATTATTTTTATACTTTTTAGTGCATATTATATCTATTGTTTTGGAATAGTGTTTTTGAAGTCGGTTGTTTTTTTGTTAAAATATTTTTATTTTTTGATTTTTACTTCAAATTTAAAGTACAATAACTAACAATTTATCTAAATATGTGTAGATATACAAAAATTTTCAATGCAGCAATGAACGTAATCGCTTTGCAATTTGATTACAGACAGTTAGATGTTCTGCCACAGAACGCACCCTTACTGTAAGTCGTTAAGGAGTCCCATTGTCATCATATTCGACTACGACAATTACTTGACCATAACTATGTTATGGTAGATGACTTAAATATCCGGATAGCATAAAAGATTCGGCCGAGTATCGTTAATTTGCTCCTAAGACTTGAATAGTTCCGTTACTTTGTTATGGATTCCGTAATCAGAACCATACCAAACTCTCACCAAACTATCTTTTAAGTATATACTTTCCAATAAAAAAAGAATCATCGAAATCGGTTCGCGCCATATTGAGTTATTCGTACATTTATCATCCACTTTGCTATACGTATGTATAGCAAATTTAAGACTTTTATGGTTTTCTCATGGATGCCATTGTTAGATCTGGACCATTACAATGGGACCACACGGGAAGAACCAGCTTTCAAATAAAAAAAGAATTATCAAAATCGGTTCACCCAATCGACAGAGTTGAGGTAACAAACATAAAAAAACATACCGACGAATTGAGAACCTCCTCCTTTTTTGAAGTTCATTAAAAACAAATTAACTGACTGAATTAACTTATACAAAACTCCAGCATTAGCATGTTATTCATTGTGTAATTTGCAACTCGGCTCTTTCACGGCGATGGGGCCCTGGTAGCGCTCTGCATAATTTCTTATAAAAACAATGTGGGGAAACGTTAATATTGTTAGGTAATAGTCGATAAATATTCATAGATTTTTACTTAAAATCTTTAAAATTTTATAGTATTTTAATCGTCTCTGCTAGCAAACGTTATATAAAATACTGGCTATTTAAAAAGTAAGCTTATAGTTATTTATGCATTTGTTGTGTAATATGGAGTATTAAATCACGAATGTTTTATCTGTGTTTATCTGTGATAAATAATAAAAAATAATATGGGTGATAATAGTATCACATGAGTGTTTTAATACCTAATTATCAACAGTTGCATACAAAACATTATCTACACCCATAATATGAATCCTCTTTAAAAGATTCTGAAACAGTTAGCTTACTGCTAACATTAAAAAAGCTAGTCCTAGTAACCATCACATCATCCGAACGAGTGTTGTAATTTTGTACTGAATTTCATTACAACACTCGTTTGGATGATGTAATGGTTATTAGGACATTGGCGGCCTTACAATTAAACTTAGTATAAAGTTATAACTGATGTTAAACAAAGAAAATGCAAAATGTTTACATTATCGTTGACAACACTGTCAATACAATGATAATTTTGAAGTTTTCCTAATGACAAGCTGGCTTATGCTTAGTTATAGCTTTGTGCCAATTTTATTTGTAAGGCCGTAAGTCTTTTAATGTTGGCAATAAGATAACTGTTTTAGAATCTTTAATAGAGGATTTAAAGCATGGGTGTAAATAAAAATATTTTATACACCTAAGACAGATACTATTACATCACTGTACACTTGAATACAATATAGAATATGAGATTAGATCTGCGTCGAGTCAAACTTCTACTTCGGGACAGTAATTAATTCGATTTCAGTGTTAAACTTGTACCAAGGCAGACATTTAATATGAGCAGTGAGAATGTGGCAAAGGATAGTATAGATTGATATAAATAGTTATATCAGCTAAACTAATTCAATATATTGATATATGAGAACTATAATTATGTACTCATATTTATCGATATACGAGGTTATCATTCTTCAGAATAACATATATCTTATTTCCATAGTAACTAATCAAAAAAAAAAACCCGGTGCTCTCCGGGAGTGTTGGCAGAAGTGAAAATTTGAACATTTAGTATTTCTTTTATGTTTGTTACCTCAAAACTTTCGACTGGGTGAACTGATTTTGATAATTATTTTTTTATTTGAAAGCTGGTGCTTGCCGTGTGGTTCCATTGTAATTTAGTCTGACAATGGTATCCATGAGAAAACCATAGAAGTCTTATATTTGCTATACATACGAAACGCAAAGTGGATGTTAAATTTAAGAATAATTACTCAATATCGCGCTATCCGATTTCGATGAATCTTTTTTTATTGGAAAGGATATACTTCAAAGATAATTTGGTGAGTGTTTGGTTAGATTCTGATTACGGAATCCATGACTAAGTAACGGAACTCTTCAATTATTAGGAGCAAATTTACGATACTCGGCCGAATCTTTTTTATGCCATAGTATATCTACACATATTGAGGAACTAAACAAAATTGATGTGGACATAGATCATAGATACATAAACTATGAGAAAAGGTTTGGAAAGAAAGAAACTAAGACAGAAAAAGGTAGACCTATTGTCGTCCAACTGATAAACAACTGGAAAAAAATTGAAATCTTGCAAAATAAAAAGAAGTTAAAAAACATTTATATTACAGAAGACTTTACAAAACGAGTTCTAGAAATACGGCGGTCGCTACAAAATAAACTAATGGAAGAAAGAGCTAAAGGCAACTATGCAATTATTAAATTTGATAAATTAATAGTGGAAGATAAAGAAAGTTTTGGTAAAAGGAAAAGGACCATGCCGTCACCCAATGAAAATGACCATTACAAGTCTCCTAATATCAAAAATAGCGAAAAACCAACGCCAAAAGTCAACAGGAAGAACGCATTTGATTTTATGAGGAATAGATCCAACTCTTTAACCATGGACAGACCAAATAATCAATAGCAACTAAAATCGGACAACCGAGATCTGACAAATATATTAAATTTTAGTAAAAATAAGGAAAACTGTAAAAATAACGCAATCTCAAGACCGCTGGTCCCCGTGGGGTTGACTATGGACCAAATCCCCCCTTCGGTAATCAAATACAACAAAACAACCTCAAAACTTCGAGACAACTATAAAGGTAATAATAAACAATTATATATTGGAACACTTAACGTCAGAACCCTTAAAAGCCAAACAATACTAGTAGAACTTACAGAAGCTCTGAGTGTAGTAAATTGCGATATTCTAGGACTGAGCGAGATTAAAAGAAAAGGTGAAGAAATTTTATAGTTGAAACAACTTATGCTATATTACTATAGAGAAGATACACGAAAAAATGGAGTTGGGTTCCTGATAAATAAGAAATGGAAACAAAATATAGTAGAATTCAGATCATACTCTGACAGGATCGCTCTGGTCAAATTGCAGTTCTCCAACCAGCAAACAATTAATATACTTCAAATTTATATGCCTACGAGTGACTATGAAGACGCAGAAATAATTAATATTTACAACAAATTAAGTACAATACTGGAACAAGCAGATAGCAGAACATTTATAATACAAGGAGACTTCAACAGTAAAATAGGCAAACAACAAATGGAAGAAGAAAGAAAACAAATAGGTGAACATGGATTGGGTAACAGAAATCAGAGAGGACAAATGCTGTTAGATTTTTGTAGATCAAACAACCTCAAAGTAATGAATACCTTTTTCAAAAAACGAAATATCAGGAAATGGACTTGGATATCACCAGACTCAAAAAGTAAAAATGAAATAGATTTCTTCCTCTGCAAGTGTAAAACTGCTTTTGAAGATGTTGATGTGGTAAATAACCTGAATTTCTTTTCGGACCACCGAATGTTACGTTGTAAGATAACACCAAAGAAAGCAATAAACAGGAAAATACCATCTCCATATACATAAGCATACAGTATTGCAAATAATGAGGAGTATAACAAAAGATTAGAAAAATATATATCACAAATATAAACAAAAGATAATATACAAATGTACTATGATGAAATTGAGGAAAGCATAAAGAAAGCAGAAAAAATAATCTTCCTGATAACAAGTCAAATCAAAATGAGTTTTCTTATAAATTTAAAGAACTCATAGAAAAAAGAGCAAAACTAAACTTGAAAAGCAACAGAACAGAAGAAGAAAAAACACAACTAAAAGAAACTAACAAAACGGTCAAAAAACTTATTAGGAAGGAAAAGAGACAAACAAAAACTAATATTATTATAGAAACATTAAATATACCAGGATCAACTAAAACAATAAAACAAAGATTGTCACCTGGAAAGAAATGGATAGCTGGGCTTCAAAACACGTCAAAAACAACAACAGAAAAAAATAGAAAAGAAATACTCAATGTTGCAACAAGCTTCTACCAAAATCTATACACGAGTACAATTATGAAAGACCAAGATGATATTATGAAGGACTACCATGGCAATGAAAATGGCGATGAAATATCAAGTATCATGAGAAAAGAAGTAGAAAGTGCGCTGAATTCACTAGACATAAACAAAGTACCAGGACCGGATAATATTAGCTCAAGAAGCTTAAAGGTGGGAAAACATGTTATATTGGATGTCGTAACAGAACTCTTCAATAAAATTCTCGAAGAAGAGAAGATACCAACCCAGTGGACAACAACAGAAATCTCTCTTATACATAAAAAGGGTAGTTTCAATAACATCAATAACTACAGGCCCATAAGTATGATTACCAACCTATACAAAACCTTCTCAAAGATTTTAACAAAACGTATAAACACCTATCTAGACATACAACAGCCACCAGAACAAGCTGGATTCCGAAGCTCATACTCGACAAGTGATCACCTGCAATGTATTCAACAAATAATAGAAAAAGCTAAGGAGTACCAACAAACTATCTACATAGCATTCATAGACTTTAATAAGGCCTTTGACTCTGTAGAGCACGGTGCAGTATGGAATGCGTTGAAGGCGGATGGAATGCCAAATAAATACATAAGGATTATACAAAATATTTATCAGAACAGCACGGCACTGATTAAGCTGTAAACTAAAGGTGATATATTCAGAATCCAAAGAGGTGTCAAACAGGGTGATCCAATGTCCCCTAAACTATTCAACTCAGTACTACAGCAAATATTTTTTCGACTCAAAGATAAATGGGAAAACTTAGGAATTAACATAAGTGGTCAAAACCTTACCAATCTAAGATTTGCTGATGACATAGTTATTTTCTCAAAAACACCTAAAGACTTACAGACAATGTTAGAAGATCTAAAAGAAGAAAGCAAGAAAGTTGGACTCATAATGAACATGGAAAAACCCAAGGTAATGAAAAACGTGGAAGAACATATGAATTTAAAGATAGATGATTATACATTAGAAGACGTATATGAATACACATACCTCGGTCAAACAGTAACATTTAAGGGTTGACAAGACATAGAGATGATACAACTAGGATGGAATAAATTTTGGGCACTGAAACATATACTAAAAAACAAAGCCATTCCTTTCAGCTTAAAATCAAAAACATTTAACAGCTGTATCGCTCCCTCGCTAACATATGGCTGCCAAACCTGGGCGCTCAATAAACACCAAGCGAAAAGACTAAAAGTGACGCAAAGAAATATGGAAAGAAACTTATTATGTATTAGACTAAAAGACAAAATAACAAAGAATGAAATACGGAAAAAAAGTAAACTTAAAGACATAAAACGAATCGCAAAAACTGCAAAATGGAATTGGGCAGGCCATATATCAAGGACCAGTAACGAAAGATGGAGCAGTATAGCAACAAACTGGTACCCATTAGAAGCCAAAAGAAGAAGAGGTAGACCTGGTACTAGATGGAGAGACAACCTAGTAAATTACGAAGGAGTGATGTCGCGCACAACATACAATAAGGACCAATGGAAAAAGAAGGGGGAGGCCTTTGCCCAGCAGTGGGATGATATATAAAAAATATTGTAAATAAATTAGTAATAGTTTTAATATTGTAATAGGCTTTAATAAATAAATATCTACACATATTTAAAAACAACCGACTTCAAAAATCCTATTCCATAACAATAGATATAATGTGTACTAAAAAGTATAAAAATAATTCCGTATTTTTCTACAATCTCACCTACATAGTTATGTATGTAATGCAATAATCGTAACTAGAATTAGATTAATTAATTAGATTGTATAAAAATACACAATTATTTTTATACTTTTTAGTGCATATTATATCTATTGTTTTGGAATAGTGTTTTTGAATTCTGTTCTTTTTTTTAATGTTTTGGAATAGTAACGGAATAATTTTGCAAGAATTTCTTTATTTATCAGTATAAAACTAAAGTTATGTGGTTAAATACAATATTCATTTATTGCGCCATCGTACATAAAATGACAATTTATATTACATAAAAAAATTATCAGAAATATTATAATTATTTTATTTTGAAAAGTTTATCTCTCAGAAAAATTACCTTTAATCCATAATTTCAATGAATGTCTTATAAATTTTCGATCAGGTCCTGACGCAAGTTTAACATTTTATACCTATTTCAAGAAAAGTGCCCAACGCCGCTAAAGAAGTTTTCCTTTCAATAATAATATTGCTTACACATGGTAGCCTTTCTATACAATTAATAAGTTTAATATAGTCATGGATTTGTCTTTATGATCAGATCTTAGTGTGTGTGTTTAATTAGTTCTCCGTCAAGCCCAATATAACATATGAACTGAGGGGTGGCTCCAATCATTCGTGCATCATTGATCAAATAATTCCCACAATTAGTTATTAAGGGCTCAGATTCTGGTGGCCTGGTAGAGTATTAAAAAAAGTCGCAAAAACAAAATTACTCTGCTTTGAAAGTCAATCAATATAACGTCTGTTATATATAACAATAAAATCTGTATATTATCTCTAAATTTTTTTAGACCTTAAATAGATATCATTACTCAAAGTAGTTATAAAATAAAACCTTTAAAAACTATAAAAAAATATATTATCTTCTGTTACAGTGTTTTTTTTAATTAAAATACTTTTCAATATCTATATATTTTGTTACAGTAACTTTTTCAAAAGCATTTGTAAATTGAAGGCACAATTTCATATGTCGTATGTATCGTTTCGAAGTGATCTTGGTTAAAATATAAGACCAACGTAATGAGAATATTGTACTTTGATCCGTCGATCGATGAGAATGTCTTGAAGTGACTGAAAATCATGATTTCCTTTGCACTTACAGATACATACATTCGGAGTTAATACAAAGCGGAGTTATACATTGAATAATGCTCTGAACATTACTAACCCAAAGGAATGTTTCCCATTTAGTATTAAAATGTTCGAAAAAGAGATTTTCTTCTAATTTACCTAAGATTACCTTCGAGACATCTGAAATGTCTATGACTTAAGAATATGTCCCTCGAGCGCGTCGTTGATCACGCGAACAATGATCGCGTGTTTGCGTGCTTCCTGATTTTATTGCGTGCGCGGTTTTCACTTCAAATCCACCGGGGGCTTTCTTGAGAGCTCAATAAAGAATACACGCGAATATAAGAGACATAAATTGCAAGAAGCACTCCTTAAGGGACGCTTAGAAGATTATAACATTCACTGAGACATAAGTAAGTCGGCTACTTTCGTATACACTCGCGAATAAATTCACCGTTTAAGTGTTCATTTAAAAATTTAGTAGATAATTATTTACTTATGTCAAAATTCTATTATTTACTATTTTTATGTATGAATAGAATAAGATAGAATTATATTTATCTTAGATAATTTACCTTTACCAGTGGGAGGCTCCCTTGCACAGGATGCCTGCTAGATTATTTTTGCCGTGAAGCAGTAATGTATAAACATTACTGTGTTTTGGTCTAAAAAGCGCGCGAGGTTGGGAAATTACTGGGCAAATGAGACCTAGCATCTTATATCTCAATGTGACGAGCGCAGTTGTAGTGCCGCTCAGAATGTTTGGGGTTTTTCAAGATGCCTGAGTGGCACTCCATTGTAATGGGCAGGGCGTATCAATTACCATCAGCAGAACGGCCAGCTCGTCTCGTCCCTTATTGTCATAAAAAAAATATGCGTCTAGATAGAGCCTCTTGCTCCTAGACAACCGATGAAAACAGGGCAGGTCTATTACTTTAGTGTGCTAAACAAGGTACGTCTTATACTCGTGATTTGTGTGTCACTTCGTGTGAGTGTGCATTGCTCAAAATAGAGGCTAGCTGTCAACCTCAATTTTTCGTACTGCATTAACACTTGGAAAACGTCATGAAGCTACATCAGTTCGTAAAGGGGCATTGGCATGGGGGGAAGAACTGATACGAAAATCCCAGCCCAACTTTTAAATTATAATATTTATAACATAATTTGAAATTAGTATATTAAAAACTTCATTTAAACGGTTATAATGAATATGCACAAAAACGCAATATTATCATGATAACGGAGCCGGAGAGAAAATGAAATTGATTATCCCAGTCTTAACAGCCATACTACAATTAATTATTGTTCAACGAATAAGCAATGTTTAACTGTAATGCGATATAATTAATAATTTGGATGATAAATAATAATTAAACTATTTAATGACACGCAGTGAGGGTGCAGTGAAAGATGTGGGTATGATAAGGTTGCGTTACTTGTAGTTCAAGCAATATTTCTGCCGTGAAGCAGTAATGTGTAAACTATTCGGACTATAACTAACTATATTGTGATTCGGTCTGAAGACCGAAACAACAAAATATTCACTGAAACTGTGAAATTACTGGGCAAATGAGACTTGACATATTATTTCTCAAGGTGACGAGCGCAGTTGTAGTGCCGCTCAGAATTTTCGGGGTTTTTCAAGAATTTGAAAGAGATTTGAAAAAATAGTTTGTTGCGCCCATTCTTCTCAGGTCTAAGGCATTCGTTTTGGAATGGGTGATAGTTTTGGACTTTCAATAAGTGGTCACATCCTATTTTGAATAAAAATATTTGAATTTGAGTCCTGAGCGGCACTGCATTATAATAAGAGGGAGTATCAATCACCATCACGTCCTGCTCGGCTCTACCCTTATTTTCATAAAAAAAACAACTGGCAGTAACGTACAAGCGTTGGAAGGATTAGATGCACAGAATCACCGGTACACACCGGTGCACAGGTCATCAGTAAACAGTGCATCAGACACGTAGATTTTATTAAACATCAACAAAGCCATCGAATAGAAAAATAATTAAACTTAGCTATAAATAACAACTTAGTAACCACATGAACCCTGAAAAATGTGAGTGGGGTTTGACCTTGGGTGATTGACCTATCAAAGTCAAAGTCAAAGTTTTTATTTGCATAAACATGTTAGATTGATGTTACATAAATATTATAAAGTACATGTTTGCCACACTTATGACGTGCACATTTTACAAAATACATTTCTTAATCATTAGTTACAATTATATCAATTTAACAAAATATTAATAGCAGTGTTATTTATTATATCAAATTATTTTAAAAAAATGTCAAGTTTTTAATTGAAAATATTCGTCTAATAAATATAAGCAGGTTTTAATAAGATATATTTTCAATTTAGATTACAAATTCCTATTTGACGATACCTCTCTTATTATCTTTTGGATGTGATTATAGATTTTTATGCACATACAAAATTTATATCAATAGTATTTGATAAAAATGAATTTCAAACCGAACAGCTTTGTAATTGTAACGGTTGAAATTACTGTTCTTAATTTTCAAATAATGCATCAAAAGTAATGTGAGTAATGTAAAATGACTTATCTCGCTTTTAACATCGGAGAATTGGACGTAATTTCAGTAAAACGTTCCAAACCACAATCATGTCGAAATTGAGTTAAGAACACAAAACTGGTCACGTGATTCATATTAACAGACTGAAAAAAAATAGCAGCCCTCTAAAGTCACTCTTTAAATAAAATCATAACTTAGTAGCCCAACCCACATGTACGGTATACACTAATATTTATTAAACTTTAAACACGAATTCCTGAAAATGTGATGTTTGTGGCTTGGAACGTTTTTCAGGAACTATGTCAATTCGAATAATGAATAATTGTAATTCTTAGATGAAAGAGTGATTATCTTTTGATAATTAAATAGTTAATCTAGTACATTTAGATCTTATTTGAGCAGTTAACACAATTAAGTTCTGATGTTAGTTCAGACAGTAAGTCGGTTAACAGTAAACTGCTCTGTGGTAAATTTGTTTGTGCCAAGACATTAAAATTGTAGAAAAATGTTTTAATTTGAATAATGAATAGCATTTTCGTTTTGAAAAGTTTAATTACGTTATTGATACAACATCAAACACAGTTAATTTAAATATTAGAACAGCTGTTATTTATAGAAGCAGACAACGGCCATGTGAACTATATAGTGAGATATCACTGTATACATATATATAATAATGATGTATCTTTTCTCGTGTGTGTGAAAAAATACTCTAAATTATTTAAGAAACTATGTACAATTGCTAAGTAAATACATATTATTAGGGAAATAATTAAAAATGCATCAAATAAAATAAAATGACTTGGAAAGTCATTAACTGGGAATCTGAAAGAGCGAAAAACTGCAATTTTGAAAAAAAATATTTACCCCAAATGATTATTCGCGTATTTAATTAACGATTAGCGATTAACACGTATAAGTTACTTCATAATATAAGAAAATGGCTTTACTCTGGGATGCTTGACTACGGATTCAGATGTTGTATACATTATAAAATATTCCTGAATTTGTTTGAGGCCTGGTAGGAATCACAGAATGCACTTGGTATCGTCTGTGATTTATCTAAGGCCTTCGATTGTGTTCATCATATCAATGCTGGTCCGGAAGCTATGTCACTTTGGTATAAATAAATCTGCGCTCGATCTTCTGATGTAAATGATGCAAAGTTTTATATGACGAAATTAACAATGCTCTGTCTTACATAATGTACTGATCTTAGCGCCAATTACTTATTGTTAAATACTCATGAAACTAAATAAATAAAATTTACCGCGTCAAATGTCAAAAATATAGATGCGAATATTTTATCAAACGGAGAGGTGGTAAAACCGGTGGAATCTCCTACATTTCTTGGCATTACTCTTGATTCCAAATTGCAATGGGGCACACATATTTAAGGATAGGCTTAGTTCTATAGCATATGCGGTTAAAAAAATTAGATAGTTAACTGATATAGATACGGCGCGACTAGTATTCTTTAGTTATTTTCATAGTTTTATGTCCTATGGTATATTGTAATGGGGCAGTACAGCCAATATTAATACCACCTTTGTGCTGCAGAAGAGCGCTATTCGCGCTATTTATAACATAGGGTCTAAATAATCATGATGAGAAAAATTTAAAGAAATAAACATTTGACTGTTGCATCTCAATATATTCTTGAAAATGCTCTATAACCACATTAAGGAATTTGCTAGAAACTGTAACAATCATAATGTTAACATTTATGTGAGAAGCGTTATTATAATATAAACTAGCTTCTGCCCGCGACTTCGTCCGCGTGGAACTCGTTTATATCGTCGCTCTTAACAACAATGATACGACTCACTTGACAGACTCTAGCAGGCAGATTAATGAATAAGGTTTATTCGTTTAGTCTTATTTATGTCGCTATTTTCGCTATGGTGGTAGAATTGCACTGAAGTTTACCAAGAAAGTGATATTACAAATTACAATGCATTATTGTAAATGCATGATATTATTGTTGTTTAAACAACAATATTGTTATTGTTGTTGCATTAGCTATAGTACTTCCTAATACACTACATTAGTGGTTCTGCCTTGAGGTGCTAATATGACCAAACGAGCTGTCTGTGTGAGAAGCAGTCCGCCCTTAGGTCAATCCCTGCCATTTTAACGACTGACCCTGTGCTTTATTAATGGTCATTGCAAAACAGACCTTAAGGGGGAACTGCAACCTTTTAAATTCAAACGGGTAGTCAGATGGTATTAAAGGTATGCGTGGTATATATACATGGATTCACCTCTAGTGTAACCAGTAATGACAGTGGCCTCTACCATTGTTTTGTAACGCTTTGTGCTGCGTTGCTTTGTTTTGGGATATTGCACAATAGTGTTTCAGTATGATTAAGATTTAATAAGTCTGTAAGTAAAGAAAGTAATTCAAGTGGCAGCCTGAAAGCCGTCTGAGCAGTTTTGCCTCCCTCCAGTAGTGTGGTAGTGATTCCTGATGACGCGACAGCCAAAGCGATACCCCGGTTATTTTTTACTTTTGCTAATATTAAATTTATAAGAAAAGTTTTTCCAGTGCCACCAGGAGCATCTAAGAAAAAAATTACCCCAATCTTTCTTTCAATGCTGGCTAGAATTTGTTGATAAACATTTGCCTGTTCGTCTGTCAATAATTCCTCGTGATGCGATACTACCTCTCCCAGGGCGCAAGGGTCATAATTTGTCTCTCATAGATATTCGCGATTATCCAGGTTTACTGCGGATCTAATTGGTTTAGGTAAACCGAATTGATCCAAATGTTTTCCAGCTTGTGCTAAAACTACATCTTCGATCAATATCAAGCATCTGTTAAACACCTCATTCATGAATAACTCCGCACCATTTTGCAATTCTCTTTCAAGGTGCCGTTTAATGTCGTCCCAAAAACTTTCCCTATATTTTTCCCAAAGGCTTAAGGGATCAGTAAGTTGACAAAAACCTATCATTATTGTGAACAGTTCGCGCAGCTTGAAAGGAGAATCGCACAATGCAGCTTTTTCTAATTTGTGTCCCAATGTTTATCGTCCTCTAGCAGCCCAAGGGTGTTACACGCTAAGTGAAATGTTGGATGGAGGATACCGTTGACAGTTTTTGAATATTCGAAGGATGTCGGCCCTCTAACCTCAAGTAGTAATAAGCGTAGGTGGTAGCACTCGGTGTTATTTGGATGTGTACCGAGAAAAACAGCAAAAAAAAAACACGTTTGTTTTATGGAAGCCACCTTAAATATTAATTTTATTCTGTTTTTAGTATTTATTGTTATAGCGGCAAAAGGATCTGTGAAAATTTCAACTTTCTATCTATCACCGTTCATGAGCCTGGTGACGGACAATCAGATAGACAGACAGACAGATAGGCAGACGGACGGACAGCGGTTTCTTAGTAATACTGTCCCGTTTTTGCCCTTTGGGTACGGAACCCTAAAAAAATTGAGGTGGGTACTATACCATACATTTATTAATTATTTATTTATTTAAGATGTACCAACAATAGCTCAACTTAACATTAACAATTGATTTGAACTTACATACTTATTCTAGGTTGGTTATTATAATTAGGTATTAGGTATTAGTTCATTTTAATTATGAAAAAATTAAATAACTTAGTAATAAATCATAATTCTAGAAACTATACAATGTAAATAATTATAAAGTCTTAAGTGTGGAATAACAAAAAATAAAAGTAAGAATTAATAGGTCATTAACAATCTACTACAAACTATTATCTACCGTGGTCATTATTTTTTCTAAAACTTTATTATAACTTATTTCTAAATAACTTAATGTAAACATGTAACCAAATGTCAAAAAAATCTATTTAACCCCCTATTTTTATAGCTCAAAAAAAGAGTTTCCCCATTCCCACTTTGAACCCCTATTCAGCTTCTGCCTGCGACTCCGTCCGCGTGGGTCACGTTTAAATATTGTAGCGCCATACAAACCTCCACACCCCCCATTTCATCCCCTTAGGGGATGATTTCCGGGATAAAAACTATCCTTTGTCCTTCCCCGGGTTTCAAGCTATCTTTATACCAAATTTTATCTAAATTGGTTCATACAAACTTTGCACCCCTTTTTAACCCCTTAAGGGGTGAATTTTTTCAAAACGCTGAAAGTCATTATGTTGTATTGTAATAAGGAGTCCATACGCAAAATTTCAAGTCTCTTACTTATAATTTTACTCCATCCCCATACAAACTTTGCACCCCTTTTTAACCCTTTTAGGGATGAATTTTAAAAAATCCCTTCTTAGTGGATACATGCGTTATGTAAGCTTGGGCTGGGCGTTGATTTAAGTGAGTGAATCAGTCAGTCAGTCAGGACTTTCACGTTTATATATATAGATTTTCTAAATAATACCACAGACACAAATCACCAATACATCAATCAGGTTTTACAAAATAACATATTCTACTACACCAACTAAAACTATTCCACATAAAAAATAATATAATAAGTTAATCACATTTAATGTAATCAATTTTTGGCATTTTATTGCTTATTTATACTGTTATAAAATATGTTGTCTCAAAAAACTGTTATAAATATTGTATCAGAAAATATTGTCTCAAAAAACTGCTCATTGAGTATATCTAAAACTAATTAGATTTAATTTGAACCATGCGGGAGGATTTGAAACCACGCCTTTTGAGTTACAAACCAGCACTCTTACCAACTAAGTCGTCTACAAATTGTGGTACAAATAAAATCTGTATAGTTATTCACAGAAGTGAGAATTGTGAAATGACTAGGTTCCAATCTGAAAAACTCAGTAATGTTAATCGAAATAGCATGTATAGTACTGTTAATCTTTTTATGTGTTATACAAGACAAAATGACCACAGAAACATCTCTTTTAATATTTACTTCCAGAAATAAAATTTTAAAACGAAATTTATGAACGATGCGACGACCATGAGTGCGAGTGCTCTTCCAACTGAGCTAACCGTTTGAGTGACGTATCGTCATAAAATCTTGTATGCTCTGTTCAACTCTCAGGTTGTGGCTTCATCTAGAGGATCTACTTTATAGTTGATAACCTGCTCAACCCTAATATTTGCATATAAGGAAATTGACTTAAGATGTCGCTCTTGCAAATCTTAACAATTCGGTATGTTTTTAAAGTGATAACCCTCACTTCTGGGATTAATACACGGATATTTTTTTTAAAACAAAATTGTATGAACGATGCGGGACTCAAACCCACGACCTTTCGCGATCCGTGCGAGTGCTCTTCAGACTGAGCATTAAAAACTTTATAACAAATCATCTATAAACTTTCCGTATCTTAATCTTACTTCTCCATTTATAGCTAATAACGACCCATGGGTATTCTATTTATTCTGTTTTAAGTTTAATGTTTAGATTAAATTACCCAAAAGTCGGAGCTTACAGGCCCTTTGAATTTGATTATAAAATTATACCTTGTTTTCGATAAATCTGTGAGGAATTATTAGGGAAAATCATTTGCGTTTTGTATTTCTACATTAATTTTCGTTAGAAAGGTTAATTTTAATCATTATTATTATATTATTTAAAGTTTAATTTATGAATTATTGTCTCTTTCATAGACTTTAAATAAATTAATGTACTAATTTGGCATAGAAGACATTATAGTAATCACCTAATGAAATTAAAAAGTAAACTCTCTTTTTTTTATAAGGAGAGTTTTTGGTAAACGCTCTGAGTCAGATAAAATAATATTTGTAAAATGAAAAAATACTTTTTTTTTTATTAACTTCAACTCAAACTTTGGTGGTAGTTCGTACGGAATGTTTTAGGAAATCCAAATTATCATCTAAACTGAAGAAGTTTCAACAAAGACCATTCTTGGTTATTGAAGATGGTGTTATTAAGGGGCTTCACTACCGCCTCAAGAATGGTATCTTGATATATTTGTGCCGATGTTTAGATACCTTTTTTACAAAAGTTTGGCTTGGAACTCCTTCATAGCGCAATACCGAACTAAACCATCATTGAAGTAGTGCCCAAGTTGCACTCTATCGACTAATTGGGAATCATCCTTAGAGCTTTGAACATAAATACGGTCATTTTGTTTTTTAAAATGTAGCTCAATTGTAAAAAAAAACTCTTATACATAAACAATTTTTTTCTGTGACTTCCCTTTGCGTACTGCTTCAGTAGCTGTTTCGATTTTACCACCCTATTCCTTTTTAAATTATCAGCTATGAAATGACCAGTCCTAAGTCATCTTTGAAAATACCCGAATTCTTTCGAGGTGCTATCTTCATCTCCCGCAGATAAAAGCTTTTGCATTCAGACAGGGTTTTTTCGATTTCTTTCCCTTACTGCTTTGACCACCTCTTTTGCACGAACACTTGTTTGACGGCCAGATCTTTTTCTGTCACAATCAGAGGTCTCATTGTACCTATTAATAGCCCAGTACTCAAATATTTTACTAATACCAAGCGTATGTAGAGTTTTAATAATTGCATTTGGCTCCATACCTACTTTGTGTAATGCAATCACAGCGATTCGGTTCTCTCTATCACCCCACTCCATTTTAATAACGCTAAAATATTGTGCAATATATTGCACCAAAATAAGAAAACTCAATGAAAAATCATATAAAAATGACAGATTCCAAATTCAAATGTTATATTTTGTTTATTTTTAATTGTAACAGTATTTATAGCCAGACCAAGTATATGCTATTATATTCAATGTACCAATGAGCACTAATTTACATCAACAAGCCTACAAGTTTCCATGATTTGACATTATTGTAATTTGTACCCCCATTATGTGGCATATAGATGGTTAAGGTTTTTGTACAAAAAGTCGAATGTATAAATTCTATACTTTTCAGTACAGTTGTTTTAACTTAACAATAAAGTCAGCTGGTAGCAAAATATTTCGAAAAGTATATAAATCAGCCAACAAGATAACACTTGATTACGGTGATTGCCAAGGACATTAAAACCTCTAAAGGCATACAAATATGATTCTAATTACATGCCCATTATATTACAGCTAAATAATACCAATCAATCGTGTCTGTGTAACCGCAGCCATTGGTTGGCTCAAAAGCAGACAACACGGTATGCTCGCTACAGTAAACCTATCAACTCTATGATTGCAAATTCCATTACATAATATTATCAAAGCGAGTTACGTCTGGATTGTTGCATAAATCATTGATTGGCAATCTGTACTCCAAGTCTATATAACACAATTTGGAAAAGAGTAACCATTGGAATGCCATTGAGTGTCAAGATGCCACGCACACAAGCATCTAATAGTTGTAATAAATAGCTATATTTTTGTTAGGTAGCGCCGAATCAACAACCAATCCTTAATCTAAGCAATACACTTATAAATTCATTGTAAGTGTAGAACAAGCGCTCAATGAGCCACCTTTTAATTTTATAACATTTGAATTTGACACGCTTGTGATGTTGTTCGGGAGTTTATTATAAACCCGAGGGCTCATAGCGTGTATTGTGCGGGAAGCCTTTTCCAGGCTATACGGGACTGCATTCAGGTGATTCGCCGCAGGTGCTCTTTGCTGGTGCCTCTTTTCTTATACAGGTGTAAGTTAGCTCGGGCGTAATATCCTATCTGTAGTATTAGGAAGCTTGCTATTGTCAATATGTTTAATAACACGAAGATAGGTCTTATGCATTGGTCCCACGGTGTACCAGCTAGTAAATGGCATAAAAGGAATAAAACGCATTTGTTTCCTCAAAATTACTACCGCCTTGGAAACAAATGGCGCTCTGAGAGAGAAGAAGCGGCGCAAGAAACTCGCCCCGCATTTTTTATTGCCCTTTTTTAATTTAATATACAATATTGTTCTGTTATTGCTATTAGCTACCTCTGCTATAAGAGTATGCGAATAGCTCGCCTTTGTAGGCGACAATCTTTTAATAAATAATGCCTTTTATTTTCTTTGAACAACAATCAGTAATTTTGAAAAGGATATTTATCTTACTAGAAATGGAAAAATACTAAAATTTCAAAACTATTTCCAAAACATACAATTCGTATTAATGAGGCTTTTATGATTGTAGTTTATCGTAAACAAAATTTTCGTACAGAAAACGATAAAAAATAAAATATTATTTCGGAGATTCTCAATAACTAGCTTCTTTTTATGGCCGCTTTCAATAACGTATCTCTAGCTAGTGATACATTGCTATCACCGTTTAATGACAAGATCTTATCTATCCATAGTTATGTCAAATATTGTAATAGTCCAATGCTTTTTGTCGATAGGTTATTGAAATAGTAAGTAAGTGTAAAATAATAGATTTGTTTACCTCTAGTAAGTTAAACTAAGGATAGATAGGTTATTGAAAACGGCCGTAAGTCGATGCGAGAAACAGATAACTCTCAGTTTTATTATGATGGCATAAACAAACGACCGCAAAATTGATATAAGACACCAGATAAACATCATTCGGACATCTCGAGTAACGAGTCAAGTGGTACATAGACTCGAGTGTCCCAAGTAAACATCGATCCTTGCCACTATTTATTTTGCCTGAGTATCCTAAATCTTTGGTAACAGAGTAGACGAGGGTTTCAATTGACACATTTTATGTAAGAAAATATGATGAGGTAAGTGATACTTGGGTACCTGTGTACTTCTGTTTTTAGATTGTTTAGATATGTAATACAAGCTGACCTGACAGACGTCGTTCTGTACTTAATAACAAAGCAATCTGTTTTGGTTTTCAGTGAAACCTTTGCGAAATCCTATTTAGATCCTCCAAAATGATATTTTACATTTTCGCTGACAGGCGAAGCTACAAAGCTGGAAGCAATCACAGAAATGATAATTTGTACGTTAAGGTCTAGCACATGAAGGGCTTTGAAAGGGTTTGTGTTCTCATTTTATAGCGCGGCTGCATCATATAAGCTTTGTGATTCGATTTTAGAATTGTAAAAACGTCCGAACGTACGTACATTTCCTACTGCCATATAAAATAAATGAGATATTGCCGTTTTAAGAGTTCGGTTCATTTTATTTCCAAACTGTAAAAATAGAACCATGCGCGCAGAACTTTTTGTGAACTTTATGAAATGCGTGCATCAAGAAACCTATTTTCACTTACTGATACTTGGGTACCTGTGTACTTCTGTTTTTAGATTGTTTAGATATGTAATACAAGCTGACCTGACAGACGTCGCTCTGTACTTAATAAGTAAAATACTGTTTTTTATGAATTTGTCAATAATATTTCATAACTTTATTTATTTATTTATTCATTGTCCACCAACACAGAATACACATGTCAATTCATAAGATTGTAACATAAAGTTCAAAAATCGTGTTCCTGTAATTACAGGTGAACACATCATGCACATAAACATACAAACAATTTAGTTTTTAATTATATAAAAGTAAATTGAAGTCCTATAACGACCTATACATACAATAACCTATACATGTCAAAACAATATAAAAAGATAAATTAATTCCACAAATCATTTCAAGCTACAATACAGTCACTTCAATATAATTACTATCACTAAAATACAATATACAATATATTTTGTCAATGAGTTTTTTATTATAAATTAGGTCATTACATTTTAATAATCAGAGTGTCAGGTTTCTCTTGAATTGTGCTACTGTATCTCCAAAAACACCTATAGGTCGCTTGTTTGAAATTATAATGTTGTATTGACGCAACAGCCTATTCAGTGGGGAGTTATATTCGAGATTAGAGTTTGCTCGATCAGATACAAACGGTTTATATTTTGTCAGTTGAGGTGCTCTAGTTGGCATGTGAATATTTATCTTGCTTAATAGCTGCAGGTAATCCAACATCCCATTAATGATTTTATAGAAAAATATCTGTTCATGGATTTGCCTACGATCCTCCAAGGATATCATTTTATAATTTGCTAGGCTGCTACTATAGCTGTCGAGATGTCTCGTATTTAGGCGAAAGCTATATGCTTTTGAATTCAATGCTTTTGCTCCAAACATTTTGAATTTTCGGATAAAAAAATATCACAAGTTACAAGGTCGTCTAGGTGCGTCATCAGTTCTATATTTTTGGAACTTCAAAAACATATTCATTACCATAGCGGGATATGGAGATTCGTAGTCGTGATATAGGATTTGCGCTAACTTTTCCAAAATTTCTCAGCAAGAGCGTATTTAAATACCAATTTGCAGTAGCTATCCTATAATTTTCAAGCCTTACTACAGAGTACTGATTTGCCGAAAAAAGAAAATGAACAAGTTCCGATGTTATTAATATATATTTAACTTAAGCTATTTCACTTAAATCTATTTAATTAAATTATCTTTCCTTATTTGCTTAATTGAATAGAGAATTTAGAATGGCAGCCTTGGGGGAGAAACTCCCAAGAGAAAAGCTGCAAATGCTCTGGAACGATGACATAAAGCGGGTGGAAGGCAAATCTGGGTGCAATTAACTCAAGATACATGGCGCTTACTTAATGAGGTCTACACTATTAAAACGGCTAATAAGATTAAAAAGAAGTGCATTGTAAAAAACTTTTTATTTTTCAATAAATTTTCGATCAAATTGGTATTATTCCCATATCAACCATAGTTCAAATACAATAAAAAAAGTGAATATTTGAACCAGTAAAACGCTCGTTCACTCAGTCCACTTACAAAGTCCTAAGCTTAACAAACAGTACGATCAAACAAGCGCTTCGCAAGTAACAATGTTGGTCTCGACCGCGTTCTCGGTCACTCAATCTGCACCAACACTAAGCCAGGCTTACGTCTTCCTTGTTACTTTTTGTCTATTTTCAGAGTCGAAAGTATTTACTCTTGGTATCATCAAGAAAAAACTGAGATATCTAACAAAATACTTTGAATTTACTTTTAAAATTTTCTTTATTTGGATGATTGGGATTAACTTGATGGTAGGTTGACCTGCCAATTAGATCAATCATCATCATCGTCATAATAAATACCGTCTTTAATTTATGAATTAAAGTAAAATTTATTTTCTATGGAATAATAATGCAAGTTCCGCAGATTTGCCAAGCCAAATCTATCAATTATGAGTAATGAATATTCATATGAAAACCATATTTTGGTTCCATTGTACATGCTTAATTTTTGTTCTGTCTTGTAGTAGGTATATAGTTATGTTACCTTGCATTTAGATATTAATTATTGATAAGACCAACTACCGTACTTAGGAATAGAATGAAAATCATACTCTCATACCCCTTTTAAAATACATTTAGTACTATTGCTTCTAATTATAAATTAATAATACTTTATGAAAACACTTCATCTACAAACTGAAGGCCATTCTTTAATCGTCTAACTAAACTGTAGTCGCCTTTCCTCAAAATAGTCTTAAAACTATCTTCAAATATTTATCATTATTCTACAATAATAATAAATATTTGAATTAGCTTATAATACAAATAATATATGTTTCTTATTTATTAACAGTTCATCTTTTTATATTTTATTTTACTTTTAGAGCTTTCTTAGAAATGCCACCACTTCAACTTCAGTCGTAATGGTTACTATAACATAAATGACTTTCTTAATGATACCACAGATTGGGGATGGAGCGACCGCCCTCAGGCTATTACATTAAAAGTTAATTGTACAATATTACTTTGTAAACATATTTTTTTTGATGAAAAAAAGCCCGCTTAGTTTGTTGCGCCCATTCTTCTCAGGTCTGAGGCATTCGTTTTGGAATGAATAGTTTTTGACTTTCAATAAGTGATGTTACATCTTATTTTGAATTAAAATATTTGAATTTTTCATACAAATCGCGAGTGTAAGATTAATATTGTCACACACACTAAGCCAAAATATTTGCCTAAAATAATATCTTTGTAAATAAAGAAACTTGTGTATGATAATAGCATTTGCATGAAGTTGTATTGACAAATTTGTAAATCGAATATCTTGTTGACAAAGCAATCTGTTTTGGTTTTCAGTGAAACCTTTGCGAAATCCTATTTAGATCCTCCAAAATGATATTTTACATTTTCGCTGACAGGCGAAGCTACAAAGCTGGAAGCAATCACAGAAATGATAATTTGTACGTTAAGGTCTAGCACATGAAGGGCTTTGAAAGGGTTTGTGTTCTCATTTTATAGCGCGGCTGCATCATATAAGCTTTGTGATTCGATTTTAGAATTGTAAAAACGTCCGAACGTACGTACATTTCCTACTGCCATATAAAATAAATGAGATATTGCCGTTTTAAGAGTTCGGTTCATTTTATTTCCAAACTGTAAAAATAGAACCATGCGCGCAGAACTTTTTGTGAAATTTATGAAATGCGTGCATCAAGAAACCTATTTTCACTTACTGTGTATTATATATATATATTTATATATAATTATTTTATAGCAAATATTTTACCGTGGATACTTTCACATTATTTACAAAATACAATTCAAAAACAATAATGAATTAATATTCAGCGCAACCAGCAAGCAGTATTCCAAATAAAAAACTCATTTCATTATAAAATATTTTCAAATTAGATATATTTAGGATTTAAAATCACTTATTGTACGTCAAAGAACTACTTACCACCCATTCGAAATAGTATGCCTAAGAAATGAGAAGAACGTCCGCGAACTTCAGCGGGCTTTTTTTTTCGGTAACAATATATGTAGTATAAACTACTAAACTAAACTGAACAATAATTTATATATAATATACTATAGTAAAATAGCCTCAGGGAGTTCGTACCATTCCCAATCAGTGGTATCATTAAGAAAATAATTTATGTTAAAGTTATCTGTTCCACACAAAAGTTTTTTAACAATTTTTGAATTTCGACAATTGTTTTGAACATTTTCTAAGACCATGTTGTAAAAAGCATATACATCGCCCAGTAAAAAACTTACTAACTCGACTTAACCAAGTAGTAGGCCTAACAAGTTAATGTTTGTTCCTCGTGTTAATATTATGATTGTCGCAGTTTCTAGCAAATTCCTTAATGTGCTTATGAACATATAGAACATTATCAAGAATATATTGAGAAGCAACAGTCGAAATTTTAATTTCCTTAAGTTTTTCTGTAAATAATTCTTTAGGACCTAGGTTATAAATAGCGCTAATAGCTAGCTCTCTTCTGCAGCACAAAGATGGATAGATGTATTAATATTGGCTGCACTGTCCCTTACAATTTACCATAAGACAATACTATGAAAATAACTAAAGTACCTCAAACTGTATCTGTATCTATGTTAGTTAATTATAAAAAAAAAATAACTACATATGCTGCAGAACTATGGGGGCTCCAATGCAATTTGGAATCAAGACAATATATCGACATTTAAACGAGATTTTTTTTAAATATTTCTTTCATATCTTTAAATTATATTATATTGCACGATTTAAAGGCGAAATACAAATCTATCTAGAGTTTTCATTAGTGAGAAAATGCATTTTCTGAATATGCCATATCCAAGCTGAGCTTGGTCACCCATTTTCTTACGATTCACTGATTTGTATTATGTAAATTATCATACGCGTATGTAATTATGTTTTTATTAACAAACTAGCTGACCCAACAGATGTTGTTCTGAACATAATAAATAAAATACTGTTGTTTATGAATTTGTCAATAATAATGTATATATTATAATTATATAAGAATTATTTCGTAAAATATGCTATCTGGTGTTATAAGAAAATGTTTCATAGCAGCAATGTCAAACCGTGTCTCAATAAATTCATTCATATAAAATTTGTCTCATAGAAATTTTGTAATTATTGGTCCCAAATCAAAATAAAAACTATCCTGTCTCTCAAGTTAGACTAAACTGCACTTCATGAAGTAATCCCCATTAAAATCCGGTCATTAGTTTAGGAGTTCACTGGAAACAAACATCAGGACACTGGGTTTATATATGTCGGAGATTTATTTGGAATTAAAATCGCTAGATTTCATGGCTCCTAATATTATGCGTAATCATTTAGCCTGAATTTTGTCCAGTATATTCAGACCTTTGCTTCATAAACTCATTATAAGCGAAAGGTTAGTAACAAAGCAAATCGTGACGTACGGCTAGTGATGTTTCCGGACAAACGCTATTAAATCGTTCATTAGTAGCTGAACGAATGAACGAAGATTGATGAGACGCTTGACAAATGAGTGTGAACTGAACACATTGCTTATTTGGGCTGTGGACGCGTTAAATATACATTATATAATCTGTATACAGGATGGTTTTTTGAGAAGGGCGGTGATGGCTAAGTCAGAAACTACGAGTCTTAGAGAAAAGTCGTGAAAGGATGTAAAAGGATGAAATGGAACACTCTTTTTACGAGCAGATTTGATAGCACTGATGAATGCATCGGGCGTGTACATAGGTCCTCGTCGCAATTCTCTTCGCACTTGTCTTTCGATTTGTGAGTGTGCCGAATCCCCTTCATTTTGGGTATGTCCTCTGATTAAATATTTGTGTGTTATTGACTTTATATTTGGAAATTTCTGAATCGCGAAAAGGTACATGGCCACCATAAATTTGTTTTTTTGTTGTCCAGCACAGTTATCAGAATAAAATACTACATTTATATGAGTATCGTTTGATATCTGCTCGAGATACTTAAATACACACGTACCTATTTCGTTCACACCTCTGCTTGCATTTGCTTCATCCCATACATAACATTCTACAGTATTCTTCTGGACGTCATATAGTGTGAGATTGAGTACATTCAATTTTGATTTGTAGTAAAAGACAGATATCTCACCTTTTGGACACTGAAATACTGCTTGCAAGTCATATACGCAAACTGTCAGTTCTTCGTTTTTCTTGTCTTTTTCTAAACGTGATAGTCTCTTCTCTTCACGATGTCTTTCATAAGCGTCCTTTTTGGCTTCTTTTTCTTCGGGTGATGAATTTTTAAACGCTTCGCATATGTCACACATATCTTTTTTTGGCGTAAAAAAAGATATGTTGTGCTCTTGAGTAAAAATACGGTAAAACATTACATTGTTGATGAAAAGAACTTTCTTTTCCTTACAGATTTCGACGTAATCATGGTGCAGATCAGCAATGCTTTTGCTTCCATCAATGAAGGTTCTTCTAGAATGGGCTCGTGTATAGTGAGATTCAATTGTGGGTATTGAATCTATGAACTGCTTGGCCCCTTCTTTAATATTATTGTAAATTTTTGGTTGCTTTCCATGTCGTCCACGGTTATCTGTCATCAATGAAATATTTGTTTCCTTATTTTTCTTGCTTAATGCAGTTGTTATTGGGCGATTATTGATACAAAGCGTATTTTTGAAAAACACCTTGCATACTCTATATTTCTTCCCCTTTGAAATCAAATTAAAAGCATTATTAGTTCGCTTTGGTTTAATAACCTGTCCTTCATCATCGAGTTTGACATAACGATTTGCTGGAATGGCTTCTTCAACGGATGCAGCAATGAAACTTCATTGCTTCTCGATCTCTCCTAAATTCCAGTAATCTTTCAGTATTTCACGGCGTTGTTCTGTTCTTCCGAAAAGTTTTTTTGGCACTTGAAAATACAGGTTTCCTTACAGGTACTTAGTTGACGGGGGGGAACAGTTTTTTGTGATGCTTTTGATTCGTAGGACTGTACTGCATTTCTTAACTGTTTAGTAATGTTTTTTTTCCATTTTTCTTTATTCTCTTTTACCCTTTTTTTGTAGGTGTAGGGTCTTCATTTGTACTAATCTGTACGTCTCTCATCTCTAATCTGCAAACGATAGTTGTTTTTCAGGTGCGATTGCTTTATCAAATGGTCTTTTTTTACTTTTTTTGCAGGTGTTGTTTCTCCATTAGTGCTCTTCTGTACGTCTGCAGTCTGACATCTAATTTCAGATACAAATGTTGGGGTTTCTCTTCCTGTGGGCACGATACTTGCAATGGCATCCAGCATTTCTCGTCTCATTCTATCGTCATTTCCTGTCATCATTTGTTTAGCTATGTTATCTATTTCTTCATTTAAAAACGAATTTTGTATTATATTTGTTGTATTCTCATTTTTTTGTTTGTCATCAGTCTGTATAGTACGCATATCAGTCTTATTAGGATATTCGTTGTCGTCCATAATTATATCTTTATCTTCACTAGAACTTTCAATTTTTCGTTGATCTTGAACTAATTCGTAATCAGGATCCTTCACTGAGTCGTCAGAGTCTGCAGCAAAAGTTTATTTAAAATGTTTATTATTACAATACTAGAGCATAGCATAGCGCTATCATTAAAATACAGAAACTAACATTATTATCATAGAGACAGAGAGAGAGAGAACACTTTATTGCATACACATTTATTGTATTTACCAATGAAATTTAAGAATAATATTAATAATAAGAATAATATAATTTATGATTTCATCATACATCATACTCTTTCTTAAATTTCATAAGTTTTATTATTATCCTATTGTTTTGATGCGACTTATTTGTGTGCAGTGTGAGTAAAAATACTGCTTTATTTTTATTATAAGTGAACATACCTTCAATAATTGATGGTATTGATGACGAAGAAGTACTGCAGCTCAAAGAACTAGTCGAGTCGCAACGAGGCCGGTTACATTGAAGTTGTTGTTCTTGCGGTGCTGTTTCACATGCTATAAATAAATTGATTGTTTAATTCATTTGTATTTCGAGAATCGGTATTACCTTTTCATTTTTCTAACTTACGTGAATGTTCATTAATTCCTCGGACAAGATTTACAATCTTCCTAGACCGTGATTCCATCTGAAAAATAAATTGTAATTAGACAATGTTTTATCATTTATAATGCAACATTGTAAGCTATATGTTGTAATTTTTTATCAAGAATGTGTTAACTTAAAATAAACAACATTTAGACCAAACATTTTGTACTTTTACTATCAACTGTTACGGAACATCTTAAGTTAACCAATAAAAAACATTGTTTATTTCAGCAACAGCGGTACAATCCTATGTAAACCATAGCATGCAATTACTATTTTTACTACAATAATGAACCACGTATAAATGTCCCGTTATAGCTGCAAAAATAAATCACTAAAAACACAAAAAGCTGTATTTACCTTTTCATCAAAATCGTGACACCATGAGCTGTTACGTTTTTACCGCAATCGGGCACCACTTTCCTCTTCAAACGAGCGGCGACAACTGACGTGAACCGATCTTGCAATAAACTTAGGAGCGGAAAGAGATGGCGCTAAACCGAAAGTCGCCGACCTTTTCCCTCATTACTCGGTCATTTTCGGCGCTAGAATTATCGCGTTTTAGTTGCAAGAGCGCGATGCGCCGGATTCTACTGTATCATTATTCCATAACGACACATATTTGCGTTAACAAGTTCTTGTCGCAAATGAGCGATATATAGAAGTTGTATCAAGTCGTTATCTGCTCATTATAGTTATTGAAGAAAACTTTTATATAAATTGTTAATTAGTGTAAGAGATGCCTAAAACTTTAGAATGGTAACTAGATTAATTAAAAAATGTTCCATTTTGTTTATTTTTTCACACGTTTCATTCCTATCAAGTTATTAAAACATTTATCAATACAATATATGATTGAATTACTATGACTAATTATTTTCTCGTATAATTGGGTTTTTGAAAAAAAATTTTTTTTGTGATAAATGGAAAGATTATATATTAGTTTTATAACAAAACTATTTTTTTTTTCGCAATAATTCAAAAGTTATTTCAAAATAAAAAAAAAATTTTGAATCCAGTACCGAAGACACGCCGACAACTCCCGAACAAACCCGAGCGCGTGTGACGTCATAATGTTAGTTTTCACTCATTGCAGTTGATAGAAAATTAATAAATACAGTGTTTTGATCTATTTAATTTTGTAATAGTTAAAGTAACTGAATAAGCTTTACTCCGAACTCGGTGTTCTGGACATACCCGTCCTTTCACAATACAAATATTATTTTTACGACTTAGTTGAACATAACCTATAGCTTTGTCGCCGTAACTCTCACGCGATGCTCTGCAATTTATGAAATAAATAATTATATCTAATGTAATGGAGAATAAATAATTAAATATTTTCATTTATTATATTATTTTTTAACAAACTTACCTTGATGCCTTGGCACCTCGAACTTCAGCAGAATTAAACCGAACGTCATTTTTTAAAAAATCGGTGATCATAAATATATCAACATCAGGAATATTATCAGACTTTGCCTTAATAAATCCTTTATCACACATAGCTAATCGAAACCAACTAACAACTCGTATTTTAGCAATAAATTTTTAATATTATTGTCTAGACACGTGTAATAGCCGTAAACGCTGTACTGTTATTAAATAGCTATAACATTATGACGTCACAACTATGGTGACCAATCATGGCGCGTTTATAGTCACGTGATTTTTATTTAAATTTCATCAATTTTTAATTGTTTATAATTAATTGAAAAAAATTTTTTTTGAAGTTTTTTGCATTAAATATCAATATTATTAATAATAAAGTTTTAAAATACATAAAAAAAATCAATAATTTTTTTTTTTCAAAAACCCAATTGCAGATTTTTTTTTTGTTAATCGTTCGGAATAAATACTAAACGTTTACTTGCTGCAATGGTAACTTATGGACATAATATTAATATTTTATTCTCGTTACTAAAATATTTCATAGAAAAGAAGATAAAGTTCTGTAAAACCCAACTAACTATAGTAATAACAACACAAATATCAAGCTAACAAAGGCTTGTCACCTCAAAGGTAAGAAGTTTCAACAGAAACACAACAAATAATACAGAACTACTTTCAGAGTTCCTCTGTAACATTATTACAAATATATATGATATTACTTAGCATTTCCATAAGTTCAGGATGAACAACCAGACAGTAATAACCAGATATTAATGGTGTATTGTATTGTTTTAAAATAAATTTGTCGGTAATTTAAAACTTATCGATGATAAACCTATTTGCGCCGCAATTGTCTATTTTCCTTGTTGTAATTTTTTGTTATGGCATGCTATAGTGCAGATAGTTTCCGGTAGATAATAGAGAGATAACTATGGACAATGGACGCATTATTATCTGATTGGCTAATCTAATGCCAATTGACTCTCGCGCCGCTTAATAACCAACTGTCACAGGGAACCGGCATACTCGCACGAATATTCATTAATTTATTCATCAGTGGTCACTGGCATATTTGAATCGCATCAAAGTACTCGGTGTAATGCATTCATTCACTAAACGCCAAGCGGACACACACTTTAGAACCTCAAGAAAGTTCCTAGAGGTTTAGCGGGCGCCCCCAGCATACCACTTCTTTCTCGAAACCTCAGGAATATCTTTTTTTTTATATGAGAGGGGGCAAACGGGCAAGAGGCTCACGGGATGGGGAGAGGTGAGGCAACCACCCATGGACATCCGCAACAACAGGTGTGTCAAGAAATGCGTTGCCGGCCTTTAAGGTGGGAGTATGCTTTTTTCTTGAAGGTCCCTAAGTTGTATCTGTTCGGGAAGACTGCTGCCGGTAGTTGATTCCACAAAGTGGCTGTGCGAGGCAAGAAATTTCGAACAAAACGCGCGGTTGTGGAATGCCATGTAATGTCCGGTGGTGGAATTGGCCGCTGGAATCAACCTGAACAGCTCCTCTGAGCACTCCCCGTGGTAAATGCGGTAGAAGATGCAGAGAGAACCCACATCTCTACGCAATGCTAGAGAATCAAGCCGATCGGAGATGACTTGATCGTCGATTATTCGAGCCGCTCTTCGTTGTATCCGGTCAAATGGAAGAAGCTGGTACTGGGGAGCACCCGTCCAGAGGTGAGAACAGTACTCCATGTCAGGCCGAATTTGCGCCTTATAAAGTTGCAGGCGGTGGCTTTTAGTGAAGTACTGTTTCGCCTTACTGAGTATTTATAATATCATATGATTTCATACGCACGCGCTTATACACTATCCAATACTAGTAAAACAAATTAACTCCAGTTTGTAAGGAAATTAAGAATCCTTTCACGCTGTTTTGACATTGTATTAATATTCTGTTATTATTTTATTGAAGATTTCAGCAAGTACAAAGCTACTCCTAATTAGGAGGTACGAATACCGAAAGAGTTGGAAGAGAGAAATAAAGAGAAGGTATGCCATTACGAGATCTGCCGTTTGAAAAATTTGAAAAGATCGCCCAAGAACCAGAAATTGTTCCAATATACGGATAAATACTGCTAAAATAGACGTCTTTGAGATTTCTTGGTAGGGACAACTACTTAATATAAATTGTATAACTAATCCATTTTAAAATAGTTTAGTATCAATAACGAATTTCTTTGACTGTTCGATGGAATAATTAAAGTGTATGAACATGTAACATAGAGCATATTAAGACGGTTGGTAGTACAAGGAATAAAGGGCTAGCGCTCTCGCTGTTGGTGTAGTTGACTGACCGCGATTAAAAATGTCAAAAAGACGCAATGCAAACTAACATTGAAGAAAACTGTCTGTAAGAGCAGCTTGCAGAACAACTCTATAGTTTTAATGCAAGCTGCTCGTACACTGCCATAGGGCCACGATCACACTGACGAGAAAGAATGACTGAGCAAGAGAGTTAACATAGATTAAGCTATAATAACATTTGTTTCAAATCAAATCATGCTGATGCAGATTTGTTTCCTATTAAAATTTGCAGAAGATAATCTTTCAACTTTTACTTGTGTATTATTATAGAAAATAGCATTATGAATACATAAAAATTAACGTTATAACAGAGACTGTGATGCCCTGTACTTTCCCCGGGGCATAAAAAGAATAGGGGAGTCCCAGGCCCATGGGTGTCGTAAGAGGCGACTAAGGGCTTTTTAGAAGTGGGAGAGTCACGCAGCCGTCATTTGACGTCAGCACAATCGGGCCAGACTCGTCCGGGTTAATTACCACACTCGCACAGAATACCGGCGTGAAGTAGCGGCCTAGTGCCGCTATGTTTCGCATAGGTTAGTGTCGAGGACCGGAGACCATTGTTTCCTTACGGAGACGCAGATATCTCGACCTAGCGATACGTCATATTTAACGTACCCCGGGTACAAAATTGAGCACAATTTTTTGCCTCATGCCGGGGTATGTGTGTACGTTAGGGAGGATATCTGCTGTCGCCGTCTCGGCAATTTTGAGGGTAGGGACCTGTCCACTCTCTGGCTCCGCGTAGATTTAGAGGACCGCGTCCGCATCTATGCGTGTGTCTACAGGTCCCATAGTGGTAACGCAGAAACCGATCATCTCAAGGGCTGCGTTCAAGCGGCAATTGACGACGTGCTTGCACAGATCCCCTCCGCTAAAATCGTAGTCTTGGGTGATTTCAACGGGCACAATGCCGAATGGCTTGGATCACGTACCACAGACTACCCAGGGCGATCTGTGCATAATTTTGCATTGGCGTACGATCTGTCCCAATTGGTTGAGTCGCCACCGCGGCTCCCGGATGTGGATAGCCACATGCCGTCCTTATTAAATCTTCTGCTGACTATACATCCCGATGGCTACCAGGTTATTGTCGACGCCCCTCTCGGAACGTCCGACCATTGCCTGGTCAGGAGTGTAGTGCCTATTCGACGCCCACGTCGCAGACCACCAGCGACCCGTCGCGTTTGGCACTACAAGTCAGCAGATTGGGATTGGATGCGTTCCTTTTTTGCATCCTACCCTTGGAGCAGGGTTTATTTCCCTTCGGATGATCCTAGTGCCTGCGCCGTTGCAGTAGCCGATGTGATACTACAGGGCATTGATATTTTTATACCAAGCTCTGTAGTACCGATCGGTGGTAGATCACAGCGCTGGTTCGATGCGTCAGTTAAAGCAGCATCTGACTGCAAAAAACAGGCGTATCGAACTTGGTTTGCGGCGCTGGGCACAAAGAATCCGAACTGCATAGTTCTAAACAGGAAATACAACCGTGCTTCCAGATTTTTTAAGCGGCAAATTGCCAGTGCAAAGTCGAAACACGTCATCAAAATTGGAGAGCAGCTTTCCAGTTACCCGACCAGAACACGCAACTTCTGGTCGTTGTCGAAAGCTGCTCGTGGTAACTTCAGCCAGCCGTCCATGCCGCCGTTGCACATGAGGAATGACACCCTGGCCCATACGGCAAAAGAGAAAGCCGATCTCCTGTGCGCTCTTTTCGCCTCCAACTCGACTCTTGACGACAACGGAAAAACACCGCCGACCATCCCGCGGTGTCAGAGCTCTATGCCTGAAGTACAGTTCAGACAGAAAAGTGTTAGGCAAGCTCTGTTTTCGTTGGACGTCAGGAAGTCGAGCGGGCCGGATGGCATTTCTCCAATCGTGCTTAGAACGTGTGCCCCTGAGTTGACGCCGGTGCTAACGCGTTTATTCCGGCACTCTTATTCCAAAGGCGTAGTCCCTGACTCATGGAAGTCAGCCCTTGTCCATCCGATACAAAAAAAAGGAGACAGTTCGGATCCGGCAAACTACAGGCCTATTGCTATTACGTCCCTGCTCTCCAAAATCATGAAGAGCATAAATAGCCGTCAGCTCTTGGTATACCTAGAGGGTCACCAGTTGATCAACGACCGACAATACGGGTTTCGCCATGGTCGGTCGGCAGGTGATCTTCTGGTATACCTAACACATAGATGGGCTGCGGCTATTGAAAGCAAGGGGGAAGGCCTGGCAGTTAGCCTGGATATAGCGAAGGCCTTTGATCGTGTATGGCATAAGGCACTCCTCTCTAAACTTCCATCATTTGGGCTTCCCGAGAGCTTGTGCAAATGGACCTCCAGCTTCCTCACTGGGCGCAGCATACAGGTCGTTGTCGACGGACATTGCTCGAACCCGAAGCCCGTGAATGCTGGAGTGCCCCAAGGCTGTGTGCTATCTCCTACGCTGTTTCTTCTGCATATCAATGATATGTTCGACACCTCCAACATTCATTGCTATGCAGATGACAGCACTGGTGATGCCGTATACACGGGCCATGCACGTCTCTCTCGGAAAATCGTCGACCAGTGCCGGGAGAAACTTGTGTCTTCTATCGAGTCCTCTCTTGAGAAGGTCGCGGAATGGGGTAAATTGAACCTTGTCCAATTTAACCCCCAGAAGACTCAAGTTTGCGCGTTTACCACTAAAAAAACCCCATTTGTCGCATCACCGATCTTCGACAACACTTCCCTAAAAGCCTCGCCTAGTATCGGAATACTGGGTCTCGAAATCTCAAGCAATTGCCAATTCCGTGGCCATCTGGAGAGCAAAGCCAAATTGGCTTCAAAGAAACTGGGCGTCATTAATAGAGCATGGCAATACTTCAAGCTGGCCCACATTCTAGCGCTGTACAAAGCGCAGGTCCGGCCACACATGGAGTATTGCTGTCATCTCTGGTATGGCGCACCCCAGTATCAGCTCGATCCATTTGACGTGCAACGCAGAGCAGCTCGAATTGTCGGGGACCCAGTACTCTGTGAACGGCTGGATCACTTGGCGTTGCGTAGAGACGTCGCTTCATTGTGTGTCTTCTACCGCATTTATCACGGGGAGTGTTCCGAAGAGCGGTTTTACCTAATTCCTGCCGCCGAATTCCACCTTCGCACGACACGCCACAAGTTAGGATATCATCCTCACCATCTGGATGTGTGGCGGTCCTCCACAGTGCGATTTACAAGGAGCTTTCTACCACGTTCTACGAAGCTGTGGAATGAACTTCCTTGTGCGGTGTTTCCGGGACGATACGACATGGATACCTTCAAAAAAAGCGCGTACACCTTCCTTAAAGGCCGGCAACGCTCCTGTGATTCCTCTGGTGTTGCAAGAGAGTATGGGCGGCGGTGATCAATTAACAACAGGTGACCCGTACGCTCGTTTGTCCTCACGACATTTTGTTTACGATTGGTTTATTCGGACGTTTAACGTTTTCCGCGTTCATTTCATGTGCATGGCTGCTTGACATTCGGAAAACTTCAGAATTATCATTGTATTGACAGTGTTGAAATCCATATTTTTTATGAATATAAGATACGAGACGAGCAGGACGTTCAGCTGATGGAAATTGATACGCCTTCCCCATAACAATGCAGTGCCACTCAGGATTCTTAAAAACCCCAAAATTTCTGAGCGGCACTATAATTGCGATCGTCACCTTGAGACATAAGATGTTAAATCTCATTTGTCCCAGTAATTTCACTAGCTACGGCGCCCTTCAGACCGAAACACACTAATGTTTACACATTACTGCTTGACGGTAGAAATAGGCGCCGTTGTGATACCCATACGGTAATATTTTGGAGTTATGACAATATTAAAAGAATAATAGACCTTATACGGAACCGAGTTGTGAGAACTTGTTCTACATTTACACAATACTTGCCTCCACAATCACCCGCCTCTAATTATACATCCACCATTCACAACGCCCTCGTATTTTTTGTTAACTTCAACCAACTGAAAGTAGCATTGTTGTCACTTCAGCATTGAAATCTTGTTTGTTGGCGAGAGGTTTCTTTATTAATAACAGATTATTTATACTTCGATAACATCTACGACTTCATCGTGTCTCTGTGATTTATTAAATTTATCTTCCCTGTTGAAATTTATAGTTTAACACGTATAATATTTTATACTTGCGTTTATTTTAAGTGGAATACCTTGCTTACCATTATTTGATCTATAATATTAAACTTCTACGGCTTTACAAATAAATTTAGTATAAAGTTATACCTGAGAATAAACCGACTGAATAAACTGAGAATTTTAGCGCGGTACGCATATTTTTAGATGAGATAAAATCTCTGGAGTCGCGACAACGTTACGAGACGCAGCTATAGTGTGTGCATTTATGCATAAAATGTAGATATATTATTCTTATATATAATATGTATTATATTATTCAAATAAAAAAAAAAAAATCTTTTTTTAGTTACAATGAACCTATATTTTCTATTTTAGATTGCTATAATTTTAATGATAATGGCGATACTACAAAAGTTGTCGAAAAGGCTAACGATGATTCATAAAAGAATGTTTAATATATTTTAAAGTTTCTTATATTTAATAAAATACAATTCATAACCCTACTACGATCTAAAAAATATTTATCGCGCCAAAATAAGTTTTCATTTCTGTCGTATGTGTACCTTTAATTTTTTGATGAACAAATGACAATACACACAAGACGTTCGATTCACGCTAAGCGATCGGCCTGCCCATTACAAAATTCTGATCGGCTTCACAATTGCGAATCATAACTTTCTCATCACTTTATGACTAGTATAGAAATAGAAATATATCTACTCACCATAAGGTAATTATTGTAGTTTGCTGTAATTAAAAATAATAAAATAAAATTTATTTCTTAGATAATTTATACGTCTAGATTGCTGTGAATACGTCGAAAAACATTTAATTTTGAACTACCCTCTTTTTGTCTTACAAATCGCGAGTGTAAGATGTAGCTTGTCACGCACACTAAACTGTAAAATAATAATTATGTATGTATTGCAATTCAATTTAATTGTGACTTTATTTTTAATTTATGACGTGATTTAATTTTGAAACATAATATTATGTTTAATAACTGAAAATTTAACTCTAGTAAAATTTTTATGTTTAAATACGCTATAGTAAAATTTTTATCTCTAAAAATTAAAATTATTGTTCACGGACTAGTAAAAAAAAGAAGGACTCCGCGCCGTGATATTAGCAAGTCAAGCATCGTTATGCTAGTGTGTGTGCGGTTACCGGGGATACCAGTTACACAATTTTTTCTCCCTTAAATAATCATATATCCACAAATACTTTTACCGTTCAATTTTTCACAACGCACGACGGCATTTTCAAAATATTTTATTGCGACGCAAACTGTTCTGTCACAGACGATGGCAAATCTCATAAGTGCGGCCGATCGGCCTGTATTAGTTTAGAAGTGTGTGCGTGGGGCTTTGTATTTACACGTTTACCGGCTTGTTATGGTGCTTCACTGTTATGTAAGGTGACACGGAGTCCTTCTTTGTAACCATATTTTTTAATGAAAAAATAAAGATGCCGCTGTGTTTGTTGCGCCCGTTCTTTTTGGAATGGACTTTCAATAAGTGATGTTTCATCCTATTTTGAAAAAAAAAAATATTTAATTTGTACGCGAATCGTTTCCTTACCTTGGATTAAATAAAAACACTTCGAAGTAGTAGTATGCAAGAAAATTTAAAATGTGAACTAAATAATGAAAGAAAACTTGAAGCTGGTGGATGCATGGAAAGTGTGAGCCAAAATCTCCAAAAAGGACTGGACATAAAAAAAAACATTTCTGCATTTTAAATAAGACACTTAGTAGGTCAAGCCTCTCTGGTATAGAAAGGACACTCTAGATTTATGTAACAGTTAAGATGTAGGTATATTAATAGGATACGATAGACGTCTTAATCTTGTTTATTAGCAGATTGAAGATTGATCGATGTACTGTACAGTCTACGTGTCAGATGTGGAGATGGATTTACGAGATAAGCCCCTGTTATATCACTTACATGCAAATGCTTGGAATAATCAATGCTTGGTACACGGCGAATTATCATCGCGTGAGCAAATTAATTAATAATTATATAAACAATTTTAAAGTGATACATAGTCAATCAGACTGCTTAGACAACGAAGTTTGACCTCTGGAATAGTGGAAACAATTCACGCGGGGGCATTACAGTTTGTAACAGCGTGCTTATTTGCACGGTGTGGCAACGTCGCTTTTCATTGATCAAGGATCAATCCTAATTCATCGACCTCGTTATTTTTTTCTAAGATCGAAAACAGATATGACATAAAATATGTAGCAACTTTTAAATATTACTCATATGAGTGAATCCCATAATGTTTATATAACACAATAGCTATTCCACGGTAAGATAGTTTCGTCCGTATGCTCAAAATCCATCATTCAATTTGTAGAATACAAATTAATAAACAGCAATTACCCTTCGCTTCTTTTTTACATATTAGCTATGATTGAATTATTATTTATACATCGAATGAGGGGATAAGTTCTATACCAAATAACTTCTTTAATTACTTTATTTAACAGTAATATGATATTAATTAAAGTCATTTATGGCCTTGGTATAAAGTTAATAATAAACCAAGAATATCAAAAGAATGTTAATTCTAAGGTTTTCCGAATGTCAGGCAGCCTTGCAAATAAACTCGGGAAACGTGATACGTTCGAATAAACCAATAATAAGCAAGATGTTTATTTGTAAACATTTTGCGTATTCTTAATTTGTTCTCAGGTATAACTTTATACCAAGCACATTTGTAAGGCCGAATACTTACAATTCAATCGAACTCTCCTTAATAAATGATAACAGATTCTATACAAGTCTTAAGTTTGTCTGCATAGATACTATGCAGAATCGTCGTAAGCGCTACGATCGATCCACCATTTATAACTCCAGCTTTTTTTTAAAGTGAAAACTTCTTTAGCATCTCTATGATTTGAAAGTCAATGAAATGAAAAAGCAAGACAAACAAAATTCATAAGACAACGTGGGAAAAAATGAGATAGGAAGCATTCTACAGTGTTTTATACCAGGCGATCGTAGTTGAGGAGAGATTGTTTTATTTTATATTGTGACGTCATACGCACGACGTACTATTATATGTACACCAGGAAACCATACATATGGTAGCGGTGATAGTAATGTCTTTCAAAGCGGTTGAAGTCATTTGTTATCCTAGTAATATGTACCAGGACTACATACACAGTTTAGAGGTTCATGCACAAAGCAGGTTTCACTTTTGACATATTGTGTACTTTGTACTCGCGCAATTTTGCTTTTGTTTTGTGCAGATTAATCATTGGGCAGAATGACGTCTGTTCGCTTATGGCAATTTATAAATTTAATGTTAGTTCAAAATTATTGTTCAGGGCTGTATAAGTATAGTTGAGCAAGGGCTTAGCGTGGAAGTGACGAGACCGCAAGTAACGGGTAAAGTTGTTTCTGAAGGAACTGATGTCAGACTTGGGAAATTATGATAAGCCATTGTGAATAAGTTTAATATGTATTTCATATTTTTCGATGATTTAGTAAGGAATCTCTCTGGGGTCGCTCCCTCATGTATAAGACTGGGTGATCTGCCTCCACCGGTTTCTGTCGAGCATGTCTCTTACAACCGTTTAGAATTTGGATGACGAGTCTGTAATTTGGTTGGAAAATCCGCGCGAACTTTAATTGCCTTTGGTATTTCCAACCAAATATTTTGTGCATTGTGTGGTCAAAATATGAAAGAATACATTGTTGTCTGCATAAGATGGACAAGCGAGATTTTATTCGGAGCTGGTTCAGTATCGATCCATTGGTGCGTTTCGCCATCCAAAGTATTCTCACCAATTCGCCTCCAATATATATTCGCCTCCAATATATAATATCTCTAATGCATCAATCCTGTGTCTTCTACATTGGCCTTAAATTGTCTACGTTTTTACTCCATACAGGAAAATAGAGACACTAGTGCTCGTATCAATCTAATTTTGGTTTTGACACCAATTCCTTTTTTCTTCCAGATGTTGTGTATTTAGCACATAGCATATTTTGCCATCCTGATTCTCCTCTTTATCTCGGGGACACAGATATGGTCATTTTTGATTTGGGAGCCCAACTATATTATGTAGTGGTCAGCGTTATTAATGCCTAGAATGTTACTGATGTCATCAATTCTTAATTTTTCGGCTCGATTAATAAGGAATATACCTAAACCCATCCTACATAGTCATGAAAAATTAAATGCGTAATGTGTAACTGCAATATTCAAATACAATTTCTATGGAAAGCAGAATTCTGTCTCTTGCTTGGGATTAATTTATGAATTTAAATTCAATTTTAATATTTTATGCTTGGAAAGTCACAAATTAAATTTAATTCGATCAAATAATATATAATGGTTTTGTTGTGCTGTTCATCGTAGTTTTATACGATTTAAGTGTTATACTTACGTAAGAAGAATATTTTTAATGTTTATCCATTTGATTACGTTCTATTACTAGAGAAATAAAAAAAAAATATTATGTCTTTATCCGCATCGAGTATATTAGAAATGACATCAAAAAGAATTCTTAAGGAATCAATTTTGAGAAAATAAATGTCTTTTGAACCAAGAAATTCACAACATTATTATTTAAGCAAATAACATATAATATTTTTCGTTGAAATTAAAGCTAATTTGGGACTGCTATAAAAATACAGGACGCTTTTAAATATCCAAGAGTTAATGCTTACTTATATTACTTGATACAATTTGTAAAACGTAAACGCATATAAACTGGAAAACAAAGAAGAATTTGCCATGCATTGGCTGTAGTTGTGAATTATTGAAATATTTCTGCGTCGTAAATTAAAACACACGCTGTTAGACCGAAACGTATCGTGAATAGTAATTATTGGGAGGCCATACGGTTCAACTCGAACGTGCAATAGAATTTATTTCTGATTGAGGAAACTAATGAGCAATCCATCGTAATTATTGCTTGATTAATAATTATACAACCTAAAATTTTTTTGAAGTGAAAATTTCTGTAGCACTGTTGAGCACTTTTCTTGGGATGGGTTAAACTCGCGTCATGACTCGTATCCTGATCGAATACTCGTAAGACAATTTTATACAGCGTTTTGGTACCAGGTGATCATAGTTGAAGATGAGATTGTCTTACGTATGGCGCGAGTATATCTTAATATATTCTGACGTCATTCGCACGAAGTATTACTACATCGACACCAGGAGAACATAAATATGGTAGGGGTCATAGTAATGTACTTAAGTATCCATCCCTATTCTATGGTAATGCTTTTCATAGTGGTTGAAATCATGTGTCATCCTAGCAACATGTACCAGGACTTAATATGCAGTTTCATGCACAATGCGCATCTTAAAATAATTATACAAGTGCTGACCAGTTCTTGTTGTTCGTTGGTGTGCTGAAATTATGGATGAAAGTTATTTTTTCTGAGAAATAAACTTTTTTATGTAAAATAATTGTAATAGTTCTGAATCATTAAACTTTTTATGGAATATAAATTGTCATTTTTGAAAACGATAGCGCAATAAATGAATATTGTATTTGAACATGAATAATGTTCAAGATTTGACTTCAAGCCGGCACTCCTGGGCAGCAACGACGTTCAGCTGATGGTAATTGATATGCAGTGCATACAATGCAGTGCCACTCAGGATTCTTGAAAAACCCACAAACTATTTATAGCGGCACTACAATTGCACTCACACATTGAGACATAAGTCAATTGCCCAGTAATTTCACTCGCTTAAGCGCAGACAAAGAAACATTACTGCTTCACGGCAGAAAAAAACGCCGTTGTGGTATCCATAATCTAGCCGGCATCATGTGCAAAGGAGCCTCCCTGGATACAAATAAACGGACAAAAATTCGATATACTTTGTAGAACGCATAGTAATTCCAATGTATAGCTTCTACTTTGCTACGATCATATTAGAAAGAAGAAGGAAAGGTATTTATTTGCAACAAACACAATATTTACTTATTTAAATAGAACAAATACATACAATACAAATTTCGTGTTGGAGTGTTTGGCACAAATTGATCACACTTCAGCATAATCCTGATTACTGTCGTAACCAGTGCTTATCTTCTATATTCCATTTTATATTGTACACAGAAATTTTTTAACAAAAAAACAACTGACTTCAAAAACACTATTCCAAAACAATAGATATAATATGCACTAAGAAGTATAAAAATAATTGCGTATTTTTATACAATCTAATTCTAGTTACAATTATTGTAATTTTTGGAATCGGTGTCCTTCCGCCCCGACCCGCTCTTACCTCTTTATCTCCTCACGACTCAAGCACCTCTCACTTACAACTATGTATGTAGTTACAAGCCTATCTTGGATGACACCGACTCCAAAAATGACAATAATCGTAACTAGAATTAGATTAATTAATTAGATTGTATAAAAATACGCAATTATTTTTGAACTTTTTTGTGCATATTATAGGTATCTATTGTTTTGGAATAGTGTTTTTGAAGTCGGTTGTTTTTTTGTTATTTTTATTTTTAGTGAATTTGAATTACACTAACAACTCGTCTAAATATGTGCAGATATTCTAAATTTTTCAATGCAGCAATTAACGTAAGCGCTTAATTGAATAGTTCCGTTACCTTGGCATGGATTCCGTTATCAGAACCTAACCAAACTATCTTTGAAGTATATCCTTTCCAATTAAAAAGAAATCATCGAAATCGGTTGGCGCGATATTGAGTTATTCGTAAATTTATCATTCAATTTGCTATACGTATGTATAGCAAATTTAGGACTTTTATGATTTTTCTCATGGATGCCATTATCAGATCTGGACCAACAATACATACTACATTAATAATAATACATTACAATGGGACCACACGGGAAGCACCAGCTTTCAAATAAAAAAAGAATTATAAAAATCGGTACACCCAGTCGAAAGTTTTGAGGTAACAAAGATAAAAAAATAGTGACCACCAATTGAGAACCTTTTTTGAAGTCGGTTAAAAATGCTAGAAATATAATAATCTACAAGCTCGTTTGATAGTTCTGTTGGCTAGTTCAGTCTCACATTCTAGAATTATTAGCACAAATCTAAAGGCAAAATGCATCATTGAACATTTAAAATTACTTTCGCGTGCCAATCGTAGTTGAATGTTATTTGAACATGCGTTCTATTTGGCGGCCGTTTTTGAGGCACACTGGATGAAATAGCTTCAATTGCAAATTGAAACAGCTCTCGCTGTTTCTCTCGAAAGAGATGCAAAGGTTGAACGGGTTAACACTGAATTGGATTTCAAAAAACAATTTATGACACTTGAAAATGAACAAGGAAGTTATTTGTTTTATCAACGTTTGAGGAATTAAAGAGTTCATTTAATTTATTAATTATATTCGGCTACTGGATGGTCGGATGGTCCTGTTACCGGGAGGTTTGCTTCATTTTTTTCATCTATTTAATTATTTTAAAAATTTAATTTTTATATGTTTTATTTAATAAAAACCTCGCTCTTTAGGGTATGTGTGGATGGATGCATCTACTGTACTCAATAACTCTTGTGTTTTTAATTATTAATTTCCTTTTTTTTTCTTACTCGTGTAAGCCAATTAGTATTTGATGTAGATGTGATGAGTATTTTATGGCATCACTTTGCATATATTGTAATTAAAATTATTTGTAAATTGCATTAAATAAAAACTTGTAATACCTAATTTGATTTGAAAAGAACAACCTTAGACTTTCTTACTCGTTCTTCTCTAAGGAAATGTATGAAAAAAATTATATATTATTTCAAGTGTAATATGAACCAATGAAATAAAATATTTGTGATTTCATTTCATTTGATTTACTAATGTACAAGCCTTCTATTTACATTAAATGTCCCATTACAGTCCCTACTGCGGTCGAGTATATATTCTCCTCTAGCAGTTTAATATTATATTATACACTGTGTTTAGGCCAAATATGCCTAAAGGGTTTTTATAAATAGTGAAACAGTCACCGCATTAATTAATTAATTTACTAATGAATTAAATATTGTGGGTGCACAAAGAGTTGCACTAATTCCTTCTCTTTCCTACCTGCACCCTATCCCTCCCACTTACGGAGTAGCGCGAGCGCAGCGGATCGATGCGTTCCGCGAGGAGTAATTACTTAGTTAGTATTGAATGAGTATTGAACTTGTATTGATCAAGTATTGAACTTGTCAACGCGCGCCGTGATAACTCATTAATCGTCTCCTTACGTGTAATCTCGTGATCAAGTGTCTTGTGATCCCTTGTTTCATCATTATCGAATTCGGGAAGGAAGAGTGGCCACTCAAAGAAAACGTCTACAAAATAAAGAGGGAAATTCGCGACCCGGCACGTGGTGGAAGAATCGCTGCTGCTCTGGTAAGTCCTCCTGTCTTATTTCCTTACACCGGCTTCCTAATTAAAATTTTCACCTAGATCCAGCGCATACATATTTTTTGGTCACTTCGGCCAGGGATATCTAACTTAATTAAATTTGTTAATTCTGTTAGTCGGCCGCCATATTAAATTGTTAATACTTAATACGTTGGCTGTTTCACTGTTACTTACTTAACATTACGTCAATCAGTAGATATCTAATTAACGATGGCCACTTCTAAATCACAAGAACAAATATTTGACCGTAATTTACGTAGGTTAGAAATTAAAGTAAAGGCCTACTTTACACGTATGCAGGATATGTACGATAGTATTGCGAAGTTGGATACTGCCGATAAAATAGACACATTTTTGTCTAAGGCTAGTACGATCGACATTATTCGATCGGACTTTGTACGTACATTAGACGAACGTAATGAGTTGTTAGCTTCAGAAGTAAACGCTGGTGAGCCAAATTATGCAGCCATGCTTGCTTTTGAAGACCTATATGCGTCTGTTAGATTCAAATACTCGCAGTTGTCATCGCGTCCCAATACACACAATACCTGTGAAACCAAAATGGCGTTTCACAAGTCAAGCCCAAAATTACCGAGGCTTGAATTAATGTCTTTTAATGGCGAATTAGAAAATTGGCCTATATTTTATGAAACATTCAAGTCAAGTATTCACGAAAATATAGAACTAAATGATAGTGAGAAAATTCAATATTTAATGGGTAAATTAACGGGAAAGGCATTAACTATTTGTCAGGGTTTTATGCCAACGGCTGAAAACTATTCGGTTCTCTGGCAGACATTAATTAATAAATATAACGACAAACGCGTACTGGCTGCATCGTACTTCGATAAGCTGTTAAACTTACCTTCCGTTAACGAAGATTGTTCTAATAGTCTAGATAACTTCATAGATAAATATTCATCTCTAATTAGTTCGTTAAAACAATTAAATTTAGATAATTTGGAAGATTTTATTTTTATTCATTTAGGTTCAAAAAAAGGTTGGCTTAAATATTTTGAAATCGTTTGAAATGCATCACGGTACTTCAGTTAAACTTCCATCATGTTCGCAATTTATAGACTTTATACGTAATCAGTCACATATTTTACAACGAGCTAATAATATTGTAGGTACGAGGCAGTCTAGTTACAAGTCGGTAAAGAATAGTACGTCCTTTTCAACTTCTCGTCCCAATAGTAATAATTATAATAAAATTAGTAAGACTTTTGTTATTAAAGATCAAAACAAATGCTATTGCTGTGGTAATACCGAACATTTTCAGTTGCGGTTTTGTAAGAAATTTAATGCATTATCGCCCACGGAGCGTTTTGATTTTATTAAATTAAATAAAGGCTGTGTCAATTGTCTAAGTAAAGAACACACAGTTCGTCACTGTACTTCTAAATCGACGTGTACGCAATGTTCACGGAGTCATCATTCACTTCTTCATTTTACGTCTGAATTAAATCGCGAACCTCACTCGAAAATACTGAGTGAACGGATAACAAATGCCAGCTTTGCCACTAATGTTAGTTCATCGCAAGCTGCGCATGCGACGGCCGCATCGCCACAATCTATTTCTTTGTGTGCCATTAATCCGAGCGCCGACGTACCGCGCGCACAATCGCCTGGTCATACTATTCTACTAGGTACCGCGCAATGTAACGTTATTGATTGCGCGGGAAATAAAAACACCGTTCGGATTTTAGTGGACAGCGCGTCGCAAAGGGATTTAATTACACTTAATTGTTGTAAGAAATTAAATTTACAACTATTGCCCTCCCCTACAAAATATGTTTATGGAGTAGGTGACTTAACGAATCCTATTGAAGGATATACTAATATTACTTTACGTTCACGTTTGGACGATTCCATTTCTTTTACTATTAAGCCTTTAGTGACTCATCGTATTACCGGCGAGTTACCGTCCGCTACAATTGATTGCGAACGTCTAGAATATTTAAAAGGCATTCAATTAGCCGATTGTTCTTATTCAGAACCTAGTGATATCGACTTATTAGTTGGGTCCGATTTCTTCGCTCGTATAATACGACCAAATATTATTGCCCGTGGTATGAACGAACCCGTGGCTATCGAAACCTTATTTGGGTTTATTATTTACGGTCAGGCTCCGGTTTTATACCCCGAGACTGATATTCACACTTATTGCACATTAGATTACAATAATTCTTTTGAAAAATCCGTTGGTCGTTTTTTCGAATTGGAAGACGTACCTAAAGCGAATATACTTTCGTCGGAAGAACAAGAATGTGAGAATTTTTATTCCGAGACCACCGCGCGTGATCATTGCGGTCGCTACATTGTTGCATTGCCGTTCAAGGATGATCCGAGTAAATTAGGGAACTCGTTACAGGCAGCTACGCGTCGGTATTTATCTTTAGAGCGTAAATTATTATCGAACGTAGATATTCATTCAGAATATCATAGAGTATTTAGTGAATATTTAGAAAAGGGCTATTTAGCACCCATCACAAATAATAATTCGTTTAATTCTCATTATGTCATACCACATCACGTTGTCTTGCGACCTGATAAAAGTACTACAAAATTACGTGTGGTACTCGATGCAAGTATGAAGACATCATCAGGGTTGTCACTCAATGATATGTTGCATGTTGGACCAAATCTTCAAAATGATTTGTTTAAAATTATATTGAATTTTAGACTGTTTCCAATAGCGATCAATGCTGACATTAAACAAATGTTTTTAAGGATTTTAGTGAAAAATGAAGATAGACCGTATCAAATGGTTTTATACCGAGAAAACAATAATCAGCCGCTTCGCTTGTTTCAAGTAACGAGGGTACCATTCGGTTTATGTTGTAGCCCGTACCTCGCAATACGAACGGTTCGTCAATTGATAACCGACGAAGGCTCGCTTTTTCCGGCCGCGGCTCCCGTTGCTGAGCGTGACATATTTATGGATGACCTTGCCACCTCTTGCGGAACCCCTCGCGAAGGCATCGAGTTATCTCAACAATTAGTTGAGTTGTTCCATGCTGGCGGGTTCGATTTAGTTAAATTTTCTAGTAATTCGGTTGAAGTTATGGAAAGCATACCATCCTCCGCTCGGGTCTCGTCTGATGTCGAGTTCAGCCCTGACGATTCGATAAAAATATTAGGCCTACGGTGGCTACCGTCTGAAGATGTTTTTGCGTTCACAGTAAACATTCGTGAATGTGAATGCACGAAACGTAATATTTTATCCACTATTGCCCGAATATGGGACTTAATGGGATTGGTGGCCCCAGTCACTCTACTGGGAAAATTAATTATTCAATCATTGTGGAGTGAACACATTGATTGGGATGAAAAGCCACCACAAAAAATAGTTTCTTTGTGGCGCCAAATTGAGTCGGAATTACATGTTCTGGAAACCGTTAAAATTCCGCGTTTTGTAGGATACGACCCACAGTGCGTTGTTAGTGTCTTAGGCTTCGCGGACGCTTCCGAGAAAGCCTATGGTGGAGTCATTTATCTTCATATTTATTTTCCAAATGAAAATAAATTCTTAACTAATTTAATTTGTGCTAAATCTAGAGTAGCTCCTATACGTACCGTTTCATTGGCTAGATTAGAACTTTGCGGTAATTTAATTTTAGCTAAATTAATGCGTTCAGTTATCGAGACATATTCGCAGCGTATAAAATTTAATAATATTTATGCATTCACGGATAGCATGGTAGCTTTAGCATGGATCAATGCACCAGCATCTCGTTGGCATACGTTTGTGGCGAATAGGGTTGCTAAAATTCAAACCCTGTTGTTGCCTAGTAACTTCTATTTTATATCAGGTAAAGAAAATCCTGCCGACTGTTTGTCGCGTGGCCTTACTCCAGCACAACTGGCTGCTCATCCACTGTGGTACCATGGTCCGCGCTTTGCCGATCTGCCTATGTCCCAGTGGCCTATTAGCGAATATAATCAGACTACTGATATTGATGTCCCTGAAAGAAAGCCTACTGTTTTAGTTTCAGTAGATAAGATTGAGCTTCCTCTTATACTTTCTCTTGCATTAAGAGTTTCGTCTTGGAATAAATTAATTAGAATTGTAGTTTATATATTACGGTTTTTGAAGAAATTACCCAAAACCTTTCAAGTTACCCATTTAGATTACGCGGAATTAACAATTATAAAGGAATTGCAACGTTATTACTTTCATGATGAATTCTGTAAAATACAGTGTAATAAAACATTGTCACCTGCTTTTCAAAAATTGAAAGCGTTTGTGCATAATGGTATTTTTCGCGTCGGCGGACGTTTGAGTAATGCCGATTTGCCCTACGATAGTCAACATCCTATATTACTTCCCCCACGTGATCATATTGTAAATTTAATAATAGATCATTATCACCAAAAATATTTGCATACTGGACCTCAATTATTAATGTCAATATTACGTCAAAAATATTGGATATTGTCTGCTCGAAATATTGTTCGTAAACGAGTACAATTATGTAATATTTGTTTTAAATTTAAACCTAAAAATGAATTTCCTGCAATGGCAGATTTGCCTGCAGCCAGAGTACAGGAAGCTAAGGCATTCTTTCACACCGGAGTCGACTATGCGGGTCCCTTACGCGTTATTCCTTATCGTAAGCGTGGTGTTCGTAGTCAGAAGGCCTACATTTGCCTTTTTGTGTGCCTCGTCACTAAAGCGGTGCATATAGAATTGTCGAGCGACTTAAGTACAGAATCATTTTTAAATTCTTTTAAACGTTTTATAGCACGACGTGGCCCCATTAAATTCGTTTATAGTGATTGCGGTACTAATTTTATTGGCGCCAAGTCATACTTGGAAGAAATATACAAATTAACGTCATCACAAGAATATAATAATAAGCTAACATCAGAGCTTTCAGGCAATGCAATTGAGTGGAAACTTAATCCACCTGCATCTCCACACTTTGGTGGTATATGGGAAGGTAATATTCGGAGTGTAAAAATGCATTTGCAAAAGGTAGTTGGTCTTCAGCTACTTACTGTAGAAGAAATGAATACCCTCTTAACGCAGATCGAGGCGGTGCTGAATACCAGGCCTCTGTCTGTCCTTAGTTCAGACCCTTCTGAGCCGTTGCCATTAACCCCGGCTCATTTTCTAACTTTAACGCCCTTAAAGTCGTTTCCTTCTGAATCGATTCCTAGAGATGTGAATATTATAGACAGGAAGCGTATGATTGACAGTCTATTGCAGTCATTCTGGAGACGATGGAAGTTAGAGTACTTAAATACATTGCAGTGTCGTAATAAATGGTTGAGCAATACGTCACAAATTAAAGAAGGTACCATTGTATTGTTGTACTCAGATAATAGTCCACCTTTAGATTGGCCTCTGGGTATAATTGAAAAGATATTTCCCGGTAAAGACGGGGTTGTGAGGGTTGTCGATGTACGTACTAAGTCCGGTGTATATCGCCGACCGGTAGTCAAATTATATCCACTTCCATCTCAATAATTACATACAGTCCACTTAGTATTAACATAAAATAATAGTAGCTTAAAATAAAAATTAGATTATTATATTAAATAAGTCAATAGTTATAAGTAACATTGTTGTACAATTAACTTTAATTACCTTTTAACTTAATTAGGTTGGTTGAAAGAACTGGGTTCCATCAAACTGGGGGGCATGTTTAGGCCAAATATGCCTAAAGGGTTTTTATAAATAGTGAAACAGTCACCGCATTAATTAATTAATTTACTAATGAATTAAATATTGTGGGTGCACAAAGAGTTGCACTAATTCCTTCTCTTTCCTACCTGCACCCTATCCCTCCCACTTACGGAGTAGCGCGAGCGCAGCGGATCGATGCGTTCCGCGAGGAGTAATTACTTAGTTAGTATTGAATGAGTATTGAACTTGTATTGATCAAGTATTGAACTTGTCAACGCGCGCCGTGATAACTCATTAATCGTCTCCTTACGTGTAATCTCGTGATCAAGTGTCTTGTGATCCCTTGTTTCATCATTATCGAATTCGGGAAGGAAGAGTGGCCACTCAAAGAAAACGTCTACAAAATAAAGAGGGAAATTCGCGACCCGGCACGTGGTGGAAGAATCGCTGCTGCTCTGGTAAGTCCTCCTGTCTTATTTCCTTACACCGGCTTCCTAATTAAAATTTTCACCTAGATCCAGCGCATACACACTGTTTTGCCTTTCAAAGGGATAAGTCGGAATCTAGTTCTAAAGATTATAGGGATTACACCGCATTTAATATCCTAAAATAGAAGCAGCATAAATTTACAAAGAAAATCAAGATTTTTTCATACAACAAGTATTATTTGGTGAAGTGAAATCAATGAATATACTTGGAACCATCGCCACTGACTTCTTTTTTGGTGTTATTAGAAGTACTCAAACAGTTATACAAAAATTTGTCTATATAAGAAGTATCTCTGGTGGCGAAAGTATATCTTGCTCTCTTTATAATGTGACTTTAGAATTTAAATAAAATTGTTTAAAAAAAATAAAAAAATACGCTTTGGTTGAAAAGATAATGGTTGAAATGTAATATGAACATCAATTAGCCTTATCAACGATAGATGAAAAAATTATATAAATTAACAAAAATCTTATTTTGCAAATTGTAAAACGATATAATTTATCAAATTAATGTATTGCTATCGGTCTTCGATAAATCTACGAAGTTTGAACGTAATCTGGCCGTAAAAAGTGGATCAAAATCGCACCCAAATGAGTCGGTTACAAACAAACATACTTACGGGTGAAGCTAATAAAAAGCGTGTATAAACTAAACAAGCTTTTTTATGCTGTCAGGGTTCCACCTCAACAAATAAGTTGAGTTGGAATTGATAGCAAGAATTATAATGGCCAAGATTTACTTACGATAAAAGATTAAATAGTAACATATTCAACCAAATTTGACATGAAAGTAGGTGAATCTTCGGCAGCAAGCAATAGAAAATCTGAAGCTAATAAGGCTGTATTATAAAACTACAATATATAAAACTACAAACACTAACAATGACATAAAATTTGCTTTTAACTAAATTATTAATCACGATTTCTCTGATTGCCTTCAGCTTTAGATTTGACAATATTTTCACCGAAGATCAAAGATTGTATAGTCAACAAGTTGATATTTGAATTAGTAAAAGTTTTGGTACAACTCACGCAAAAGTTTTCCAAAGATTGAGTACATATTTTGAATCATTTATCTAATCATGCCCAATTTATTGCAGGCGGATAAAATGTAAATGAAACTTAATCTATTAAATATAAGTAATTATTTTTACATTAAATTATACTAAAAATTACAATTTTTTTAAACTCCTGTGAGTCTTCTAAGTGTCAACCATTATACTACGAAATCATTGGTCTCAAAAATAACTTTATTGAAATCATCTAAATCGAAATGAGGTCATCTAAAAATGCACTTAGTCTGAGTGGAATAATCTACTTTTAAAAGTAAAAAAAAGGAAAATGTGGGGTCCATTCAGGGTGTTGGCCTGTCGTTCCGACCAGCTCAGCTCCTACTAGAAGTTAAGAACACTCGAAGACTATGGTTTTAGGTTGGTTGGTTGGCCCCTACATGAGCAGAGTCCAGAATTCAGTCAGACAAGGATTCTTTCGGAAAAACTTTAACATGTTTTTGGAAAATTTCATGAAAATACTGTTTTTTTATGTGCATTAATTTACAATCACATCTAAAAAAGTTATAAGAAAACTTTCGCAAAATCAAAAACTATCTAAATCTACAAAGTACTTAAACAGAAGCTGCTTACATTCTGGATGCGCCGCAATTATTATTTTTATTGTTATTTGGTTGTGGCTAATTTGTGGTCGACGATTCCTCTAGACAAATACCACAACCGATTGTCATCTGTGACGTTAAAATAATGACAGCTGTCTAATTTGCCTCCTGAAATATAACAAAAAAAAATTGTCACTGAGCACTGAACAATATAGTTCTCACGCAAATCGTCACATACGCTAAAATCCGCATAATATAATTACGTAAGTGCTTCAGATCTACAGAACAAGTCAAATATATAATCAAGAAACTCTCAGTGTAACGCATCGCAATAACCCTTTTTCTACGCGCCTCCAAAGAAGTCGCACATTTACCACCAAGAATTGCTAAAAGATTAGAGGGGGGGGGGGGGGGGGGGCAGCTGCAGAACATCGCGTCCAGGAATACCAGGTACATCAGCATATTATTTTAGCCATAACTGATTTCGCAATAAATAGCAATTATAATCATATCTTAACCACGAACGCGCCCATACACATGATGATTTACACGTCTAGATAGAGTCTCTCGCTGTTAGACAAACGATAAAAACAGGCCAGAAATCCTAGTTTAGTCTACGTCTTATACTCGCAATTCGTATGTCACTCTGTGTTAGTGTGCGTGAATTGCTAACAACATAGGTTAGTTCTAAATTCTATATTTTTTCGACGTTTTCACAGCTGTCATAGTCTATCTAGACGTATAAACGACCCAACAGCCGTTTTCAATTACGTATCTCAAGTTACGGATACATTGCTGTCAGCGTTTAATGACAAGATCTTATCTAATCATAGTTATGTCTAATACAGTTATAGTCCAATGCTTTATGTGGATAGGTTATTGAAATGTAAGTAAGCGTAAAAGGATAGATTTGTCTACCTGTAGTTAGTTACTAAGGATACATAGGTTATTGAAAACGGCCGTAAGAGTATCAATATTAATGTCACATCCACTCATGTTTATACAAACGAAACTTTGACATTTAGCTTCTTTCTCGGTCTTGAATAATTGAGAAATTGAATTAAGTTCAGCTGTAACAATTTATGGAGGAAAAGTCATAACTTTAATCAACTAATTGGCTTTGTTGAGTTGTTCGCATCGTAAAATTTGGTAACTGTTCGTTAAATATTACTAAAATATACTTTTTATGTCTGCATATTCTTTTAATTAATTCTTATTATATTTCAACATTTTACTATAATAATTACGTTTTTTTTCAACAAGAGTATATAATTGTATATTATTATAATCGTTTTCAAATATCTACCAAATTGATGAAACTTTTATGTATTTGAGTTAGATTTCCGAAGTTCGTTGTTCTTGCATTTTTTTATTTTAAGAAAACCAGCAATGTGTATTAAACATTAACATTATAGCATGCCGTACTACTTATTATCTGTAATGCTATGGGAATGGAATTATTTTTATTTATTTATAAGCGTCACTAACATAATAATTTATTACATTTAATATTATTATAAATAAATCTATATCTAAATGTTATTCCTATTACATACGATACTAGTTTGCGCGTTTATCACAAAAAAAAACATTAGTCATATCACCGCTATTCAAGAACACTTTCATTCAATTGGTGTTACATAATTTTTGCGTTTCCTTGATGATTTAAATAGTCAGTACTTAAACTATTGTTTATGATTCACATACCGACTCAAATAAATATAAAACTTTGACTTTTTTGAGGTAATTATTATTGAAGTTGCCATAATTACTATAAGAACTGTTTATTTGTCGTATTAGAAGTGTTTATACAATTCTCACTGAAATTACAGAGAAATAAATATTGTACATGTTCTAAATTATGGCTTGTTGGAGTAAATTCAATTTACAACAATTAATTAATAATTAACTAAAAACAAAATAGAAAAAAATAATAATTATCTACTCAAATTTGCACTAAATTATGACTTCATTCACAATAAATATCATTAAAAGTAAGAAAATTAAGTTCTTATGATGTAAAGTATAATATAGGTATTTGAAAGTATTAATTATCACAGCTTATAATGTTCTTTTTTCAAGTAAAATGAATTTTTTTAATAATTAACAGTTAAAATATTTTAATAATATTACAATTGATTTTGGTTGAATAGTAAAGTATTCCGGTCTACCATCGCAGCAGTTTCAAAAGTTTGCTCGAAACGTAGAAAACTTACTACTAAAACTGTGTATACTTCGATCAAGTTTCCAAAGGTTATTGTGTGTACGAACAAATTCTATTAAGTATGCGAAAGTAGCATTTGTTTGACTTTGAACAATTTGTTTGGAATGTATCATTCTCTGAAGTCGGGAGTGGATTATCAAGGGAACATCGGGGCAATCAGTTACATTGCTTACAATGTTAAATAGAAAAAAATAATCCAATATGTTCTACCTATGAGACTGTTAATGTATCTTAAATATCGCAAACGGTTAGAATAGGTGTCTAATAATATATAACAAAGATTGCATTGAAAAAAAAAGACAGTTTTAGTATTTTACCTAGTCTATATACACACACGCTCATGCCTTGTTCCCGTCGGGGTATTCAGAGACAATAGAACACCACTTGCTTCTATCCTTACAAACACCAAGCGCTTCTTCTACATTCATTACTCGGACCTTTCCTTTTTCAATACGTCGCCATTTCGATCGACGAAATATGTCCTACGAGGTCTCCCGCGACTGAATTTGGTATTGGTAAAGGGCTCCTGTTTCCGCAATTAGACCGCTTAATTGGGTCCATTTTGCGTGCAGTGTTGGCCAGTCATTCCAACCAGCCCAGCTCCTTCCAGAAGTTCAGAACACTCCTGGGGTGTTCGCAGACTTCCTGGAGCGACCTTGTATTTACTAAGCATTTTGCCCGTTGGTTGGCCACCCCAGCACATTCCAGGATTACAGGAGTGTCCGTTTCATCTTCGGTTAGACAGCCCCTGCACCTAGGACTGCCCGTAACGCCCATTGTAAATAGGTGCTTGTTCAGTGATGTGTGACCCGTTAGGGTGCCGACCATAATTCGGATGTCGTGTCTGTTTGGGCTAATAAGTCGACGTGTCAGTTTGGGCGATAGTGCAGGAATCGCCTCTTTGGACTGTCTACAGCCTGAGACATTTGTCCATCGGGTTTTGTGTAGGTTGTTGGTCAGAGAGCGTATCCATGACCGCATTTGGCTGAAGGGTAGCGGCAGGATTAGCCCTGGGCCAGCCACTTGCGTTTCCGACCCCCGACTTGCAAGTTCATCCGCTGCATCGTTCCCCAACGAACCGCTGTGTCCTTTGATCCATTCCAGCCGCGACTAACTTGGCCACATACAACTTTTTTCTAGTCTATTACTGTACTTAGCCCGGCCATAAATACTGTTACAATTGAAAATAAACAAAAATATTACATTTGAATTTGGAATCTATCATTTTTATATGATTGTTCATTGAGTTTTTTTATTTTGGCGCCTAAACATTGTACAATATCTTGCGATATTAAAATGGAGTGGGGTGATAAAGAGTAGGTATGAAGCCAAATGCAATTCTTAAATCTCTCCATACGCTTGGTATTAGTAAAATCTTTATGTACCGGGCTATTAATAGGTACAATGAGACCTCCTCTGTTTGTGACAGAAAAAGATCTGGCCATCCACGTAGTGTTCGTGCGAAAAAGGTAGTAAAGCAGTAAGAGAAAGAATTTGAAGAAATCCTTTGCGAAAGCAAAATAATTTATCTCGGGAGATGAATATAGCACCTAGAGAGTTTGACTTTGCCTTTAAGAGAAGCACTGGTCATTTCTAAAATGATAATTTAAAAAATAATAGGGTGGTAAAATCGAAACAACTACTGAAGCGGTACGCAGAGGAGGCCACAGAAAAATTTTGTTTACGGATGAGAAAATTCTTACAATTAACAAACAAAATTACCGAATTCATGTTCAAAGCTCTAAGCAAGCTTCCCAATTAGTCGACATAGTGTAACGTGGTTACTCTATAGTGGTGATTGGGCTCCACCAAACCATCACTGAAGGCGGTCACTATTATCTATGAAGGAGTTACTGAGCCATAAAAGGCATAAAAAGGCATTTATTTTCTCAAAATTGATTCCTTTAGAATTCTTTTTGAGGTAATTTTTATCATACTTTTGTGAATAAGGTTTTAAAACATCGGCAGAAGTAAATTTATTGAATTAGGCGCTACTTTGCGGAAATCCATAATTATACAAATGATTTAAGTTTCCTTTAGTGTTAATTCCGCCAATATTTGTTTTTAAAACAATTCGACACGTGTTTCGCCTATACACGAATAATAGTCTCGCAGTCTCGTGTCAGATTTTGGCGAGATAACACGTCCTGAGGATGCCTCGTGAAGAGGCGAAACACGTGTCGAATTGTTTTAAAAACAAATGTTGGCGGAATTAACACTAAAGAAAACTTAAATCATTTGTATAATCGGCAGAAGTGTATCAAGATACCATTCGTGAGAAGGCAGTGAAGCCCTTTAAGAACACCATGTTCAATAACCAAGAATGGTCTTTCCAGTAAGACTCGGCGCCGGGTCTTTGTTGGAAACGAACATTTCGGACTTCATCAGAGCTGAAGACTGGCCATCGTCTAGTCCCTATCTTAATCCGCTGGATTATGATTTATGGTCACTTTTAGAGAGTACGGCTTACTCGAAACGCCATGATAATTTGGAATCAATAAAACAATCCGTACGATTGGCAGTGAAGAATTTTCCCATGGAGAGAGCTTCTATTAATAACTGGCCTCTACGTTTAAAGGACTGTTTTGCAGCCAATGGAGACCACTTCGAATAAGGTTCTATTATTATTATTTTTTATATTTATGTATTAAACTAACACACTGTAAAAGTAATAAATGTTATTTGCAATGGAATTTTTTTTCTTTGTTTCAGTATTTATGGTAAGACTAGGTTATATCATATATTGCATTTATAAAAAACATAGCTCAAATAAATCACTTTTTAAATGAATAAAATGTGTTTTTATATTAAATTTTGCGTAATAAATACATTTTAATTATTATTTTAGTTTACCCGATGATTGATCGTCATCATCGTGACTTGTAGCTTTTACGTTTTAATGCTTTTTTAAATATTAAGAATATTTTGAGCAATTCACTCACACTAACACGAAGAGCCATAAAAATCGCGAGTGTTCTTACACTGCGTAGTTTGTCACGCAGACTAAAGTAATAAACCTGGCCTGTTTTCGTCAGTTGTCCAGCAGCAAAAGGTTTTACCTAGACACATAAATTATATAAGAAAAAACTTTATTTCATGTTCGAGTTGAACCGTACGACCTCCCATCAATTACTATTCACGATGTCCTTCTGTCTACCAACGTTTGTTCTATCTAATTTACAACACAGACACAATATCTCCATAATTCACCTTTACCATGTGTTCAGGCTCAGTGATTCTTGTTTTATTGTTTTGGAATATAAATTTAAAATTACACTGACAGAGACGTCTCATGCTCATAATATCAATTAAATTACTATAAAATAGGAGATTATGAAACTCCTGTGCTATATCGGTTATTAAGCTACAGGCGATAGGGGGGGTGAGAGGGTCATGAGCATACTCACTTTTACCAGTGGGACGCTCCTTTGCACAGGAAGCCGGCTAGATTATGGGTACCACAACGGCGCCTATTTCTGCCGCGAAGCAGTAATGTTTAAACATTTCTGTGTTACGGTCTGAAGGGCGCCGTAGCTAGTGAAATTACTGTAAAAATGAGACTTAACACCTTATGTCTCAAGGTGACGAGCGCAATTGTAGTGCCGCTTAGTATTTTTGGGTTTTTCAAGAATCGTGAGCGGCACGGCATTGTAATGGGAAAGGAGCCAAACGTCCTACTCGTCTCGTACCGTTATTTTTATAAAAAAAAATCTCATGTCATACGACACTTTTCAACAAAAGAATAAAAAAAAATGATTATCAACTATCTTATTTGATCAATATACAGTACACATACATTGAACTTTTCACTAAATCCATTCAATTTCACTTATAAGATATACACAGCACTAATGTTGCACAATACGTTGCAGATATACTGCTATAAGCATTTCGGTGACGCGAACTCACGAGATTTCATATATGTCTAAGTATATAATTATTTATATTTTTTTATATTTACCAACCCAAACCCATAAGATTTTCCTTTACCAAACAGTGCCCAATGCGGCTAAAGATGTTTGCACTTTAAAAAAAAACAGTTTTATTAGCTACAATCTCTATAAAAATATGAAGATGAAAATTGTGTTAGCACTCTGATCAAAACACTATTTATCAAACCTTTTTGTGGGAAAAATATTATGGAAATTGAAGCGCTGTTAACCTCTATAATTACCTATTAAGATTAAATTTCGGTCGGTATTTTTGGGGCCGTAGAGATGATGGTAATATAAAACGAATTAGTGATCCTTAGTTTAGGGTTTTGCGAGTAAGAGAATTTTTTGTGAATGTTTGTTTTAGTAATGCTGACAAATTAAATGATAATGACATATTTTTAGGCATATCGAAAACAATTTACAAATCACACATGCTTTTTAATGTTTGGAATTGATCTAAATCTTGGCTGTCTTATTACATAAACTTCAACACGTTTTGAATTCCGATTCAAAAAAAAAATATTCACCAGGCTCCTTTGCACAGGATGACGGATAGATTATGGGAACCAACGACGCCTATTTCTGCCGTGAAACAGTAATGTGTAAACATTATTCTGTTTCTTTTTTTTATGGAATAGGAGGACAAACGAGCGAACGAGTCACCTGTTGTTAATGTTGATCACCGCCGCCCACAATCTCTTGCAACACGGGAGGAATCGCAGGAGCGTTGCCGGCCTTTAAGAAAGGTGTACGCGCTTTTTTGAAGGCACCCATGTCGTATCGTCCCGGAAACAGCGCACAAGGAAGTTCATTCCACATCTTTGTAGTACGTGGTAGAAAACTCCTTGAAAACCGCACTGTGGAAGACCGCAACACATTCAGATGGTGGGGATGATATCCTAACTTGTGGCGTGTCGTGCGAAGGTGGAATTCGGCGGCAGGAATCAGGTTAAACAGCTCTTCGGAACACTCCCCGTGATAAATGCGGTAGAAGACACACAATGAAGCGACATCTCTACAGAACGCCAAGTGATCCAGACAATTCACAGAGCACTGGGTCCCCGACAATTTGAGCTACTCTACGTTGCACGCGGTCAAATGGAACGAGCCGATACTGGGGTGCGCCAGACCAGAGATGAAAGCAATACTCAATGTGTGGCCGGACCTGCGCTTTGTAGAGCGCTAGAATGTGGGCTGGCTTGAAGTATTGCCGTGCTCTATTAATGACGCCCAGTTTATTCGAAGCCAATTTGGCTTTGCCCTCAAGATGGCCACAGAATTGGCAAGCGCTTGAGATTTCGAGACCCAGTATTCCGATACTAGGCGAGGCTTTAAGGGAAGTGCTGTCGAAGAGCGGTGATACGACAAATGGGGTTTTTTAGTATTAGAAAACTTGAGTCTTCTGGTAAATTGAACCTTGTCCAATTTACCCCATTCCGCGACCTTCTCAAGAGAGGACTCGATAGAAGACACAAGTTTCTCCCGGCACTGCTCGACTATTTTCCGAGAGAGACCTGCATAGCCCGTGTATACGGCATCACCAGTACTGTCGTCTGCATAGCAATGTATATTGGAGGTGTCCAACATATCATGGATATGCAGAAGAAATAGCGTGGGAGATAGCACACAGACTTGGGGCACTTCAGCGTTCATGGGCTTCGAGTTCGATCAATATCCGTCGACAACGACCTGTATGCTGCGCCCAGTGAGGAAGCTGGAGGTCCACTTGCACAAGCTCTCGGGAAGCCCAAATGATGGAAGTTTTGAGAGGAGCGCCTTGTGCCATACACGATCAAAGGCCTTCGCTATATCCAGACTAACTGTCAGGCCTTCTCCCTTACTTTCAATAGCCGCCACACATCTATGTGTTAGGTATACCAGAAGATCACCTGCCGACCGACCATGGCGAAAGCCGTACTGTCGGTCGTTGATCAACTGATGACCCTCTAGATATACCAAGAGCTGGCGGCTGATTATGCTCTCCATGATTTTGGAGAGCGGGGAGGTAATAGCAATAGGCCTGTAGTTTGCCGGATCCGAACTGTCTCCTTTGTTTTGGATCGGATGGACAAGGGCTGACTTCCATGAGTCATGGACATTCTTACATTAATAAAATTTGAAAACAAAGTTTTATGAACGATGCGGGACTCGAACCCGTGACCTCTCGCATTCCATACTAGCGCACTCCCAACTGTGCCAACCGTTCGAGTGACGAATCGTTGATAAAATCATGTATGCTTTGCTCAACTCTCAGGTTGTTGCTTCATGAAGCCTTTGGAAATTTATAAGAGCGACATCTCAAGTCGATTTCCTAATATACAAATATTGGGGTTGAGCAGATTACTATAAAGTAGATCCTGTAGATGAAGCCACATCCTGATAGTTGAACAAGACATTCAAGATTTATCAACGATACGACACTCCTACTGGAAAGATTGCTTGCAAGGAATGCTTGACGTCACGGATTCGAGTCCCGCATTGTTCATAATTTTTTTTTTCAAATTTAGTTTGTGTAAATACACTTAATTATAATAATAGTATAAGCCTTTATTCTGATAGTATTATTTACATATATACTTACAAACTATCCTTAACTAAGTATCTATCACTATCTGGTTGTCTATTGACAAAGGCCTCTTCCAACTTCTTCCACTCTTTTCTATCTTTAGCTAACCTATACCATGTCTTGCCTGCTATCGTCCTAAGTTCGTCTGACTATCTTCTGTATTGTCCCCCCGGTTTCCTTTTTAAGTTTCTGGGATACCAGTCTGTGATACATTTGCTCCATTTGTCTATACCCCGAAGGGTGTGTCCCGTCCAGCGCCATTTAAATTTTCTTATAGCATTAGTGACATTAGTGATTTTTGTTTTCTGTCCTAAGTCTGTGTTTCGAACTTTATGTGTTTTATTAATATTCAGCATACTCCTCTCCATGGCTCTTTCGCAATTCTCTAGTTTCTTAATCTGTCTTTGCGTAGGCGACCAAGTCTGACAACCGTAGGTCAATACAGGAAGTACACAAGTATTATAGAGTTTTCTTTTCATGTTTATTTTGATACAAATATTTATTGAATTAAATTATTATTTGAAACAAATACAAAATACAGTTATATAACAATGACGAAACAAATAGAATGAAAATAATATCAAAACAATCCAAACTAGCCAGGTTAGTTGAACTCTACCACAGCACAAAAAGTTTTTGCTTCAGGTTACTGTACCTCTCTTACAAAGCCAATTAGTTGTTCAAAAGTTTGCTCCCCATTAATCGTCAAATTTTAATTTTATCCCGCTGAAGTCCAGTTACCATGTTACTTAACTTTGTTATATACTGTTTAATTTTGTAAGTTGCGCTTTTATATTTTAAAAAAGTGTTTTCAGTTTTATGGGAAAGAGCGTGAAATATATTTTAAGCCCAGAACTTTAAAATTATTAGGTTATTTATAATATAATACTGTCTGACTCTTTCTTTGTGCTTGAACCGATCAGGTGGGTGGAATAAGAAAATATACCTAAAAGTCATGCATATCATCATAATTTCGCATATATTTATTTAAGTCATATGCGAAAAGGGGTTTAAAAGTTATGTAAAAAAATAGTAATTAATTGTTTCGAAACACCTACAATATTATGTTTATTTTTATTTTTGTATTTTTAGCTGTTCGTATTAAATTTGTAATTTTTTATTGTTAAAGTATAGAATAAATAATTAATAATTAGTGTAAGATTAATAGTGAATCTAATATTACTTGCTTGAATAAAATTTACTTTAATTTACTTATAAACAAGTGGGCTCCTCTTATGCTCGTCGAGTCCATCAATCATCCGTTAGACCTGAAGACAATTTTTTTTGAAAATAGAAATTGATAATTAGTTTACGACAATAATATACAAATCCATATTAATACCTTAATTATTGTTTTTTCAAATTAATTAATATTTTTTATAATAAAACCTAGCCTCTGCAACTCAGGGTCTCCTACCGCAGAGGGCACAAAACATTCTGTACAATATATGTATACTATTAGACTTGAATAATTGATTATTATTATTATTCTCTTTATTACAATTTAATCTTATTTTCTACATTTATATATGTAACATATTTATAAAAAACAATATTACAAATATAAATATAAAAAATAGAGTCCCGCCGGCGTTGGTTCATGACAATTCCGCCGGTGGCTAAGGCGACAGACTGAGGAACTTCCGCACGATGCGTGCGTTCCCAAAACAGCTGCTTTCTGTAACTGACCCTTTATCCAGTTATTAAGTGAGAGCCTCTTGAGATGATGGTCGAGGCTCTTTGCTATAAGACCGTTAACGGAAACGACTATTGGGACAATTATTGTTGAATCAACATCCCACATGTCAGTAACCTCGTGTGCTAAGTCTAGATACTTCGACAATTTGTCTATTTCAGCTTTCACAAGGTTATGATCACACGGAACGGTGATATCAACAATAAATGCCAGACGCACTAAGCGATCTACCAACATAATATCAGGCTTATTAGCAATGATAGTTCTGTCCGTGATGATAGATCGGTCCCAGTAGAGCTTGGCACGGCTGTTTTCCAGAACTGGCTCCGGAGTATACTTATAATATGGACTTCTTTATTATTATTATATTGACAATTTTCCAATTCCAATCCAATTTTCATACACGGACCGGCATTCTCCTTTTCGTACACTTACGTATATGCAAATATATCGACGATTGAAAAAGATATTTCTTTTCATGTTTCCTGATTGTTCCCACTCCACCTTCGCACCATAGGACACTGATTTGAACACCAACTGGATATAAATCGTTTCTCCACAGTGTAGTTTTCTAAAGAGCTCAACGTCAAACCAAACTGTTTTTTTATGAAAGTAAGGGATGAGACGAGCGGGATTCAGCTGATGGTAATTGATGCGCCCTGCCCCACAATGCAGTGCCGCTCAGGATTCTTGAAAAACCCGAAAAATTCCGAGTGGCACTACAACTGCGCTCGTCATCTTAAGACATAAGATGCTAAGTCTCATTTGCCCAGTAATTTCACTAGCTACGGCACCCTTCAGACCGAAACACAGTAATGCTTTGCGGCAGAAATAGGCACCGTTGTGGTACTCATAATCTAGCCGCCATCCTGTGCAAAGAAGCCTCCCACCGGTAACTGTGCAATAAGCTTCCAGTATTTTCGCGACGACTAAAAAATAAATAAAAAGAATTATGTCCTGTGATTTCTCTGAGAGTGCGGGCGATGGTGATCACTTTACTAAAGGTACGCTCATTTGACCTCGTATTTAATAAAGAAGATAACTTAAAAATAAAATGGCCTACATGAGAACCAAAATGGTTTTAATGAAAAAAAAAAAATCCATTACTTGAGCTAGAGATAGGTACGTGCAAGAAACATACAATAACCTAACCTATACATACAGTTCGTTTGTGCTCCTCTTCCATAACACAATATACTAACTAACTATTGTATTCAAACAAATGAGTATAAATTCCCTAACGAACCAAACATGCCTTACCTGTTTATCAGCTCGATTGTCCATCACACGTGCACTCTATCACCATACGAGTTCCCCGCGCGAGTACCAAGGCGTGTGCAGCTCGGCTGGCCTGTTCCATCAGCCATTTGCCAAAAATAACCTTAAGCAATCTTCTCTCATACCATCAAGATCTTATAACTCCATCTGTGGTGAGGTAATTATTTTTAAAGATTCGTTACCTGCGTTTAAAAAAAAAGGTTACGAGATTGTTAGGCGAAAAATGACTTTTGTTCTTCTTCTTTTTTTTTCTCTTCAAATTCACATCTATCTTGATTTTGTAATTTTTGTTTTATTTTATATAGTTGTGTTCTTGGTGTCATGAAAGTAAGGACTGTGCATGTTATCACACCTTTATTTGTTGTACATTCAACTCATATTTTGTTAATATTCAATATATTTTAAGAGTCTTAGAATGAATAAATAAAAAAAAAATATGAACAACTTTCGTTATTTGAATTTTGCTGTAGATCACAGTGATTACTCTTAAATTAATTACAGCTCGATTAATTTACCTACCAAATAATATGTCATTAATATTTACTTTCTTGGTTTACAAAATAACATACGTTTATAAGCAAAAGGAAAACGGTTAATTCCTTAAACAGAGATGGCTAATTCATTTGTTTGTTTATTTGTTTGTTTATTTCCGAGTCAAGTTCAAATAAACATATTTGTGTTTAACATTAAATATGTATGTTTAAGTAAGTATATTGTATTAAATATATGGTTGTCTTGTACCCATAGTAGGATACAGATAATTTGTGTAAGAGTGTGTCAATATTATTATTATTATTTTACATTTCGACCGTCATTCCAGGGCATCCAGACTACAAAACAAAATTTATTCTTAGTTGTTTACTACAGAGGTTAGCAGCACTTCAATATCTAATCATAACCAGAAAAAATAATACATTGTTATATGCTCCACGCATCTTATCTGAAAAGTAAAGTTAACTCATCGTTATATTAGTCATGTCATTAATCAAATCAATTAATAGCAATGCCAATGAGAGTACAATATTGTATATTTCATTAAAAAGAGCGCAAAATAAAGAATACTGAGAGAGTTTCTTGCGCCGCTTCTTCTCTCTCAGAGCGCCATTTGTTTTCGAAGTTTTAGTAGTATCTAGTATATTAGAAATGACATCAAAAAGAACTCTAAAGGAATCAATTTTGAGAAAAAAAATGCCTTTACGCATTTAATGAACTAGTGATACCCAGGACAATAGGATTTTAATGTCGTTAGGATTAAAATTATTTTTATACATCTTGCATAAATTTAAAACCAAAATATTGTTACATAGTTGGTTTCCATAAACACGGTAAGATAATGTAAAGGTTGTTAAAACACAGACGATGAAGTTTTAAAACTATAATGTAAGGGAGATACACATGACGTGGTTCAGATTAGAAAAGTTATTCGGTTCAGCCGCAAACAGTAGCATATCATGAGCAATCCTCAAGTTTTAAGTGTTACTACTTGAACGTTAAGCTTTTATGAATACGTTCACCCGTGTTTTTATGAATGGGATTAATTCGAGAATATAATATTGGTCTTTCATAATCATTGAATATGCATGATTTTTTAAAAGTATGTGTTCACACCAATTAACTTATATTCATTATCTATACTCATGTTCCCTCGTTTCCCCCACAAGCGACCTATAATAGATTTATATCGACGTAACCCGCGCCGATCGAAGGTGATCGTTACTAAGCGAGTTATCTTCCGACCGCTGTTATAACCGCAAGTGATTCGTGAATCGCATGGCACCGCTTGCTCACCGCAAATTAATCACCGACCGCGTGGGTCGGATGGTTGGGTGCTCGGATAAAATCAGCGCATTTATTGATAGTATGAGATAATAGTAGTAATGATTCGACTAATATATTGGTACCTATAGTGTAGTGTGCAGGAAACCCACAGTTCCCTGATAAGAGATGATTAAAGCTGCATCTGCGCACGAGCATAACATCAGCAACCCCTGTCATATTCCAGATGAGTGCCCTTGTTCCCTTTACCAATCCTCTTGTTCACGTTTAAACTCACTGAGTGCGGTGAGTTACATTACATTCTTTGACCAAACATCCCATCGAGCTTGAAAATAAATCACGGTGTGTACTTATGCGCTTGAGAGCGTGCAGGCAGCTGCGCTAACAGTGCGTGTCGCCGCGCGCGTACGAACGAGGTCGGTACAAAGAAACGCAGCAAACGTTGTAATAAGTATGTGCAGTCCACTCTGCTACGAATTATTTTGAGAAGAAATTCAGTAAGAGCCACGTACCTACGTAACTGCAGTGAATCAGAGCCCAGATGTCATTGAAAAAAGAGTGTTGGATACATAATAGATAGTTTCCGTATTGCCTCCTACAAAAATGTCTAAGGAACTGTTTTTGGACTTGTTCGATCATCGAAGTATATTTGCTCTCATGTGGGTTCTAAACAACTGAATTACACTCAAGAATACTACGGATCAGCGCCATATAAAGGATACGAAGTGCTTGGTTCGTCGAATGAGATGCATTACGTAGAACAATTCCAAGCCGTCGGTAAGCAGCCTCCACAATAGTCTCCCTCTACATGTGAGTGAAAAGTGTTTACGATAGATGTAAGGATGTGCGTATTACGAGTATAGAGGAGCATATAAACATCTATCAAAATATACGAACTTGTTTGGAAAGTAATAAGTTATCCCATCAGTATCAGTCTTGCCCCTATCAAGTTAAAAAACTTTGTAAGTCCCCGAAAAGTGTTTCATACTTATATCCGTTTCTTTAGATATACAAACATTAACCCTTATCTATTGAGATAATAAATAGTAAAATTCTTAAAGTATCCCAATGGATACTTTAAGAATTTTACTATAGTATAATATATTTACAGAGTCTAAGTGTTTTCCGTTTATTCTGGGATTAAATATAATAATTTAATTTAGCTTTTTAGAATATGCCCAGTGCTTTTACAACCTAGCCCACCATCCGAATCATGCATTATCCATTAAGGCGTATCCTGAGGTCTCCCGCGACCGACATTCCCACACACTTTTGCCTTATATGTTTGATTTATCATTCTTTCTTCACTCATTCGCTCCACGTGTCCAAACCATTTCAGCATTTCTTTCTCATTCATTGTCACAACATCTTTTTTCAGACCACAGCGCGCTCATGTTACCGCATTCGGAATTCTATCAATCAGTCATAACCCTCATATACAACGCAGTTAATTCTGCTTTTATGCTTCTTCTGCCAAACCCAACTCTCACTTCTGTTCATCAACGTAGCAACAACCACTCAAATTCAAATTCAAATATTTTTATTCAAAATAGGATTTAAAATCACTTATTGAACTTCAAAATCTACCACCCATTCAAAAGAGACTGCCTCAGACCTGAGAAGAATGGCCGCAAGAAACTCAGCGGGCTTTTTTTTTAATATAAAATATGGATTACAATGTAATATCGTACAATAAACATTTATAATTAAAGAGCCTGAGGGTGTTCGCTTCATTCCCAGTCCGTGGTGTCATTAAGAAAATCGTTTATGCTATAATAACCTTTTCCACACAAACGATTTTTAACAACTCCGTTATGAACTCCCATTCGCGCCTCTTTTGGCACAGCCTGGCCGTTCATAAAGCATGTAGCGCTCTATTCACACAGTTTCCCGCAGTCACTCTCCTTCACATCTTCCGTCTCTTGTTACATGCAACCCAAATATACAAATTCTGTAACTTGTTCTATCCTTTTCTTATCCTCTATCGCAATATTACACTCAGTAAAACTTTCATTCTTCTCAAATACCATTACATTTGACGTTCTTTCAGTCAATCTCAAACAAAATTCTTGATGTAAGAAGTGTGAAGTCTTAACATTTCAAATTGAAACTATAATATAAAGAGAGTGTCTATGTATGACTCGTAATTATTATGAATAAAAAGCTTCAACCTTACACGTTGACGTACAATAAAGAACTAGACTACACGCTCAAAAATTATCTAAAACGAAACTCGCGTCTTTTAGGCAGAGTTTTCGTACAGATGTGTTTTGACCACGCTTAGAATACAACGCCACGGAATGAAAAAGTGTCCGGTGAAAAACTATCCAAATAACAGCGTATCCAATCTTAAAAGGGATTTAGTACCGTATTTCAGGTGCCATTTTAAATGAATATAATTAAGTTATTAACAAGATCGTTTTTAATCGTTGATTATTTTTTATCATTTTGTTTAATAATTACATTTCAATCGATAAAACAAATACATTGCCGACGGAATCTGCGAAAGAGACGGACGTTGCACCATAATCAATGCTTCTTATAAGGTGTTAATTTAAATGGATGTTTTGTGTTATGACAAGCAACAGCCTGAGAGTTGAACAAACACAAATCAAGATTTTTGAACTTTACATAACTTGAACGGTTGGCTCAGTGGATGAGCGCCCGCAAGGGGCGTGAGAGGTTGTGGGTTCGAGACTCGCATCCTTCATAAATTTTGTTTTCATAATAAAATTCTGTAATTAATCCCCAAGGTGAATAATAACTTATTTTAGCTATTTAACTTATTTTACCTATTCATTTAATTTATTTTACCTATTCTTTAATAAATAACAAATTGTTTAAATATTCAATTTTAATTTGTAGCAAAATTTCGGTCGCTGCTTCACTCAGACGGTTGGCTGAGTTCGTAAGAGCGCACGCAACCCGAGAGGCGATGGTTCGAGTCCTGCATCGTCCATGAATTTTGGTAAAAATTCAATTTTTATATGAGAGGGGGCAAATGGGCAAGAGGCTCACGGGATGGAGAGAGGTGAGGCAACCGCCCATGGACATCCGCAACAACAGGTGTGTCAAGAAATGCGTTGCCGGCCTTTAAGGTGGGAGTATGCTTTTTTCTTGAAGGTCCCTAACGTATCTGTTCGGGAAGACCGCTGCCGGTAGTTGATTCCACAAAGTGGTTGTGCAAGGCAAGAAATTTCGAACAAAACGCGCGGTTGTGATTCCACAACCGCGCATTCGCCAGACGTCTACGTGATGCGGATAGTACTTCGCACGTAATGTCCGGTGGTGGAATTCGGCCGCTGGAATCAACCCGAACAGTTCCTCTGAGCACTCCCCGTGATAAATGCGGTAGAAGATGCAGAGAATACAATTTGTATATTTATAACGTAACCATTGCAGTTAAAAAAAATGCATAGTAAAAGTTTTTCTACTATTCATATTACAATTTGTTTTACATAATAATAGTTTCACAAAGAAATCAGGATAAGACAAAGTTTTAAGTAACAGTCGGCGTAGAGCTGGACTTTTGCGGGCTGAAATTAAAATGTGACGATTTATGGGCAGGAAACCGTCATAAATTTGAACGTCTAATTGGCTCTGAACAATTGTTCCCGAAGTAGAAAACTCCTTGGTAGCTTTGTTGATCGATATTCTTACGAGAAATACAAATTAATCTGATTTCTTAATATTGAGAAATAACTGGCTAGATTATTTTATATTTAATATGTTATTATGTACTTTTTTTATGACAGTAAGGGACGAGTCGAACAGGACGTTCAGCTGATGGTAATTAATACGCCTTGCCCATTCCAATGCAGTGCCGCTCAGGATTCTTGAAAAAAAAAAAACAAAAATACTGAGTGGCGCCACAATTGCGTACGTCACCTTAAGATATAAGGTCTTAAGTCTCATTTGCCTTGTAATTCCACTAGCTACGGTGCCCTTCACAACGAAACAGAGTAAAGCTTACGCATTACTGCTTCACCGCAGAAATAGGCGCCGTTGTGGCACCTATAATCAAGCCGGCATCCTGTGCAAAAGAGGGTCCCACTGGTCCACTTCTTCTATTCATACTCATGTCGTAATGTCGTATAGTCCCGGAAACACCGCACAAGGAAGCTTATTCTACAGATTGGTTGTACGTGGAAGAAAAGTCCTTGAAAACCGCACTGTGATGGAACACCACACATCCGAATGGTGGGGAAGATATCGTAATTTGTAGCGTTTAGTGCGTAAGTGGAACTTGGCTGCAGGAATCAGGTCACTTCGAAACACCCCCCTCCCTGAAGGCCTGATCTGATGAAGAAGGGATCTAGTTCACAGAGCACTGGATCCTCGACAAAAGGATCGACCTGATACTGGGGTGCGTCAGACAATAGTGAACAGCAAAACTCCATATGTGGCCGGACCTGCGCTTTGCAGAGCACTAGAATGCTGGCTAGTATTAAAGTAGGTATTGTAGTAGTAGGTATTACCGTGCTCTATTTATGACGCCCATCTTCTTTAAAGCCAATTTGGCTTTGCAATCCAGATGATCGCGCAAGTGGTAATCACTCTAGATTCCGAGACGCATTATTTCGACGCTAGGCGAGTCTTTTCGGGAATTGCTCTCGAATAGATTTTTTAGTGGTAAACGCACAAACTTGAGTCTTCTGTGTGTTAAATTGGACAAGGTTCTATTAACGCTTTGAACCTTATCTTAAGAAAACAAATAAAGAGATGGTAATATTGTCGAAGCTCAAAGTTTTTTATCTAATACAGTAGATATAAACCCTTGGTAGCTCACATTAGAGAAGTTATTAGGGTCAACCACGGACAGTAGCATATGAGCAATCCACAAGTTTTAAGTGTTACGTACTTTTATGTAGAGCTCTTCTGAGCTATTAATGTGTCTAGTTTGTTTTACTGTAAAATTATTGTTAAAGATGGTTTGGTTGGCATTGGAAAATAGAGAAAACTCAGCGCTTGTCGCTTTGGCCACATTGCTTGCAGAAATGCCAATAAGTTGGAGCGTCTTATGGTGACAGGGAAGGTAGAAGGAAAGAGACCGTGAGGCCGAAGTCCCATATGGTGGTCTGACCATATTTCCAAAGAGCTGGAGGTGCCAATGAATGTTGCAATATATCAGGCAAGGGAACGCAACTAATGGCGACAGCTAATGGACGAGATCAGAAGGAGTCACGATCCTCAGCAGTGAGGGAAACAACTGAGAAGAGAGAAGACGGTTGGCATTTAACCTGTTGTATCTGTATATATGCATACATACGTGATGCAATAGCTTTCTTTTTCCTTGTTTTAAGAATGTCATAGTGTGAGTTAGGATTGGGGAAGAAGTGCAGAAAGCTAATACGATTATATTATATAATAATAGTTTTGTATATTTACCAGTGGGAGGCTCCTTTGCACAGGAAGCCGGCCGTAGCTAATAATTTAAGTTCTGACGGCTCCATTCAGTCGCAAAATTATTCAGCACATTCGTCGTTATGGTCTATATCAATTGACTATGGTGGACCCGCCGCCCTGAAGCAGTAGTGTGTAAGCATAACTGTGTTTCGGTCTGAAGGGCGCCGTAGCTAGTGAAATTACTGGGCAAATGAGAGTTGACATCTTATGTCTCAAGGTCACGAGCGCAGTTGTAGTGCCGCTCAGAATTTTTGGGTGTTCAATCATCTTGAGCGGCACTGCAATGTAATTGGCAGGGCGTATCAATTACCATCAACGTCCTGTTCATCTCGCTTCCTATTTTCATAAAAAAATGTGTTAAAATGCACATCTTGTTTCCAAAACTAAATTGTGTAGACCGAGCATCATGCACCAGCGCCGTAGTTGTAAATTATTGAAATGTAACTGCGTCGTAAATTAGAACACACGCTGTTAGACCGAAACGCATCGTGAATAGTAATTGATGGGAATCCATTCGTCACAGTTCGCACGCGAAATTGTAATTATATTTTACTTGTTGCAACTAATGAGCTATCACTCGCATTCAGTCTGATTAAAAAGTGTTGTTTGTTTAAATTTTTTTATATATTTTATGAGTTTTATGCTTATATTTGGCACAATTTACACTGCCCTTCAAAAGTAAGTACCACGCTTTTAAAATTGGGATAACGTTTTCGGCTTAAAGACATTTATTCTCATAAGATTTAACATAAAATCACTTACATGAGAATTTTACATAAGTATACAATATAATATTACTTTAGGTTTCTATGACTAAGCATGCAAAACAAACAAAGTGAACAATTACAAAAAATGAAGGAACATAAAAATTCTCAACTTTTGTTCTTTTGAACATCAACATATTTTATATTTATCCGGAATAAGAAGGACTGGATGTGGCTAACGACTTATAAAGATAACAGTTGAAGTAAACTAAAATAATACATACGGTTTGAACAATAATACAAATATGAAAACTTATATCAAATAGGTACATGTTTATATGAGTGATTGTGCATTCGAGCATTTTTTTTAAATCATATTATTTATTTTATTCGTAACAAAGTTAAGACGAAAAAATACTTAGAATGAAGTATAATTATTACCTATATTAAATAGTGTTGTTTATAAGAATATGTGCTTTAAGTTTTTTTTAAATAATGCCGTACTTTTAATTTTTTTTATAGTATTTGGAAGTTTATTATAAATATGAATTCCCTCGTAAGTTAAGTTCCTTTTACCGTAATTAGTTCTTGGTGGACGTAGCATTAAGTCATTTCATCTTCTTAAGTTTTTTTCTTGGGAATACTTCTTTTTTTTAAACATTAATTCTGTGTGTATTTCGTTAGTAAATATTTTTCGAATAAGAATACATGTGTAATATTTATATGTTTGTGTTACGTCCATTATTTTAGTTTCTTTATATACTTTGCTCGTTGGTGTCAGAAAATCATGTCTAAATAATACTTTTATAAGTTTATTTTGTGCAGTTTGGATTAAATTTATATTAGTTCTGGCAGCTGAACCCCAGATTTCAACCAAATAATCAATATATGGTTTTACGAGAGAGTTATAAATGATATAACGTACATTTTGGGGGAGACAACGTGCTATACTACGCAGTGTTCCAGTAAGGGATGGCAGCTTAGACTTTACCTTATCAATATGAGGTTTCCATGTTAAATGTTTGTCTAATAAAAGGCCTAGATATTTTTAGCGGCAAATATAACATAATCAGTTTTTGATATGTTTATCGTCAGTAAATTACACTGAAACCACACATTGAGCAGGTTTAGGTTATCTTGTGCGTCTTGTATGATTGGCTCAATTTTATGACCAAAATAAAAAAGGCTAGTGTCATCTGCATATAGTGATAGGGTTCTTTTGAGCTGCAATTTACTAATGTTATTTATATAAATCAGAAATAACAATGGTCCTATTATTGAGCCTTGAGGAACTCCATAAAGTACAGTTTCCTGACTGCTTTCATGCTTGCCAAGTTTGACTACTTGTTGGCGATCCGTAAGTACCATTTAAAAATTTTGTGAGCTACGCCGGTGATACCAATATCATTTAATTTATCAAGAATAATTTTGTGGCTAACTGTATCGAATGCTTTTTTTAGGTCTATAAATATGCCAATGCTATATTTCTTATCATCAATGTTATTTTTTAATTTTGTTACCAAATCTGCTACAGCTGAAATAGTATTAGATTTCGGTCTAAAACCATATTGCTAACTAAATAAGAAATTTATAGATTTTAAGTATGTCTCAAGTCGATCGTATAAAACACGAAGAACTGAAATGGGTCGATAATTCCCTGGCTCTTGTTGTGATCCAGACTTGAAAATAGGCGTCACTTTTGCAATTTTTAGGCTACTTGGAAATAAGCCTTGATTTAAACAGGTATTTATGCACTTTGTAAGTTCATCGGCTAATAACGGCATGGTGCATTTTATTGACTTAGTATTTATAGTATCGATACCTGCACTTGTATTAGAGTCTAAGTTTTTTATTAGAGTAATTACTTCATCTACTGTTGCTGATTTAATAGTACTGAGACCTGGGTACGTAATATTAGTGTCCATACTAGCATTTGTGTAGGTTTTATTGTTATGGTACTCTATAGGGATATCTTCCGCTAATTTTGAACCAACGGTAGAAAAGAAATCGTTAAAAGCCTGGCAGATATCATTTCCATTCAGAAATACCGTGTCTTTATGTTTTAGTTTAGTGTGTACGGATTGTATTTGATTTTTATTGTGATTCAGAGAATTTATTAAACTGCACATTTTAGAAGGCTTATTTCGACAATTGTAGAACTTCTTGTGATAGTAATCTGTGTAAAACGTTTTCAATCTTAAATCTCTACCTACTATAGTTAAGAAAAAAAATTAATTTGAAAAGTGTGATACTTACTTTTGCAGGCCAGTGTAGTTGCACAAATTAATTTGTAAATAAAATTTGTGAATATGCGGGACTCGAACCCGCGACATCTCGTGTTCCGTGCTTTTAGTTGTTTACGCGCCTAGACGAAGGCGCGAATTGTACGCGCGCACGTCCTTCTTAATTAAATTTTCTTAAATTATATTATAAAGGCAGCATATACAGTATGAAACTAGCATATATGAAAATATAAATGTAGGTACATACTTTTTAGCACATTTGCTGACGATATACAAAAAATTAACAAATCCGTACATTAATGTTGTCAAAAAGTAGGCTTTTCATTTTGAGAAAATTTGAACAAACTGTAGAATTGGATCTCTAGGTCAGTGATTCAATGAACTTGAATATTTGATCAAAACGCGGCATTGCCAGTTTTCCACGCAAAAGTTGAATAGCACCGCCTTCAAAGAAAAGCCGCTGGCACATATTTCTTATAGCCTAAGCACAACCAAGCTAAGGACCAAATCCTGGTCGGATTTGGTCAATTCCAGTGGGAGGCTCCTTTGCACAGGATGCCGCCTAGATTATGGGTACCAAAACGGCGCCTATTTCTGCCGTGAAGCAGTAATGTGTAAGCATTACTGTGTTTCGGTCTGAAGGGCGCCGTAGCTAGTGACATTACTGGGCAAATGAGACTTAACATCTTATGTCTCAAGGTGACGAGCGCAGTTGTAGTCCCGCTCAGAATTTTTGGTGTTTTTCAAGAATCCTTATCGGCACTGCATTGTCATTACAATGACTACCCATTGGTAGGGCGCATCAATTACAATCAGCTGACCGTCCTGTTCGTCTCGTCCTTTATTTTCATAAAAATAAAAATAAAATAAAAAATGAAAAAGCAAATTTTAATTATCTTATATTAGAAATAAGCTAAACATTTTAAGTAGTTTAGTTTTAAATGTAGCCTCACAAACGTAGACACAAAATGAATACGTAAAATTATAAAACAAAAGTTGTTTGATATGAACTTTTCAGTTAATTATTTGTTAATAAACACGTGCTAGAAATTTAAAATAAACAATTTGTAAATTAAATTACAGTATTTTTATTGCTAGCTAATAAACGCTTTATGCTCATAGCTGTAAATATTCTATTTAAGGTAGTACGTTTATGACGCAGTCTGAAGTCGGTAATGTGGCGTGCTTAGTAAAAATCGTTTAACCCCGTTGCGACCCCTTTCAACTTTTGTCGAAAGAAATGTCTGTGTAAAATAAGATAAAACTACAAAACAAATAATTTACACTTATTATAATAGATTGTTTCACTTGCTTTCAGATAAATTCACTGAAAACACCGTAACTATAAGCATTCTTTTGCTACACGTAGAATAATACGCATAGATACTGCGCCTCAAGAAGTTATAACTTGAAAAAAATATATTTGCTGCATATCATTACATGAGACATGGGGGGTACGTCTTCTCCCGAGAGTCTCTTAAGGCCTGAATCGACTTTGAATACCGAAAATTCACTCTATGACCGTTTTTCTCTTAATAAATATAAACTCTTAATAAATTTAATATTATATGTACCTAGGTCGGATGGTTGTTGTACCTACTTTTTATTTTTTTGATATCTGTAACCAAAAAAAAAACATAAATTTACCTCAGAATATTTAGTTCAACCATAAACATTTCGGTTAATATTAGTGAATAAAAACATAATTTTTGATCCAAAATACAGAAATTTGTGTTCCTAAAAATATAGAAAAGAAAAGGACGTAAGGTGGATATCTTATTTTTTTGTCGTCAATTATTATTAATAAACAATTATAATAATCTTTAAATACGACTAGTACGCCCTGGTTAACTGCTAGTAGTTAACGCTTTACGGCCGTTTTCAATAAATTATCTTTAGTTAGTAGTTCCGGGGGTAGTAAGGTGATGCCAGTTATCCAGGCCAGACACGGGAGTCTGAGCTTCGCCACTTGGACTGCGAGGAAGGCAACCTCTCCAAGAATCCCCTAATCCTATGGTATGGGATAGACCAGTTCCTAGCGTCCAACCTCAACGGACGAGGCGCACCGTTGTTGCATATAGCCTTCTCTTGGGAATGGGCGTTACCCTAAGGGCGACACGCATATCGACCCTACTCGTAGTCTTATAGTGATACTAGTCAACAGATTGTCAGAATATAAATGGTTTATCGCCTAATAAACGTGAACTCGAACTACTCATAGAATTGCACAAACTGGATATAGTCCTGATTTCTGAATCCCACTGTACTTGCAGAACCAACATAAGAATTCCAGGCTTTGTCATTTCTTCAAAAATCACCCTGATGGAACTGCCCATGATGGCACTGCAATTGTAATAAAGGAGTCTATGAAACACCACCAACAACCTGCCTATGAAACGGTCAGTATCCGTAGAGGATAAGAGGCGTAGATTCTCAGTGTCGTCAGTGTATTGCCCACCAAAACAAAAACTAATAGAAGATTATTTCTCAAAGTAACCTAACCTAACCTAACGTTAGCTCATCGCTTTATTACTGGTGGGGACTGGAATATCAAGCATACCTACTGGGGCTCCAGGCTTATATCTACTAGAGGTAGAGAGCTAAAAAAGAGTCTTGATAGTAACTCATTGGCGTCAATCTCCACAGGCGAACCCACATATTGGCCTACGGACCACGCGAAATCGCCTGATCTACTGGACTTCTTTATATTCAAGGGTATCTCGGCTAACAACTATCATATCAGCTCCTGTCTTGACAGCACCTCAAACCATTCACTAGTACTACTTACCGTCTCTACAACAATCCTCAACAGACAAAAACACCAGTCACTTTACAATCACAATACCGATTGGCCCTCGTTAAGGGATTTTCTAGAAGAGAATATTAACCTTAGGATCGCACTTAAAACCCCAGACGATGTCGAGCAAGCCACAAAATATCTAACATGTCTTATTCAGGGGGCTGCTTGGAGGAATACACCCGAATCTAGTGGATTTTCCTCTGCGTCTATCTTGAAAACCCAAAATAAAGAAAAAAAAGAAGATTGAGTGAGACGCGTCTCGCATACAAGTAGGCACCCAGCTGATAAAAGAAACTTCAACTGAGCATGCCTTATCTTAAATATAGCTATCAAAGACTTCCATCATAACAAATTCGAGCAGTTTCTAGAGTCTAAGACTTCTAATTATTCTCTCTGGAAGGCTACCAAACACCTTAATCAGCCACAAAATCCCAAATCTCCTTTACGAACTGCGAATAAGGTCTGTGCCCGATCTAGTAAAGCTAAAGCTGATATGTTCGCCATGCACTTGGAAAAAGTACTCACTCCTAATGATGCTGCTCTAGACATTAACGAGGACCCATTAATTAGATTCTTATCCAGGTCTTTCAGCTAGATCGTCCAATAAGAAATACCTCCCCAAAAGAGGTAAGAACGATAGTCAGATCACTTAAAGATAAGTCAGCACCTGGATACGACCTAATAACTCCACGTATCCTTAAAGAGCTCCCAAAAAAAGTGATAGTATTCATTACAACACTAACTAACGCTATTCTTCGAACTTCGTATTTCCCTGAGCTCAGGAAGGTTTCCCAGGTAATGATGGTCTATAAGAACGGTAAACCACCAAAGCTTCTTCGTATCGCCCAATCAGCTTACGCCCGGCCCCCAGAAGAGGATGCCCACTCTGAATTATATCACTGTAATGCAGGTGTTCCGCAGGGCTCAGTCTTAGGCCCATCTCCTTACTGCTTATATACAGCCGATCTTCCAACCTCAGAAGGTGTTATAACAGCAACCATTGCTGATGACACTGCGATCCTGGCAAGCAACACTAACCCTGAGATAGCATCCAAAACTCTACAAATTCACCTAGACAAAATAAGTATGTGGATGAACACTTGGAGGATCAAGGCAAGTGCCTCAAAATCATCACAAATCATCTTCTCCCTCAGACAGAGCAAACGCCAAACAAGCCCTGAAAAGTATCGTAAAAGCGTCATGGTTCATAACCAACGATGAGGCCCACTAGTACACAAATATTCCACTAGTCAAGCAAAAAATTGCGGCAACTCGAGATAAATATAGAACTCGTTTAGAAGTCCACCCGAACAAGCTTGCTGATGAGCTCATTGTATCTAATCGGCCAAAACGACTAAAAGAGCATGTGTTCTCTGAACTAGACAAATAAAGAAATCTAAATGAAAGAGTCCTTCTCGCTGGAAAAGGGTCTCTGCTCATCGCATCCCCTTATACCACCTACTTATAATATAATCTACTGCAGATATACTACTTCAGATAGTTATTTTATATAAAAAAAAAAATAAAGGTGGTTATCTTATTTTTTTGTCATCAATTATTATTAATAAAAAAATATGATAATCGTTAAATACGACTCGTACGCCCTGGTTAACTGCCATTAGTAAACACTTTACGGCCGTTTTCTATAAATTATCTTTAGTTACGGATAGACTGCTATCTCCGTTTAATGCCAAAATCTTAACTATCTGTGGTTTGCGTTTCACAATCAATGACAAGTGCTTTCTAAATTGAAACTAACAACGTGAAACTTTAATTGAAATGCAAGAAAGAACAGTAGTATGTGAGGTCTATCTATAGTAGACTATCCATACTGCTAACGACAGATAGACAACTTCGGTAGAAGTTGCTATATTGAAATAAGGTTAGGTTATTGAAAAGTAATTAAGCGTGAAAGGATAGATATATCTTCCTTTAGTAAAACGTAAAACTAAGGTTTGTTAGGTTATTGAAAACGGCTGTAATTGACAGGAGATTATTTTATCCGAACTTGCTTTACATGACAGCTTAATGTCATTCGACACCAACAAAATGAAATGTTCAGGTTTACTAGTAAAGTTTTCACTCTACAGCATCCTGTTGAGTTACTTACGCTGGTTCTGCATGGATCTGAGACATCACTCTTATAAAATGCTGTTAATGAAATATTATCATTAAAATATTTTACAATATCAAATAAAGAAATTAGAAATCGATTTTTTTATGACAATAAGGGACGAGACGAGCAGGATGTTATGCTGATGGTAATTGATACGGCCTGTCCATTACAATGTAGTGCCGCTCAGGATTCTTGGAAAACCAAAAATTCTGAGCGGCTCTACAGTTGCGCTCGTCACATTGAGTCATAAGATGCTAAGTCTCATTTGCCCAGTTACACTTACAATTACACTAGCTACGGCGCCCTTCAGACCGAAACACAATAATGCTTATACATAACGGTTTCAAGGCAGAAAAAGGCGCTGTTGTGGTATCCTTTATCTAATATAATTATTAAAGCCTAGTTAATCCTTTAATAATTTATATTAGCCTATCTAATATAAATTATTAAAGGATTCGTATTGAATAAACTTAAAGAAAATACATATTTCGTGTAATGTATGGAATTGTTAAATACAGCAGTTTGTCAGAATTTTGATCACTCTGAAAAAGATTTTATCTTTTGTAAACGCAAATGCGTGACTTTAACATGGAATTTATCCTTCAATGAAAGGAAGTTGAAAATCTTGTCTTAAATAAGAGTTCGCTTCTTGGAATAAGCTTCGTTGTCGTGGAAAGAATACAATTATGCTTTACTCACACCTTGATAGTAACACAATCACTCTCTTAAAGTTTTAATAGTCGTTTATATAACTATAAAAGAAATTCTCGATATAAGTAGTAAGTGCCATCTAATATATATATATCAGTCGGAAGACGTCCACTGCTGGAAAAAGGCCTGCCCAAAAGATCTCTATGACGATCGGTCCTGCGCCTCCCTCTTCCAACGTATTCCAGCGATCTTAAACAGATCGTCGGTCCATCTTGTAAGCCTACCAACACTGCGTTTTCCGGTACGTAGTCGCCATTCGAGGACTTTACTGCCCCAACGACCATCTGTTTGTCGAGCTATGTGCCTTGTCCACTGTCACTTCAGTTTCGCAATAATTTGGGCTATGTCAGTGACTTCGGTTCTCCAACTGATCTCCTCATTTCTGATTCAATCTCGCAGGAAAACTTCAAACATAGCCCTCTCCATTGCCATAGTTAGCGAACATGTCTAAAATATTATATAAAATTCAATATAAAATATGTTTATTCGTATTAAATGCTCTGTAATTATTATGCAAGTTAAAATAATAAATATAAAATATTTGTAATAGGATAAGATTTACGCAAAAGTAAGAGTAGACATTGCTATTATTCGCTAGTTTAAAAAAAACTTAACAAAAAACAAAAACACTTAAAAACAAAAGTCATATTTAGAATACCATAATATTTTGCAAATACATTCAAAAGAGTTTTCGTTTAATCGTCAGATTTTATTTAAAATTCTGAATGACTACAAATGTCAGCGAAACGACATTAAACCCAAATATTATAGCAATCAAGACCATCATTAGCCAAACATAGCTGCATAGCTTGTCAACACAAAAGCTAGCTCAATCTTCATTAGCACGCGTCACTGGACACGCAAACCCGTCCCTCAATATACACAAACACCACAACCGAACAAAACATTATATTAATTTCTAATGCTTAAAACACACTATTTAAGTTTATCAAAATAAGGTATGTTGGGATTTTTAGTTACCAAGATTATCCTTTTCATTTTTCCATCTTTCATCTTCATCTTCATTCTCTTACCACAAGTACACAACGAGTTCGAGGTTCGAGTCTGTCGCTGTTTAAGGCTTCAGGGCTAACAGCATAGAGGAGGTTTTCAGTCGGTAGGGGGTATGCGGTCAACCGAGTCCGACATATGGGCCCCGTTTCGGGGCCTTGAATACGTAAATGTATTTTTCTCCTCTCCAAAAAATATACATTTCATACCAGTATTGTAGAGGTGATATTATTGTCAGCGTTACTTTTTTATGGAAGAGAAGGGCAAACGAGTGTACGCCTACACCTTCCTTTTTTTTTCTATTCATTTGGTAATCTTAGAGCGATATAGTTGAATTAAACATAAAAAGATTGTCAATAATATAGATATAAGTGGATTACACATTTAAAATTACAATAGAAGGTCAAACTGTTGCTGTCCTGGTCTGTCCTGTCCTGTTTTATGTGTGTGTGTATGTGTGCATGCATGTACGTGTGTGTGCATGTCTAGTGTGTGTTTATTATATTTTGTGCATTTTCTTATTTCAGGTTTTAGTTTATATTTCGACAATTAAATTGGTCTTAGTTAGAATAAGCAATATGTAAATTAATTATTACATTATAAAAATAAAAAATAATACCAACTTAGCATGTGAAGCCAGGCTTATAAAGACTATGTATATAGCAAGCTAATGTATTTCAGCCGCAAGCGGGCTACGAATATAATATAATTCACAATAACATTCCCCTAACATCCTACGTGTACATAATCATGACGTAAAGATAAATTATTGTGACGTCACACACACGTCAGCTGTCGCGAAAGGCTTAGTCGTTCTACTTCGCAGTGAGAAACTGAGCGATTATTTCGTGACACTCATTTAGCTGGCGTTATGTAATAATAAAATCTTCGGAGAAATTTCCATGCGACAAATAAAACGATTAGGGATTAATATTGTTTTACTTTTTAGTATATACTAGCATGCAGTTGATGTAAACATTCATCTCTGTTGTACTTTTACCTATCTACCGATTAAACCATAATCAACTTTCTACAATTCTCGCATTTTGGCAATTGTGCGTCATAATAATGTACCAGGAACAAATATAAACTTGTTTTGCCTACTACTCAAGTCAAGTGAGCAAGTTTAATATTTTGTGTTCTAAATGCGCTTACAGTATGATCCCAGAAAATGATGATGCATGTTATGAAATTCAAAAGAGTTGTCAAAAAACGTTTATCGTGTAAATGTACTGTGAGGAAAATACTTTAACTATTACCACACACCAGCATAGGAATGAAGCGACCACCATGAAGGTTTGGCAAGAATTGTTAAACCGTTAAAATAAGTCCCATTTCTTTCCTTCACGTCATGTGGAATTACTTTCTGGCCTATTTCTACTAAGCTAGAGGTCCTGGGTTCGAATCCCGGTAGGTGCAATCATTTATATGATGAAAATGAATGTTTGTTTCCGAGTCATGGATGTTTATTTGTATGTATCTATGTTTAAGTAAGTATATTGTATTAAATATATCGTTGTATTATGCCCATAGTACAGGCTATGGTTTAGTTTGGAGTTAAAAGAATGCTGATCCTTTTCTATTTGCCTGAAGCACAACTGTCCCACGTCACCAATCGTTCCACGTAGCCATAGCTCCTATAACTGAAGTACAGTTCAGATAAGAAACTTCTAATCCTGGACGTTGAAAATTCCAGCGGGTCGGATGGCATTTTTCCCACTGTGCTCAAAACGTGTGCGCCTGAGTTGAAACTCATGCTAACACGCCTATTGCGCTAATGAGGAAATCCGTAGTTTCGAACGTACGGTAGTCAATCCTATACAAATTCCTATAAGAAATAAAACTAAAAGATCTATTGCTCCCCCCAGTTCTCCAACAACATAGAAAGCATAATTAACTGCCAGTGCTTGATACAAGTAAAACTGAGACATGAATTGCGCTATAGTTTTGTTCCGCAATAAAGTAAAATATACTTCCGTATTCCATAATATACGATCATAGTATGAAATAATAATTGTACCGTGTCTTTGATAATACCTACTACTCGGCTAAGTCGAGTTAGTAAGTCTTTTGTGGGGCGATGTATATGCTTTTACAACAAGATCCCAGAAAATGTTCAAAACAAAAGTATTACGTTATTCAAAAGAACTGTTAAAAAACGTTTGTGTGGTAAAGGTTATTATAACATTTTTTTTCTTAATGATACCACAAATTGGTAATGGAGCGACCACCCTCAGGCTATTACATAATAAGTTTCATTGTACAATGTTACTTTTTAAACATATTTGATGAAAAAAAAGCCCGCTGAGTTTGTTGCGCCCGTTCTTCTCAGGTCTGAGGCATTCATTTTTCAATGGGTGGTAGTTTTTTTTTGACATACAATAAGTGATCTCACATCCTATTTTGAATAAAAATATTTGAATTTGAAAATAAATTAAATATCTTTAAAAAATAATTTACACATGTGAAAACAAAACAAACTAAGCCAAACTATATTTTTTTGAATTAGTGACTGTTTATTTGTGCGTTTATGCACGCTTATCGCAGTAGACGGTTTGACCAATTTCAAATATCCAATTACAATATTTAGTATTGATTTTCATAACAACTGGTTCACAATAATACTATAGTTAAGTTAATTGAACTAATACTCCGAAATCCAAACGGGTCAAGTTGCGATCGCTGTTTATACAATACAGTATTATCAATGATGAGAATAAAATGAGAAGTATAATAATTAAGATCCGTAATATTTCTAGATCTGTAACATTTCTTGAGAGATAAAATTCTGATTTTATAATATCCAGTCCACTTTAAAACAAGAACGAGAAAAGTTTACTATTCGACCTCTGTTCACTCTGATTACAGTCTGTTCACTTTGTTCTCATTTATTTTATTTATTCTTCCATTTTGTTGCAGCTGGTTTTGAAAACCAAATTAATGGCTGCATCAGCTTTATATTTATATTTATTATTAATATATATTTACATCAACAGTATCGTTGGTGTAGTTTTTAAAATTAAGAATTGAAATGTAGTTTGAGAGATTTCCCTTTTCCTTACCTTAACGATACTTATTGCTTATTATTTCAGCTCATGCTTGCTTTGTGTTATGCTTAGATTACACAGTGTTTTGCCATTAGTTTGCCAGACTTCCCAAAGTTGAACGCTTACAAATTTTCTATCAAAAGATTGGATTGTTTCGCGATCTGGTTATTTTAATTTTATACATTACTTTTCAGGACATCAATTTGACGTCATTTTCAGCAATAGGAAATGTGACCTTACAATTTTTGCAAGTTTTCACGCAAGGAACTTGTTTCATATACTTAAAAAGTCAAACTTGTAAAGGAATTAAGGCCAATCCAGCTAATGGGTTGAGGCACAAATTGATATCGATTTTAATTTTTGCTCACTTTTAGTTGTATGAGTAGAAACGTTTATTAACAGAATTGTCGCATTTGGAGTGATAATAATCTGAATGATATTACCGTAAAATTTAAATCACAAACGTCACTGTTGCGTGCGCTTCACTTAAAACACTTATCACTGCTTAGTAATACTATCCCAGAAAAGGTAGTGGCTATAAATTTTTATTTTAAATCTTGATGTAATTATTGATAATATGTTCCCACGTAAAACATCCGGCCGTGTTGACCACACAGCATCATGCTGATATTTTATATTTCTTAGGATAGATGTTAAAATATGAAGTGACGACAGTGTAAAAGTACAAGTCAATACAAGACCACATCCATTCAAAGAACAACCCGATATAATCAAACATTTGTGTACATTCCTCTCGTTCCACAAACTTTGTAATTGTTAAAATTAAATTTTAACGGGAAAATTAAATATTTAATAATAATAAACTCCAAAACTTACAATAATCGTAACTAGAACTAGATTGCATAAAAATACGCAATTATTTTATACTTTTAGTGGATATTATATAAATTGTTTTGGAATAGTGTTTTTGAAGTCGGTTGTTTATTGTTATTTTTTTTTTTTGATTTTTAGTGAATTCGAAGTACACTAACTAACAACTTATCTAAATATGTGCAGATATACAAAATTTTTCAATGCAGCAATGAACGTAAGCGCTTAATTGAAGAGTTCCGTTACTTTGCCATGGATTCCGTAATCAGAACCTAACCAAACTCTCACCAAACTATCTTCAAAGTATATCCTTTCCGAGTCTATAAATAAAAAGAATCATCGATATGGTTGGCGCGATATTGAGTTATTCGTAAATTTATCATACACTTTGCTATACGTATGTATAGCAAATTTAAGGCTTTTATGATTTTTCTCATGGATGCCATTGTCAGATCTGACCAAATTACAATGGGACCACTCGGTAAGCACCAGCTTTCAAATAAAAAAAGTTTTATCAAATCGGTTCAGTCGAAAGTTTTGAGGTAACAAACATAAAAAAAACGACAAATTGAGAACCTCCTCCTTTTTTGAAGTCGGTTTAAAGCATGCATGAAACCCAAAGTAGTATTCATATAGCCTTCGCTCAATATTTAAACCGACACTTCCCATGTAAAGTAATTAAATTAACATTTTGTGTAAAATTACATTGTTTTTTACAACTTATTACCTTTAGTATTATCGCGTGTTAAAAGGTCGTAACCATCAGTGACAACACGTTGTCTTTTTCATACCGAATCCATTTGCTTAAAACCTTCGTCCATTACCGTGATTTATTCAATTATTCAGCGACAAATGAATTATCGTGCTTTTTGTATTGGAAACCTGCTGAGTAAAGGTAAAAATGAAAATTTTCGAATCCAGTCACTCACTTTATGCTTGTGATGTGAAAGCCTTTTTCAACTCAAAATAATTAATGTTGATGCTCTTTCATTTGTGGATCTGCTTTTAGGTGAACATTGGATCAAATTCTTAGTGAAATACAAATACTATATTATTTTTCTATCACATTCTATAAACTTATTTTGTTATTTTTATCATATTATTTTGTTTCAAAATTAAACGTAAATAATCTATTTAACTATTAAAATTAAAAAATATCATATACAGTTTGGCAGGAAAAGTGTCCATGGACTGGCAACATTACCTCTCTGTAGAGACAACTTTGTCCTCTGAGACACGTACCAGACCTTAGGCTACCTGTGAAATCGACAAGGCACTTGGATAACTCTGTTATAAATTTATGTGCTGATGAAACTCAAGAATCCACCCCAAAGGGAATAAATATAAACCAATAACCGAGAGATTCATATTTCCTCCGCTTTAGATCTTCGGCTGTTTCCAACTCCGCCTTAGATTTGTTAATTGCTCACATCCTAAATAGATAAAACCGATTTGAATATGAAATAATTTTAATTGAAGTTTAATGCATGATTAAAAGTTGCAGATACAATAATTATTATAAAAAAAAATAGAACGGTAAGCGTAGTTAGCGAACATTTAAACTGATTAAAATGCTTTTGACCAAACTTTACCCTTCTCATTAATTCCGTCCTTCCTTCCTTAAAGGCCGGCAACGCTCCTGAGATTCCTTTGGTATTGCAAGAGAATATGGGCGCCGGTGATCACTTAACAGCAGATAACCCGTTCGCTCGTTTGTAAATCTTTTTCCATAAAATAATAATAATTATAATAATTAATCGGTTATATAATATACATATATGTATTAATATGTGGTAAGTGGTATTACGACCTTTAAGTCGGACTTTGAATAGAATAGATTGCGTTCTAAATAATATATTGTATTCAACCTACGGGCTTTAGTTGATTGACGCATGAAGCTGTATAAAAGTTTAATTCGAAAGCTCACGCAAACGAAGTGATTGGCGGGCATACCATTACTAAATTTTTAAAAACCTATCCCCATCCATTTTATTGTTCTGTGAAATATTTACAAGTTTTGGGTGTTATTTATTTTAACTTTATCGAAGCGATGTTGAGCAAGAGGCTCTCTGTAGTGCTCATCCATCGTTCAAATATTTATTTACATATAAAATTATTGTAATTTGTGTGGATTTTTTAGTGGATTTTTTCGTTCACGTCACAGTTGGAATTTATTAACCATTAATGTTATACATATCTTAATATTTATAACCCCTAAGACCTAAACTAATAAAAGGATTTTATTGGATTGTGGATTTCTTCATGAGTGAGTGCAGATTAATCCAACTTAAGAGATAGGATAGTTGTTATTTCGATATGGGACCGATAATTATTTTTATTTCCAATATTTGTTTGAGATAGACAGCTCTGCTGTGAAACATTTTCATTATAACAACAGGGAGCATATTTTATTAAATAATTCTTGATGTTATGAAATATTATTGACAAATTCATAAAAAATAGTAATTTATTTATTATTTATGTACAGAACAACAGTTGTCGGGTAAACTAGAATATTTATATTTATACAGAAGTTCACTAAAAATATTGTCCCATAAAACTATATGAGCATAATTTGATGGTGGGATCCGAAACATTACAGATTTGTTTTGAAAAACTACTCTGTGTGAAACAAAATACAGACAGAATTAAAAAGATCAAAGAATAGAATCAACTCACAACATACAATAACACTTCAATTATCATTGCCGCGTCGCGACGCATAAAGTTTTGGTTGTTATTTTACGCGATATTGATTTCTGATGCTTGACGTCATAAAGTACATTGATTAAAAGACAATAACTTCCGATGCAGTATAATATTATATCGCTGAAATAAAGTTTTTGAAGGGACATCTTCTTTAGCCGCGTTGGGAACTCTTTGGTAGAGGAAAACCTTATGGGTTCGCGTCACCGACATACTAGACTGGCGCACGCGATAAATAAATGGCTGCCAAAAAAAAGGAGTTTCTGAGCTCCTTTTTTAAACACCACACGTTTTATATTTTTTTTAAACTTTTAAATTGTTTCATTTTTGTTATGTGTGTGTGTGTGTTTATAAATAAATATTTTTCTTTCTTTCTTTCGATTAATTAAAAAAATAATTTATATATTATATGCTCAGTTGGACGCTTTTTGGATGGGTGAAATCTCGTGAGTTCGCGTTACCGAAATGCTTATAGCAGTATATGTGGAACATTAGCGCTGTGTGTATTTTATAAGCGAATTTGAATGGATTTAGTGAAAAGTTCAATGTGTATATTGTTGAAATAGTGTTATTGTTTGATGAATATATTCTTGAAATTAATAATCTAATTGTTTTTAAAGATCATGAAATTTCATATTTTAAACTAAATGTTCTAAGTTTTCACTTCTATAGGAAGTCTCCACAACTACCAATTTACTTTTCTTTTTTAAAGTGAAACTTTTATTACATAGTCTCAAAATTTTTCATCTGTGTGTTGCATGTCGCGTGACGGTCGGGCGGCGCGTATCGTTCGCAGCAGCTGACCGTGTAGTGTATAGACTATTACTCATTCAGTTGGAGATTTAGTCTACTTTTATTGTTTCCCATTATCATTCCAATTTTACATGCATAAAATTAAGATTGATAAAGCGATTTTTATACCCTTGATGGAATATTATTCCAAAAATATTTAGTCAAATGTCTATAATGTGAAAAAAAGTTTCACTAATACCGTGGTTTCATTAACCACACAATTCTTTTCTTTTTTTGAAAATAGACCGTTTATTATACAAGATGAATCCAAAATCTGTCACCATGCCTATTATTTATCAAACTTTTGCAACAAACTTAATGTGTATAATCAGAATTTACCATTTGTTCAACGGTCGTACATCAAACTACAGGTGAAACAAATTGCAGATGTCGACAATAAGCGTAGACGTGTCTTTATTTATACAGAGAGTTGTTCGTGACACGAATTCACTGTATTATTATTTACGAGGGAACAACTATTTATGGCAAAATATTTCTCTATTTCTAACCAGGAACGTGTAAGCGTCGCTTTTCAATCAATTCTTATATACGCTGTCATTGAATTGAGTGGTGATCGGTATTACGAAAGTGTAAATGAAATTTGAATATTCATTGTATTTTAAATAACGTCGAAATACTCTTGCATGAACGATACGCCATACCATTCAATGTTGAATACATTTATAATTTTGTTCACCATTGAATTTGGTAACCTATTAAATATTTAAAAACATACCAAAATAGTAGACATTTATATAAACACTTTTTAAAGGATTAAAACGCGCGTAATTGTAATTGTTTTACATTAGATTTTGCGTTAGAGTTACATTTTATTATTATTCTAGTTAAAACGAATAAAAGGCATTTATTTTCTCAAAATTAATGCCTTTAGAATTCTTTTTGATGTCATTTCTAATGTACTAGATACTACTACCCGACGTTTCGAGATCTTTCCAGATCACGTTTTCATTGGAACTGTCCGCGTCCCTCAGTTACAACACAGTTTAAATTACACGCGTATTATTCATTTAAAAAAGTGTTTTATTTAAAAATACTAAATGCCTAAATATACAGATATTTTAGTTATGGTGATCCTACAGAATATATACATTATTATAATTATAAGTTTAGTGCTATAAAAATATTAAAAAGCATTAGTGGTGCAATGGCTAGGGCTGTTCTCGATCAACACAACATACCAATGTGTTGTAGGTGTTTGTATTCATAATATTTATTCAACATTCTTACGGCAAAGAAAAATATCATGACATGAACATACAAAGGATTTCAAAAATTATGCCTACCCTTATCACATGAGCCAAATTGCACGCCACACAGACAGAAGGTGGACAATAGAGACCACCAAATAGAAAGGACCACCAGGTAAAAGATGCACTGGTAGACCAAAGCAGCGATGGACAGATGACATCGTGCAGGAGGCGGGGAGAAACTGGATCGATCAGGGTAAGGATAGGGAAAAATGGAAATAGTTGGGAGAGGCCTGTACCCAAAATGGGGTCCATAACCAAAATTATATATGAATAAATAATTAAATTGGTCATATTAAATAAAACTAACACTAGATTTTAAGAACTTTAAATGACTAACATTTGATTGTATATGGTATACAATATGGGTTTTGGAATAAATGGCTCATTATTATATTATTATAATCACATGATCAGGATAGGCCCTGCTATGATTTATTGGATTGTCTGTTATTTATTAAATATTATGGAGAACAGAAGACGCCTGCGCTTCGCAGCTCTACTTTTTAAAACCTTCGTCTTCAGACATTGTGGTATTTGGGACGAGAAGATTTTACGGATCGCATAAAGACTAATAAAACGTAGGACAATTAACACAGAGGATATTAACTTAAACATTTTAAATCATAATGGATTTCAGCAAAATTACGCCTAATTCAATAAGTTTTCAAAATTTATATTATTAATTACGATATAAGCGAGTATGATATCGCAAAACTCAAAGAAGCTTTATCAGAACATCTATAAACGTACAGAGCTAGTCTTCGATAAATTCAAATCCGATTACCTCAATTAACAATTCCGAAGTCTGAAATCCCGAACTGATCAAAACTTTAATCAAATTACTAAAGGACGAACTACGAGGAAACCTCCCGGTACAACGATATTAAAGTGTACTAAACTCAATAGTAATAAGAATTCCAGATGCCGCGATGGCTTCATTTCACGGATAATAGAGGGTCTCCTCTAGATATTTGATGTTTATGCTCGGTTATTAGGAGATACGGTCAACAAATTAAGAAGGTACCTTGGGATACGACCTCTGTGATATATTTGTATGGATAAGACTATTAATATTTTTTAAATATTTAATTTCCTTTTTTATAAATTCTTATGCGATTGTTCTTGCAATCAAGTATGTGATACAATATTTTTTTTACGTCAATATGATTATCGACATATTGTTATGACAGTACAAACACGGTATGATCTCTTCCCTGTTCTTTACAATAAAATACAAAATAATAAAGATTATGATTACTGCTACATCCTAATCAGTTTCAAGGTAAAAATTAAAACCCACAAGCTATCCTTTACAATTATTGTATTCAGACATGGAATAAAAAAATTTTTACAAAAAAAACAACCATCTTCAATAACACTATTCCAAAATAATACCTATAATATGCATTAAGAAGTATAAAAATAATTGCGTATTGTTATAAAGGGTGTCCAGCGGGAATTTTTCAACTTTAAATAAACGTTACTCATTTGTTAGCGGGGTTAGGGCTGCGGAGGGGGTGACGTTAGAAGCGACGTTTCTGCGGATTTGTCAGTCGCCATGAGTCATTGGTCGGGCGCGCACCGCGCGTATGCGGTGGAACAATATTTGTTGAACGGCAATTCGCCTATTCGAGCGCGTCGTGCTTTTTGTTTGCATTACAACATTCGGCGATTAAGCGATGGTCCGAGTACGCAGCTTATCAGAACGTGGGTGCAAAGATTTCGAGAAGAAGGGACAATGATCAATAGGCCGCCACCAGGACCGTCTACGTCGGCAGCAACACCAGAACGAGTGGCACAGGTGCGTCAAGAAATTCTTAGAAATCCAAGGAAATCAGTAAGAAAGATTGCCGCCTCTACAGGCATTAAGAAGTCAACTGTGCATACGATTTTGAAAAAAAAACTAAAGCTTCATCCCTATAAAATGCAAATTGTCCAAAAATTGAATGAGAACGATTATGTTTCAAGAGAAAGGTACGCCAGAACGGCTTTGCAACGATTTCGAACCCCCAGAACACTTGGAAACATATTGTTCAGCGATGAGGCACATTTTCACATCGGGGGTTACGTAAACAAGCAAAATATGCGTTACTGGAATCCCAACAACCCAAGAGAACGTCATCAGAAAAGTTTGCACTGCCCGAAAACCACAGTATGGTGCGCCATCTCAGCTCAAGGAATAATCGGACCGTATTTTTTTAATCAGGGGGAAACTGTGGATACCTCTGTATACTGCCGCATGATTGATGAGTTTTTAGTGCCGCAATTGCAAGTTTTTCCAGGACGCAACAATAGGACACATTTCCAGCAAGATGGGGCAACCCCGCACACTTCCAGGGTGTCCATGTCGAAGTTAAGGGACATTTTCCCTGGAAAATTAATAAGCAAGTACGGAGACATAGCCTGGCCACCACGATCGCCTGACTTGACGCCCTGTGATTTTTTCTTGTGGGGATACCTCAAGTCCAAAGTTTACTGTAATAATCCCCGCACCATATCTGCCCTACAAGAAAATATCCGGCGTGAAATTGATGCAATCCCCCAAGCACTGTGTTCGCGCGTATTCGCCAATATGAGGGTTCGCTTACAAGAGTGTGTTACGCGAAATGGACGTCACTTGGAGGACATTATTTTTAAAAAATAAAATCCGCAGAAACGTGCTTTGTTTTAAAAATATAATAAATATTTTGAGTTTAATAATATGTTTTTTATTTAAGTTTAAAAAACAAAATTTTCCGCTGGACACCCTTTATAATCTAATTAATTAATCTAATTCTAGTTACGATTATTGTTATTTTTGGAATCGGTGTCCTCCCCCGCTCTCGCCTCTGGCCTCCTCACGACTCAAGCACATCTCACCTATAACTATATATGTATTTACAAACCTATCTTGGCTGACACCGACTCCAAAAATTACAGTAATCGCAACAAGATAGGTCGCATTAGGTTAAACCTGTAATGATGGATGTAGTGTGGTTATATAAATAAATAAAATATAAATAAATAAAAAAGAATTAGTTTAATTACATTGTATAAAAATACGCAGTTATTTTTATACTTTTAAGTGCATATTATATGTATTTTTTTGGAATAGTGTTATTAAAGTCGGTTGTTTTTTGTTAAAAGGTTTTTTATTTTTTGATTTTTAGTGAATTCGAAGAATAGTAACCTTATTTGAGTTTTACTTTGTCATGGATCCCATGATCAGAACCTAACTTAACTCTCACCAACCTACCTTTGACGTATATCCTTTCCATTAAAATATAATATATTATATAATATAATAGAATCATCGAAATTGGTTAGGGCGTTATTGAGTAATTCGTAAATTTGTCGTCCACATACGTATAGCAAATTTAAGACTTTTACGGTTTTCTCATGGATGCCACTGTCAGATATAGACCAAATTACAATTGAACCACATGGTAAGCACCAGCTTTAAAATAAAAAAAAGAACTATCAAAACTGGTGCACCCAGTCAAAAGTTTTGAGGTAACAAACATGAAAAAAAAACATACCGACGAATTGAGAACCTCCTCCTTTTTTGAAGTCGGTTAAAAACTAATCATAGCATCTGCTGAATACATTTTCTTTGTTAATTCATTCTTGGATACAATGAGCCAAATGTTAGCTTTATAACATAATTATTTTAAGTTATTATGATAATTGTTTAAGTACAATATATAATATTATCACTGACCCCGAAATTCATCCAAATTGAAATAGTCTGGAGGCCAAGCTGATGATGTCACTGTCACATCCTAGATGGATGCTATCAAAATAATCAATACTTGTTAGGGGTTGTAAATGAATGATTTTTATTATTTTTACTGTGTAAATGACTACCACTCCCTACACTTTCTAACAATATAAAAAGAAAAAACAAGACTTTTGAATAAAATCATGATTGCAGATTTACCAATACACTCATGTCTAAGACTTAGAATTGACGGCGAAATGACGAAGACAAATTATGATATATTATATAAATGTAAAATATAAATAACACACTACGGTCTGCCATTTAAGGGTTCCATATCCAAAAGCCCTTGTAGTTTATAGTCCGTCTGCATTTCCGTTTAACCGCGGCTATGCTTTAAGACTTTTTTGGTCTCGTCTACAAGCATTTAATTGACTTTTCTTTGACTTACCGTTGTGGCATACATTAAAATGTTGAAATCACACGACCCCATTACATTTTTGGTCTTATTTTATTATTGGAAATGTGCTATCTCCCTTTAAACGTATAATGAAATGTAGGCGAATGCTGTAGATAAAGCCTTGAACAGACGGATTCAAACACTCCTTATAAAGGTTTACAAAAGATTGCGCGTGAACCGAACAGAACATTAGCAGTATGCCAAATTAATTGCGTGGGTTTTTTTTTTGAAAATATACCCAACATTCGGTAAGTTGCTATTTTTATAATACAACTTTATGATAGTATAATTCGTGGCAATAATATTCAAAGTCTATGAACGAAAACTCTGCCTAATAGATACGTAGGCAGAGTTTTGCTTCAAACAATCTTTGAGCGTGATTGCGAGTCTTGTTATTATAATAATATTATTATAATATTGACACACTTTTTACACAATTTATCTTGCCCCAAATTAGGAATATATAGCCTGTGTTATGGGTTGTAAGACAACGATATATATAAAACAAAATACTTACCTTAACATACATAAATACATACAAACATACATAAATAAATTTAAACATCCATGACTCGGAAACAAACATTCATATTCATCATATAAATGCTTGCACCTACCGGGATTCGAACCCGGGACCTCTAGCTTAGTAGGTAGGATCGCTAACCACTCGGCTATACAGGTCGTAATCATATTAATTTTACGTCAATTCTAATGTAAGAAGCCTTATCCATATTGTATTATCTCTAATGTCTAAACACAACAGTCGAGTTCAACACTCTATTCAGTTATTGTTCGGGTATTACAGAGCTGACGTTTCGTATTAATTAATACGACAATATCATAGTAGATATAATGATTAGCACCTTATTTGCCACCTTCATTATCTCCCTTCTCATCTAAAGGAAATATAACTCTACTTATTGTTATGCTGTTACATATTGAACCAAGATATAGATATTGCTATTAACTACAGTTATGTTACAATCATTTAGTTGGGGGAAATCAGCGGTAGTTTTTTAAATATAATTAAAATGCATATCTTACGACAGATCTTTTATAATATTTTGAAGAAGAAATTCTTAGTATTTTTTTTAATGAAAATACGGGACGAGATGAGCAGGACGTTCAGCTGATGGTAATTGATACGCCCTGCCCATTACAATGCAGTGCCTTGTGATTCTTGAAAAGCCCAAAAATTCTGAGCAGCCCTACAATTGCGCTCGTCACTTGGAGACATAAGATGTTAAGTCTCATTTGCCCAGTAATTTCACTAGCTACGGCACCCTTCAGACCGAAATACAGTAATGCTTACACATTTCTGCTTCACGGCAGAAATAGGCGCCATTGTGGTACCTATAATCTAGCTGGCATCCTGTGCAAGGGAGTCTCCCACTGGTAAACTGGTAGTAAGTTTGTAGGTATTAATTACTTCCTGAGATTATTTTTATTGTTTACACCTTAGATCAACAAGACAGGATTGACTGCGACAACTGTGAAAACGTCGCAAACAATTAAGGTTGACTGTAAACCTCTATTTTGAGTAATGCACGGACATTATGACAATTATGACATAAAAATTGCGAGTGTAAGACGTAGCTTATCACTCACGTTAAATTAATAAACCTGGCCTGTTTTCATCGGTTGTCTAGCAGCAAGAGGCTCTATCTGGACGTATAAATTATCGAAGGTAATATATTTATAAAGTATAATATATTTTTATTTTATTAGTTGTGCTCCATGGCAGGCATCGTCATACTACTGATATGTCATTGCTTTTGGCCGTGCGGTAATTTGGGTCGTTGGCTTCCCTAAAATATGCCTAGGGTTGGGGGTGGCTGTACTTGGAGTTCCAGATCGATTATGCTACTGTAAACTTTGATTTTATTGGTGATGAAATATTTCGTTTTAAGTTCTTTTCTTAAATATAATATTATTTGTTGTACTAATGTTCACATAAAATCTTTATTTATTTAGGTACTGTTGACTACATGAGTTTTGTAACTCTTTTGAGTTTACATTTCATTATTGTATTTGCTCAAGTTCGTCGAACCGTACACTTTTTTAAAGGGCTGGCAATGCTCCTGTGATTCCTCTGGTTTCGCAAGAAAATGTGATCACTTAATATCAGGTGACCCGTATGCTCTTTCATCTTCTTTTCCGTAAAAAAAAAGTTTTAATATTTATCAAATATTATTATTTAAAACATAAAATATTTAAAATATTGATATGGTCTGGTAATTATGTAATAATTTAAGACAGAAGTACCCTTAAGCAGGGTCTAAATTATTTGACCAACTTGGTATAATATGGATCTCACAACTTTTTACGGTAGATGAACTGAGTTGCGAGACTTGGTTTTTTTTTCGCAACTTATGTTTTCGATGGTATCCTGGTAGTACGAGCTTTGCTGTAGTATTTTTTTTTATAAAATAAGGGGCGAGACGAGCAGGACATTCAGCTGTTGGTAATTAATACGCCCTGCCCATTAAAACGTAGTGCCGCACAGGATTATTGAAAAACCCAAAAATTCTGAGCCGCACTACAAATGCGCTCGTCACCTTGAGACATAAGTTGTCAAGTCTCATTTGCCCAGTAATTTTACTACCTATAGCGCCCTTCAAACCGAAACACAGTACCTAATGCTTACACATTACTGCTTCATGGCAGAAATAGGCGCCGTTGTGGTACCCATAATCTAGCCGGCATCCGGTGCAAGGGAGCCTCCCACTGGTATGTTTAATATATCCATTTTAATACTTTAATAATTTGGCTAAGCTATTTTGTTTGATATAAAATTTGTGTAAACACAAATACGATATTATTCCTTATCAGTTTTTATTACTACATATAATTAAATCATTCTAAAATACGTTAAGGTTTTATTTTTAACTCTTTAACTTTAATTACACATTTCAGATGGCTTTAGGCCACATTATTTCCGAATGCTCATCATTGTTTTTAGTCGACTTCAAAAAGGAGGAGGTTTTCAATTCGATAGGTATTTTTTTTATGTATGTACACCGATTACACTGAGATTCACGATTTACGTAATTCTTAATAATTTTACATAGTTTGGCCCAGTACTTTTCATTTTATGAACATTTATATGAAAATTTTCGTCTACCTGGATGAAATAATTGTTTTCTGTGTACGGCTCTTTTTGGAGTTTTCATTCAGGTTGATTATATATTATTAATAACTGACACTAAAACGTAAAAAATAAAACATAAACTACGTTTAAAAAAACCGACTCCAAAAACTGAAAAGTATCAAATAACTAAAAATTTAATTTAATACACCTCAGCAAACCTTTACCCTTAATATTAATAAATTACTATTATTTGTATGTGCTACATATTTATAGCTTTGAAGTTGGTGCCAAGCCAAATATAATAAAGGTAGGTACCTACACTCACCACGCGTGACCTTGAGCGGGATAGCTTCGTCTAGAACAAAACATGCCAAGCGGACAGAAACACGTGGCCAGACAACCTAAATAATAACAGTAAGTAAGTTATTTATAACATTATGTTTTATTTTGTTTAGGGCTTGGCACCGACTTAAACCCTATCAATAGGTAGCACATATAAATAATAGTATTTTATTAATATTAAACGTAAAGGTTTGCATAAGAGGTGTATTCAATTAAATTTTTAGTTATTTGATACATTACAGTTTTTGAAATCAGTTTCTTTAAACGTAGTTTATTTTTTTCTTTTGTAACAACAGCGTCTGTCGGTTCATCTAGTTAGATTTTAAGAGCCACATCGAAGCGTGGCCGGATTCAGCTTGTTGTTTTTATTTGAATCACACAATGTAGTTATTTGTTCCATTTTTCCTGTTCCTCCATTCGAATGTTCCACAACACAACACAACAATGAACCGATACGTCAATTACGAGTCTATTCATTTGCGAGATGTCACAACAACACGTAACAAATGTATTTTATTTTATATTCTATGAAATTGACTGTATGGATGAGTCAAAAAAGATTGATGTGTTCGCATTTTTTTAATGTATAAATAAAACAAAACCTTATTTGTTTAGAAGTAGGGTTGAAATGTGCTTGTTTTTATCAGCATTGTTATATGAAACACTTCATTGCAGTGCGTGTGACATAAACATGAATTTGGTGGAGTTGCTTATTGTTCGAGTTGTATGAACGCCACCCATTCATAGTTCAATGTGTGCCTAATATGTATTATTTTTTCTTAATGAGCCCGATTGCTTATTGCTTACGAACGGTTTCATGCGATGGTTTTTTTATGACAAATATGCGGACGACCGAGCCTTGCTCGGATTTTTAAGAATGTACAAAACTTGAACAAAAAAAAGTTATAGGACATCGGGATTCGAACCAGGGTCTTCCGCTTTCCAGATCACCCAATGTCCCATATAAGGTATTATAGTCTGGTATATAGTGTCGAAATTTACCTTTGTATTCTAATGTTATTGTAACTTTTTCTCATTAAATCACGGATAAAACAACATTTTTTTTAATTGAAAGATAACAAGATCGGTTTTTCGCCACAGAAATCCCTGTATACAAAATTTTATGAAAATCGTTGGAGCCGATTCCGAGATTCAGATTACGAGTATATATATTCAAGAATTGCTCGTTTAAAGATATAAGATAAGGTACGAGACGAGCAAGACGTTTTGCTGACGGTAATTGATAAGCCCTGTCCATTATAATGCAGTGCCGCTCAGGATGCTTGAAAACCCCAAAAAATTATCAGTGGCACTACATCTGCGCTCGTCACCTTGAGACATTAGATGTTACGTTTCATTTGCCCAATAATTTCACTAGCTACGGCGCCCTTCAGACAGAAGCACAATAATGCTTACACAGTACTGCTTCAGGGCAGAAATGGGCGCCGTTACGATACCCATAATCGAACCGGCATCATGTGCAAAGGAGCTTTCCACTGGTAAATAATGCATTGCTGTTAAAGCCCATTTACAAAAATGTGAATTAACTAGTTGCTGATTCAAATCTAAACAATGTTATTTTAAAGTGATTTTCCTCACTTATTCGATCAAATAAACATACACCAAAATTGATGGACCGCCTCTACGGATACGTCTCAATGATGTTGATAATCTATAAATGTGGATCTACAGTTGTGGCGGGATTATATGCGTCATTCGGTTGGACTAAGGAGTTGAAGAGCTGGGGTGGGTCTTCGTTTTAAACCCCACATCGTACATTAATTTTAGTATAAAAAAATATTTGTGAAATGGAAGTCTTAAATTAAAACTTCTCGTAATAAATGCCGATTTGAAGAATTAAAACAAAATTAAAAATTTATATATTTCGAAGTTAGCTTATTGAGACCAACATATTCGCAAAGGTATTATCTATGGGATAATATTATATATTGTGTTGAATGTATAATATATTCAAATTGGAATCATTGAAAGTATTCTAATTCTTTTTGTTAATTTACACCCACCTCGTTTTAAAACATGAGTTTAAGGCGCTTTTTATACATTTTAATTTGATGTTTTATATAAATATGTATGATGTTTTTAATTATGTATGGTAATGGATTTGTTGCCAGAAAATTTGATAAGTAGCTCCACGCACTCTAAACCAAACTACCAAAGTCACTGATATAGCCCAAATGATTGCGAAACTGAAGTGGTAGTGGGCAGGGCACACAGATTGACGGACAGATGGCCGGTGGGGCAGTAACTCCACGAGGACCCCACGAGATGATGCGAAGATCTGGTCAAGATCGCCGAAATACGTTGGATGAATGCAGCGCAGGACTGACCGTCGTGGAGATCTTTGGGGAAGGCCTTTTTAAAGCAGTGGACATTTTCCGGTTGATGATGTTGATGAACACTCTAAAAAAAATAGTTAAATAAACAACGTGAACGGGGCAAACTAATTGCACACATTACATGGGTAGGTACAGTGAGAATATAAGCCGCGTCTGTCGATAAAGTTATATGACGTCACGCGCTGGAGCACAGCATGGAATGAAATGATTCTTCCAAGCACAAATATAAAGATTCAAAACTTTTTCATTTGTTGAGATATTTTCATGATTCTTGCATAGATAATAAAAGGCATTTATTTTCTTAAAATTGATTCCTTAAGATTTTTTTTGATGTCATTATATACTAGACACTACTTCCGCTTCGTAAACAAATAGCGCTCTGAGAAAGAAGAAGCGGCAAAAGAAACACTCCCAGAATTCTTTTTTTTTGCGCTCTTTTTAATAAAATATACAATATTGTACTGTCACTGCTATTGTTATAAAATAATCAAAGTCTAGTCCTAGGCTGTCCGATCACTTATATATTCAGCTGTGGAGTAATAGGATTTACGACAAAGCCATTTTTCAATAAAACATTTAAATTTATTTATAGATAATGCCTGAACAGTGGGTGGGACTTTATTATAAAAGTGTATACGTTTACCCTTAGAGCTATTATGTATCTTATGAAGCCTACTAGAATTAGTTACAAGCAATCCCTTATTTCAATTGTTATATTTATATAAATAGAGGATAATGATGCATGGTTCTTTTCTGATTCTGCGCAGGTCACCAAAAAATGTTTAATATTATATTAAGTGGGCTAAGTTGTTAAATTATTATAAGATGGGCTGAGAGTTTCTTATCAGTTCTTCTCCCCACTTTACGAACTGACATAGCTTCATGACGTTTACAGTGTTGTTACAATATGTTATGTTATTGTCACTCCCTATGGTAAATGAATATATTTCTATTTCTATCTAATAGCCTACAAACATTATAAATAATGATTATTAATGTTTCGTTATTGTTAAGACGCGATAATTCCTACTTAAGACTCTGGGCGTGACTAGTTTTGTGTGGCTTCGCGTGCAAGCTCTGATTAAATTCTACTCAGCCTGCTTTCTGTCCGGGATTACTTCAGTACATTATTGCGGCACCATTTAGTACTGTTTAACTTTCTAGAAACTCTAGATTACTTAACTTCTTTATTTTAGTTGAAATCGCGATTAAATATGAGTTACAAGCATAGACTTACATTATACTAGCGCATAGACAAATAAAGTTTGCAAGAGAAAAGCGAAGGTATTTTTTACTGTACCCTGATATTGCTTGACAAATTTTCAGCAATTTGATATTGATTTGTAATCTTTCTGTCTAATATTAATTCATTAGTTTTCTCATTTTTGCGTTTTTTTATGAATATAAGGGACGAGACGGGCAGGCCATTCAGCTGATAGTAATTGACACGCCCTGCCCATAACAATGCAGAGCCGCTCAGAGTTCTTGAAACAACCAAAAATTCTGAGCGGCAATAAAACTGCGCTCGTCACCTTGAGACATAAGATGTTAAGTCTCATTGGCACAGTAATTTCATTAGCTACGGCGCCCTTCAAAACGAAACACAGTAATGCTTACACATTACTGTTTAATAACAATTTACGGAAAAATAGGTGCCGTTGTGGTCCCCATAATCTAGACGGCACCCTGTGCAAAGGAGCCTCCCACTGTATTAAATCCGATTTGTATCAAATTTCTTATGACATTTTTAGTGGAGTGGATTGATGAAGAGAATTATTTCTGAGATAGCCTTATACAATTTTTGAAACTCCTATATCTGCTTGGTCAATCCGAATGATTGTATACCAAGCTATTGATAGGAACAATGAATCTTGTCTGTTTGTGATACCAAAAGATCTGACCGTTCACGTAGTATTCACATTAATAAAGCGATCAAAGCAATGGAATGAATTCAAAGAACTTCGGTCAAAATGAAAAGATTTTATCCCGGGAAATGTTTAAAGCACCTAAAACCTTGACCTTGGAGTATATAAGACACACTTGAAAATTATTTAAGCGATAATTTATAAATGGTTTTATTTTTTATTTCATTGACTTTAATTTTTACTGATAAGCAACATTCTAATAGCTACTATGAACGCATTTACGCTCAATTTCAATTTGTCCTCAGAGTATTAGAGTGGGCGTTCTGTTACTTCAAGAAGATGAAGAAGAAGCAAGAAGAAAAATGTTTATTTGGAACGTACGCTTATTTTAAGAAAGAGACAAACGATAAACAAAACATACTGGAATATTATTGAATATATTATTATAATATATAATTAAGAATATGAATATATTATTGAATATTATTGAATTGAATAACATAACGGTGTACCTCTAAAAAGAGTAGAGCAATTTAAATGTCTTGGGCACTTTGTAACCGAAGACTTAAAAGATGATGTAGATATGGAGAGAGGACGCAGGGTGCTGTAGGTTCGAGCGAGTATGATAGCACGCAGATTCGTGCGTTGCTCGACTGAAGTGAAAATATTCTCATAACTCTTCTTAAAGCGTACTGTATCGCTCCACTCGAGTAGCCTGTGGGCGTGCTACACTAATAAATCGTACGAGCACGTGGACCCTGCGAGTCCAGTATAACAACGCGTTCAGAGCACTGTTGGAGCTGCCACGTTTTTGTAGCGCGTCAGCTATGTTTGCACACGCAGAGGTCGATAGCTTTAGCGTCGTTCTTTGTAAAAAAGCGGCTTCTATACTACGCCGAATACGAGGCAGCAGTAACAGTAATCTGAAAGCGATAGCCGACAGCGGGGCTGTCCGTATGATGGCCATTTAATAAAAATAAATGGGTCCCTTGGTAGATATAATTACTAACACAATTAAATTATAAGTTTACTTACAATGGATCGTAGTTATCTGAAAATAAACGTTTTATTTATTTACTTATTTTATTATTATTATTTCTATACGTCACAAAGTGGTCTAAGTCCAAGCTAACACGGTACTGTAATAAATGGCTTGTGCACTAGAAAAAAAAGATATTGAATCAAGATTTATATTTTCATCGTTCTACAAATCATTTCAATTACAATATAATGTAGTATGCTATACTATAATGTATAATATGTAAAGTGATGCAACAAAACATACTCAAACGTCAAATAGTCAATGTCTTATATGAGTAAGTCAACAAAGTAAATGTAAATTAATACAAAATAAAAGCTATTTATTGAGTACAGTAGCTGCATCATCCACACACACCGTAAATAAGTAAAGGTAAAACGCCTTTATTTATTTATTTAGCGAGCATTTTAGAAGCGAATATAAAAAATAATAATAACTTTTAAGAATATTTACCTTGGAGTACCTTACAAGACATGTTTATGTTTTATATCAATGTCCGTCATCATTCTAGAATGATCCTTACTAAAATACAAAGGTATTCATTGCTTTATTAAATTAATCTATTAAGTTAATAATTTTGGGCGATGTTTCTACCAATTGAGACAAGTATTTGATACGCGTTTAGTATTATTGGACCACAAGGAGTACATTACTGACTGCTCGACGTGAAGTAAATTATTTGCGGAATTATATACCTCATGTTTTCCGATACGTATAGTTCTGGCACGAAACAGTTTTTGAAGAGATGTCGCGTTGGGAATATTTAATATATTATATAGTAAGACATTTTTTGGATGTGTGAAATCTCCTGAGTTTGCTGCTTGCTGAAATGATTACAGCAGAATATCTGTAGCTATACAGCTGACGTAATGTGCAACATAGTGCTGTGTATATATATTGTGAATTGTTGAAATAATGTTTTTGAATGACTTTGAAATGAATAATTAGTCTTTGCTTTTGAAATTTAAAATTTTAATACTATAAGTTCTAGATTTTTACTTCTATTGGCAGACTCTCCAACTGCCTATTTTTTACATATCTAAATACTAGTATAATATATAAATTTACTAGCTGACTTGACAGATGTTGTTCTGCACATAATAAATAAAATACTGTTTTTTATGAATTTGTCAATAATATTTCATAACATCAAGAATTATTTCGTAAAATATGCTCCCTATTGTTATAATGAAATTGTTTCACAGCAAAACTTCAAACTGTGCTGCAATAAATTCTATTATAAAAAATATGTCCCTACATAACAGTTTATAATGAAAAAAAATTATGGGACCCAAGTCGAAATAAAAACTATCCTATATCTCAAGTTGGACTAAACTGCACCCCATTAAAATTCATTAGTTTAGGAGTTCACTAGAAAAACATAAGGACAATGATTTTATAAATATTAATATATAACTTGCCGCAATATTTAATATCGAAAAACTAAAGTTTCTATGGTCACTACAATAAAAAATAACGATATACAGACATGCCCTCGCTAACAACATTATAAAATGTTAACAACTGAACTTGCATCGAAGCACCACTTCAAATTTTTAACTCGCCCTCTATTGAGGCAAGTCAGAATAGAATAGGATAAATACATTAATGGTACAACTCAAATGGAATATTATTTGTTTTTCAGGTATTGACAAGTCTATTCATGTTTTCATGGTTTTCAGTAGGTTGTTTTTATAGGCAAAAACAACTACGCTTGTCACCTTGAGACATAAGATATTAAGTCTCATTTGCCCAAAAATTTCACTAGCTACGGCGCGCTCCAGACTAAAACACAGTAATGCTTACACGTTACTGCTTCACGACAGAAACAGGCGCCGTTGGATGTACCCATAATCTAGCCGGCATCCTGTGCAAAGGAGCCACCCACTGGTGCAAAGGAGACTAGGAGAGTCACAGGTTTTACCTAGTTTGGTCGTTGTGGACGACAAATTTACAAATAACTCAATATCGCGCCAACGGATTTCGATTATTATTTTTTTTTGGAAAAGATATATTTCAAAGGTAGTTTGGTGAGAGTTTGGTAAGGTTCTTATTATGGAATCCATGACAAAGTAACGGAACTCTTCAATTCTTAGGAGCAAATTATAGATACTCGACCGAATCTTTTTTATGCTATTAGGATATTTAAGTCACCTACCGTAACGTAGTTACAGTGAAGTAATTGTCGTAGTCGAATAGGATGATCAATGGAACTCCTTAACAACTTACAGTAAGGGTGCGATCTGTGGCAGAATTTCTGAATGTCGGTAATCAAATTACAAAGCGCTTATATATTATGAGAAGGAACAATATTTTAATCATTTGTATCTTAAATTTACCGATTGAAAGATAGAATATATTAACTTCTTAATGAGTACTGTTGTATAAATTAATAGTTCTTCTAAAATAAGTATTCTTTGCATAGTTTGTATGATACAAGTTCTTATTTATTATAAACGATTAGTCGACAATGTTATTTATAATTTTATTTCAGAATATGATGTCTAAATATCTACGTCGACTGTTGAGTGATGGGATATTATGACGTTTAGCAGAATCGTGAGGGTCATTGAATATATTTCCCGTGCGGTAATCAAGTTGTTTCACTGATGTATTTTGAACTTTCTCAAGTCTAGTAAAGTGAACCTGATATTGCGGGCTAGAACAACTGAATCAGATTCAAGTATACTTCTCACAAACCAAAAATATTATAGTATTATAGGAGTAGAAGACTGGTTGAAAGGTTTTGAAAAGCTTCATTAATAATATTATTTATACAGTACTCTTGGTACACTTCCCCGTAACGATAGTTTAAATTTAACGTAACCATAGCATTTTTAATATAGTTATTAGCATTGTTTTGTTTGAATAAATTGTTCATTTCATTATTCACAGCTAATAATTCTGACAAAAAGCAAAGCGAATGTCCGGCAACATAGAGTTATACTCTCACTCTTGTGAGTCCAGAATCAGGTCGAAGCATTTGACCGCGTGCAATGCAGAGCTCTTGAATTGTCGGGGACCTAGTGCTCTGTGAACAGCTAGACGGTGCGTAGAGGCGTCGCTTTATTGTGTCTTTTACCGCATTTATCAGGGGTAGTGTTCCGAAGAGCTGTTTCATCTGATTCCTGCTGCCAAATACCACCTTCGCGGAGTATGGCTCAAATTGTCGCATATGCAGTTCTCTATAAGTAGCTATATTAATGGACGTCACTTCATTGTTTGTCTCCTACCGCATCTATCACGGGGAGTATTCCGAAGAACTGATTAACCTTATTTGTTATACATAAGGTCAGAATTCGCTTTTGTTCTCCAAAAGAAATTAAAAGTGATCTACTCAAAAGCATTGGTTATAATTTTATGAATTTATTTTTCTAAAATATAACAAAACATTTGTGAAATATTGTGTGAAGCATATTTTAGTTTCACCGCAACAGGGATTAATAATTTATTGTGGCACTGAAGTTTTTCATGTAGATTTAAGGCATTATTTACTGACTTTTATGAATGTATTGATATTGAATTCCCGCAATCCATACGCTTCATTAAAATGTGATGAATTGTTAATTAAAACTATATCGTTTTAAAATATATAGTACCTACTTGAAGGATGGATATTTATAACACGAAAAATATAAACAATTTTCTTATTATTTTTTCGAAGCATGTATAAAATATATTAACATACAAATCGCTGACCTAATAGAAGGTACTGTTTAACCTATTTAAGGTACAGTACCAAGAAAAAGCCATTCGCATGTACCCATTCGTTTTTAGGGCAAATACAAAATCAGAGGCAATGACCTAGAAAATTCAATTACAGTTGTCACGATTCACGCATTCTAATGTGCTTTGGTGAGGCGTCTAACAAAATCTAATCAAAGTTTATGGGTAGCCCTTCGTGGTTTTTGCTGCCTTACCTGCGGTACGAATGGGAGTACGGTAATAAACTTAGCGGAAAATTTATTGTTTAGATTTGGGTTGATCTACATATTTGGATGTGCTTCTTTAATATATACGACTATGAGTTTTCCCATTTAAATTAACTTTTTGTATCTTTATTTTATTTTATATAATTATTTGTAAGAACTTATTTCCCAATATTATTTGATTTTGATTTGTAAAGCCGAAAACATGTTGCTTTGCGCTTGTATGGCGTCAGTGGCAGGCTCCTATGCTCAGGATTCCGACTAGATTATGGGTACTACAATGGTGTCTATTTCTGCCGCAAAGCAGTAATATGTAAACAATATTGTGTTTCAGTCTGAAGAGCGTTGTAGCTAGTGAATATACTGGGCAAATGAGAATGTAGAAATGTCTCAAGGTGGTGAGCGCAATTGTAGTGCCACGCTCAGAATTTTTGAGTTTTTCAAGTATCCTGAGCGGCACTGCATTGTAATTGGCAGGGCGTATCAATTTCCATCAGCTGAACGTCCTGCACGTCTCGTCCCTTATTTTCATTAAAAAAATAATCCATAAATTATTAAAATGTCTTGAGTTTTCTTGCGTGTTAATTCCACCAAATTTCGTCTTCAATCGACACGTGATTCGCCTATACACGAGGCATCCTCAGGAGATGTAGACTGCCCAAACTCTGGCACGAGACTCGTATCGAGGCGAAATACGTGTCGAATTGTTTGAAGACGAATATTGCCGGAATTAACACTCAAGAAAACTCAAAACATTTGGATGACCATATTATTATTGTCTACACCTATATTTCACCACTATTTTGTATCGACTTGACTAAATTTTTTTTATTTAATTTGAATATCAATCAGTGTTTATTTGTTTTACTTTTGAAATATCGCTTGCGCTTACGTTTGGGTTAGGCCTACACTTTATGCTGTATCACCGAGCATAATATAAAAGTGAATTACATTCTATTGTCCAACTTAAAATGTTCAAGGAGTTTCATTTCGTGTATGAGCAGAGATGTTGTATGTAATGAGAAAATTTTGGGGTTAAATTTTCTAAGCCAAGAATTCAGATGTTAAAATTATTTCACATTTAAGATACGGAAATACATGTTTATTCTGAGATGTTGTATGTACTACGTTTTATTTGGCAACATCGTACATTCCTTTGATAATTTATTTGGTCTCGTTATAAACCTGTAGGGATTTTTAATGATAAAATTGACATTATCATTTTTTATTTATGGAAAAAGGAGGACAAACGAGCGTACGGCTCACCTGGTGTTTAGTGATCACCGCCACCCATATTTTCTTGCAACACCAGAGGAATCACAGCTTTGCTTGTACGTGCTTTTTTTGAAGGTACCCATGTCGTATCGTCCTGGAAACACCGCACAAGTTAGCTCATTCCACAGCTTTGTAGTACGTGGAAGAAAGCTCTTTGTAAACCGCACTGTGGAAGATCACACATCCAGATGGTGGGGATGACATCTAAGTTGGTATTTTATTTTACTTTATTCGACAAACCAACAATATTTATGCACAAATGTAAAAATATCAACAAGAAGATTTAAAACGAAAAGACACATAGCAAAAATATCAATAACTGGCATGTACAAAAGATTTAGAGACATACAGTTTATTTAAAGTAGTGTAACAAAAATAATAGTAATTTCTACAAATTAGCTCCCTTACGCAGGGAGTCAATGACGAAAGCAGGTTGATGTGGAATTAAATAAATTAAGTTGCTGATCATTTTGAGAAACTGTATTAAATTGGTATTAATATATTATATCTATATCTTTACATATTTTATTCTTCTGTACGTGTATTGACAGTGAACTCCTCCTAAACGGCTGGACCGATTTTGATGATTTTTTTTGTGTGTTCCAGTGAATTTGTGATTGGTTTAGATTCAAGTAGTCGTAGTAGTATTAGTCAACTCTACCTAACGGCTAGATAGATGATTCAAATTTAAGACGTGTGTACAGGTCAACGTCTGTCGGCATTAGATGTAGATAGATTATAGATGTAATGATATGTTATAGATATCTTAGATATATATATAAAGTTGTATATTAAATAGAAAATGATTCGTACTGTTAATGGGATGCGGTGCTGTTGAAGTGTTTTAGAAATTAACGCTCGTTGATTTAATATAATAATAATAGTTTTTTTCTTGCATCCGTTTTACTCGGGTCTGAGGCATTTATTCTTATGGTAGATTTGAACGTAATTATGTTTTTTTTTTTGGAATAGGAGGACAAACGAGCGTACGGGTCACCTGGTGTTAAGTGATCACCGCCGCCCACTTTCTCTTGCAACACCAGGGGAATCACAAGAGCGTTGCCGGCCTTTAAGGAAGGTGTACGGGATTTTAAAATCTTGTTTTGAAAATTGAATTCCAAAAATATTGTTACTCTACATTCACTATTAAACCACTTTATTTTCATAAATACTGCTGGGGTAAGATAAACTGAACGTCTCCACGTAAGACTTAATATTTAAATTAATATAGTTTAGTTATATGTATACAGGTAAGAATTTTACTCTGTTTTTAGGAACATTATGAATTAATAACTAAGTAATGTTATGTGTGTATTAGTAATAGTATAGTATAATAAACAAATTAGATATAATTTAATATAGATCCACATTAGTATAATATAGTATAAGAGAGTTAAATCGACCACAAACTGTTGCAACAGTTTGGCGAGATATACAAATTATGTAGCAACTGTGCATTCTTTTATAATAAAATAAATTGAAAAAAAAGTAGTATCCATATTTCAGACATCATATCATAACCTTGGTAGTCATTTCATCCATTTTTTATGGAAAAGGAGGACAAACGTACGGGTCTCCTGGTGTTCACAAGTACACGTACACACCATCGCCTACATTCTCATGAAATACCAGGGGAACAACAAGAGCGTTGTCAGACTTTTAAAAAAGGTCTACACACTTTTTGGTGTCACTTTGAAGGTGTCATATCGTCGTAGAAACATAGCACAAGAAACCAATGTACGTAAAGTGTACGTGGAAGAAAGTTTATTGAAAACTTAGTTGGTAAGGTACTGCACCAGTGGGAGGCTCCTATGTACAAGATGCCGGATAGATTATAGGTACTACAACGGCTATTTCTGCCGGGAATCAGTAATGTGTAAAAATTTCTGAAGGGCGCCGTAGCTAGTCAAATGACTGGGCAAAGGAGACTAACATCTTATGTGTCAAGGTGACGAGCGCAATTTTAGTGCCGCTCAGAATTTTTGTGTTTTTAAAGAATCCTAAACGGCACTGCATTGTAATGGGCGGGGCGTATTAAATACCATCAGCTGAACGTCCTGTCTCTCGTCCCTTATTTTATAAAAAAAACTGGTACTTAGATATTATGGTATCTCCATTTAGGTCAATAAATTCAATAAACAGAACTGATTCCCTTTTTGTGTGTATTTCTTGTAAACTCCAAACTCATTCCTCAGTGGTTAATAAATCTAAATAACACAAATAAGGCACACACTGAAATAAAATAGTTTTGAGCAGATTCAAAGTTTGTTGACATTTGCCGCAGACACCTAATTAGTGTCTCTGGGGCAGTGAAAGCTCTACTGAAACTTGAGTCTCTATGTTATACGTAGTTATTTGTTGACCCATTTTACTATGCTTTTTTAATTTGTAACCTGTGTCACCAGATGATAAATGATCACCTTATTGATGATATGTTATACATAGTCATTTTTTAATAGTATTGATACACTCTTACTTAAATTATCTTGCCCTAAACTAGGCATAGCCTGCACTATGAGTGTAAGACAACGATATATTTAATACAATATACTTAGTTAAACATTAATACTTATAAACCACGGACTAGTAAAAAAATAAGGACTCCATGTCACCTTCCATAACAGTGTAGCACCAAAACAAGCCGATGAACGTGTAAATACATAGCCCCACGCACACACTTACACTACTACAGGCCGACAGGCGTCCATTATGAGAATTATCATTGTCTGTGACAGATCAGTTTGCGTCTCAATAAAATATTTTAAAAATGCCGTCGTGCGTTGTGAAAAAGTATTTGTGATTATTGTTATGATACCATATATGATTATTTAAGGTAGAAAAAATTGTGTAACTAGTATCCCCCGTAACCGCACACACACTAGCATAATAGTGCTTCACTTGCTCATATCACGGCGCGGAGCCCTTTTTTTTTTACTCGTCCGTGTTATAAACATACATGACTCCGAAACAAACATTCATATTCTTCAAATAAATGTTTGCACCTACTGGGATTCGAACTCGGAACCTCTAGCATAGTAGGCAGGGTATCTAACCATTGGGCTATGTGGGTCGTCTTTATTTATGGCATTTGATGACCCATGAGACATTTTGGTATGCCTTTTTTTTTTCAATTTGTAATCTGATGATAAGTGATCACAAACTTTACTGCAACGGTGATCCTTATCTTACCTTGAGCCTGAAAATTTGAAGATGTAAGTAACTAAGTACTTGAAATTTAGAGTATTTCGGTAGTTTCGTTCTACTTTATATGTGATGAAAAAAGCAGAAAGATGGAATTTTCGTGTTGAACGGTCTATTTGAGCTTCGAATAACTACTTTATACATGTGAGAAATATATTTATTCACAATTGGGGGTGAAAATACCTCATCTTTTTAATTAGTAACAAAATTGATTAGATTAGGATTAATAAAATACTATACAATTTAAGGTGACCTTTTAAGAACCAGACACGAACCATGCATTACTATCATCTGTATAATCTGCTTTACCATAGTAAGCCTTCTATCTCAAAGAAACTTTAATAATATATGTCTTAAATTTGTGCTCAGTAAGTCTTAGATGACGCAGAAGTTCTTAGCCCTAGCTAACCTATAGGCACGGACTGTTTTTCTTTCTTCTTGAATTGAATGAATTCAAATAACAGTTTTTCTTGAATTCACTAATATGTTGTTCTACTAGAAAGTAGTGTTAAAATAGCAGGTAGAATTTGCTAACGAGATAACACCGCGACACGAGAATTTTATATATTAGAAATACTAGTATATGTACCTGACATACGTTGTATTTAGATATAATTTAATAAAAAAAATGCAAACATTTTTTTTGGTGGTGTGAGAAATAGATTACGATCGATCCTCAGACCTAAGAAATATACAATATATAAAATTTCAAAAGAGTATGGCTCTAACTAATATTGTGACACGAGAATTTTATATATAGAAGGTATATATACCTACAGATGATATGTTTTTTCTGTGAAATAATAAGACTCTTGTATATGAAAGAAAGACGTTTATGATGCTTCAATTTTTATGCAGTACTTTCAAAAGAAATTCGTAACATACCAGTGAAGCATGCTATAGTGGACCTGGCGTGAAGCCAAGGTATATAAAACACGTAGGGAATCTTTTACACGCCATTCAATGCGGTGTACACAACTTGAACATAACCCAACAACTGCCCAACGATGTTTATTTTATGGTATTTTATGTTTGTACTTTTTTATTCATGAGAAAAATGATTTAATAATAAACAATCAAAATTTAGCTAGCTAGATACCGAGTCCGTTGATTCAGAAAAGATACAGCGTGTATTATTACACCTTTCATAAGTGTTCTGTTGAACGGAGGGGTGATAAAATCGGTGGAATCGGCTTAATTTCTTGGCATTACTCTGGATTCTAAATCACAATGGGGCCCCTATATTGAAGGACTAGCTGACCCGACAGACGTTGTTCTGTTCATAATAAAAAAAAAACTCTTGCGGATGGAATTTTGGAAAATCCGTTCTTAGCTGACCTCTACTCGGTGAAAAGAATATTCCTACCAAATTTCAAGTCTTTAGCTCTAATGGTTCCAGAGATATCGTGATGATATACGAAATCTCTTATATATATATTAATACATAAGAGAACCCCTTATTTATAATGGTCCGCTAACTTTAAACAGCCGCTTAGGAGTGTTTTTTCTCATTCTGACTTAGGTCAATAGAAGAAGACAGAGTGAGAATTAGCAATGCTTTAAGTTAGCAGACTATTATGAATAATGGGGATATAGATTGGCGAACAGACTTAATTCACACTTAATTCAGACAATTAACTGACATAGATACGGCGCAACTAGTTTACTTAAGTTATGTCCATAGTATTATGGCCTTTGATATATTGCTATGGAGCAACGGTGCTGATATTAATACAATATTTGTGCTGCAGAAGAGGGCTATTCGCGCTTTTTGTATCCTAGGTACTAAAGAATCATTGAGAGCAAAATTTTAAGAAATTGACCCCTTGACTGTTGCTTCTCAATATATTCTTGATAATGTTATGTTTGTACATAGGCACGTAAGTGAATTTTACTAGAAACTGTCATAACCATAATGTTAACACTAGGAACAGACATAAACTTATAATGTCTACTACTCGGCTAAGTCGAGTTAGTAAGGTTTTTATAGGGCGATGTATATGCTTTTACAACAAGATCCCAGAAAATGTTCAAAACAAAAGTATTACGATATTCAAAACAATTGTTAAAAATCGTTTGTGTGGTAAAGGTTACTATAACATAAATGACTTTCTTAATGATACCTTAGATTGGGAATGGAGCGAACGCCTTCAGTCTATTAAATAATAAGATTAATTGTACGATATTCCTTTGTAACTATATTTTTTATAACAAAATGAAGCCAGCTGAGTTTGTTGCGCCCGTTCTTCTTAGGTCTGAGATATATATACTTTTTGGAATGGATGATATTTTTTGACTATTAAAAAGTGATATCACATCCTTTATTGAATAAAATTATTTGGTTTTAATTTCGATAGTGTTGCTAGTAAGGATCTAATCTAAAATTCTTAATCGAATACTAGGAAGTAATGACATACGTGTTGATTTTTAGCAGCTATGCAGTACTTTTCGCTACTCCTCATGGTTTCGGATGCCTACGAGAAAAATTCTTCCTGTATAAAAATAATAAAAAATATTCAACTATATATGTGAGAACCATAACTGTAATTTTTTCAGTACAAATAATATATAGTTGTACCTATATAGTATAGTAAAAATTTAAATAACAAATACACATAAAAACTCCTATTATAGTATTCTTAGAAACACAAGAAAATTTTCAAGACGTGACGTCACCTCTCCCCACTTGCAGCCGACAGACCGCTATATAAGCGGTAGCAGAACAGTTGGTGACCATTACATTCCTCTCCCTCCTTTCCATTTCCGAGATTCCCCCACACCCCTCTTATACTTATATTTATATATTATACACGTACATACATATCTATGTATTTATATACCTTAGTTTTAAGTTAGTTTTAAGTTCTAGTCATTAGTCTTAAGTTAGGTTAAGTGATAGCAAATAGCCAGGTTTTCCCAGTTTCCTGGATTTCCCCCCACAAACCTTATGTATTAGTTTTTTAAGCATAATAAAGTTTTATCCCTTAACACGTAGATAGGGTTGTAGAAATAAGTTTTCTGATACCTATATAATATAAAAGGCTTAATTGTAAACTGCTTTAATAAGTAGATCAGTTATTATGTACATATCTTATTAACAAATATAGAAATTTGAAATTTTTTTTTGGTGTCCATTACTTCGTTCGTCGTCGGACTGTAAAGATCTAATCGAAACTCTGTCCGTTTTTTTTTTTTTTGGAATAGCAGGATTAACGAGCGTACGAGTCACCTGGTGTGAAGTGATCACCGCTGCCCACATTCTCTTGCAACACCAGAGGAATCACAAGAGCGTTGCCAGCCTTTAAGGAAGGTGTACGCACTTTTTTTGAAGGTACCCATGTCGTATCGTCCCGGAAACACCGCATAAGGAAGCTCATTCCACAGCTTTGTAGTACGTGGAAGAAAGCTCCTTGAAAACCGCACTGTGGAGATCCATCCAACACACATCCAGATGGTGGGGATGATATCCTAACTTGTGGCGTGACGTGCGAAGGTGGAATTCGTATTGATTGTTTGTAGTGAGTATTTATTTAAATTGTGTTGACAGTGACAGGTGGACAGGGTGAAAACGTCTATAAATGGCGACGTCTCCACATTTTTGCTACAACCGTTGACTAGTTAGGCCATAACTCTGCCCAATTTATATTCGAATATTAGTCTTTGTGTTGTTCGAAATTTATTCTTAGAAACTTAAAAACCCTTTTTGATCTTAATTCCTAATTGTATATTATTCGTCTAGATAGACTCTGACAGCTATGAGCATGTCAAAAAAAAATAACGAAGAACGAACAGAGGATAACACATCCTCTATTTTTAGCAACGCACGCACAAAAAAAAAGTGACATAAATATTGCTTATTGGTGTAAGACGTAGATTATCATGTGCACTAAAGTAATTAAAGTAGCCTGTTTTCATGCGTTGTATAACAGCAAGAGGATCTATCTTGACGTATAAATTATCTAAGAAAAGCTCATTCAAAATTAATAAACATTCTATTCAAATTGATCTGACTAAAGGAATGTTAAGAAAATCTAACAAATATTTGAACAAGTTGTAAGCTTTGAACTTCGAGTATGTTATCACATGGAGAATATTTAAGTTGTCTTAAGAAAATACTTAATGCTATAACATAACTTTACACATAACATCATGTTCCACTCTTTGTATTTTCACAAAGGCACATTGTTAAAAGTTTTTAATATAACGATTTTCTATGCTAACACTTTTCCGACCTTTTTACACGAGATTGTTAGTCGTTACTTGATTTAAGCCTTTCTGATTTTCATCATTAAAAATGTGCATCTATTCCGTCGTTATTCAACTTAATATTATTTTAATCCAAAGTTAATATCGTATGGTTTTAGTTATAGTATATATGAATATAGTCTATTTGTAAAGGATTCTTCGTTCTTCCCGTTAGGAGGTGATAGAGGTGATTATTTGCGATAATTTAAACATTGTTTATATGCATTATTTAAAAGTTTAAATAGTAAATAGGAATAGTAAATGTAAGTGTCTGTAAAGTAAATTAAAAACAGTATTAATTTTAATCTCATTTACAAGCAACAAATATAGGTCTAAATTTAAAAATGAAAGGAAAACGATATTATTGCAATATTGAATGAGGTGACTTCTGACTAAATTTCATTAAAATACGACATAGAAAATGAAATGATTTAATAACAAGTTGAATGATCAATATGGGTTATACCTTTAATAGCGCATACACCTTCCTAAAAGGTAACGTATGTGGGCGGCGGTAATCACTTAGATTAACTTTACTCTTACGGTCATTGTTCAGCTCTTCAATAAAAAAAGAAACAACATTCACATTTTTTTTAGTTTTGTAGCGCGGATTACAATTTTAACCAAATAAAACTTAACTCCCGGGGGAGGGGGTCTTAAGCTGAAATTTTGTTTAATTCACCCTTCTATCACGTGAGTCAAATTCATGTCTAGAATCTATACATTTATTTTTTGATTTTATTCATTGCTCCAACCAATACAATTCCTTAATAACTAAAACAGATATATCTTTTTACGTGACATCCCAATTAAAGGTGCAAACTAGATCAAGTAACAAAACGGACATAAACAGGGCATTACATACGTTATATTATTTTTGTCATTTGTAATTTATAATACGTAAAATAAGGTAACCTGTCAAACTTGTCCATTAATAAGAAATAATATGTACAACTTTTTAATTTAACGGCTACAATTACGGTGGAGGTTATAATATAGGCTTTTATTAACTTAAAATTGAACTATTAACTAAGTAAACCACATACAATAACACGTGAAAGTCACCTATAAATTTAATGCAAATATAAACCTATACTATCTATCGTAAATGACTGCATAATTCATAAAGTTACTCAATAATTATTGCCTACTAACTAACGTGCTTAAAAACAACAGGATTCCCAAATGGGTTGATAAAAGCATTACGCATGTTCTACATGGCCCATTCAGGGATGAGTCAGTATTTGCCCTTTTGCCTTTCCAGTACCTGGGCGGGAAATGAAGCAAGCATAAGAGTGAAACAGTCATTCGTCGACTGCGCGTTGACCCGAGCGCTCGCGTTTTCTGCCGCGTAGTGAAGTGTCCGTGTTAGAGTTTATTTCGTGATTTATGTAGAGACTTTTGGACATCGAACCACGCCGATGAAAAACATTAATATGTAAGTTAAATCTTTATTATTACTCAGTATTTTGTAGAACATTTATCGTTTCTTCCAATTTAAAAAGTTTAACGGTTTTAACACTGCGTCGTTGCCAATCAACTAATTTGACATTAATTTCACTAAATTAATACACTTAACTCATCGCATTTATTGATTCTAATAAAAAAAATTAAGGACCACATTTTAACTTAAGTATTTTTGAGTTTTTAAACAGTTATAAGTAAGTATTTCTAATTTTGATAATCACAAACAGCGTTTAATAATTTCATAAACTAAATATTATTTATTTAAATATTACTCGTATGTTAGAATTCAAGTATAGATATAGGTTTTTTATTCAAAATAGGATATGATATCACTTATTGAAAGTCAAAAACAACCACCCATTCGAAAAAGTGAACTCGGCGCGCTTCTTTTTTTATGAAATATGATTACTATATAAAATCGTACAATAAAATGTATTATTTTATATCCTGAGGGCGGTCGCTGCATTCCATTCCACACGAAAGTAATTTATGTTGTAGTAACCTTTACCACGCAAACGTTTCTTAACAGTTCTTTTGAATTTAGCAATACATTTGTTTTGAACATTTTCTGGGATCTTGTTGTAAAATCGCCCCACAAAAGACTTACTAACTCGACTTAGCGACGTAGACTCATTATATTAGTTGTTTTTACGATTAATCTATTTAATACTTCCTCGTAAGTATTAACAAAAATAATTTTGTTATATGGTCTTTATGCTATTGAATTATAGAATGAAACCAGTTAAAAATATACTTTTTTCAAAAAAAAATATTCTGTACAGTATAAAAAGATATTTGGTTAAATCCTACATTCGAAAGCAAAAAAGTGCCCAAAAATAATCTTAAATTTTCAAAACAATTAAGTATTCTAATATTATACTATAATTAATAATTTATAATAAAGTATTATAATATAATAAATCATTTTCTTACCTGCAATGCAACTAAATTGCTATAAAATATAATATTATTATTGGCTACGCTAGCGATCGTTGACATCAAGAACGTAGATCGTAGATTGCTACGCTGTAGCATAAGTCTACAGAAATAATAGCTCACTTAGAAGATTGGATTAACGTTGGGTCTGAGAAATAAAACGGAGGGTCAAATTTGAATATTGAACAGATAAATTAATTTGTAAATTTTAAACTTTAGGACCTTAACCGTATTCAGTGAAAAGATTATTTCAATATATTTATAATTAGAACAAAGTTCTATCGCTTATAAAATTATCTGTATTGATATTTCTATAAAAAATAGTACAAATGATATTTTGTCAGTTATTTTGTAAAACTTACTGTGCGCTTGTGAAAATGGCCCTTGGTTCAAGCTATTTTTAGTCTCTTAATTTTTTTGCTCGACCACGACATTGACATAAATTTCTAATCTTGAAAATAAGAACATGAATGTATAAATTTTTGATTATAATAGTACATTATTGAAAACGCGGGGAAATAGGTAATTGCAGGTCGAGTATGAGTTTGAAGGCTGAGCCGTAGGCGAGGACTATACCTAAATATGAGACAGGCAATTGCCATTTTCCGCCGAGGCATAAATAGTGCATTTCTCAAAAGAATACAGGGAAATAAAACACACTTTTTATATTATACATTAAATTTAATTAATATTAAAAGTAGTTAAATTCCCATAATTTTTCAAGTTAATGCCGTTTTTAACATGAACTGTACATTTCAGCATGGAATAAATGGGCCATAATGTAGATGACTTTTTAGTTTTAGCAATCTCATTTAAATACGCTAAAAATACTGTTTCGGAGAAAATGTTCACTTTTTTTTCGTTTTTCCAACTTATAAAATTTTCATATACGTTCATGTATTTTTCTTTTGACTTCACTGGAAGCAGGTTTTCCATTGCCAATTTGGCTTCTGATCTTAAATCTGGTCGAGTACAATCAATCTCCATTTCACTCTCTGAACCGTGGGAACTTATTTTAATTATTATTTAATTTATATTTAGTAAGTAAGTATGTAAATAACAAATCAAGACGTATTTTCAGCTTTGCTGCCAATTTTTATTATATGACTATGGTATGCCAAGAATGACAAAAGAGATCCGATCAAAGAGTATTTAATAACCCCAGCACGCCGTTTCGTACAGCATTGTAGGAGCGTTGTAATGTTCCAAATTCAAAAAACGCTCTTGCAATGGATTTAATTTTCTTTGTCCGAAAATTCGATACTTCACGTGTTCTTTTTTCGAAAATAATTAAAGAATATTTAAAAAAAAATAATAAACAGTATATTATTTTGATTATTAGTACGCTTTAATATGTTTATTTAGTCTAGCGATGAATTTCTTGTCGCAACTGGTTTCAAATTCGATTCTCAACAAAATCAGATGCTTCATTCATTGAATGCACGTTTCAGGCTTTTAAAATATTTTAAAACATGATTCGTCACAATTATTCATTTAATTATCTTATATTTTATTGTTCCGTATTCATATAAGATAACATTCATTATGAATAAAGTTTGTAAATAGAAGATAATTAATATAAAAGTCGACGTCAAAAGTTTTCGCCATTTTTGGCATAATCTTGTTTTAAACAAACTTCGTTATTGAATTCCTGAAGCCAGCAATTGTTTTAATTTGTTTTCTGGTTATTGAATTATCAATACTTTACTTTACGAAAAATCTTTTATTGACCTAAAGAATACCAATTAAGTAAAGTTATTGTTTTTCTTTTTAATTTACATTATTATTTTGAGATTCGTAATAAAATGTTCCTTTCATCTTAACTAAAATCCTAAACCCTACTAGTCATTTAATATGAATGTGACTTTGATTTTATTTTTTATGAGAATTAGTAACTTGATGGTAAGCGATACGCCCTGCAAATGCAGTACCACTTAGGATTCTTGAAATATCCGAAATTTTAATCTGCGATCATTAGTTTGAGATATAAGTTGTCAAGCCTTATTAGCTCTGTAATATCGCTCGCTAAGGAACCTTTCTAACTAAAATACAAAATAATGTTAGGCGTCATTATCACATAGCACCTTCTAGAATATAAAAAAGAAATTAATGATATAGGACTTGTTTACGAAAGGTATTATATTCTGATTTATTTTTTATAATTATGTCGTAGGTATATTGTCAAAGCCTTAAATTACAAATTCATTAGTGATACTATAACCGGCAATAAATTATATAATAATAATAATATTGAAACACTTTTTACACAAATTGTCTTGCTCCAAGTTAGGCATATGTTATGGGTTGCAAGATAACGATATATTTAATACAATATACTTACTTAAACATATATACATACATATAAACATACATAAATACATATAAAATCCATGGCTCGGAAACAAACATCCATATTCATCATATAAATGCTTACATCTATCGGGATTTGAACCCGGGACCTCCAGCTACAATCTATCTATGCGTTAGTATAATTAACTAAATGTTATCTAAGCGAATCGACCATTGTTCACTAGTAGGTCTCCAAAACAAATTGAGACTGTACACCACCACTTACGAGACGAGCGCTGCGTGCAGCGACAGCGGCTGGCGGGTGCCAGAACTGAATCAGCCGTTGTCCACTACTATTTTAACAATAAGATGGAAAATTACATACACGCTCCAATGATTACTATTATTGTTCTGCAAATTGCATATTATGAAAAAAATTTACACACTATACTAACTTCAATAATAATAAACCAAGATTTATTACAATATCACTATAGTACAGTACACATATTATGTCTACTGTGACTATATGTATAGTGTACCCGTGACATTACAATATCACTAAAACCAGGTCGTTAAATTATAAAATATGAAGTCGATTGTCAATCTACCGTTTAATTATAATATCAATAGTGGAATTGTAATATAACTGCTTAAAATATATTAATACCCGTCCACACACAACCCGTAATTTCATTATATTATTCTTTGTGAAATTTAAAGGCTAAAAGCCTTTCATCCCGTCGTTCATTATTTAAAAAAATGGCACCTTTTACACTCGGCTCGTGGTCGTATTGTTTTTGGAGTTCAACTCTATTAAATTCGTTGCAGTTTTATTTTTATAAGAGCTGACTCTACCGGGCTGATGTTCATTTATGTTTGACTAGATATTTTCTTGACTTTGTTCGTTTGTAAAATTTTAATGTGCGTTTAGTGAAAAATACCGTTGAAAGATAATAACGCACTGCAAAATTATATTAATAATGTTGGGCTGTGGTTATTCGGAATATGTTACTCGTGTGAGGTGTTACTTTTAAGTATTTCACGTTTGAGTATTTTTGTTCCGTCACTTTAATTATTGTAGATGAAATGATTTGTAAAACGATGAAGATGTAAGTGTTGATATAAAAGTTACACAGAGTTTCTCGCCACCTCTTCTCATTAAAGCTCAACCTCCTGCGAACCTTCTTTTTCTTGAAAAAAAAAGAAGAAAAGAAAACTTGAGATTCATAAGTGTCATTGCTTTGACCTAAATGAATAAAGTGTTTTTTATTTGATTTGATTTGAAACGGGGTATTAAGCCCACCTTAATGTGAAGTGAATACTTTTTCTTATGCATATCAGTGATGTATTTGATGGCTGGGTGCCATGCGAGACTCTCGGTAAATTCAGTTCCAGAAGAAATTAATATATTCTATTGAGTCATTTTTTAACAATAATAAAGTTTTTTTTTTTCAACTTTATCCCCAGGTAATTCAAGGTTGCGCGTCTACCACCCAAGAAACCCCTTTTGTTGTATCTAAGCTCTTCGACAGTTTAATAGGGTCTAGGAATCTCGAGCCATTGCCAATTCTGCTGTCATCTGGAAGGCAAATCTATGAACACTACTCACTGTTTTGGGATTTAACCTAATAATTATTAAAGATCGTATTTTGCTTCAAATTACTGTAATAATAGAATTTAATAATAAAATATTTTAATCGTCCACTCCGTACCGTACCACATGAATGCCTGTATTCGTGGTCAACTGATGCCAAATGGTGTTGTCAGTTGACTATCTATATTTTAAATTTGAATAGATTATTACAATTAAAAATTAAATTTATAATTACATAAATCATGGTTATTAAATAAAATATTAAAATTTAAATGAATAAAAATTATAAAAATGTTGGTTATATATTACATATCCAAATTGGTTTCGAAAAATTACATAAATAAAGTAGGGTTATAATTGAATTGAACATTCTAGCTCTTGAGAAAATGCAGGTGCTGTAACATATTGAGTATTGCTCTAATCTATGGTCTGGTGCACCCCAATGTCAGCTCAAACAATTTGACTTCATAGGAACTGCTTTATGCCTAATACGTGGTTCTTGACACCTAATATTACCTTCATGTTCAACCAAACAGAATAAGCTTCCTTGCGCGGTGTTTCCAAGGCTTACGTACTTGTAATAAAAGCGCGTTCACCTTCCTGACGGTCCCGTTAATCCTAATCCTATAAACTGAACGGAGGTGATCACTTAATACAGTGAACACTCGTTTGTCCTACACTTTTATAAAAAGTACAGAAAGATATATCAAAAGCCGAAGATTCAATTCTTTATTTATTAACCTTGAACAATTATTTATGAATCCATCCTATCGTTACTCAATCAAGTTATTTATTTATTTTTAATTGTAACAGTGTTTATGACCATACTAAATATAGTAAACTATCTTAATACATCTTAAGCAATAATATTAAATTTTAAATATAATGTATAGTACCAAAACAAATCTAATAACTATATTTACTATGACTACATAAAATTAAAACTATCATAACGTGGAAGTGTACCAAGAATACTGGCAGCATTTCCGAGTTGGATAGCTAGGCTGATCAAATATTGAATAACTCAATTATTTTTAATTCCAATATCAATTACCTAAAATATTCCATCACTGTTATTCACTCATACATATTTGCTCAGAGTTATAAAACACAATTTTACCAAATAGGAACTTTAATCTTCTAAAATATAATATAAATATAATATTCTAATGGCTTAATTAGACTGTTCACTGGAAAATGTTATAAACAGAGATTTTAATAACTTAAATTAATGGCAGCAATTTCTATTGAAATCTCTTAAGTAAATTGGGTTTAATTTATTAACTACTTAACGTTGGCTTTTCCTTGTACTTAGTTCACGATCAGGTCACGCGAGGTTGCATTTAAGTTATTGTACACGTGAATGTGCATGTTGGTTGATATAGCACACAGGACTTTTGCACTTAATAAAATATCAAGTGGAAGGATAAAAACTTTTCACGCGATAAGACCAACAAGACTCTAGATACTGAAAATGATTAGATAAATTAAATTAATGATAGAAAGAGTGTTGAGTTCTCTACATTCTTACATACCTTTGAACTTTTTCATAGCATTCTAGACTTTCGCTTTATTATTGGGTTATTACCATTGGCAGGCTCCTTTGAACAGAATCCCGGATAGATTATGGGTACCTCAACGGTGCCCATGTCTGCCTTGAAGCAGTAATGGGTTAGCATGTATGTTTTTTGGTTTGAAGGGCGCCATAGCTAGTGAAATTACTAGGCAAACGTGACTTGTCTTATATGATCTTATATGTCTCAAAGTGACGAGCGTAATTAAAGTGCCGCTCATAATTGTTGGGTTTTCCAATAATCCTGAGCGGCACTACGTTGTAATGGGCAGGGCGTATCAATAACCATCAGCTAAACGTACTGGTCTAGTCGCTAACTGTCATAAAAACATCAAATTTCAAAGCCCAAGAGGTGTACTGCATACGCGGTAATCTCAAAAAAGCCCTTCAATCTATTATTGGTTATCCTTGACCTTATCCAGGAGGGACGCGCTCTCTTTGACTCAAAGGCTTAATGCTCACTATAGGAGGCACCTTCCACTGTCCCATCCAATGAGCAAAGTCCGTGAACCTTCATTCTCTGTGGAGCCGAAGTATACCCAATAAGTTTTCTGGAGTGCCCAATGGCACCCAAACCCAAGCGCTGGGACATAGTATGGAATGTCGAGTCTACCCAAATCGTCTCGTCCCTTATCGTCATAAAAAAATATAAAGGAACTTTACTGATATTCTTCGAAAACTATAAAAGCGCTCGCGGGAGGAAAATGACATGAAATATATGATGTGAGCATTATTCGTGCTTCGAGATTTAAGACAAATGGAAACGTTGGACCATCATTTATCACTTATATTAATACTTGGTGTTTAGTTTATTTATATTATATATATATATGTATATATATTATGAATGGAAAATATACAGGCGTAATAAAAAACATATTTAGAACAATAGCTATATTTATGTGAAGGCCAATGTAAATCTATACTAATATAATAATATTATAAAGCTGCAGTGTTTGTTTGTTTGTTTGAACGCGCTAATCTCTGGTACTACTGGTCCGATTTGAATGATTCTTTCAGTGTTGGGTAGTCCATTTATCGAGGAAGGCTATAGGCTATGTTTTTTTTTCAAAATTAGGGATCCGTAATAAAATTGCTATTTTGTAACACAAGCTGTAAAATCGAAAACCTATTTTTGCGTGCGCTGCAAAAACTATTGACAATAGAACAAAGTGATGTACAGGCTATAATATAGGCAATATTTTATTTCTTATAAAACTATCGTGTGAATTATACTTTATATGGCAAAACAACGTTTGCCGGGTCAGCTAGTATTAATATACAATTATTGTAATTATAGTATTTTTAGGGGAGGCCTTTGTACAGCAGTGGACGTCTTCCGGCTGATGATGCTAATGATGATGACGATCTATAAAACCTTTGATCATATAGATAGACTGTGGCAGCTGTGAGAATGACGAAAAAATTGAGTTTGACTGTTAAGCTCTAGTTTGAGCAATGCACGCACACTAACATAATTACAACATACAAATCGCAAGTCTAAGACGTAGCTTGTCATGCACACCAAATTAATAAGTGGCCTGTTTTCATCGATTGTCTAGCAGCAAGAAGCTCCATCTAAACGTATAAATTATTCAAGTATAACACGAATAAAATATTACCATACAAATAGGCAAAAAGAAAAGTATTATGTTTATTTAAAAGCAAATGATGCTCGGGTTTGTAATAAAGGAGGCCTATGTTATAAACCAGTCAGTTTAACTTGGCAGTTGATAACAATTAATTCATAGTTTCTTGATATTCTAGAACAAGAAAAAGAAATTTTAAAGAAAATAATGGCTATTTTTATTTTATAATTTTATTAAAATGGAGATCTTGGATATGTGTGAGTATAACATATAGATTATTATGAATTATGTCTAAATATAATTCGAAATATTATCCTCACCATCTGGATGTGTAGCGTTTCTCCACAGTGGTTTTCAAGGAATTTTTTTCCACGTACAACTAAGTTGTGGAATGAGATTCTTTTTTCTGTGTTTCCAGGACTGTAATCCGTGTACACCTTTCTTAAAGGTCTGATTCCTCTGGTGTTGCAAGAGAATGCGGCGGTGATCACTTATCAGCAGGTGACCCGTACACTCGACTGTCCTCCTCTTACATAAAAAAATACAAAGTCACTTAAATATTATAGAACCTCGGATGATATTTAATTGTATTTTTAAATTAAAAATATAAAAATATTATTAGAATAGCTTAACTCAATAATATCGGTATAGTTACTTGCAAGTATGACTGACTATTCATTTTAATTTTAGGGGTAACTGTTACAAGCTGATGTAATTGAGATCATACATTATGCTCTACCTCACGTTTTTTTATTTGCTACAATTAAGATCACTTTGTCACTGTTGACTTTTGAATTTTGTCATGAATTGATGACGTCATAGCATCCTCCTCCCTGCGTCGTAATCCTTAGTACCCTTTTGTATCACTTTATGGTCCATCGTATGATCATTCTCCATCGATTCCTGTCTCTGGCGGTGTGGAGGGCATTGTGAGCAGTAGAGTCGAGAGCGGAGCGGATCTGGTCCGACCATCGTGTTGCACTGCGTCCACGAGGCCTCTTCCCTCATAGCATATAATATTGTTTAATGACACCAACCTGTAACTTGAGGGTTGTAACGTAAGGGTGAATAAATGTTTATTTTCCAATCATGGATGCTTATATAATACTAGCTGATACCCGCGATTTTGTACGCTTACAGACATAACTGAGGACGTAATTCTTATAAACACCATTGATTCTTAAAACTTTAATTACATTATGTTAAATGAAGATATTGCAATAGTTATTTTTATACAAGGCCAGGTGTCTTCGGAATAAAACTAAGAAGACTTAATTGGAATCAATCTAGTAGTTTTTCTATAATGTGCGTGCACAAATACAAACCTCTATGATATTATTTATAAAGATGTATTCAAAGTATGTATATGCGAGACAATGATATATTAAACACAATGTTTAATATATCGTTGTCTTGCATCAAAGTACAAAAAAAAAGAAGACAGTTCGGATCCGGCAAACTACAGGCCTATAGCTATTATCTCCCTGCTCTGCAAAATCATGAAGAGCATAATTAACCGTCAGCTCTTGATATACCTAGAGGGGCGCCAGTTGATCAACGACCGACACTACGGCTTTCGCCATGGTCGATCGGTAGGTGATCTTCTGGTATTACCTAACACATAGATAGACGGTGGCTATCGAGAGCAAGGGAGTAGGCCTAGCTATAGCGAAGGCCATGGATCATGTATGGCACAAGGCGCTTCTCGCAAAACAAAAAAAACAATATCTAGTAGATAGTAGCTAATTTATGAAGTGTGTCGTTATGATAATAATAATCTTTATAAGCAGATGAAGTTGGTTAGTATAAGTGGGCCATCTGCTCGTAATTTCTTCCCAAAAAATAATCTAGTATAGCTATAAACTTTACCCTTGGTTTTATAACCATTTCAATCTACACTCAAGACTATATTATATTTGGTACAATATAAAAGACTAGAATAAAAAATAAACTCACACTTCCGCAAAAACATTTCCCCATTTCCCGATACCCGTTCAAACGATTTCATGAAATCACAGAGGAATCAAGTTGTTCACTAATCCGCTCTCGTACTAACTTCGAACCGAGAAAAAGCGTTAGTTCAATCAAATCGCACTCTCGAGTTTGTTACTAGATCACGCTCCGGCGGTTAAGAGGATTCCGATGCAATTCCACATGCACACCGCGCGCGACCCAACACATAGGAAACTTTTTATATTGTAGAGTTTGTGACAGCTGCACTATTTTGTAATATGCACAAACGTTTTCAGAATATAGAGAATAGAATTTTGATGAGAAACAAATTATGGCTTTACTTATTATTGTATCTTCAACTGCCGTCAACGAAAATAATACGGCTACTATGAGACAATTCGAGGACTATTGGGGATTGGTATGAGCCAAATTTAGAAAATTTTACACGAAGGATTTAAAATTCGAAAACTTTGTTGTCGTTGGATCCCTCGTGAACTGATAGCGGAGCAGAAGCGGGCTTGCGTGGAATGGTGCTCACAGATGCTAATGAAGTACGACCACGGACATTCTAATCCTGTTTATGACGTTGTCACAGGAGACGAAATATCGATTTATTGTTTTGAACCCGAAAACCCATCTGCACAATTCTGCTTGACGATCAAAAGAGTATTAATGCCGAGTGGTATTCTACTATTTTTATACACAGGGTGTTAAAAAAGTTAGCGAAAGACGCCCAAAAAACCGCGTTCTCCTATATCATGACAACGCTTCTTCACACGCGGCCAACAAAACTAAGTCATTTTTAGGTTTAGGAAAAAGTATAACTCGTCACCCATCCTGCACATAGCCCCGACCTAAGCACCCTGTAATTTCTGTATTTTCCCCAAAATCAAAGATTTTATGAGAGGTTTCACTTTTACCAATTCCGAAGAGGCAGTGATAGCGTGCAATCAGCAAGTAGAAAACATGCCTTCAGATCTGTGGTCCGCCTGGTTTTAAAAAATGGTTCGATCAAATGAAAAAATAATTAAAATGTAAAGGAGAGTATTTTGAAAAGCAATAAACAAAATATTTTGGTTATAACATGATGTTTTTTAAGTTACGCAAATCTTTTAGTGTGACCTACACAAATATGTATGAAAAAAGAAATAGCCCAGTGAATTAAGAGCAAGAGACTCTATCTAGAACTATAAATTATCAAAGATACTACTCGATATAAGATAGATACTCTCTGATACTCTCGGATAGATACTCTCTGAGCACAAATTTAAGAAACTTACAGAGCGCGTATTCGATTCGCGACGAAAACTTAATGTTTTTGAAATTTATTCTAAAGCTATATTGGAATGATGTGAGCATATTAGTATCGATCAATCATCGGAATATATTGATTATAGAAAGTTTATGTCTTGATCTATGCACTACGGAGTAAAAATATAATTTAATAAAAATAAAATTTATTTAAATTTAATTTATTTCAAAAAAAAATGCCTTCGTAGTGTTTCACGAAAATAGACGTCATAGTTATCTTTCAGAATGAATATAATCATTGTAATTCCATTGTATTATATCCTATGGTATATTGCTATGGAGAAACACTGCCGATATTAATACAATATTTGTGTAGCAGAAGAGGGCTATTCACGCTATTTATAACCTAGGTCCTAAAGAATCAATGAGAGTAAAATTCATTGAAATTAACATCTTGACTGTTATTTCTCAATATATTCTTGATAATGAAATGTATTTTCATAGGCTCATAAGTGAATTTACTAGAAACTGTCATAACCATAAAGTTAACACTAGGAACAGACATAAACTTATAATGCCTACTACTCGGCTAAGTCGATTTAGTAAGTCTTTTGTAGGGCGATGTATATGCTTTTACAACAAGATCCCAGAAAATGTTCAAAACAAAAGTATTACGTTATTCAAAAGAATTGTTAAAAAACGTTTATGTGGTAAAGGTTACTATAACATAAATGACTTTCTTAATGACACCACAGATTGGGAATGGAGTGACCGCCCGCAGGCTATTAAATAATAAGTTTAATTGTATAATATTACTTACTAAACATGTTTATTCGATGAAAAAAAAACCCGCTGAGTTTGTTGCGCCCGTTCTTCTTAGTTCAGAGGCATTCATTTTGGAATGGGTGGCAGTTTTTGACTTTCAATGAGTGATGTCATCCTAATTTATGTGTTTGTCCAGCGGAACGGTCGTTGTCTTAAGGTGCACTACAGAACTTAATAACAAAAATATGGCCATTATATATACAATAATTTTTTCACCAGTATTCGAATAGAAACATAACTAATATATTTACCATAAATAAGTATAGGTATTGCGAAATATACATTTTTTTTTCAGTAAATTTTATAAACCCACTAGCTGATCCAGCAAACGTTGTATTGCCGATATTAAAATCGCGATACAAAAGTAATTTGAAGTTGTATGTATTTTTTAATGCTGACTCATAACCAAACAAATTAAAAAAAAATTTGGCGTTGTCCACCCTTAACATTTAGGGGGATGAAAAATAGATGTTGTCCGATTCTCGGACCTACCGTTTACCTAGCCGTTTCGAAGGAGATCAACTACAAACACCGCGACATGATAATTTTATATATAAGATTTATTATACACAATTATTTTAAAAACATTGTAAAGCCTAGCGCACCACCGATTAGCGCCGATAAGTTTGTGCCGGGTCCTCAAAATAAAATACTCTTAAAGGTTCTTTGACACAAAAAAAGATTACTTAAAATATCTGTTTAAAAAGATGATAATAATGAATGGTTCTTAACTAACCATGTACGGGATACCTAAAATTGTATTTGAGCATTAAACCTTTGGATCAAAGATGGCTCTTTTTCTCCTGGGTAATGTCAAGGATGACCAATAATATATTTAAGGGTTTTTTTGACATTACCGCGTTTGCAGTGCACATCTTGGGCTATGACGTTCAGCTGATGCTAATTGAGACGTCTTGTCTATTATAATGCAGTGCCGCTCAGGATTCTTCAAAAACCCCAATAATTCCGAGTGGCTCTACAACTGACAGATGTTAAGTCTCATTTGTCCCAGTAATTTCACTAGCTACGGCACCCTTCAGACCGAAACACAATAATGCCTACACGATACTGCTTCACGGCAGAAAAAGGCGCCGTTGTGGATGTAACACATGTATAATATACCCAGCATCCTGTGCAAAGGAGCCATTGCTGCAAATGCCCTTAGTCGCCTCTTACGACACCCTTGGGCTTGGGACTTCCCTATTCATTTCATGCCCTGGGAAAGCACAGGGCTTGTCTGATAGTGTCTGCTTCATATAATTCCTCAGGAACGTTTCTGATAAAGACTGAGATATATCTCTTCCTGTGGTATATTGACATTCTTTAACATAAAAATTTTGTAATAAATAAGTGGGTATAAAATTTTCTGTAGCTTTATGTATCTCCACTTTGTGGGTGAGGCTCTTGCCTGTGGTTTGATTAATGTCGAGGAGCGGTGTTAAATGGCACCTGCTTTGGTTACGGAGCGAATTAGTCAGCCTGAATGGAACTACAGGCTATTCACAATACCTCCGTACAGAATAGCTGCTCTGTATTTCGTCCTATACTTTGTCTCTTGTTACCTCAAACAAGGCTTAGTCATTTGAACGCAGGCTATTTTGCTTTGGGTGTCAATGCAACGAATTCAGTTTGTTTTATTTTGAAACCTAGTACTACATTGAGCCTTAAGCTTAACCGTTTTTGACTGACAACATATTTATGTTTGCAGAAGAGGTGTTTTAATGTATTTTGTACTAAATTAAATCTTTACTAAGTTATTTTATACTTGTTAGTTTTTGAAGTAGGTTTTTTTAATCATTTCACTTTTAGAGGTTGTAACTGTTGAAAAAATTCTCTAATTCACGATTTTGTGAGGCACTGAAATATCGTGAAAAACGTGTGTTACTTATGTATTAAAAGTAGCCTAATACCCACGGGACGCGTGTTAATAATAATCTATAATCAACCTAATTGAAAACTCCTAAAAACCATGTGCAAACTAAAATTACATCGTCCACGTTAAAAAAAATGTTCATAAAATGAAGACTACTGGAACAAATGTTAAAATTTTATGGTACCAAATGGCAATTTTTTACGAATAACGTAAATCAGATCGATCATAAATCTCAGCGTATTCGGTGTATTCACATAAAAAAATATCTACCAATCAAATTGAGAACCTCCTCCTTAATGAAGTCGGTAAAAATAGTCACAAGGGGCCAAGTTTTGAGTATAAGGTGGGTGATTGATCGCTGTGAAGCCGTTTTTTGGCAGCGATGACCGCGTCACAAAGGTCCGGAGCAAAGAGAATTTAACCATCCGGAGCATTGTCATGCAAAATCAAAAAACCTTTGCGATATTTACCCCTCACATAATTTATCTTTTAAATTATTAATCTTATAAAACTTACATCACCAAAACGTTAATGAATTATTTCATGAACACATTTCTTCCTTGGTAGGCTTCATATAGGTTACTCCTCGTATTATATGTAAAAAAGGGACTTAATATATTAGTTGGGCGGTCAGCTTAAATCTAATTGGGGTCAAAATTTTCATAGTTAACGATGTTTTTTATATAGATACTTTATAATATGTCAGTTTACGTGCGAAAAGCTGCTAGGGGCGTGTTTTCTTTAACTGAAAACTAATATTTAGGCTGTAAGATTTTCCCTAATGTTAAACCTAATAGTCTTCTATATTGTTCTTCAATCTCAAAAAAGGAACATTTCAAATCCTACAAGTGGATCTAGATAGAAAATTTGCCTATAACTATAGCAGGTATTGGAAACGCAACAGCCATACAAACTTCACATAAACTAACAAGGAAACTCTATAAAATCGCACAACAATTCTCCTATTGTGTAACCGATTCGAAAATTCAATACACGAAGCATAAGTGCTTATCCGTCGAAACAATTTCGTATCTCTCGCGCAATGACAAGGTCTTAAAGTACAATGAGATCTTTGGTTCAAAATTAAGAAAATAAAATGATATGTTACTTTCTGGACCAATTGACAAACGATAGCGACTTTATCACGGAATACTTTAATATAAGTACAAAGGATTTTATTTAAACTCTTTTTTGTTGAGCTCAGTGGTTAAGTAGCTTATGTGATCGCCTGTTTAGTGACGGATAGAGCGTTTATAAGATGCTGTAATTGTCTAGAATTAGGTGATTATTGAATTATTTGCTTATATACCAAAGTATCTGAAGACGAAGATTTTCAACCAGTATGTGTTGCCAGTTATGGCTGATATACTATGGGCCTGATGAATATAGAAAGCTCATGGTCACTCAGAGGGCAATGGAGAGGGATATGCTCGGAGTTTCCCTGCGAGATCGAATCAGGAATCAGGAGATCTGTCGAAGAACCAAAGTCACTGACATAGCCCGAATGATTGCGAAACTGAAGTGGCAGTGGGCAGGGCACATAGTTCGACGGACAGATGGCCGTTGGGGCAGAAAGTAAGGAAGATGCAGTGTTGGTAGGCCCCCCACAAGATGGACTTACGATCTGGTCAAGGTAGCCGGAATGCGTTGGGTGAGGGCAGCGCAAGACCGATCGTCATGGAAATCTTTGGGGGAGGCCTTTGCCCAGCAGTGGACGTCTTCCTGTTGATGATAATGATGATGCTTAAATGGAAGTAGAAATTATGAATTACTACATTTTTTTATGCTACTTCGGTCTGACCTCCAGGTTCATATGGTTAAGGACAATGACCGCATCTAGAAGTCAAGACAGTTGAAATATTTGAATTATTATAACTTACGACACAACATTTTGACTCAGCCTCCAATAAGCTTTGATCGTCTCCTTTTACATTGTATCAACATTTGATCCGATCAAAAAGGAAAAAGTACCGATGTAGGAATATTTACCTTTGTTATATAGCTTCAAAGATGTACAATTGTGTGTATCATTACCGGGAATCGGCTTTCACAGCAATCGTATGTGCTGACATATAAAACTTTTTCTTGAACTCCAACATTCACGTGCTTCATTGATCAATGTTTTTGTACAAATAAATGTTCTAGAATTTTCTTTTCACAATAAAAGTATACATATAATATACACATTAATATAATGTTGGTGTGTCAAGATAACGGTTTTTTTAATGCATATTTTAGTTCGTCTATCAGTGTGTTTTATCCCGCTTTTGTCTTACTTTCCTAGACAGAGTTTATAATGAAAGGAGTGACTTTTAAAGAAATTTTTTAAAGAAAACAAATCAAATTATTCATAATAATACATCATAAACTCGTTGTACTTGCATTGGTCTTACAGTCTCATCTGTATCTCAAGAACCAATGGTGTAATTAATGTGTTAGAATGTATACAATGATCCTACCTACTGAGCTAGAGGTCCCGGGTTCGAATCCCGGTAGGTGCTGTTGTTTGTTTCCGAGTCATGGCTGTTTATATGTATTTATGTATGTTTAAGTAAGTGTGTGCGTGTATATCTGACTATATTCTGTACTCATGACTCATCATTAGTAACAGCTTTGTAATAGTGAATTTAAAAATAAGTGCTTAAATTAAAATATAAATTGCCAGTTTCGCATGTGAGCGATTTTCGTGTATTTTATTTCACTTCAAAGTAAATATTCACATTACAATAATAACACGAAGCCAATGAAGTATTTATTTCGTGAAAGGGCAGTGTGGAGCTTATGAATAGTGGTTTGCAGACATGTTCTAAGTAAACATAACTACCAACTGCCAAGTGATCCAGCCGTTCACAGAGCACTGGGTCTCCAATAATTCTAACAGCTCTGTATTGCACGCGAAACTGATACTGGGCTGCGCCAGCGCAGATGTGACAGCAATATTCCATATGTGGCTGGACCTGCGCTTTGTACAGCGCTAGAATGTGGGCCGGCTTGAAGTATTGCCGTGCTCTTATTTATGACGCCCAGTTGATTGACGCCCTCCAGATGACCATGTAATTTGGCAATCGCTCGAGATTTCGAGACCCAGAATACGGATGGCGAGCCTTTAAGGGAAGAGCAAAGATAAAAATCATATCAAAGCCTAGCTGAGAGTTATACTGATATATAAAACTATTCCTCATGGAACCAGCTATCATATAAAAATAATTACGCAAATCCAACTTGTATATCCCGGAGATTGACGAGTTCAAACAAACAAACAGTCTATTCAGCTTTAATTTATAAGATGACGACTCATATATCATAGGTATAATGAGACAAACGTTAAAATACTATCAGATATACTACACTACAATCTCTCGAATAAAAAATATGATAAATGTAGGTTTTATAAATTTAAAATAATACAATATTTAGAAAGCACTGAATATTTGATGCTATCGTTGGCTTGATTTGATATACGTCTATAATAATCGTTAAGACTTGTGGAATATTATGCATAATATCCCGTATAGCAAACGATATTCTATGCGATAAACTAGTATTTCATCAGATTTGATGTATGAGCTAGGAGCATGTTGCTTATAAAGGCCGTGATACACTGAGTAATACTGGAACGGGAACTTACAATAGTCGCAAATTAGAGCAGAAAAAATAAATTTAAATGTTATGACGAATTAGGGCAACAACCTTACAATACTTTTTTTTTAATTTAAGCACCGAAGACTGAATCACTTAATGAACTTGATAAAACATACTTAATAAATAGTGGAGAATGTTCTGTTTCAATTTAAATGAAAACTGTTTCCAACAGAAAATAATTTAAAATAAAAATTAAGAGTCAATGTCTATTAATAAGAAGAGAAAAAAATATTACTTAGGTGTTTAAATGTTCTTTTGTTTCTTTAAATATCTGGAACTACCAACCTGATTTTTGTGGACCTTACTTCCATAATATTATGATATCAGTAATTTATTTATTTATTTATAAATTAAAGTAAACGATACCTAGAATTAGGCATAATTATCTCCCTAATAATTAATAATGAATTCAAGTCACAAGAAAAGTGCTCCCATTTTGCATTATTAAAATTTCAATGATACACAAAAATATACATATTATTTTTATTTATTTAGTAAATTTTTAAATAATTTCTCATTTTAATTTAATTTCATTTTTTTTAAAACGTATTTAACCAAAACAGCTACTAAATAATAATAATGCAGATTGATAGATATTAAAATTTATAAATTTCAGATCAAAACTATTTTTGTGCAGTTTCTTTTGTTAATCTGAATTTCTATCTAAATTAAATCACAAACATAAACCTTGAACCGGATATAATAATTTGCAGGGTTCTTGCTTGTTTATAAATTGATCTCAGATTTTTTCACGTGATAGCTTTAATTACAATATAAACTTCATTATATCAATGTCTACCCATAGGAGAAAAGACCATGAAATCTTAGCAGATAAAATACACTTTACTGAACTTATTTAACCAGGTGTATCCCCGCCTTTAACTCAACGATGCATTTCTGTAGAACATATATTCGAATATCAAGTATTCAAATGTTTGCATGCAAAAGGAGACTTATTCCTTTGAAATGCGTCTTAGAATCTAAATAGATTTATTTAATAAAACATTGTAGATACAGATTTTACCAAGCCTTGAAGTTTAACTATTAACGGTAATAATTTAGTGATACAAGAGGGCCTACCGTCAACTTTTAATAAGCGACGCGATTCCGATGCAGTTTAGTTTAGGTACCTAAACTTAATCACTAAAATTCGTACCATGAAGTGCCTTTTACTGAATGGCGCTTGGATCGCTTATGAAGAATGAACGAAATAAATTTGTCTGTAGTCCGCGGTGTGAGAAAGAGATGCTCTACAGTCGTTGCATAAATTTGTCTCTCTTACTCGAACCATATGCGTTGCGTTTCGAAACCAAAAAATGATATGATTTTAGCGGTTTTTTTGCGTAGAAAAACTAAAAATACATTTTAAAATTGCACAACCTGAGAGTTGAACAAAGTAAACGGAATTTTGTAACGAGGTGGTACTCGAACGGTTAGCTCAGTGGTTTAGAGCACCGGCACGGAACGCCGGAGGTCGTGGGTTCGAGTCCCGCATCGTTCATAAAATTTTGTTTTTCAAACTATATTTGTGTATTAATCCTAGAAGTGAGGGTTATCACTTTAAAAAACATAACAAATTATTATTGAAATTTTTATTTTTATCTACGTTTAGACGTAGTAAGAAGATTACGCCATGGATTGAGGATAATATGCGTAAGTTGGTAATAAAAATTAAACGATTATAAAACAGCTTTTAAAGAGGTGAGGAAATATTATATTATGGAAAATGTTTTTTCTTTGTCATTTTTAGCGTTTCGTAGACAATTGGCAAAAAACGAAACCCTTATATATTCGTCATGTCTGTCTGTCTGTCCGTCCTTATATCACAGCCACTTTTTTCTGAAACTATAAGAACTATACTGTTGAAACTTGGTAAGTGGATGTATTCTGTGAACTGCATTAAGATTTTCACAAAAATAGAAATAAATTTTGGGGGTTCCCCATACTTAGAACTGAAACCCATTTTTTTTTCATCAACCCCATAAGTGTGGGATATCTATTGATAAGTCTTCAAAAATGATAGTTAGGTTTCTAATATCATTTTTTTCTAAACTGAATAGCTGCGCGAGAGACACTTCCGTAGTGGTAAAATGTGTGTAAACTAAGAAAATGATAAAACTAAAAAAATATATGATTTACATTTAAATGCAAATACAAACTTCGAGAGAACATGATCTATTAAGTCAATTTTTTTTTAATTTATTTAATAAAAAACACTATTATTAAAACATCGATCAAAGTTCATCGAACTACAAGAACTTTGATTATAATATTACTTGCTGCTACGAAACCCTTCATGGGCGAGTCCAACTAGCACTTGGCTGCTTTTTATTATTTAAGAAATTACCAAAAGAAATTGCTAATTATCAAGTAAAGCAAACCATGAGAAAAGGCAACGTAAAAGTAGGGTCAGTGAATCAAAACAAAAATATTTGTGAAATAATTTGTATAATATTTTTTATTTTCGAGCACAATTATAGTTACATAGCTAAGATATCTACTACTCAAGCAGCGGGTGATAAGTGTATCCCTTTTAAAATATTGCACGTTATATACACGTTTTTTTTAATTGATGTAGGCGTTACTTTGCGGAAATCCATAATTATACAAATGATTTGAGTTTTCTTTACTGTTAATTCCGCCAATATTTGTCTTTAAAGAATTCGACACATGTTTCGCCTCTACACGAGGCATCCTCAGGACGTGTTGTCTCGCCAAAATCTGGCACGAGACTATCGAATTGCTTAAAGACAAATATTGGCGGAATTAACACTAAAGAAAACTCAAATCATTTGTATATACACGTTTGATTATCTGGGTTGCCAGATTTTTGAAACCTTTATATATATCATTGCGTGTTTGAACTGAACTGAACTCCTTCTAAATGGCTAGACTGATTGTAATGAAATGTTTTGTGTGTCTTCAGGTGGCTTCAAGAATGGTTAAGATTCAAATCCTGAACGGCTGGACCGATTTTGATGCCATTTTTCTCTGTGTGTGATTTCGAGAGTGCCTTAGATTGTAAAAAGTTTTGAGGTGGATATAAAAGCGATATATTTACGGTAATAAATATTTTACATGGTTGTCTGTAAAATTTACTCGCGCGTTGATTAACAAACATTCTAACCTACAAATTTGCTTGTATTCTATAAATTACGAGAGAGCTGCATAGTCACAAATATCTGTAATGGATGGATTTGTCAGTTTAGTTAATTTTTTTAATTATTGAATATCAAATAATTATCTTGGTACATCGAATAAAACTTGAAAATAGCCCACGGCTGCAGACACAATTTACTGACAGCTAATATAAAATTCCTAGACTTCATTATGCAAAGAAAACTGAAAGTAATTCGATCGGTTTTCACAAACTTTTCTCTGCAGCTTAAGTTTTGATTCAGGTGCAAATCAATTTTTCCTTTGTTATTGGCTAAATTATTTTTTTATGTAAATTGGATTGTCATTTATAATTATTTTATATAATGAAAGATTTTAATTTATATTATACTAGCGTCTTCGTCCGCGTAGATAAAGTGAATACAAGGGCAAGTTTGGAATTGAAGATTATCTCATGTCCTGTTCCAGTTCCGGTTCCCGTTTTCTCTCCCGTTCCCAACATATTATATGAATCTTATTTCAACGAAGATTGCTATGGCAAACTAAAACTGGTATAGTTACAGCACATCGACGTGAATTTAATTTTTTCACAAATTCCGTGGGAATCATGAATTTTTCCGGGATAAAATGTAGCCTATGTCCTTTTCCACGCTTTAGTCTATCGCTGTACCAAATTCCATCAAAATTGGTTTAGTATCTTCGGCGTAAAAGTGTAACAAACAATCTTACATTCACATTTATAATATTTGTAGTGATAATTCTTATGTGAATGGGGATGATGACAGTTTTAAAATATCAAACAATTCAGTAGTTAAGTTCCGATCATAACCAGATTTTCCTCTATTTTTGTATTATCATATTCTCTCTAGCAAATAATCGTGTGTTTTGGAGTATAGTAGAGGAGTATGTTGAAAATCAGAAAAATTCAAAAGATTAGAAGTGACAGCATTAGGAAAAGGACAAAACTGATAGATGCTCTTGAGTACGCTGTAACACAAAAGTGGCGCTGGGCAGGTCATGTGTCGAGATTCATGGACAAAAGATGGACAGTAGAAACGGCAATTTGGGAAGGACCATCTGGCAAAAGAAAAAGAGGCCACCCAAGAAACAGATGGGTAGATGAAATAATAAAAATAGCAGGAAAAGAATGGAGAGGAAAAGCACAGAAGAGGGATACATGGAGTAAGCTGGAGGAGGCCTATACTCAGTACATAACTTTTATATTTTATATTATATTATTATTCTCTGTAGATCGGTAACCGAACCATAACTTTCTCAGAGCCGCGCGTCAACGACACTTGAACGATAAGCTAACTCGAAGTTACCAATATTGTTCTACAAAATCTAAAATATATCTGCTACTATTATCAATTATCTATTATTATTTAGTCCTCCGGCTGAGTACCTATGACTAGCATGATGCTAATATAACCTGATCCACATTGAAATTAATGACTTATTTCGTGTGCGATCGCCCGGGCTACCAGGCCGGCTAGATAATTGGTTTTGCTTGCTTATAGTCTTACAGCCTTCCCAATACACTATCTACAGATACAGATAAATTACTACTTTCTTCTGCCAGTAATTAGCTGTCAATAATCTGAAGCTGTCCCAATATACCCGATAAGTCATTCTTATCGCCTCGTATTGGGACGCGTGAATTGAAATTTCCATACAAACTTCTATCGCTGTTAACCTATACGTCGTCCCATTGACAGACAGACGGATAAGGTGAGGTACCTTCGATAAGTTTATTCGGACAGAAAAGTCAACGATGCTTACGATTTTTATCTCAAGTAAGAGATAGACTGAATATTGGGAACAGACGTAAGTCACTAGAGAAAATAACTTCAATATTTTTATATTTTAATTTAGAAAATTTATTGAAGTAGGCGTTACTCTGCGGAAATCCATAATTATCCAAACGATTTGAGTTTTTTTGAGTCTCGTGCTAGATTTCGGCGAGACAACACGTCCTGAAGATGCCTCGTGTAGAGGCATGCGTGTAACACGTGTCGAATTGTATAAAGACAAATATTGGCGGATATAACACTAGAGAAAACTCAAATCATTTGGATGTTTTAATTCTGTTTTGTGTAACTTGCAATGAGCGAATCACTCCTAACACAGATTATCTAAATCTAGCAGGAGAGTTTCATATGTGATTGTGAATGACTGTGTACAAATAAAAACAAATTGATTTGATTTTGATTGATGCTCTATTATGTAATGTTTTAAAAATATTAAATCAATCAACCGTCAAAACTTGGCAGAATATATATATAATGTTACAACATTGAGAAATTGATCTTGTTATGAAAATACACATCATATGATTTCCCTAAATCGGAATTTAGCTTCATCTGAACCTGAACTGAACCGTCCGTTTGTGTTACGAGACTACTTAATTGAACTTTTTGACATATTAAATAATTATAATGTGTAAACATGATGAATCCCCACAAGAAGGACCGACGATCTGATCAAGATCACTGGAATAGGTTAGATAAAGGTAGCACAGGTCCAATCGTCATGGCAATCTTTGGGGGAGGCTTTTGACCAGCAGTGAACGTCTTCCAGCAGAAATGATGATCATGAATATACCATAGAACATAAAACTATAAAAATATCAAAAGTGAATTTATGGCGATGTATCTATGTCAGTTTATCGTCTAATTTACTAACCGCATAAGCTGCAGAACTAAATCTATTAGCCAATCCTTCAATATTACACCAACAAACAAAGCAGTATCAACCGGTTCTACCACCTCTCCGTTTAACAAAACATTCGCAATAAAAAAATTTGTGCAGCTCCTTGAACTGAAATGAACAAAGATGTTACGATATGTAAGACGATTTTGACAAAAAAGATGTTAATCGTCTGTGCAGTATCTCTTCGAAAATTTTTGAAATAATCGGAATGAGTGTGATTGGTCGATAATTGTTAACGTCCTTTCTGTCTCATGCTTTGAATAGAGGTGTTACTATTGACTTTTTTAAAGTTGATGGGAACTTACCTTCTTCAAAAGATAGATTTATTAAGTAGGCTAGGACTGGAGCTAGTTCCTTTGCACATTCCTTTATTACCTTTGTTGCTATTTCATTCATCATCATGTGGAATTTGAATTATTAAGTGACTTAATAATTTATAATTATGTATTTTCAAAAGTATCGCGTAAATGTTAAATTCTAGTTAGTCATTTCAAATTACTATTTTTCATTTTTCATAAACATTTCAACCAAAAATATCTCCTTCTCCAATACTGTGCTACGAGTTCGGATACGGGAAATAAGTTGCAGTGAAAACATTTATGTATGTAAGTAGGTAGTATCCAATTACTGATCTCACCACACTCCTCTTTTTTCATCGTAAAACAAACTCGCATAGAAACTGTGTTGTAAATATTGCAAAAATTCGACAGACTGCGATTTTATTTGAATATTTTCCTAGGAAGTCAATATTTTTGTGGAGTGTTTTGACTACCAACAGCTTAGTTGAGCACAATATTGATAAATTTAACTATCGGGATCCAGTGCTCTGTGAATGGCTAGATAACTTGGGGTTCCGTATGGATATTACCTCATTGTGTGTCTCTACCGCATTTATCAGGTGTAGTGTTCCGAAGAGCTATTTGTCCTGATTCCTGCTACCAAATTGTTGCAACAAAATAGCCTATCACATGAATTTTGCGATATACTTCCCCGGGGCATAAAAAACATGGAAGTCGTAAGGGGCGACTTAGGGCTTTTGGGGTTGCATCGCGTATTCTTTGCTTAACTAGGGATATTCAAATTAAGATGCAACAACCATACTAACCGATTAATTTATGACGACATTATGTCGCCACAACTAAAACGCGGACTCCGCTGTAGGCACTTTGGCACCACAGAGCATTCTTTGGACAGTATGCCGGTAAGATTATATCACCACGGTGCCTTTTTCTGCCGTCAAGCAGTAATGTGTAAGGATTATTGTGTTTTGGTCTGAAGGGCGTCGTAGGTTTTGAAATCACTGGGATTTGCCCAGTAATTTGAGACTTAACATCGCATATCTCAAGGTGACGAACACAACTGTAGTGCCACTCAGAATTTTTGGGTTTTTTAAGAATCTTGTCCGTGCGAGCGCTCTTCCATTGAGAAAACCGTTCTAGTATGTATGTCTAATACGTATAGTCACTACACTAGTACTTGTATGTCATCTAGTAGATGAAGCCACAACATAAGAGTTGAACAAAACATACAAGATTTATCAGCGATACGTCACTCAAACGGTTGGCTCAGTGGAAGAGCGCTCGCACAGAACACGAGAGATCACGTTCCACACACAGGTTCGAGTCCAATATCTTTCATAAAAAAAATTATCAAATTTAATTTGCTTAATTAATCCCAGAAGTGAGGGTTATGGCTTTAAAAATAACAAATTGTTTAGACTCGAAAATATTCCAAAAACAAACTATTTTTAACTTCATTTAACATCGAAACACAGTTATCAATATAAGTAAAACAAACTTTATTTGTTATGAGAGCTAGTTGAATATTTTGCACCAATGAATATTCCGGACCAAAATACATGATGTGGTGTGTACAACGACATAAATAAAATACGGACTTCCAACAGACACGCTTCCGGACGAGATATATTCTGGTCACATAAAGGATAATAAAGCCATAAAATTTTATGTGAAACAATATAAAATTACTATATTTGTAAACGTGAAGTTTATGTGAAACTAAGAGAAAAAGAAAATCTTTTTGCCTGTATGTTGCTCGTCAAAAAAATATATAAATTGCTGTATTTTATACATAGTATAATACATGATCAATATTTTTTTTAATTATTTAGGTTTCTGTACTACAAAAAGGAAAAAAACAGCCAAGTGCGAGTCAGACTCGCCCATTAAGGGTTCCGTTGGAACAAGTAACATTATATGTTTTTTCTTATATTTGAGTTGATTGAATGAAAGGTAAATTATGGTTTACGACTTATGAAATATTAAAAAAAAAATACTTACTCGATCTCGTTCAAACCAAACGGTGGAAGTTTGCATGGAAATGTACATCATATATTTTTTTTAGTTTTATCATTCATTTATTTTAGAAGTTACAGGGGGGACACTTTTCACAACTTTGGAAGTGTCTCTCGCGCAAACTATTCAGTTTAGAAAAAAATGATATTAGAAACTTCAATGTGTAAGGGTTTGATGAAAAAAAAAACATTTAGTTTCAGTTCTAAGCAATGAGAACGCCCAAAGTTTATTTTTTTTCCTATTTTTCATAAAAATCGTATGTGGTTCACAGAATACATCTACTGACCAAATTTAACAGTATAGTTCTTATAGTTTTGGAAAAAAGCGGCTGTGTGACATACGGCCCTACAGACAGACATGACGAATCCATAAGGGTTCCGTTTTTTGCTATTTGGCTACAGAACCCTAAAAACGGAACCCTTATAGAATCACTTTTTTTTTCCGTCCATCCGTCTGTGTCTGTCAAGTGTCAAGTCACCTTTTATCTCGGGAACACGTTGTGGTATCGGGTTGAAATCATATGCGATATATTCAAGTGTAGTCTCGAAGCTGTGAAAAAATCAAACTTCTATGTTAATTTCAAAAAAGATACGGCCGTTTATGCCACATAAGACATATATTTCGACAGAACTGTGAACTTTGGCAAATAATACCGTGTACTAGAAGTATAGGAAAAAATCTGAAAACATTACATTTGTGATTAAGTCATTAAAAAAAATGTTTTTCTCTAAATTCGGCTTACGGACGATAATTTCACATGATTACGTCGTTATAATTATTTTTATTACTATTAACGTCATTATTATCAAAACATCTTTTTGTACGATCGTTTCTATGAAAAAATTTACAAAATTTTATGAACGATGCGGGACTCGAACCCACGACCTCCGGCGTTCCGTGCCGGTGCTCTAACCAACTGAGCCAACCGTTCGAGTAACATATCGTTATAAAATCTTGTTTGTTTTGTTAAACTCAGTCATATTTTTTTTGTCAAACTTTTGTTTGTTACTTTTTTATTAATAATCAGTGATCTAACGTCACAAGCCGAACGGTCAGACCGATCGTGTCTTTCTATCTCGTTTTTCTTTATGAAAATAAGGGACGAGACGAGCAGGACGTACAGCTGATGGTAATGGATACGCCCTGCCCATTACAATGCAGTGCTGCTCAGGATTCTTAAAAAAACACAAAAATTCTGAGTGGCACTACAACTGCGCTCGTCACCTTCAGACATAAGATGTTAGGTCTCATTTGCCCAGTATTTCACTAGCTACGGCGCCCTTCAGACCGTAACACAGTAATGCTAACACATTACTGCTTGACGTCAGAAATAGGCGCCGTTGTGGTACCCATAATCTAGCCGGCATCCTGTGCAAAGGAGCCTCCCACTGGTAAACTGGTCTCTTGTTCCTCTCCCTCTGTTGCACGCTCGGCTCAGGTAGAACGTGACACTTCTTTGTGCGTGCAGCCGGCGTTCATCAATTTATAAGACGTTATAAAGGCAAAAAATGAAACCCTCCTGTCCTGTTTTTTTTATAAGATAGATAGTATCAATTATTTTGTGTGAAGTCTAACTTTGTTAGATATTTCATTTGATTATATTATCAAAATAAAATATTTATTTATTTATTATATATTTCTTAACTATATTATTTGATTATTTATATTGGGCTGAAGGCCGACCATTCTTCCTTTTATCTTTCTCTCATCTGTGTTATTCAATTATTTTCTCATCCGCGTCAAAATTTAAATTTAAAATAAAATATTCTTCAACTTTGCGGCCAACCTTAAAAAAAGGTGTTCTTATATACGGATAAGAAGTCCTTGTTACAATACCATCGTATTCACTTATATTATATTCACGTTTCAGAAATTTTTAATAGTTTATCTCATTCATCTGTAGTTGGTAGTTTTATTTGAAATTTTATTTCAACAGATTTGTTATCAAATGCTATGTTTTAATTCGTCGACATAACACAACTTGGTAGACTTTGAGGATTTTGAACGTTATTTATAAGTAGTTAAACTGTTCTTGGTTTTATCCCAAGTTTATATTTGTGTTTCAACAGTAAGAGCATTACAAAGTTGCCAAGTACACTCAAACGGTACGGGCTCGCTAACAAATTTTACTTTTAATCTCAATCTGAAACTTCGTGCACACTAATTAACTATTTTTCTCAAATTCCCTAATTAATACATAAATAGTGTTGAACTTGTTTTCAAAGAGCAGTCGAGAAGATAAACGAGCTTTACTATAAAACAGCTTTATGGCTGCCTTTATTTATAGACTTCATTTTTAAACATTTTTTGCTGGGACTTTATAGCGCGTGTTTTATACTTTTTAGGGTTCCGTAGGCAAAATTAAAAAAAACGGAATCCTTATGGATTCGTCATGTCTGCCTATCTGTCTGTCCGTCCGTATGTCAAAGTCACTTTTTTCCGAAACTATAAGAACTTTACTGTTGAAACTTGGTAAATAAATGTATTTTGTGAACCGAATTTAGATTTTTAGACAAAAACAGAAAAAAACATTTTTGGGGGTACATACTTAGAGCTGAAACTCAATAATTTTTTTTTATCAATCCTATACGTATGGGATATCTATGGAAAGGTGAAAATATGTTGGGGTTTCTGATATCACTTTTTTCCAAACTGAATAGTTAACGCCAGAGACACTTCCAAAGTGATAAAATGTGTCCCCCCTCCTTTAACTTCTAAAATAAGAGAATGATAAAACTAAGAATAAAGAAATATATGTACATCATACCATGCAAACTTCCACCGAACTTTGGTTTGAACAATATCTTGTAAGTAGTTTTTTTAATACGTCATAAATAACTTAATGTAAAAAAATACACTATTATTAAAACATCGAACAAAGTAACAACGAACTACAAGAATTTTTATATTTTGTTACTTGCTGCTACGGAACCCTAAATGGGCAAGTCCGACTCGCACTTGGCCGCTTTTTATAATTTTCTATGTCTAAACAGTCGACGACTAAAAAGTGGTTAGTAATTATTTCCATCCATTCTAGTTATATTATTATTGTTGATAGAAAGACCAAAGCTCTGTTCAAACTGAGGCGAATAACGCGCGGAAAGCGGGACGCGTTTTAGCGTAATTCGCTCGCTCGCTTAGCCTCTCAAACTGACGCGATTTCCCGCGTGTCATTTTTGGTTCTTCAGTGGAGAAACATCATACATTGTGAGATCAAACAATCCCGCCGGGTGGCTCTTGTTTCGCTTCAACTTAAGTGACTACTCGCGTCAATTTGAACACGTCCATACAAGTTAGCTGACACAATCGGCGCGAGCGACTTCCGACACGCGTCCCGCGCGTTATTCGCCTCAGTTTGAACAGAGCATAATGGCTTTTAATTTATTCATTTATTTAAGGATCACCGACAAATGAAACACTTATAAATTCATAAGATTATGCAACAAGTCCAAAATAGTGTTCCTGAGACAGGTGAGCACATCGAGCAGATAAAAGTACAAATTATTTAATACATTCTAAAAGGAAATTGAAGTCCTGTAAGCAAAAATTTCGAAACTATAAAAAAATATAAATTAATTTCACAATTTATTACAAGCTACAATATCACTCCTACATAATTACTAAAACACAATTTATTTTATCAATGCATTATATTGTTTTGGAATAGGTTTCTTTTTGTTATATTTCTTTGAAGGTATTCTTGTCGTTTCAATCTAAAAAACACCCATGAAAACTCATTCTATGATTTGGTAGTCCAGTAAGAAAGTTTCTTGAAATTACATCAAAAAGAATTCGTAAGGAATCAATTTTGAGAATATAAATGCCTTTTATGCCTTTATGCCTTTTATGTCTTTTCTTGAAAACCGCACTGTAGAGGAAAGCCGCCCACGTCCATGTGGTGAGTATAATTTTATACAATTTCCACATAAAAGCGTTACGGACGTAACGGAAAGCTAAGCCAATATTGTTTGTAAGCAAGATTTTTGTTTAAATGAATTGTATTGAAAACTAGAATACTTATGTACACAGAAATCTATTTTCTAATATTTTAATATTTCAATTAATACTAAATTATATTTGAATTATTTAGTACTTTTATTTCTTTAAGCTCAAATGTCTCAACAAATAAAGCAACGGCTAAGTACCATAATCTTTTCATGAGACGTCCAATTATATACAGAACTGCTACAACAATGCATTGTTCAACAAAAAAAATTGCCCGCATTTCTTGCGAAGGAAAGGAAAGGGTTAAAAAGGTCAATGATGCCCATAAACATCACTTACATCTCGGAGCCTCATGAGATCACATTAAACATAGTCTCGTTAGGAAGGTAACGTCGCACGACTAACATTAATTTCGGTCCCTTATCAGCATTTCATGTCATGAATTTTCTCATTGTAAATGTTTTAATAAGGGTTAACTAAACTCTATATCGTAACAAACTTTATTAGGAGCGATGGGGCTAACTTATATAACGATACGATAAACGAATACGCCTATGTTATTACCGAACCCTTACGTTAAATTATGTACTTGTATTGTCAAATAGTAAGCTTATGTTATTATTTCAATAGCTATTTTGGGTAGCATAATGACGGTATATTCCTGTTTGGGTTGCCGTTACAAACGTATGGGTATTTCAAATCGTTAATTTACTAATCAACTCAATGGTCTATCGCGTATACGTACCTTGCTGGCCACAGATTTATGAGATGAGTTAGAAATTGGTTGGTAATTAAATGTATATATATGTTGCACCTAATTTTAAATAGATTTTGGGTGGTACGCAACACTAAACTATGATACCCACGCGTAAACTCGATATTGTCCAAGCGAGATAGAAAATATCATTAGGACGACGATACACTAGAAAATAATGACAGAACAAATGCGTGAGTATATATAATAAGATGTGTTTTCAGCAGCATTTATGCAACAAAATAGCTATTTAGGTGCGTTTATGTCTGTTTCACGCTAATGCGTGAACTATCTCGAACGACGATGATCGCAAGTAGTACATAATATTAATTCGCCATGATTTTATTTATTGAAGTGAAAATCGTTGTGATTTGAAAGTAGATTAAACGAAAGAGCGACAGTAAAAGGAGCAGACACATAAGTTCATAAATATTCAACATGGGAGATAATGAGATAGGAAACATTAGGTATACAGTGTTTAGGTACCAGGCGATCATAGTTGAAGCATAGATTGTCTTATGTATGACGCGAGTATACCTTAATATATTCTGACGTCATGCGCACGACGTAGACACCAGGAGAACATAAATATCGTAGCGGTGGTAGTAATGTCTTTAATAGCGGTTGAAATCATGTGTCTTCCTAGCAACACGTACCAGGACTTCATATTATGCAATTTAGAGGCTCATGCACAATGCAAGTTTCACTTCTGACATGACGTTTACGTTGTACGCACGCAATTTTTTTCTTCTGTTAACATCTCCATTTTATTTAGTAAACATTTGTAGCAAACGTGACTTTAATTTGAAGCAACTAATTAATAACTTGAATATATAATAACATAGTATTTTCATTATACTTTCATACAGTTACATTTTTATTTTAGTTAACCCGACGTTTCAAGACCTTTCCAGATCTCGTTTTTGCATCTGCAGTCCCCTTGAAAACGAGATCTAGATAGGTCTTGAAACGTCGGGTGATTACTTAAACTAATCTTAGTTGAACTGTTTAATATTGAAATTGTTAAACTTGAGAAAAGCTTATGTTATTTTATGTATATTAATATGATAATGATGGTTATTTGTTAATAAAATCTATTATTAATTATAAAATATAATTTATTCTTAGTTATAATTCATGAATATGTGCATTAGAATTTTGTGTGTATACATTATTAGTATCATTATTTAATTATATAAAAGTAACATTTGGTTAGAGTGAGAGAGGAGGAGCCTGCCAACCGCTACTGTATGCGTGAGAGAAAGGGAAGCCGACAGGAGCCGTAACGCGTCACGTTACGAAGAAATTTTCACTTCAATAAATACCAAATCAACGGTTAAATACCTATTCAATAACTGTATACATTTTATGTTTAAGTTCCATTAATACTAAGATTTAAAGTTATAGCACCCTTGAGGTCAGACTCAGGTCATTAAGCGACAAGTCCAACGGAAATATGCGGACACACCTGCCTTGTGTTCGCCACATAATTTTACGTTAGCTTACAAATATAAGTATTCTGAATTTATATTATAAGCTTCGAAGGGTTAATTTAAGCATAAATAGCATTTTAAAGTGAAACTTTTATTACATCGTCTCAAACTTTTTCGTCTGTGTGTTGCATGTCGCGTGACGGTTGGGCAGCGCCTATAGTTCGCATATTGGATGCAATTGCGTTCGGGTGGAAGAGTAGGTTCGAACCCCACACACTTGATAAAGTTTTTTTTATTTTATGAAAATGTAAAGCATAATATATAAATTTGTTTTTTTTTTCAATGCTGATTTTAATACCTAGTTATTTTGTGAAAAATGTTTCACTTGCATCGTGGTTTCATAAAACCACACAATTGCTTTTTTTTTGTTATAATGTAATTGCTGAGTGTAGGAGAGGAATGATTCTCCTTTAAGAAGAGAAAGAGATACGAGTATATGATTAAAAACTAATATTTCGTAATTATTTCTAACGCTGTGACAGTTGGCTCGTGGAGACAATGAGATATAAGTACAAGACATACGAGACATACGATACATAATAGCTTTAAGGGTGTAATGTAAACATTTAAATATATATTTAAATGTTTATAAAAAATGACTCTGTCGTAAATCGTATTACTCCACAGCTTAATATCTAAGTGATCGGACAGCCTTGGACTAGATTATGATTATTTTATAGTGATAGAAATGACTGTACAGTATTGTTTATTTTTATTGAAAAGAGAGCAAAAAAAGGATGCTGGGAGTGTTTCTTGCGCCACTTATTCTCTCTCAGAGCGCTATTTGTTTCCGAAACGGTTGTAGTATCTAGTATTTTAGAAATGACATCAAAAAGTATTCTAAAGGAATCAAGTTTGAGAAAATATTTGCCTTTTATGCCTTTTAATGTAATGAAGTTTATACAAAGAACTATCAACTATAATATTTTGGTTAGTTCGTTAGTTGATAAATCGATCACTCAGCTTTCTTGGTATACTGAAAAGTACAATTTACAATTTAAATTCATGTTAAGTTTGTCTTACTTTAGGTATTACAAGCTGTTACCCGCGACTTCGTCTACATTACACAACTAGTGTAACCATATTAGTTGATAACTAATGCTGCCATATTGAATATATACCAAAAAAATCAAGTATTAGGACTCATTGTTGAGGCGTTCATACGAAACTTATCGTTTGACCATTTTTGCTCTGGCTACGAGTATATAATAGTTATTTATTCAACAAGTGAGCAAAGTTATTTTTGCTGCGTGAGTGCCGACTTTAAATCACGAATTGGCGAAGAAGTCTAGAATTGAATTGAACTCGCTACGCTCGTGATTCTAATATAGACTACTGAGGTAGTGAGTGATTTAAAGGCACGAGACAAAAAAAATTTGCTTTCGTGTGAAACATACAACTTTTCACCTCGACTAGCGAGAAAAGTGTTATAATATTTAACAGTGTTTATATTTAACGTATAAATTTTTGTGACAGTGAGATAATACTCGTACGCTAGGCTAAAATGAATTTCCGAACGCACTGGATCGCATTGTTTATTTTTTTGATTCCCGGATGTATGGTAGCAATAGTGCCCCTTTTCGTGCTGGAGAGGTGAAAAAAGATTTTTCCATTTTTCATATTAATATAATATAGCATTTGACACTACTAAATAACGTGGCTTACTATTGGTAGCATTGGCATCCCCTACAATCTTACAAATTGTAGCTCGTTTTAATATTAGTATAGTATGTACAAGTATACATATAAGATAAACCGATTTTAGTACAGTACCATATGTTCTCTCTTAATCTCTATATTAATAAATTAAAATAAACTTGTTCGGAAATGTGTTTATTATAAGCGATGAACAAACTTAATATAGAAATGCTAAATTGCACCCGCACCATGTTCAATTCTGGGACTCTTTCGAACCACGCGTTTTGAAAGAAAATTTCTTGCCTCGCACAGGCACCTTGTGGAATCAAAAATCGGCTGCAGTTTTCCTGAATCAAAACGACTTAGGGACCTTCATGATAAGGCCATACTACCAAGTTTAAGACTGGCAACTTATAAGTTTTATGGAAAAGGAGGACAAACGAGCGTACGGGTCACCTGGTATTAAGTGATCACCGTCGCCAACATTCCACACCGGAGGAATCGCAGGAGCGTTGCCGGCCTATAATGAAGGTGTACGCGCTTTTTTTGAAGGAATAGGTTACTTCAAAAAAGTGATTTCCATTTCAGCCCTTTGTACCTGCGATATATTGGGAGTTATAATTATCGATACATAGTTTTTTTACTTGTTAGCACAAATAACTGAAGTGTTCCGGAGAGCTGTTTCACCTGATTCCTGCGGCCGAATATCACCTTCGCATGACACGCTACAAATTGATATCATCCCCACCATCTGTATATATGGCGTTCCTCCACAAAGCGGTTTTCAAGGATCTTTCTTCCACGTACAACAAAGCTGTAGAATAAGGTTCCTTGTGTGGTGTTACCAGGACAATACTACATACCTACCTTCAAAAAAGCCCGTACACCTTCCTTTAAGGCGGGCAACACTCCGGTTGTGTGTTGTGTGTTTCAAAGAAACACTGCACTAGGAAGAAGAAGAAACTCATCTCTTGATCCCTGGTCCTACAGATGTCCATGGGTGGTTGCCTCACTACTTTCCATCACATTAGCTTCTGGCCCCCTCTTATATTTTTTTTTTAGATATAATAAGCAATTAGTTATAATGAGATCATATTTTGACCTATCATTCCTATGGAAAAGTCCATTATGTCCAGATTTATGACATTGATTTCTTATAAAGATCAATGTCATAAATCTACATACCAATAATACATTAATAATGATTCAATTATGTAAAATAGTACAAAATTTTAATGAAATAAGTCCAACTAGAACATGAAAATTTTCAAGTTACCGCTCGTAAAACTCAAAGTAAATCTCAATTCTTCAAACTATATGTAACTTTTACAAGACTTGTTCATACATATTAATTATATTTAAATACAGAATAGTAATACAAATTTCTAGTTCTTCTGATTATAATATAATCTATAAACAGCACTAGATAAATATCAAGCAAAGAAGCATTTTTTAATTCCTAAATAACAACATTTATTATCTTTACCCCTCACATTATTTCAGTCAACGCACTCGTGATGTATTTTAGGCAATTAATATTAAATATAAAACACTTTTAAACTATAAAATGATTTATTGAAGATCGCTTTCTATTCATGTCCTCTACTATTACAAACTCCTGATTTTAATCACAAATCAACTGTTATTTTAAAAAGTCTAAATCCCAAAGTAACACAAACAGTTTACGATAGCACACTCGAGTTTCCTGTTAACAAAAACGTATATAGTTAGAAGTGTGCAGGCAGTAAGCCACACGAGGGTAAAGGTAATAGAGCTGATAAATTGGCTGCCTTGTTAATTAGAAACGGTCTTGATTATCAAGCATTTAGTTTTTACAAGTTAATTAAAAATTCTCGATTTAAGTTTTAAGTTAACTACTAGCGGATCTGACAGACGTTATCCTGTACACACGTCTTAAATTTGAAAAAACGGTCCAGCCGTTTTATGGAGTTCACACACATACACTAGGGCAGGAGAATTATAATTATATGGACTGTATTGAGAATCTAAACCATTCTCGAATTCAATGAAACACACAAAAAAAATCATCAAAATCGGTACAGTGGATTAGGAGGTAGTTCAAGTGTGGATCTAAAACATTCTCGAATCAACCTGAAGACACACAGAAAAAAAGCCGTTTAGGAGGAGTTCACTCTCAACACACGTACAGAAGAATTATATATTTAAAGATATATAAAGATTTCAGAATTCTTTGGGCAAGAGTTATAGAGCACGGCAATACTTCAAGCTGGCCCACATTCTAGCGCTGTACAAAGCGCAGGTCCGGCCACATATGGAGTATTGCTGTCATCTCTGGGCTGGCGCACCCCAGTATCAGCTCGACCCATTTGACCGCGTGCACACAGCAGAACAGCTCGGATTGTCTGTGAAAAAAAACCCAGTGCTCTTTGAACAGCTTAATCACTTGGCGTTGTAGATACTTTAATTTACTAGGTGCCTTTTATCGCATCCATTATGTCTTCTGCCGCCAAATGCCACCTTCGCATGACATGCCAAAACTTAGGATATCATCCTGGTAGTGTGGCGTTCTTTCTTCCACGTACAACCAAGCTGTGAGTACCTTGTGTGGGTACCTTGAAATAAAGCACGTACACCTTCCTTACTTGGTTCAGCAGCGCTCCTTTCTTTCGATTGTTCTGGTGTTGCAAGAGAACGTAGACAGCGATAATCACCTGATGAACAGTGGTCATCACTGTCCACATTCTGCGCCGCCTTTCAGGAAATTGAGTGTTTCTTTGATGGTCCCCATGTCGGATCGTTCTGAAAACACCTCGCAAGGATGGTAATCCATAGCAGCAGTTTTCCCGAACCAAAACCACTCATGTACCTTCAAGCATAGAGCATACCCAACATGAAGGCCGGTATTGCATCCCTCGACCCCTGGTCTTATGGATGTCCATAGACGGTTACTTCACCATAACGTGAGCCTCTTCCCTGTTGCCCCCTCTTATATAAAAAAGTTTCGTTGTATGTGGAAGAAAGTTTCTAGAAAACCGCTCTGAAGAATAACGCAACACATCTAGATGATAGCTATTTGTTGACCGTGTTCTTGTTCTCTCAATGTTATTTCATTCTGTTTATGGAAGATGAAGTATAGAATGATGATCTTTGGTGAGCCATAGTTTATACTGTCAACTGTTATCAGTTTACCAGTGGGAGGCTCCTTTGCATAGGATGCCGGCTTGAATATGTATACCACAGCGGCGCCTATTAATGCCGTGAAGCAGTAATGTTTAAGCATTACTGTGTTTTGGTCTGAAGGGCGCCGTAGCTAGTGAAATTGCAGGGCAAATGAGACTTAAAATCTAATGTCTCAAGGTGACTTATTGTAGTTCCGCGCAGAATTTTTGGGTTTTTCAATAATCCTGGGTGGCTTTGCGTTGTTATGGGCAGAGCGTATTAATTACCATCAGCTGAACGTCCTGATCGTCTCGTCCATTACTGTCATAAAAAAACGAGTAAGTATTCAACTAAGCTATGCAAAAGGAAAAGTTATGCATAATATATCCACCTACCGGGGTTAAATGCAGGCTGCTTTTTTTTATGGAATGGGAGAACAAACGAGTGTACAGGTCACCTGGTATTAAGTGATCACCGCCGCCGACATTCTCTTGCAACACCAGAGGAATCACAAGAGCGTTGCCGGCCTTTAAGGAAGGTGTACGCGCTTATTTTGAAGGTACCCATGTCGTAACGTCCCGGAAACACCGCACAAGGAAGCTCATTCCACAGCGTTGTAGTACGAGGGAGAAAGCTCCTTGAAAACCGCACTGTGGAGGACCGCCACACATCCAGATGGTGGGGATGATATCCTAACTTGCAACGTGTCGTGCGAAGGTGGAATTTGGCGGCAGTAATCAGGTTAAACAGCTCTTCGGAACACTCCCCGTGATAAATGCGGTAGAAGACACACCATGAAGCAACGTCTCTACGCAACGCCAAGTGATCTAGCCGTTCACAGAGCACATGACGTTGGAAGTTGAGCGACCATAAGGTGAGCGACCTGTCCATTTTTCCCCCCTAGGTAATTGAGCGAAGCGGAGCGGAGCTCCCACTGGGTGACTCCAATTGATTTCTGTGTTAAATTGTTTCTCGTCCATTTCTATACAGATTTAAAAAAATTTTAAACTCATAGAAAGCTTCCGAAATTTTCTAGGTTATTGGCGAGACAGGATTTTGAATTTCGATTTGATTCAATTATTACAATAAGAAACAAACATTATTATTCTAAATTAGCACGCGCTATTTATATTTTTATTTAAAAATTGAGTCAATTGATCAAATCGCAATAAGTTTCAATTGTAACACTGCCATCCTTTGATCATATTCGAAATTTCATTCGTTTAGTTTACCTCGCTTGACTCAAATAAACGAGGCGGCGAAGCGGTACGATGAGCGACTTCCTTGTAGAGAAAATAGCTGACGATGGTTCATGGTTAAAATAACTGCAATTAACTTCAGACAAGTACAACATTTTCAAAATTAACATCTTAAAATAATTGTACAAAAAGTCAAGCCGGTTTCCACTGGACCACTAACCCTGTCATTAAGACAGCGGACAGAAGCTTCAGTAATTACAGTACCTCGTGCAGCTCAATTTTACGTGAATACTGAAATACGAGCATCCTTGAGAAAGGTTAATTTATAGCGAATTCTTTGATTACACTGGCTAACGAATTTTATCTTGATATTTTGAAATAGGTCGCAGATTCCAGCGGTAATTAATTTTAGGATGAACAAATTTTTCACGACTCTTTTTAATTCCAACTTCGCTTTTATGTTAGACAATTTTTATAAGCCTGTAAAGTACTTCAAATTATATCATTGAATAAACTCGTTTAACTGAAATATTGTCAATTGAGTAACTAGCTTAATGAGTTTCTTTGGTTTGAAGATATTTTATTAAAGCAAATAAAGTTTCAACTTGGAATACGTTTGTTTTTAATACAGAAATAATTCTTTTGATAAATTCCTACTTTATGCTAATTGGTAAGAAATATAAATCGAGCGATCTGCGCAATGGTAGTTCAGCTACAAATTTAACATCTCGTTCAATTCATGAAATAATTTGCTCTTATTTTAAAGGTATAAAGCTAGCCTTTATATTCGTAAATAGGGAATTAATTATACAATTTTAAATTGTACCAAAATTTTTATTGAAACCGCGTCTCTCGAGTTCCGTTCCAGTGTTTTAGTGTGAATTAAATGTTACTTTATGGTTTCTTTGTATAGTTTGGTCAGTTTTCGGCAGCTGTTAGTCCTCCTATCTAAGATAATTTATTTATTTATTTATTAGGAAGCCAACGTGCATACAACTATCTTAATCTATAGATACATTTAAAAATTCTTTTATAATGTTGTATACTCCACTTACAGGCTAACTCGACATGCTTAATAGTATTATATACATCCTTTGTTAAACTAAATCTTTTGAAAACAATTTTTGAAAATTTTTTACTAATTAAAGCCACAAGCAAAAGGCTGATAAAACATAATAACTATGATCTTACTTAATAACCAAGAAAAACTAAAGAATAAAACAATAACTACGAACAATGAGTAACCATCTTGCAGTACTTTCATAATTTTTTGACTTCTTTTTTAAAACATGGGGCAGAGTGCTGAAAAATATCTATACCAGCTCTTTTAACCAAGTTGTTGTAGGTGACAACTATTCTATACACAGGGGCGGATCTGCCTAGGTACGATCTAGTTAATCTAGGCCTGAACTTTAGTTTTTTGATAACATGTGACCTAGCATTACGCTTTGGTACCGCCAATTGAACCCTACTAAACAGATTTGGGCAATTGACCCCTCCATCTATAACATTTTTTAGGAAAGAGAGATCAATTAAGTCCCTGCGATCAGACAGTGACGACGCTTTATAAAATTTTTAAAGATCAGCGTAGGTGTTAACCTTTTATGTATTTTATCCTTGTACGCTAGGTGCCGTAAGAACTTCTTCTGGACTCTCTCTACCCTATTCTTATGTATTTGATAATATGGGTTCCATGCAATAGAACAGTATTCAAGTCTGCTTCGAACAAGCAAATTAAAAAGTGCTAGTTTAGTAGAAGACTTTCTAAATGCCTTTGTATTCCTGATGATGAATCCCAACAATTTTAGTGAATTTTTAACTATATTGTCAATATGAGGTATAAAGCTTAATTTATAATCTACGATCATGCCAAGATCTTTTATTTGATTTACTTTTTCTAAAATGTTGTTTTTGATACTATAATCGAACTCAACATTTTTAATTTTTCTGCAGAAGGTTATGCTTTTGCATTTCAAGTGATTTAATTTTAAATTATTGAGATGGCACCAATCAGAAAGTCTATCCAAGTCCCTTTGAATATGAATTGAATCACATATGTCATTAATCTTACTGTACATCTTTATGTCATCAGCATATATTTGGAACTGACAGTACTTGAAACATTCAATAATATCGTTTATGAATATTCCAAATAACAAGGGCATAAGATTGGAGCCCTGTGGTACTCCTGACATATTGGTCTGTACTTTGCTATGTCTATTCGATCCCCACTTTTGAATACGGGAACTACCCTGGCTCTTTTCCAAATACTTGGGAATTCACCGTCACACAAAGATTTGTTAAATATTAGCAATAACGGTTCTGCTAGGAAACAGAACAACGTTTAGCAAATATGGGTATGTCGTCTGGTCCGGGCCCTTTATTAACATCAAGGCCTTTTAATTGTTTTATAACATCAATTTTAGTTATGTTGATACTGCCTAATTGTGAGTTATGTATGGAATGTGTATTAATAGATGGTTCTGTTTTTAATATTTTGTCTGAGGTCATGTACATATTTGAAAAGTGATTTGCGAATTGATTGCAAATATCCAGCCATCAGTGAATGAGTAACCATTAAAAGACATAAGAGCAGGATAGTCACATTTATTATTACGCTTTTGTTTTAAGTATGCGTACCGTAACTAAAAAATCTGAAATTCTGCGTGTAGACAAAAATATTTCTGGTCACATGATCTGAACTAAATACATGAATGTCATTCAATTTAATCCATTGAAAGTATAATATAAGCTCACGCTTCTCATTATTGTAATTTCTTTAAATAATAATCTTAATTAATTTCTAAAGTATTATTGTATTTTGTATCGTGTAATTAATGTATTATATAGTATCAGTGTTTGTGTAAGTTCTTTATATATTATGTAATACTTCTTAAAATGGCGTATTATAAATAGTGAAAAAGTATTGGTGTTTTTCTGAGTAAGGTACTGTACCCAAATTAATTCAGTAACATTATATTCGTATCCCATACGCTAAAGAGCCACTGCCTGTTAGAAACCTATGTAAACAGGCCAGGTTTACTACTTTAGTGTGCATGATAAGCTACGTCTAAAACTCGCGATTCTTATGTCACGTGAGTCTGATACGCTATCTCATTGGTTAATTTAGCGGAAACGTGGATCGCTGTGCTGATAATATGAACAATTCATTGAATGTGTACATGTCTACGGATATTGTACGTAAATGATGTGATGCAGTAAATATAGTGTTGTAAATATTTATGAGTTTCAAATTATAGTTAATGTGTATTTTTTAATTTCTTAGATAATTTATACGTTTAGATAGAGTCTCTTGTTAGACAACCGATAAAAACAGGCCAGGTTTAATAGTTTAGTGTGCGTGACAAGCTGCGTCTTACACTCGCGATTTGTATGACACTTTGTGTAATTGTGCATTGCTCAAAATAGAGGTAAACTGTCAACTTTTATTTCGAAGTTTTCACAGCTGTCTCAGTCTATCTAGGATCTAGAGATAAATTACTACCTTCTACTGTCAGTAATTAGCTGTCAATAATCTGAAGGTGTCCCCATATACCCGATAAGTCATTCTTATCGCCTTATATTGGGACGCGTGAATTGCAATTTCCATACAAACTTTATGTCGCTGATAAGCTATACGTCCTCCCATTGACAGACAGCGTGCACGGATTATCGACGGTAACTCACCTTGAGTTACCGTCGATAAGTTTACTGGGACAGAAAAGTCAACGATAGTTACGATTTTTATCTCAAGTAAGAGACAAACTGAATATTGGGAACGGCCGTAAATGATCTAAGCCTTCTGTATCCTTGGCACTAGTTGTGAAGGTGTTCCGTTGTGCCACATCTCTAGTAGTGACATTTCGAGACCACAATCTGGATATCACGTATTTGGTTAGTGTGTGTTGAATTAACAACGTGTTGAATTCCGCCATTTTTAACAAGCCCTTAACATTTCACTTCGACACAAATGATGACGTGAAATAACACTAAAAGTGAGTCAGTTGATTTCAAGAAAACAACACTTAAGATCAATTTCCTTAATCAAACTGAATAAAAATTTAAATTTTCGTTCACGTAATTAAGTACAAAAAATTTTGGCGACGCTTAAAATATTAAAAGAGGTTCAATCCGTTTATAAAATTTTTATGAAAATTTAAAAGGCTTTAAACAATAAGGCCGTAATTAATATCGGAGTTAGGTATACAATTTTGTTGATGAGTGTCCATTTCATAACTGGGCACGATTGAAACGCTCCGGATAAAGGACATGTGCGAAAAATTATCACCAATAATATTATAAATGTGAATGTAAGTTTGTTTTTTACGCTTTTGCGCTGGAGCTACTGAACCGATTTTGATGAAACTTGGTATGGTGATAGACTAGAGCTTGGGAAAGGACATAGGCTTCATATTATCCCGGAAAAAATCCATGATTCTCGCGGGATTTGTGAAAAACTGAAATTCACGTCGATGTGCTATAACTATACTAATAGCAGGATTAGTTTGCCATAGTAATCTTCCTCGAAATTAGATTCATATAATATGTTGGGAACGGGAGCGAAAACGGGACCCGGAACTGGAATAGGACATGAGATAATCTTCGATTCCAAACTTGCTTATTATTTTTAAAAACCCTTTATCTACGCGGACGAAGTCGGGGGCATCAGCTAGTATATTTTATAAAAAAGAAGTGTAATAATTTGTTTTTTAAAATTGCGCGCTGTGGAATGATCTACTGTAATATAATGAAATACGCCATAGTTGTTTTACGGCCGCTGTTCTAATTAATACTGTCTTATTCATAATGACTTAGCGGAGATTTAAAACATCGCTAATATACGCTTGTGAAAAAAATGGTATTCATAATCGCATATTAGAGTTAAAACGTGTTCTCGAAAGTGAAGTTGATTTTTACACGCTCTTATTATCTTCACTTGTATATATGTTTGTTTGTAACCAACTCATTTAAGCGCGAATTTGACCCACGTTAAACTCCCAGATTTCGTTCAAACTACGTAGATTTATTGAGGACCGATGACAATACATTATTATTTATATAATTCTCATCTATAGTCTATAAGGCAGTAATTGATGTTAATTTTAAATTTCAACCATTGTCATTATAGATTTATCTAATATTAGGAAATTTTCGAATACCAAAAAGAATTTTCTGATCAACAATGCAAATAATCCAAACGAAAAGTAGGAAGTACTTTCTATTTCTTTTAATTTTTTTTAACTACTATTAATTATTTATGTTACATCACATTTACAGGTTAAAATGAGTGCATTTAAATCAAGTCAAATAATCAGTGAGTTAAATAAAATATATTTCATTAACAATTATTCTGTTAAAAAAGTCAATAATAACATTAAATAAAATCGTTTCAGGCCGCGTGTTTTTATTATCTAAAGTACCACAAAGCGGACCATCTTAATTAATATGAGCATTCAATTCACTGTTATTTAATTATTATTTATTAAAAAAAACTAAGACACGACTGGATATCGATTATACTCGTGACAATATTGTTGACATATTTCACAATTATTATTCTGACACAGATTCAGGATTGGTCTCCGCTGCGCTCCAACTAGATACCGCTGGCGTAGTCGCAAAGTGCGGCAACTAGTACTACGCCCAAGTGTATTAGTAACGTAGTCAAGCCAGTCTCGAACAATGTGTGACGTTGAAGTGCCACATGTTCTGTTAAACTTTGCTAATAATTGAAACTAAAATGCGTACTAAAACTTTTGTAAAAATAAAACTACAAGAAATAAGAAAGACACTGGGATCACATATCATCTGTAAGTATTTAGTATTTTATTAATTTCAATGTAAAATAATTAATTCAAAGATGCCATTAAGTGTCAAGATGCCACGCACACAAGCAACTAATAGTTACCGTAATGAAAAGCTATTGTTCTCAGGTGGTGCGGTATCTAGTTGGAGCACAGCGGAGACCAATCCTTAATCTTAGTTCTGAAAGTTATATAATGATGATGCACTTTGCAATTTTAGATATGTTTTTGTCATGACACTTGGATCTCCTTAACTCTATTCAAATTTTCAATTTGAAATGCCACCCAGTTTGACGGTAGTGACAACTGCTATGGCCTTCAGGGTAAAAAAGAGCTTTGGCACAAGGGAACAAATGCATCTACATCCTCATGTACACTTGTACAAATAATAAATTTAACTGTTGAAAAAACAATTAACAAAAAAACAACCGACTACAAAAAACGTCTTTTTAGTGCATTTTATTTGTTTTGGAATAGTTTTTTTGAAGTCAGTAGTTTTTTTTGTACATTTTTTATTACTTATAGCAAATATAAGACTTTTATGGTTTTCTCATAAATACCATTGTTGGATCTAGACCAAATTACAATGAGACCAAACGGTAAGCACCAGCTTTCTAATAAAAAAAATTATCAAAAAATGGGTGAATGCGTGGGTGGGATCGCGACACGACATACTATATATGTAAATCTTCCTTGAGCTTCAACGAATCTATTACAAAAGATTTCATTGAGATCGGTCGAATAGTTTAGGAGTTATTAGGGAACATACAAACATACATTCTCTTTTATATATATAGATATACAGACACATTATCGCATAATATAATAGAGTATTTGGTCCCTACACAAGGCATTGCCTGTCCTGTAAGGCAAACAATTTACATTCTATGGTTACTATGCATTCGTTTGAGTAACAATTTTTTTTTTATTTAAAATTTATTATAATACAGCTTTGTGTCCAAAGCTATTTTCTATTTGCTTCCCGATGTGTCGAGAGCCAATGGGCTATCATTGGACTACACAGGTCCTGGTCCACCACCTGGAGGATGCTGTTACCAAAGCTACGCAATCTTTCCCAGAAGGAAGATATACGAGCTCTGATGACAGCAAAGGAATCGGTCATTCCCGCCTCGGCAAACATGCTCGACGCGCTGCAGTACCGCGGTAATTTCATAAGAATGCGATATGCATCATTATATTGCAATCTTATGGTGCTGAAGGCCGCCCTCTTGTACCAGTACCATAACTGGCAGGTATAGAAACACTGGGAGTATGCCCTGAAGAGGGTGCCCTTCACTTCATCACTGCATTTAGCAAATCTGCGCGCGAGCATGTTGCACCGAACCTATGTATGTGTATATGTGTGTGAGTGTGAGTGTCTGTATAATCAAGTATTCATAAAATATTATGTGAATGCTAAAATAGTCATAATGAGTTGAAGCAAATGTAAAAATAACAGAAACATCGTACAAAAATTAGATCTTTTGAATAATAAAACGCTTGAAGAATAATTTAATAGGTAACAGCGCAACTCAGTAGGAATATTAAAAAAATTCTTAAATCCACTTCACAGATCACAAATTTGAATGCTTTAAGCGTCCATAAAAAATCACATTCCGAAAGTAATCTTAAAATTGCGTTGTAAAAAGGACGTAGTCGTATAACCGTTATGACTTCATTTTATACAATTCGGAAAATATATGGGCTTATAATGAGATTTAGGAAATGTCATCTCGGCTTTCTCTTTCTGATTAAATTATAATACGAGCCTGGCCACCCTTAGGGTGCGAACACGTACTCAGGAAGTGACGCGTGACGTTAAACTCCTAAGAGATTTTGATGAAGGGACAGTAAGAGACAGAATACGCAATTAACAAAAATTCACAAAATATTTATAAATCATAAAAGTTATAGATCGTTTTATGCAGCTTTTAATAAAATTCATTTTTAATGATATATTATTCATCTAAATGAATAAACAATCCATATAGGAATACGTCACTTATAGTCAGTTCTTTTATCTTTATGTCTTTCTATATTTAAATTATGTATAAGTACTTGATTCGATTATATCATATAATATAAGCTTCATAATAATTGCATGCTGTATCTGCCTTAAAAGATAATGGATTTAGCATTGACTTCAGATTAAATTTGTATTGTTGCTTCAATTAAGGTTTAGATCACTGAAGGATTGAATATATAAATAAATATGCGTTTAGCTTTCTATATACCTTTTTCTTATACCTCTCACGTACACGTGGAGATATGTCTTTATATTAACATTATAACAATATCTTCTCACTCCACATAAAAATCTATTATCATTTAATTTGGCCAATAAAAGGATCATAACTATAACTTTTACGAGTTTGTACGGAGGCATATTATATATTGGCATACAATAACATCAACAGCAAATTGTAAGTTATATTATTTAAATATTTTTGAAGTGTAAACCTCATTATCTTTTCTTTTTTCTCTCTGAATGACACTGAGCTGTAACGCTCAGCTACGTTGCAGTCATTCGGGTACAGTCTGGTGTCAATCAAAACATAAATTAATAAATCTAGTACAAAAAAGATTTTATTGCGGATTAGTAAGCTCGTATTGATCCTTCAATTGTGTGGTCTATAAATTCGAGCACTCAAAAATAAAATATTCTCCGTATTTATAATTCTTCGTCGCATTCTTCATTTCTTAAGGTCGTGTCCGTAATTCAAGGTTTTCGTAACGTTGGTCAATAAAACCTTCCACTCCTTTCGGTCCTCGGCATTCCTTATTGCGGTCATTATAAGTGGAAGGCCAGTGAGTGTCTTGATCTGATCGGACCAGCGGCTAGGTGGTCGTCCGCGTGGTATTTTGTCCTCCATCTTGCATAGTCATACTATCACTTTGTCTAAATTACTGGGAAGGCAATGTGGCCAAAATACCCTGACATCTTTTGATAGCAAATTGTGGAAATCTAGTGCCAATGTGAAGTTCCTCCAAGATAGACTTTTTAATTTTCTCAGCCTTCCACGGTTAGCGAAGCATCTTTCTCCGACACTACATGTCAAATCCGTCAATTGTTTTGTCTCTGCCACTGTCCACACTTGAGAGGCATAGAGGAAGATTGAGAAGACTAAGGTATTCACGAGTCTCTTTTTGGTTATATTAGAGATCTTCCTGCTTCGCCAAATTCATATCAGCTAACTCATCGCACCTTTGGCTTTTTGAATTCTTCTTCTGATATCGAGTTCAATCCCTCTCTTGTCCGAAAGTAAGGATCTAATGTCACAAAATAGCTTACATATTCCAAATCCCGCAATCCGTTCGCAAGTCCTAGCGAGTTCACTGGCTATGTGGGTAACCATAACTTTTGATTTTGACTTACTAATACTTAAGTTTGAGTCCACTCTCCAGTTCTAATCTGCGGAACAGTTGAGCTAGTTCCTTTTCAGATGGTGCAAGGAGTGTTGTGTCCACGTATAAGGTTGGTTATCTCAGGTAATTCCTCTCTCCTATCCATCTAGGGCTCTTTTCATGATAATACATTGGACTTCAAAAGTAAGTATCACACTTTTAAAATTGGGATAACGTTATAAGTTCACAAGATATACTTTCGAAATAAAAAGGACTCCAAAGAGAATTTAATTTTGTACATAAAAACTTTATAGTCGGTAACCTTCTTTAAAGAATTGGCTGAAAAAAAACTTCAAAAACAAAACCATTCCTTTTTCAAAGTGGACGTTTCTGAATTACAATTTTACCATTCACATTCTTCTTTCTGTTTTAAATTTTTTTCAAGATCGATGGGTCTTGTTTTAAAAATTTATGCTAATAAGCTCATAACATTTATTTATCATGCCTCTTTCAGTTGAAGAATGTGCTAAGATCATGGCTTTTCTGGAACTAGGCATCAGTATGCGTCGCACTGCAAGAATGGTGGGTGTGACGGTACGAACGGTCTAGAAGGTAAAGCGAAGGTACGAAGAGACTGGACATCATCTGAGGAGACCTTGTAATGACAGACTCTAGTGTACCAGTGCCCGAGAAAATCGTTATATTAAATAATATAACGATTTTCTCGGGCACTCCAACTGTGTTAAGAAAGAAATCGCCACCAAAATGCAGTTGAAGTCCAGCAACAGCTACTTCAGACCCGGAGGGACTACATTAGTGACAGTACAGTGAGAAGAAGACTTGCTGAAGCAAATTTGAAATCCCGAAGACCAGCAAGTGGCCCAAAACTCGAGAGACAGCATCGAGTAGCGAGACTGCGATACGCCCGTGAACACATGCAGTGGGATGAAGAAGAATGGTCAAGAATTTTATTTGCAGAAAATGGAGACTCCATTTTCCCTTTACACTTCTGATGGAAGGCGAAGTGTTTACAGGCGACCTGGTGAGCGATACCTTCAAGCCTGCATCTCAGAAAGAGTCCAATACGGTGGAGGCAGTGTACATGTATGGGCTGGCATATCTTCAGAAGGTCGCACAGAGCTAGTAGCCATAGAAAATGGCACCCTCACTGGGCAAAGATATGCTCAAGAGATTCTCAATGATTATGCAGGGCCGTATTTAGCAAATATGGGTGATGGATCGATGCTGATGGATGATAATGCCCGACCACACACGGCTCATATCGTACAAGAGTATATTCAGAAGGTCGGTATCAGCGTGATGGCTTGGCCATCAAGAAGTCCTGATCTCAACCCGATTGAACACGCCTGGGATGAGCTTGACAGGCTAGTCAGAAATCGCAGACCACCACCTACTACCCTCAGGGCACTAAAGCAGGCCCTGCTAGAAGAATGGGAGAATATTACCCAACATCGACTCCGAAACCTAGTGTTCAGTATGCCAAACAAAGAGGAGGCAATACCAGTTATTAAAAATTAAATAACATGTAATACATTTTAGTTGATTTTTTTTACACTAAACTAAAAATGTCTATTTTCATTGTTTTAAATATAAATTTCAAAAATTTCAAGTTAAAAATGTTACTAATGTATAATTTTAGTTTCTAAGAATTAAAGCCTATAAAATTTGCAACAAAACGTTTTTAATCTTAAATCTCTATCTTCTATAGTTAAGAAAAAAATTTGTGATACTTACTTTTGCAGGCCAGTGTATATTCTCCATAGATATTAAAAAGAATAGGAGAGAAAATACATCCCTGACATACTCCCTTTTTCGGCTTGAAAGTTTCAGAGTTGACGTCGTTAACACTGACCATGGACTCGCTTTCTTGATATGGGATTGATACTAGAACTAGCGATGTTGGGATACGCCCATTTCTTGCAGTATTTTCCATAGACAATCTCACTGCGCGCAATCAAATGCTTTTGAGTAGTCGATGAAGCACATAAACATAGATATTTGAAGAAAGAAATTATCTCGACAGCTAACTTAAACAGCAATTTTATTTATTTAAATCGGATTTACACAATTAATCGTTGAATAATCGATGATCCGTGTGAGTGTTGTGAGTTCGCGATCGCGCCCTGTCTTTCACTGTACTGTTAGGTTGGTACCAAATCGATTAATCGTAAGTCGGTTTCAATAAATAAACTTAATACTGTCTCGCGAACGTTTTAATAATTTGATTTCTCAGTAGTAAATCACACAGTTAATTATGAAAGTGCGGATACAACTCATCCATAGCATTATCTTCAGATATATTATATGTATTGTCACTATTCAACTTCAAATATTTTTATTCAAAATAGGATGTGACATCACTTATTGAAAGTCAAAAAACTACCACCCATTCCCAAATTAATGCCTCAAAATGATTGTGCTCAATCTCGCTTCTTGTAGCTTGTGTTTACAACCTCTCCGCCTCTCCACGCGACCTTTTTTACTTACATAATGTAGTGTTATATTATGCATGACAAAAACTCCAAACATACTTGATCACTTAGCTTCATTATAATATCAAAATTAATGAGTGCTTTTAAAGCAATATTCTAACTTAAAGAAAAAGATAAGGGTCTAATCTTGGACGACGATACAACAGCGACGCGTCATTAACCACTGGGGTATATCGATCTTCATGCATCATTTTATATAACACTTTAAAGTGGGACCAGTTTTATCTGTGGAAGGCACATTTGCACGGGATACCGGCTAGATTACGGGTACCACAACGGCACCTATTTCTGCCGTGAAGAAGTGATGTGAAAGCATTACTTTGTTTCGGTCTAAAAGGCGGCGTAGCTAGTGAAATTACTGGGCAAATGAGACTTAACATTTTGAATTCTTAAGGGGTGAGTGCAATTGTAGCATCAGCTGAACGTCCTGCTTATCTCGTCCCTTATTGTACTAAAAAAATATGAACCCTATATTATTTAGGAACAAACTTCATACCGCTATTTACAGATAAGGCCTACCTGCAAGTACATTTGACCTATCCATAATATTATGAAAAAAATATATTCAAAAGTATAACTTCAAATTATTTACGGCAATTATTTATCGCTTCAAGTCTTATTGGTCATTGTAGATTTTATTCGAAGAACTTTTAAACTTTCCCAAAAACCGAGCTCCATTTTCCTCGCAAACTTAACTAATACTAACCGGAAAGTAAGCTTGTTGGTGCGTTGCTTCCAACTTAACCACTTAGGCAGATGGGCGGATTTAAATTATAAATCAGTTGAGAGGGACACCTGCTCCGCTGGACTTATGAGGGTTTTTATGTACGCTCACATCATTTCTGTGTAAATAAATAATGAAACGAAATGAATTTATTTATTTAGCTTTAGAATAGGGTACGTCCAGATCTATATTACAATTCTTTTATAACAAGGCTCCAGAAAATGTTGAAAAGGTTAAAAAAAATTGTTAAAAAAAATTCTGTGGTAAAGGTAACTAAAACATAAATGACTTTCTTAATGATAACACATGGACTGGGAATGGAACGACCGTCCTCAGGCAATTTAATTGTAAGTCTTATTGTACGATATGACAATGTAACTATATTTTAAATGTAAAAATTACGAAACATCTGTTTTAGAAAGATGCCCACTTTGGCTTCACTTGTGGCTTTGTTGTAAATCTACCCATAGGTGTTAGTTATTTATAATGACAATATATAATATTATATTGACACACTTTAACAAAAATTCTCTTGCCTAAAAATTGGCATAGCCTGTACTATGGGTACAAGACAACGATATATTTAATACAATATACTTACTTAAACATACATAAATACATATAAACATCCATGACTTGGAAACAAACATCCATATTCACCATATAAATGATTACACCTACCGAGATTCGAACCCGGGACCTCGAAGCTGAGTAGTCGGGGTCAGTAACCTCTCGGCTATATGGGTCGTCAATTACTAATTTATTTACATACATTGGCAATAACACCAAATTAAGATTTATTTCAGCGATAATTATGGGGAGAAGTAATATTTTGGTGACGATATTGTTGTATTTGTATGCAAAGTACTTTATGCAAATTAGGGTTTCCAGGTCAACTTTAGTCTTCTGGGGGCTTTGGAAGTGACGGGGCATTCCGGGCATTAAGACATTTAGCCGAACAGTGCTAATGAAAATTGACTTAATTTTAATTAAATTTAAAATGATAGAACAATGCATGCAAATGGTTGACCGTATTATCAATATAGTGTTTGATTGAATCAATCGGAATTGCTGATCGAAGCAAGTAAAACTAGAAAGTAGTTGAATATAAAGAATACAGTTTACCAGTGGGAGGCTCCGTTGCACAGGATGCTGGCTAGATTATGGGTGCCTCAAGGGCGCCTATTTCTGCCGTGAAGCAGTTACGTGTAAGCATTACCATGTTTCGGTCTGAAGGGTGGCGGAGCTAGTGAAATTACTGGGCAAATAAGACTTACCATCTTATGTCTCAAGGTGACGAGCGCAGTTTTTTGGGGTTTTTCAAGAATACTGAGTGGCACTTCATTATAATGGGCAGGGCTTATCAATTACCATGAGCTGAACGTCCTGCTCGTCTCGTCCCTTATTTTCATAAAAAAAAAAAAACAATAATACATTAATTATCATCTTAATATAAATAATATCTAACTACAATTATTTTGTAGCTAGCTAGTGATTGGTTTTAGAGATCGAATAAAACTATTTTCTGTTACTATTATCTCAAACACATCCTTCTGGAATGCGAATCCATTGCCAGAATCAGTCTGTCCATGTCTTAAAATACATTTGCTCAAAGCAGAAGACGTGTCCTGCCTACGTGCTCTGAGGATCCTACGCCTCTTAAAAGTAATTGGTCTCGAGGATATAATTTAAATTTCGGTACAGTAATACGTTTCCTAGTTAGTAGGGAGTTGAAGGCAGACGCGCTAGCGCAAGCAGGGGGCAGAATAGATCCTTGATTAGATAAAATAGATTTGATTTAAGTGCATTTTTATCCCCATATCATAATTATAATAATATTATCTAAGTTTTACCTATTTTCGTAATTTGCAGGACTTGGCATCTATAGTATAAGTGACACATTCATAACTGCGCACTTTACAATATTTTGATATTGTTTATTTGACAGATATATTTTTTACATCTTTTGACACAGTTTATTTCGATTATATTTTATACCGTAGATTAAGGATTATTTTCTGTCCCAATAAACTTATAGATGATAACTCACCTTATCCGTACACGCTGTCAGTCAATTGGACGACGTATAGCTTACCAGCGATAGAAGTTTGTATGGAAATTGCAATTCACGCGTCCCAATATAAGGCATAAGAATGACTTATCGGGTAGGTATGTTGGGACAGCTTCAGATTATTGACAGCTAATTACTGACAGTAGAAGGTAGTAATTTATCTCTATCTGTAGATAGTATATTAGTATTAGTATTAGTAACGGCCATAACTAGATATCACAGGCGTAGTCGCTAAGTGCGGAAACTAATACTACGCCCAAATGCGTACTCAAGCTAGTCTCGAACAATGTGTGACGTTGACGTGTCACATGTTCTGTTAAACTTTGCATATAATTGAACCTAAAACGCCAGGCTGCGTAGTACAACTTTGTAAAAATAATACTACAAGAAAAAAGAAAGACAGTGGGATGACATCAGTAAGCATTTTGTGTTTTATTAATTTCAATGTACAATAACACGAAGCGTATGTTACAAAATTTGGAAGATGCCATTGAGTGTCAAGATGCCACGCACACAAGCATCTAATAGTTCCGTAATAAAAAAGCTAATTAAGCTTGTATAGTGCTAATAGAGTGCGGTATCTAGTTGGAGCGCAGTGGAGACTAACCCTTAATCTAAGTTTTATATTATACTTCGTCCAACCATTTAAACCAATCCATTAGCGACATTCTTTTGCATTACCGATTCGATTTCTGAACTATCGACAGTCATAATAATTACATTATTTATGAAAGTATTTTGTTTAAACTTTGATTATATATAAACCTTAGATTTAAACACATTATACTGGAGTGCAAAAGTCATACGTCATAACTTTAAAGATGTATATTTAATTGTATAAATATATATGTATATTTATGCAATATAAATTTTGCCAATAATTAAATTTAATAACTTTTATTATAATATTCTAATCACAATAATACTTATATACAGATACTAGCTGTGAATATCCACTTCGATGGGTCATTTTTATTTGTATAGTTATTTGTTAATAATCTATCACAACTTACTACACATTGTTTTTAACTTGCTACAGATTTAAGGAACATATTTCCGCATTTAGGAATAATCATCCCGAAAATTCACACTCCGCGAAACATTTATTTGACACCGGTCACTCACTCGGAAACAATAATAATTTTAATATTTTACATACATGTGAAAAAGGATTTCGTTTGAATGTGTTAGAGCAATTAGAAATAATAAAACACAAAAATAACATGTTTACATTGTTAAATGAACAAACAAATTTTGGTCCCTTCGCCATTGTTACGTATCTCTTCCGGGGGTAATACGTCACAACAGCCCACCAATCACAGCGCGTCATTTCATGGAACGAGGGTATAAAAAAGCGGTTTCCGGCACATTTCATTCAGTCTCGTGTCAGATTTTGGCGAGTTAACATGTCCTGAGGATGCCTCGTGTAATGGCGAAATACGTGTCGAATTGTTTAAAGACAAATATTGGCGGAATTAAAACTAAAAGAAAACTCAAATCATTTTGATATCCTTGTAGGTATCAACTTGCAATCACCACTATTTGAGCCTTGTACCTATAGCGACATACACCATGCGTCTGTGACGTGCAGTTTTGGACATATATATAAATAGAGGTATGTCTTCCTATATTTTTTCACTTTGCAGCTTAAACTGCACGTTACAGACGCAAAGTGCTTGTATCTCGCTATATAAATAGATGTATGCCGATATATATATATATATATATCGGCGCAAAAACACGTGGAGTAGCACGTGCGCCGGGTCCTATAAATACAGCCGCACGGTCAACACTCGAGTCCGACATATTACGCCCCGTTCCGGGGCGTAAATACGTAACAGTATTTCCTCCTCCCAAAAAAAAAAAAAAAAAAAGACACTCGAGTCAGTCGTCCTCGGGCTGTCGTACGGTACGGACCTCTCTGGGACGTCGTTACTATGCCCGTTGAATAAACGAAAGTAATAAAATACTTACTCGTGTAGTTTTCTTTGGAAGAACCAATGAGTGATCTTCAGCAAGATAGCAATTGTGATGTCAACAGTAGTGACGTCACACCTTTTAAAAACAATGCAGAGGTTCTTTCCTCGTCATATACAATCTCTTTAAATTTTACAAAATACTTATAAACGTAAGAAGTATCATTGTCTGCTATTGTTAAGCCATGAAACAATACTGATATTTCGAACTCGAGCGTGTACTCAAATAATATTTACTTAAATATCTTCCTTATTCGAGCTACAAAATTCGTTGAGATTCGACAGACGATTCATTGAATTTTAAATATTATTTTGATACTTGTTCATTTAAGCAACAATTGGTATAAAAAAACAGATGACAAACACAGCGCATAGCGTCATTTTTAATTTGAATTTGCCTTACAAAATAAATACCCCGCGCCCGCTTATTGTATGAATTGTCATATTATGACGTAAGTAAATGTCATTGACTGAATTATTTGTATGGCGAATATATTATAGGTATTTCTAAGTCAAAAAAAATAAGTAGATGCACTCCGGGTGTGCCGGCAGAAGTGAAAACTTGAACATTAACGTTGTGAATTTTTGAATATTTTGGAATTGTTAGGGAATAATTTCGCACGAATTTCTTATTTATCAGAATAAAAGTAGCAGCATTTATGTGGTTAAATACAATATTCATTTATTGTATTATCATCATCATTATCAGAACTATTGTAATTATTGTACATTAAAAAATTTATCTCTCAGAAAAATCAAGTTTCATACATATTTTCCACGACTGTCTTACGAATTTTCAATCAGGTCCTGACGCGATCTTTACATTTTATACCCATCTCTAGAAAACTGCTCAACGCCTTAACGTTTTCACTTCAACAAAGAAATCCAAGTATAACAATCGCCTTAAGAAGATTCTTCGCTAATGAAAAAACTGAAAAACCAAATTACTAAACTGTAAAAACATTTTCCGGCTGAGTTTCGATCCCTCGACCTCGCGGTGTTTCGGGTTCGCAGTCACAATGCCTCAACCAATGGTCCGTAACCGTACGAGCATTAAGTTGGAATAGCTGAACTATAATTAGTTATAAATGAAATGAAATGAAATATATCTTTATTGCACACAACAAAATAATATAATAAAAATTGACACTACAAAAAGCAATATCGCTTAAGAGCGATTTCTTCCAGGCAACCTGTAATGGAGTAGTTTTATTTGAAAAGATTACCGAAGGTGATGTTATCGATATGCATATAATTTAAACATAAACATACAGTAAATAATTCCAAGAAATAAACTAGTGATTAATTTGTCACAGTAATAAATAATACTTATGGAGCATTGTTTTAAAAGATTGGAGAGTTTGAGCCTTTCTGATTTCTGTGGGAAGAGAATTCCATTGTTTAACAGCTTGCACAGTAAATGAATTGTTGAAAAAGGAAGTTTTATGAACAGGTGTACAAAGCAAGAGATTATGGACAGATCGAAGATATAGTTGGTGAGAACTTAATGCTGAATTTTTTTCCTTGAGATATATAGGAGTTTTAGGATCAAATAGGACACGATAGAGAAGTATTAGTATATGGGAATTTATACGCAAGTGGATAGGGAGCCATTTGAGCTTTTTGCGAAATTCCGACACGTGGTCATACTTACGTAGTCCAAATATAAAACGAATACACATGTTCTGCAATCGTTCAAGCTTATCCAACTGGAGTTCGGTTAAATCAACATATGAAATATCAGCGTTGTCAAGAATGGACGGGAGAAGGGAAAGGGGGGGCAAGTAAAGTTTTCGTGGGTATAGGAAGAAAGTTTTGGAGTTTTTTTAATGAGTGAGAGGCAGCATAGAGCTTCCTACTAACTTCTTTTAACTGATGGTGCCAAGACAAATTCCGATCAATGAATACACCCAAGCTTTTAACAGAGCAGCTAAAAGGAATGGGAGTTCCTTATACGCAATTGGGAGGTAGATTACCCCACTCAATTTTATGGATTAGGTGTGAGCTACCAACGATAATACATTGAGTTTTCGACGGATTAACTTTTAGACCATGGGCGGTACTCCATTCCAAGATTGTAGTTAAGTCTTTATTAGTATTCTGAATAGCTAAAGGCAGATCCTCGAGAGAAGATTGCGAGTATATTTGGAGATTGTCTGCATACATATGATACCAGGAAATTAAATTTTTAGTTATAGAGTTAATAAATATTGCAAAAAGAAGAGGAGACAGTACACCGCCTTGAGGAACGCCAGCGGAAAGGATAGACCAGGTCGAAGTGTTATCATCAATCTTAGTCCTTTGTCGACGCCCACATAAGTAGCTTCGAAACCACCCTATCACTTTTGGAGATACGTTAATGGAATTCAACATGCTCAGCAATATATCAAAGTTAAAATAAATATAAATATTTCATCGATAATTTCAACGTATGTCTTACAAATTGTCGATCAGGCCGCTTGTCCTAACGCGAGTTTAACATTTTATACCCATCCAAATAAAAAGTGTTCAACGCCGCTAATGAAGTTTTAACTTCAAAAATATAAGTTCCGGATAAGTAACCACCATAAATTATGAAATAAAACCTTCTCCGAAACATGCTCCATCTTATGCTATTAGTATTACGATAAGAAAAATAACGGCTCTCAATTTGTAAGTATAAAATTCGTTTCTTATAGTTACATATTGTCGCGTAGCAACGCTTCGGCGCATATGACGAGAGTTGTCAAAGTTCAAGACATTGATAATTTCAACAGCTCCGTCAGCAATACTCGTAGCTTTAGCGTAAAAGTGTTTACTTTAGACGCTGTAAGCCCGGGTTCGATACACCTACCAGGGTATGGAATTTTTTGGATTTTGTAAAGCTAATGGAATTTCTAGTAAGTTCAGGATCAAATCGAACAGAAAAAAGGGATGAAAATAGTTAAAAGAATTTTCTAGTACAATTAAAATTTAAAGATGGAATGGGAGAATCATTTTGAAGCCGTACTGAGCGTGGCCTACGGCAGTTCTAATTCTGACTCGAAAGTGTAAAGAAGAAGAAGAAGAAAAGAAGAAGTAGTGCAAAGTGGAAGTGTTCCAAGAAAAAGAAGATAAAAGAGACTTAGTGTTCACAAGAGATACAGCGGCAGACCAGCGAAGTGCAAGTTCAGAAAATGAGAACGGAAATAAAGACTCGTTTCTATAAGCGGAGTATTATTTCCAATCCCTGACCCACTCTTGTGTCAATATTTGACAAGTACTGATTAAGTCGCAAAATATTGGCAATACAAAATATTATCATCAAATAAGTCAACTGAAGATTGTTATCTGGGTGGGATTTTGCAACTGAAATACAAAATCTTCGTGAGCAAATAATAATTTATTACATCATTAACGAGAAATACAAGATTTACTTTCATGCTCGAGGAATAATTAAATTCAGTACATAATTTATATTGTAGGCGGAAAAATCAGTAAATTGAAGGGAAGTATTTTCAAGCTCATTAGAGGAGACCTCTTTAAAATAATAAATAATTTTATTTACGTATTACTTTTAATATTTATTAAGATTTTTCAGGCCTTATTGTGCGATCAATATGTATTCAGTGAAGTAGTAGTTGATTTAGTATGCAAAGTATTTTAAGCTATGCAAATTAAGCTTTTTAGGTCAACTTAGTCATCTGAGAGCTTTAGAAGCTATATTGTGAGTATATTAGCCAAACAGTGATAATGAATACTGACTCTAATTAATTAATTAATTACCCACTAAACACCACCTGAGGTTGGCTCTGGGCAAGTGCCCTGTACCGACCTTCTCTCGGGGAGAGAGAGGCACAAGTGGCACTCCCTATGGAGTATCAGCTGGGATTATTCACTTGTTTGTGCAAGACATACATATTGTAATAACTGACATATAACAGTGCGATGTATAAATAATATCCTTCATCACGCCAACCATAATATTAAAACTAGTAAAAACTCTTTCAACCCACTCTGGTGTCATTATGTTAATATAATATTATAGTAAAGTCCGCGATTGTGCTCTGTTTCGCTTCAGGTGTTCACAACCTTTCAACGCGACCTTTAAAGCCTCCATATTGCAGAGTTTTATAATGCATGACAAAAACTCCAACGGCCTTACAAATAAAATTGGCATAAAATTATAACTAAGCATAAACCAAGAATATGTAAATTGTTTACAAATAGACATTTTGCTTACGAAAAGTTTGTTCGGACGTATAACGTTTCCCGCGTTTATTTGCAAGGCAGCTTATCATTCGGAAAACTTCAGAATTATCATTGTATTGACAGTGTTGTCAACGAAATTGTAAACATTTTGCATTTTCTTTGTTTATCATCAGTTATAACTTTATACCGAGTTTATTTGTAATTCCGCAAATGTACATCGTTTTTTCCTTTTTCTTTATTTCTGTCTAAAAACTATCACTGCACAAATTTAACAAATTTTGCTGTATAATGTTAACGTAGTATTATTTCATATTATATACTTTTGATTGCTGATGCTTGATTGTTTAAACATACCCGTCTCTCAGAGGATGTTGGCAAAGACATGCTTCCATTAGCTACAGTTTTGCCATACAAACTTTTATTTTATTACTTTTTTTATGGAAATAAGGGACGAAATGAGCAGGACGTTCAACTGATAGTAATTGATACGCCCTACCCATTACAATGCAGTGCCACTCAGGATTCTTGAAAAACCCAAATCCCTGAGCGGCACTACAATTGCGCTTAATATCTAGAGACATAAGATGTAAAGTCTCATTTGTCCAGTAAATTTACTAGTTACAGCCTTTCAGACCAAAATACAGTAATGCTTACACATTACTGCTTTGCGGAAGAAATAGGCACCGTTGCGGTACCCATAATCTAGCGGGCATCCTGTAAAAATATGACTGAATTTTCTTGAACTCTGACAGTGTTATTTGTGTCATTATATTTAATTTATTTACAGTGGTTCTTGTGACAAAGATGGGTATTTATAGAAATTTTTGTAGGTACATTAGCTGATATGTATTTTTGTGTGTAAACTAAAATAGGTCACAACGATAACTAATTTGCTAGAAACTGCGACAGTCATAATGTTAACATGAAAAACATAAACTTGTTATGCCCACCACTTGGTTAGCTGGAGTTAGTAAGTCTTTTATTGGGCGACGTATATACTTTTACAATATGATCCCAGAAAATGTACGAAACAACATGTTACCAAATTCAAAAGAATTGTTAGAAAATGTTTGTGTAGAAGGTTACTAAAACATAAATGATTTTATTAATGTTTTTACCAAATTCATAAGACTGCTACGACGATATTTAGTAACTAAATTTAAAAAAAAAAAACGTACATTAATAAACGCTAATATTTTTAATGGGTAGTTTTTGACGTTCAGAAAGTGATTATTAATCCTATTTTGAATAAATAATTATGAATTGATACACCATTTTAGTTTTCGAATTCAAATTAAATTTATATAAATAACTAGCTGACCCGACAGACGTTGTTCTGTATATAATAAATAAAATAATGTTTTTTTATTAATTTGTCAATTTCATAACATCAAAAATTACTTCGTAAAATATGCACCCTGCTGTCGTAATGAAATTGTTTCACACCAGAACTATCAAATCGTGCATCAATAGATTCTCTCATAGAAATTATGTATGGACACATCAAAGAAAAAACAAATTTGTTGTTTTTATTTAATTTAGCAGCATTTTCCTATTTATCCTTTTAAACCTTCTCTGGACTTCCACAATTAATTCAAGACCTAAATTTGCCATATCCGCCCCGCCGTTCTCGAGTTTTAGCGAGACTAACGAACAGCAATTCATTTTTATTTATATAGATTTATCATAATATTATTGTAGTGCATAAATCTAATATGTATCATAGTAAAAATAAAAACAGTTTTTACTTCGTTTCAACTTCTCAAACCTTTAATTACAGTTATAATTATTGCAGTGACTTTTTAGTCATTGCAATTTTGTTTGAGAAACTTTACAACTTCTACGAAAAATGGTCATAATTTAACTTAATATTTAACTTAATAATGCCTAACTGAAAAGGAAATAGGTTGATCCGTCACTCCCAAGTGTACCACTTAACCGGATGGGCGGACTTAAATTATAAATCAGTTGAGAGGGACACCTGCTACACTGGACTCAGGAGGGTTTTTATATCCACTCACATCATTTTAATAAATAAGCTTAGCACATAAAGCTATGAAGCAAAGTTATTTTACATTACTTATCCTTCATAAGTTACATATTAAAATGTTAACCTAACTAGCAGAAACCGTCAAATATAAAATTTGTAATAGCCTAAGTTTTTAAAGATTTTTTTGATTTTTCCACACACGTTGTCGACCATCAAAATGAACCTGAAACAAACCCGAAGAAACTGGGGTCATAAATAGAGCACAACAATACTTCAAGCTGGCCTACATTCTAGCGCTCTACAAAGCGCAGGTCCTGCCACATATGGAGTATTGCTGTCATCTCTGGTCTGGCGCACCTCAGTATCAGCTCGATCCATTTGACGGCGTGCAACGCAGAGCAACTTGAATTGTCGGGGACGCAGTACTATGTGAAAAAACCCATGGCAATTGCTTAAAAGCCACTCAGCTTGTTTGCAGCAAAAAAAAACCTGCAAGTGGGTTTGGCTAATAATACGTGGCACCAATATATAAAAATATAAAAATTATTTACACATTAAATACTGTGAAGTCTTGAGAACTATCAAGTTCAGCTTAACAGCGTAAAATATCCATCCTACATAGGGGTATTTGACAAGTAATTCACTACAGCTATCTAACAGATAAAATCGAGTTACGAGGTTCTAAAGCTCGATGTGTTCCTCAAGTTTGAAACTTGAGTCTATCCAGACTATCCAGACATAATAAGGGATATGATGAATACAGATGTTTATATTGGAGTCATGGATGTTAATATGAAACGTTTATGTGTATGTATATCGTTTTAATTATATCGATGTATTTGCTAGCGTAGTACGGTCAATGCTTAGTTTGTGGTCAGATTATTTGTGGGAAACTGTGTCAATATTATTATAACTGTAAATGTTTCCTTTGTCACAATGATATAATATTCAATGATGCATTAAAATTGACCGCAATTTATGTTTCTTTATCTAACTTAATATAATAAAGAGGAAACATTTGTGTTTTTGTATGTATGTTTGTAAAGTTTTCACACAAAAAGTATTAGACCAATTAAAGAAGTGATCCCTAGTAAAACTAATATAACACAAGATCTGAAAAATTTGTCATAAGTCTGTTATCGCGTACGCTGCGGAAGCTATCGATGATAGAACAAAAAATGTTTTACAGTACTATAGAACGTATATATATGTACTAGCTGACCCGACAGACGTTGTTCTGTTCATAATGAAAAAAAAACGTTTGCGGATGGAATTTTAGAAAATCCGTTCTTAGCTGATCTCTACTCTGTGAAAAGAATATTCCTACCAAATTTCAAGTCTTTAGCTCTAGTGGTTCCAGAGATATCGTGATGAGTGGAAATACGTGGAAATCTCTTATATATATAGGTTGAACTTCGGAAATGGATTGTCTTGATTCATACCACAAACTTTCAAGGATTGGCCTTAAGATTTGAATGGTCAGGGCGAATGCGAGACGGATCGGAAATTAAAGATTTGCGGGCTAACTCGTCATGCAAATTGTTCATTAAGTAGTTGCTGCAGATCTGAAGAATTGCTATTATCATTGCTGCATTGATCTCTTAACATCGATCACGTTATTTGTGGATGTTGCCCATGAAGTATAATTGTAAAAATTTAAGCTGTGCATCTTCGAGAGTATGCAGTGATCCAATACTATGGTGAATCTGTCCTTATATCTACAATATCAAAAGCAAAACCCGTATTACTGATTTATAAACACTTTTTTATAGAATTACCATACACATTACATAGTAATAAGTATAGTACGTATGTTATTATTTTACTGTATTGTGTGTAAGTATGTAAATAAATAAATACCTTGAATGTCGGATTAAATCCTCGTTCTTAGATGTCTGCCCTAAATGAGGTCATTTGGAAACAAACATTGTATTTTTAAGTATTTTCTAGAACATGGCATTTTTGCTTTTCTCCGCAGAATACTCGCAAACAACGTCCATCGGCCCAATGCGAAACCTAGTATGGAAGCAGTACTACAGTACAGTATAAGTACTGCAATCGTATCGAAACGCTGCTCGATTCAAATCAGTACTTCATAAACTTCTTCTTGTGCGTCAAAAATTATCTATAAGTTGTGATCTCTCAGGTTTTACTGGACGATTTCGTATTGCCAGCCGATCTGTTTTACGGGCTGCTACGCTTTGCTCTTGTGATTTATAGCACGAAGACGATCCATACTAACGCGGTTCTTTTCACCTGCACTTTCTTGTTCTTCTTCAGTCTTTTCATTCGCAATATTTCGAATCCTAGTTGCATTACGTCTTTGTCGGCAATAATTTGATCGTCTTGGTCGTGACATTGTTAATGATAATATCGGCACAATAAGCTAATAGAAACTCGAAACAAATGAACCAACCGGTCAACTTGAATAACATGACGTGCACTGTCAGTTGTATTTTATAACTCATGTAGCGTGAAACTAACAAAAAACTTTATTGAATTCTTTCTATTCTCGAGATGTCATCAAAATGTCAATCCATACAAAATGTATCAGAAAATATTTTTTTTATAATAATATTTTTTTGTATTTTTTTTTTGATATTTTATGACTTATTATATCCTATGTCCGTCTCCTGGCTCTAAGCTACCTCCTCACCAATTTTCAGCCATATCGGTAAAGCCGTTCTTGAGTTATAAATAGTATAACTAACACGACTTTCTTTTATATATATAGATATATATGTCAAACTACTATACTTATGTCAATATAACTACTCTTTTAAATTTTAAAATTTGATAAAATTGCCGATGATAATCAAACCATAATATTATCCATACATCTGTATTAATCCTTATCCGATTGAATTATATTTTATAAAAGACCGTTTCAATACCTGTAGAACACTTTTAAAATTTTTAAAATCAGACATTCCATGTAAAAGTTATAACGAATTTAATAATGAAATAAAACCTTTGAGTTAACAAAAATAAATCTATAGTCCGACTTAGTAGACACGAGATCGGTATTTAAGCGAGTGAAACCGAGGGGCAATGCTAGTATTAATTAAAGGCAGACCTAACATTATGAGAACAGTTTATCATGACAAACGATTATTTAGCTCCATTGCTAACACTCTAGTAAATCCTTCATATTCGCATCGATTATCTGAACAAAAGCATGAATTTGTGATTTACGATACGACGTTACCTGGAAGAATTTCATAATATTAAAATTTAAAAATGAGTGATTCAATGAAAAGTCAAAAAGTGACTTAATTTTTTTTAATGAAAATAAGGGACTAGACGAGCAGGTCGTTCGGCTAATAGTAATTGATACGCCCTGCCTATTACTACGAATTTGAATATTATGGGCAGGGGGAGGTCAAACGTGCAAAAAATATTTTTATATCTCCCTATATTACTAAGTAGCTAATGCCAAGTGTTGCTAACTGTACACGACCTATCAATTAAAATGGGTAACGGTTACAATAGATTCACTTACCTTTTCGATCTTGATCTATCGTTAGAGTTGTTCTCCTGTCTCGCGGGCCTAGTTTGTCTATACGTTAGTATATGAAATCACATCACTTTATCCATGTACGTAAAGGAAATGACAATTTCTTTTCTTTTTAAATTTACCACTACTTCGGTAAAGGTTGAGATCTAATTAGAAGATGTCACAAGAAACTCATTGCCACTCCTTTAAATGGAAACAAGAAACGAGTGCTTGTAATCAGTAAAATATGACGTCAGCTGTGTATCTCTAAGTAATTTGAAAATTTCTCATATTTTTTTACTCAGATTATAATATGGTACTAGTTGGTAAAATCTGATATTATACACACACACTAGCTTCTATCCTTACAAACCTCGCGGGCTTCTTCTACATTCATTATTCTTTTCATACAATATGTTCGCCGGTTCCGGGTACTTCGGACCTTTCCTTTTTTCAAAACGTCCCCAATTTTGTCGAAGAATGTTTGTTCTACGATTTCTCGCGACCGACTTGCCCACACACACTTGCCTTATACATTTGATTTGTCATTATTTCTTCACTCACTTCAACACGTGGAGCGAATCCACGTGTTGCTTACCTTATTGTGCCTAATTGAAAACACATAACTAATTTAACGTCAATCTCACATTATGTTATGAATTTCATTAAGCTGAAATGCTAATACTACGAGTTTAAGTCTAAGTCAAGAATCAAAGTCGTTCGCTTCAAACTAACTTAGTACAGAACCACAACAACTTCTGCAAGTATCAGTGGTTGGGGATGAATTGTAAATCCAATTATCTTCCAGTCAATACCAAGTGCATCTCATAATAATTTCTATTGCCTTTGAAATGGTTGAATATTGAATGGCTTATAAGATATTTCATAAGATGATATTGAAGTTGTCTTGTTGAATCAATTGAAGTATTCTATTTGAATATAACTGTATTTAGATAAAAATATCAATTTTAAACAAACCATGTTTGCTTATAATTAGAAAGAAAGATGTGTTGATTAGTTAGTTTAATATCTTTATTACTTGTTAGTCAATTAAATACTTTATTTCTTACATTATAGTTTTTTTTTATATGAAAATAAGGGATGAGCCAAGCAGAATGTTTAGCTGATGGTAATTGATACGCCCTGCCCCTTACGATGCAGTGCCGTTCAGGATTCTTGAAAAACCCAAAAATTCTGAGCGGCACTACAATAATTGCGCTCGTCACCTTGAGACATAAGATGTTTAGTCTCATTTGGCTAGTAATTTCACTAGCTACAGCGCCCTTAGGCCAAAACACAGTAATGTCAACACATTAATTCTTCACGGCAGAATTTGTTGCCGTTGTGGTACCCATAATCTAGCCAATATCCTGTGTAAAGGAGCCTCTTACTGGTAAAACTATTAATAATAATAATTAAATATTGATTCCATTATTGTTATGATAATAGAAATTGCACAACTAAAATAGGCTTGTAAAGTCTAACAAATCCAATGAGATCAAATCACGACACAATTTTCTAGGAAAACATAAAATGCAATATATTCTCATATATTATAATCTTCTTAAAGCATACAAATGCAGAGCCCTGATGTTTGTTTCCATTAAATTCTTAAACTAATTAATGGATTTTAATGGGGATTACTTTATGCAGTGCAGTTTAATCCAACTTGAGAGATAGGATAGTTTTTATTTCGTGTATATACCCATAATTATTTTATTTTCAATTTTTGTTTTCTATGGACATATTTTCTATGAGAGAATTTATCGACGCACGGTTTGACAGTTCTGCTGTGAAACAATTTCATTAAAACAACAGGGAGCATATTTTACGAAATAATTCTTGATGCTATGAATGAAATATTATTGGCAAATTCATAAACAACAGTATGCTATTTATTATGTACAGAACAATGTCTGTCGGATCAGCTAGTATATTATATTCTTGATAATATTATGTATGTACATAGGCACATAAGTTTATTTGCTAGAAACTGTGATAACCATAATGTTTACAGTAGACAGTAAAGTTTTATTGTACCATATTACATTGTAACCATATTTTTTGTGATTTATTGTGACTATAATGTTAATACCAGGAAAAGACAAACATATAATGCCTACTACTCGACTAAGTCAAGTTAGTAAGTCGTTTGTGAGGCGATATATGCTTTTACAACAAGATCCCAAAAAATATTCGAAACAAATGCATTACGAGAATCAAATATTGTTTGACAATGTTTTTGTCGTGAAGTTCACTGTAACATAAATTACTTTCTTAATGATACCATAGATTGGGAATGGAGTGACCACCCTAAGGCTATTAAATAATAAGTTCTATTGTACGATATTACATATACATATTTTTATGAATTAAAAAGGAGCCCGTTGAATTTCTTGCGCCCGTCTTTCTCAGGTCTGTGGCTCTTCCAAATGGGTGGTGTTTTTTGTCTTTCATTAAGGGATATAGTATTGTTCAGGGAAAGTAAATAAGATAGGATGTGAGTTAATACTTGATTGATTAATCACTTATAAATAACTTATATTAGGTGAAATATAATTATAATTATTTAGCATAATGAGTTGTAGCATAAATTAATAATGTACCTTTTAGTTTACTTGCAATGAAGGCTTCATTCATTTTTGTGTATTATAGTTATATCCGTACTGTCATGTCGTATGGTATCATCATGTTGGGCAATTCGGCTGATATAAATTTGTAAACAATATATTTGTGCTACAGAAAAGGGCAATCCGCTCAATTTTTCAGTTTGATTCCAAAGCCTCTCTCAGATAGAAATTTTAATAAATGTGCTCACAGAAGCCTCACATTTTTTTTATGGAATAGGAGGACAAACGAGCGTACGGGTCACCGGTTGTTAAGTGATCACCGCCGCCCACAATCTTTTGCAACACCAGAGGAATCACAGGAGCGTTGCCGGCCTTTAAGGAAGGTGTACGCGCTTTTTTTGAAGGTATCCATGTCGAATCGTCCCGGAAACACCGCACAAGGAAGTTCATTCCACAATATAGTTATTCAAATATTGTATTATATATTATATTATATATTGTATATTATGTAAAATTTACATTTTATTATATAAGAAGTAAGCAAAAATTTGTTAATCCTTGTTTTAGATTAACAAAAATGAATAACTCGTTAATGGGGAACTGCACTTTTAATAAAATTCCTGATGACGTAACTTGCTTAACGCTAAATAAATTTAAATCTTATGTTAAAAGTAAACTAATTGAAAAAGCTTATTTTAAGGTAGTTGATTATCTTAATGACAAGAATGCTTGGTCCTTAAAATATAATATATTGCTCTTAAGTGCCCTTGATTCAATTTTAAGATAAATGTTTGACATTAATGAGTGTTGAGTTTGTACCTTTATTGTATAAATTTTAATTTAATTTGAAATGAATAACATTGCTATATTTTATTTCATTTTACATTTATATTATTTATATTTTCTAATAATGACGTATAAATTATTATTTTGTAATTATTTGATGTTAAAAAGTGTATTTTGTAATACCTACTTTCAATAAACTGTTTTGATTGATTGGTTGATTGATTCATTCATTCATATCTAACTTATAATGAAGGCTGAGAATGAGTATCGAGCTGTATAGGATCTGCAACGCGAACTGTTTATATGAGATTGTGATAACTTGAGTACAGTATAGGATCTGTCGCGAGTTGCTACTTAGAGATCGAGATGTACTGAGTAGCTAACAGTATGGGATTTGGTAGTTTACTGGTTAAAAACTAAAATAATTAACTCATATTATATAAATAAATACCACCCGCATCACTTTGACTTCTGGTATTCCACAACCTTGCGTTTTTGAAGAAATTTCTTGCCATGCACAGCTACTTTGTAGAATCAATTACCGGCTGCTGTTTTGGCCTGAACTGATACGACTTAGGGACCTACAAGAAAAGAGCATACTCCCTCCTTAAAGGCCCTTGACACCTGTTGTTGTGGATGTCCATGGGCGGTTGCCTCACCACTCCCATCCCGTGAGTCTTTTGCCCGTTTATAAAAAAATATATAAATAATGCAGCGTGACCTCATTCGATGTCACTACCACCAACACGTGTAAGTTGTACAGCTATTTACCCGTACAGATATCGTATTTTGAATCAAACTAATTGAATTTCAATGACCTTTCAAACGAAGTTAATATATTAACACATACGAACACTTATCTTTAAATTACCTTTATCGATCCAGTTAAACATTTACGTTACGGTGTGTTCGCGTGATAGGTTACAAGCCTTCGATTATTTACTAATTGAACTTGTGATTTATTTCAATGACTCTTCCAATTTACCAGTTTGTTAGATTGATGTCGTCCATGATGTGATATAGTGTAAAATAATTTGGCCAGGGAAATAAATTACATGTTAAAGTTTTTCTTAACGACAATGAATTGAACGCTCATATTAGTTGAGAAAGGCCGTCTGTTATTATGAATATAAAAAAATTGCGTGCGTACAAAGTACACGTCATGTCAGAAGTGAAACCTGCATTGTGCATGAACCTCTTAACTGCATATGAATTCCTGCTGCATGTTGCTAGTATGACACATGATTTCAATCGCTATTACAGACATTACTATCACAGCTACCATATTTTTTGATCTCATGGTGTCTTCATAGTAACACGTTGTGCGCATGATGTGAGAATATATTAAGGTATACTCGCGTCATACATAAGACAATTTCTTTATCAACTATGATCGCCTGGTACCAAAACACTGTATAATGCTTCCAATCTCATATAAGATTTAATCTTATAAATTTAAGTGTCTGTCCTCCCTTACTTCTGGGATAAAATACACAAATTATATTTGTAAACAAAATTTATGATCGATGCGGGCCTTGAACCCGAAATCTCTCGCGTTCCGTGCGAGCGCTCTTCCAACTGAGCCAACCATTCGAGAGACGTATCGTGGATAAATCTCGTATGTCTAAAAATTTATGAACGATGCGGGATTCAAACTCGCCACCTCTCGGGTACCGTCTGAGCGCTCTTCCAACTGATCCAACCCTTAGGGTGACGTATAGTTCGTACATCTTGTTCAACGATCAGGCTGTGGCTCCATCTACAGGATCTACTTAACAGTTGATAACCTGCTCAACCCAATATATTCATATTAGGAAATTGACTTGAGATGTCGCTCTTTCAAATCTAACCAAAATTTTATTTTTAAAGTATTAAAAATTAAAAGAAATTGAGTCAAATACCCAATTCTAAAAACAGGCAAAATACAAGCTTTACCATGGTAATAATCGTTACTAAGCACAAGCTGAAAGCGGAGATTTATAGAACTCGTTGCAAAGAAAATCCACTATAAAGTCGTAATAAAATGAGAAACAAGATGTGATAAACCAAACGTGATCTTAACAGTGATGTCTGCTGGCATTGTTCAGCGCAAACTTAAATTTCTTCAACGTTTGGTGCAAGTCTAAGAATTGTCAGTTTTACTATTTTCCCTATCATAATTTTTTCATGACAACTATTTTGTCAGTCACATATATATTAATAAAAAAAGAGGATAGACTTACTACGTAATAAGAAGCGTAACGTAATAAGAATATAATTTAATGATATTTAATTATTTTTCCTTTACTTTATTATTATTAATTATTGTTACTTGTGCTATATCATTCAAATGAAATCAAAATCACTTTATTCATGTAGGTCACGGAAATGATACTTAAAAACGTCAAAAAAACTATTTATCTAATTGAATTTACTGCCACATCGTGACGGGTTGAGCTAATGAGAAGAAGTAGCAAGAAACTCATTGCGACTCTCATTTTCATCGTTTTACAAATCATTTCAATTACAATATATGTAATGTGATGCAAAAAACATACTCAAACGTCAAATAGTCAATGCCTTACACGAGTAAGTCGAACAAGTAAATTTAAATTAATACAAATCAGAAGTTGTTGACAGTAGCTAGATCTTCCACACACACCGTAAATAAATCTCATCTAATCAGTATCTTGTGAGCACTTGATAAGCGAATATAAAATATATTTAAAATAATTTCATTATTCATATAATTATAAAGAGCAATTGATGATTATCTTGACATGTATGTATGTACATAAGTACATAAATTAATTTGCTAGAAACTGTCATAACCATAATGTTAACACACCAGGAACAAACAAACTTATTATGCCTACTACTAGTCTTTTCTGGGGCAATGTAAATGCTTTTAAACAAGATCCCAGAAAATGTTCCAAACAAAAGTATTACGATATTCAAAAGAATTATTAAGAAACCTTTGTGTGGTAAAGGTAACTAATAACATAAATGGCTCTCTTAATGATACCACAGATTGGGAATGGAGTGACCGCCCTCAGGCTATTAAATGACTAGTTTAATTGTAAAATATTACTTTGTCAACATATTTTTTCGATGAAAAAAAAAGCCCGCTGAGTTTGTTGCGCCCGTTCTTCTCAGGTCTGAGGCATTCATTTTGGAATGGTAGTTTTTGACTTTCAATAAGTGATGTTACATCCTATTTTGAATAAAAATATTTGAATTTGAATTAGAATTGTTCTCAAGAAAAGCATATTTACAAATTTATGAGTTCGATTTTTATTCTCTGTGAATGTCACTCTGTAGCTTAGAAAAGCGTAAAGATTTCACTTCACTGTGTGTCTCCTACTTTATTTAACACTAGTAGAATCTGTTGAAGCTGTTAACTTCACTCCTAGTACTTATTACCAGCATCGCAGAATACTACTTTACTAGTGGGAGGCTCCTTTGCACAGGAAGCCGGCTAGATTTTGGGTACCACAATGGCGCCTACTTCTGCCGTGGAGCAGTAATGTGTAAACATTACTATTTTTCGAGATGAACGGCACCGTAGCTAGTGAAATTACTGGGCAAATAAGACTTGGCAATAGAACATTTTATGTCTCAAGGTGACGAGCGCAATTGTAGTGCCGCTCAGAATTTTTGGCTTTTTAAGAATTCTGAGCGGAACTGCATTGTAATGGGTATCAATTACCATCAGCTGAACGTCCTGCTCGTCTCGTCCCTTATCTTAATATTAAAAAACCGCACCTCATGCCAAACCTGTTGTGTGGCATAATTTTCCACAGTGAGTTTTTCAAGCAACTTTGTTCCATGTACAACCATGAAGTTTACTGATCGTAATGTTTCCAGTGGGAAATGCATACGTGCCTACAGAAGTTAATACTTACCTGAAGAGATAACATTAAAAGCTTAGATTAAGTATTGGTTTCCGCTGCGCCCCAACTAGATACCGAAGGCAATGTCGCAAAGTGCGGCAACTAATACTACGCCCAAGTAGGCGTACTCGAGCCAGTCTCGAACAATGTGTGACGTTGACGTACCATATGTTCTGTCACACTTTGCTAATAATTATTGAACTCTGAAATTTAAATCTTGTAAAAATTACATGAAATAAGAAAGACACCGGGATCACAGATCATCAGTAAGCATTTTGTATTTTATTAATTTCAATGTAAATTAACCCAAAGCGTATATAAGTTACAAAATTTAAGGATGCCATTGAATGTCAAGATGCCATGCGACAAGCATCCTTACAAAAAGCTAATACACACTAAAATATAAAGTTTTTTGAAGTTATACTTCTTTTGGCGCGATGGAGATAAATGATGAGAGTGAATTTTTACGATGCGGGCGCACACCGACACCTGAATTCTACATCGTGAAGTTAGTTCTAGGTGGCATGAAAATCGATAACTATGTTGAAATTGTATATTCTAGTATTTTTATATTTAGAACACGTGTTTCGTAACAGTACAATTAAACAGTGTGAATAAATAAATATTATTTTGTTGTTTTTATTAAATCAATTTGATATACGACGGTGATAGTATATTTACTAATAATTTATTAGTATATCTATATATATTGAATATTAGTAATAAAACTAATTTCAATAAACTGTTTTGAGTGCAATTATAGATTTGAGGTTAATTGTCGTAAGAATAATTTATTTACATCGTTAATTAAAAATTATTACATTATTATCTAAAAAATATATTTTTTTTCGTTTAGTTTTATAACAACAACAAATTTTATGCATAAATAAAAAAAATCTATATTTATTTATATTAACCTTAAATGCTGAGAGTTTATACTATCTTTGATCTTAACTATTTGTTAAAATTTAATTTATTTTCCATACGCCAAAGAAGTATAACTTCTAACGCGTGTACATAAGTACACACTCTTTTTTTTTAATTCTTTTTTCTTATAAGCCATACATCATATTCATTAACTCGGTTTAAAATATAAACTTGCCGTAATAAATAAGCTATTGATCTTAGGTAGTATGGTATCTATTTTTAGAGCAGCGGAGACCAATCTGTTATCTAATATTTAAAGTATAATTAGTACAACTAAATACGTCACTCTTACGTCATTACACATCATTTCGTTTGTGCTCTGAAGCGTAAACCTAAGCCTCGTAGCGGTCATACGTCGAGTCAAGCACCCTTTTGCTATCAAGCTGACCGATTGCCACTACAGTTCTATCTACAAATCCGTTTCTATCGACAGGTTCACACTCAATAACGAGTTTGTTTTGTCGCCTGCTTTTGAGGGTGCTGAGTCCAAGCTTTGTAAGTCTTTGTTCATATGTAAGATTTTTCAGTTCCTGTTAGTAGTTGGTGTAGTTAGGCAACTTGTATATAGGCAACATATATTATATTATAATTCGTATTTGAAGGTAGGTAAATACTAACTTAGTGCTTAGTTAAATAGTAGCCGTGTAATTTGGTTAGAAATTGTTGCTCAAATCTTTAGTGAGTTTTGAATCAGTTATGCTCATTGAAATGAAGTTGTACATGCTTATTAAGTTCCAGTCATAATGATTTGCAATTTTAAGTATGACCTGATTGACATCCAGAATAAACTATACATAAAGCTATTTTTGTAATTGATTTTATAAATTCTTTATTCACTTTAAGCATACTGTTAAATGGTTAACTAACTAACAGGCTACATTTTTACAGGCGCCTAAAAAAATTTACTTGCAGAAAACTGTAACATTATACTACGATATACTTGATTGTAGGAGGTCGTTTATAGGAGGGTAGTTATAAATCATTTTACTACCTAACTGCTAGTCATCTTGAAAAGTTATCAATTAATGACATGGCTTGCTTAGAAAAAAAATTGTATTTTATTCAATATATTATATTTCTTAAGAGCTAATCGCTAAAATAAAAAACGGAGATAGAAGAATTAAAACTAATAAGTTTCGGTTACGGAAAGCTTTGATTTTTTCGTAGTATCGAGTGAAGGCTTGTAATATAGGACTATTTTGGTCAATAAGATTTAATTATTGGTATAAGACTATTTGTTTCTTTAAAATCAATTAATAAATAAATATGTTGACATTTTCTATTTAATTTTAAATTTAATTAAAATGATTTTCAGTCCTTGCAGACGATATATAATATATTTTAATAAATACGTATATAATATATTTTAATAAATACTACATACATAATATATTTTAATAAATACGTGGAATTCCACCTTCGCACGACTCGCCACAAGTTAGGATATCATCCCCACCATCGGGATGTGTGGCGGTCCTCCACAGTGCGGTTTTCAAGGATCATTTTTCCGCGTACTACAAAGCTGTGGAATGAACTTCCTTTTGCAGTGTTCCCAGGACGATACGACATGGGTACCTTGGAAAAAAGCACATACACGTCCCTTAAGGGCCAGCAACGCTCCTGTGATTCCTCTGGTGTTGCAAGAGAATGTGGGCGGCGGTGATCACTTAACACCAGGTGAACCGTACGCTCGTTTGTCCTCCTTTTCCATAAAAAAACGTGGGCAAGACGGGATTACAAGGCCAACATAGACATTTAGACAAATTACTGATATAGATACGGCGAGACTAGTTTACTTTGGTTATTTTAAAATGAAATTTTATTTGCAAGAAACATTGTACTTAAGATGTAAACATAATATTATTAATAATCCAATATGTTTCGTCAATTGAAATGCAAAATATGTTATAGAGTTGTCTAAGTACCAACACACTACTGTTATACTGAAACATGTCGCATTTCACAGTGCCATCATTGATATTAGTTTAAATAAAATTAAAAGATATTATAAAATAAGATGTAAATAATTTAATAACTCACTTAGTACCTATGTATAAAACCAACCAAATTTAATATCACAAAAGTATATAATTATTACCAAATTGACTAGTTCATAATAACAATTCATTTTGTATTGAAAAGTTCATTTAAACATTTTATAGTATTATTTTCATAGTAGTATATTGCTATAGGGTAACGCTGCCCATATTAATACCATCTTTATAGTGCATAAGAGGGCTTTTCGCGGTATTTATAACCTAGGTCCTAAACAATCATTGAGAGCAAAATTTTAAGTAATAAACATGACTATTGCCACTCAATATATTCTTGATAATTTTATGTGTGTACATATAAAGTGAATTTATAACCATAATTTTATATAACAAAAACTCATAAAATATGGATTTCCGCAAAATAACGCCTATTACAATAAAGTCGAACGTAAAAATATTTTGAATACAAATCTCTATAGTACTGTGATGTCTTTCTAAACTTTGTAACAGAGTTTGGCATTTTATGGCAAAACCAATCCATTGTTAGTCCACCGCATAAGTTTCAAGTGTCTGGCGTTCGGTATGCTTAAAACGTGCAGGATTAACTGATATTACTTTGCAATGTATATCGTAGCCATCATTTATATAACTAACATATCGTCCAATATGTCAGAAATTTACGCCCTTCAATGTAAATACTCATTTACATTGAAGGATGAATTAAATAATGCAATATAATTTAATAATGCAACAACAATTGCTTGTGATACTTCCATTTAAAGCCAAAGTTTATTGAGATAATCAATAATTAAAACGGAAACACCAGTAATGATTTCACCGCATTGGTCCCGTCGTGTAAGAGAGTTCCTTATTACCGCGCCCCCACGCCCCTAGCCCTGTAAGCTACGTGCATGAGCTCAAGCATGCAGTGCTAGAATGGACGCGATCGCAAGCTTATCATACTCGCGTTGATAAAGGAACGATTGGTTTGACTAGTCTAATAGCTAAAGTATTAAAAATAATTAATGCCTATTCATTTATTTATTTTATTGGGAACAAAACCAGAAACAAAGGATAAAAATTAACAATTGTTATTGTATCTACCTAATAGTAAATAAATACACATTCAAATTATAACGAAATAAAATAATGACAATTGTTTCCTTAGAACGTCTTACTGAGAACATAAATGTTGAAGATAGAAGCGAAGCCTAGTGAATAATCTGTGTCGGTATTGAATAGCCTCAAGCTTTATCAGGGTGGGAGACATGAGAAGGTGTTCGCACCCCGTCTAGCACTCACTCAGTGTGAAACTGCACACACACTTTATTTATTTAGCCTATTTCTCACTAAGGTTTAAATTTTTGATGTTGCAACTTGTGCACTAATATTAGCTCCGGATTAGCTCCTAGAAATACAAGAATATAATGTAACAAATAAAGTACTTACTGTATTTTTTCAATTTATCGGTTGTCAGATATGTTGTTATTATAAAATTGTATGTCCAGTTATGCAAATAATATCATCATCATCACCATCATCAGCCAGAAGACGTCCACTGCTGTCATTCGAGGACTTTACTGCCGCAACGGGCATCTGTCCGTCGGCACATAGTTGTGCCCTGCCCACTTCAGTTACGCAACCATCTGAGCTGAGCTTGCCAGTGACTTTGCAAATATTGTAGATCTATTAAATATTCAAAAATCATGATTTCCGTCAAACATGAAATATTTTTATCAAATACTGGAAAAAATAACATTTATCTGTAATTTTGTTTTGTTTTTGTTCTCAGGTGAGATGCAAAATGTCTCCATTCCTGGGAAGCCCCTATGGATTGTGCCAGCAACCATGTAATATCTTAACATGACTCCCATCACATTTGCCATCTTTATTACAAGCCTATTCTGGCTTAACTTGAGTGATGCTAAAATAGGTAAGTTTTAAAATAAATATATATTTATATTTGAATTAATTCTCTTTATGATAGGATTCAGATTTATCTTGAACATAAATATTCAGCTATAAAAAAAAATAAACTGCTTTTCTTACTTCATTAATTTCAAAGTAATTAATAATAATTCATTAATCTACAAGTACTGTTATTCTTGACATAAGGTTCTTGTCAAGAAGTTCAAAAATGTATTAATTTTGACATATACCATATTTTAATTTGTTCATAACAAAAATTGCAATAATTGCAATGTATACTAATAGACCCTTCAGATACATTTTTCGAATGAGCTCATATTTTAAGTTCCTTTATCAAGAATCAAACACGTCGGCCATATGCATGCATGCATAAGGAGTGAAAAGGTGTGATATTTTTTGACAAAAATAAAATAATTATTATTATAAACTGTTGGGCCCTCAAGGTTCAACACACTCTTCTTTATTAAATAAATAACAAACTTTAGTAACAAAATTACATGTATTATAGTTATGAAAAAGAAACGTCACACAAATTAAACACTTTTTAAAGGATTCAAATGCGGGTAATTGTTACTTTGTTTTTATATTAGATATTTGGGTAACTCCAAGTCAGCTGTATGGGAACACATAATTAGCCGCCCAAACCACTATATCCGCATCGACCAACCAAAACATTTGGTAAAAGAGAATAGATTTCCCTTAAGACTGGTACATGAACCTATACCTAAATTTAAAAAACATCCAAATTTCAATTGAGAAGACAGGCTAAAATTACCTAACACCTGGGTTTCAATAATCTCTAAATTAACACCCAAACCTACACTACCATAAAAGAAGAGGACACTGTCAGTAAATTTTGGCAAATACTATCTATCTACAGCAAATACCACCTCCAAGGCTATGAATGGCGCTAAACTTCATAATGAAAACTACTCATGACAAATACTATCTTGACTCATTCCATCTGCAGTCCTTCTGAAAACGAGATCTGAAAAGGTCTTAAGACGTCAGGTTAACTAAATTAATAATAAAAACTTTTACGCAAAAATCTAATACAAAAACACAGCTACACTAACACGCAATTTTAATCCTTTAAAAGTGTTTTAATTAAATGTGTAACACTCGTGTTAATCAAAGAAAATACTAAATACTGGCATTGATGTTAATACGCAAGTTCAAACTTTGTAAAGGATCAATTTTGATGATATGATATTAAAAGAATAGGCTTGGAACCTACTAGTACTAAACATAATATATTCTGATATAAGTTTATTATAAATGTCGCAAATTTTATTTCTTAATTAATTCAAACTTAAGGGCTCTCGTTCAAATTTTTACAACAAAAAGTGTTTAGTTGAAGTGTACTCATTTTTTTGGTGGGTGTTATGTATGTTTCAGATAACAAGAGTTGCATTGATCTTTGAAGGGCTTGCATGCTAAAGATAGAATAAAGAGTTTATTTTACTAACATTTGCATATGCATAACAAAAAGCAGATCGTAAATATCACTCTAAAATACAAATGCCCACAAAGCACAATATAACCAACAATGTTGAAATCATATTTTTCTTTGCAGGTTACTTTTGGCACATCACAGATCTCCATTATGACCCCTTTCACAACTCCCCGGAGTTCCATAGAGGTATGCTCGTTACGAAACAAAATTTTATTTTAATTTGGAACTGTATCCGTACTTGTGCACAGAATAATCGTCCTTTGTTTTAAAACTTTGCTCGAATTTCACATCGACTGAATAGAAAAAGATACGTCGTATTGTTATGTGCTAACGTCATAGTGCTCGTATGAATATTAAACTTGTATATACCAATAGTAAAAATGATTTATTTATTATATATACAGGATGTAACTAGATAATCTTCGAATACGGAACGGTTCCATAGAGCTCACCATAACTGGATTATAGCTATTAGCATTTTTGCAAGAAAGTGCTGTAGTTGCAGAAAAAAAAATCAAAGTTTATTATAAACTTTCTTAGCCAGCAATGTAATGCAATGTACAGTACTTACGTAATAAGGGCCAATGTCGCTTGAACAACGTTTCTAATGCTGTTTTTTTGTAATTTATGTTTATTAATAAACATAATTAGATAGTTATGATTAAAAATCAATGGCATTCCATTTTTTATTCTAAACTTCGTACCATTTTTTTTTAATTTATTAAATTTCAGTATATTCATGGTTCAATTTGTCCAATCATGCGAATCCCTCAATTTTAGGATTGGGTTGTATTACATCCTGTATAGAGCCAAAAATAATGGCTAAGATCTTCAAATACAGAACTAACCGTTGATGCAAGCTATTATAGACTGGGACTAGATTATGATTATTTTATAGCGATAGAAATGACTGTACAATATTGTATATTTTTATTGAAAAGACTGCAAAAAAAGAATGCTGGGAGAGTTTCTTGCGCCGCTTCTTCTCTCTCAGTGCGCCTTTTATTTCCGAAGCGGTAGTAGTATCTAGTAGCGATTAGAAATGACATCAAAAAGTATTCTAAAGGAATCAATTTTGAGAAAATAATTGACTTTTATGCCTTTTATATAGATACCTATATGAATAGCCTGTTAAGTGTTTATTAGAGAGGATAATGTAAATCCTCGCAGCTTCAATTCACGTCTTAAACTGCATCTATAGCGAAGACTAGAGATTCTGATTATGTCAATGTGTGGTTTACCCACGTAGTGTAGTTCTCAAGAACTATTCAATATATACAAATCAATATTACATGTGCATCTATAAGGTCGGGATTGTTCTAGTAATTATTTTAGTATTGCAAAGCATTGACGAAATTTACCATAAGATACCAGTGGGAGGCTCCTTTGCACTAGATGCCGGCTAGATTATGAATACCACAACGGTGACTTTTTCCGCCGTGAAGCAGTAATGTGTAAGCATTATTATGTTTCAGTCTGAAGGGCACCGTAGCTAATGATATTACTGGGCAAATGAGACTTAACATCTTATGTCTCAAAGTTACGAGAGCAATTTTCAAGAATCCTGAGCGGCACTGCATTGCAATGGGCAGGGCGTATCAATTACCATCCGCTAAACGTCCTGCTCATCTTGTCCCTTACTATCATTAAAATATTTGCCTATAAAAACTGTGATTCTCTTTTAAACTGCAACTATTGTCACAATTATTTAGGTGGAAATTAAATTAAATGGAAAAAATATTAAAAAATGCTATTAAATTCACGAGCATGACGTGAGGACCATTATCTCACCACCAATTTAACCAAATTTTTAAACATCTATTATTATTTAACGTTCCTTAGAGACTTTACCGTCGAGTTCGTTGAGTTATAGTTAAGTTATACAAAAATAGGCTGAAGCAACATAGACTTCATCAACACTTGAATGTCAGACATCCAACTCCTTGACAGCACTGATATAAAGTTAAAAAGAATAAGTTAGTGTAAAATAGCAAAGAAATAGTAATATTATAAAAGACTGACATGAACTAAATGGTTTCTCCTTAATAAAATTATATTAATGGACACATTCTTAGCTTAGAATGTCCGGCAGTTGGTAAAAGTAAAATTACTTATAAGCCTAACCTAAGGCTAGATTGTAAGCAAGAGGCAACATTACAATTATCATATTAAGATGTTCCCTAGAGTAGAATCAAAATATAGTATATCTTTTGATGGAACTCACTAGACTTCATGAAAATGTAAATCTATAAAAATCTCTGAAGTTAATTTTTTTAAATATATTTATTTATAACGTTACAAATTTACATAAATATAACAGCAAACCAAATATCTCGAAGACTTGTCCGGATTGCTAACATGAGTTTAGTTCAAATTTCAAAAACTCTTTATTCATATAGGTCACGAAAATGACACTTATGAATGTCAAAAAAAAAAATATAAAAATATTTTTTCTTATTGAATTTACCGCTACTTCGTAAAGGGTTGAGCTAATGAGAAGATATAGCAAGACACTCATTGCCACACTTTTAAGTCAAGATGTAGTTCGTAATGATAAATAAATAAAAACGAAGAATAGAAAGCTAGCGAAAAACTTAATTAAGTACATACACAAAGTCTAAAAACAAAGCATAATTAAATCAGGATATCGTATTGTTTCTAAGTTTTGCTATGTCGCAAATAATATTTATATATATAATTCTCTTCAACAAGCTCTAAAATCGTAACGAAGCGCCGAGATTGGCTTACTTGGTGAAACTGCTCGCGTAGCACATTTAACGAATCACGTAGTTGCTACGACATGCTACAGCTTGTGTAGCATTGTGGTTTTAAAAATATATATTGAACAACATCGTTTTATTTAAAAAAGACGTAAACGTCCTAAAATGGCCAGTCCACGATTTTATAGGTAATTTTTGTCACAAAAGCATCCAGCACAAACCAGGAAACCAAATAATATAAAAATCATACAAGGGGTGCAAATTTATTATTTTATCAGCAAAATTTATTATTGTATCGTAGATAATTATCGTGTGTGTGTATCTATTGATAAAAATATTGCGTTCTATATAAGATATTATATTAAATTCAATCTACGATACTGCAGGTTACATAAAACAACAAAGCTTTTGAAAAAGAAATATAAGTTCATTTCTTTGTTCAGTAAATTGAATCCAGAGAGTTCAAACTTAATTATTCATTCATTTGTTCAGGTTGCAAGCACAATCGCGCTAATAGCGAGCACAATCACAGAAATGGGCGACACCGCGACCACACATGCGACAGCTCCTGGCCTCTCATACAAAGTGCCGTGGACTTTATGGCACAGCGACATCCGGATACGCTTGAATTCGTACTATGGACGGGGTGAGTATTATATATTATTTGATCACCTTCGCATATTCCACCAGCGGTGTAACAAAGTCCGAGAGAGCTGTACCGTACGACAGCTCAAGCAGGAATGCCTAGACTGTCGACAGTATGGCCACACTTATAGGGCACGGCGCACGTGCACGTATTTTAATTAATGTTTATATCAATAATTTCACATCACAATGCAATCAAATGATGATTTATGATCTAATTTTAACTAAAATTATTAAACTAAATAATTATAGTTTTTATTCATATTAATTTAATAAAGTCGAAAACTTTGAGCTAATGTCTGAATCTCTCTGTCAGATTTGTTTGTTTACGCTAAGTTTGCACAAACTGGATGTGTGGCGTTCCTCCACAGTGCGGTATTCAAGGAACTTTCTTCCACGTACAACCAAACTGTGGAGTGAGCTATCTTGTGCGGTGTTTCCAGGACGATATGACATGGGTACTTTAAAAAAAGCACGTACACTTTTTTAAAGGGCCAACAATGCTCTTTTGATTCATTCGGTATTGCAAGAGAATGTGGGCTGCGGTAATTAGTGGTTCGCAGAATGGAACGAAGGATACTTAACATAAAACTAAACTACAAAATTACGCTAGCAATAATAAGAAAAGGTATTAATGTAATAGAAATGAAATCATGTCAAATCGAAAAACTGAAATAAAAACAGGCTGGACAAATAATAAGAAGTAAGACAGAGAAATGGCCTATAGAAGTGATAGAATAGGGTCCAAGATATAAAACGAGAAATAACGGAAAACAGCATCGAAGATGGGAAGATGATACCTATGCGTCAGTTAAAGCAGCATCTGACTGCAAAAAACAGGCGTATCGAGCTTGGGTTGCGGCGCTGGGCGCAAAGGACCGAACTGCAAATCAAATCAAATCAAAACGTTTATTGAACTCATAACATTGATTTACAATGGCTTAAGTTCAGTCATACACTAAATTTCATAATAATAAATAAATAATATCAAACAGATAAAATTAAAATCAAACAAATCAAATAAGTAATATAAATAACATCAAACAATTAAAATCACACTTTAAGTAGATCAATTCAATTCCAGGCTGCTTTATCATTTAAATAATCTTGGATATTGTAATAGCCTTTGCTGCTTAATTTACTTTTTGTGTAGGATTTGAATTTATTTATAGACATATTTGCTATATGTTCGGGGAGTTTATTATAGAAGCGAACACACTGACACCTAAAGGAATTACTGACTTTATGGAGTCTTGTGGCAGGCATGACAAGTCTACCCCTATTTCTAGTATTAATACTATGTAAGTCACTTAGTTTTGTGAACTTATTTTTATTCTTTTGTACAAACATCAAATTCTCGTAAATGTATTGTGAGGCCACTGTCATAATACCTATTTCTTTAAACTTATTCTTTAACGAAATTCTAGATCCCATGTTATAAATGGCTCTAACGGCTCTCTTCTGCAGCACAAATATCGTATCGATCTCAGCAGCATTACCCCATAAAAGGATACCATAGCTCATAATGCTGTGGAAGTAACTAAAATATACTATTCTGGCCGTATCTATGTCAGTCAGTTCTCTTATCTTCTTAACCGCATATGCTGCAGAGCTTAATCTGTTTGCTAAGGCAGATATATGGTCACCCCACTGAAGCTTCTCATCTAGAGTTATACCCAAGAACACTGTCTTATTTACAAGATCCAACATTTCTCCATTTAATTTAATATGTGTGTTAATCTTTTTTACATTTGGTAATATGAATTTTAAGCATTTCGTTTTCTTACCATTCAAAAGAAGATTGTTTACTTTGAACCATTGTTCTACCTTAGAAATAGCATTATTTACATGTTCAATAGTAGTTGCATGTCGATTAACTTTAAATAATAGTGATGTATCATCCACAAACAATACTATATCATGTGTGTTCTTTATAAGATAGGGTAGGTCATTGATATAAACTAAAAACAGAAATGGTCCGAGAATTGAACCCTGCGGGACACCCATTCCTAACACGGAGCCTGAAGACCTTAAACTATTAACTTCAACATACTGTATCCTGTTATTCAAATATGAGATTAATAAATTTAATGCACTTCCTCTTATGCCATAGTGTTGCAATTTCCTGATTAGAATTTCATGTTGGACGCAATCAAACGCTTTGGAAAGGTCGCAAAAGATTCCTAAAGAATCTTGTGAATCCTCCCAAGCACTAAAAATATGTTCCATTAATGCAACACCTGCGTCAACAGCTGAACGTCCCCGAGTGAATCCAAATTGTTTATCATGTATAATTTTATTTATGTTAAAATGAGCGCGTAGTTGACACAGTATTAGTTTTTCAAATATTTTACTCAGGGTAGGCAAAATTGAGATAGGCCTATAATTAGAGGGATCTGATGAGTAACCCGACTTGAATAAAGGTATTATTTTGCTATGCTTCATGAGGTCTGGAAATGTGCCACAGTCTATACATTTGTTAAATATTAGGGCTAGATCAGGCGCTATTATATCAATCAGAGAGCCTATTACTTTAACAGATATACCCCAGAGGTCAGCTGTCTTTTTAACATTAATCTCTTTAAATGACTTTATGATATCCGAGATATTAACATACTTAAATTGGAAATTATTTGAACATTTAGTAACATTTGCAGAAAGTAATGATATTGCCCTGGTTGGACATAAGTTTAAATGTTTAGTGGTAGATATGGGAACATTGGTAAAGAAATTTTCAAAAGCTCTAGCAACATCTAAGTTTGATTTTACAATTACATTATTAATATTTAGATTAAACTCAGAGTTTTGATCTTTTGTTTTACCAGTTTCATTATTAATAATTTTCCAAGTAGTTTTGATTTTATCGTTAGAATGTCTTATTTTATTTCTTGAGTATAAAGATTTTGCTGCTTGAAAAACATGTTTAAATGTTTTTGAATATTTTTTTACATATTCCAGAAAGAGTGGATTATGGTTGAAAGTTTTTTCATCATAGAGGCTGTAGAGCCTCATTCTACTACACTGCACAGTTCTTAAGAGGAAATTCAACCGTGCCTCCAGATTTTTTAAGCGGCAAATCGCCCGTGCAAAGTCAAAACACGTCGTCATAATCGGCGAGCAGCTTTCCAGTTACCCGACCGGAACACGCAAGTTCTGGTCGTTGTCGAAAGCTGCTCTTGGTAACTTCAGCCAGCCGTCCATGCCGCCGTTGCACATGAGGAATGACACCCTGGCCCATACGGCAAAGGAGAAAGCCGATCTCCTGTGCACTCTTTTCGCCTCCAACTCGACTCTTGACGACAACGGAAAAACACCGCCGACCATCCCGCGGTGTCAGAGCTCTATGCCTGAAGTACAGTTCAGACAGAAAACTGTTAGGCGAGCTCTGTTTTCGTTGGACGTCAGGAAGTCGAGCGGGCCGGATGGCATTTCTCCAATCGTGCTTAGAACGTGTGCCCCTGAGTTGACGCCGGTGCTAACGCGTTTATTCCGGCACTCTTATTCTAAAGGCGTAGTCCCTGACTCATGGAAGTCAGCCCTTGTCCATCCGATCCAAAAAAAAGGGACACAGTTCGGATCCGGCAAACTACAGGCCTATTGCTATTACCTCCCTGCTCTCCAAAATCATGGAGAGCATAATTAGCCGTCAGCTCTTAGTATATCTAAAGGGTCACCAGTTGATCAACGATCGACAATACGGGTTTCGCCATGGTCGGTCGGCAGGTGATCTTCTGGTATACCTAACACATAGATGGGCAGCGGCTATTGAAAGCAAGGGGGAAGGCCTGGCAGTTAGCCTGGATATAGCGAAGGCCTTTGATCGTGTATGGCACAAGGCGCTCTTCTCCAAACTTCCATCATTTGGGCTTCCCGAGAGCTTGTGCAAGTGGACCTCCAGCTTCCTCACTAGGCGCAGCATGCAGGTCGTTGTCGACGGATATTGCTCGAACCCGAAGCCCGTGAATGCTGGAGTGCCCCAAGGCTGTGTGCTGTCTCCCACGCTGTTTCTTCTGCATATCAATGATATGTTGGACACCTCCAACATTCATTGCTATGCAGACGACAGCACTGGTGATGCCGTATACACTGGCCATGCAGGTCTCTCTCGGGAAATCGTCGACCAGTGCCGGGAGAAACTTGTGTCTTCTATCGAGTCCTCTCTTGAGAAGGTGGCGGAATGGGGAAAATTTAACCTTGTCCAATTTAACCCCCAGAAGACTCAAGTTTGCGCATTTACCACTAAAAAAACCCCATTTGTCGTATCACCGCTCTTGAACAACACTTCCCTCAAAGCGTCGCCTAGTATCGGAATACTGGGTCTCGAAATCTCGAGCGATTGCCAATTTCGTGGTCACCTGGAAGGCAAAGCCAAATTGGCTTCAAAGAAACTGGGCGTCATTAATAGAGCACGGCAATACTTCAAGCCGGCCCACATACTAGCGCTCTATAGCGTCCGGCCACACATGGAGTATTGCTGTCATCTCTGGTCTGGCGCACCCCAGTATCAGCTCGATCCATTTGACCGCGTGCAACGCAGAGCAGCTCGAATTGTCGGAGACACAGTGCTCTGTGAACGGCTGGATCACTTGGCGTTGCGTAGAGACGTCGCTTCATTGTGTGTCTTCTACCATATTTATCACGGGGAGTGTTCCGAAGAGCTGTTTAACCTGATTCCTGCCGCCAAATTCCACCTTCCCTCGACACGCCACAAGTTAGGATATCATCCTCACCATCTGGATGTGTGGCGGTCCTCCACAGTGCGGTTTTCAAGGAGCTTTCTTCCACGTACTACAAAGCTGTGGAATGAGCTTCCTTGTGCGGTGTTTCCGGGACGATACGACATGGGTACCTTCAAAAAAAGCGCGTACACCTTCCTTAAAGGCCGGCAACGCTCCTGTGATTCCTCTGGTGTTGCAAGAGATTGTGGGCGGCGGTGATCACTTAACAACAGGTGACCCGTACGCTCGTTTGTCCTCCTATTCCATAAAAAAAAAAACTTGGGCAGGCCTATGCTGGAAAGCAAGACAATCTAGAAACCGGTGTCTAATACAGTAAATTATTACTTGGTTACATTGTATATAAAAAAATCTTAACAGTTAGTCGATTTAAGATACGAAATATAGATAGATTGTAAATAAAGGCTATTATTATTGCGCTGCGTTGCGTTCGTCAAATGGCTACAATTCTCTTTCAAATATTGATTTTTAAGGAAAGCGCTACCGAACAGCTTTATCGACGTAATCTGAAGTAATAGTTTGTACTACGAAAATACTCGTATGTTGTTCTACACGATCAGTGATCCTAATTACATCAGAAAAAGCCGCTTTATTATTTTATAAAATTTTATTAAATTATTTGCATTAATTGTTGTGTACCATATATAAGTAACTGCAAGTTTTTAACTGTCCCACGGGAACTTTTTTAATTTTCCGTGATGAAAAGTATTTATGGTGATGTCCGGCAATATAAGGTATCACATTTTATTGTATTATGTGCATTACTTTCTGTGTACTATGCTATATAAATAACTATAGATTTTGAACCATCCCACGCAAACTCTTTAATTTGCTGGGATGAAAAGTATCTAAGATGTTGACCGAGGATGTAAGGTTTCATCATGCAATTTCAATTAAATCAGTCTAATAATTTCAGAGATTACAAACAGACAAACAGACAGAGAAACAAAAAATTAAAAAAACATCGGGACTTGTTCTATTTCTCTCCTTACACCCCCCTGACACGGTTTTCATATTTATTTTTCTTTGTTCAGAAATTTGATTTCTACAGATTTATTATAAGTATAGATATTATTATACTTCTTCAGTAATAGGTATTTTATTATTTTATATATGATATTAGATGTCTTTCGTGTAATTATTTCCTTAGAGACATACTTTCATCGTCGATGGAACACTTAAGCGATGAAGTGAGGCTGGAGGCAGTTAGAAACGTCACCGACATTCTCGGACGGACGTTTAGCAGTCAGTTCGTGTTCCCCGCACTAGGGCACAACGATCCCCCACCGTCGCGGAAGCTGGTTGATATGTGGATGCAATGGCTACCTTCCGATGCTTTGCAGACTTTTGAAACTGGTAAGGACTTATAATAAGTCATAGTCAATATGTAACACAACCTTTGTACATAGTTTTCACTACTTTCTAGAAGGCCGATATATATTTAGTCCAAAGTATTACCATTACTCCCGTGATAACAAAAATAATTATATAAAATTTTGTGTTTAAATTAAAAAGTGTTTGCATTTATCACTCTTTGCAAAACCAATCCCTACTTTATACAACACATTATAGCTTAGAAGCTAAGTTTAATTTGTATTCTCAAGAGAACCTTTCAGTTTGAGCGCTCGATGACATCTGGCTTAAAAACTGTACCTCCGCGTCTAACGTTAACACTTACACAAAAATGGACGGAGATTTCTGAATGCTAAGTCTTTCTTTTAATTCGTAACTCATGCAAGTCATATGAGATATATGTACTACTATGTGACTGCAAAAAAGAGTAAGTAAAGTAAGAGTAGTAAGTAACAGCGATCGGATGGAACCCGACAGGCGCGGGTTTGAATCCCGCATCATACATAAATTTTGGTACAAATTAAAGTTGATTATATATTAAATACTGTTTGATAGCCATGACAAATTTGTTATGAGCTTTCCATACATAATCAAATCATTTGAATGCATGCAACGCAGAGCAGCTCGAATCGTCGGAAAGTGTCAGTGCTCTGTGAACGTCTGGATCACTTGGCATTGCGTAGAGACGTTGCTTCATTGTGTGTCTTCTACCGCATTTATCACGGGAAGTGTTCCGAATAGCTCCTCCACCTTTGCACGACACGCCAGAAGTTAGGTTGTCATCCCCACCATCTGGATGTGTGGCGGTCCTCCACAGTGCGATTTTCATGGAGCTTTCTTCCACGTACTGTAAAACTGGGGAATAAAATTCCTTGTGCAGTGTTTCCGGGACGATACGACATGCGTACCTTAAAAAAAGCGCGTACACCTTCCTTAAAGGCCGGCAACGCTCCTTTGATTCCTCTGGTGTTGCAAGAGAATGTGGGAGGCAGTGATCACTTAATACCAAGTGACCCGTGCGCTCTTTTGTCTTCCTTTTCCATAAAGAAATCTGAAAGTATGTAAATTAAATATACTGAAAGTATTGAAAATTTCGTCTAAGGATTCCTAAATTATATTATTATTATCCAATCTTAGCTACAATAGATACAAGTCAAGCTAACAAAGTGGCTTTATCGTTGTAAATAATTGATAACGATTCCATAACCAATATCTAACTGATAGTAAATGATCATCCAAAACTAGACGAGTGGTTAAGACTCACTGATAATTGTAATAAATAACACACCAACTAGTAAACAAAACTTCTCAATAATTTCAATCTGAATTTTTACACTAGTTATTGCGAAAAACTTACGTCATTTATTTATCGTGACGTTTCGCGTGCCTTGCACCATACACAATCCTTTTGAAAAGTATTTTTCAGATGCTTGAAAGAATATATTAAAACTTAATTACCTAATTTATTCTTGCACTTTTCACAGGTGGATATTACACTATAGAACATTCGTACAGCAAACTTCGTATCGTAGTACTGAACAGTGTGCTGTGGTCAGGAGGAGCGACAAAGACTGATGTACCTCACAGGGGGAGGGCGCAGTGGGAATGGTTGGAACATGTGCTAAGTAAAGCCCGGAGAAAAAATGAAATGGTAATTAGTAAAATTTTTAATTCTAGCTGTTCTTTACATAAAATATTTCCTCAGTCTTATTCATAATATTTAAGGCCCTTCTTACTTCAAAATATATACACAAGCTATATATAAGCAGGTTTTCTAGATATATTATAACATTTTTGTATGTAGTATGTTTGTTGCATCACTTAACATAATATATTGTAATTGAAATGATTTGTTTAACTATGGAAATAAAAATCTTGATTTAAAAGAGCAATCACTTTCTTGCTAATTCTTCTTCTCATTAGGGTTGACCTTTACGACTTACGAAAATTTTTTTGTGGCATTCATAAGTGTCATTCTCATGACCTACGTGAATAAATTGGTTTTGATTCTAATTGATTTGATGTTAACTTTATAAAATATACAACAGCCGAACCACGATACTAAAAAAAAATCTCGATCGAAAATTTGACCAATATAGACAACTGTGCAACGTTTTAGATAAAACAACGTAGTTTTCAATTGATGCTTAAACTTATTTTGTAGCAACACTTTTCCAAAATAGGTTTTCGCTATATTTTCGACATTAAATGAACACATGAATTCTTACCTACTTTTTTATGAAAATAGGGGACGAGAATAGCAGGACGATAGCAGGAAATTTTGGGTTTACAACTGCGCTCGTCACCTTGAGACATAAGATGTCAAGTCTCATTTGCCCAGTAATTTAACTAGCTACGGCACCCTTCAACAGAAACACAGTAATGCTTACACATTATTGCTTGACGGCAGAAATAGGCGCCGTTGTGGTACCCATAATCTAGCCGCCATCCGGTGCAAAGCGGCCTCCCACTTAATATATAAATGTATTTTAACGGCTAAAATAATCGTGATAAATTATGCATATATTAATTTTACTTACTTTATGTAAAGGTAGATATAAAGTATCTTATTCCTTGTGTTAATTTTTAAAACTAGAAATAAAATGCTTTTTATTTTTTATTTTAGTTATGATGATTAAATTAATATAAACATAATTCTGAAAGAGCATGACTTTTGATTTATAAAACGTTCAATGTTTGTATTTCGTTACTCCAAAAGCACACTTTACATTTTCGACGCAATGGCGCGGACATAAAAAGGTGTTAGCATTTTTATGCGGTAGATAAAATATAGCTACGTAGTATACTTCACTTGGGCTGAAACATATTACGTTACCATTTTTACTAGCCGTTGCTGCCGCTTCGCTGGCCAAATTTTAACAGTAAGGAACGATGGAATTAAAAAAATAAGTAGCCATAAACCATCTAGGATAAACGCATCGAATGGTGGGAGTTTTACGTTCATACGATCAGTGGTTTTGCCGTGAAAGAGCCTCAAACAAAGACCATTTTCATTATATATAAATACTAGCCGTTTCCGCCCGCTTCGCTGGGCGAATTTTAAAAGGAAATAAATTAAATTTTATTCATCTTATTACAAATACAATAAAAATTAAGTAGCCGTAAACTATCTAGGATAAATTTAGTATCGAATGGTGGGAGTTTTATGTCCATACGATTAGTGGTTAAGGCTTAAAAGAGCCTCAAACAAAGACCATTTTCATTTTATATTTTGATAGATGTTTAATACATTTTCGTTACCAATTTTTAGCTCATTTACTTAGCAGCTGATGAATGGCCTATATTCTGGCCATGTAAATGATTTTCATAGTCTGTACTGTGTTTCACTGCCTTTATTGAAACTGCCTTGTCAATGCCTTTTAAAATTATGAGCATTGGTCATCTATTAATTTATTATTGTTACCCATTAAATACATTAAAGGGCATAAAATAAAAACGCTAAAAACACTCAAAAGTGAAAATCTGCAATGTTCTTAGTATTATACAAGTGAAAGTTATTAACTAAAGAAGTCACGACCCGTTCGTCCCTCGTGTCGGTGCATGCATATGCAGTGGTATCAATTGATATTTTAGGGTATGGTATGGTATCATTTTCAATGTATAAATTTATGTTTTTAATTGGTAGTACCACGTTCCTTTTTTTTTTTATTAAAATAAAATTTTAAACTGATTTTTTTATGGATAAAAGTTTATGTTTCCTTACTACGGCTCAAGTCCCTAAAGTGTTTGTGAAAGTACAGAATAAGTCAAAATAATAAATTAATGGCCCTTTTCAATAACGTAACTCTAGTTACGGATACATTACTGTCACCATTTAATGACAAGTTCTTATTTATCCATAGTCATGTCCAATATAGTTATAGTCCAATACATTGTGTCGATAGGTTAGAAAGAAAATTAAAATGTAAGAAAGCGTAAAAGGATAGATTTGTCTTACCTCTAGTAAGTTAAACTAAGGATAGATAGGTTATTGAAAGCGGCCGTAAATAGACAACATAGGTCAGTTATCATTACACTGAAAAACCGCCTTTGTATTGACGTATAAAATGACTAAAAAACAATTAGTTACAGTCTTACTATTTTTTTAAAACGAAAATATATTGAGTTTGCTAACATTTTTCACGACCCATATAGCCGAATGGTTAGTGACCCTGATTACTAAGCTAGAGGTCCCGGGTTGAACCTTGCCCATTACAATGTTCAATACATACGCTAAGAATTCTAGCGTAAACCCAAATTTGTGAGTGGCATCCCGCGGTATCAAAGCGCATGTTGTTAGATACAATAACTAATTGTGACAGTAATCACGACCATTATGTTTACGAAGCATCCTCACACAAACAATGAATTCAATCTCTCTAGAGCTTGAACCAACCTCTAGCTTGATGTTTCCAATAAACGACAATTTATATTTATACAGTTAATTCTTTATTACTTTTTATGAAATAGTTTATATTATTTAAACACGACTCATATTGGATGCAGCACCATACAAACTAATTTGTTATGTATATTACAGCCATTGTAAAATACTCTATTTTATTAAAAAGAGTGGCCGTTGAGTTTCTTACATGTTCTTCTCAAAAGCTCAATTATTTTCGAACCTAATATGGTAAATTCAGTCATTTGTAAGAAATATTTGTAGTGACGATTCAAAAGTGCTTAGTTTAACCTTAATTGAATAAAGTTTATTTGGCTTTGACTTTGACATGTTGGAAGTACAGTTGAGGCAGAAAACTGTTCTGTTTACCTCGAACGTTAAGAAGCGGGATGGATAGCATTTCTCCTATATATAATTCAGAATGCAAGAACGCAAAACGTCTGCCTCTAAGTTGACACCTGTGCTAACATGTTTATTCTGGCACTCGAAGTCAAATCTTATTGATTTGGGGGCACCATATTTGACAGTTACTTGGCTGTTATTGTTTTATTTCTGACTTTTTTATATATTTCTATACCATGAGTAGGTTTATGTACTGACAAGGTCGTTCAAGCGTTTGGACGCTTTCGGTCTTTCATATCGTCTCTTATTTTTTCCCTATTTCAACAGTTTATAAGACTACAGTAACAATTCATTCTGTATGTGCAGGTATACCTCGTAGCCCACTCTGGACCAGGCGTTGAGGAGAGGCACAATGCTGGAAGCTCATCAGCATCAGGTGGTGGCGAGCTCACTCCGACAGCCAATGCAAGACTAGTTCATGTCGTCAGAGCATTCAGTGACGTCATTGCCGGACAGTTTTACGGACATCGCCATGCTGATACATTCAGGATTATATACAGTGAAGGTACAGTTACATTTTCGTACAATTACGATTAGATGCACTTTTCGTCTGCTTGGGTTACTTGTATTATAATCAAAATCAAATATTTTCGAAAACATTTTTACATTCACTTTTAAATTTAATGTATATCTATGTGCCTATATTATGTAAACTTGGATCCTAACCACAGAATTAAGAGAAAAACGTGGCGTTACAAGGAGATTAGTAGAGAGAAGTATGGCTGGTTTTAAACTACAGGATAAGATTAGAAACACTAACTTAAAGAAAATTACAAAACTTACCGACGTACTCAAATGAATCGACCACACAAAAGTGGAGATAAGCAGGACACATAATGCGAGATAAAGTGGGTAAATGGAGCAAAAGAGTTACAGAATAGTATCCAAGAGATGGAAAAAGAAGTTGCCTAAAACAGACAAAAGTCGAAATCATTGGAAGAGAGATTTCCCAACCGGCACGCTGAACTAAAAGAAATTTTGTAGTTATAGCTATCGAGCTTTACATTCTTAGCTGTTCAAATGTTTATTGTTTTTTAGTGCGGAATTAAAACGGTTTTATTCTTATTATGATAATGTATAGATGTATTACTGTAATTACGCCAAATTAACAATGTGACATTACTTTTGCGCCACACTTAAGAGACAATGCTTACAAAACTATAAGTAAAGGACATGCTGCCGTTGATACCATATCGCGTGCGATGAATATCTTATCATTAACCGCACCCTATACTTTGTGCTTCTATTGATCGATATTTTTTAACGATAAGTGACACAGTTCATGCATTTCAAGCACATTAATTACTAAAATCCATTGTTGGGAATCGAATTAACAAAGTACCATTACAAAACTACTATTAGAATGAAGCAAAGTGAGAGGAGAGTGAAAGAGTGGAGCAAACTGAACTGGCTTGGCCTTTGTTTGGCAAAAAATTTATGATTTAAGCATTACAGTACAGAAAGTGACCGAAATCTCCAAGACTTTTCTAGATAAAAATCATTCTAAAGTTGCAGCAACAAATGCTAATATTCAATTTTATACCGATATTTTCCGATCGTTAACTTCTTTGTAGAAATTACGTCTGATCGTTTCTTGTTGGTCCCTAAAAATATGTGAAATGAGCATTAAACTAGTAGAAATAAGTTATTAGTAACAAGTAAGGGTGGATTCGGTTCTGGTACTCGCCGGCTGCTGCCGCGGCACGCTACGCTCGGGTCGAGCGTTGTATATTAACAGTTTAAATTTATTTTTGTAACCTACAAGTGAACACGGGCCGATTTGATTCTTTAACGACTAAGTTTTGTTCGTGGTGCTTAAAAATATTAAAATTTATTTAATATTAAAAAAGCGGCAAAAGCTTATTTGAGTGAATATGTATTATAACGTACTAGATTTTGTCCGTGCATTTTCTTTGAAAATGTCATAGCAAAAAGCTAATTATTAATTTTTTTGCTGAGATAGATAAGGTATTGTCGAGTAATAAGCATAAACAAAAGCCCTCTATAAGAGTCTGTCTCGTGACTCAAATTCGCTACCGGGGACGAGTTAACATATTTATATAATCTAAAGTATAATAACTAATAATCAAAAGTAGGTTCAAAAAGATCCGATAGAATGGATATCGTCAGTAGTGTGTGTCGTGAATTAGGGAATCAAAGACCAAAACGAACTAGGCGCCAAGTGGACAGATTGATGTATTATAAGTGTCAATGTGTCAAGTTTTCTCGCCGCCTCCGCAGTCCCACCGTGACCACGATTAATCACAATGTTAAAGTTCCGCAATGATAAAAGTCTAAAAACATATAATGAAAAGTATCCAATATAACAAAGTACTTTTTACCAATAGGATAGGTATTTATAGTTTAAAGATATACAACCTATAAAACATTTAACTTTACATCTCCTACTAAATAATAATTTACATACAATACTACAATAGACAGTTTTCAACCTGGTGGTACTGACTATTAAAATCGTATTATAACATGCAAATTTCATCTCGACATCTTGAAGGTTATATAAATGTGTTACAGTGAAGCGCGCAATTTACCAGATACTATCAAATGTGTTGCGAAATTTATACTTCGTGTCGAACGACTACACGTAAAATGTCAATAAAAGTTAATTGCGTTATAAAACCTTAGAACAATAATGAAGTTATAAAGTAGAAAACAAAGTAAGCTAAGCATTATACTGTGATTAAAGATAAAACGCTAAAGGTATTTAAGTGTGATTTCTTATGAAAATATTTTAACACGCTTTCAAGCAATAATTCTAAATAAGCACTTAAATTAAGAAACTCAAAGTAATATAAGCTTTGATAAGCGGCATTATTCATGCTACTTCAATGTATCATAAATGGTTAATATAGATATATTCTGAATTTTATGAGATTTGGAAGTCATGAGTATACGAGTATTGTATATTGAGATTGGATTGCACCAGAATAATCACAGGAACATGGCCGCCTTTTAGCAAAGTGTACGTATTTTTTTGAAGACGCCCAAGTCATATATTTACTATTACTAATGTACAAAAATATAACAATGAAGATTTTTCTTCAAATAATTTAAATTTAGTTATTCGACAAGTGAGGACAACTCTTGCTATATCGTACAAAACAGGCAACATTCACCAAATGTAACTGTTACTGCTAGAGATAATCATTATATAAAGCTCATAAATATTGTTCACCAGAACATACAAGGTATCTCAAGTAAGGGATTAGAAATTGGACTGTTTTTGAGCTGCTGTAATATAGATTTAATATGTATTTCAGAATATTGGCGTAAAGGTTATCAGCTCCAGTTTAGTTTTAGAGAACATAGAGTAGTCAGTTCGTTTTGTAGAAGTAGGGCCCATGGAGGTTCCCTATGTATTATTAATAATAGATTAAAATGTAAAAATAGAAAAGATATTGTTAATCTCTCTATAGAACAACTAATTGAGATAACTTGTATAGAACTAGAGCAATTTATTATTGTAAGTGTATACCGCCCCCCCACTACATCATCTGGTCTGGGTATGTACCGAAAGTAATTCTGCTTTAATTAAATATCACATTACACGTATCATTTACATTACATCAGTTGACCTTAATAATTAATATACGATATAATTTATTAATACTTATATTTCAATAGGTTTAGGATACATTTAAACTTGCTTAATTTAAAACTAGGTAATAATTTAGATACCTTACGTCACTAATTAGCAAATAAGCACATATTCTTTTAGAACATATTATATCTATCTATATTTCATACATATAAAGAAATATACAATCATATACTTTCACTAGTATGTACATAATTATCTGGTGGTATACATACCGACCTACATATTTACTCATTACTACTCATACCTTTAAATTAATTATATACTATATTATATTACTTATTTATTTTTCCTCTCAAAATTATTAAACTACTACTCATTTTGTGCATTATAATAGTCAGACATACACATTCTTGAACTATGGAATAACAGACCGATACACGGGGAGTACTAATATCCTAAACACAGGGAAACTTAGTTAGGAGTTAGAGCTCAGCCATGTACTAGTAGATTGTTGTCATAATGTAGACTACATACCTACCACTCCAGCAAAATATCAATTTTCTGGGAAGGCACCAGCTTTTATGTCTGCTTCACATAAAACCTACTGTCTGTATGTGCCTAGGCTCTTTAAGAAGTCCTAGCAATAAAAACTTCGTACCTACTTGTCTAGATGCACTTACCAAACAAGTATATAGGCTTCTTCTTAATGTTTGTATCTAAAGTTTGTGATGTATAATGTTGTGTAGTAGGTATTATGAGTATGTAGTAGCATGTACATGGCTTTTTTGAATAATACGTTTTTCTTTTGAGACAAAATAAAAATATTTGTATTTGTATTTGTATTTGTATCATATGAACAATTACAACATAGAATGGAGGAGGTACTATCAAAATTTAGCAAAACCAGCAAGTCAATTATAATGTGTGGAGATTTTAATAAAAACTTGCTTGAACCTTCGGCCAATTGTACTAGCCTTAAAAAATTATTTCAAAGTCTTAATTTGTTCAATGTATTTTGGGAACCTACTAGAATCAATTCTACAACAGCCCCCTATTTAGATAATATTTTTACAAATGTTACTATTACTAGTAAACTCACAATAATACATTAATAATCTTCAGTATGACCTTGGTGGGCAACTTATAAAAGTAAATACAAGATTGGAAAATGTCAGACCAAAAAAGGTGACGATTATACCAGTTACGGGTAGCCTTCTTGAGAGGTTTAGAAATAATTTGGTAAGTACGATACCATTTTTATACTGTGGTGAAACTGCTAATTTTCACTATAACTTAGTCTTCAATTCCTTCTGTGAGAAATTTGATAGGATTTCTACTCCAGTAGCGGTAACAGTAAACAACAAACATTGTTTTAATGATTTGGCAACAATGGGTATCCACAAAAGTCGTAAACGCTTATATTACCTCTATTATGAGAAACATTACAATAATAGTGAAGTATTTAAAATATATGTAAAAAAATACTCCAAGCTCTTTAAAGTAGTTTGTCATGAAGCGAAAACTCGTTTCATTGCAGATAAAATTAAAAACAGTAATAATAAAGTAAAAGCGACTTGGAGTGTAATTAACAATGAAACTGGTAGATCGAATTGCCGTAACACGTCTATCTGTTTAAATATTAATAATCGTGTTATAAATTCTGAAATAGAAATTGCAAATGAATTTGATAAATACTTCTCTGAAATCCCGACTATCACGACCAAAGACCTTAACTCTTTACCAAAAGCAGCTCATGATATGCTTAAATTACACGTACCCGTATCTTCCACTGATTTGAAATTTAAGTATGTTACAGGTAGCGATATAATAAAAGTCTTCAAATGAATTAACCTAAAAAATACAAAACACCTTTGGGGCCATTCGACTAATATTGTAAAATACATACTTCATTATACGTAGCACCTGAATTAGCAATAATATTTAATAAATGCATAGATGAGGGTGTGTTCCCTGACCTCATGAAATACAGCAAAGTTATACCTTTGTTTAAATTGGGCAGTTCTTTTGACTCTGCTAATTTCAGACCTATTTCAGTGCTGCCTGTTTTTAGTTAAATTTTTGAAATACTTTTGCTTCAACAGCTACAAATGCATTTTTTTAAAATAATGAACAAAAATCAATTTGGTTTCACTAGGGGCTAGACACTACAACAATCAATGCGGGTACTAGACTCGTTGAGTACATCTTTGACGCCTGGGAAGAGTCACAGGATGCATTGGGCATTTTTTGTGATTTGTCCAAAGCATTTGACTGCGTCCACCATGAAACTTTACTCCTAAAACTAAAGCATTATGGAGACAATAATAGAGCCCTAAATCTGTTAAAATCATATTTAAGCGAAAGAGTTCAGATAGTCGATGTAACTGGCAAACGGTCTTCGGGTAAACCTGTGGGAATAGGTGTTCCACAGGGTTCTATTCTCGGTCCTTTCTTGTTTCTTATAAATATTAACGATCTACCATTTGTGGTAGATGATAGCCATGAGATTGTATTGTTTGCTGATGATACTTCACTTATTTTTAAAGTGAAGTGAGGTGCAGATTTTGATGACGAGATAAATGTAATGTACTCTCAAAGTTAGTGCGTTGGTTTGAGACGAATAATCTGCACTTAAACAGTAAAACACAGCTGAGGTACAAACCAAGGTACTTATACATTTATAAGTACCTTGGTTTTCCAGGGATTGGAACTTGTGGACACTCTTCTTGGTCTATCACGTTAAATAAAAATCTTCAGTGGGGTCAACATATTGCCCATCTAGCAGATAGACTCAGCTCTGCGGCATATGCCGTTAGCAAGATTAGAGAGTACACGAATGTTGCGACCGCTAGATTAGTGTACTTCAGTTATTTTCACAGCATCATGACGTACGGTATTTTACTATGGGGTCATGCTGCTATCATTGATATAGTGTTTGCTCTGCAATAGAGAGCTGTTCGTGCTATATATCAGCTTGGTTATAGACAGTCTCTCAAAGAAAAATTTAAAGAAATAAATATTATGACTGGTCATTGTCAGTACATTTATGAAAATTTAATATACGTTCACAAAAATCGTCACCTTTTTGCTCTTAATAGAAATGAGGGATTGCTTGTAACTAATTCTAGTAGGCTTCATTAGATACATAATAGGGGTAAATGTATACATACACTTTTATAATAAAGTCCCAGCCACTGTTCAGGCATAATGCCTGAAATATAAATAAATTTAAATGTTTTATTAAAAATGGCTCCGTCGTAAATCCTATTACGCCACAGCTGAATTATATGTTCGGACAGCCTGGGACCTGATTGTGATTATTTTAATAGCGATAGAAATGACTGTACAATATTGTATATTTTTATTGAAAAGAGCGCAAAAAAAGAATGCTGGGAGAGTTTCTTGCGCCACTTCTTCTCTCTCAGAGCGCCATTTGTTGCCAAAGCGGTAGTAGTATTTAGTATATTAGAAATGACATCAAAAATAATTCTAAAGGAATCAATTTTGAGAAAATAAATTACTTTTTTGCGTTTTTTATGCCTTTTATCATCCTGGATACTCCGCAAAACGAGTCTAGTTATTTAGAGTAATAGCCATGTTTACGACGTGTCGTGCGAATTCTCTCAATGGTCCCTACATTGCCAGAGATATCACAAGAACTTACAACCAAGCTGTGGAATTGGCTTCCTTTACGATATATCAGGGTGTACGCAAGTGCAAGACATGGGTACCTATAAAAAAAGCGCATACAATTTTCTGAAGGGCCGACAACGCTCCTGTTATTCCTCTGGTGTTGCAATGGTGGTGCGTCAATTATTTTTTATTATATTATTAAAACTTTTAGGAAGGGGGGGTGTTTGCCATAATCCGGTTGGCGATCGCAGAAGTTTGTAATGCTCTCTCAAATAATGCTGCTGGAAAACCTCCATTTTTTATATCCCTTGCGACACGCATGGAAAGAGATTTGACATTTGATGACGATCAAAGCTCTTAACTGCTGTAAAATTAACTTAGCTATCATTCAAATATGCTATAATATATATCATAAAGATGCATGATTGTAACATTATAAAATTTTATTGCATAACACATGATCAGTGGGCTCTATTGCACAGGATGCCAGCTAGGTTATGGGTACCATAACGACGCTTATTTCTGCCGTGAAGCAGTAATGTGTTAATATTACCGTACTTCGGTCTGAAGAGCGCCGTAGCTAGTGAAATTACTGGGCAAATGAGACTTAACATCCTATGTCTCAAGGTGACGAGCACAATTGCAGTGTCGCTCAGAAATGTTGGGTTTTTCATAAATCCGTATCAATCACCATCAGCTGAACATCCTGCTCGTCACGTCAAAACTAACGTAAAAGAAGAATTAGTTTAAATGTTTGGTTGTACGAAGAAAGTTGGATGAATCTACCCAGCTGTGGATGTTCATCCAGATTGTAAGGCCAGTATTAAAGTTTGTTTCGTGTAATTCGATGCTGAACTTAGATGGGATCGGAAGTTAGAAGAAATTAGGTCAAATATTTCTCAACAAAGTCTTGACTATCGTGTAGACTATCGAGTGTACCTCTGATAGTACCAATTATTTCCACGTTTATAATTTTGGTCAAATTCCAATTCAATAGGATACAAAATCACTTATTGAAAGTTAAAACTACCACCCATTCCAAAGGTATGCCTCAGACCTGAGAAGAACAGGTGCAACAAACTCAGCGGTCTTCGTTTTTTTATGTAAACACATGGTTCCAATGTAAAAACGTACTATAAAATTTATTATTTAATAACCTGTGGGCTCAATTCCTAATAAATGGTATTATTAAGAAAATCATTCATGTTATAGTAACCACACTAAAGTTTTTTAACAATTCTTTTGAATTTCGTAATACGTTTGGAACATTATCAGGGATCTTGTTGTGAAAGCATGTTTATACACCAATAGACTTAGTAACTCGACCTAGCCGTGTACTAGGCATTATAAGTTTATGTTTGTTCCTGGTGTTAACATTATGGTTATGACAGTTTCTAGCAAATTAACTTATGTACCTATATACTTACATAACATTATCAAGAATAATAATATAATTGAGAAGCAACCGTCAAGATGTTTATTCCTTAAAATTTTTCTCTCAATGATTCTTTAGGACCTCGGTTATAAATAGCAAAATTATTTTTTTTATACGTTTCTCGTGGAACTTTACTCATTTAGTAAAATTAAAATAGTCAGATTTTATATAATATGCGCCATCATAAGTTCCGTCATAAAGTCCATCTGTTTCGGAATTAACAGACACATACATTCTTAAATAACAAACAGATTAGGTTTATCTATATAAGGTATAGATTTTCGGAAGGGTTCTGATATATTCTCATTCTGTAAGGTATGAAAATTGCATAATTATTGTTCGCTTGAATCTTTAGCTTACCAATGTTATCTTTGTTCAAAGTTATAAGGAGTGAAAACATTCGACTAAGTAGTGTAATGTAACAAAGAGGACAGCTCAGAACTCTACTTTTTACAAACATATGGTAGATTCAATAGTTTAAATTAACATTTTTAAGGACGATTCAAAAGCGCTTAGCAACTTTTCATAATTTTTTTATGATTTTTTATGAAAATAATGGACGAGACGAGCAGGACGTTCAGCTGATGGTAATTGAAACGCCCTACCCATTAGAATGCAATGCCGGTCTGAATTCTTGAAAAACCCCAAAAATTCTGAGGGGGAGCAGGTACAATTGCACTCGTCACCATGAGACATAAGATGTTAAGTCTCATTTGCCCAGTAATTCCACTAGCTACGGCGCCCTTCAGACCGAAACACAGTAATGTTTATATATTACTGCTTCACGGCAGAAATAGGCGCCGTTATGGTACCCATTAACTAGCCGGCTTCCTGTGCAAAGGAGCCATACGCAGCGAACGCGCAGACGCATCCTTACTGTTGTGACGTCAAACATAATTCTAATTTTAATAATATTTAACGTTCTCAGTGTTTTAAATATTCGCTTTGAATAAAGTTTATTTGGTTTTGACTTCGACAGTGGCAATGATTTCTAAGAGGGTGTAGTTTATTTTCACAAGGTGATTGCGGCAAAATGCAAGACGTGGAATTCTTGAATTTGCTTCATATCCCGAATGACACATAAAATTAAAGAAATTATTTCTGTTTAAGCAAATCAAAATAATATCTTTATATATATATTTCTTGTGTGCGTGTGTATGTCACTGAACTCCTCCTAGACGGCTGGACCGATTCCAATGAAACTTTCTGTGTGTATTCAAAAGGATTCGAGAATGGTTTAGATTTACAATTGAACTACCTCCTAAACGGCTGGACCGATTTTGATGATTTTTTTGTGTGTTGCAGTGAATTTGAGATTGGTGTGTGTCTTCAGGTGGATTTAATAATGGTTTTGATTCACAATTAAACTACCTCCTAAACGGCTGGACCAATTTTGATGATTTTTTTGTGTCTTCCAGTGAATTTGAGATTGGTTTAGATTCTCAATTCCGTCGATATAATATAATTATCCTGCTCATGTGTATTTAAGTGGACTCCTCCCAACGGATGGACCGATTTTTCAAATTTAAGACGTGTGTCCGAAATTTCCGAGAGGACAACGTCTGTTGGGTCCACTAGTAAACTTATACAAACCTTTTGCCTTGATCCTGTTGTAAAAGCATATCGCCCGAAAAGAGACTTACTAACTCGACGTAACCTAGTATTAGGTTTTTGTTTTAACATTGGCTAACGCATTATGTCACAGCTTTTAAAATATTCGTTAATGTGGATACATACATTAAATTATTGAGAATACATTGAGCGGCTACAATCAACACATTAATTTCTTTAAATTTTCCTCTTATTGACTCTCTAGGGTGGGTCAAGGTCATTTTCACTAAAACAAAACAGGTCATAAATACTGTGAATAGTCCTCTTCTGCAGTACAAATTCATTATTAAAATAGTAAATATTTTAGAAAAATCATAACGACTTCAAACATGCATATGCAAATTTTTAAATTTGGTAAGTTTAAATATGCAAATATTTAAACTTATAAAATAAGGTTACAAAAAAAACATTCTGGAGAAGAATAAACAGATTTCCATAAATACATTTAAGGATAATTCACATCGATCTATAAACTAAGGATAATCGCATTGAGATTTTCCTTTTTTTAGTCGACTATAAAATTGTTACAGGCCGGTATCGCTTTTCTTCAGTATAATTAATTGCCAAACTATAAAACAAACGAAGAACTTTCACCTGTATTCGACTATGTACAAAATAAATTACGAAGTTTTGGTCTCAGGTGTATTATAAATGAGACTTTGTATAACAGGGACACTTACTTGCTTCATCTCATGGTGTATGATTACTGGATATGTAACAAGAACGACAGCTATTTTCGACTTATTTTGAAGATTGATGGAACAAAACTCATTATATATACTGTTTCAACGGAAAAGGAGGACAAACGTACGTTACGTATCCGGGGGCACCGGTTGGTAAATGCGCAGCCCGGATTCATTTGCAACACCAAAGGAATCACAGCGGCGGAGCCGGTATTTTAGAAAAGTGTACGAACTTTTTCCCCAAAGAATTTCAGGTTCTATCAAGAATGACTGACGATCAGGACGATCAATTACGACAACTTTGTCCGCGACCGTCCCACAGGATGACAGAAGGTGGCGGGGACGGTGTAATAAAAACGGGTGGTGTTACGTGGAAGTGTAAAGCGTGAGTGCTATAACTTGCTTAATCTCATAGATAAAACAAAGCAAATACAAGTTTTCTATATTAATTTTGAGATCTAAGCACATTCATGTAACAGAATCTGTATTTCATTGTTTCATTTATCATTTCAGCCGGAAGACGTCAACTACTGGACAAAGGCCTTTCCCAAAGATTGCCATGACGATCGGTATTGCGCTGCCCTCACCTAACCTATTCCGGCGATCTTGACCAGATCGTTGGTCCATCTTGTGGGCCTACCAACAATACGTCTTCCGACACGAGGCCATACTAGGACTTTATTGCCCCAACGCTCATCTGTCCATCGAGCTATGTGAGCCAACTGTGACATCAGTGTCACAACTTCTGGGCTATGTTGGTGACTTTGGTTCTCCTACGGATTTGATCTCGCAGGTCAACTCCAAGCATATGAGCGACAATAAGCTTCCCCATAACACCCATAGTTAGCGACCACGTCTGCTTTTCGTATGTCATCACTGTCAACACACTGGTTAAAAAACCTTCGTCTTCACAATACCACAGTGTCTATTGTAGTATTTTGGACGAGAAGATTTTACGGAGCTTCCCGAACGCTGCCCATCCGAATTGGATCCGACGGGTGACCTCCCGAAATTGGACCTGCCTAGCTGGATTATTTGTCCAAGGCAGTACGTACTCGTACTCGTACGTACTCGTCAACAATTCAAAGAGTACAGTTCTTAACTGTTACGGGAGTAGGTGCGACATGGGCATTAGACATGATCTTCGTCTTGTCCTTGTTCATTTTAAGACCTACTCCTTGTGAAGTAGTAGTGGCCATGGGGCATCTGTATTTATGTTTATTTAGTTCATAAGTAGTTGAGTCATTTTAGTAGCATCGGCAGTATTTGACAAATACTTGTGAAGTTTACCTTCTAAATCATAGCCTTCAATAGAAATTTGCGACTAAAATGGCGTCATTAATTTAAATTAATATAATGTATAAGTAAAGTCCTTGAATGGCGACCACATACTGGAAGACGCAGTGTTGGTAGGTCCCCCACAAGATAGACCGATGATCTGATCAAAATTGCCGGAATACGTTGGATGAAGGCAGCGCAGCACCGATCGTCGTGGAGATCTTTGGGGGAGGCCTTTATCCTGCAGTGGACGTCTTCTGACTGATGATGATGATGATGATAAAATATATTTATTTTAGGTCGTCCTGTGTCATGGGCGTTGTTGGCACCGTCAGTAACTCCAAGAGGTGCTGGCAGCATTTCCAATCCTGGGTTGAGGCTGTATAAGTTTGACACAAATAATGGAAAAGTAAGTGAGAATATATTTTGAATATAAAAAATATTTGCCAATGTCAAGGTTCTACGTAATTTTGAACTTTTTATTGTAAGTCATGAAGAAACAACATAACCGATTTTGTTTGTTTTTAGTGAACATTCAGATAAACAAATTAAAATTGTAGAAAAAATATGTATGTTTTACACACTTGTGAAAAAGGATTTCGCTTAAATGTGTTAGAGCAATTAGAAATAATAAAACACAAAAATAACATGTTTACATTGTTGAGTGAACAAACAAATTTAGTCCCATCACCTTTGTTACGTATCTCTTGCGAGGGTAATACGTCACAACAGCCGACCAATCACAGCGCGTTATTTCAAGGGATGAGGGTATAAAATAGCAGCTTCCGGCTCATGTGATTCAGTCTCGTGCCAGATTTTGGCGAGACAAAACGTCCTGAGGATGCCTCGTGTAGAGGAGAAACACGTGTCGATCTGTTTAAAGACAAATTTGTGAAAAAATAACTCTTAAAGCAAACGGTAGTACGTCTCTCCAAATCATATACGACGATTTACAACTTCTACATTGTGCTAATAAATTTATTTAATCTTATTTGGTACAATCAAGGATGAAATGTATAGGTTATCAATATCACTGTCTTGTTTTTGAGTCGTGCTAATTTTCAATAGGCAATTCTTGTAATTATTTGTGATACGAGAATTTTGTCTTAAAAATAATACTTCCGGACACAAAACTGATCGGATTTTCTTATTTTCGGTAAATCATTCATTTATTTCTTAATTTTAATAATAACTATTAACTCAAGAAGTTATCGTATAATAAATTCATTGATTTGTATTAAAGACCGCTAAATGGCGCAAATGATGCCTCGTCAATCAAACCTTATTGTTAGGTGATAAGGTATAAATTGCATTAACAGATGCTTACATTTGATACGTTGATACGTGCACTTTAAAGGCTGGGTTCACCAACTAACTTTAGCAATAACAAACATGTTAAAGTACCGTTTGAGTAAATAATAGTATATAATAGTTTAAAGAAAACTAAAAAACACGCTAAAAAGTACAAAAATCTCTTTGCTATACGAAAATTTCCTAATATAAGATAAATATGTAGGTTAGAGGTAATGGTTAAAATTTAAAATTACCCTCTTTTCCTGCCTTATCGACGAAAATCAAAATTACCTAATTAATTTATTTTTCACAATTTTTAGATGATGTCGTAACTTTAACTGTTAACCGTAACCGTCTAATCTTCTACGGTTAAATCTATTCTTAATATTAAATAGCTAAATAGCGACCTATCAAAAGTTTCAAATAAATATTTGATATTGACTTGATATTTCACATTATGCGAAGGAATACGATGGCTAAACACATTTCACAGTCTATGTTAAGGTCAGCGTTACTGTTAACGTTAAATTTGACTTAAACCTTAACTTTAACAGCTAAAATGATGCAACCCAGGCTTATTATAACTTTTGTATTGAATTTAATGTCATTATGTTCTATCGATGGTTTCAATTGAGTACCTTTTTCTTTTCAGGTACTAGATTATACTCAGTATTATTTAGATGTAACAGGTAAAAGAGGAGGAGAATTACATTGGGGTGTGGAATATAACCTAACTCAATATTACGGGCTAAGAGAAGTGACAGCCGCCTCCTTAGACGGTCTTGCCAAAAAGATTAGAAATAGCAACGATAGGACTATGCTTTATAAGTAAGTAAATAAAAAATAATATTCAATGTTACCAACGTTATTCAACTAAATGTTTTTAATGTTAATTAGTAGATACTAGAAAGGGTGTGATGAATAATAATAATAATAATAATAGCCTTTAATAACAATCTTTACACAGTTTTCGATTTACAATTAGTTTGCAGTAGACATCGGCACAGATTGTTTTGCTTTCGCATAGGCCTCCCCAGACTCTTCCAGTGTTCTCGTTCATGACATGATCTGCTCCACGTCACACCAGCCGCATCTTTTAAATCGTCGCTCCATATTCGACTCGGTCTCCCTCTCTGTCTTTTTCCTTCTCTAGGATACCATTCTGTTACTATTTTGGCCCATTTTTCTTGTTTGCCTCGTATTATGTGTCCTGCCCATTGCCATTTGAGTTTACTAATAGTTTGTGATAAGTCTGCAATGTTTGTCCTTTTTCTTATTTCTTTTAAGTGTATTCTATCGCGTTTCTTAATCCTTAGTATAATATCAATTAGTAGATACTAGAAAGGGTGTGATGAATATTGCAAGCAAAACATTGTGAAACAGAGAAAATTTTCCAAAGGCCTAACGAATTACAGGAATCGAAACGACAATAGTACTAACTACTCAGTGACATTAGAGAAAGGTTTGCAATAGCACTGCGATTTTCTAAGAGGAGCATGTATTTAATTTAAGTATGCAGGACGTTCAGCTGAGATAACTGATACGCCCTGCCTTACATGCATTACAATGCAGTGCCGCCCAGGTTTCTTGACAAATCCAACATTTCTGAGCGACACTACAATTGCGCTCGTCATCTTGAGACATAAAATTTTAAGTCTCATTTTCCTAGTAATTTTACTAACTACTATCTTGAGACTGAAACACAATAATGCTTACACATAACTGCTTCTAGCAGGCAACCTGTACAAATGAGCCTCCCACTGGGAAAGGCGGTATTTATTGATTTTTGAATGAAAAAATTGAGTTTTGGACTATGATTAAATATTTAAATGAAACTAAAAAGAAATATAGATTCAATTCTAGCCTCGCTCGAAATTTTGGCTACGCTATTATGGCGACAAAACACCATAAGTTCAAATAATGCTAAAGATAATTCTACAGGCACGTACGAAGCATCGACTAGGATTTATCAGGGCATAAAAATGTCACAATATAAGTCAAGCTACGTGTTTTCACTGAAGTGGGGCATCAAATCTAATTTAAATTATTGTTTTGTGAATCGTGATCAAAAATTTTGTAAAATATTTTTCTTATAGAAATAATATCTGAATGTTCTTTCGTTCGGAGCCATCTTGAATATGTTTCACAAATTTGGAACCCAATGTATGCTGAACTCATTAATCGAATTGAAAGGGTTCAGTAGTTTACACGATATCTAGGCTTTAAGTTTAAAATACCTAATGTAAGCTATGAAGAACGCTGCAAGCGCTTCCACCTTTTACCACTTAAAGCTCGTAGAGATATTTCTGATATATTATCACCTTAATAAAAATACTAAGAAGTATGATTGACTGTTCCATATTACTGACCAAAGTCTGTCCCTATTAGAATGTTAAGACAACAGCCTATCTTTGCAGTACCATTCTGTCGCACGAATTATTGAAGAAACACTTTTATTTGAAGAGCTATGCAGTCATAAAATCATTTTTGTGACTCGGATAAATCGATCGTTTAGCTCTAGTATCAATTCAATAAGAGCTCATTTGGTAAAACAATTAAACAGTGATTAGCAAATTAACATTAGGCTTGAAATTACTCTTTTTTTACCTTGCTTTCAACTGGCGATGGGAGTGCGAGAAGTTTTATTTCATAATTTTATGAAGTTTTGTTTAATAATTTTTAATTATGATTGTGTTGTTTGTTTGTAATTAATATGTTAGATTTAATAATATTATACTTGCTCATATGTACATGTGGAAGCCTATTATTAGCTTGAATGAATTATGTTTGTTAATTATTTCAATGTATGTACAACTAGGTCTTGGCTTTCTTAAAAATATTATAAAAAATGTTTTCTATATAACAAAGTGGTCAGCATTTTATAGCTTTTAGACCGTTTTAACACCGAGTTACATACTTAATGTGACTGAATTTAAAATAATGAGGAATTTTATTAATTAGCAGTCGTAGCTTATTATAGTGTTATTTGTGGCATGTTCCATATTTCGGTTTTTATACGACGTAATTTGTCAATTCATATAGAACGTCATTGCCAATGACCATTAATATTTATTTTTTAGAATAAAGTAAATTATATTCACTGACCTCTACTATATACCACTGGACTGGCGGCTGTCAAAGTGCTGTCGTGCCTGTTTGATATTCGCCATTTTGGCGCTGTTGGCCATGTAGCGAGGGTCTGCGGTACTAAGACTAGTGATGACAACCTCAGCAAACATCGATAGATGATGGGAAACAAAATAAAATTCTGTACTTATTACGTTGATTCTTGAAGTATAAATAACACAGAAAACGAACGAAATTAATTCAAAATGCAAAAACAGTTTGCAGTATTATACGTCAAAATTAGTTAGTTCTCTGAACGCTCGAGAGTGGCGCTTCAAATAGGCACAAAAAATTTGCTGTCAAACATATGGAACTTCCTGTCCAGTGGTATTTAAGCAAGTCAGTGAATATATTATAACGTTTCTGTTGTCAGGTACCTGACTGCACTTCGGGTGCGTCATGTCACAGACTTCTCAGACTGTGACATCGCCTGCGTCCATGTTCACTACTGTGCGATAACTCATGCGGACTTCCATGAGTTTCGCTCCTGTGTTCGCAACCCGGCTTCGGCACTCGCATCCCGTGCTCCCAATCTATCCAACGCAATTATATCCTACGCCATCATTATTTTATGTTTTTCTAAAAGGTACTAATATTTTATGTTAAAGGATATTATGTGTTAGATAATTTAAATATTAAATCCTGCATATAGTGACTTTATCCAAGATATTTTATTTAAATTGTATGTTAGAATAATGACAATTTATGAAATATTATATACCTCCTTTCTAATGCCAGTTGTAATTCAAAACTTCATGCCTTTCAGTCATGCCTTTAATGACACGTTTTATGATTTATTATTTTTTTAATATATGAATTACCTACAGTCTTGTTCGCCTGTAATTGAATTACTAATACTGTGGTCTGTTATTTTAGTAATGTTTATAGTCTGTCTCTATCTGAGCAATTTCGTCTGATGTTGGCATCTCTGTATTTAAATAAGTTATAGCCACTATATAATTATTAAAAATTTAATTTGATATTTTTTTTTTTGTATTTCCTAATAACTTAAGCCATCAAAGGCATCAAAGGCAAAATACATAGGAAGATATCAGAGATACATTAACATGGATTACTTTATCACAATCTTAATTCTATGGACTTATTTTTATTTTAAATTGTAAATATGAAATTCTTATTATTCTTATGAGATATATGTCTTGAAACCTTAAAAAAATCAGTCGATTTTTTTGTTTATTTTTTTCTAATTTCCAACATAACATATTATGAAAAAAAAACTCGCATCATTTATTTTGCTTAATGTTTTTTACTTTTTAAGTTACATTTTTATAATTAAGTAAGACTTTATTCCTAGCGATCATAATATCGTTTTTCATAATGGTACAAAGTCATATACTGTGCCGTACGTGTCGTAGCTCAACCAGAAAACTGCAATTTCAAACTCGAAGTAGTTTCAATACGTGACATCAGTACCACAATGAAATACTCAATGCAGAGTTTAAATCTTTAGAATCTCTGTGATTTTAGTAAAAAAAAATCCTTTCTTGTTATGATTTAACCACGATAGTATCGTTATTACTTTTATGTGTATAATATAAGTATAAGATGTGTGTATATTTTAGATATAAGTCAAATAGGTAATACAACTATGTATTTAAATTCTAACAGCCCTACAAATAAACTTGGTTATAAAGTTATACCAGAGAATAAACCAAGAATATGCAGAATGTTGACTATAGCTAACAACACTGTCAATACAATGATAATTCTGAAATTTTCAGAATGTCTAGCAGCCTTGCAAATAAACGCGGGAAACGTTGTGTGTCCGATTAAACTAATAAGCAAAAGCGCTATTTGTAAACCTTTTTCATATTCTTGGTTTATTCTAAGTTATAATTTTATACCAAGTTTATTTGTAAGGCTGTAAAACTTTCGTGAGACATTATTAACTTTTTTTATATCGACCTTAACTCACGATTAATCGGTGTTGGTAGCGTTGGTGCACCCCGCACCCGCCATCCTTTCGCAGCGCATTACGAGCATAAATTCGCAGTGCTAGATGGGACGCGAGCGCAAACTCACAACACTAACACTGATAAAGGACCTCTGATTGGTCTGAAACAAGTCAGTACCAATACTGATAAGCCGCGAGTTAAGCCGATGTAAATAAATAAAACTATGAGTATTATTTTCTATTTCATATAACGATTTAAATGTACTGTAAGTAATAATAATTTAAATACACACAGCACAGTAAAGTAATGTGTTTATTGAGTTTTGGTATAAATTTATAGATATGTATACATTTAATTTAAATATTTTTAGTTAAATCTAAGAACCTTTTAATTAATAATTGTGATATACAGCAAACATGTAAATAATTACAATTAATATTATAAGTGTAACATTAAATGAGGGTGAAATTAAATCTTTCGCAAAATTTCCGTGTCTTGCTACTAACACCATGATTATTACCCAACCTAACATAATCACGCTTTCGCGAGGATAAATTGAATTTTAATTGAAAACAAGATTAAAGCCTTTGCTAAAACTACTCGAAACCTTAAAGAAAATGGTGAAAACTTTTGAATTGCAAACACGTGGAATGAGAAGGATAATGGAAGTAGGTTCAATATATACAAGGTGCAGGACCGCCGTTGTTTAATCTTATTTTTCGGAGATTTGGCTGTCCTGAACACTTTCACTACACTCACAGATAGATATTATTGACAACGCACGCGCTCGACCCACATCAAAGTTTCGAGACGTAGAAGCAATTCCACCAGGCAGTCCACTTGTAGGTAATAAAGGAAAGAAACAGAAAAAAGGTGGGAAATTTAAACTTGGATCGTATGCAAGTCTGTACCTTTCATGTCTCTATTTCCATTGAAGTTACCGAAAGATAAACAATCTTAACAATTTGTTATTTCTTAAAGTGATAATCCTCACTTACGGGGTTAATTACACAAACTAAATTTGAAAATAAATTAATGAATTCAAATTTAGTTGGTGTAATGAATCAGAGAAGTATATTATCACTTTTAAAAATAACAAATTGTTAAGATTTGAAAGAGCGACATCTCAAGTAATTGAGCAGGTTTCTCGCATTGTTTTAATTTGAATAATAAAAAATCTTGCTTTTGGTGATCTTATTGAAAATTTGCTGAACAGGTCTTAGAATATTAATGATTGCCACTCGTATTGGTTATCATCTGTTATTAAGCTAAGTTGAGTTTATTGCGCCCATTCTTCTCAGGTCTGAAGCATTCTCTATGAAATGGGTGGTAGTTTTTGACCTTCAATAAGTGATGTTACATCCTATTTTGAATTAAAATATAAGACTATAATATGAATGATAAGGCATTGCATATTTTTTGAAAATAAGAGACGAGACGAGCAGGACGTTCAGCTGATGGTAATTGATGCGCCCTGCCCATTACAATGCAGTGCCGCTCAGGATTCTTGAAAAACCCCAAAAATTCTGAACGGAACTACAACTGCGCTCGTCACCTTGAGACATAAGATGTTAAGTCTCATTTGCTCAGTTATTTCACTAGCTACGGCACCCTTCAGACCGAAACACAGTAATGCTTTGACTTTACTGCTTCACGGCAGAAATTGACGACGTTTTGATACCCATAATCTAGCCAGCATCCTGTGCAGAGGAGCCTCCCACTGGTAAATTGGTATGTAACGGACTCTTCAAACGTAATTTCAACCTGTTTCAAGACATAATACTTAATAGTAAACTTGCCCACGTATTAAGTACCGACAGCAACACAACAATACAATTTTTCATTACTTTCGACTTGTATCATAATACCTTTAATATAACATAAAATAATTATAACATTTATAACAACATCTAACATATTATAGGTAAAAATAAACCGTTTTTGGTTTTCTTAACAAGGAATCCCGCATTTTATATACAGAAAGTGATGAATGATGATGAAGAAGACCTCAAATAGATTATATTTTTTGACGTTCACTGCAATTCTTAAACACTCCATTCCATTACTGTTATATTTAAATTATAGCACTGAAAAAAGTGAAGCGCCGGAAAATGATGTAAGTTTCTATTACAATTCTAAATTTAAATTTAAAAAAATAGAAGATTTCAAGTTGTAACAGTATTAACTGCCAGAATACTGCCAGTATTTCAGGTATTCTGAGAATATATATCAGGGATCTTAATATGGGATATTTCAGGTATTCCGAGAAGATATATCAGGGATTTTAATCAAGCAAAGTACTTATGAAAATGGTACCAACCATTGAGGAAGCTAGAATGTAGGCATCGGAACATCAACCTCCTTAGTCATGGTCTAATGGAAACTGTCACTTGAGGACTTTCCCAAGAGGCACCCTAACCTCACACAGATCTTGTAGTGAAGAGTTATTGGTAAAGATTTTTTTGGACAAAACAGTTCATAGTAGTAATCTAAAATATTTCATCACACAAATATTCTTAACAACATCAAAATGAACGTTAACCCTTTTAACTAAATTATATTTATTCATATTGTCAGTTCTGTACTCATTTTATTGAATACTTTTACGGTTAACCCTCATTTTTTACAAAAAATATTTTTCAAGTGGCACACAACTACTAATCTTTCGGGTGGCCCTAAAACCCTCCCGCAAAATGGGTCATGCAAACCCTTTCGATGCTCCCAATATTTATCCACTTTACTTCGGCCTCTCGAATTTGCATTCACCATAGAGAGCCAATGGAGCAGTAACGTATTCAGAGGCCACAAGAAATTGATGCCACATATGTACAGTACCCAACATGAATATCACTTGTTAGAAGTTAAAAGGGTTGAATACTTGGGAAGACTTTGTACTTCATTTATTTGTGTTTATTTGGTATTTGAAAGATATAAATTACTCGAAAGCATTGATCAGATTTCAGTATGTAGCTTACTAACGGCCGTTCCCAATATTCAGTCTATCTCTTACTTGAGATATAAAGCATAACTATCGTTGACTTTTCTGTCCCAATAAACTTATCGACGTGAAACTCACCTTGACCTGATCTTGAGACATAATATGTTGTCTCATTTGCCCAGTAATTTCACTAGTTACGGCGCCCTTCAGACCGAAACACAGTTATGTTTACACATAAATGCTTCACGGTAGAAATAGGCGCCGTTGTGGTACCCATAATCTACCACTGATAAACGTATAAATCACCTAAATAAACCAATTTTCCGTAACATCATTTCGGAACACCCTGTAAGTAATCTAGTAGCCGCGAGCTAGCGTAGGCACTGACACCTACTTCTTATACGCCACGCCGTAGCCTTCAGAACTCGTAGGTGAATAGCGCCCAGGTAAGGGTGATAAAATGTTTGTATACTAAATGTATAAATTGTTTGTTTGAAAAAAAAAATTACTTTCTATTATTCACTTCAATTTTTAGTTATTTTTTTATGATTACGTTATGTAACACTACTCGTGTGTTTATTTAATGTAGCCATTGTTATGCCACTTTCTATACAAAATTTGTACAAACAATACGAAAAAATGCACCAGTAGCACACGCAGTAAATAAATATGATTACCAATGCTCCCGTGGAGCACTAACATGCAAATTAAATCAAATCAATACAATCAACAGCCAGAGGAAATCAAATCAATACAATCAACAACCAGTGGGAGGCTCCTTTGCACAGGATGCCGGCTAGATTATGGGTACCACAACGGCGCCTATTTCTGCCGTGAAGAAGTATTGTGTAAGCATTATTCTGTTTCGGCCAGAAGGGCGCCGTAGCTAGTGAAATTCTTGGCAAACGAGACTTCACATCTTATGTCTCAAGGTCGCGAACGCAATTTTAGAAACTCTTAGATTTTCAAGAATCCTGAGCGGCACTGCATTGAAATGGGCAGGGCGTATCAATTTCCATCAACTGAACGTCCCGATCAACTCATCCCTTATTTTCATAAAATAATACATAACACTACACATAAAGGAACCAGGAAATTTCTCGAAGCAGCACAAAAACAAACCAACAATAATAACAAACCAAGAAAGCTTCAAACAATGTGTGAATTTTCAATACTTTAAACAGCGCTAAATACCCGCTCTGAATTCTAAATATATCATAATAAAGGGTTGTGTTGCGTTTGTTAGCGATAATAGGCTTTTGACTCACATGAACAGAATTAAGCCTTTGTGTCTGTTATTTCGTTCGTACATCTAATTAGTGGACGTATAAACATATATCTAGGAGGTTCCTCGGTGATTGTGTTACGTGTTTAGCTGACCCTCGCTGGTAATTAAATTCGTTGCAAAATAAATGGGACACAGCGAGTTTACTTCACTTTTGTAACCAGTCGAATAAATTATGTTACATCAGTTTCTTATTCCGAATTTTGTTGCGAATTTTTTTTTATGGAATAGGAGGACAAACGAGCGCACGGGTCACCTGGTGTTAAGTGATCACCGCCGCCCACATTCTCTTGCAACACAAGAGGAATCACAAGAGCGTTGCCGGCCTTTGGAAGGCACCTTCCTTCCTACGCGCTTTTTTTGAAGGTACCCACGTCGTATAGTCCCGGAAACACCGCACAAGGAAGTTCATTCAACAACTTTGTAGCACGTGGAAGAAAGAACCTTGAAAACCGCACTGTGGAGGACCGCCACATATCCAGATGGTGGGGATGAAATTATTTTCTGTTATTATTAAAAGTTCTAAGTATTGGCTAATAGCTCGTAGTTAATTGTTATAATAAAGTCAGAATTGAGTTGACACTCAGTGTATGAAACGGTTGAAGCAATTATTTTTGTTGCCTGTTTTTTGTTGAAGTAAAACTTCTTTAGAATCGTTGTGATTAGAATACTTGGTGAAACGAATAAGCGAGACGATAGAGATTCTGTCGGCGAAAGAATGACTTAAGTAGCATTATACAGTCTTTGAGTACCAGGCGATCATAGTTGAAAAAGAGATTGTCTTATGTGTTTGTATCAATTATTTATTATTTAGAACCTAAAAATATATTTATGAAGAGCCAAAACTGTATTTATAGGTAGTATTTTCTTTGATTAACGCGAGTGTTACACATTTATAGGAATAAAACGCATGTAATTGTAAAAAAAAATGCAACTTTTACGCAAAAATCTAATGTAAAACCGTGACAATTACACGCGTTTTAATCCATTAATAGTTATTTATGCAGCTGTTGTGTAATAAGGAGTATGAAAACACGAATGTGGGTTTATCACACGAGGCGAAGCCGAGTGTTATAACTGATTAACTAATTATCAACAGTTGTATACAAGACTTTATCTACACATATGAATCATCTAAAAGATTGCTAACAATAAAACAGCCATTCCTAGTAGTAACCTAATATCATCCATTACTGATTTTATACAAATAAACTACGTACTGGTATTAATAAAATAATTTTTTTAGTAGTAATTTACATTTTGTATAGTGCAATTATTAAAATTCACTTGAATATTATGTTTTTTGCAGCGTTTAAAATATCTGGCGATGCGCTGTCAAAACTTGAATAGCTCATTTTTTTTTGTAAACAAAACAATAAAAAATAAAAAATATCAATGAAAAATGGCGGGGATTTGATTAACCTATTTATTTTTTACGGGGCGCGACGTTCTGGTAGTGTGGAATCCGCGTAAACGATAATGTTCCTTTTTTAGAAATTCATACAGATACCACGCATTGAGCATTAAGAATGTGGCTGTCTGTTGAAACTCTTTGCGCATGAAAGGATCGAAAAGAAAAACAAAGGAGTGTTGTTATGAAATACAGTATAACATTACAACACTCGTTCGGATGATGTAATGGTTATTAGGACATTGGGTGTTTTAATGTTGGCAATAAGCTAACTGTTTCAGAATCTTTAATAGAGGATTTAAAGCATGGGTGTAGATAAAAGTGTTTTATTTAAATATGTATAGGTATTACACATTACTATGTCGGTGCCTTTGGTTCTCTTACGGATATCATGATAAGGGTAAGGATTAATAGTATCCCTCTCCATTGCCCTCTGCGCGAGAGCTTTCTCATAAGGCACATAGTTAGCGACCACGTCTGCGAACCGTTAGTCATCACTGGCAACACACACTGCTTGAAAACCTTCGTCTTCAGACACTGTGATATTTGTAAGTCACCGCTATAGCCCAAATGATCGCGAAACTTAAGTTGCAGTGGGCAGGGCACATAGCTCGACGGACAGATGGGGCAGAAAAATCTTCGAATGGCTACCACGTAACACAATGTAGTATTGGTAGGCCCCCCACAAGATGGACCGACGATATGGTCAAGATCGCCGGACTACGTTAGATCAGGGCAGCGCAGGACCAATCGTCGTGGAGATCGTGGGGGCAGGCCTTTGTCCAGCAGTGGACGTCTTACTAGTACTATAAGAAGATTTCATAAAAACCACCATCGAAAGAATTCATGAAAAATACTGATATTTTTAGACCATGACTGCCTGAGATGATTGCATGCAGCAAAGTCTTGTAGCATAGCTCATGTCCAATTTCAGGAAAATGTCATTAAAAATAGAAGAACCTGTCATTCTAAATACTCAAAATTGTGTGTTATCATAATAGTTGTATTGGAAATTATTACATTTCAACGAAACTAAAAATTCTAAATTCATGCGGTTGGAAATATTAGTGTATTCAAGCGAATTTTCATTCTATTATTTTGTGATACCAGATACAAAGTTCAAAGGGATTTTTAAAATATCAAATAATAATTGGCTTAGTCCCGAAACGTTTCAAAGCACACATATTTAATTTAGATTCCCAGTCACGAGAAAAACGTGCTCGCTGGACTTGCAATCGAATTAGTAGACTAATGATACAAGGGCAATCCACTTCACTAAAGCTATTTAATATGCCCACTAAGTACATTTGAGGTCAGTGTAGCTCTCTTTACAAGAATGCTTATTATATTAAAAGATGTTTATATTTAAAGAAAAGTTGAACAAATGAGCGTACGGGTCATCTGGTGTTAAGTGATCACCGCCACCCATTTTATCTTGTAATACCAGAGGAATCATAGCTTTGTTGCCCTTTAAGGAAGGTCTATGCACTTTAAAAAAAACCCATGTTGTCACAGAAACGATTTATTGGATTCCTGAATTTTTTTTATAGTATTTGGGTTTTTTTTTAATTTTAAGTATATTTTTTGCATGCTAATTTAAATTAGCCGAATGGAAGACACTACATTAAATTTAAGATCTATAATGTATACTGTATTTGACGCAATAGATTTCATTTCATCCCGGAAACACCGCACAAGAAAGCTCATTCCACAGCTTTGTTGTATGTGGAAGAAAGTTCCTTGAAAACTGCATTGTGGATGAACGCCACACATCCAGATGGTGGGATTGATATCCTAACTTAAGGCGTGTCGTGCGATGGTGGAATTTGGCAGCAGGCTCCTACATTTAGGATATGAAGAATGAAAGTGTGAAGGTGTTTCCAGGACGATACAAAATGGGTTCCTTCATAAAAAGCGTACATCTTTCTAAATGGCCGGCAACGCTCGTACGATTCCTCTGGTGTTGCAAGATAATGAGGGCAACAGTGTACATTTAACATCAAAACAGCAAAATCTGTATTAATTAAAAATAAACATGTGACAGCTGCGAGCGTGACGAAGAAAATAGCGGCAAAATGTTAGCCTCTATTTTTAGCAAACGCACGCACACAAACACAAAGTGACTAACGTATCTCGAGTGTAAGACGTAGCTGTCATGTACACTAAAGTAATAAACCTGTCCTGTTGTCATGCGTTGCCTAACAGCAAGAGACTATCTAGACGTATAAATTATATAAGATATCATCATAGCGTATCGACCTAGAAGCACCACACCAGGAAGCACATTTCATAGTTTGTACGCGTGTAGAAAGTTCCTAGCTAAACGAACTGTAGAGGTACGCCAGCTACTTACAGTATTATGCAATCATTTCTTCCCTATCTTATTTCTGCCGTGAAGAAGAAAAGTGTAAGCATTATTGTGTTTCGGTCAGAAGGGCACCGTAGCTAGTGAAATTAATGGGCAAATGAGACTCAACATCTTATTTCTCAAGGTGACGAGCACAATTGTAGTGCTGCTTAGAATTTTTGGATTTTTCTAGAATCTTGAGCGGCACTGCATTGGCAGGGTGTATCAATTACCACCAGCTGAACGTCCAGCTCGTCTCGTACCTTATTGCCATAAATAAAGACATTCAGATGGTGGCAAAGTATATACTAACTTGTTCCGTGTTTTGCGAATGTGGGATTTGGTGGCAGGAATAAGATCAAACTGCTCTTCGGAAAATTGATAAAAGCAGTAGAAGGCATACAATGAAGCGACCTGACGACTCTAGGCTGAAGGCTCTCCCTTTGGTGAAAATTCGAAGGCCAAAAGTAAAGTGGATAAATATTGGGAGCATTGAAAAGGTTTGTTACAGTTACATCGAGCTGAGAGCAGCTTTCATAGCTTATCGCTGGGTAGCTTGGTACCTAAGCTTACGTATTACCTTAGATTAAGGATTGGTCTCCGTTGGGCTCCAACTAGATACCGCAGGCGTAGTCGCAAAGTAGTGTGGTAACTAATACTACACCCAAGTGGACGTACTCGAACCAGTGTTGAACATTGACAGTGACGTTGACGTGCCACATGTTCTGTTAAACTTTGCTAATAATTGAAACTAAAATGCCAGGTATTAAAACGGTGGAGAGACATCTTCAACAACAGATGTGGATCCCATTGGATGCGGACGGCACGAGAAAGAGATGTTTGGAAGGATTTAGGAGAGGCCTACGCTACAAAAGCGACTACTACTTTTAAATACTAATAAAATTAAACTAGTATAATAACATATTAAATTAATTAAAAATCATATATGTATATAGTTAAAACTAGAGTAAGATATAAAAAAAATATTGTTGTAGTAGAAAAATAAAGGCTATTTTTATTTATTTATTTTTATTATGTTCTTAGGTAGTGCGGTATCTAGTTGGAGTGCAGCGGAGACCAATCCTTAATCCAAGCTTCTTACTATTTAATGTTGTTCTTTTATCAGTGAGTTACAATAGCAGATAGAAGAATAAAACTATCATCTACAAAGAAGTACAAGTTACTTTCTGTTAATCTGAGATCCAATTAAAATTTACAAGTCAATCACCAAGGAAGAAATGAAAAAGCATTGAGTATTTGATGTGTGAATATTTTTATTACATCTATTTACATATTGGAGTTGAAATGACTTGTTTTTACGAATCATAAAGCTGTAAATGTTAAAAGCAAAATTGGCAATGATGGCGCTACTTCTTAAAGCTCAACCGTTGCCGGAGTCGTAGTAAATGTAAAAATAAAAATAATTTTTTTAACATTTATAAATATACTTTCCTTGACTTAAATGAATAAAGTTATTTTGATTTGTTTGAAAGATGGACACATCAGCAATTACATATTAATTAAATGTAAGCTCAACTAAAAATAATCGAACGTAAGCTAGCTAATTTTATGAAGAGTATTTTTAAGCAAATGTATATTTCTATGGAAATTGTTAGGTTTAAATAACTTTATTCTCATTTATTTATTGTCACTTACATGAGAAATTACAATTACATTACAATTCTTTAATTGTAATTTCTCTAATTGTAGGTACTTACAAACAATGATTTTGGTAGGAATGCAATACAATGTTAGGCAAATAGATAAGACATAAAACAACCCAATTATGTTATTGAAACGTTTCATAATTATTGAGGCAGGTTGTTTTATCGATTTGTGGAATCCAGGCCATATCACTATCTAAAATAAGGCCTAGATATTTCTCTTCTTTTTTTTATTTGATTTGTTGATTATTTATTCTTAAATGTGTTAGAGGAGGAATAGTTTTGTTTTTTGCTTTAAAGATGATGTACGAGGTTTTACATATGTTATAATTATTTCCCTCGTGAGTCATAAAAAAAAGCGAGGGAAAACATTCTGGCGTTACAAGAGATTATGGGCATAGGTGACCACTTACCACTAGATCCTCTTTTATAAAAAGCACATTCATCCTGACTGTCAGAATGTAGTGTCTGTCTCCTACCTTGTGTCTTGTTTCCAGGATGAAACGACATGGTTAGGTACCTTCCAAAAAAAACATGAATACTTTTTTTTATTTAAATAATCCGTTATGTAATTTTTTAAGATGACTTTGATTCGTGTATGATTTGTGTATTATCTCAACATATCTGTATATTTAAATTTTTCTTATTAGTTTTGACACTGTTTAAATTTCATTGTCCATCCAATTAGGATTGTATTTTATTTTAAATTTTATTGCTAAGCAATATTATTTTCTGTGTTAATAAGTGTTCTTATAAACAACAAATGAATAAATAAATAAAAAATAAGACGCCACCGCCTCTGTGGTTCCTCTGGTGTTTCAAGTGAATGTGGACGGTGGTAATCACTTAACATTAGGTGACCCGTACGCTCGTATGTCCTCTCTTCCATAAAAAAATCTGTGTCTGCTTTTCAAGGAACAATCTTTCATTCCACACCATAACGCTGCAATGATCTTTTCAGTGTACGAAATTGATAGAAATTGTTGAAAAAGTGCATACAACTAAGTAGAAGGATAATGGAGCTCATATATAAGTCCACTCGTGTTGAAAGATTAATACATCAAAACCATACTAACGCAAGCATATTGTGTTACACAGTATTCTGTATAATAATGTATTGTGCATGTATTATATGCTACGCCAGTAAGCATAACTTTTAATTAGTTTTATTTTTATCATAGGTATACTTTTTATTTATGTATTTACAAGCCGATGCCCGCGATTTTGTCCGTGTTGATAAACTAATCCACAACAGCACTCTTCCACTTGCCTAAGACACTAAGGTCATCCTGAGAAGGAGTCAGAATGTCGACGCAAATCGCATGACACACAAGCACTTTTCCACTTGCCTAAGACACTAAGGTCATCCTGAGAAAGAGTCAGAATGTCGACGCAAATCGCATCACACACCAACTTTCTTCCATTTGCCTAAGACACTAGGCTCATCTTAAGAAGGAGCCAGAATGTCGACGCAAGTCGCATCCAACACCAGCACTCTTCCACTTGCCTAAGACACTAGGGTCATCCTGAGAAGGGCTGGCCCTTCTCTGGAATTTTGATGCAAATCACACCCCACACCAACTTTCTTCTATTTGCCTAAGACACTAGGCTCATCTTGAGAAGGAGCCAGAATATCGACGCAAATCACATCCCGTACCAGCACTCTTCCCCTTGCCCAAGACACTAGGGTCATATTGAGAAGGAGCCAGAATGTCGACGCTAATCGCATCCTACACCAGCACTCTTCCCCTTGAAACAGACACTAGGGTCATCTTGAGAAGGAGCCAGAATGTCCACGCAAGTCGCATCCCACACCAGCACTCTTCCCCTTGCCTAAAACACTTAGGTCATCTTGAGAAGGAGCCAGAATGTCGACGCAAATCGCATCCCACACGGGCACTCTTCCACTTGCCTAAGACACTAGGGTCATCCGAGAAGGAGCCAGAATGTCGACGCAAATTGCATTCCACACCAGCACTCTTCCCCTTGCCCAAGACACTAGAGTCATCTTGAGAAGGAGCCAGAATGTCCACGCAAGTCGCATCCCACACCAGCACTCTTCCCGTTGCCTAAAACACTTAGGTCATCTTGAGAAGGAGCCAGAATGTCGACGCAAATCGCATCCCGTACCAGCACTGTTCCCCTTGCCCAAGACACTAGGGTCATCTTGAGAAGGAGCCAGAATGTCGACGCTAATCGCATCCCACACCAGCACTCTTCCCCTTTCCCAAGACACTAGGGTCATCTTGAGAAGGAGCCAGAATGTCGACGCAGATCGCATCCCACACCAGCACTCTTCCCCTTGCCTGAGACACTAGGGTCATCCTGAGAAGGAGCCAGAATGTCGACGCAAATTGCATTCCACAACAGCACTCTTCCCCTTGCCCAAGATACTAGGTTCATATTGAGAAAGAGCCAGAATGTCGACGCTAATCGCATCCCACACCAGCACTCTTCCCCTTTCCCAAGACACTAGGGTCATCTTGAGAAGGAGCCAGAATGGCGACGCAGATCGCATCCCACACCAGCACTCTTCCCCTTGCCTGAGACACTAGGGTCATCCTGAGAAGGAGCCAGAATGTCGACGCAAATTGCATCCCACACCAGCACTCTTCCACTTGCCTAAGACACTGGGGTCAACCGAGAAGATGCCAGAATGTCGACGCAAATTGCATCCCACACCAGCACTCTTCCACTTGCCTAAGACACTGGGGTCATCCGAGAAGAAGCCAGAATGTCGACGCAAATTGCATCCCACACCAGCACTCTTCCCCTTGCCTGAGACACTAGGGTCATCCTGAGAAGGAGCCAGAATGTCGACGCAAATCGCACCCCACACCAGCACTCTTAAACTTGCCTAAGACACTAGGGTCGTCCTGAGAAGGAGACAGAATGTCGACGCAGATCGCATCCCACACCAGCATTCTTCCACTTGCCTAAGACACTAGGGTCATCCTGAGAAGGAGCCAGAATGTCGACGCAGATCGCATGCCACACCAGCATTCTTCCCCTTGCTCAAGACACTAGGGTCATTCCAGCAGGACGCTCGCAATCGCGGCGGGTGATTGGGTATTGAAACTAAAATTATTGCAGTAGATATGTATTTCTTTTTTAGTTGTACCAATGTACACATAGTACAAGTAACACATATTATCTAAATTATAATAAGCTTCATTGTTGGTGCGAATCAGATATTGCAGAACTAAGTTTTGTGAATATTTGATGGTGGTATGCCAAGGAATATATATTAATATAGTTCATAATTTCAAGAAAAGAACTCTTTAAAATTATGCATGACGCAATCTGAGTCTTTTTTAAACAATATTAGAACTCACTTAGATTCCACTATCGTACGTACGGATAGCACAAACAGAGAGCATGTAGCAATAAATGGTTGTATCAAATGATGTGGTTTTATTCCATTAAAACCGCGTATCTCTCGCTGATAGCAGTCATTAATTCTGACAAATACATGCCCCATAATTGTTTTAATCAAACTGTTTTTTACAATTAATACCATATGATGATTGATAATAATAAAATTGATCTTTACAGCAAGTTACTTCTTTAAAACTTTAAATACAGTAGTGTCTAATTATTATATTATTTATTATTATGTATAAATATATCGTAGTCAAGAACGTCGAGCCAAGCAGCAAGTACGAAGATGATTCGGTATTCGTCTTATCTTGGGTGTAATCAGCGTGCGGTGCGAGTGCAAGCGGGAAAGGGCGCCAGGCAAGCGCTGAGCAATCACTCAGTTAGTCAGGGAGGAACTATCGAGCGAGGCGGTCGTGTCACACGCGCATGCCGGGAACACCATGACCACAACAATGGAGAACCACGAAGATCCTAATCGTTGCACCGTCATGAGTATAAATTTATTAAGGATTTGGAAGTCTTAATTTTTTAATGAGTCTAGTGAAGTGAGCAGCAGGTGTCTGAGAGGTGGCGCTGAGTGAAGTTGGGGCGAGTCGTGGAGGGGTGAGGAGAGGGGTGGCGAAACTCCTTCCTCTGGATTGAATTGATTATTCTGCACTGTTAATGTATTGTTAAATAATTAAGATAGAGTATATGTATACTTGAAAGTGTATACTATAAATCAATTGCCAATAAAAGTTTCCACAGTTAAATAGTACATAGAATAATGCGACCAAATTAATTACAATTTAAAAGTACCTATTTGTATAGTATTATATTGAATTGAAAATGATAAAATATTAATAGAAAATTATTAATAGTTTTTAGTCAAATTAACATACATTTTTAAGTTAATAAAGAAATGCAATATTATTTAATACAAATAAGAATAATTAAAACAAAGACATTTTCTTAATTTTGATCTATTAACTTCTGTAACGACCCTGAAAAGTAATCAATTGAACAGTATTCTTTGTTGTATACTAAACAAGTACGATGAATGAATGTATTTTTTGCATAGTTAGTGCGAGTAGTATGTAAGTTAGATAAAGACTTAATTCGCGAAGATTGTCTTGGATATCGGATATTAAGGCAGTTAAGAAGAAGTGGAGAGTCAATAATATTATGAAGTAATTTTAGCAGAAATGTTTGATCCTTTACCTTACGACGTTTTTCCGGAGAGATTAAGTTGGGAACACGTAAATGCTTTAAGAATATTGTTTGAATTTTCTCTATTTCTTGAATATGGACTTTGTGCTGAAGATTCAAATAACCAAGCCAAATTCAAGTTTAGAACGAACGAATGCATTAAATAGAAGAATCAAGGTGGTAATATTATGTTTAAAATCTTTACTGACTCTAAGAACAAAACCATGCGATAGGCTTTTGATATCACATATCTGTAGTGATGAGTAAAGGTTAACGAAGAGTCAAGGTGAACGCCCAAATCTCTCACCCATGAAACCCGTTCAATAAGATTCTCATTTAAAGTGTATTTGAATTTAATAGTATTTTTTGCGAGAAAAAGATATAACGTTACATTTTTAATAGTTTTAAGAGATTATCATTGCAATATTTACACAATTCATTCAAATCATCCTGTAATAAGCTACAATCACAAGTTTATTGTTTTCTATATCTTAATATCATAAGCATAGAGAAGAATTGAAGAATATTTTTCATATCGTCACAAATTTAGTAAACACCAATTTGTAACGCATTTAACCAGGAGAACTCATTAGACAATTAATTCAACCACAAACACAAGTGTACTCTATAACTAGCAACCAATGCTGATATTTGTATACACGGTTTGTCAAGTACAGGTTGAATAACATAAATAATTTATATGATGTTCATGTATTAATAATTGGCTTGTATTTTGTATCATTAAAATAATTTTGCATACATTGATTACAGATTTATACTGAAACTGTATTCACCGACTGAGCTTTAGTTTTATCACGGTCCACTTTAGTTTATTATTCAGTTGTTCATATGGAATAGGAGCATGTAATCTTATATTGGCTTCCCCCTTTCGGAGGAAGTTGAGTATATATAAGTTGGTTAAGTTAGGTTTAGATAGGAGATAATATGAAATGTGTTTTTATTTTGTTAAGTGTATCATTATGAGGGTGGCATGTTCACTCTGTGATCAAACCCTCTATAAATAAATAAATATTAAAAAAAACATAAAAAGAATTAGACTTACATATGTTTACCAGTAACCTTCTATACAGGGCGTCCCAAAGTTATGGGACATGAAGGGAAAGTACCTTAAATACCGTAGATAGGGTATTTTACTGAACGAAGACTTTGTTATTTCTAAAAGTTAGTAATTCTGCATTCAAAGATTTTCTAAAAATTATTTGCCTAGTCTGGGAATCGAACCGACTTAAATGTAAAAAACAACACCCCTACTTTTATGATGCCAATCGCAAGAATGGCCAAAAACTAATAACTCAAGAGTTAAAGAGTTAGATTCAGTTTCAGGTGCTCCCGTCTGAGTCGCTGATAAATATGATGCCGTTGTGATAGCAAATGCTTTCAAAACCCACTTTAGGATGGAATCTCCACTGTCATCATCATCATCATCAGCTCAGCGGATGTTGAATGCTGAGGCCTCTATGGATGACTGTGTTACACACTTTACTGCCAAGAATGTCGCTAGTGTGGTTAAAAATATGACTAGAGGTAAATCTCCGGGTCATGACGGTCTCAGCATTGAACAGCTGCAATACGCAGGTCCTCATTTATACCGAGTATTGGCCATGTTTTTCGATTCTTACTTACCAAAAGACCTAATGTATACCGTTGTTGTACCAAGTGTGAAGAACAAAACAGGCGATGTGGCAAATATGTCTAACTATAGGCCTATTTCACTAGCAACGACAGTCACTGCTAAGCTATTGGACAGTTTGCTTGACAAGCAATTGAGCAGTGGTATAGAACATAATGATGCCCAATTCGGTTTTAGATCCGGCTTATCAACCGAAACTGCGATACTGTGTCTCAAGCAAACTGTCCAATATTACACGGCAAGAAAAACGCCAGTCTACGCCTGCTATCTAGACCTATCGAAGGCGTTCGATATGGTCTCGTATAATATCTTGTGGGAAAAATTACGTCGTGATACTAGTGTAACAGATGACATTATCTCGCTCCTAAAATTCTGGTACAGTAATCAAGAAAACGTGGTTAAGTGGGTTAATGACTATTCGGATGCCTTTGGTCTGGAGTGCGGGGTGAGACAGGGGGGATCAGCTCGCCTCGTATTTTTAATTTGTACATAAACTCCCTCATTGAGGATCTCGGCCGTACCAGGATTGGGTGTCACGTGGCTGGTGTATGTGTCAACAATATCAGCTACGCAGATGACATGGTTCTGCTGAGCCCGTCAATGAAGGGGTTAAAAAAGCTGCTGAGAATATGTGAACGTTATGCGGAGGCCCAGGGTCTTCGATACAATACAACTAAAAGCGAATTTATGACATTTAAGTCGGGTAATAAAATTTACGAACATAAAGAACCTCTATCGCTGTGTAACGCACCACTAAATATGGTAACGAAGTTTAAATATCTTGGCCACTGGGTCTCAGACAACCTAAGTGATAACCTAGACTTAGAGAGGGAACGTAGGGCGTTGGCTGTCCGCTGTAATATGCTGGCCCGAAGGTTTGCGCGTTGCAGTGAACAAGTCAAAATAACTCTATTTAAGGCTTATTGCCAATCATTTTACACGTGCAGCCTTTGGACCTTTGGCTATACGCAGAGGGCATATAACGCGCTGCGAGTGCAATATAATGACGCGTTTAGGGTAGTGATGGGGCTGCCTAGGTTTTGTAGTGCATCCGTTTTTCATGTTTGCGGAGGCGCGCGTTGATGATTTTTACGCGATCATTAGAAAAAGATGCGCATGATTAATGAACAGGCTCCAGGCTAGCCCCAACACTGTCCTAAGCGCGTTGGCATGCAGGTGGGACTCCCCACTGCTAAGGCATTGGATAGGTTTGCATGCGCCTCTAGCTAGGTGCAACTTATTGTGAAAATAACTAACCTTACTAACATAATTTTTAAGAAAAATTGTAACTAACATACAATTACTAACACTACCACTAACATTACTAACTTAGTCTAAGAAAAATTGTTGCTAACTTAATAACTAATACTTAATGATGTATAGTGTCTGAAATAAATGATAATTATTATTATTATTATTATTGTGAATGAGAAATACCTATATCTTAGATCATTTATACGTACGCTGTGAATACGTAAAAAAATGAGGTTGACAATCAACCTCTACTTTGAGCTATGCACGCACACTGACACAAAGTGATATACAAATAATATAACAAAAGAATAATAATATGGTTAGTACTCGTAAATTAATGTTTGTTTTTAACAGTAAAATGAAAATAACAGATCACATTAAAATATTACAGTACAAATAAAAATATGAATATATAATAATATATAAGTAAGTGAACAAAAAACCTACAAATATATGTATATATATATTATATATCAATGTGGTCTTAGAAAATATAACATATAATAGTGATATTAATTCTTACATTTCTGTTTGAAAAATAAGTTGTTTTTCTGATTCATAAAGTAAGCTTTCGATAATTATCGTTTCACTCAACAATTAAAAGCAACAAAGAAACAATTTCAATAAATATGTTGTAATATGACAATTTCAATTATTGATAAGACTCTTAATCTATGTAAATAACATTTACAATGTAATAATATGTTACAGTTGCTCTAATTGAATTTTAAATAAATAACATTTAAGTAAAAAAGGCAATGTACTGTATCGTGTAATCCGTTTAGTTTATATAAATATTCATAATTTAATTTATGGTTGCGCCGCAATTGGCTATTCTCTTTGTTCTAATTTTTGTTATGGCAAACTTTTTTTTTAATGGAATAGTAGTAAACAAACGAGCGTACGGATCACCTGGTGTTAAGTGATCACCGCCACCCACATTCTCTTGCAACACCAGAGGAATCACAAGAGCGTTGCCGGCCTTTAAGGAAGGTGTACGCGCTTTTTTTAAGGTACCCATGTCGAATCGTCCCGGAAACACCGCACAAGGAAGCTCATTCCACAGCTTTGTAGTACGAGGAAGAAAGCTCCTTGAAAACCGCACTGTGGAGGACCACCCCACATCCAGATGGTGGGGATGATATCCTAACTTGTGGCGTGTCGTGCAAAGGTGGAATTCGGCGGCAAGAATCAGGTTAAACAGCTCTTTGGAACACTCCCTGTGATAAATGTGGTAGAAGACACACAATGAAGCGACGTCTCTACGCAACGCCAAGTGATCCAGCCGTTCACAGTGCACTGGGTCCCCGACAATTCGAGCTGCTCTGCGTTGCACGCGGAAATGGATCGAGCCAAATCAGAGATGACAATGTATGTTGGAGGTGTCCAACATATCATTGATATACAGAAGAAACAGCGTGGGAGATAGCACACCTTGGGGCACTCCAGCGTTCACGGGCTTGGGATTCGACCGATCTGTATGCTGCGCCCAGTGAGGAAGCTGGAGGTCCACTTGCATAAGCTCTCGGGAAGCCGAAATGATGAAAGGTTTGAGAGGAGCGCCTTGTGCCATACACGATCAAAGGCCTTCGCTATATTCAGGCTAACTGCCAAGCCTTCCCCCTTGCTTTCAATAGCCGCCGCCCATGTATGTGTTAGGTATACCAGAAGATCGCCAGTCGACCGACCATGGTGAAAGTCGTACTGCCGGTCGTTGATCAACTGATGATCCTCAAGGTATACCAAGGTATACAAGAACTGGCGGTTAATTATGCTCTCCATGATTTTGGAGAGCAGGGAGGTAATAGCAATAGGCCTGTAGTTTGCCGGATCCGAACTGTCTCCTTTTTTTTGGATCGGATGGTCAAGGGCTGACTTCCATGAGTCAGGGACTACGACTTTTGAATAAGAGTGCTGGAATAAACGCGTGAGCACCGGCGTCAACTCAGGGGCACACGTTCTAAGCACGATTGGAGAAATGCCATCCGGCCCGCTCGACTTCCTGACGTCCAACGAAAACAGAGCTCGCCGAACAGACACCGCGGGATGGTCAGCGGTGTGTTTCCGTCGTCGTCGAGAGTTGGAGGCAAAAAGAGTGCACGGGAGATCGGCTTTCTCTTTTGCCGTATGGGCCAGGGTGTCATTTCTCATGTGCAACGGCGCCATGGACGGCTGGTTGAAGTTACCAAGAGCACCGCCAGAATTGCATGCAATACCCAAATTAATTAACCTAACCTGACCTGACCTAATCGCATCAAAGTACTTGGTGTAACGCAATTCATATTTCATTCATCCAACGCCGATAGGACACAAAATAAACTTTAGCACCAGGAGTTCTTAGAGGATAAGCGGGGGCCCCCAGCTGCAGACCATCTCACCTCGGAACCTTAGGTATGTCGGCCTATTGTTTAGTCATAACTGATTTGTAATTTTAATATCATATGTTTTTCCTACGCAGGCGCTAATATAGTTTACCAATATGAAAGTACAATAAATAATTGTTTATTAATTTATTAAATTATTATTATTATTATTTATTAAATTATTATAATAAACATTTGCAATTACAATATTGTTTTGCGATCGCATATAAGTTGTTTTGTTTTTGTTCTATGAACTAGACATTGCTGTGTCCGTTTCTAAGTATTTTTGAAGTGATAACTTCATATGGCAGGATAAACCGCTACGTTACTTAACGCTTCCGTTAGAAAAAATCAATTGAAACAATTTTTTTACCAAATTTTATGGTTTTAATAAATATGTAATTTCTCTGAGTAGCGCGAGTGTTTCACATATAAATAAAACACTTTTTAATCGACTTCAAAAAAGGAGGAGGTTCTTAATTCGTCGGTATGTTTTTTTTATGTTTGTTACCTCAAAACTTTCGACTGGGTGAACTAATTTTGGTATTTTTTTTTTTATTTGAGAGCTGGTGCTTGCCATGTGGTCTTATTGTATCATAATTTGATCCAGATCTAACAATTGCATCCATGAGAAAACCATTTATTTGTAATTTTGGAGTCGGTGTCAGCATAGATAGTTTTGAGATGTGCTTGCGTCGTGAGGAGGCGTGAGGCGAGTGTGGGTCGCGGTGGAAGGACACCGATTCCAAAAATAACAATAATCGTAACTAGAATTAGATTAATTAATTACATTGTATAAAAATACGCAATTATTTTAATAGCTTTTATTGTTTTGGAATAATAGTGTTATGGAAGTCGGTTGTTGGTTGTTAAAATTTTTCAAATATATCGTTTTGTTAATAATAATGTAAGACTGGATTTTTTGTTACTCCATAGATATGGACCCGCGTGTGTCGGTTGGATTCTAAGGAAGATTGACCCCAAAAAATTGTTCCACAGAGTTGGTTAATTTTAACGATTCCAAATCAAATTAAGTCTGATAATCCAATTTAATTATTAGTTCAAAAAATAACACTTATGTAGGTATTACCACTCGGAAAAGGTAAAGTTTTACTGAGCAGAGTAGGCTATTAAATCATAGCTAATCAATATTTATAACTTTAAATTATTATATTATCTTTTTTTATAACACAACAACTTAGCCCTTGCCAAGACGAGCAGGACGTTCAGCTGGTGGTAATTGATACGCCCTGACCATAACAATTCAGTGCCGCTCAGGATTATTGAAAAATCCAAAAATTCTGAGAGGCACTACAATTGCGCTCGTCTCCTAAAGACATAAGATGTTAAGTCTCGTTTGCTCATTAATTTCACTAGCTACGGCGCCCTTCAGACCGAAACACAATAATGCTTACACATTACTGCTTCTCGGCAGAAATAGGCGCCGTTGTGGTATCCATAATCTAGCCGGCATCACGTAAAAGGAGCCTGCCACTAGTACTGGCACTCCCACTATCTATGTGATGAAATAAAAAATAAGAAGTAAAATTTAAATTACTTGTTTTAATCTTATATAATTTTAAGTGCTCGCATAACCTTTACTTATTTACAGTGTCTTGAATTGATACATCTACTGCACTCGTATCATGTCTCGTCTTGTCTTTTCAACTCTTTTGAGATTTTTAATGATTAATCAATGTTTTTTCTTATTTTTAACTTAAACAAGTAACTTAAGCCATTTGAGTAATATTGGTACGTCACTTTTCATACAATATTGTATAAAATATAATGTATTTTGCTGCTACGAGTGGCAATGAGTTTCCTACCTCTTCTTCTCATTAAAACCTCAACTTTTCCAAAGTGGTTGTATATCTTTGACATTCATGAGTGCCTTCTTGAATCTACTCAAATGAAATGAAATGAAATTTAATTTGTAAGAAACATTGTACTTAAGATGTTAACATAATATTATTGATAATCCAATATGTTTCGTAAGTTTATAAAATTGCCTAAATACCAACACTCTAATGTTATACTGAAACATGTCGGATTTCACAAGTCTATCAATAATATTTTTAAATTAAAATTTAAAGATATTATGATATAAGACGTAAATAATTTAATAATTCATTTAGTACCTATGTATAATTTTAACAAATTCAATATCATGAAAGTATTTAAAATTACATATTATCAAAAACTTATTCATAATAATAATTCATTTTGTATCGAAAAAATAATTTAAACTACAGAAGTACTTATTTAACAAATAAGAGAGCTGTTCGTGCTATATATCGGCTTGGTTATAGACAGTCTCTCAAAGAAACATCTAAAGAAATAAATATTATAACTGTTCATTGTCAGTACATTTATGAAAATTTGATAAACGTTCACAAAAATCGTCACCTTTTGGCTCTTAATAGTGAGTTTCATTATTATAACACTAGAAATTAATTATATTAGGCTACTAAAATTAGTTACAAGCACTATTTCTTGTAACTAATTTTAGTAGCCTATATAAGATACATAATAGCTTTAAGGGTAAATATATACTCTTATATGATAAAGTCCCAGCTACTGTTCAGTCATAATCTATAAATAATTTTAAATGTTTTATTACCAAATGGCTCTGTCGTAAATCCTACTACAAAACTGAATATCTAAGTGTTCCGACAGCCTGGGACTAGATTATGATTATTATATAGCAATAGCAATGACAGTACAATATTGTATATTTTATTTAAAATAGCGCAAAAAAAGAATGCTGGGAGAATTTATTACGCCGCTTCTTCTCTCTCAGAGCGCAATTTTTTCCGAAGCGGTTGTAGTATCTAGTATATCAGAAATGACATCAAAAAGAATTCTAAAGGAATCAATTGTGAGAAATAAAAATAATAAAATATTTATCTTTCTTTCATACGTGTTTATATATAAAGAGATAGATTCAAAAAAAAAACCTTAATATGAAATAAAATTAACAACATGCAACAGAGTTCTCGATGACAGCCTCCACATCAAAAGATCACTCACACATACTTTAGTACGTTAATATGCTTTATGAGTACACGTCCATCACTAAGTAGATACGCCTACCCAATTTGCGATTATGACCGTAACATGACATGCTTTTAGAGAAAGGTGAATTGACCGTGAATGATATTACATATTCATACAAAGATTAATGGATTCAAGATCTAATGGAGACGGATACCGCACGTAAACGTTAAGGCGCTTCCCCGAGCAAATGTCCTTGAGCATGTCAGAATTACGTTTTATTTGAAATATTAAAAAAAAAAAATATTGTCAATTTGGAATATTTCTTTTTTATTGAGGATAATAAACAGTTGTTACAATAAGTCTTAGTTACTAAATTACAATTCAATAGTAAGGCTCACAATAATATCCACATTTATGTATAGAAATCCTACTAACATTTTAAGTGCGAAAGTCTGTAAGAATGTCTGGTTGTATTTTTGTTACTCTTTCATGCAAAAACTAAAGAATGGATTTTAATGAAACCTTACAAAAATAAAGCTTATACATCAGAATAATTCATAGGCTATATAATTTATATATATATATTGTGTGAGTTATCCAAAATAATACGATAAGTGTGAGTAAGTAGGAAAAAATCTGTAATCTTCGAGGTATTCATGTGTGCGGAAGTTTGTGACTGTGTGTGTATGTTCGTAACTTCTTCATGCGCAAATGGCTGGACCAATTTTGATAACATTTGGTATGCAGGAAGTTGATACCCTGGATTAACACAAAGGTGTTATATATGTACATAAACTATTTATGTACTAATAATTATTGTAAATGTGAAAGTTTGTAAGAATGTTTGGATGTATGTTTTTACTCTTCCACGCAATGGATTTTAATAAAACTTTACAATTATGTCACTTATAAATCAGAATGACACATGGGCTATAATAACATATAGTACTACCCCTAATTAATTATGGCCGTGTCTGTTTTGTTAAGTTATTATATAATATCATATTATTAACATATCTTTATGATTTTAAGTTTATTTTGACGTTCATATTTTCGTCGTATTTCTCAGTATTATGTTTAGATTTCTAACTAAATATACCGTTGTAATCTAGAGATTATAATGCATAAATCAATATATCAATAAACAAATAAATAAATATATTATAATCGTCGAGCAAAATAATTGTCTCCTTTGGTATGCAGGAAGCTGACACCCTGGATTAACACAAGGGTTTTATATATTACATATATACATTATTTATGTATATAAAAATAAATATAATTAGAAAGACTTTTCGTTTGTGCCGCTGGTTTGCGAAAACAAATATAGATAGAACATATAAAATGTTATAAGTAATTATAAAACTTTAAAATATATACAAAAAAATCTACGACACACTGCTTTTATATTTTAAAATTTAATAAAATTATAGGGTGTTTTAAGGTTGTTTTATTGATAATATATTTCTTATTAATTTGAATTACTTCATCATAAAGAACACTTAATGTAGATAATGTTTTGTCCCTTAGTAGCAAAATTTCACCATTAGTTCAGGATAAAACATAAGTAATGTACCAAAGTTGCGTGTAACGGGCTGCTGATTAGTCGACCTACTCGGTAAAGTCTAAGTGTTTCTCAATACAGTAGAACTCCTGTTAATTTGAGCAATTAAATTCGATTTCCTCTAAATAGAACTCTCGGAACTGTCAGTCCCATTGCCTCGAATTTATAACAGTTACTACTACAATAGTAACTACAGATGGCGCTATGCAAATCATGTCATTTTCAAATCGCGGTGTTAGAATTCTCCGCTGATTGATGACACGTGACTTATTATTTAAGTTACTTTTTCCACGTTAGAAAGTGATTTCCAACAAGTAATTTCTTGGTTTTGATATTATTCTTATTTATGTATTTAGTACTTGAGTTTTAATATTTTTATCATAGAGCGTTAAGCGTAGTGGTTAGTTTAATTATTTTTGTTGAAAGTTCTACACGGCCGTTCCCAATATACTATTTACAGATAGAGATAAATTACTACCTTCTACTGTCAGTAATTAGCTGTCAATAATCTGAATCTATCCCAATACACCCGATAAGTCATTCTTATTATGTTATATTGGGACGTGTGAATTGCAATTTCCATACAAACTTCTATCGCTGGTAAGCTATACGTCCTCCCATTTACAGACAGCGTGTACGGATAAGGTGAGTTACCGTCGATTAGTTTATTGGGACAGAAAAGTCAACGGTAGTTACGATTTTTATCTCGCCACAACCGGAGATATACCCTGAAGATTGGGAACGGCCGTTATAGACAGCGTGTACGGATAAGGTGAAATACCGTCCATAAGTTTATTGGGACAGAAAAGTCAACGATGGTTACGATTTTTATCTCGTCCCAACTATAGATAGACTGAATATTGTGAACGGCAGTTAGTCTGTAGCTATTTAGATAGCAAGGTATGTTTAATAATATTAGTGTCATTATGACTTGCAAATGAAAATCCAATCTTTCCTCTCAGCGTGCCGCTGGAATACCTAAGGATCCACCTTCTCGCATACAAGATTTTATAAACGATATGTCACTAGAACAGTTAGCTCCGTTGGAAATAGCGCTCGCACGGAACGCGAGAGGTCGCGGGTTTGAGTCCCGCATCGTTCAGATAATGTGGGTTTCAGTTTGATTTGTGTAATTAATCCCAAAAGTAAGGGTTATTACTTTAAAAACATAACAAACTGTATTTAATGTTTATCAATGCAGTTTCAATGGAACAAGCTCCATGTTCGGGAACAAGTGAACATGACACTGGCATTCGCAATGGAGCTGAAATATCAGCAGCGGAAATGTAATTATAATTTACTGAAGTTTTCATTTAAATATTCAGTAAACAGATTAAATTTACAGTTGGTATTGAATAATAACACATCGCTCAGTGATATGTTAAGCATTTTTCATCAACTGTTTTTACTGAATTAATTGCAATGTTGAGCTGCCACAGACACAGTTAAATAATTCTTGTAATTATTTATTTTATGATTATTAAAAGAGCGGCCAAGTGCGAGTTGGACTCGCCCATGAAGGGTTCCGTAGCAGCAAGTAACATAATATAAAAGTTCTTGTAGTTTGTTTTTTAATTAAATTATTGATTAGTTAGATTAGATTTATGACGTGTTTGAGAAAACTACTTACTAGATCTCGGTCAAACCAAATTCGGTGGAAGTTTGCATGGTAATGCACATCAAATATTTTTTGGTTTGATCATTCTCTTATTTTAGAAGTTACAGGGGGGGGGGAAGACATACATTTTCTATTTCTATTCAGTTCAGAAACATAATTATATTAGAAAGCTCAATATTGACAACTTAAAAATATTTTAACAGACCTCTATGCATAGATACTCCACCAGTATGGATTTGGTGAAAAAAAATTTCGTTTCTAGTTATCAAAACCAACAACATACTCGAAAACTTTTGTGTAGTATATGGCCACAAATGTTTCCACTTAAATAAAAGTCGTATGTGAAACACACTCTTTGCTCTACCTAATATTTAGTTAAGTAATATTTATTGGCGTTCCAGCATCTAACTAACATTATTGCCGCCTACACAACTACCTTTTCTGCAACACGTTTTGCATATGTATTGTTTTGTTCTGGTCTGTAAAGTATAATGCCGGGTCGCATCAACTAACTTTGGCAAAAAACGAACATGTTAAAGTACTTAAGGAAAAATTTGTAGCAACATTTGGCGATTTTTAGGTGACGTTATATCTATAACATTGGATGGTAAGAGTTACCTCTTACCATCCATCTTTGCTGGTTGAATCTATTGTTAATGTTAAATAGAGACCTGTCAATAGTTTCAAATAAATGTTCGATATTGACTTGAGGTTTCTGATGTTCTTGATGAAGAATACGTTGGTGCAACACATTCCGCAGTTTATGTTAAAGACAGTTTACAGCGTTACTGTTACCTTAACTATAACAGCTAATATGTTGCTGCTTTATAGCATGGACGCGGACGACGTCGCGGGCAGCAGCTACATATTTTGATTCCCTTGAGAGTGTCGAAATATACATTTCTGCGACATAAAAGACCGTATCTTTTTTACGTAAACTTAGAAGTTTGATTTTTTCACAGCTTCACTTTCAACTCGATACCTCCACGCGTTACCGAGATCTTGATCGAGAAAGGGTCTTGACAGACAGAACTCGAATGGTTTGAATTTATTGGTTAAGTAAAAAGTGGGTAGTGAAATAAACTACTTAAACCTCATAAAAGCTATTGAGTACAATAGGTCCATCCAACTACATGTATCATCATTTGAATTATTGAAAAAATACTTAACATCACGCTTTTTAATACTAACAAAGTTCACTATGACAGGATTGGCTAGTCACACCAAACAGCTACCCTTCACGTACATGGACCAGAATGACATGGCCACAAGCCATTCGAGGATTTTTGAATTATCGATTCGAATTGAGTTAATGGATGAAAACCATCTTCATACCTGTTACTGTCCGGCGACTCGTTGCCTCTCAAACAAAAAACAACCAAGTTATACTTCTTTTGGCGCGATGGAGAAAAATGATGAGAGTGAATTTATTTACGATGCGCGCGCACACCGACACCTGAATTCTACATCGTGAAGTTAGTTCTAGGTGGCATGAAAATCGATAACTATGTTCAAGTTGTATATTCTAGTATTTTTATATTTAGAACACGTGTTTCGTAACAGTACAATTAAACAGTGTGAATAAATAAATATTATTTTGGTGTTATTATTAAATCAATTTCATATACGACGGTGATAGTATGTACTAATAATGTATTAGTATATATATATTGAATATTAGTGATAAAACTGATTTCGAATCAAAGGTTAATTGTCGGTATGTATAATTTATTTACATCGTTAATTAAAAATGATTACATTATTATCTAAAAAATATATTTTTTTCGTTTTGTTTTATTTCTGGTATATTAACAAATTTTATGTATAATTAATTTTCTATACTTGTTTATACTAACCTTAAATGCTGAGTGCTTATAATATCTTTGATCTTAACTATTTGTTAAAATTTGATTTATTTTTCCATACGCCAAAGAAGTATAACTTCTAACGCGTGTACTAACATTTAAGTCTTCAATGTTTTATTCCATTGACACTTGCTTGAAAAAAAAAATTTGTATTACATTTATTAATAAAAATTAATTATTACTTTTTAAGAAACAAAGATTATTGTAAGTACAAGTACTGCAAGGTTTAGTCATGTTTGTACGCGTACGAAGTCGCGGGAGTCAGCTAGTAATTAATATTTCTATGAGCATACTTTTTCATTTCATATCGATATTCTTTTAGTCAATCCTTTAACGGCCAGTTTCAATAACGTATCTCTAGTTACGGATACATTGCTGTCACCGTTTAGTGACAAGATCTTATATAGTTGTACCCGATCGAGTAATTAATCTAGCAATTATGAATCTACACGTTTGTGAAAACTTTGCTGGCTTATTGTATTTTTATAAATTAAGGCTAAAACTATGTAAAATATATAGCTGTTTGTTTTCCAAATAAAAGAAAAAAAAACTATTCATAGTTATGTCCAATATAGTTATAGTCCAATGCTTTATGTCGACAGGTTATTGAAATGTAAGTAAGCGTAAAAGAATAAATAACATGTCTACCTCTAGTAAGTTAAACTAAGGATAGATGGGTTATTGAAAACGGCCTTAAGTGAATAACTCACAAGTTAAATGAATGAAATTCAATAATGTAGGTTATGTTTCCAGACGCACCTATTTCTCGATTCTGTAATACATCGGATGCATGAATCAGGTTAAAACGCCACGTCAGGCGCCACTTCCATTACTATATTTGCTAAGCAAGCCACTTTCACTTGGTGATTCAACGTAGACGGGAACGTAATGGTTTTCTGACGTCGGAAGTATTGATGGATTACTCAATATAAACATGACTATATTAAATATATTGATATGATAATGTAGTTGTGCTATTTGTAATATTATACTCTCTGGAATGTATATTCAGCAATTGTACTTATCATTTTTATTTTTATGAAAATACGGTGTGATACGAGCCGAACGTTCAGCTGATGCTAATTGATACGCCCTGTCCGTTAAAATGCATAGACATAATAAATAGGAACACACATTGAAACATATTTATTACAAAACTATCTTAAAAACCTGTGAAAGTTCATCTTAACTTCTGGCTTTTTAAATATTTTAATATTAATTATTGTTATTCAAAGTAAGATTTAAGATCACTTATGAACAAACAACTACCACTCATTCGACAATTTATGTCTTAGACGAGAAGAATGTGCAATAAACTCAGCGGGCTTCTTTCTTACTTTTACAATATTTTTTTTAAATATTATTTAAATAGCCTGAGGGCAGTAGTAAATAGTGTATATGTAATCTTTGAAATAAACGAAATTTATTATTTATTATTGTCACCGCATGTTACGTGATTACCGCCATACTTCTTGTAACATCCTGGAAATTACAAGAGTGTTGCTAACCTCATATTGTAGTGTCGAATAAACTTTCATATGAATTCGAAAACCGGAAACACATTTGTAAACACCGACGATTGTATTTGGTGTAAGAGTAAATTGTTGTTGATACTTCAATAACTTCAACACTCTGTATATAACATCAACGAAACTGTGCTCGACTAAGAGTCGATATTCTTAATGCTGTGCATGGGTTTTAAGATAAAGTTGTCACAACGGATTGGATGGCTATTAATTACTTTTGGTATTTAGTGTAAAACCAGAAAATTAACAATGATCCGGTATCAAAATTGTTTCAATTAAGATTTTTTTGGGTATTAAAGTAAATGCTTATTTATGAATTAAATTATTTTCTCCTCCAAAATCAGCAAATTAGGAAAGTTCATATCAATGAAAACCGAAAAACTTAAGTGTAATATTATTATAATTTATCGACTTATTATTTATTAATATTAATTTACGAATTAAAAGACGAAAAAATATACATATTATTATGAATTGATTATCAAATCCTTTTTTAAGGTTTGTTGAAAATCGATTGTATAAGTTATATATACCCCACTATACTGCGTATCCAATTGTCTCGGAATTCTTTTGTAGGGGATCTTAATGGGTGCTATTTGGTGTCAGACATTGACAAATTCATGGATTCCCGTTTCTACCGCACTCCAAATAAGTTTCTTCTAATATATTATCCCACAGTCGCAGAATGTTATATTCAAATATTAGTTAAACGATTATATTTGGTTTTTTTGTGACATTTGCCATGGAATTAAATTGGTAATAAAGATCAGTTAGCCTTAAAGAGCTTGAGCTTTTGATATTAAAATTTGTTTAATAGGTTCTGATATTACAATTATTGATATACAAGCCACTTTATACGATATCATTACAATTTCAAACGTATTAGACTATTCTATTTCATTCTCCACAAGATGTAACTAGGAAAATAATTACCGACAAAGTTCGTTTAAGTTCTTCAAATGGGAAGTGTTACTAATTACTATAATATTATTTTTATACTCGTAATATTTAAAGATGTGATACTTCTCTTTCTAACATTCTCATCCAGTTTGGTGAAGGACTCCTTCAGATTACCCCATTCAGCCCAATATTGCTCTATATCCATCAAGTTCATCTCTGCAGTTTTTTTGACGTCATCCTTCCATTGCATCTGTGGTCTGCCTTTTGGTCTTTTTTCGCACCAAGGCCTAGGCACCAGGACCGTTTTGCCCTCCTTTTTTATTCCTCCTAGGTCCAAGGTGGTGTAATACAAAATACACGAAGATTAATATTGTGAACTTCTCTAGTACAGAAGGCACTTCACCTCAATGAGGTAGACCCAGTTAAGTTGAACAACTATGCAGATAATTGGGTAAAACCCCAGGGGGAAGCATAGCTAACGAACACAGAGAGAAGGAAAATTTCAATAAGATGTATTACGATTAATATGAAATTACAATTATTAATCAAATTATTTGTTTGTTTGAACATAATATATGCCGTCCCATATAATTAACTTAATCTACTGTTAGAGGATCACAGAAGCATTTAGCTTGACGTTAATATTAATTATTCTACTTCGTTCCTTTGTGTCTGTTCCGAATGTGAGAAATTTTGCGTTGCCATATGTTTATGTAATTTATTACGTCTTATGGTCATCGTACACTAATAGGTGGCGGTGGAATAAATACGCCGTGATGCTTAGCTTACGTTTTTTTTACCTCATAGAAGTACATAACAAGTTTTATGGCAGTATTATATTATTATTTATTAATGTTGTTTGAAATGATATATTGTTTATACCAAAAGCTACAAAAAGAGACATATATGAAATTGCGAAACTGAAGTGGTAATGGGATCCCACAAAATAAGCCCTCGAATGGCGACCACGTACCGGAAGACGCAGTTTTGGTAGGCCCCACACAAGATGGACCGACGATCTGGTCAAGATCGCCGGAATAGGTCGTGGAGATCTTTAGGGCAGGCCTTTGTCGAGCAGTGGACGTCTTCCAGCTGATGATGATGATGGTGATGACACATATGCTTAGAATTTAAATCCAAATAAGCATGCTTAAGACATGTATTGAGGAGCATTTATACGATAAACATTTTTTAAAAGAGGGGCCAACGGACAAGACGCTCAAGTGATGGAAAGTGGTGAGGCCACCGCCCATGCAACACCAGGGCTCAAGGTATGCGTTACCGGCCTTGAAATTCTGAGTATGCTTCGATCTTGAATTTCTATTGAGCTCTTTGCACTTAACGGGCCATAATCACGGATGTGAAATTGATGGAACACAAAACATAACTGAGCCCTTTTGATGTGATACCATAGTTAGTTAGTTTGACCGGGCTGTTTGCCTCTTGATTGGGCCATTGTGTGATTCAATTAATCTTCTTACTCCAACCAGCCCATGGCGTCCCAGAAAGATAGCAGCCTTTTCAGATTGCTCCAGGCATCCGGAAGACGATACTGGAGATTGGAGAATTCGTGCCCATACAGTGGCGTTTCTTCTACCTCCATGCATCCCCTGCATAAAGGACTGTGAGTCAAACCTACTATAGTAAATAGATTCTTGTTTTATATATGTTTTACCATATAATCATTTAGGACCGACTATTTCTAAGATAAAGAGCTGAGAGCTTGCATCGAGGGTTTAGAAATCTTACAAACAGTGTCTAATGTATACGTACATTTTATTTCCACATTGCTGGAATTAATCCTAATCGAGGAGTTTCAAGTGATAACTTACCACCTTACTGAAAGCTTTTAACTTGCCTACTCTAGTGTTTGTTTTTAATTTGGCTATTTATAATTGTAAATGCTTGCCTAAGCAGCTGTTTTAAGTTAATATTTTGTGCATTGTCACATGTTAGATTAGTTTTTCTCAAATATAAATTGAAATCACTTTATTTAACTATTTATTTGTCCCCTTTTAGGGTCCGTAGCCAAATGGCAAAAAATGGAACCCTTATAGATTCGTCACGTCTGTCTGTCTGTCCGTGTATGTCACAACCACTTTTTTACAAAACTATATTCCATCTACAGATCAGCGATAGGGTTGGAAGATGGCAACCGAATATAATAATTATTGTAGTACGATAAATTTTATGTACGATATATTTGGTAGGTCTGAGAATCGGTCGTCATCTATTTTTTAAGCCGCAATTTTTTTATATATTACACTTTTTTGGCAATACAACGTTTGCTGCGTCAGCTAATATTTTTAATATTTAACCACTAGTTAACGCACACGTAATATTAAAATATCATTTATATTATAATTGATAATAACATATTAAAATAGTCCGACCATTTTGAATACTAGAGAGCACTGTATATTTCACAATAAATGTTTATTATTAGCAACTGGCATTTAAATTGTGGTTTTCGTGGAATACAACCACAGAATTTGATACAACTGTTCTGTTAATATCTAGGTTTGTTTTCAATTTCATGGCTAAGAGAGTATATTAATATATATTATATAAACACATATCGACTTCAACTATATAATATTATTCTTAAATAGATATGTACAGTTAAATAAAAGACTTAAACGCGTGTTTGTATCGTATCTGTTTTTACATTAGTTTTTGCGTTAAAGTTAAGTTAATAGGAGTCGAGATAATATTTGCCATAGTTGTCATTGTGAAGTTTAGCGCCATTTATTGCCTCGGCAATGGATTTGCTGAAGACATATGGTTTTTGACAAAATTTACTGACAGTGTCCTCTTTTTTTTGGTATGTGTGGTCGTGGGTTTTAATTTAGAGATTATGGGATCCCAGGTGTTAGATCATTTAAGCCCGTCTTCTCTACTGAAATTTGTGCTTTTTTTAACTTCAATGGCTTCACGTACCAGTCTTTGGAGAAATTTGTTCTCTTTTGCCAAACAAATCGAAGCGGATGTAGTGGTTTGGAATGTCTGTTATGTGTTCATACAGCTGACATAGAGTGACGTCTGTGTTTAAGGAAAATACTAGATTTAAACAGCATTTAAGCTATAGTGCTCAATATAAGTGAAGTTTAACTAGTGATCAAAGCCCATACTTATGTACACAGTGGGTGAAGCAGAGGTTAAATAATAAGTTCGGAATTATTTATGCTACAGTTTAACTTTGAATATCGAATTTCGGAATATTGTCAGTTTTGTTATCATAATGTTTTAGTTGATATTGCTATAGGAGGACATGAGGCGTCTGTCTGTTAAAACCCATTGATACAGTATAACATGAAATTAATAACATTGTGTATCGCATTACCCAATAATAGGGTAAACTATAATGACTTCATAATGGCAACACTAGTTTTGTTCCAATTTTAATTTGGATTATTGAAAATATTGATTTTCACCTAATTATTGTCAAAAATTTGATTCCAACTTGATTTTTATCTTTTGAATATTATTTCTTACACTCACAACATCGTTTGGACTTTTCACTGCTAAATGTCGGATTGTTTAAGCTTATTGGTTTACGACGCAGTTTTCTTTTATGAAAATAAGGGATGAGACGAGCAGGACTATCAACTGCCGGTAATTGATACGCCCTGCCCAATACACTGCCGCTCAGGATTCTTAAAATACCCAAAAATTCTGAGCGGCACTACGTTCAGTCTCATTTGGCCAGTAATTTAACTAGCTATGCCACCCTTCAGACCGAAACACAGTAATGCTTACACATTACTGCTTCACGGCATAGGCGCTGTTGTGGTACCCATAATCTAGCCAGCATCCTGTGCAAAGGAGCCTCCCACTGATAGCTAGACTATTAGTACCTTTACTTAGGTAAAGGTGAAGTATAATGTACCTGAGTTAGTATCTATGGTGAGTAAAGCTGTGTTACATACACACGGCGAGGCGTTGTTTTACCGGCAACACTTCTCTGTTCAAATAGTTCCAAGGTAACTATTTTATTTTTTAATAACAAAATTATTATATTAAGCGTGAAACAGGGACAACATCATGTTATCAATCCTACAGGACATAATCAAAGACACAGACCAGAAACAAAAGTTTATTAACTAAAGGCGTGGTCGTACCTCAATATGCACAAAAAATGGTTTCTTAGAGAGTCGATTACAATATAACGGAATAAAAATATTCCGACGCAAAAATACAGTCCACAAAGAAGGACTTAAAAAAAATTTTAACCGGATAGATTATTACATATAATTTGAAATATACAATAAAAATTCGGAATTTATTTCCCGAAAATAAACTTTGGAGTCAAAAATCTCTGAATTTTGCAGTGATAGCAACATTCTTTTTATTTTAAGAATTTAAAAGAATTTGTATTTTTCTAACACTTAAACCGAACAATTATTCATTTTAATATGTATATTTTGAATAAACAAAAGAAAACCAGTAAAATAAATGCCCATTTGCAGCTTAGCCACATGACCAACACAAATATTGTATCGTTTACAATCCTAGTCAGTCCGCACCTTGAAGAGAAAAAGACTAATTTATAACTAATAATAATAAATACTGAATCCTAAGTTCCAGTTTCATTAGCAGAATGCGGGTGATTAATGCAGGTATTTAGTGATTAAAACTAAATACTTGTGGACCTGAATAAAATAGTTGAGAGTGATTAGTAATTAGCTAAGTAGTATTAGTAGAATATTCTTTTTTTCGAAGAGCCCTCCTACGCGCCCTTTATTTGCAGTTGGCCCGTTATAAAACATGTTTGGACCACGGACGAGTAAAAAAAGAAGGACTCCGCGCCGTGATATTAGCAAGTGAAGCACCGTTACGCTAGTGTGTGTGCGGTTACGGGGGATACTAGTTACACAATTGTTTCTCCCTTAAATAATCATATATGTCCACAAATACTTATATAGTATCGTTTTTTTTTTTCACTTTTTCACAACGCACGACGGCATTTTTAAAATATTTCATTGAGACGCAAACTGATCTGTCACAAGCGATGACAATTCTCATAATGGCCGCCTATCGGCCTGAAGTAGTGTAAGTGTATGCGTGGGGCTATGTATTTACACGTTAATCGGCTTGTTTTGGTGCCTCACTGTTATGTAAGGTGACACGGACTCCTTCTTTTTTTACTCTTCCGTGGTCTTTGGATTTAGAAATTTAATCTGTATAATAAAGACACAGCAACATTGGCTTATCAAACTCTCTTTACCAAAGGAGATATTATAGAATAATTATAATAATCCAACTGCTAAGTACTTTGCTCTATAATTTAACTATAATATACCAGTGGGAGACTCCTTTCACAGGAAGCCGGCTAGATTATGGGTAATCAATATCAGGGTAGTATTCAGTAACCAAGCAGTTATTTGACAAGTACGGCATATTTCAAATTTAACTCAAGTTGAACTAATTTAAGAATTATAACCACTCAAAGTTTCTTAATTTTGTAACTTTACATAGCTGACTGACTAACCGATCATCAAAACTATGAGGCACTTCTAGCAGACATAGAAGCTTCAAATTAAGAATACAATTACGGCCCTTCAAATAAAATTGGCAAACCAAGAATATGCAAGACATTTGGTTTATTCGGACGTATAAGGTTTCTCGCGTTTTTTTACAAGGCTACTTGACAGTGTTGTCAGACAAGATCTTTGAAGTACCCCTTAGCTCTTGCTAACTTACTATATGGTACGTCCGTACAGATTATTCTTAAATGAAATACTTAATAAAATATATTATGATACACTATAAAAAAATATTATTTTATTCTCACTACAATTAGTGAGAAAATCTAGCGCGAACCTTGTTATTTCAAACTTTCAGTTTTCGCTTCAGTCTGCAGTGCATAATTTTCTTAAAGTACCTACAATTTGAAAAGTTATTTGCAAAAGTTTCTTATCGGAAAAATTCTAAAAATTATTATTTGTTTAAACAAACTTCTTGTTACAATAAAGTTATAGTAAACTGTGCTTCAAAACGTGAAATGAACGTACTAGTTCATTTCTTGTACTTAACCCTATATTTTACTTTAATGGAAAAAACAATTAGAAGTCCTTATTGAAATTATTCAAGTTATAAACTTTGTGAAGCCAAATGACTAATAGGCAATAACTCACCAATTTCCATGATGTCTAAAATACTAAACGATAGTTGCAAATATTTAGACCCATTTCGGGACTCACTCAAAACATTCCGTAGTAAAATTTTATTATGTGATAAATAAAAGTATGTACTCATTTACTGTAACTTTTTTTTCTTATTAAAAAAAAAAAAAATTAATTTACATTTTTGTTTTACTTACTCATGTAAGGCATTTATTAATTGACGTTTGTGTATTTTGTTGCCTCACTTTGCATATATTGTAATTGATATGATTTGTAAAATGAATTTGAAAATAAGAATCTGTAATATCATTCAGTTTTGAAAAAAGCAACCTTACGAGTTTCTTACATATTTCAAGTGTAATGCAATTTACCTACGAAATATTTTTTTTTTGTTTGAAATAATGTATATTATTAACACAATATAATTAACTGATTTTAATATAGTGAACTATCTGTGACCTATAACTATTCTATTGTGATTATTTTTCGGTAATAAGTTAAGACGTTATTTAATTAATGTATAAGTACTTCATTTGATTATCCCGTATAAATATTTAATATATTGCCATAAAAGATAATGCATTTAGAATTAACTATTGATTAAATATTATATTTATGTTTGTATTAATGTTATTGTCACTAGTGAATTGAATAAATAAGTAAATAAATAAAAAAAAAATTTTTACTTTGTTATTTCAAGAGGTATATCTTCTTATATATAAAATACTCGTGTCCCCCGGTGTTTGTTACCAAACTCCTCCCAAACAGCTTAACCGATTTGTATGAAATTTTGTTGGTATATCGGGTAGGTCTGAGAATCGGCCAACATCTATTTTGCATACTCCTAAATGATAAGGATGACCCACCCCAAAAAAATTTTTATTCTTTTTACAAATTTTTTTAATTTTATTTTACTATGATTTAGCGTTAAAAAATACACACAACTTCAAATTTTCATATCTCTACGATCAACACCTATTTTTGTATCGCGGCTTTAATATTATTTTGTTTCATCCACAGATGATATAATGATGAAATGAATATATATATTATGAAAATGGTCCTTGTTTGAGGCTCTTTCAAGCCTAAACCACTGATCTTATCGACATGAAACTACCATTCGGTGCTAAATTTATCCTAGATGGTTTATGGCTACTTATTTACCGAATTCCGAGGTTCCTTCTTTTTAAAATTCGTCCAGCGAAGTGGGCGGGAACGGCTAATAATATTATAAGAAGTAAATGTTTTGCTATTATTATACATATTTCTTACTGTCATTAATTAAGCGTTGTAATAGTGCCTCCAGCCGTATTCAATACTAAATCAAATCTGAACTAACACAAGGCCATTGTGTACACATGTTAATATTCAGTACTCAATGTATTATGCACATTCGCTTAGACGCATCTACTACTAGGTCAATATTATTCTCTATGCTCCAGCGTAAAGCAAATCTTCAACGTGTGGCCATTAAAAAAACGTATTTAACATTATTAAAATTATTTTATATGCATAAGATATACCAGGATTTATGGTCAATACGTCACTCGGATGGTTCACTCAGTTGGCAAGAGCACTCGGACCCTGAACGAAAAACAAATTTTATTTGTATAACATAATATTTTAAGCAAAAATATGACTACATATATTATAATATCGAAAAAAAATATTAATAATTACAAAATTTGGGACAGGCGTGATTTAATGAACGTTATATAATGTTAGTTCAAATAAGAAAGCCTTATGCTATTCCACAAATTTCTAATAAAAGATCTTAAAACGTTAATAATATTAATAACGAGGAGCGAAAAATGTTTAATGGCTCCACACTGGAAGCCGACGATAAATAGCCATCCAATCCGTAGCGTGACGTCACGTGCCGCGGCATCTTAATGGTCTATTAACAAGATATAACCTTATCTTAAGAACCAATAATATCAGAATATATACTAGAATAATGACAGATTGTAGACCCACAGTCTCATAGTCAGGTGAAGTTATTGTATATTACTAGCTGACCCAGCAAACTTTGTATTGCCATATAAAGTAAAAAAAAGAATTTCAATAATTACAATATTTTGGGGTTTAAAAAATAGATGACGACCGATTCTCAAACCTACCAAATATATCGTACATAAAATTTATCGTACTACAATTATTGAAATTCGATTGCCATCTTGCAACCCTATTGCAGATCTGTGGATAGAACAGAATATTATACAAAAATAGGTGTTGATAGTAAACGGGTGAAAATTTGAGGTTGTATGTATTTTTCAATGCTGAATAATAATAAAATAAAATAAAAAATAATATTTAAAAAATATATATTTATTATTGAGTCTTATAATAATAATATAGGGATATGAAAAATAGATGTTGACCGATTCTCAGAAAATTTCATACAAATCGGTTTAGCCGTTTCGGTGGTGTTTTGTAACAAACACCGCGACACGAGGATTTTATATATGAAATGTATTATATAATGTATACAAATAAATTCTGATACTAAAACAATTTTTAACGAATTGATTTTATCAATTCGTTCAATTGTAAATTGCGTACGACCTGTAGATGTATTGGCGCGATCGAAATGTAAATCTTATCACTTATCGAAGCACCCTTTCATATTATAAGCATATATAGATTTACATCATTTACATTTTAATTTTTCACAAAAATGGTTTACATTACAAACTCTTAATTAGGTGCATTTAAAAGATTTACAATGTCATCAATATCTTTAATAACTTAATGATAATGTTGATTACTGACATTACATTAGCATAAGTTGTTGTTGAGTTGTGACGTATTATTAAGTGTTATTAGCATTAGTTCCACCTTCCACCTTCGCACGACACGCCACAAGTTGGAATTTCATCCCCACCATTTGGATGTGTGGCGGTCCTCCACAGTGCGGTTTTCGAGGAGCTTTCTCCCTCGTACTACAAAGCTATGGAATGAGCTTCCTTGTGCGGTGTTTCCGGGACAATACGACATGGGTACCTTCAAAAAAAGCGCGTACACCTTCCTTAAAGGCCGGCAACGCTCTTGTGATTCCTCTGGTGTTGCAAGAGAATGTGGGTGGCGGTGATCACTTAACACGTGACCCGTACGCTCGTTTGTCCTCCTATTCCATAAAAAAAAAATAGTTGTTAACCTTTGTTGTTCTTTTAGATGCTAATTTGACATAGTTTTATATCGGTATATGTTATGATAAAAAAAAAATCTTAAGTGCGCGTTTCGCAAGAAAATCTTGCATCTTTATAAAGCAGCTTTAGTAATCAAACACAACCACAAGTAGTAGAGCTTCCTTAAAGGCCGGCAACGCTCTTGTGATTCCTCTGGTGATGCAAGAGAATGTGGGCGGCGGTGATCACTTAACACCAGGTGACCCGTACGCACGTGTTTCCTCCTATTCCATTAAGAAAAAAAAGCTTACTCCCACCTTCAAAGCCTTAACAATTATATATCTTAATATATATAAATCCAGTATCCTGATGTTTGTTTCCAGTGAACTCCTAAACTAATGTACGGTTTTTTAATGGGAATACTTCATGGAGTACAGTTTGGTCCAACTTGAGAGATAGGATACTTCTTATTTCGATTTGGGACCCACAATTATTTTTATTTCCAATATTTGTTTTGTATGGACATAATATTTTCTATGAGATAATTTTTCATTATAACAACAGGGAGCATATTTTACGAAATAATTTTTGATGTTATAAAATATTGATAAATTCATAAATAAATAGTATTTTATTTATTACGTACAGAACAACGTCTGTCGGGTCAGCTAGTATAATATATTACAGAATATGACAAGCGAAAACTTAAGTAGATACTACATTTAGAGATTTAGTCACTGTATTTTATTAATTACGAGTATTGTCGCGATAAGTAAGCCGGCTCAGTTTATTTAGTTTCCCGTTCACAAACAAAACATACTTATGCAAATACGGGAATGTACAATGTTATTTGAGACTGTGCTTTAGTTTAGTTGTTTTTGTTTATTTAGTACCTTATATTGTCGGGTCCGTTTTGTAGTACGTAATTAATTTATTAAATCTTGTTAGTTTGCTTTGCATTGTAAATAACTTGTGTAAAATAAATATGTTTTTTTTATAAAAGAGGGGGAAACAGGCTTATGTGATGGCAAGTGGTGTGGCAGACGCCTATAGACTACCGCAACACCAGCGGTCAAGAGATGCGTTGCCGGCCTTTAAGATGGAACTATTCTCCCTGAGTCGTATCGTGCCAACATGTCCCGGGATAACGTCGACGAGAACCGGTACAAGCTTGTGTCTGAAATCGAGACTATGCTTTGCAATGTCTCGGAATGGGTCAACATAATTATGTCCAACTCAACCCCAAGAAGACACAAGTTTGTGCGTTTACCGCTAAAAAGTCTCCCTTTCTCGTATCCCCTCGATTCGAGACCACTCTTCTAACTACCACAGCCTTTAACCTGTCCTGTAAAATGTACGCTTCGGTGAATGTGATTTTTTGTTGTCGTTGAATATCAGCAAGTAAACGTTATAATCGTAAGGGTAGGTAGTACACTTCACAAAGCCTTGTGATTTTATTATAAGAACGTAGCGTTCCCAGCATGCGCGTGCGAAGCAACCGCTCTATAGTTCCTCAATGTCTGGCGACGATATTAGGAAATAGTATATTTCATTACGAGTGCGGAAAGCCTGTCATTGCAAAGAGTTCCGACAAATGTCTACCCAAGCCGAGGCGCACCCGATGTTGAGGGTTGACAGTCGGAATAAGTTGCAATGACGGTTCCGCTCGTGTACTGAACAACTATTTTTAATACAGTTGCAAAAAAAATAAGCAATTTAATAGAATAATAAAAACACAATAAACTCAACTAACTAATCATTTATTTCTTCTAAAAGTTATAATTCACATATACATTGAAATTGGTACAGTTTTTCATACTAACTGGGGAAGTTTTAGGTTGCATATTTACTGTTTGAGACAAACTATTATTATAGTGTAAATTCAGATAAAATATCGTCGAAATTACTCATTTTGTGCAACAAACAACTATAAAATATATAAAATATGCCTTCCACAGAAGCCATATTAAGAAGAATAGAATAGAATAAAACTATTTATGGCATCGCCGACACTTAATCTTAATAAATATAAATCCAGTGTCCTGATATTTGAACTCCAGTAAACTTCTAAACAAATGAACGGATTTTAATGGGGAACTGTCGGGTCGGCTAGTACAATATATATAATTGAATGATATGAAACTCAAGCTGTCGGTGCTTTCAAATAATATATATTTCCACTTCAGATGTTTTACTTAATCTTCTTTGAGCGGATCATAGGATTTTGCTCGACGTTAATGTGTACTTATTCGGTTTCGTCTCTTCCTCGTGCCTGTTCCGAATGAGAGAATCTTTATCATCACAACATGTGTGTTTCATTACGGTCTCGTGGTCAATTCGATTTAGATTTAAAATATTATGTGTAAACTGTTCGGCTAGAAAAATCGACACATTATATATATTTTAAATAACGGTTTTTATAAGCTTTTATGCAACTTGCAATATATTTTTTAATACAGTTGCTCAAAAAGTGGTGTATTGTAGGGACGTATATCGTTCGGGATGTGGGCTATTACAAACTCGAGATTTTTCTTTACCTTTTCCGAACTCGTGCGTTTTCTTTCCCAACTGTCAAAATAATGTCTATTAAAAAGAAAAACCAACCACGAAGTTTTTACAAAAAACAATTCATAGAAGTTTTTATGATTCATGCCAATATTTCTACAAAGAAGCTACTAATTTGTTTCAATATCAGATTTAATGATTTAATTCAATGAGTTAGGTTAGGTTTCATTTCATTATTAAATTTCTTTCATCTTTAATTAAATTTCATATAAATAAAAAAAATCTACTGAAGACTTGGCTGTATGGGCATAGTTCCCCTTGCCTACCCAGAATGGGCGAAGATAACAAAAAAAAACTCTGCTTATATTCTTTTACGGTTGGCGCCATTTTCCAAAAATTTTTTTTGCGTGTGAAACGACTGTTATTATCGATACATAGCACACAACAGGCATATCTCAATATTGGTGGTTGATTAGATCATCTAGAAAAATATCTGTATGTTTATTTAAAGTCAAAGACGGCGTTAATATTTTTTTTCCTCAGAGACCACAATATGTACAGAATTCCATAATATTGTATCGATTGATTGATATCATTAGAAATACATTGATGTCAGAAGCTTTCTAAGGTTTTTATATGGTGGGTATCAAAAGCTATAAGAATTTCCCATGCAGTTATATTGAAAATAAGGCTTCTTCACCAGGTATGCATTAAAGAGCAGGAGATACAATAATAGAATAAGAAATTATAGTACATAATTACATACAAATTGAACTGAATTATATTACAAATATTAAATAAAAATATTTATAAAAATATTGGTATTAAGGTTTTTACTAAAATTATTAATTAAGATAGTTTTCAAAATTTCGAACAGCCTTCTTAAAGAAATACGATAAAAATTTAAATTGTGTTGGGATTGTTAACTTTAGTTTTTAGGCATAAAATTAAAAAACGTTAAACCAAATAAAAATCACTTTATTCATGTTGGTCAAGGAAATGACACTTAGGAATGTCAAAAGTTTTTTCTTTTTTCATTTACTATGAATGCGGAAAAGGTTGATTTTTTATGAGAAGAAGTGGCAAGAAACTCATTGCAACTCTTTTAAATCAATATTAAAAGCTTCATCGTTTTACAAATCATTTCAAATACAATAAATGTAAAGTGATGCAACAAATATACTCAAACGTCAATAGCTCACCAGTGGGAGGCTCCGTTCCACCACAGGAATCCGGCTAGATTATGGGTACCACAGCGGCGCCTATTTGTGCCATGAAGCAGTAATGTGTAAACATTACTGTGTTTCGGCCTGAAGTGCGCCGTAGCTAGTGAAATTCCTGGGCAAATGAGACTTAACATTTTATGTCTCAAGGTGACGAGCGCAATTCTAGTGCCGCTCTGAATTTTTGGGTTTTTCAAGAATCCTGGGCGGCATTGCATTGTAATGGGTAGGGCGTATCAATAACCATCAGCTGAACGTTCTGCTCGTCTCGTCCCTTAATTTCATAAAAATAAAACTCTATTTTGAATGCTGTAATTAATCCAAGCTTAAATATGTAACGACATAATATGAGTTGTGTTTATAATAAACATTGTATCATATCATCAGTGGAATTTAGTTCATCATATCCAACAATCATCTATCTTATGTCATGATATTCAAAACATAGTTTGAACAATGTTGACAGTGCTAAGAAATACAAATTCCTAGACTAAACAGCGTACTCGCGACATCCCAAATCTCTCGTTATTAATGAGATAAGTTTTAATTGTGTACCTTCTGATGTGATGTCGCTACATGCATGTAAATATTTGATAAACAAAATATAGTTGTACATAAAGTTACTACTACTCATTAAAATGAACTGCGTTATAATTCTAGTAATTCACTTAAGTGTAATTTCAGAAATTCATTTTGCTATAAGAGTTCTCGTATCATAATAATAATGAATAATAAAAAAAAAACGTTATTTCATTCCATGCAATTTTTTTTTAAAATCTTACTTATTAGTTACTATCCCTGGTTTGTATGGACCCTTTTTGGGTAAAAGCCTCCTCCAAGGAATTCCATTCAGTTTTGGTTTATGCAGTCTCTATCCAACTTTGCCCCGCCACCATTCATCATCATCTGTCCACCTACTACAAGGCCTGCCTCTCTTTCTAATGCCTTGAGGTCCGGACGAATTAATTATTCTGTGTGTCCATATGTGAGTCCATCTGCCGTCTGTGTTTCAAGGGAAAAAGTAAGTGGATTGGTTATTTTAGTTTTACTTCGGATGTCTGCGTTTCTCGCTCTGTCTTTTATTTTAAAACCGAGACAGTTCTCTCCGTTCTCAGTCATTTGTACATAAATACGTTCATATACACTGAGTTACTGACAGTCATTAAATATTTTTGTACATTTAGAAGTTATGGCATAGTATAGCATATTTATATATAAACTCAAGTTTCCACTAAAGAACTCCCATTTGTTGTATGACCGCTCTTCGAAAACACTTCCGTTAAGGCAAACTATCGGAATACTGGGTCTCGAAATCTCGAGTGATTATCTATATTATGTATATATATACATATTATATCGAGTGGTTAGCGATCCTATCTACTAAGCTAGAGATCCCGGGTTCGATTCCCGGTAGGTGCAAGCATTTGATTATATGATGAATATGGATGTTTGTTTCCGAGTCATGGATGTTTATATGTATTTATGTATAAGTTAAAGTTAAGTATATTAACTACTTAAACATGTTAAATATGCCTAACTTAGTACACTGGTTATATATGCCTAATTTGGGGCAAGATAAGTTGTGTTAAAAGTTTGTCAATATTATTCCGCTGTGCTTCGGAAGGCAAAGCCTGTGGATGATGCATCCAATATACGATAATTTATATTTATACAGTTATCTCTTTATTACTTTTAATCAAATATTTGATATTAAAACGCTTCTAACTAACACGATTCATATATGGGATGCTGCACCTTACAAACTAATTTGTTATGTTTATTATAGCCATTGTAAAATACTCTATTTGATTGAAATGAGTGGCCGTTGAGTTTCTTGTATGTTCTTGTTACGAGCTCAGCTTTTTACAAACATATGGTAAATTCAGTTATTTAAAATAAATATTTACAGTGACGATTCAAAAGAGCTTAGTTTAAGCCTAATTGAATAAAGTTTATTTGACTTTGACTATGTGTGCACAGGTATCCATTACCTGTTTCGAGCATTGGTCTTTCACAATTCAAACCATGTCTAAATTAAAACTGTGTATGATTGTGAGAGAAAATAATTATATTTTGAATTTTTGTTTTTTTTTATGTGGTTTATTTGTCTGTTATGCTGCACGCCTTTGCCATTCAAACGATCTTCATGAAGTTTTGAACACATGTCGCCTGGAAAATCGAGAACATAAACATCCTGAAATTTAGAAATTTTCTCCAGCGAGCACAATACGAAAAAGATCCACGGAAACAAAGTCGCGGATAGAAGCAAGTGTTTTGTAAATTTATGTCGTTTCTATAAGTACGGGTTACATCTGTGACACCTGATTTATCGATATTTTCGAAATTTTTCTGTAATGTGTAAGCTCTGTGTAGCACATTGCATAAGAACATAATATTACAATAAAGAAAACGTCAAAACCACTACCTAAAACTCTCATTAGAAGGTCAAAAGCTTAGATTATTTTACATGTAGATAGAGTCTCTTGCTGTTAGACAACCGAAAACAGGCCAGGAATATTAGTTTAGTGTGCGTGACAAGCTACGTCTTACACTCGCGATTTGTATGACACTGTAAGTGTGCGTGGATTACTCAAAATATAGGTTAGTTCGAAATTTTATATTTTTTCGACATTTTCACAGCTGTCATATTCTATCTAGACGTATAAATGATTAATAGTCAAAAGAATACGCCACTTTTACAACTAGAAAGCTAACAAGCTATGTTTTCCGTTTGAACTTTGAAATGGAAGACATTAAATTTAAAAGAGATGAAAATCGTGTTTTGTTTAATTAAACATTCCCAATTGATATACATTTAAACATTTTAAAGGGCACCGGGGATTCATTTAAATTAAGTAAGCTGGCGACAGTTTGTGAAATATATCATGAAGTACGTGAGGCAAGCCGTATTGGCAGCTTCAGGCTTCCTTATTTAATTTAACAAAACATTTGTTACCAGTTTCAATTAAGTTAAGTCTTGACAGCTTTATACGTTGCCTCGTTCGCACGCATTTTAGGGGAAACTTCGGCAATTTTTTAAGGTGAATGTTTTGAATAGGTTTTTCCGTATTCGTTCCACATCTTTATTTATATTTTTCTATTTGTATTCTTTTTCAGCGTATTCAGTCACATCATCAGCCCATTACGCTGGAAAAGACTGGCTAATATTGGGCAAAGACCGAATAGTGTGGAAGAAAATGGAAGAGGCCTTCACCCAAAGAGGGGCCCATACTAATAATTAAAACATTAATTATTAAGAAATAGATAAAAAACTTATTAACTTAAAACTTTTCTCTTTTTAAGTTCTTATAATATTAGGCGTAGGTTAAGTTTACTAATAATAATTATAAGTTTAAAAAAAATTAATTTATTTTAATTTAAGTGAGTAATTTAGTATGGGAATAAAAGGCGTTTTTATTTGTATTTATTTATTTTATTATATATTGGTTTTATTTTTGTAATACAAAGACGTAAGACAAAGAGCGTACGAGGGCATAAGATCACTCTTAGAGCACAAAAGCTATGACTGAAGGGGTATTGCAGAATTTTATATGTTATTTTAGAAATATTCGATGGAACAATCGCGAAGGATTTTATTCGATAGTTTAAATTTGTGCGGAAGATTTTTAGGAACAACACTGTTTTTAAAACAGTTTTATGCGTATGATATTAGGAAAGACGAATCAGTTGAAAAACTATTGGAACGGTTCTCTAAGGGTCAAATTGAAAGTTCTTTCAAAGTGAGAAAAATGATTAAGCCAGCAGGTTATAAGTTTTATAATATCTTTTCAAAATATTGTTCATTGGCGTCAAGGCTTCGCTGCATTCGTTGGAACGACTGAGAAAAGCACTTTACTCACTCGTAAGGGAAATCTTTTTGCTTTTTTTGGAAAAGTAATGTTTTGAAAGGTCTTTCTATATCAATTTCACATCATCTGGTTCACATTATGACAGTTTCTAGCAAGATCACTTATGTACCTATGTACGTACATAACATTTTCAAGAGTATATTTTTTTTTTATTATGACAATTAGGGACGAGACGAGCAAGAGGTTCATCAGATGGTAATTGATACGTCCTGCCTATTACAATGTAGTGCCAGGATTCCTGAAAATCCCAAAAGATCTGATCGACACCACAATTGCGCTCATCACCTTGAGACAAAAGATTTTAATCTCATTTGTCCAGTAATTTCACTAGCTACGTCGCTTTTCAGACCGAAATACAATAACGCTTACACATTACTGCTTCACGGCAGAAATAGGCGCCGTTGTGGTACCCATAATCTAGCGAGATCTATATTGAGAGACAACAGTTAAAATGTTTATTTATATTTTTATTGTGAACGACTATGTGAGGCTTAGGTTATAATGTAATAAATAAAGCTTAAAATAATACTATCCTCAATGTTCTTTGTAAAACAAAGCTTCATTATCATAAATACATACCAGTGTACACTGTACGCCCCACACTCGAAGTAACGTTGAACAAGGCGTATTTTACATGAAAAAGGAACAGTCGGGACGGGAAAAGCAATATCATGTTACAGGTTAAACTTTGTTACATTTCAAAGTTTATCCAAGAGCGGTTTATTGTTTTAACATTTTATTTTCGCTGAATGATTGATGCACAGACTTGTGACTGTACACTTGTCGTTACCACAACATTCCTTGTAAATGCAATTTGTTTCTATAAACTTGTTTTATAAGTTTGATGTTTTAGTTTACAATGTTACTTTATAACAGTTGTTTTATAAATTAACCATTTCTATCGCTTTGTAGGGGTTGGTCTTGTTACCTGTTAAAATAATCGTTAATATTTTTACAACGAAAAAACCAAATGTATTTTTACGTGATATTCCGTGTGCGGCCCAGAGTTTTTTTTAATGTGAGATACTTTATGTTAAGTGATCACCGCCGCCTACATTCTCTTGCAACACCATATGAATCACAGGACCATTGCCGGCCTTTAAGGAAGGTGTATGCACTATTTGCTTACCCATGTCGTATCGACCCTGAAACACCGCACAAGGAAGCTCATCACACCACGGATGAAAAACTGCACTATCGAGGAACAGATTCAGTTGGTTGAGATGATATCCTAATTTGTGACGTGTCGTACAATACGGCGGCAGGAATCAGGTAAAAAATCTTTTCGGAAGACTACATATAAATGCGATATGCGTGCAGAAGAAACACAATGAAGCGACGTCTCTACGTAACACCAATTGATCTAGCCGTTTATAGAGCACTGGGTTGCCGACAATAGGGTACTGATACTGCGCTGCGCCAGACAAGAGATGACGGCAGTACTCCATAATATGTGGCCGGGCCTACACTTTGTAGAGCGTTAGAATGTGGACCGGCTTGAAGCATGAGTATTCTCAGAACCAATTATGGCCTTTTTGATGTGGTGCCGTCCTATGACTTGGCTAGAGACCTTACTCCAGGAGGTTATCTGCTCTGTCAGATTCTGAGAAGGAAGATGGGGAGAGCCCATGCTTTGATACTAGAGCCGGAAATCGTATTATTGGTAGCGAACTTGTTGCTCCAAGAATACTCTAATAGATGAGTAAGCCACATCCAAATAGCTGAAGGTGTTTCTGAGATTAGGATATTTATATTATTTTCAACTTATTAATGCATCTAAGAGTGCTTAGATGCAGTAAAATATATGAAGTGACATACACCCATATTCATCCAGTACCACAGTATAATGCTATCATACTTTCACCAGATATTACCATTATTAGGTTTTGAAAACATATCCTGTGATCAGTAATTATAATAACATGTCTTATTTTTAAAAGTCTGCTTATAAACAAAGCTATATTCTATCATAATTTAACTGTGGGAGAACTATGTAAAAAATCCAGTTGAATAAAACAAAATATTTGTGGTTATAGAGAAATTTAAAAATATATATAAATGTAATTTTTCACATTTGCTTAACTTGTTTAAATACAAACAAAGAATGATTTCAAATAAACCAAAATATTTCAGCAATACAGTCGCTTATTGTTTGAAACATTTTTTTTATAAATGTTTTCAGTAATGGAACAAAGTTTGCTAGTGTTATTAACATAAATCGCTCAGTTATATATTAAACCCACGTCACAACTATCTTTCCTGAATTTATTGCTATATCGAGCTGCCCACGCATAAATAATACATCGAATTCATTTAATGTTTTCAACATTGCGTTGTATGTACGTAATCATTAAAATAAATCTGTTGTTTATTGTACAATTTCAGTAAAGTCGTACAATGTCAAGTATAATAATATCATTTTAACTGACATTTTATAGACATTATAGTCTAGTCAACAAGTGCCTTTTTGATAAAAAATATCAGCAGTCTCCGAAAATTATGATTGAGGTGACATTCGATTCGGAAGATGGTTTTCGAAAAAAAATTAAGTTCCGCTTGCAAAAATTACAAAAAATGTTAACAATTAACTAAAAAAATAGTTTAAATTTTTTGCAAATATCTCATACACTAATAAAGATATTTCACCTTGATAATAACAAATATTAACTTAATTTGTTTTAATTTTTCCAAAGTGATTCTATTCTAAGAGCAGCTTAACAAAAGGAAAAAATTCTTAGATTAATAGTTTAACAATTATCGCACTTGCAATGTTAATGTTAAAATTAATAGATAACTTATTGAAAAATCGCGATTTAAGTTTTTTACCACGGATTATTATTCATTGATCTGTCCCGTAGGCTTTGTAAAAATTTTCAATTTTTAATTTTCATATTAAATAAGTTTAAATAATATTTATTCATTAAAGGTCCAAAGGGGGCGTGACTCGCGCAAGCCGGAGTAGGAATGTGGGGGGACCGGATAGTTAAGAAAAAGACGCCATAAATTATTAGTATCTATATTGTTTATTGATTTTTTTAACATCATATGTCTTTAAGTATATATTTGACAATACTTTGATATGTAAAAAATTGAGATTGATCTCATGGATAGAAAATACAACAGATTTATAAAATAAAAAAAAATCCAATTTCACCCCATACCTATGGGTCAAACCGGATAGGTCGTTTATATTAAAGGGGCGAATACAGATACCATCAATAATATAAAATATTTAAATTTTTTGCAGTCCTTGAAAATAAAAAATAATAGTTCCTGCTCAAAACAACTAATACAACTTTCGTGAGCCCATTTAAGACACGCTGTACAATGGTACCATTCATCTCTAGACTTAGTTTTACTGTAGTTTTCGCCGCACACTATACACTGAGAATCTTCTTGGCAGTTTTCTTCACCCGATTTCTTACCGCAACCTTTACCTTTAACTGATATCTTATTAATTGATGGCGTCGCCTTTTCAACCAATTTATTTTTATATGCGATTCAGTCAAAACAGCGGTTTCCCCTCGTCGCGTCTAAAGCCTTTTGCTTTTTGTAATGTGAGGAATTGGCATAATATCCCTGAAATAAGAGACCTGTGGTCTGATTGACAGTAGTGAAAATGTTTTTCCATCTGTGGATGTTCCTGTTGGCGGCGACGGCGTTCTTTCTCGAGGCAGTGGATCCGAGGTAGTTTTATCTGTAGTTGATCTTAGTGGTATTTCTGTTGACTGTGATTGTGCTAAATCTGCATCCGTGTGTGAATGTGGGGCAAAGTACGGTTTTGGAATACGCAGAAGCTGCATTTTGCATCGTTGCAGCGCGTTTATAAGCTGTTCCAAACAAATTTGCTATTTGAATTTGAGTCACCACTGTAAAACGTGCTCAAAGGCCTGATAAAACCAACATCGGCTGTAACCGATGCGTGCAGTGAGGTGGCAAGCACAGCATTATAACATCATCAGCACGAGCTAACTCAATAGCTTTAAAGTTCTTAGTGTAAGTAACGAAGCTCTCTAAGACTAGAAGCACAGCTTCATCTTTACTTGGCTAAACAGAACCGATAAAGTCCATTCTGAGAAAATATGTTGTTGCATCCAACCACTTGGATACAGCTTCTGTACCTGGTGGAGCACCATTCAAAAGCAATGTTGAGGCTCTCTAAAAAGAAAAAGAATATTAAAATTAATGGAAAATAAAACGTAGATACACAATACTTATGTGTAAGTCGAGCAGCGTGAAACCGGATATCCGAAATCACCCCGTCTGCTTGTACCCCACAGGTATCATCATGTTTGAAATTTTAATAACTTTAATTCACTTTATGTTTTTGCTTACAGCAATATAAATTACGGTTTTTAAAGCCTATTGAGCATAATTTCTTAAAAAAAAATTCTGCATATTATAGTACATGGCTGAACAGAATCATTATTCTTAAAAAAATGGAAAAAATAGATTAATTACCTTTATTTTCGAGAGCTTGAAAGAAAACAATGATATTGATTTGAAATATTAATGTTTACACAACAAAAGCTTTGATATTATCTACAAGTGCTGACTTGACAAACGTTGTTTTGTCATATAAAAGCACCCCGCGCCCGCTCATTGTATGAATTGTTATATGAAATCAAATGTCATTGACTGAATTATTTGTATTCCTATTATACAGGTATTTCTAAGTCAAAAAACTGTAGGTTTCAGCTAAGTAAGTAAGTAAGTAAAAAAGATCTTTATTTGTTGACAAGGGTTATAAATTATAGATGATTTAAATACATTTTAGCTCTCCAAGTCGTGTCCGTTATTAAGCATACAAATATTTCACGTAAAGAAATATTAATCAATAATAATGATTAGAAAACAAAATTTATTGCATCATTAAATAAAGTTAAATTTATTTAATCACATGATGAAGTTAAAAATAAGTAATCACCATAGATTATATACTAAAACAATTTCGAAACACGCTGCATCTTATGGTATAAGTATTATTCCGATAGGTTCAGTAGTTTTCGAAGTATAACGGTTCTCCACTTAATAGTATACATTAAGAGCAACATAAATATTTTTTCTGACAAATAAGATTTCTGTATAAAACCAGTTTGAAACAAAAAACAATATTTTAACGTGATTAAAAACAAGCGTTGTACATTATTAATCATAATAAATGTTTCCTGTAAAGAGAAGCCATAACGTAAATTTCAGTAGGTAATGGAAAATATAATTTTCAATACATTTGCAGAGATTCATTCTTATCATGGAGTCATACAAGCCAGGAAATCTATAAATAATCACATTGGTATATTTAATAACGTAGATTGCGATATCGATATAACTATAATTGTGAAGTTCTTGAAAAGGCAAGCTATTTGGAACTTACTGTGGTTTTTATACGCAGACTCCCACGGAAATTCTTTTACAGCTAACTTAGAAACGAAATTTTTTCCGTAGCATCTCCTCAAACAAATTTCAAAAATAATAGAGACGCCAAAAACGATAAAGGCCAATATTTCATTAAAAAAACTCGTGTAGCTAAGTAATAATAATAAGAGTTATGTATTTATTAATATCAATGATAAAATAAATAAATTATTAAAATAAAATAGTCAAATATGTGTATACCAGTGAGGGGCTCCTTTGTATCGGACGCCGGATAGGTTATGGGTACCAAAACGGCGCCTATTTTTGCCTTGAAGTAGTGATGTGTGCATTATTGTGTTTCGGTCTGCAGGGCGCCGTAGCTAGTAAAATTACTGGGCAAACGAGACTTAACATCTTATGTCTCAAGGTGACGAGCGCAGTTGTAGTGCCACTCAGAATTTTTGGGTTTTTCAATAATCTTAAGCGGCACTGCATTGTAATCGGCACGACGTTACAATTACCATCATCTGAACGTCCTGCTCGTCCCTTATTTTCATAAAAAAAGTCAAATATGTAAAGTTCTCGTGTATATATATATGCGTAATGTGATGTCTTTTTGGATTTAAGAATCCGACAATATATCGTCTCGAGACGATATACGTCTCTAACATAGACGAGAATTATCTCGTTGATTGGTTTACGATTGCATCGTTGTGATAAGGACAACTGCAACTCCGACTACAAAACGCGAGTAAAAATTTATAAAATAAGGCTTTCGTAACGAAATTCGAAACGGGGAGGAAAGATACGTCATATTGTATTTACATTTTTTATTGAGAATTGGTGGAGGTGATCGTGAAAAAGTTCAAAAGTTATAGTCACTATTGAACTTTTTCGCGATCACCTCTTTTATGCGATTATCTGTCTAAATTAAAAGTTTATATATTTATTTATTTATGTGGATACACTTACAGCAATTCACATCAGAACATAAATAAGATAATATTTTAGCTTTGCCATTTTAAAAGTGTACATTTTTACAATAACAAGTATGCATAGCATTCTCATATAAAGACAAATAACATTTTACTTACTTCACCATCTCACTTAGTTATATGTCACTTGGATGGTAACTAGTTTGAACGGTATTATCTTTTTTTGTAATACTAATATTAAAACATTTATTTGCTTTTAGGGATATACCAATAACGTCACACCATATTTTTACACATTTAAAGTCTGTGTCAATTAGTTGTGCACCTAGAGGGCTCTCTATGTTTTTATATATATCTTCAAATCATCAGTAAAAAGAAAAGCATTACTATGGTGTATAAGAGAAGTAATATCATAAATTATAAGAAAAAATAAAAAAAATGGGACCTAAATGAGAGCCTTGCGGTACTCCAAACTGAGCCAATATATGCGTCATTGATTGCCTGAAATTACTCTTAAGTCTTTTTGACAGGTATGATTTAAACCATTCTAGCAGTGAATCAGATATTCCGCAACTTACGTTAGCAATTCTAAATGTATTACTCTATCAAAGGCGTTACTGAGATCTGTATTGTATCAAATTTGCACCCTCTATCTACCTCAAGAGAAAGCGATGATACTAATGACGCGGTGAAATTCACATGTCCTTCCTAAAACTATGTAATATGTGTTATGCGTGTATTCTATGTATATTATAGTATATAATGTGAGGCACGACTAAATTTGACAATTTTACAGTTGCCACCATATAATAATTATTTTCAAAAATCCATTATAATCCAGAGATCTAATCTGGAAACCCTTTGGAGTGAAATAACCTTGGCTCAGCAGGTACAGAAAAGAAAAAAAGAGAGGTATAGAAAGAAAGGGACTATCACGATGCCCATCAATGAGAGCAAAAATTACAAACTTTACGTAACCCCGCTCCTGACTAGTTTTTCTTTTCTTCTTTTCGAAATGATACAATTGCGTGTAAGTAAACCGATTTGAAACAAAAATTCATATTTAAATTCTCTTTGCATTTTATAATCCTGTAAGCAAACGATTCAGCTCAACTTAAATCGAATCCCGAGAGCAAAACCGTTAATACCTTTACGATCGTTACTAACCGAAGCATTAACGATGAGTTGAAGATTTTACAAAATTTTGCTTCATCTAGTCACCTTCGTTTTTTATGTATCTAACGCTCCTTGATACTTTTGTTTGTGCAAAGAAAGGTGGAGTATTTTATTATATAGCATATTAGTTTAATTTTTATTTATATCTTCAATTAGAGTAACTGGTCTGCGACCGTGCTTTTTAAGGAAAAATAAATAAATAAATGTGTATAACCTGCGAAGTTAAAATTAAACTAGAATTAATTTGATAGAAAGTAATTAAATTGTTAAATATTTGCATAAAGAAATATTATTAAAATTATTTAGTTTTATATAAAATCATATATTAGAAAGTTTTCATAAATTATATCCATAGTTATTATTACTATTTACTTTTTTTCAACCTCAGCTTTTTTATGGAAGAGGAGGACAAACGATTATACAAAAGGGTCACCAGATGCTATCTAATTAACAGAGCTTCGTTAGTTAGTTTAGTTTATTTTTACTTTTAAAGAAGAAATAAAAAATAGCCAACAAAGTCGTAGCAACAGTTCCAAAGTGAATAATATTTATAAATAACTAGCTGACCCAGCAAACGTAAATAAAAAATTTTGGGGCATAAAAAATAAATGACGACCAATTCTCAGACCTTCCAAATATATTGTACATAAAATTAATAACCATCTTGCAACTCTATTGCGTATCTGTGCATGGAATAGAATAATATTAAAACAGCGATAAAAAATAGGTGTTGGTCGTGGACGGGTCAGAATTTTAAGTTGTAGATATGTATTTTTTATGTTGAATCATAATTAAATAAATAATAAAAAATTCAAAAGATAAAAATTGATATTTAGCGGTGGGTGACCCATATTATTTAGGAGTATGAAAAAAGATATTGGCCGATTCTCAGAACTACCCGATATATACACAAATTTTCAAACAAATCGGATTAGCCGTTTCGGAGGAGTTTGGTAACAAACATCAGGACACGGGAATTTTATATATAGGATATAACAAGTCAAGAATGTCTTATGGAAATTCAATTTTCCACTGTTGGGCCAGTATTATGGAAAGCTGATACCTTAGATAATTTCAATAATCTGTTGATCATGATTAAAACGATCTAATTAATATTATAAAATTAAATGTTACAAATAAAAACCTAAGTTATATTCTTAAAACTAATTACAACAATATTGACATCATAAGGTGCGATGCGACAGTTAAATTCCTGGAAAACAAGAACGATATTAATATTTCCTTCCAAGAACTGATCTCATAATAGCAGTTGAAAATTTTGATTGTAAGTATTAAAACGGAAGTTCTAACATAAGATAATAAGCTTAAAAGAATGTATTTTAATTAGGATCAATTAAACTTAAAAATTAAAATTTTAATAACTTCAAAAACTGTTCCAATCATTTTCAAACATCTAAACCCTAAAGCTACGTATAGGACTTTTTTGTGTTTTATCTCTTTTATAAGTGAAGATATTTTAGGTGCGTTGGGCATTTTACGAGATGGAAATTGTTGAAAAACCATTGAACTTGTGACACTGCTACTGTTACTAAAAAGACTTCATTTAAAGTATTTTCTCACGTAACCACCGTAAAAACCGTAAAATTTAGTTCAATGGTCTCTATGTTGTTAAACGATAACCACTTAGAATGTAGTTTCAAAGAGGATGTAAATACTACGCAATAAGAAGCGGGATTGCCTCAGTATAAATTGAATTTTAGTTTAGTATTGTTCGATCTCGAGTTTCCCCATAGATGCTCGATAGATGGCGTTGTACTTTTTAGGTAGGTTATTGAAACGCGATATTAAAACTTTACGCGAATATCGTGTATCATTGGGAAGAAAATAAATTTTTGTATTCGCTTAGAACGATTTTGTTTTAATTCAAATAAATTCCTTGGGCAGTTGTTAAGTGCCGTACAAATTTGGTCCAATTCGAGTCGGATCGCAAAAGTGATAGTGCGACGTGACAGTGACAGTGTCGTACGGTGAGGCATAGAAACCGTCGGTGGATCGACCTGAAGTGCCTGTCAACTCCCCGGTGTGTGGGTGATCAGCGGTGAACAGCAGCAGCGCAGCATCGAGGTTGCAGCCGTCTCCGCCTGGGGGCGCCACCAGAGACAACGGTGACATCAGCAGAGGACAACGACAAGACATCGAGAGTGACAGCACGGGCAGTGACCATCGTGTGACAGTGGTACCAGCAGTGACAACGCAATCACATCAGCTACGTGTTAGCAGAGGTTTGGCAGACAAAACTGTGAGTTATATAATTATCAGTGTTACTATTTTGTACAATTTTAAACTTAGAAAATTTTGAAGATCAAGTTAGTGCAAGTGTTCCAGACTTTTAAAAAAAGAATTTAATATTAATATTGGACTTAGAATAATTCATAAATAGTACGTAAAATTAATAGTTAATTAATTTTTAATTCAAACTTGTTCTTTACACTTGTAAAAGTTTACCAGTCTGTTCATTAATTTGTAATTTTTCGTCGGTTGCACATTAAATTGAATTAATTCATTTCATTTTTTTCATTCATTATTAGAAATCTTTGTTTTACACTATGGAATCCTTAGTTAAATTGCAATTTAACAATAAAACAATAACAGAGAAAGGAAGAATTAACTTTAAAAAATCACCTAAGGATCGTCTTACACTAACTTACATTGAAACTTGATTAGAATCGTTAGAGGTTCAGTGGAAACAATTTGTTGAAACCCATGGGCGTATTATAGAAAAGGCAACCGACGAAGAATTAAAAAAGAATGTTTATTTTACTGCAGAAGTTTATGATGTAACTGAAGATTTATACATTAACTATAAATCTGAATTAAAAGAGCACTTACTTCAACTTAGTCCATGCCAAAGTGATAATTCCAGTAATAGTAATAGACATTCAAATCAGAATAATCAAATGTTAAATTGCCACAAATTAGTTTGCCTACGTTCTTGGGACTTTATTCTGAATGGGTTACGTTCCGAGATTTATTTACATCACTGATCCATAAAAATGATGCACTAGATGATGTTCAAAAACTCCACTATTTAAAGAGCCACCTATCAGGCGAAGCAGAGCAATTACTCCGACATATACCTGTGACTGCGTCTAATTATGATGAGTGTTGGTCGATTTTGAATAAAAGTTTTGACAATAAAAGGTTTTTGGCTAATTGTATGCTCAAACGGCTTGTACATCAATCGATCGTGGATTACGCAGTCTAGGTATTGATGTCAGCTCTTGGGATGCAATTGTTGTATTTTTATGCTCTGAAAAGTTAGATACCGAGTCACGTAAATTGTGGGAATTACGAATTAGTTCTGGTATGATTATGGTGATGATTTACCTAAGTTTGAGAAGTTCAAAACATTTATGGAATCAAGGTTTAGAGCCTTAGAGTACTTAGATCCTAAAGCTAATAAACAGCATAGTGCTCGTGATAATGCCAAATCTTTTTATGTTGCTTCTCAAAAATGTATGTTCTGTTCTGGAGATCATAAATTGTGTCATTGCAAAACATTTGCTAAGAAATATTGTGACGAACGTCGTGAGTATTTATGAGTCAGTAAGCTTTGTTATAATTGTCTAGGAACTAACCATACCGTCTATTCTTGTCGTCAACAAACTAAATGTCACCTGTGTAATAAGAAGCACCACTCACTACTTCATCCAAAATCAACTGCCAATTCTGCTGAAATTGTTGATGTTTCAGCCGAAAAGAAAGTGGTGGCTGCTAATGCAGCTACCTCTTCTAATCAAAGCGATACCAAACCCCTTTGTTATTTTGCGGATAATCACAACCATGGTCTGTTAGCCACAGCTTTGGTCAACATTGAGTCAAGAACTGGGACTGCTGTTGTTTTAAGAGCTCTAATGGATCAGGGCTCTCAAGTCTCATTCATTACAGAGGCTGCAGTACATTTGCTAGGACTGAAGAAAATACCCGCACACACAAACATATGTCGACTAGGCGATGACGAGGGAAACTCAATGCCCTCTAAGTGGATAGTAAGATTTAAATTGCAGTCACGGCAAGATCCCTCTTTGAGTTTTTTGTCGATGCTTATGTATTGAATAAACTTACATCTCATCTACCTGAGAAGAAGATCGTTAAGGTATCGAATTCGTTCTTGTCCTTAAAATTAGCGGATCCATCCTTTGACACGTCAGGGAAAATTGATTTGCTGTTGGGTACGCGTGTGGTCGGAGAAGTTTTGTTGGACGGTTTAATCAAGGGTTCGCCGGGGGCTTTTCTGGTGAGATCCCATCCTCAGCAATCTCTAGGCCAGTATGTTATAATACTGTAGCACAGTCAGCGGAGGTCAATGACCTTTTGCGAACATTTTGGGAATTAGAGTCAGAGCCATCAGTTCATAGTGTGATCTTGACTGAAGAAGAACAAAAATGTGAGGATTTCTACTCTAAAACCACCAAACGAGACGCGAGCGGGAGGTATGTAGTAAAACTACCATTCAAAACAGATTCACCCAGTTGCATGTTTGGGGGGTCGGAGGACATTGCCCGTAAGCGCTTTATCAACCTAGAGAGGAGATTTTTAAAGGATCCGGAGTTTAGAACACAATATTGTGCAGTCATTAATGAATACATTCACCTGGGGCATGCATGAATTTGTCCCTCAGGTGGAGTTAGGTAATGATGCGTTCTATCTACCACATCAACAGTGGTGCGGGAGGATAAAAGCACCACAAAGATTCGGGTTGTTTTTGACGCTTCATGTTCAGGCCGCAATGGTATATCATTAAATAGTGAATTAATGATTGGCCCAACCCTGCAGCCTGATTTGCGTCAAACTATTATGCGATGGCGCTGTCATCCCATATGTTTGGTCGCAGATGTTGTTAAAATGTACCGTCAGGTCAAAATTGCTGATAAGGATGCTAATTATCAGCGCATCTTGTGGCGCGATAATCCAGAAGCCGAATGGAAGTATATTCGGTTATTACGTGTTACATTTGGAACATCTTCTGCGCCATACCTAGCGGTCAGGTCTCTACAACAATTAGCTAGGGACGAAGGAAATGAATATCCTTTGGTGGCAGATCGAGTCCTTAAATCCTTTTATATCGATGGCCTATTAACGGGTTGTGAATCTGTCGCTGAAGGTGAACAAATTTATCACCAACTAACTGAATTATTAGGACGTGGTGGCTTCAAACTTCAGAAGTGGACACTGTTACTGAACAGTGATGAACTATTGAATAAGATCAACGAAGACACTATTAGGCAGGAAAACTTAGAGCTCAAAATAGACACACTTACGAAGATTTTAGGGTTGACTTATGATAGAAACTTAGATGAGTTTAGATATACTGTCCAACTTCCTTCACCCGCAACCTATAACAAAGAGAAAAGTGATATCGGACATCGCTCGTTTATTTGATCCTCTTGGCTGGCTTGCGCTGGTGATAGTAACAGCCAAGGTATTTATTCAACGCATATGGTTAGCAGGATCCGATTGGGACGATGAACTTCCAGATCACTTGTTGAAGGATTGGCTCAATTATAAAAATAACCTAAGTCATCTTAGGGAGTTCCGTCTACCGCGGTGGTTTCACACTAGTCAACATGACGTCTTGCTTGAGTTACACGGATTCTCTGATGCCTATAATGTCGCTTACGCAGCCGTTGTCTATATTCGATGTAAAGATGCCAATGATCAAGTTCATGTTAGTCTAGTTGCAGCTAAGACCAAGGTGGCCCCTGTCAAACAGGTATCCGTACCTCGTTTGGAGTTATGTGGCGCTTTGCTACTTTCAAAACTTTTGCGTGAAGTTTCCGACACCTTGGATATCTGTAAAGAAAGGATACATGCTTGGACTGATTCAACAGTGGTGCTTGCCTGGTTGACCAGCCATCCAAGTCGTTGGAAGACCTTTGTCGGCAACAGAGTGTCTGAAATACAGACTGTAATGGACAACAGTCAGTGGTCGCACGTCCAGTCCAGTGATAATCCTGCAGATAACGCTTCGCGTGGAGTCAGTCCTTCCGACTGCGCTAATCTAGAGTTGTGGACACAGGGACCTAGTTGGTTGAGACATAAAGAAATCAATTATAGTAGAAGTGGAATTAATGAAACTAACCTAGAGGAAAGAACATCATTAGTAGCATGCAACACAGTAGTAAAGGAAACAACAGTAAGTGAGGACTTTATAATTTCAAAATATTCATCTCTTAGGAAACTTACCAGAATAATAGCTTATTGTAAAAGGTTCTTAAAATTTATACCAAAAGATTTGATAAGTTCTTGACACATTCTGAAATTCAAGGGGCATTACTCACATGCATTAAATTATGCTAAGGGGAACATTTTGGTTTGGAAATGGATAGTTTAAAGTTAAAGAGAGAAATAAACAAAAAAGGGGTACTAACCTCGCTCAATCCTTACCTAGATGAAGAAGAGATTTTGAGAGTTGGCGGTAGATTACACAGTTCCAATCTCCACAAATACTCGAAGCATCCTATAATTCTCCCTCGTATGTCACATTTAACTCACCTCGTGATAGCTGACGCTCATGAGAGCACGTTGCATGGCGGGCCCCAGTTAACTCTTAATTACTTGCCACAGAAATATTGGGTTTTAAATGCAAAGAGTGTTGTTAGGCACTTCATACGAAAATGTGTAATTTGTATCTGTCATTCCGCTCGTCTGTACTTTGATGGGGTCATTGCCATCTGCTAGGGTAAATATAAGCAGACCTTTCTTTAAAAGTGGTGTTGACTATGCAGGTCCTATCAGCGTCTGGCCTACAAAGGGTCGCGGTTATCATTCCACAAAAGGATATATGTGTTTGTTCGTGTGTATGGCAACTCGGGCCATACATATAGAGGTCGTCAGTGACATGACGTCATAAGACTTTTTAGCAGCCTTCAAACGTTTTACAGCAAGGAGAGGCCATTGTGAGGAGATATGGAGTGATAACGGCACTACCTTTGTTAGAGCTAACAAGGAGCTGAATGCGTTGTTCAAACACGAAAGATCCAGCATAGCAACTGAAATTGCCAATTGGTTAGCAACCAATGGCACCACATGGAACTTTATTCCACCTCATTCCCCGAACTTCGGGGGGCTTTGGGAGGCTGGAGTTAAATCAGAAAAATACCATCTCAAACGGGTCATTGGTACAAGCACACTCACATTTGAGGAACTCTCGACAGTGCTGGCTCAAATAGAAGCCTGCTTGAATTCCAGACCCATGTCCATCATAAGTACTAACCCAGAAGATCCATGCCCATTGACGCCAGGCCATATTCTAGTAGGAGAATCTTTGCTTTTCGTACCCGAATATAATTTTGAGGAGTCTAATATTAGTACATTGAGAAGATGGCAGTTGACTCAACGCATGATTCAGGATTTTTGGCGTAGGTGGTCGCGTGAGTATCTTGTTCAATTTCATCAAAGGAACAAATGGGCACATCAAACCGTGGAACCGAAGTTGGTTTGTTCAGTTGGTTGACGTAGTGTTGGTTATGGAAGATGATGTTCCACCTGCAAGATGGCTACATGGTCTTATAACCGAAAAGCATACTGGCTCGGACAACATTACTAGAGTAGTTACATTGCGTTGTAAAGGTTCTGTGATTAAAAGACCTGTATCGAAATTAATCGTTCTCCCTATCAGTTCTTAAATATATAGTTTGTAATTTTTTCTTGTTAACGTTTATTTGTAGTTAAGGTCAGCATTATTAATGTTAGGATTAATTAATTAGTGGTAAAATTACAATTAAGGTTTATAATTTAGATTTATTTTTATGTTATCCAGATGTAGTTGTTTTTATTTTTGTCTTTAACATACAGTCCACTAGTGTTTCGACTTCCCACCAATTATGTTGTTTGCTTCATGGTGGGTGGTTACTTTTTTTGTAAATATAATTTATATAACTTAGGTTCTGGACATTCTGTCCATGGTGGGCGGGATGTTCGATCTCGAGTTTCCCCATAGATGCTCGATAGATGGCGTTGTACTTTTTAGGTAGGTTATTGAAACGCGATATTAAAACTTTACGCGAATATCGTGTATCATTGGGAAGAAAATAAATTTTTGTGACATACGCTGCCGTCGTCACCACACCGCCGGCGTCTTCAAGTGCGGTGAGCCCACAGCAACCGTCGACAGCCGGGTCAACAGATACCACCACATTGACCACCGCCGCGCCATCCAGAAAAGTGCCTCAGCCGGCAAAAAGATTCCCGCCGCTCATTTGTGAGATCCTCCCAAACTGGGTGCACCACTTCCGTGCACTGAAAGAAAAGTTGGGAAGGGCTCCTAACGCCCGCCCCTTTGGGGAAGGGTACAGATTCACCCCGGCAGATGAAAATGAATACAGAACCATCCAGAGATACCTAAGCGAACTAGAGAAAAGTAGTAGGATCTCTTGGTTCAGCTATTCGCTGCCGGCGGAGAAAAGCGCGAAGTTCGCAATACGAGGGCTACCTGCGACAACTGAGCCCAATGAAATTGAAGAGGAGTTACGCGGGCTCGGCTTCGAGCCCGAATATGTAAGGAAGATACGGGCCAGACAAGGGCGTCCGGGCTGTATATTCTTCGCAATAATGAAGAGGACGCCCAATCTTACGCCCGGCATATTTGAGATTAACGAGCTACTGTGTATGCCTGGTGTAAAATTCGAAACCTGGAGATCAAAGAGGGGGCCGGCACAATGCCACAGGTGCCAGCAGTTCCGTCATTCATCGCATGGGTGTCACAGACCACTGGCCTGCGTGCGTTGCGGTGGGGAACACACAGCGAAGGACTGCCCCCGCTTACTCTCGGAACCCGCAACCTGTGCAAATTGCGGGGGTCCTCACCCCGCAAACAACTCTCGATGCCCTGTTTTCAAGGAAGAATTAAGAAAGCAGGGCCAATCGCCAAGACTGGCAAAAAGGCCAAGCACCCCCAGCCAGCCCGGGAGCCAGCTCCAGCGGTGGAGCAGCCTAAGGAGGCAACAAGCCTTATGGCCCCGGCAAACGAGGCGATACCCAGGCGCCAAGCACCACCCACGGTTGCTGGGGCCAATAAGAAAAAGAAGAAGAAGGCCAAAAAGAAGGAAAAGAGGAGCCTAAATGAGAAACTGGCAAATGAAGAGGCCAGCTTCGGGACAAGGCCTCAAACTACGGCCACAAAGAAGCCAATGAAGGGCAAGAAAGACCTAATGATCAAGGCCGCTATGGAGATCTTCCAAACGGTCATTCTTGCCCTTCAAAAGGAAGATGATGTGGCTTCAGTCATCCTCAGCGGGATGAACAAACTAATGGATATAATAACCGCATAAATGGACAACTCGCTGAGAATTATCCATTGGAATATTAGAGGCATTAAGAAGAAGCTGCCATTGCTGAAGAACCTCCTTCGAGACCAGAACATAGACATCGCCCTCATCAGCGAAACACTGATGTCGAGGGCGGACACACTTCGGGTCTCAGGCTTCATCACTTACCGCAAGGATGAAGTCGGCGAGCGTGGTCCGTACAGGGGGTTGGTCGTGCTCGTCAGGAGGGGGTTGCTTCACCAACCGCTCCCGATGGTGGACCTGAATAGTCTACAAGCCCTCGGTGTTGAGCTCCAGATCAGCGGCCAGGACTTGCGCATTTTCGCCATTTACAGGCCGGCAAACGGAAGGCTCGTCCCCGGAGACGTGCGGCAGTTACTTAACTCCCCGAAAGCAACTCTCGCCGCCGGGGACTGGAACTGCAAGCACCCTGCCTGGAATGCCAGAATGGCCAACACCGCGGGCAGAACACTTTTTAACGACTCCTTACAACACGGATACGAGGTCCACGGCCCGGAGGTTCCAACCCACTACCCAGATAACCATGAATACCTTCCGGATGTGATTGATTTCACTGTCCTCAAGAACTTGGACTGCCAGCTGACTCAGGAAACTATTATCGATGAGCTTCTGTCAGACCACCTTCCAGTACTTCTTACCATAACCGCCACCACAACGCGAGCACCATCACGACCATCACGCCGGGTCACTGACTGGAAGGTGTTCGCGGAAGAGTTGGCAGCCAACACTCCATCCCGGAAGTTAGAGACAGCTGCCGACGTCGAAGCCCTCGCCGTGGACCTCACGGGGAGTATCCAGCGGTCGCTGGCCACCGCGACAAAGGAGACCGAGTCCAGAAAGATGCCGGAGTTGCCCGCAAGACTGCGGCAACTCATCCTCGAGAAACGAGCTTTACGCCGCAGATGGCAGGTGACCAGATGCCCAACACTCAAGACTCGTCTTAATAGGCTGGGCAGCCTAGTCAAGAAAAAGCTCGAAGAGGATGCCGCCGAGAGCTGGGAGGAAACGATTGGCGAGGCCGCAGATGATGTATCAGTTCTTCATCGTCTGTGCCGCCAAATCACAAATCTAGCGCCCCCAGCTCGCCCGCTGCGTCATCCCGACGGAACCTTGAGATACGCAGCGGCAGAGCGTGCCGACATCTTCGCCGAACACCTTGAACGCCAGTTCCAGCCGAATCCAACTGACGACGTATCGCACGTGACAGCACTTGAGAGAGAGATCGCCGAATATCTAGAACGGCCGGTAGAGGCACTAGAAGATGCGGTGTTCTTCTCCCCAACTAAAGTGAGAAGTTGCATCCTTCGGACGAGGCCCAAAAAAGCCCCGGGCGCGGATGGTATCACAAACGCCGCCCTGCGTCATCTGCCGCGTCAAACCATCGCGGCGATGACGCGACTCTTTAATGGCATCCTGCGCTCGGGGTACTTTCCAAATATCTGGAAGGAAGGCCTCGTCATTATGATCCCGAAGCCGGGGAAAGACACCGCACTAGCACATAGCTACCGGCCCATCACTCTTCTGGCGACCCAGTCTAAGATATTCGAATCTCTCCTGCTGTCACTCCTAAGACCCTACATAGAGCTTAGGGAAGAACAGTTTGGATTCCGCGCTGAACACAGCACCACGCTCCAGCTGTCCAGGGTACTGCACACCCTCACCGCTTCTCTCAACAAAAGAGAGAAAGCTGTGGCAGTATTCCTGGACATGGAGAAGGCGTTCGACCGTGTTTGGCATACTGGACTCGTGCACAAGTTAGCTGCAACCTCGACACCTCCCCGCCTGGTGAGGATAGTAGCCAACTTCCTTGAAAACCGTCGGTTTCGAGTAAGGGTAGACGATGCCATTTCAGCTTCCAAGATTATCTCTGCTGGCGTACCGCAGGGGAGCTGTCTCTCTCCCCTGCTGTACGCAAAATACACAAATGACATCCCGCTCGAACCGTCGGCGACTCTGGCGCTATATGCAGATGACGCGGCGTATATTACATCGTCACTCAACCTAACGCACGCCGCCGTGAAGATGCAGCGCCAGCTGGACACCCTGCCAGAATGGCTCAAGAAGTGGCGGCTATCGGTGAACGTTGGCAAAACCCAGGCGCTCGCGACTGGGAGTGTGCACACTGGCCAGCATAGGTTGCAGCTAAACGGACAGGACATTTCGTGGTCCCCGACGGTAAAGTACCTCGGGGTCACCATCGACCGCCGGCTCAACATGAACGAGCACGTCACGAAGACCATCGCGTCGACAAACGTCGCGATGGCCTTACTTCGTCCAGTGCTCTCCTCAAGCCTCCCTCTGAGGGTGAAGGTCTTGGTGTACAAGACCCACCTACGCAGCCGACTCACGTACGCCGCGCCTGCATGGTACGCGCTCGTGAATCTAACTAACTGGAAAAGGTTGCAAACCGTGCAGAACAAGATTCTCCGCCGCATCACGGGCGCACCATGGTACGTGAGGAACCAAACAATCCAGAGGGACCTAAGAGTCGAGGGCTTGGACGACTTCACTCGTCGTCTCGCCGTCAACATGTTCGCGCGTGCCGACTCGTCCGATCTCCATCATCTGCGAGATCTGGCCCCCTGGCACGCGCGGCCACCTGACAGCCGCCGCTACCCGCGTGATCTCGTGCGGGGCGAGGATGTAGAGTGACGTGTTTGCGCGCGGCTCGGCTGATCGCCCTCCCTCTTCTTCGGGGCTGATCGTCAAGGCCCGCGCAAACCGGCAACAATCACCGGATCTCAGCTGAGGGAACAGGCGCTCCCTCAGCTCCAAAAAGATGACCACAAAGGGGGGGGCGCTCCCCCAACCATACCATAAATTAAAGAAGACGACCGCAGAGAGCAACGACTCTCACCCCCAATGACCCGCCCGTTTCAACGGGCGGCGAGTGATCCTTGCTGCAGGGGACGAAAAGTCCTGATCAGCATTCCCCCACCGCGCCCATGTGGGCGCGGCGAGAGAAGACCACGAAGTAAATTTTTGTATTCGCTTAGAACGATTTTGTTTTAATTCAAATAAATTCCTTGGGCAGTTGTTGAGTGCTGTACAAGTATGAAACGTGCAGTCATTTGATATAAGTTTGAAATAGTCATTACAATAATATGGCGCGAAGTATAATCCAGCTAAGTTTGAAACCGAACAGTTGCTTAAAACGTAGTGGATTTCAGCTATTTATCTCCTTCTTTTAAAAGATTAAAGCCGTCATCTGTCAATCTATCAATGACTGCACGTTTCATACAATCGAATGAATGGTTTTTTTCCTAGAGAGTTTCGCTAGGCTAGGCCGCCCACACTCTCTTGCAACACCAGAGGAATCACAAGAGCGATGCCGGCCTTTAGTACAAAAGAGTATGCGATATGTCATCACAGACCAGTTAATTTTAAAATAATGAAATACTTAATAGTTTAATATCTAAAATACTAAGTAGCTAATTCCATGCATGTCTGACTGTTTATGACTTGACAAACTATTTACTTTTTTTACCGACTTCAAAAAAGGAAGAGGTTCTCAATTCGTCGGTATTTTTTTTATGTTTGTTACCTCAGAACTTTCGAGTGAGTGAAACAATTTTGATGATTCTTATTTTATTTGAAAGCTGGTGCTTCCCGCGTGGTCCCATTGCAATTTGTCCAGATCTGACAATGTTAACCATGAGAAAAACATTAAAGTCTTAAATTTGGTATATGTATGTGCGCGACAAAGTTACAAATAACTCATTATCACGCGAACCGATTTTGATAATTCTTTTTTTATTGGAAAGGATATACTTAAAAGGTAGTTTGGTAAGCGTTTGGTTAGGTTCTGAGTATGGGATCCAAGGCAAAGTAACAGAAATCTTCAATTCTTAGGAGCAAATTAACGATATTAGGCCGAATCTTTTATATGCTATCCGTATATTTGAGTCACCTACCGTAACGTCGTAATGTTCAAGTAATTGTCTTAGTCAAATATGATGGAATCAATGGAACTCCTTAACGACTTTCAGTAAGGATGCGATCCGTGACAGTATTTCTAAAATTGCTGCATTGCAAAATTTTGTAGATCTACACATATCAAGGCAAATTATTAGTAAGTGTAGTTCAGATTCACTAAAATACTAAAAACAAAAAAAAATCTTAACAAAAAAACAACCGACATCAAAAATACTACTCCAAAACAATATATATATAATAATATGCACTAAAAAGTATAAAAATAATTGCGTGTGTTTGTACAATCTGATTAATTAATCTAATACTAGTAACGATTATTGCTATTTTTGGAGTCGGTATCCTCCCGTCTATTGAGCTATACAAGCCTATTGAGAACTAATATCTATCATATATAATAATATATAAAATATATTTAGGATTTGAATCATTTTATTCCTAATATGCAATTATTGGGGTTATGCTGGTTATCAACTGTAAAATCCTGTAAAATATAAAAACCACAACCTGAGAGTTGAACATGACATATCAATTTATGAACGATACGTCACTCGAACGGTTGGCTCGCTCACGGAACGCGAGATGTCGCGAGTTCGAGTCCCGCATCGTTCATAAATTTTGTTTACAAATTTAATTTGTGTGTAACTTTAAAAAAAAAAACGGATTTGAAACATGTTTTGTATTGTCAAAATTGTGAATAATTGTTAGTTTACCGTCGAAGAAACTGAAATCCATTAAGGTAAGTCAACTTTATGTGCAACAATATTTTATGAACAATAAAATAGTCAGTAATTAAATTTACTGTAAGCCGGATATTTCAAAGCTTCAAGAAAATTGCTTTTCATTGGAAAATATTAAAGAAACGACTCGTAATAAAATTTCTGCGAATGAATTTCTATAGGATTGTTTTGGTAGATTGGTATTAAGTACCGAACTCAAAAGCACGTCTTGTGGAGAAATAATTTATGATTATTTTATCAAGATTAAGTATTATTATTAATTTAATAAATGAGTGTCCGTTGAGTTTCTTGTATGTTCTTCTCACGAGCTCTACTTATACCGAACATAATATAGCAGGTTCAGGAATTTAAAGGAAATTTTTATGGCGAAGATTGAAAAGCACTTAATTTAAGCCTAATTAAACAAAGTTTATTTGACTTTGACTTTGAAAGAATTGATTAAGTCATATAAAATATTTATTCAATACAAACCAACTTCAAAAATACATAATTCATTTAAAACGAGGTATCTAAAAGTAAAATATTACCTTCTCTAGATTATTGTGAAATTGGTGGCGACTTTTTTTTGTTTAAATTACATAAATAATAATTATGTTATAACAATAATATACATATTTCTACATTTATTATAAAATAATATTCTCGTGTTACAAGGTTAGTTGCCATACTCCTCCGAAAAGGCTTGATCGATTTCTATGAAATTGAGTCTGAGAATCGGAATAAATAATTAATTTTTGGGTTTTTCAAGAATCCTGATCGGCACTGCATTGTAATAGGTAGGGCGTATTTTTTAAATTTTACAAAAATACCATTACCATCAGCTGAACGTCCTGCTCGTCTCGTCCCTTATTTTCATAAAAAAAAATCTATTTTCTATTCCCCCAAAAAAAATCAATTTTTTTATTAATTTATATAGCAATAAAATATTTGCCCGGTCAGCTAGTTATAAATATATTGGTCTCAGGCAGTAATTATAACCATCTTAGAATTTGTTGCATTATTTACTATGAAAGATCTATTTATATTTTCCCATACATAGTTTTACACATATTATGAGGTATGTAGATACCCTGAAATTAGGCAAAATCTTATAATCAAATGAAAAAAAAAATCAAATCAAATCTTTATCTGCTGAAGAAACTAACATGGTGCTGTCAGTTTATAATAATTAGGTGCTCTTCCTAAGGTGTGTTAAGGCTAACTTGTGAAACTGGAATACAAATATAATCTAATTTAATTTAAAAAAATCCCATATGAGTAGAACGGAAGTCGTAGAACACTGCGTCTTCGGTCCAATCTTGTGGGGGCCTACCAACGGAATACTTTGGATGAGGGCAGCGCAGGACCGACCGTCGTGGAGGCCACCAGCAATGGACGTCTTCCGGCTGATGATGATGATGATAAAAAAAAAAAATTAAAAATTCCATTATAACTATCAATTAAGTAGTTTAATATCTTTGAGTATTCGCTGTTCTAAACAGATATACATCTTAAACCAAATTTAAATTAACATCAATCATATAGTTAATAATATTATGTCATAGGCATGATGATGATAAATAAATATCATTTTAATTTATAATTTAAGTAAGATAATAAAATCTTTTAAGAAGCAGTATGTTTTTTCTTAGATAATTTATACGTCTCTATCTAGACGGCGTACTGTGACAGCTTCGAACACGCCGAAAAAATAGCGACAAACCGTTTATCTCTATTTTCACCAACTCACGCACACAAAAAACAAATAAAAGACCTATCGCGAGTGTATGACGTAGCTTGTTGGGCCCGCTAAAGTAATAAAGCTCACTTGCTGTCATTTTCACGTTTTGTTGTTGTTGGTCCCACGCAAAAGACCCTGTATTAATAGAACTCTGTCCTGCATTTAAAAATTCATAATCTGCTGTCATTCGTTTCGATGTTCGGATTTCATATTTATTAATACTTCTCTTTACCATTACTCTCTTAACCGCTACTTCATAAGTATATATTGATGGCATGGTAAAGGTATTTAATTTAATAATGTGATGGATTTGGTTGCTTGTAGTCAGCCGAAAGATCTGACACATTTTAAATACTTGGTAAATCCATAGATCGGTACCCTGGAATAGTATCCTATACCTCAGAGTCCACATATGCGTCTACAGTCACATTCATATCAACTACTTTCTTTAATATATAGAGCCAGTGAGAACCAATTAAGTTTTTAAAAAACATGGTCTATAATGGCCGTTCCCAATATACTATCTACGGATAGAGATAAATAACACCTTCGACTGTCAGTAATTAGCTTTCAATAATCTGAAGCTGTCCCAATATACCCGATAAGTCAGGCTTATCGCCTCAAATTGGGACGCGTGAATTGCAATTTCCATACAAACTTCTATAGCTTGTAAGTTATACGTTGTCCCATTGACAGACAGCGTGAACGGATAAGGTGGGTTACCGTCGATAAGTTTATTGGGACAGAAAAGTCAACGATAGTTGCGATTTTTATCTCAAGTAGGCCGCAACCGTAGATAGACTGAATATTGGGAACGACCATTAGTGTTCTCCATGACAGATTGTGGTCAAGATATGGCCTATGAACTTGTGCGTTTCTTTTATGAATCCAAGGTAAATCAATTTTGTACGCAAGGTTTTTTAAATACGATGTGTTTCTAAGTCAAGATATCTGATCTTACGTAAGGAATAACAAGACTATCTAAATTTATAAGCCGTTTGTAATTTATAAGTGATTGGAATGGGAATAAATATACAAATTTAAGTCCCGCATCATCCATAAGTTTTGGTACAATTTAAATTTGTATATATCTTCTTCTAGCGCATTTAGTACGGGGAGTGTTCCGAAGAGCTATTTCACCCGATTCCTGCCGTATTCCACCTTTGATTAACACGCCATGAATTAGGATATCATCCCCACCATCTGGATGTGTGGCCTCCACAGTACGGTTTTCAAGGAGCTGTCGTCCAGGTACCACAAAGCTATGAAATGAGCTTCCTTGTGCGGTGTTTCCGGGAAGATACGATATGGGTATATTCAAAGAAAGCGCGGCCATCAACGCTCCTGTGAAACCTCTGGTGTTGCAAAATGTGGGCGGTGGTAATCTGTTAACATCAGGTGACCCGTACGCTCATTTGTCCTAATCTTCCATGAAAAAAATTTGATCGTTCGTTCCTCCTCAAAATATAACTTACACGACACCTCCCGACTCTACCTTACACTACGCTACGCAATGCTTCCCTATCTACGCTATGCGTCCCAACTCCCTACGCCACCCTGCACTAAATAAAGTTAGTTAAATTTGTGATTAAATTAAACTCAATTACTACTTTTATAAATGACTAAAACTGTATTATTTATTATGTTAGTCGTTCCTAAATTTCAATGGATGTTCGTGATTAATATTTTTTTGTTTTACTGTATACGAATATGTTTATGGAGACAAGTATTTTTGGCTTACAAAGTGGCAACGCTCATGTGATTCCTCTGGTGTTGCAAGAGAATGTAGGCGGTGGTGATCACTTAACACCAGTAGGACCCGTACGCTCGTTTGTCCTCCTTTTACAAAAAAAAAATTGGTAACGTTTTATAAAAATTTTGACCCTAAGAACATCTAAATCTTCAATAAAATACATCTTTAAGCATCAATAGGTACTTTATTATACAAAATTGTTTTCACAGTTAGTATTAATATAAGTACGGAAATCAAAATATTTCAGCATAAATGTAACAAAATTTATTGAAATTTTCATTAATGTTTTCTGTAAACAAATTAAGTTGGATAAGTAACGTGTTGAACTTTTATCACATGTGTACTGTACTGAATATATTGTTATATTGAGCTGCTTATTACGAAACCACAGATAATTAATGACATTCATTTATTGTTTTCAGTACTTACATATAAATTATTTTATTTAATTTAATTGAATAAGTAGCATGTGATAGGGAAAACTTTAAAATTTCTGAGTATAAATATTATGAGTGTGAATTGATGAGAGATTTTTTTTAAGGAAAATAAGGGACAAGACGAGCTGGACGTTCAGTTGATGGTAATTGATACGCCCTGCCCATTATAATTAAGTGCCACTCAGGATTCCTGAAAAATCCAAAAATTCTGACGGGCAATTATAATTGCGCTCGTCACCTTGAGACTTGAGAGATGTTAGGACTCATTTGCCCAGTAATTTCACTATCTATATTATTTGGGTATCTACCCAAGGTTTTTCAACGAGCATTAATGCATTAATGCCTAGGCATTTATTAAAATAATTATTGGTTTAAATCGATAATTTCATAACTTGCAAAATTAAGTTTATTTTTTATTATTCAAGTCAAGTCAAATAAAATTTATTAAACTTAGTGATTCTGAATCTTCACAATAAATGTTTGTTTTAAATTATTACTGAATTTACCATTTATTTGTAAAAATTTCAGCTCGAGAGAAGAACATATTATTATAAGAAACTCAAAGGGCACTCTTTTCAATCAAATAGAGTATTTTACAATGACTGTAATATACAAATCAAATAAGTTTGTAAGGTGTTGCATCCAATATATGAATCGAGATGAAATAATATAAATTACTAGGTGACCCGGCAAACGTTGTTTTGCCATATAAATTGTATTGATCTTTTCCTTGCTAGTTGATAAGAGATGGCGCTAGTTGAATTCATTAGTAACAATCACACTTCTTTTATATTTTGTATAATTCACACTATAGTTTTATAAATTATAGCCTATTTGTTATTCTGGTGTGTAAGCTATATTATTGTAAAGTTTCATCAAAATCTATTCACTAGATTTTGCGTTAAAGAAGTTCAAACATACATCCAGACATACAAACTTTCACATTTATAATATTAGTAGGATTTCATGAAAAGTCTTAAAGAATTAAATGTATAAATATAAATTATCGTATATTGGATGCATCAACCTTTAGATCTTGTATTCATTGTTTGTGTAAGGATGCTTTGTGAATGATGGTCGTGATTACTGTCACAATTAGTAACTGTATCCACCAAAGTTAAAATGAAATTTTAAACCTTTTATTATGTTAAGTTTTACTAGCCGAGACAGCTACCTTGAAAACAAAACACAGAAAATGGACTTCTGATGTGTTACATAAGACTAGACAGTAATCATATCATTTATACGTCTAGACAGACTGTGGCAGCTGTGGAAACGTCGAAAAAACTTGAGGTTGACAGTTAACCTCTATTTTGAGCAGAGTTGAGTTTACCAGTGTGAGGCTCCTTTGTACAGGATGCCGGCTAGATTATGGGTACCACAACCGCGCCTATTGCTGCCGTGAAGCAATAATATGTATACATTACTGTGTTTCGGTCTGAAGGGCCCTGTAGCTAGTGAAATTACTGGGCAAATGAGACATAACATCTCATGTCAAAAAAATTTAGCAATGCACGCACATACACAAAGTGACATACGAATCGCGAGTGTAAGACGTAGCTTGTCACGCACACTAAAGTAATAAACCTGGCCTGTTTTCATCGTTTGTCTAGCAGCAAGGGGCTCAATTACAAATAAATAAGCAATTACATAGTACCTAGACTGATTAATAGACTGCCACGTGACTTGACCGACTCGTTGACTGAGACTAATTTAAAACAGAATTTAAAAAAATACTTTTTAAGACTTGACTGACCACCGATCAACTTATCGTGCTTAACTATTAATTGTATCAAGTACTTTTACTTTTATTTGTATAATTATAATGTATAGCTAAGTGATTGTGAACTATTTTTCTTTTATTAATTTAACTCTGTTGGTGTAGACTTAATTTAGCAATTGTACAAACCTCAGTGGTTTTTATTGCTTTGAAACCGCAATGTAAAATTTGTTTTTTATTAATAAATATATATAAAAAAAAATTGTATAAATTTAGGCGTATAAATTTTCAAAGGCAATAGTCAAGCTCACATTCTGTAAAAAGGAGACACTCACTGGTAAGAAGTTTAAACTCTTATATAACAAATACCATAAATTTGTACCAAAATCAACATGAAATTTCAAACAAAAATCATTTCAAGCCATCAAAGTCAAAGTGCTTTATTTGCCAGAAACATTCACAAGTAAAGTTGTTACAAATTCAAGAGCAGGCACATGTTTCGTCTTGACAGACGTGCAAATATTTTTTGTGGTTTCGCTTCACAATATTATAAACCAAACAATCAATAATTATGGCTACATTTAATTTGACCAACGTAAAGCCATACTTAAATGACCCTACAATACACCATTACAATAATAAATGTAATTAGTAAACTAAGAGATAATGTAGTAGAAATAATCACTAAAAAAAATATAATATTATTGGTAAAAATAGTATTGGTACATAAAACTGAAGGTGGATAAACACAGGATATGCAAAACACAATATTAAACATAATAAATGTACAAATGATTTGAGTTTTCTTTAGTGTTAATTCTGGAGTCTCGTGCCAGATTTTGGCGAGACAACAAGTCCTGAGGATGCCTCGTGTAGAGGCGAAACACGCGTCGAATTGTTTGGGGACAAATATTGGCGGAAATAACACTAAAGAAAACTCAAATCATTTGTATAATTATGGATTTCCGCAAAGTAACGCCTACTTCAATAAATTAACATAATAAATGCTTTATTTTAAAGAGAAACCGCAAAATAAATTCAATAATGGAGAAATGAATTTTCAATATTGCTTCAGAGTTCGTTTCATTCTTTTCATAAAGTTATACAATCCATGAATTTAATACGCTATCTCATTGGTAAATTAAGCGTGGACTTGTGTCGTTTTGAGATTTGATATAAAAGCAATTTATTGAACCTTACACTTCAGCGTATACATACAACTGATGTTTTTTTTATTTATTTATTTGCTTTTTAAAGGAAACAAACTAATAGTTCTAGTTTCCACCACGATATGATAATCTTAATATTTATATTTCTCTTGTGCGTCTGTTGTAACCGAACTCCTCCTAAACGGCTGGACAGATTTTAATTAAACTTTATGTGTGTTTTCAGGTGGATTCGAGAATGGTTTAGATTCACAATTGAACTACCTCCTAAACGGCTGGACCGATTTTGAGTTCCAGTGAATTTGAGATTGGTTTAGATTCTCAATTCCGTCCATATAATATAATTCTCCTGCTCATGTGTATGTTAGTGAACTCCTCCTAACAGCTGGACCGATTTTTGAAATTTTAGACGTGTGTGGGGGGAAGGGATAGAACGACAACAACATCTAGTCGGCCCCAAATGTCAACCTTACCTGCACGCGGTATCTCCTGCTAGACAACGGACGAGGCTCTGACGACCGACCTGTGGTGGGATAAGTACTCACAACTGGCGGGGCAACCTAACAGAAGAGGCTTCTGCAGCCTTGGGATACAAATAATCCTTAAAAGGACAGGTGCAAAAGGCAACGGGAAACCACTGCAACTATCTTTCCCAAAAGAGTCATCATGAAAGTACAATCAGAGAGATCACGAAAGCCATGCAATCCGCCTAGCAACAGGCGCCGCATTGCTTCCGGGGAAGGCAAAATTTCCCAATACTGAGCCCGGAACTGAGAACCTTGAGCCGGACATACTTAAATCTGAAGTAAGCGCCGCCATAAAGCATCTCAAAAATGGGAAGGCTACCGGAAGAGATGCTATCCCGATTGAGACAATCAGGGCTCTAGACGATGTCGGTGTTAATATATTTCACATCATCTGCAACAAGATATGGCAGTCGGGAATATGGCTAACAGAATGGACTCATACAGTTTTCATTCCACTACAAAGAATGGGTTCTACTAAGAAGTGTAGCAACTACCACCTTATTGCACTAATATCTCATGCAAGCAAAATAATGTTACACATTCTGAATGAACGACTGAAGACCTACTTGTCCAAGGAGATAGCACAAGAACAGGCCGGATTTGTTAAAGGGAAGGGTACACGTGAGCAGATCCTAATTGTTCGCCAGATTATTGAGAAGGCACGAGAGTTCAACAACTTACATATGCTTCGTTGACTTTCACTCTATAAAATGGCCTAAACTACAAACAACGTGGACGTTGCGACAAGCCGAGAAAAATAAAATTGATGCTCTGGAGATGTGGTTTCATGGACCAAGTTTCGCACCAACGTCTCCATTCTCCAAGAACATGGCATAAAACAACGCCCTTCGGTGTTAGTACAGAGTCGCATTCTTAAGTTATTCGGACACGTCTCCCGGCGCGAGAGTGAATGCATTGAGGGCCTTATCGTTCAGGGCAAAGTGGAGGGTACCATAGGGCGGAGACGGTCACCCATGCGTTGGACCGACCAAATTAAGTCCGCTGTGGGCGGTCCATTGAACGAGTGCACAAGACTGTCAGCTGGGAAAAGTGGCGAAGTTCGTGGGGCGCATTACATCTGCCCCAACAGATTCCACTTCAGAAGTGGAATCAAGAGTGTAACGACGAAGAAGAAGAAGACGTGTGTTCAGGACAACGTCTGCCGGGTCTACTAGTATTTTATAAAATTTTGTATATAAAAATAACTGAATGATACTTAACAACATCATAAAACATAAACGGTCATATTATAAAAAAATAATTTAAACATGCCTTAGACACGTGTTTTGTTAGACAGTGACCTAACTATAACAACGTCAGTGAACTAACAATAACGACGGTAACAGTGTTTAGCTTGTGTTTAACAAAAACGTCATTAAGAATAACATAAACTGAAGTGTCCAGGAACAATCAAAGGAACGGAACGCAATTTTTGACAGCTGTCATTTATCTATCATCACATAATCTAAATCTTCTAAGGAATTTGATATATCCGTTAAACATACCTTAGATAATCTTCGAATCGTGTTTAAAAGTAAGGAATGTCTAAAGAATGTTGAACGCTAAAGAACAGAAAGACATAAATTTGTAATAGAACTTTTTTAAAACAAGTGTTGAAAATATTTTTATCTTTTTTGTAATAACAGAGTTAGTACACAAGCAGCTAAAGTAGTAAATAATATACATTCAACCCATAGCAATATTTTTTAAAACTATTATATGTACGGTGACAGATACCTAATTCACAATATTTCAAATTAAATTTGTTACGCATGCACGAGATACGAAATTATTTGAAGCATAGTTCGTTTTTACAGTTTTAATCTAATCTAATCTGTGACCTGTTTGCTTAAAAGTAGTTTTCATTGACAAATCATATATTTCGGAGATTATATTATAATTTATTTATGTACTATTTAAGGACACTATCGCATAAGTATCACATAGTATTTGGTCCCTACACTAGTCATAGCCTATCCTGTAGGCAACCAATTTACATTCTATGGTTACCAGTAAGAAGGGAAAGACCAAAAAGTGCATTCTGTTTATGTGTGTGTGTGTGTGTGTGTGTGTGTGTGTGTGTGTGTTAATGTGTGTGTATTTGTGTCTGTGTCTGTATATGTGTGTGTGAGTGAGTATCTGATTAATCAAGTTACAAGTAGTAACATTATGAGATTTTTTTTATATAAAAAGAGATGAATGAGAAAGACGAGCAGGACGTTCATCTGTCGGTAATAGATACGCCCTGCTCATTACAATGCACTGCCGCTCAGGATTATTGAAAAACCCAAAAATTCTGCGCTCATTTTGAAACATTAGTTGTCAAGTCTCATTTGCCCAGTAATTTCACTAGTTACGGCGCCCTTCAGACCGAAACACTGTAATGCTGCTTCACGGCAGAGAAAGGCGCCATTGTGGTACCCATAACCTATCCGGCATCCGGTGCAAAGGAGCCTCCCACTGGTAAAAGAATGCTAACCTATCACTTTAAGAATAGCTTCCATGTCTACATAAGTGAGTGTGTAACCATGTCTGTATTTAATTTGACCTGTTGAATGAATTTTTAATAAAACATTTATGTTTATTGTATATATATGATGTAAGAATGGGTTAAATCTACTTGCAAATATTATACACAATAACATTTTATACTAACTACAAATACACAAGCGGCTAGTGACAACAAGCTGAGTACTAAACAAATTTTACTTAACTAAACAAATAGATTAAGTAAATATTGTAATTGAACAAGTAAGTAATAATTGTGTATATGTGAGAGTGTGTTTTATGTATATGTGTTCTTGTTAGGATTGTATCTTATGAAGATTTTCAATTTCCATTTAGAATAAGTATTTAATATTTTAGCACAATCAATATAAGTATTGAGTATTAAATATTTTATTATTTTAGCCTCAATTTTGGAGTGTTCTTTAAATTTATATAACTTGCCTATTAATTATTATAAATAGGTAGATGTATTAATTTAGAAAATATTGTTTTTGTGTTTGTTAGCTCACGAGAATACTCAGTTATACTGTGGATTGTAAACCTTTTTAACCGACTTCAAAAAAGGAGGAGGATCTCAATTCGTCGGTATATTTTTTTTATGTTTGTTACCTCAAAACTTTCAACTGGGTGAACCGATTTTGATGATCCTTTTATTTGAAAGCTGGTGCTTCCCATGTGGTCCTATTGTAATTTGGTCCAGATCTGATAATGGCATCCATGAGAAAACCATAAAAGTCTTAAATTTGCTATACATATGCGGATGATAAATTTACGAATAACAATATCGCGCCATCCGATTCCGATGATTCTTTTTTTATTTAGTTTGGTTAAGTTCTGATTACGGAATCCATGACAAAGTAACGGAACTATTAAATTCTTAGGAGCAAAATAACAATACTCGGCCGATTTTTTTTATGCTATTTGGATATTTAAGTCATCTACCATAACATAGATATGGTCATTTAATTATCGTAGTCGAATATGATGATCAATGGACCTCCTTAACGACTTTTAGTAAGTGGCATTCTGTGGCAGAATTTCTAACTGTCTGTAATCAAATTGCAAAGCGCTTACGTTCATTGCTGCATTTTAAAAGTTTGTATGCCTACACATATTTAGACAAATTGCTAGTAAGTGTACTTCAAATTCACTAAAAATCAAAAAAAAAAAAAAAAACAAAAAAACAACCGACTTCAAAAACACTATTCCAGAACAATAGATATAATACGCACTAAAAAGTATAAAAATAATTGCGTATTTTTATACAATATAATGATTTTTATCTAATTCTAGTTATATTGTAATTTTGGGAGTCTGTCTATCCAAGATACTACATACATAGTTATAGATGAGATGTGTTTGAGTCGTGAGGAGGCGAGAGGCAAGAACGGGTCGCGGAGGCAGGACACCGATTCCAAAAATAACAATAATCGTAACTAGAATTAGATTAATTAATTATATTGTATAAAAATACGCAATTATATTAAACAATATCATTTACGAGTGACCATTAAGGACTAATTCGTATATCTATAAAATTTATGATAACTGGAGATTTGTGCACCGATGTTACTGAAGTTATATCGAAAACATTTTTAACGATACAAACACATATTAGTATAGTAAATTAGGTATACCTAACATAACTAATTTTCTTAATGATACCACAGACTGGTAATGGAGCGAACACCCTCAGGCTCTTTAATTATAACTTTATTATTCGATATTACATTGTTTAATATATATATATATATATATATATATATATATATATATATATATATATATATATATCTATATATATATATATATATATATATCTATATATATATATATATATATATAAAATTATAAAATAATAAAATAATTTTAACCCCTTTTCCCTTAAGGGGAAGGCGAGTTACATAATTCATCATAATTATAAGCAATTTTACACTGTAATGTTTTCTTATAGAGGTTATCCGTTATTTATTTCTTAGTTTCTATCATTCTTGCAGTGAATGGTGTAACCTACAACGAACTTTGGTCAATATATACAGAACTATTAATTTATAAATTTAGTTGTTACTGTTAAAAGTTAAACAACATAATTAATATAATAATCTATTATTATAAAAATGGAAATCGAAGAAATTTTAATTCTTTGCATTTTATACTTTCTTCTTTTCGTTTAAAATCATAATTTTTTTTAATGAAAATAAGAGACGAGCAGTACGTTCAGCTGATGGTAACAGATACACCCTACCCATTACAATACAGTGCCGCTCAGGATTCTTGAAAACCCTAAACATTCTGAGTGGTACTACAATTGCGCTCGTCACCTTGAGACATAAGATGTTAAGTCTCATTTGCCCAGTAATTTCACTAGCTACGGCGCCCTTCAGACCGAAACACAATAATAATAATAATTGACACAATATTACGATAACAACTTTGTTTTATTTCAAAGTAGACGAAGTTAAGAAATACTTACAATCACAAGGACATTTTGTACTGAAATTTTGTGCAACACGTCAAAATTTGAGTTTGATTTTCCGTCTTATTCATGTGCTTGGTTGGATATGTCTAATAAACAATAATACTATGTTATTAATTGTTGAGCTATTTTTGAAATGAAATCGTAAAAAAGTCATGTGTATAATCTCTTATTAATTTATCTAAAAGCAAATCCCGAAGTTCTAACACTGAAGCCGAAAATAGCTCAGGCGGAACAAAGATTCACTTTTATCGTATTTTACCTGAACTCACGACCTCCTTTTATAAAACAGCGGCGAAAATTTATTTTAAGAAAATCTTTGACAATATACTTAGAGCAATATTGATCACTCCAGTAATTTTTATATATTATCTACACCAATGCTTTATATCCTCTTTTAAAGATTATAAAACAGTTAGTTTATTGCCAACATTAAAACATCCAATGTCCTAATAAGTATTCATTACATCATCAAAACGAGAGTTGTAATGAAATTCAGAACAACATTATATTATCATCCGTTTTCATAATAACACTACTTTGGATGATATAATGGTTACTAGGACTGGCTTTTTTAATGTTAGCAGTAAGCTAACTGTTTTAGAATCTTTTATAGAGGATTCATATTATGGGTGTAGATAAAGTCTTGTATGCAACTGTTGATAATTAGGTATTAAAACAATCATGTGATACTATTATCACACTCGGCTTCGGCATGCTATTAACTCCCTTACTACACAACAGTTGCATAAAAAACTATTACACCCAAACGCAGGTACTGAAGCTATTCTAAGTCTAAGTACAAGCGCACTTGCTTTAAATTTTTCCTAGTACTGGGGTAAAAGTGATCACCTCGCGACCAAATCATGCTCATGTTATTTTAAAAATATCAAAAAACAGGGCTATGCCATATAGAGGGCAAGTATCTTAAAATATATTGTAGATGTAACGTATTACTGTAAGAAGACTATATTATCTTATATTTAAAATTCTCGTGTCCCGGTGTTTGTTACCAAACGAAACCTCCGAAACGGCTAAGCCAATTTGTTTGAAATTTTGTGTGTATATCGGTTAGGTCTGAGAATCGGCCAACATCTATTTTACATACCCCTAAATTATAAGGTCACCCGTACCCCGTTACCCCACCCACCCCTAAATATTTTATTTTATTTTTTTTATTTTTATTTTGCTATGATTCAGCATTAAAAAATACACACAACTTAAAATTTTGACCCGTCTACGATCAACACCTATTTTTGTATCGCGATTTTAATTTTATTCTATTCCATCCATAGATACGCAATAGTTGCAAGATAGCTATCGAATATAATGATTATTGTATTTTGATAAATTTTATGTACTATGTAATAATATTTGGTAGGTCTGAGAATCCGTCGTGATCTATTTTTTGAACCCCAAAAATTTACAGTATTGAATTTTTTTTTTACTTTATTTGAGCTGTGTTTACTTTTATTTGAGCGGAAAAAATGATGGGAGAGTTTCTTGCGCGGCTCCTTCTCTCTCAGAATGCCATTTTTTTCCGAAGCGGTAGTAGTGTCTAGAAATCTAAACAAAAACAGTTTCACTGTAATAAATTGCGCCAAGTACACGTTCACAACTTTTGATTTACAAAATTACCATGGAGAAATTATCACATTACAAAAAGATGTAAAATCAAAGAAAAGACAGACCAATAGCCGTTATGACTTTTAATTTAAAAAAAATTGTGGTAAATTTAACAATTACGAACAACTTTTCAAACGTACTTGGCGTGCGTCATTGAGTACCCCAAATTTTTTCAGATGTGTTGTAATATTGTCACAATATCCCTCAGATAATTCATTTATGTCAACAGTCAGTAGTTTAGTAATTATCTTTACTCCTATTCTTTTTCTCTTCACAGCATTTTTGCATGCTTTAAGCGCGATCGCGCGAAGGCATAGCTCTAATAGCGCCTGAAAATCAAGTTTTCTATCTCCTCAAGAAAAATTCAATTTTAATCATAATCCTTCAATAATTATTATTTTTTCATCAAAAACGATCCAAAAAGAAATGTCAAAGTTATGTAAAAAAAATCACATTTTTCGAAATTTTTCGTTTTATTTATTTATTTATTAAAGCACACCACATCATATACAATACAATTTTCTTAATCTAATGTTACAATTAGTAGTTCTAAAGTATACGACAATTATGGTGAACATAAAAATTACAAAAAATACTCCCTAAATACTTCTGAAAAATAGAACTAATACTATCTAAACTATAATAAAAACAAAAAAATAAAAAATGAAAGTACAAATTATAACTTTAACTTATTAAAATAATGAAAATAATGAAGACGAAAAAAAAGAAAAACTACTTATTTGACAAATGCGATTGAGTACGAGCTAAGTGTTTAACAACACTTTCTTTAAACCTGACCAGCCCACCACCGAATATATCAAGTTTTGAATTGGTATCGTTTAACTTATTGTACTCGCGAAGAATTCGAGCAAGAGGCGCCTGAACTCCCAGGTTGGTTTTTACAGAAGGAACTTGGAAGATTCTCTTGAATTTGAATAAATATGGGACAGCAAGGTTAATATTCTGCAAGAAGTTACTACATTGTATTTGACCGTTTAAGAGTTAGTACAAAAATATTACTCCGGAAAGAGATCTCCGATCGAGCAATGAAATCATATTAAATTTCCTGAGGCGCTGATGGTACGGGTGTGTATGAGAGAATCCAGTACTAATGTATGCAAGGTGTCGTGTGAATGCTCTTTGGATACTCTCGATGCGTTGCGAATGGATCGTATATAGGGGATTCCATATAATACTACCATATTCGATTAGACTGCGCACTAGAGCGTTATATAGAATTGTTTTCGTTTTGGAGCCGAAACAATTCGAGTTTCGCTTTAGAAATCCTAACATTCGTGCGGATGTGGTAACTTCTTTATTAACTTGTGCAATAAACGTTAGTTTGCTATCAATAGTAACCCCCAAGTCACGAATTTCCTGCACTTCTTTTAATGGTGCGCCATCGAGCTCATACACTGTAACAAGCGGTTTTTTCTTCTAGTGTAATTAATATGAAAACATTTGCTTACATTTAGGATCATACCATTTAATAGGCACCAATCTTGTATACCATTGAGATCACTTTGAACAAAAGCAGCCTCAGAGGCAGAGTTGATAACTTTATAAATTTTTAAATCATCGGCGAAGAGAGATGCTTTACAATATTTGATATGATTCCTAACGTCATTCACAAATATCAAAAAGAGCAACGGTCCTAGGTGGGATCCCTGGGGAACACCAGATCGCGCAATATATGAGATAGATTCAGTGCCTCCTACAACTACTGACTGAAGTCTATTATGAAGATATGACTCGAACCATTTCAGTAAGTTTCCTCCAATTCCATAATTACTTAGCTTCTGAATCAATAAAGGGTGACTGACTTTATCGAAGGCATTACTAAAGTGTTTATATCGCACCAATCTGGCGCCCATTGTCCAATTCTTGACATACTTCGGTGACAAAAGAGATGAGGTTCGTTTGAATTGAACGGCCCTTCCTGAAACCATGTTGCTCATCGGAGATCAAACTGTCAATATTTTTGGAGATAACAGGATGAAGGACGGATTCAAAAAGCTTGAAAAAACAAGACAAAATGCATATAGGACGGTAATTTTTTACATCGGTAATATCCCCCTTTTTATATACAGGTACAACACGTGACTTTTTCCATTCTTCAGGAAATACACCGTTTTTGATAACTCCCGAACGAATCAATCGATTTTGACGGGACTGGCAATAGACGCAGTATTTCAAGTCTAAGAGCGGATGAGATTTTGAAATCGACTAGTGGAGTTATTTAAAAATTATTCCAAAAAAAAAACATTTTTTGAAAATCTTATTTTTGAGATTTCTCAAAATTAAGCGAACTGAATCGATTCAAATTTTTACCAAATTTAATGGCAATGATACCCTTTGGATCGTCAATTATCTTGATGCGATTCATCGAGCTGTTCAAAACTTATAGATTCATAATATGTTTGCATCAAAATAATCATCAGTAGGGTCAATGACTTGGTGAGAAGCGGCTGAGAGAATTGTTGTCCCTAAAATCGCTTTTCGCATTAGTTCTTTGGGCTTAATTATCAGACATGAAAAAATTTGGGGCACTCAATGACGCACGCCAAGTACGTTTGAAAAGTTGTTCGTAATTGTTAAATCTACCACAAAATTTTTTCAATTAAAAATCATAACGGCTATTGGTCTGTCTTTTCTTTGATTTTACATCTTTTTGTAAAGTGATAATTTCTCCATGGTAATTTTGTAAATCAAAAGTTGTGAACGTGTACTTGGCGCAATTTATTACAGTGAAACTGTTTTTGTTTAGATTTTACATCTTTTTGTAAAGTGAAAATTTCTTTTTGGTATTTTTGTAAATCAAGAGTTGTGAACGTGTACTTGGCGCAATTTTCTACAGTGAAACTGTTTTTGTTCAGATTTTACATCTTTATGTAAAGTGAAAATTACTCTTTGGTTTTTTTGTTAATCAAAAGTTGTGAACGTGTACTTGGCGCAATTTCTTACAGTGAAACTGTTTTTGTACGGATATAATAATTACCCTACCGTAGTAAAATAAGGCCTATTCACAAGGCTTTTAAAAAAATGTGTTTATTTAAGGTGAAAATTACCATTACTCTATTGTTTTTAATGGCTAATGTATTAATATACATTAATGATACATTTCAATAATTAAATACAATATTTTCGATTTTTTCAAAATCTCACTTAACTAAGCCTTATTTCCCGCCGGTACCTAACTTTGAAAAGGCTTTATTGATCGATTTCAGAAAATAATCAGCTCTTAACCTTGAAAAACCACCTCATCGCCGCTAATCAACATCGGGTAATCGATTTGACGTTTAAATCATCGATTTCCAACCATGCAGATTTATTTTTTATTGTTGCTGTGTAATGATTTGATTTTTCATTTTTACTGTTACAAAATACAGCACTCACAACACTATTCGAGTTATTGTAAAGGATTATTTTGGATGTTGGTACAAATTTTATAATACCTTTACTTTGCATGCTCTTATTTTTTTTTTGTTTCGAAAGTATTTAATTTGATCACGAGTATTTGTTGACAAGAGTTTAACGTAACTTTACTGTGTGTTTCTTGTCCTTTTTGGCATATATTACAAAATTTTAAAGTATTAAACCAATGCCCATGTTTTTTATCAATTAATTCTTGTAAAGAAAAAACTTTGTTGCCATTTTCAATCTCAAGAGATAAAATATTATTCACTTCTTTATATGTGTTTGTGTAATTACAAAAACTACATCGGTCAGCATACAATATTAAAAAAAGAAGACCAAGTAGCCGGTATGATTTTTAATAATTGAAAAAAATTTTGTTGAAAATTTAACAATTAAAAACAGTTTTTTCTACGTACTTGGCGTGCGTCATTGAGTACCCCAAATTTTTTCAGATGTTTTGTAATAACGTCACAAAATCCCTCAGATAACTCATTTATGTCAACAGTCAGTAGTTTAGTAATTATCTTAACTCCTGTTCTTTTCTTCTTCACAGCATTATTGCATGCTTTAAGCGCGATCGCGCGAAGGCATAGCTCTACTAGCGCCTAAAAATCAAGTTTCCTATTTCGTCAAGAGAAATTCGATTTTAATCACAATCCTTCAATTATGATTTTTTTTATCAAAAACGATCCAAAAAGAAATGTCTAAGTTATGTAAAAAAAAATCACTTTTTTCGAAATTTTTCGTTTTTGATAACTCCCGAACGAATCAATCGATTTTGACGTGACTGGCGGCAATAGACGCAGTATTTTGAGTTTAAGAGCGAATGAGTTTTTGAATTTGACTGGTGGAGTCGTTTAAAAGTTATTCTAAAAAAAACATTTTTGGAAAATTTTATTTTTGAGATTTCTCAAAATTTAGCGAACCGAATCGATTCAAATTTTAACCAAATTTAATGGCAATGATACTCTTTGGATCGCCATTTATCTCAATCCGATTGATCGAGATGTTCAAAACTTAGAGATTCATACGGTTGCATCTAAATAATCATCAGTAGGATCAATGACTTGGTGAGGAGGAGCTGAAAGAATTGTTGTCCCTCAAATCGCTTTTCACATCAGTTCTTTGGCCTTAGTTATCAGACATGATAAAATTTGGGGTACTCAATGACGTACGCCAAGTACGCTGAAAAAATTGTTTTTAATTTTAAATTTACTACAAAATTTTTTCAATTATTAAAAATCATACCGGTTACTTGGTCTTTTTTTTGATTTTATATCTTTTTGTTAAGTGAAAATTTCTCTTTGGTATTTTTGTAAGTCAAGATTTGTGAACGTGTACTTGGCGTATTTTCTACATGTACGGATTTTATATCTTTTTGTAAAGTGAAAATTTCTCCTTGGTATTTTTGTAAGTCACGAGTTGTGAACGGGTACTTGGCGCAATTTTTTTACAGTGAAACTGTTTTTGTACGGATTTTATTTGCTATATGATGTAATGTTGTCGTATGAAAATTTGATATTTAGATTTATGTTATTGAGTTTTGTATTTTTTTGCAATCAACTTATATCTTCATGATTAATAATTTAGAAAATCACACATAGACCCATAGTTTCCTGCAATAGATTATATTATGAGAAAAATATATAACTGTGAAGATCTATTTATCGGTCGATGTTATTTTATAGACGCTTCGATGTAAACGCCATTTATTTCTTGTCGAGAAATAGTATACAGGCATTTTTTGAATTTGTTGGCCATCGTATCGATTTAACATTTAAATCATCTATTTCTAACGGATTTATTAATTGCACTATTATGATTGGATTCTTGGTCATCGACTCTACAAAATATAGCACTTACATTGTATGAATTATTACAAAGATATATCTTGGACGTTGGTACAGATTTTATGAAACCTTTATGTTGTATATTTTTATTCATTTTAGTTCTGAAAATATTTAATGTAATTATCATCATTTGTTTACAAGCATTAATCGTAACTTTACTATGAGTTTCTTTTTCTTTTTGGCATGCATTGCAAAATTTTAAAGTATTAAATAAATGTCCATATAACTTATCAATTAATTCTTGCAATTCAAAAATTTTTGTACTATTCTCTACTTCAAGAGATAGAACATTATTGATACATGTATATTTACTTATATAATTACAGGAATCACAACGATCATTATATAATAATTCAAATTGCACTAATTTACTTAAATCATCAATTTTACTAAGTAAAGCAGACAGTATTACGAAAGGTTTTGTTTCATTATCAATACCTATTTGCTTGCATATTTTCTCTTTTATCAATGTAGATTTTAATGTTGGTTTATTATTCGTATAAATATCGAATAATTTGCATACTTCTGTGTTGAGTAAAGCATTCTTACCATCACTTTCTAATAGTACTTTAATTATTTTACTATGAAAAATACACTGAAAAATAGAATTGATACAGCTAGAATCACCTAATCATAATAAAATTTTAATAAATCAATACATCGCTTTGTTTTTGTTATACTCTGTTGTTCACTTTGATCAAAATGTTCTTCAACTCCCCAAATTAAATCCCTTACTTGAAGCCAACGTTTTTTTGTAATTCAAATAACTGGAAGATCAGCTTTATAAGATTTTCTCAGGCGATTATACTCTTCAATTACTTCTGCGTTAGCTTTAATTGAGTGGGGATCGAAATTTATTAAATGCAATCCTTTAACTTTTGTTACTCGTGAGAATGCTACGTAAGATTGACCAACATTGAAAATAGTATTACCAGCTTCAACCACAGCATTTTTCAAACTCAAACCTTGGCTTTTATGAATAGTAACAGCATAGCTTTAACATAACGGAAATTGTTCTCTAACAACAAAAACCGGATTATCTAAGATTAAAAATTTTACTTTGATTCTCTCAATAGCATATTCTTTACTGGATGCAAAGTCGATATTGATTGATTGAATTTGATTACCTTCCATAGAATTAGAAACTGATTTCACGGTACTAATTGCACCATTTACTAAACCTAAGGTCAATCAATAAGTCTAAGTCTTATCAATATTACGTCTTAGCATTACTTTTGCGCCTATTTTTAATTTAATTACTTTTGGTAGTCCAGCACTTCGATCGTCTTGCATCGTCTTCGTTCGAATTCAAAACTGTGGATGCTTTTTTCCGTAAAAATTTAGGACAATCTATAAGGTCATTGGCACTTAGTATAATTTCCTCGGATTGAATTTTATCTAGCATTACGGAATTGATTAAGTCACATTAAATACAAGTCGGTACTAAGCAAACTGCATCTGACGGTAAATTATTAATATAATTACAATCATTTAGTCTATGCTAATATGATAATGAACGATCAATATTTATTTTTCTTTTTTGTAGTAATTTTATATCATCAGAAATAATCGCTCCTATACGCATTCGAGACAATAGCTCAGCATAAGATTTGTCTATTTTTTGACGCATATTTATGGTTAATTCTTCATAATCGAATATTTTTTTCCATAAATCACTACAACTAAGAGAACCAACAAATTTTTCCATGTCTGAAGATGATAACATTTTATACGTAGTATCTTCGTGCACTGGGGGAAGTTGAAATAAATCACCAAAGACAACTATGTGTCGTCCTCTAAACCATTCATCGACATTGAAAATACTGATTAACCTTAAATGTATATAAAGTAATCTTACATTAGAAATCATTGATATTTCATCAATGATAATTTAAGTGACATCTTTCAGTTGATCTCTTAACATTTTTAAAGTACTATCTGATAATTGTGTATACTTTGGTATAAAACCATGTTCAACAGGCAATCGGAAGACTCTATGTACTGTAAGACCGTCAATACTAAAAGCAACGATGCCTGTTGGAGCTATAACAACTGTTTCTTGCTTTAGTTTTTCCTTTACCCAACGTTTTATTACGTGAATAAGAAAACTTTTACCTGTACCACCTTCTCCACTAACATACAGCACAATTTTTTTATTGGAAGAATCCATACTCTTAACTGATCCGAATTCATTTGCTTGATCATTATCTGTAAGAGTAAGCTTATCATTTACTTTATCAGCAGCATCTTTTAATTCTTTAGCTAAATTATCTATATCAACAGGATCAGACTCTTGTGATTCATCTTCTAAATGACTTATTTTGACTATTTTTTTTTTCAATCTGATTATTAATATAATCCAAACCTTTTTAAAAATCTTTATTATATTCATGATATTGTTTAGCTCGTTCAAGCATACTTTGCTGATTAATAAAAGATTCTGTATATGATTGGTATCCATTTTTCAACTCATCTGTGTCCCGCCATGGTTGAAATAATAATAAAAGAGAGAAGAAATAATTCTCTGATTGATTAGCAACATTATATCTATAATGATTCAATAAATAACCCCGAAAGCTCCTTTTTAGAAATAGCGGAGGGCCAATTTGATTTCTTTGGATCAGATTTTACCACATCATACCATCGAGCAAAATTGTACAAGCATAATAGTTCTAATTCTTTTGGATGATTTGGGTAATAATTGTCAATCAGCGATGGACAAAATATATCAGTCGACTCAGGATTCAATTCCTTAATTTTTTTTAATTTCGTCTTTAGTCTTTAATTTTCTATTCCTAATCATTTTAACATCGAGCCATCTTATTATTGTCTCAGAATCTGTTCCGTACAAAGAATGACCTAACAAAGTATCTGCAGCTTCGAGGGCTCCAACTTCTCGATGATTTAAGCTACGAAACGCTATTTTTCATAAAAGTTGCGCAAGATATTTCGTAGAGTTAATTTCCCTAACTGTTTCAGATGCTTTAGCAGTTTCTTCTTTTGTAACATACTGTGTTAATAATGTTGATTTTTCACCAAGAAATTGAATATCCATATTTCCCTCCCACACACTTAAAAGAGCTGGATTATAATCATTAATATTATCCTCTTTATCAGTACGTGGAAGATCGTAAAGTCGACTTTTACTCTTCAAGCTTCTACGACCAGCTATAGATGTTGCAGCATCTCGAATAACAAAATTATCAGTAATAGGTCGTGGAAACCCAAATTTACAAGCTTTAACAATTTTATTGGTACATTTTAATTTTTTCGTTCTTAAGCAATAATCATTGTGATGATGTTGTTGATGTGAAGTAACACGCCTATGAAGAGTAGTAGAGTTGCCGGACCATAATGACGAGTCATGCAATGTAAGGTATTTCTGAGTTTACTCCAAAATTGAGCAGAGTTTCGGAGTCGAGCAAATAGCTAATTAAGAATATGTTTATATAAGTGAACTATATTTCAGCTGCACAGATCTGATGAAATCTGCCACCCCTGCTGGCAGAGAAGTGATAGATTGTCAAGACATATTCTTGAGCCACCTCAACAAGGAGCATCAACCATTGTTCTACCGAACATTTAAAGAGCAGCAGATACCCAGGGACATTGTTTTTTTCCAGAGTGTAACTCACTGTAAAGAACCTTTTCCCAGGATGGAATTAAATGAGTTAATCCTCATTGCTTGTGGGAACTATCAGTTAAAACAAGCATGGTCCTACTATGGAGAGGACATTAGAGGTGATGGTTCCTATGCTATTGAAGTGTGTACAGACAAGGCCAGCAACCTACTGGAAGGTTTTCCGTCGACCGAAAATTCATCATTACTGAGAGGAAAAATCCACAGCAGGCACATAAGCCGAAAACTGTATTTTGTTTATATTTTATATGAAAATAATAGGTCAGGCAGAGAAGCCATAAAACAATATTGCTGTAATTGCATAGTGGGCCGACGGACAGTGGGTTGCTGTGCCCCTGTGAATGACAATTATTTGGTTTTTGAGCTGGGCAAGGTATCAAGTTTCAATAAATCCACCTGCCCAGTTCTTAGATAACATATTATTAACATATGCTTCAGATTAAATTATTTATTAATTAAAAAATAACAAAACAATGATATTTTATTTTAAAAACCTTCATTTTTAAACCTTCACAAAAACAAATTAGGAACACCTGGACTCAACACTTTATTATTTTTCTTATTCCTAGTGGTTTAAGCTACTAACTCAATATAAAATTATTATTCTCAGTAAAATAAGATATAAATATAATTTATTATAAATAACTAAAAGTTTCGCATGCTTTTTAAACAGAAAAATTATAATTACTACTATTATAATTATTGCAATGATGATAATAAAATTTTAATTGAATTATTAAAGGAGACATTTTTTTTGTTCGACGAATGGGCCCACCACGAAATGCGGTGTATATTATTGAAACATATATTGATTTATTCCTTATAATCTCTAGATTACAACGGTATATTTAATTTTAAATGATCTAACTGGAATACTGAGAAATACGACAAGAAAGTGAATGTCAAAATAACCTATAAATCATTAAGTATAAGTGTTTTTTTTAATATAAAGCTTATAATTAAGGCATTTGTCTTTTAGGTACCTACTTGGATTTTAATGCGATTTGTACTGTTTGAATAGTGGAAATCGCAATGGCAATCTTAACAAACAAAAATGTTCACCACACAAGAATTAATAGTTAAAAGAATAGGGGAGTCCCAGGCCCATGGGTGTCGTAAGAGGCGACTAAGGGCTTTTTAGAAGTGGGAGAGTCACGCTACCGTCTTTTGACGTCAGCACAATCGGGCCAGGCTCGTCCGGGTTAATTACCACACTCGCACAGAATACCGGCGTGAAGTAGCGGCCTAGTGCCGCTATGTTTCGCATAGGTTAGGTTAGTGTCGAGGACCGGTGGCCATTCCCCCCCCCCCCCTCCACCCGAATATGACAGCGGAACTTAAAAAGATTTTACCCCAGGAAGGTACCGGCTCTACCAGAATTGGAGAATCCCTCCCCGAGCACTCTAGCTCGGGCTGCCCTTCGTATTCTGGGGAGGGCACAGAACCACGCATGACCAAGGACAAACGAGGCAGTAACACCACGGCACCCCGCTCCACACTCAACGTGGACTTTTGCAATATCAGGGGAATTCATTCCAATTTAAACGCCGTCCACCACCACCTTGAGACGGCGCAGCCGGCCTTGTGTTTCCTTACGGAGACGCAGATATCTCGACCTAGCGATACGTCATATTTAACTTACCCCGGGTACAAAATTGAGCACAATTTTTTGCCTCATGCCGGGGTATGTGTGTACGTTAGGGAGGATATCTGCTGTCGCCGTCTCGGCAATTTTGAGGGTAGGGACCAGTCCACTCTCTGACTCCGCTTAGATTTAGAGGACCGCGTCCGCATCTATGCGTGTGTCTACAGGTCCCATAGTAGTAACGCAGAAACCGATCATCTCATGGGCTGCGTTCAAGCGGCAATTGACGACGTGCTTGCAAAGATCCCCTCCGCTGAAATCGTAGTCTTGGGTGATTTCAACGGGCACAATGCCGAATGGCTTGGATCACGTGTCACAGACTACGCAGGGCGATCTGTGCATAATTTTGCATTGGCGTATGGTCTGTCCCAATTGGTCGAGTCGCCAACGCGGCTCCCGGATGTGGATAGCCACAAACCGTCCTTATTGGATCTTCTGCTGACTACACATCCCGATGGTTACCAGGTCTTTGTCGACGCCCCTCTCGGAACGCCCGACCATTGCCTGGTCAGGAGTGTAGTGCCTATCCGACGCCAACGTCGCAGACCACCAGCGACCCGCCGCGTTTGACACAGTGCTCTGTGAACGGCTGGATCACTTGACGTTGCATAGAGACGTCGCTTCATTGTGTGTCTTCTACCGCATTTATCACGGGGAGTGTTCCGAAGAGTTGTTTAACCTGATTCCTGCCGCCGAATTGCACCTTCGCACGACACGCCACAAGTTAGGATATCATCCTCAGCATCTGGATGTGTGGCGGTCCTCCACAGTGCGGTTTTCAAGGAGCTTTCTTCCACGTACTACAAAGCTGTGGAATGAGCTTCCTTGTGCGGTGTTTCCGGGACGATACGACATGGGTACTTTCAAAAAAAGCGCGTACACCTTCCTTAAAGGCCGGCAACGCTCCTGTGATTCCTCTGGTGTTGCAAGAGATTGTGGGCGGCGGTGATCACTTAACAACAGGTACGCTCGTTTGTCCTCCTATTCCATAAAAACAAAAAGTCCCAGGTGTGTACACCCGAATACTTCATAATAATAGTCAGGGCACCATAACCACTAAACCAGAAAGCTTGCCAAAAATACTTAACAACCATCATTATAATTTCATTCGTGTCTTAAAATAAGTATTTCATATAAATACTAGGTAAGGTCTTGTACACTTGTCATAGGAAGAAAAACTTATTGTATATATAAAGGGTGGTCCAACCTAAGCACATGAGGTTAATTGTAAATAAAACAAAAAGTTTTCAGAGAATTATCTTTATATTTTTTATTCACAACCGGGCGCATAAAATGAGTAGTCAATCTTTCTTTTAGTATTACAGGTACTAAGAGCCGAGAAACATTTTCACATAATCTAAAAATACAGTGACGGGAAGTTGAAGCAGCATGCTTGTAATTAGACATTAATTGTTGGTGCTACTCTGGAAATAGGCATAGGCATAACAAGTTCAGGCATAGGTGGTGGTTGTGAGATAGTAGTATTCACAACTTCAGCACTCATTGTTTGAACTTCTATCTCTGTTACTATCATGTTGCCTGATCCGATGCACCACTCTGGTTGCTTTCAGCCAGCAAGCTATACATACATACTTGCTGTAAATATTCCACCTGAAAATAAAATAAGATTAGTAACATAATATACAAAAAACACTGAGTTGTCTACTCATAGATTATTATTTAAAATATTGTTCTCATGTAAGAGAGAGTTTGTATGTTTAAAATAAGAATAAATGTTCTTTAAACCTAGATACATATTACATTACTCTTTTTATTACTATAATAGCTTAAGAGATGGTTAACCTGGTGTGAAGGTATCCACTGCAAAATAATACTCCTTTCTTCAGAGTCTATAGGTACAGTATGAGTTTGATATGCTCTTAATATTGAAGCCCCACATGGAATACAAATATTCCTGTACCCAAATCTTCTTGTAGATTGACCAGTTTGAATAGTATCTTGTAAAATCAATAAGCATTTTCCACACACTGAGTCTAGTAGGTTTAACTGAAAAAAAATTGTAGTTATTTAAAATATATTTTAAATAAATAGGTGTATTGAGCCCTATACTAGGAACTTCATACAAGGTATTTTTTCAGGTGCACAGGTTGTATATATTGATCTTTGCTTTATGTACAATACTAATTTATTTATAAATCATAATTTCTTTATTTAGATAAAGTACACTCATACAATGCGAACAAGATAAATATAAAAATATATAAACATACTCTTAAATCTCATTTAAGTTACACTTACAACAATTTATCGTAACGTAAATATTATACGTATTGAATTTCTATAGCTATATAACTCACCTCACGAAAAATCCATGCATGGGTCAGTTGGCGTAAGTCTCCAGCTATCTCAGACACATTTTTGCACATATTGAAATCATACAGCACAATTTACACAACGACTCTCTGGAGTAGAATATGCTGTAGATGCCATATTAAAATCTTTGAAATATACCAAAGAATTATAATAATGCAAAATAAACTGTCACGCAACTCGAAAGAAACGGAAAATACAGAATTCTGTTTTGAAAAATCAAAATGACAGATGCACTGATCACAGATATAGATTTTGTCTATGATACTTTTTTCCATTGCACGGTTATATTATACCATGTACATAATGCTAAAGTAGTTTAACCTCTAAAACAAAAACTAAAATGAAGTTCATGGATCCAATAGATATTTGTTACTTTTCAAAAGCTGATAATCACTGTTACAACCACATTTTGCAGTAATATTTGTAATTTCTCGCATGAATGTTACAAATGTTTCATTATACGCATTTGTTGCCATGCTGACCATAACTGGATACAGGAAATCTATCAAGTGTTTGCCTTTTTATTATAGTTTCATGAACCCGGTTAGATTTTACAATAAAATATAGCCTCTTGATAATAATAAAAATTAATTACATTTTTACTAGCACAATAATAAACATCATAATATCCAGTGGGCCCAAACAAAAGGTCTCCTTTAATATTTCGCGCGTTCCAACTTCAAAATAAAAAATTCGACCGAAATTAGGAAAATCTCTCGTAGAATCGAAAAACGGGGGAGCGAAAATTTTATAAATTAGCATAACGCTAAATAATAAAAAAAACGATATAATTTTTGGTGTTTTATAAAAAGAACTAATAATTAAACTATTTAAAGTGAGTGTAAAGTGTTGTTATGAAAGTATTAATAAAATAAATCGAGTGAAAAATATGGTGAGGTTATGTTGACATCGGACTCGAGAATATAGGCACTGTAGCCTCACGCCTACACGTTCACACACACAGTTACATATGTTGTTGCAGTTGAACGTGTGCTTGGCTTGAGGCACTATTGTGCCTCCGGATAACAGAATTGTAAAGGAATCAATTTTGAGAAAATAAATGCCTTTTATGCTGTTTTTTAACGTTTGCTGGGTCAGCTAGTTTTAATATAAAAAACAATTTGAACTGCGTTCGTGCATCGAACCCGGTACATGAGAATAAATGCCCTATAGTTTTATTATACCAATCCAAAGGCTTCATCATAAGGCTTATTTTTTGATATTGCATCAGTAATAAAAGTGACAATGAATTAATTTCAACATTCGATGTAAAATTTTGTTCAGATAAATGAAAAGCTGACTTTGCCGTAACATATCCAACTGAAATTATCAATATGTTCCATTCTCGGTTAAATGAGCTATCATCATCAAATCAAGATCAAAGAGCTCGTACGAGTAATCGCTTTTGTGTTTGTGTATTTCGAAGGATAATGAATTCTTATTAATTTCAATATGATTGATTCTGAATCTCTGAGTCAATGCAATGCAACCTCGCTCGAGGCTTAGCCCGATGTTAACTTAACTGTAACCGATACTTAACTGTAGGTTCACAGGGCCTCCTTACGGTGCACATCAGCACTCACACTTACTACTCGTTTTTCATTACCAAGCTTAATTGTCCAGCCAAATTTGGTAAGAACATCTGAGGGCAACTTTTGATGTTTGTACTCGAAAAGAACAAACTGCAGATCTCGATACACCAAGATTATTTAGTAGTTGTAAGTAAATTTGTGTGGAAATCATTTTTAAAAGTGAAACATTTATTATATCGCCTCAAATTTTTTCGCCCATCTATCGCATGTCGCGGAGTACCGCGGCCGATTGTAGAATGGGTGAATTTGTGTCACTAATTTCTACTACTGCTTGAAAGTCAATTTGGCCGCGCGGTCTAAGGCGCTAGATATAAGCTCTGGTTCCCGAGAAGGAGAGTAGGTTCAAACCCCATATCTGAAAAAGGCTTTTTTACCCTATTATATTTTTATTTTATGAATATGTAAAATATACATACATATTTATAAAATAGTTATATATTAATAAGATTTTTTTTCTATGCTGACATTAATATTATGTTATTTTATGAAAAGAAGTTTCACATGCATGGTGGTTTCATAAAACAATACAATAAACTTTTTCAATAACATTAGAAAAAAAAACCAAGAGAGTAGATTTGAAACTATAAAAATCATCCTTTGGATATCAAGGTCAGATTAAGGATTCCGGTTGTATTATCATTATAATAAGACTTTGCACTTATTAAATAATGTTGGAAAAATAACAAGAGAGGGCGCTTAAGCAATATAAAATTTGATTTTAGTTAGTTAGTTAAAATTTCAACAGTCTCACTAGTAATTTGGTCCCGTTAAATTGCCTGTGTTAACGGTAAAGTGTATATTAAGAAATAAGTAGGTCTTCTCCTTCAAAATGAACTTTCGTCTTATTTGAAATATCCAGGGAATTATTTGAGTAACCACAAGAATGTAATAAGTGACATTGATGTATGAATCTAATTTGGATGCGGTACGTTTCGCTTTGATGTTCATTATAGCTTAAACTGAAATCAGAGATAAGAATGTTCACCATAATATTATAATATATGCCTCGGAATTAACCTCTGAATTGTTTTTAAAAGGAATGACGTCACAATTGTTGATTTGCTGGTGATCACTCATAATTGTATCATCGAAAAAAAACTGCTCGAGTATTTGATCAAATTCAAATTCAAAAACACTTTATTCATGTAGGTCACAAAAATGACACTTATGAATGTCAAAAAATATATATAAATATTGTTTCTTATTGAATTTACCGCTACTTCGTAAAGGGTTGATCTAATCAGAAGAAGTAGCAAGAAACTCATTGCCACTCTTTTAAGTCAAGATTTATATATTAGTTGTTTTACAAATCATTTCAATTACAATATATGCAAAGTGACGCAACAAAAATACTCAAAAGTCAAAAACTTATAGGCTTACATGAGTAAGTCAAAAAAAGTAAATTAATACTTATAAACACAAGAGTTATTGAGTATAGTAGATGCATCAATCCACACATACCGTGAATAAATAGAGGCATTATGTGAGCATTTCATAAAATAAAATATATAATAACTTTAACTTTAAAGGAAATAATAATAATAAAAAAACACATCAAACAGACCTCCTGGTAACAAGATCATCCAGCCCCCACGAGTAGCACCCGTTCACGAGCATGACGCATGGACCAGCCATCGCCTCCCTCGACCATATTTTAGGGAAGGGAACGACCCGCCCCACGTCGCCACCACAAGCAGAGGCATTTAAGCGAGCATGACGATACCTGCCACGAGAAATCTACCGAATAACAAAACAATTCAAGTTCATCTATATATTATGCAATACTTGCTAAACGCCTTCGTATATTCCCCTATGCATATTAATTAGGAAATTGACTAGAGATGTGTTTTTCAAATTTTATTTGTGTATTAATCCTAGAAGTGAGGGTTACTTTAAAAAAAAAACATAACATATTGTTTAGATTTACAAGAGCAACATCTTAAGTCAATTTCCTAATATGCAAATATTTGGGTTGAGCAGGTTATCAACTGTAAAGTAGATCCTGTAGATGAAGCCATAACCTGAGAGTTGAACAAAGCAAACAGAATTTTATAAGGAGGCGGTACTCGAACGGTTAGCGCAGTTGGTTAGAGCACCGGCACGGAACGCCGGAGGTCGTGAGTTTGAATCCCGCATCGTTCATAAAATTTTATTTGTGTATTAATCCTAGAAGTGAGGATTATCACTTTAAAAAAAAACATAACATATTGTTTTGATTTACAAGAGCGACATCTCAAGTCAATTTCCTAATATGCATATATTGGGGTTGGGCAGGTTATCAACTGTAAAGTAGATCCTGTAGATGAAGCCACAACCTGAGAGTTGAACAAAGCAAACAGAATTTGATAAAGAGGTGGTACTCAAACGGTTAGCTCAGTTGGTTAGAACACCAGCACGGAACGCCGGAGGTCGTAGGTTCGAATCCCGCATCGTTCATATAATTTTGTTTTTCAAATTTTATTTGTGTATTAATCCTAGAAGTGAGGGTTATCACTTTAAAAAAAACATAACATATTGTTTAGATTTACAAGAGCGACATGTCAAGTCAATTTCCTAATATGCAAATATTGGGGTTGAGGAGGTTATCAACTGTAAAGTAGACCCTGTAGATGAAGCCACAACCTGAGTTGAACAAAGCAAACAGAATTTTATAAAGAGGCGGTACTAGAACGGTTAGCTCAGTTGGTTAGAGCACCGGCACGGAACGCCAGAGGTTGTGGGTTCGAATCCCGCATCGTTCATTAAATTTTGTTTTTCAAATTTTATTGGAATATCCTTATTAAACTCCAAATATTTCCGCTGAGCCCCAAAAAATTGTTATTAGTTCCATTTTCCTGTTGGATTTTTTATTAGCATAAATTTTTAATTTGGTATTTTGGCTCCTTATGACCCGGCCAATCAGTGTGTAGCGAAGAATGGAGGCAAAGACGTAGTGGGGCAACAGTACTCGTCTTTGTTATCTATTATAGTGACGCATATCCACGATGTATATTTTATTAATTTGGTGCCGATATTTCGATCCAATTGTATGAATCGATCCGCTTGTCGCGGCGGAACTGCGGAGCCGGCGGGAAATTTTTGACACATTGACACTTGACACTAATAGTACATCAATCTGTCCACGTGGCGCTTAATTCGTTTCGTTCTTTGATTCCCTAATTGACGACACACACTACTGATGACGTCCATACTTTCGGTACTTTTTGTTACATTTAACAATTGTTACGATGCTTTTTCATTTCCATAGCTTTTCCAACAAGCCGTGGGATGTATTGGTGTTCAGCAGATATAACTCGTGGAGTTCGGCTATTGCGGATTTCTTAGGATCGTTATTTTGACTGCAATAATGTGTTTCTTAACGTGTTGAGAAGTAGGATCGGACAAAAAAAGAGCTATTGGAAGCCAAAGCGCTGGCAGCTGTCCCGGTCAACGGATCAGCCTTGCTTATTAGAAACTGCCTGTACTCTTGATACACTATCCAATATAGTTAGATGACTATAATGAACAAAACCTTTTGAGTTAGTGTCGTTACTTAGAATTAGTGTAATACAATATAAAAATAGTGATATTATAAAAGACACATAAACTGAGACAAAAAATTTTTTAGTTTCAAAATGCTTCTACGATTTACCCGAATTTTTTAATTACAAGTGTGAGAATTAGTTACAATATAGTATAAGAATGTAAAAAATGTATAAGACTTATTTATTTTATGTATAACGTTGCTGTGCCCTTGCAGGGCGTCACATATTGTCTACCCATTAATGTACCAACCATCCTACTGTAAAATGTGACTTGCAATAAAATATTTTGATTTGATTTGATTTGACTTCCCTTAATAGACACATTAAGAAATGTGTCATTGGAAATATTCTATTTTAATGTATCTAGCAGTTTTCACCAGTAGAGGTACCTTTGCACAGGATGCCGGCTGGATTATGGGTACCACAACAGCGCCTATTTCTGCCGTGAAACAGTAAAGTGTAAACATTACTGTGTTTCGGTCTGAAGGGCGCCGTAGCTAGTGAAGTTACTTGGAAAGTGAGACTTAACATCTTATGTCTCAAGGAGACGAGCGCGATTGTAGTGCTGCTAAGAATTTTCGGGTTTTTCGAGAATCCTGAATGGCACTGCATTGTAATGGGCAGGGCGTATCAATTAACATCAGCTGACCGTCATGGTCGTCTCGTCCCTTATTGTCATAAAAAAAGTTCAACTCAAAATAGTAGAATTACTTATTAGCCTAAGTTAAGGCTAGATTGTAATGCAAGTGGGGCAACATTATAATAAGTATATTATTATGTTCCTGGAAGGAAAAAAATATAAATAGCATTGTGTGAATAAATAACCATATAATTTTAATTGAATAGATCCACTCCAATTGAATATATATTTAATAATTTCACTATAATCACTACTATAGACATAGTAACAATAAATGATTTATAGTCCTAGGGCTGTCGGATGACCAGCAGCCAGCACGTCCACCACTCTTGACTGCCTTTGCAAAAAGTGCCTAATAGCTGAGAGCAATTCCAAACAGTTACAATACTACCAACTTAATAATATGAAACTACCAACTTCATAACAAAGCGATGTCACTAAGATTATGTTATAATATTACAATTACTAAATATTATAATTTAAACAATATAATATTAACAGGCTACAAATTATTCCATTAATGTCAAAAAACCAAAACAATATATTTCAAGAATTATTTTAAAAGTATATTATCTCATATATGAAATCCTTGTGTCCATGTGTTTGCTACCAAACTCCTCCGAAACGGCTAAACCAATTTGTTTGAAATTTTGTGTGCATATCAGGCAGGCCCGAGAATCGGCCAACATCTTTTTTTCATACCCCTAAATCATAAGGATGATCCCCTAAATATATATTTTTTTGACAATTTTTTTTATTTTATTACGATTCAGGATTGAAAAATACATGCAACTTCATATTTTCGCCCTTCTACGATCTACAAACGTTTTTGTATCGCGATTTTTATATTATTCTGTTTCATTCATAGATACGCAATAGGGTTGCAAACTGGCAATCGAATATAATGATATTGTAGTCCGATAAATTTTATCAACTATATATATATCTGGTAGGTGTGAGAATCGGTTGCATCTATTTTTTATACCCCAAAAATTTAAATTTTTTTAGCAATACAACGTCTGCTGGGTCAGCTAGTTATATAATTATAATATTAAAGTCATGTTTGTATTGAGTAGGTAATCCATCAGTTCTACCGATGTAGTCAGGAAGCCATTACGTTCACGTCTACGTAGAATCGCCTACTGAAAGTAGCTTGCACAGTAAATATTGTAATGGATGTGGCGCCTGACGCGATGTTGTTACGAGATTCATACATTCAATATGTTTCACGATCGAGACATGTGCACACATGTATTTATTTATCTATAGTAATATTATAAAATAATAATTTACTACTGGGAGAATCCTTTGCACAGGATTCCGGCTAGATTATGGGTAGCACAACGGAACCTGTTTCTGCCGTGAAGCAGTAATGAGTAAGCATTATTGTGTTTCGGTCTGAAGGGCGCCGTAGCTAGTGAAATTACCGGGCAAATGAGACTTAACATCTCAGATTTTTTTTAGGTTTTTCAAGAATCGTAAGCGGCACTGCATTGTAATGGATAGGCTGTATCAATTACCATCAGCTGAACGTCCTGCTCAACTCATCCATTATTGTCATAAAAAATTATCGCGAGTGTAAGACGTAGTTTGTCACGCACACTAAAGTATTAAGCCTGGCCTGTTTTTATCGGTTGTCTAGCAGCAAGAGACTCTATCTAGATGTATAAATTGTTTAATAAATTAACAAATACACATTAAGTATTATTTTAAAGTCATAAATAATTACAACACTATATATATTGCATCACATCATTTACGTACAATATCCGCAGACATGTACACATTCAATGAATTGTTCATATTATCAGCACAGCGATCCACGTTTCCGCTAAATTAACCAATGAGATAGCGTATCGGATTCATGGCTTGTAAAACACGATGAAAAGAATGAAACGAGCTCTGTGCCTGTATTGAAAAATGATATGTTCCATTATCGAATTTGTGTTGCGGTCTCTCTATGAAGGAAATATTTATTAAGATTAATATTGTGTTATCCTTATCCCATACATAAGTAATAGGGTAACCACTTGCAATGATTGTTTTCAAGTTCAAAGTGATTTATAATGAAATCTTGTTTGTAGTATAGATATTATTTTGCTATGAATCTTAGAGTTATTAGACCCAGTGGAAGATCAGATAATAATTTTTTTACTTACTCTTGTAAAGCATTGACTACTTGACGTTTGAAGATGTTTATTGCATCACGTTACATATTATATTGTAATTGAAATGATTTCTAAAACGATGAAATAGTAAAACTTGATTTAAAAGAGTGGCAATCTTGCTAGGTACTTCTTCTTATTAGTGCAACTCGAAATACAAGTAGATAAGAAAAAAAATTTTTTTTTTGACATTCATAAGTGTCATTTCCGTGACCTACATGAATAAAGTGAATTTGATTTGATTTTGTTTCAGTTGTTTTCTTAAAATCTCATCAATGATTGAGAAGAAATTTTCATATTGCTGTAATAAGACTTATTTTCTTGTTTTTTTGGTTATGTCACTGTCTTAGTAAGAAATTATTATTTTTTAAAACATTATTTTCCTACAATAATACATTTTATATAATATCTGGTGATTAAGCTGAAATAACTATGTTTCCTAGTTGAATTTGAACTTATTCGAAGTGTCATGAGATGTACTATGTCTTTTTATTATTTTTTTTGACATAGTATTGTGCCACATCACATGAACTACTTTTTCGCGCTGTTCTAGTAGGTAGGTACTTGATTTTCTTTAATTAATTACCCTTTAACGCAATAAAATCTATTTTTTTATTGAGTAATATGACTTAGACTCAAAAGCAGCAACTGTATGACATTATTGCAAAATAAAACAATTTTTCACCAACATCAATGGGCACTATGGGTCCTACTATTTACGCCTGTAAACAAATCCGTATCTGTAAGTGATGCATAGTAATTATTGTAATAAGTACCTAGGTACTTTCAAGTTATATAACAATGAAACTTATGATATTACGGCTTATCGATTCACAACATAATATATTGTATAATAGTCACTTTAATTGCATGGTCATGTTTTTAATATTATATTATTAATAGAGGTTAAGGAAAATTGTTTTGTTGACCGACATTTTACGCATTTAATAATACAATTTTCAGATTCACAACTACGATGAAATAGAGATATAGATTGGTATCTATAGCTTCATGTGAAGGTGTTATACAAAAAAATAATTTTACAACATTTGGAATCAATAATTCAGAATTTCGTTGTGTTTTTCAAATAATGTAACATTGCATTGTACGTCTTTAATCTCATATATCACTAGAAGATTTCCAAAAAGCTAGTTGGACTGATTTCTGATCCTAATATCACAGTATGTTTTTAAGAACAGTGATGTTACTTGGTCCTAAAAACCTACCGCATTAGTTTAATCTGTAGTATGAAATTTTTCGTAGTTCTTCTAAGGATCTTATATCCTCGTACGTTCATTTGTCTCTGTATAAAAAAAAAACAAGTAGAAAAATATAAAATATAATTAATGAAATGATTTGGAACGAATAGGAAAAAACCTATTCAAAACATTCACCTCAAAAAATTGCTGAAGTTTCCCCTAAAATGCGTGCGAACGAGGCAACGTATAAAGCTGTCAAGACTTAACTTAATTGAAACTGGTAACAAATGTTTTGTTAAATTAAATAAGGAAGCCTGAAGCTGCCAATACGGCTTGCCTCACGTACTTGATGATATATTTCACAAACTGCCGCCAGTTTACTTAATTTAAATAATTCCCCGGCCTCTTGAGTTGCATTAAATAATTCTTTTCATAGAAATTATTTCAAATTTGAACCATTCTATGAATAATATTATGACATGAGGTCTTGTGACAATTTTTGCAAATAATTATAGTCCTAGAGATTCACTCAAATTCAAATTTTTTAATCAAAAGAGGATTAAAAATTATTGAACGAGATTACAAAAAAAAATATGAAAATAAGGGACGAGACGAGCAGGACGTTCAGCTGATGGTAATTGATACGCCCTGCTCATTACAATGCAGTGCCGCTTAGGATTTCTGATTGATTGGTTTACTTGACGGATTGGTTTATTTTCACTGGTCTTATAGATTGTTTCAAAAGCTTTCCGATACGTTCACTTAGTCAGTTCAGAACAGTGGGAGGCTCCTTTGCACAGGATGCCGGCTAGATTTGGGTACCACAACGGCGCCTATTTCTACCGTGAAGCAGTAATGTGTAAACATTAACGTGTTTTGGTCTGAAGGGTGCCGTAGCTAGTGAAATTACTGGGAAGTAAGCAAAAAAAGAAGAAGCAAATGAGACGTAACATCTTATGCCTCGAGGTGACGAGCGCATTTGTAGTGCCGCTCAGAATTTTTGGCTTTTTCAAGAATCCTGATCTGCACTGCATTGTAATGGGCAGTGCGTATCAATTTCCATCAACTGAACATCCAGCTCGTCTTGTCCCTTATTTTCATAAAAAAAAAACTCAAATTATCCTAATTATAAGCAATGTGTTGCTACACCTAAAATAATACGCATTAATAGAATGCTGCGCGAGCGTCATAATCGCGCCAATCTGAGGCATACCGCGCGATCAGAGTTTCCCGGAACGGAAAGTTTAAACTTAGAGTAAAAAGTTACTCCAAGACACTGCATTTATTAATAAGACAGTAATCAATTACTTATGGGTTTACTAGTTGCGATAGTGGTATTTTAGAGTTACGAAACTGTTAATTGTTAAGCTTTGTAGAATTAAAATTTTAACAAATTTAAGAAAAATACATTGATAATTTGCAGCAATAATCAGCATGTCTTATTAAAATATAACGTAGCCTTCATATTTCTCTATAATATGAGTTGTTTGCTAGCGAATTAGTTGTCTACATATCGGTCCAATAGTTTCTAAAAATAAATACAAAAATCAACCAACTTCAAATAAAAGCTGTTTCGGAATAGCTTTTTTTGAGGTATGCACTAAAAAGTTAAAAATAATTGCATATTCTACAAATTAATAATCAATATAATATGTTACAATAATTGTTATTTTTTTTATTGGTATCCTCCTGCCGCGGCCGCACTCTCGCCTCTCGCCTCGTCACGTCGCGAGTGCGACACAAGCACATCTCACCTATGTAGTTACAAACCTACCTTGGATGACACCTTCACCCTTGGTTCATTTTTTGCACCTTAATTTGTTTAAGTTTGCAAAATTAAAGATGTCCATGATTTGTGTAATGTAGGTATAATCTGTGCTCCTTTTGGCCTGAGACGGCTTAATAAATAAATAATATCTACGAAATTTTGTGGTATTCAAGATATTTCAAGATATAACAATAAGAGATATACGATTTACAATCCCTGAAGAAGCGGGAATACTTTCCAAAAGGCCACGTCCTAAAACGTCTCACAGGAAGACTGGAACAAAAACGGAACGAAAGACGGGTTCCAAAAAAAGAAGGAATATACTTGGTAAAAGCAATAAATGTACAATAAACACAAAGTGGTTTTAAATCAAAAACTTATTATATAACCTAAGGATAGTTGCCTGTCACACATAGTACAGGCTATGCCTAATGTGTGTAAGTGTTACCATAGGTAACAATATATTTTTAAGCATTCGAGGTGAAATTGAAATGGAAAAACACAATAACACACCTTTACACTTTTAGTGGTATTCGAAATAAAATCAGTTACAAAAATAATAGAGTTGTTACATATTAATACTTTAAAGAGATGCCAATATGCCCAATGAATTGAAACATTTATCTTTAGAGGTTTTTAGAAGAAGACTGCATCAATGGTTAATAAATAAGTGCTTCTATAGTTGAAATGAATTTTTCAATACAAAAAGAATTGTAATTATGTACTAGTCTATTTGATAATAATATAATATGTTAATTATATACTTTGTTGACATTATACATAGGTACTAAGTGAACTATTAAATTATTTACATCTATAATATTATTTATTCAAACAAAACAAATCTTATAAGTATGCGTTGGATAGCTAGGCTGATCCGTTGACCTAGATAGCTGCCAGCGCTTGGATTTCCAGTAGCCTTATTGAGGCACGAAGATAGTATTTTGAACATCCTCCGCGCCTCTGGGCCACACGGGCCTAATATCTCGACACCAAAGGGAACAAACATGTATGACTCACTGAGAATAAAATTTACATCTTATATTACACATGTTTTAGTATAACAATAGTGTGTTGGTACTTAGACAACTTTATAACATATTTTGCATGTCAATTGACGAAGCATATTGGATTTTTAATAAGATTTTTTTTTTATATGAGAGGGGGCAAACGAGCAGGAGGCTCACGGGATGGGGAGAGGTGAGGCAACCGCCCATGGACATCCGCAACAACAGGAGTGTCAAGAAATGCGTTGCCGGCCTTTAAGGTGGGAGTATGCTTTTTTCTTGAAGGTCCCTAAGTCGTATCTGTTCGGGAAGACTGCTGCCGGTAGTTGATTCCACAAAGTGGCTGTGCGAGGCAAGAAATTTCGAAGAAAACGCGCGGTTGTGGAATGCCAGACGTCTACGTGATGCGGATGGTACTTTGCACGTAATGTCCGATGGTGGAATTCGGCCGCTGGAATCAACCCGAACAGCTCCTCTGCTACTCCCCGTGATAAATGCGGTAGAAGATGCAGAGAGAACCCACATCTCTACGCAATGCTAGAGAATCAAGCCAATTTTGCGCTCTTTTCAATAAAAATATACAATATTGTAAAGTCATTTCTATCGCTATAAAATAATCACAATATAGTCCCAGGCTGTCCGATCATTTTGATATTCAGCTGTGGAGTAATAGCATTTACGACGGAGCCATTTTTTTTATAAAACATTTAAATTTATTTATAGATAATGCCTGAACTTTGAACTTTGCCAGTGGCTGGGACTTTATTATAGAAGTGTATACATAGCTTATAGCTATTATGTATCTTATGAAGCCTACTAGAATAAGTTACAAGCAATCCCTTATTTCTAGTGTTATAATAATGAAAATCACTATTTAGAGCAAAAAGGTGACGATTTTTGTAAGCGTATATTAAATTTTTATAAATGTACTGACAATGAACAGTCATAATATTTATTTCTTTAATTTTTTCTTTGAGAGACTGTCTATAACCAAGCTGATAAAAAGCACGAACAGCTCTCTTTTGCAGAGCAAACACTATATCAATGTCAGCAGCATGACCCCGTAGTAAAATACCGTACGTCATGATGCTGTGAAAATAACTGAAGAACACTAATCTAGCCGTCGCAACATTCGTGTACTCTCAAATCTTTCTGACTGCATATGCCGCAGAGCTGAGTCTATCTGCTAGATGGGCAATATGTGGACCCCACTGAAGCCCTTTCTCTAACGTGATACCCAAGAAGACCGTAGTGTCCACAAGTTCCAATCTTTGGTCATTTATAAGTACGTTGGTTTGTACCTCCGCTGTGTTTGGTGTAATGAACCGTAAACACTTTGTTTTTTTACTGTTTAAATGCAGATTATTCGTCTCAAACCAACGCACTATCTTTGAGAGTGCATTGTTTACCTCTTCATCATTATCTGCACGTCGCTTCACTTTAAAAATAAGTGAAGTATCATCAGCAAACAATACAATCTCATGGCTATCATCTACCACAAACGGTAGATCGTAAATATACATAAGAAACAAGAAAGGACCGAGAATAGAACCCTGTGGAACACCTATTCCCACTGGTTTACCCGAAGAATATAACGTACAACCCATATATCGCAAAAAAATTAAAATCATAATTTTAAAAAAATCTTATTTTTTTATATTCTTTTTTATTCAGTAATATTACGTAGACTCAAAATCAACAAGTGTACGACATTATTACAAAATAAAACTATTTTTGTCTAGCTTCAATGGGCAAAAGGGTTACTTACTATTCACGCCTGTAAACAGATCCGTATCTGTAAGTGATGCGTAATAATTATTGTAATAAGTACCTAGGTACTTTCAAGTTATATAACAATGAAACTTATGATATTACGGCTTATCGATTCACAACATAATATATTGTATAATAGTCACTTTAATTGCAGAGCAGTAATACATGGTCATGTTTTTAATATTATATTATTAATAGAGGTTAAGGAAAATTGTTTTGTTGACCGACATTTTACGCATTTAATAATACAATTTTCAGATTCACAACTACGATGAAATAGAGATATAGATTGGTATCTATAGCTTCATGTGAAGGTGTTATACAAAAAATTAATTTTACAAAATTTGGAATCAATAATTCAGAATTTTGTTGTGTTTTTCAAATAATGTAACAATGCATTGTACGTCTTCAATCTCATATATCACAAGAAATCAGCCCAAAAAGCTATTTGGACTGATTTCTGATCCTAATATTACAGCCAGAACTGTTTTTAAGAACAGTGTTGTTCCTAATAACCATTAGTTTAATCTGTAGATTGAAATTTTTCGTAGTTGTTCTATGGATCTTATATCCTCGTACGTTCATTTGTCTCTGTAAAAATAGCATGTAGAAAAATATAACATATAATTAATGAAATTATTTGGAATGAATAGAGAAAAACCTATTCAAAACATTCACCTAAAAAAATTGCCGAAGTTTACCATAAATGCGTGCGAACGAAGAATCGTATAAAGCTGTCGAGACTTAACTTAATTGAAACTGGTAACAAATGTTTTGTTAAATTAAATAAGGAAGCCTGAAGCTGCCAATACGGCTTGCCTCACGTACTTGATGATATATTTCACAAACTGCCGCCAGTTTACTTAATTTAAATAATTCCCCGGCCTCTTGAGTTGCATTAAATAATTCTTTTCATAGAAATTATTTCAAATTTGAACCATTCTATGAATAATATTATGACATGAGGTCTTGTGACAATTTTTGCAAATAATTATAGTCCTAGAGATTCACTCAAATTCAAATTTTTTAATCAAAAGAGGATTAAAAATTATTGAACGAGATTACAAAAAAAAAAATATGAAAATAAGGGACGAGACGAGCAGGACGTTCAGCTGTAGGTAATTGATATGCCCTGCCCATTACAATGCAGTGCCGCTCAGGATTCTTGGAAAACAAATGGTTAAGTCTTATTTGCCCAGTAATTTCACTAGCTACGGTTCCCTTCAAACTTCCGCCCTAAGTTTACAACTTTTTAGCTTTATCTTACCTTTGTCACTACAGAATTATATGACAGTAAGTAATTCAAGTAAATCTTCCCAAATCGGCAGTTCCTCAGGGCACTAGATTTGACCACTTACCAAGATCTGACCCTTATTTTCTTCATAAAAGGCTTATTTTCACTGGTCTTATAGATTGTTTCAATAACTTTCTGATTCATTCACTCAAATTATCTTAATTATAAGCAATCTATTGCTACAAGTAAAATAATACGCATTGGCAGAACACTGTGCGAGCGTCATAATCGCGCCAATCTGAGGCATACCGCGCGATCTGAGTTTCCCGGAACGGAAAGGTTTCATTTATTAATAAGACAATAATCATTTACTTATGAGTTTACTACTTGCTTGACAATGTTTATTACTAACCAGCTATGTGGTATTTTAGAGTTACGAAACTGTTAATACATTATGCTTTGTAGAATAAAAAAATTAACATATTTAAGAAAAATACATTGATAATCTTGTCATATCAATGTCTTAATTATTGCACAGAACCCTGTTCTTTAAAATATTACGTAGCCTACATTTTGCTCTATAATATGAACTGTATGCTAGCTTCTTCATTGTCAACTAATCGTTTAGAAAAAAAAAATATCTTACCTAAAAAATCTATTCCAAAACAATGTAATGTGCACTAAAAAGTTAAATATAATTGCGTATTCTATTACAACTTAACTCCTGAGGTGTTAAGCTGCCACGTGGCGCTCAATCAATGTAATATAGTTACAATTATTGTTATTTTTGGAGTCTCTCGTCTCCTCACATCGCGCGTGCGACACAAGCACTTCTCACCTATAACTATGTATGTAGTTACAAACCTACCTTTTTTAGGAGTGGTAGTGCCATGTTGGGTCCTCACGGACAAAACCGAATTGGGCCGGCACGCCCGGAGAAATACCACTTCCCCACTCGAAACCGGCGTGAAATAGCGGCTATGCCGCTGTGTTTCGTCCGGTGAGTGGGGTATCCGGAGGCCTACACCCCCCCCCCCTCCCAAATACAAATGGCAGCACAGACTAAAAAGAGACTACTCCAGGACGGTACCAGGCTATGCAGCCCTGGAGAATCCGTCCCTGGGCATCCACAATTAGGGCCTATACCTAACAGTGGATGCCCAGGCTGCCCCGCGTATTCTGGAGGAGGAAAATCTGCGCAGCCTCGGGGCAAACAGAGCAGGAGGCTCAAACCACCCTCCTCCACACTCGCTGTGGACTTTTGCAACATCAGGGGGCTTCGATCAAATTTAAATGCCGTCCACTTTCACCTGGAGACGGCGAAGCCGGCCCTGCTCTTTTTAACCAAGACACAGATATCCTCCCTGGCTGATTCATCTTACCTTTTCTACCCGGGGTATAATTTGGAACACTCCTTTATACCACGGGCTGGCGTGTGCGTTTACGTCAGGGAGGATGTCTGTTCTCGACGCCTGAGTTTTCTTGAAGGACAGGACCTATCCATCATCTGGCTGCGTGTAGACTGCGATGCCCATCCGTGAATCTACGCATGCCTCTATAGGTCCCATAGCGGTAACGCAGAGATTGACCGGCTCCTCGAACACATCCAAATGGCTACAGATTCCGTGTTGGAGCAGATCCCCAGAGATCGTGTTTCTTGGCGATTTTAACGCCCACCGCGCCGAATGGCTAGGCTCACGTACCACCGATCATGCAGGAAGATCTGTTCACGACTTCGCCTTAGAATATGGTCTGACGCAACTGGTTATTGCGCCAACGCGAATCCCAGATGTGCAAGATCATACACCTTCACTCTTGGACCTTCCGTTGACCTCGAATCCAGACGGCTACCTAGTTTCCGTTGAGCACCGTGCCGATCACGCGCCTAACACGGTCCCGCTTCTTAGGTTGTCGCCGCGTGTGGCACTATAGGTCAGCAGAGTGGGACGAGATGCGGTGCTTTTTTGCATCCTACCCGTGGAGGCAGATCTGTTTTTCGCTGGGAGATCCAGATGCCGCTGCTGACGCTGTTGCTGATGTGGTATTGCAAGGTATGGAACTCTTCATTCCATCCTCCTCTGTGTCTATCGGTGGCAGGTCCCAACCATGGTTTGACCGCTCCTGCAAAATGGCCTCTCGCCGAAAGCAGGAGTGCTATCAGGCTTGGGTCAATGCGGTGGTATCTAAGGATGTGAATTCCAGCGAACTTAAAAAACACTTCAATCATGCCTCCAGGTCCTTCAAAAGAGTAATTGCTGACGCGGAGTCGAAGCACATTGGCAGAATTGGCGAGAGACTTGCACGCCTTCCCTCGGGAACTCGTGCGTTCTGGTCGCTCGCCAAGGCTGTCCAAGGAAACTTCTGCCAGCCAGCCATTCCGCCACTGCACGGGGATGATGACTCGCTGGCCCATGACGCGAAAGAGAAAGCTGATCTCCTGGGCTCCCTCTTCGCGTCCAACTCGACTCTGGATGACCAAGGTGCACCACCACCGCATATTCCGCGGTGCGATTCATATATGCCGGAGGTAAAAATCCGGCATAGTGCCGTGCTTAAGGCGCTTCTCACCTTGGACATTCACAAATCGAGCGGGCCCGATGGCATTCTCCCGATAGTGCTGCGGACATGTGCTCCGGAACTGGCACCGGTCTTTACCCGTCTTTTCCAGCTCTCCTACTGATCAGGCGTAGTCCCGAAATTATGGAAGGCGGCTTTAGTGCACCCGATCCCTAAGAAAGGTGTAGGCTCAGATCCGTCCAACTACCGCCCCATTGCCATTACCTCCATTTTCTCCAAAGTAATGGAGTCGATCATCAACCGCCAGCTCTTGGGATACCTAGAGGGGCACAGCTGATCAGCGACTGCCAGTACGGTTTCCGTCAGGGTCGCTCAGCTGGTGATCTTCTTGCATACCTCACCCATAAATGGACGCAAGCGGTTGAGTCGAAGGGAGAGGCGTTGACGGTGAGTTTGGACATAGCGAAGGCCTTCGATCGGGTGTGGCATAAAGCGCTTATAGCGAAACTACCATCCTATGGGCTTCCCGAGAAGTTGTGCAAATGGGTCACTAGCTTTTTGGCTGATCGGAGCATCAAGGTTGTTATCAACGGTGCATGCATCCCCTACGCTTTTTCTTATGCATATCAATGATATGCTGCAAATCAGCAATATTCATTGCTATGCAGACGACAGCACAGGGTATGCTTCCTACACCAGCCGTGCCAACATATCCCAGGATAGCGTCGACGAGAACCGGAACAAACTTGTGTCTGAAATCGAGACTATGTTTTGCAAAGTCTCGGAATGGGGCCGACATAATTTAGTCCAATTCAACCCCAAGAAGACACAAGTTTGTGCGTTCACCACTAAAAAGTCTCCCTTTGTCGTATCCCCTCGATTCGAGATCACTCCTCTAACTGCCACAGCCTGTATTGGCATACTTGGCGTCGATATATCGAGCAACGTTCAGTTCCGTGGTCACTTGGAAGAGAAGGCCTTTAAATAGCTTGGTGTACTCGGTAAGGCGAGACAGTACTTCACTAAAAGCCACCGCCTGCAATTTTATAAGGCGCAAATTCGGCCTCACATGGAGTACTGTTCTCTCCTTTGGGCGGGTGCTCCCCAGTACCAGCTTCTTCCATTTGACCGCATACAACGAAGAGCGGCTCGAATCATTGACGATTAAGTCATCTCCGATCGGCTTGATTCTCTAGCATTGCGTAGAGATGTGGGTTCTCTCTGCATCTTCTACCGCATTTATCACGGGGAGTGCTCAGAGGAGCTGTTCGGGTTGATTCCAGCGGCCGAATTCCACTATCGGACATTACGTGCAAAGTACCATTCGCATCACGTAGACGTCTGGCATTCCACAACCGCGCGTTTTCTTCGAAATTTCTTGCCTCGCACAGCCACTTTGTGGAATCAACTACCGGCAGCGGTCTTCCCGAACAGATACGACTTAGGGACCTTCAAGAAAAAAGCATACTCCCACCTTAAAGGCCGGCAACGCATTTCTTGACACACCTGTTGTTGCGGATGTCCATGGGCGGTTGCCTCACCTCTCCCTATCCTGTGAGCCTCTTGCCCGTTTGCCCCCTCTCATATAAAAAAAAAACCTTGGCTGACTGACACCTTCATCATTGGTTCATACATTGCACCTTAATTTGTTTTAGTTTCTAAAATTAAAGCTGCGATAAATGCTTTCCAATAGGCCATTTAGGAAGATTGGAACGAATAATAATAATAGAATGGTTCCAAGAAAGAAGGAATATACTTTGAAAAAACAATATATGTACAATAAACACAATGTGGCATTATATCAAAAACTTACTATTTATATAGTAAGTTTTTGATATAATAATTATAAGGATATTTGCCAGGCACATATAGTACAGGCTATGCAGCGGGTAGTTGGTTTTCTAGGAAGGTAAGCATTGTAGATCTAACTAGTCGTAGTTGAGGTTTGGAATATGCAAATTGGAGATTGCTTACCATGGGTATTTATTATCTAGCGTAAGGAAATATTTTATGAGTGGCTGTTCAATAGAAGTTTAGTTACGAATAACGGAACCAAAACTAAATTATCTTTAACACTATATTTATTTAGCTTCATAACGAGATAGGCACTGCATTATTGCCTATATGACATGCACGCCCCTGAGGCTATGCCTTATGTTTGTATGACAATAGGTAACAATATGTTTTTAAGCACCCGAGGTGAAATTGAATTGGAATAACGCAATAACACACGTCATTTTTACTTTTAGTAGTAATTGAAATAAAATAACATTTACAAAAATAATAGAGTTCTTAGTTCAAGAAGAATTTATCTTACAATATTAATTTGACTTTCCATACGGAGAGAGACAATATTAGTTCACGCGCGCACAAGCTTTATAGACTCGCCGACATCACCACTGCTTGTCATCGCTTCAATGATGACGTCTTCTTTGGTCTCAAAGTGCGGCAACTAATACTACGCCCTACGCTACTAAGTGGGCGTAATCAAGCCAGTCTCCAACAATGTGTGACGTGGACGTGCCACATGTTCTGTTAAACTTTGCTTATAATTGAAACAAAAATTCCAGGTTGCGTAGTAAAACTTTGTGAAAATAATACTATAAGAAATAATAAAGACACTGGGATCACATATAATCAATAAGAATTTTAAATTTTATTATTTTAAAGTAAAATAACACGAAGCGTGTGTTACAAAATTTGAAAGATGCCATTGAGTGTCAAGATGCCACGCACACAAGCATCTAATAGTTGCCGTAATAAAAGTTATTGTTCTTAGGTAATGCGGTATCTAATTGGAGCACAGCGGAGACCAATCCTTGATTTAAGATGTAATAGTAAAAAATAACAAGTGAAATTTAAGTTATTGCCCTTGATTAATTATGTATATTGTTGCTACGCTCAAAAATTTTCTAGAATATCTTGTAGACAGCTGGTATTAACAACATGCTACAGAGTTAAACGCTCTGGTTCAATTAAAAAAAAAAACTATTATAAAGCTAGCATTTGTACGTATAAATTGTTTTATTAGCAAGTAAAACAAATGGTATGCGAAATAAAACCACATCGTTAGCTGTTGTAACTGTGTTCGATATTGTTATTGCATTCTGTATTATAATAAATATTGTGTTAAAAATTATAGATTACAATAAATGATTTGTAATATTAATGGAATACTCATTTTTAAAGGATTACCGTAAATGATAAACGTGTAAAATTAAAACTGAAAATAATTATAGTCATCCGCCGATGAGTGTCTTTTCACACTGAAAAGATTTTTTTATGACAATAAGATACGAGACGAGCAGGGCGTTCAGCTGTTGGTAATTGATACGCCCTGCCCATTACAACGAATTACCGCTCAGGATTCTTTGAAAACCCAAAAAATATCTCTGAGCTCGTCACCTTGAGACATTAGATGTCAAGTCTCATTTGCCCAGTAACTTCACTAGCTATGGCGCCCTGCAGACCGAAACACAATAATGCCTACGCATTACTGCTTTACCGCAGAAATAGGCGCCATTGTGGTTCCCATAATCTAGCCGGCATCCTGTGCAAAGGAGCCTCCCACTGGTGAATCGTATACTTAATCGAAACTTCGTCGGGATTATATAAACAATGATCTGAAGTAAATAATGTATATTCTGTATATGCTAAGCTTCTAATCATTTTAATAAGTAATTTATTTAATAATTATCTTTATTGGAGCATTAAATCATGTTTCTAAATATTATCTATACATCAAGAAGCAAAGACATATGTCAGCTGTCACTAACATCCACTCATAGATACCAGACACGTTAATACACTGTCAAATTCTTAAAATAAAAATATACAAAATAAATAATTAAATTTTAAATTTCGTTTATTTCAATGATTGCATATACATTTTTTAGTGGTTGAGTCTTCCCAGTAAGATGTCCTTAGCAGATACATTTTATTTAGTAAACAATATTGAAATAAACAGAAATGATTAAAAACCAAATTTTACAATTTACAATTAATTGTGAGTGTGTGTGTGTGTGTGAGTGTGTGCATGTGGATTTGAATTGGACCTTTAATTGGGTCCATCTATACAATGCGTGTGTTTGTCATGTCAGTCTGATCAGAAGATTCTTCACATAAGCAAGACAAGTACAAAATATGTACGTTATAATATTAAATTGATTGCAGAAGAGGGCTAGTCGCGCTATTTATAACCTAGGTCCTAACGAATCATTTAGGGAAAAATTTAAAGAAATTAACATCTTGACTGTTGCCTCTCGATATATTTTTTGTTAATTTTATGTATGTACATAAGCACATCAGTGAATTTGTTAGAAACTGACATAACCATAATGTTAACACCAGGAACAAACATAAACTTATAATGCCTACTACTCGTATAAGTCCAGTTGGTCAGACTTTTGTGGGGCGTTGTATATGCTTTTACAACAAGAACCCAGATAATGTTCAAAACAAAAGTATTACGAAATTGAAAGGAACTTTAAAAAATGTTGGTGTGGAAAAGGTTACTATAATATAAATGACTTTTCTGAAACCAGTGATGAGAACTGAGCGACCGCCCACAGGCTATTAGATACTAAATTTTACTCTACGATTTTACACTGTAACCATGTTTTTATAAAAAAAGGCCCGCTGAGTTTTTTGCGCCCGTTCTGCTCAGTACTGAGGCATACCTATTGGAATGGGTGGTAGTTTTTGACTTTCAGGAAAACTTTGTTTTGTAAGTGAGTAACATCATGTGTAACTAATCGAAAATAAGAATAAAATTACATTCATACCGAGCATTTTGTTTATTTGTTTTAATAAAAAAGGATTCTGGTTGTTTGTTTTTAGTTTATTTTACACAAAAGTTTAGGTCTTTTATTTATCGATTGAGGCAGTACGAAGTCTGCCGGGTCAGCTAGTTTTGATTAAAAATATTTAAATTTGAAATTTGAATAAATATATAACTATTTAAATTGTGTGTAGTAGAAATTCAGACCAAGCAGCCAATAATACTAAAGATACTTATCTATCTATCTATATATATAAAAATGAATTGCTGTTCGTTAGTCTCGCTAAAACTCGAGAACGGCTGGACCGATTTGGCAAATTTAGGTCTTGAATTATTTGTGGATGTCCAGAGAAGGTTAAAAAGGTGAATAAATAAGAAAATGCTGCTAAATTAAATAAAAATAAGAAATTGTTTTTCCTTTGATGTGTCCATACATAATTTCTATGAGAGAATTTATTGACGCACGGTTTGACAGTTCTGCTGTGAAACATCTTTTGATGTTATGATATATTATTGACAAATTCATATAAAAAGATTATTTTATTTATTATATACAGAACAACGTCTGTCGGGTTAGCTAGTTTTATTATAACAATTCTCACATGGTATTTTTAGTAGTAGGTAAGTGTACTTTGATAAGTAAATTACGTTTATAGCTACACCTGCGCCTTAAGATTGATGTGAGATCGTGTGTCATTTATGACGTACAAATATGTAGACACGAAAGTTGTATTCAAATCCATTACCTATGTAACCACTTTAGTAATGCATTTCCATACAAATATTCGGGTTGGCGGAAAAAATGTCTGAAAATCCATTTCTAATCCATTTCCGCCAAGACCTTTCTTACACTTTATAGTAGCTTCGATATATTTATTAATGTAACAAAATCATTTCTCAGGACAGCCGATTAACTTAAAAATTTGCAAATGATGTATCCAGAACCTACTTCTGGGATTAAATAAACAAATTAAATTTGTGACCAAAATTTGCGAACGACGCGGGTCTCGAGCCCGCGCCTCTCGGTTACCGTCCGAGCGTTCTTACCAACGGAGCCAACCGTTCGAGTGACGCATGGATCGTAAGTCTTGGTAGATCTTGGTTGTAGATAGAGCCACAATCCGAGATCAACTCTGACGACAAGACATACCAAGATTTAGGATTCATGCGTCACAATTGCAACCAGTGGGAGGCTCCCTTGCAGGGGATGCCAGCTAGATTATGGGTACCACAACGGCATCTATTTCTGCCGTAAAGCAATAATGTGGAAACATTATTGTCTTTCGGTCTGAAGGGCGCCGTAGCTAGTGAAATTACTGGGCAAATTAGACTTAAAATATGTCTCAAGGTGACGAGAGCAATTGTAGTGCCACTCAGAATTTTTGGGGTTTTTCAAGAATCCATTGAACTGCATTGTAATGGGCAGGGCGTGTCAATTACCATCAACTGAATGCCCAGCTCGTTATTATTTTATTTAAAAAAAAACAGTTGATTCAGTTGGTAAGAGCACTCGGGTGCGAACCTGAGAGGCGCGGATTCAAGTCCCGTATCGTTTATAAATTTAAAAAGAACTTACACGGACAGGCGAGTTAATATACATATATATTGTATATAATATTCACAACATTTGCTCGTTAAATAGTATAAGATCTGGAATGGATTACAAGACCGTAATAAAACACACGTGGCGCTGTGACAAAAGTTCTCACATTCGAAACAGACACGAGGAAGTTACAAAATAGAACAAAATGTCACTGTCGAACTAAATCCAGTTGTAACCCTCTTAAAGCACATTAAGTCCGAAACATTACATTGAAATTATCACTACTAATATTATAAATGTAAATGTAAGTTTGTTACGCTTTCACGCCTAAACAACCGAGCGATTTTGATAAAATTTAGTACAGAGATAGTCTAGAGCTTGAAAAAGGACACAAGCCTTTAATTGCAAAAAAATAAATTGAGGGATTGAAATAGGGGATGGCAGTTTGTATGGAAATTCGTGATTATCGAAGATAAGACCATGAAACTTTGTATTTAGGCACTTGATAAAAAATAATTTAAAACATTTGTTCGAGAATTTTTGAAACTTTGACCTACATGGGGCTGAAATAGGAGATTAAAGTTCACAGGGAAATACTATTAAAAAGGCTGTCCACAATGACAAGGGATATCCGCTGTATCATAGAAGAGCGCTGTCAGCATAAAGATAAATTGTCCAAACTATTCAACGCGGACGAAGTCGCGGGTAAAATCTAGTACTTCATAATTATTTAAATGATTGCTAGATTAGTATTAAACCGCTGCCTCACGTGGCATGTTTACAAATATTATGCGCTTTTGATTACTATTTATACAATTCGTCTGCGGTTTTCCGCATATTTAATTTTAATATAACAAATTTAGTTTAAAATCTGCACAAATTTATATGGAAATGTATTTTAATATAATTTGTGTCATCGTTGAATTTCAAAACAAATGTATTACGAAATTCAAAATAATTGTTTAAAAACGTTTGTGTGGTAAAGGTTTACTAAAATGTACACTACTTTCTAAATGATACCACAGATTGGAAAGGGGGTGACCGCCCTCAGGCTATTAAATAATAAGTTTTATTGTACGATATTGTAGATGTATACACCCATATTAGCAAAGGAATACTTTTCGAATGAGTTTCGTAAACAAACAAACAAAACGCTGAAATATAAGAATATTAATTTCTAAGAGTTCATTCTGTTTATAGCTAAAGCCGTTTTCTTTGGCTGAAGAATTCCCAATCTCTTGGCTTCTTAGGATAGCGGCCACGTGAATAATATTTTGACGGCATTAATGTTATTCTTCATCAATCGGTATACGTCCACTGCTGGATAAAGGCCTACTCCGAAAATCTCCATGACCATCGGTCCTGCGATGCCCTCATCCAACGTATTCCGACGATCTTGACCAGATCATTTATTTATTTATTTATTTATTTTAGATTACCTACAGAAACTACAACATACATTCCACTATAATTACAACATACTTAAAAAAATGATAATTGCGATTCTACTTACAGGCAATCAGACATGCATGAAACATAATTTTATGACGATTGTTTGTCTGCTGTAAAATAATAACGAATTATATAAATTCAAATATTTTACAACTACTTCTACACATATAAGAAGAAAAATATATTAGAACAAATTTAAATTAAATTAGTAATTAAAAAAAAACATACTTTTTTGACGTTGATTATCGGATAGATACTAATCATCTATCCAACTTGTGGAGGCATACTCTACTACTAACACTACGTATTCCGGTACGTAGTCGCCAATCGAAGGCTTTTCTGCCCCACCCGTTGAGCTATGTGCCGTGCCCACTGTCACTGCCGTTTCGCAACCATTGGGGCTATATCGGTGAGTTTAGTTCTCTTTCGGATCTCCTCATTTCTGACTTGATCTCACAGAAGATCTCCGCGTGTAGCCCTTTCCATTGCCCTCTGATCGACCAAGAGCTTTCTCAACAGGCCCATAGTTAGCGACCACTGTAAGTCTGTTTCGATATTCTAACCTAATCTAATCTAGTCTAATTCCAAGAAAATTTAGTGAAAGCTGCAAGATTCAAATAACAAAAAAAAACTAATATATTTAAATACAACAATAACCTTCAAATTATTAGAGAGTGTAAAAACGAAGTAACGACAGCTGTTTAAGATTTGTATTATGAATACATCGCATTGAAGGACCATCATGATTAATTCAAATATTCATCAAATATAAAACGGCGCAATTCTAAAGATCCAATTCTTCTTTTTTCATTTCGAAAATGAAATCTAATTTATATCGAAATGAGGAAATGCTTTTGTCCTTTCTAAACGATAGATTTAAACTGTAACAAAAGATTTGGGAGTTGTAGCATATGGAAATATTGATTTATTTATTTATTATTAAACTCAATAAATCATGTAATGATGAAATACAGATACGTTAATACTTTCATAAATTTTTGTTTTAGATTATTAGGTATAAAATCTTATACAAAAATTATAAAGTATTCGTAATATTTTAATTGGACATAATTCTAGAAAAACGTTCCAAACCACAATCATGTCACAATTGAGTTAAGAACACAAAACTGGTCATGTGATTCGTATTTTAACGGACTGACAAAAAATGGCAGCCCTACTGTCACTTTTTAAATGACATCATGATTTAGTAGCACAACCATGTATGGAATACACTAACATTTATTAAACTTTAAACACGAATTCCTTAAAATGTGATGTTTGTGGCTTGAAAAATTTTTCAACAACTACGTCCAATTGATGTAATAATAAATATTATTATTAGTATCAATTATTTTATGTCTTTTTCGTGTCCAAAAAAGTAGATTGGATTCTAATACTTAGCATAATATTATGACCATCGAATTTATTCCAGTATAAATATAATCATCAAATATGTAATTAGTATTTAAGAACTCAGATTTCATGTAACTCAATATTATTTCACACCTGACAAATTTCATCTTTCGTTCTAGTATAAGAGAACAGCTATCTTGAATTGATATAAATTCAATTCCGAATATTCCAGGAATACTTACTTGTTTCTCTTAAATTTAAAACAAAAAATTAATATTTTTTAAATATATTTGTACCAAAAACCATGTGAATATTATCACCTGAGAGATGAACAAAGCACACAAGATTTCAGCGGCTTTTAAATCTTCTCTGAAAATGTATTTATTGGTGAGCAAAAAAAACTACTTTTCGCTTAAGCGTCTATCGTTTGTAACACAGTGAAAGCTTGGTAGCTGATTTTGAGAACCTGAAACAAAAGACGAAATTGATTGAAACGAGCAATTTTTCGATATTATTTTGTCAAAAAGATCGTTTGATTGGCGTTTGTCAGACCACACATTTATTCAAATGACTGCCGGTTTTCTAGTCGAGGTAGTTATTCTTTTATCAAGAATAAACTCTGTTAATGCATTAAATATGCCAAGATATCACGTGATTTTTTTTGTGGTAAATATTATTATTGTTGCTGTCTGAGTAGCAGTAAATTTCAACTCCAATAGTAGATTTGATTATTCAAACATCAGTGGATAGTATATACAGATGTGTTCCTGGTTATTAGACGGATTTTTTTTGCCAGTGAGAAAATTCCAGCTAAGGTCAAAGGCAAACGTTGAGATTTGTGAATATATGTGATACCAGAGTAACGTACGAGCTGGTCTTGCCACCAAAATGGTTGGTTTTTTTTACGGAAAAGGAGGACAGGCGAGCGTATGGGTCACCTGGTGTTAAGTGATCACCACCGCGCACATTCTTTTGCAACACCAGAGGCATCACAGGAGCGATGGCCGGCCTTTAAGGAAGGTGTACAAGGAAGTTCATTCCACAGCTTTGTAGTACGTGGAAGAAAGCTCCTTGAAAAACGAAGGACCGTCACATATCCAGATGGTGGGGATGATATTTTAACTTGTGTGATGAAGCGGACACCAGATGAGTAACTCTCTATAGAGTTGTACACATTTTATTGTTATCGGTGACTGGTTGCCCCACTGTGATGTCCCGGTGTAATGAAGCCCTTAGTTTCTCAACATTTATGCTGTATATGATTGAAGTCAATTTATAAAATTTTGGAAATAGGTTATGGTGCAAGACTTACCGATGTCATCGTAATAAGAGATAAATCCATTCCCCCAATAGTCTTCATGCCGAAATGTTTCGTCATATATGTTACTATGATATAGTAACTTTTTTTATCTCTATCATTAAGATAAGTCCAATCGAAGTTCAATAGTGCTAGACGAAGCTCATTCGTCTGAAATGTTCAAGATTATAGATAATTTATGTGTCTAGAATCTAGACACATAAATTATCTATAGTTCACACAGTGGTTCCCAACCTGTGGTCCACAGGAGTCAGAATATGGTCGATTTGAATTTCGCGGTGATACCATCGTGTACGCAGCACGTTGCGAATACCGAGAGTGCGGGTGGCCCTAGGCTATAATGTATATTTTTTTATGAAAATATTGAAGACGTTGAGCTGATGGTAATTGTTACGGCCTGCCCATTACAAGGCAGTGCCGCTCAGGATTATTGAAAAACCCAAAAAATTATATTGTTACTAGCTGACCCGATAGACGCTCTTCTGTCAATAGAAAAAAAATTATGTATTCGGGAATAATGTAGTCTAAAGCCATTGGAAGTGTATAATCTTATTTAATTAGTTAAAATTAAACAAAAATGTATATCTGAATGATACCCTTATACCCATGCCCTTCAACTACCGTTTTTTTAAAGTATTAAGATGCCATTAAAATATACAAATGCCATCGCGGGCTATTGTGTAGACCTATATAAGATACACAATTCATGTTCATTAATGTTTTTAATTTATACTTTTATAAGAACTTTCTCCTGACAACACAACTAACAAACACAACAAAAAAAGAAATAGCGAAATCGGTGATGCCGTTCACGCGTGATGGCTTGACCAATTTGTTAAGCTTGACGGTATCAGTGATTCTATTTACTTAGCTGTACGTACGAAGAAGTGCATCAGTATCTACTGGCAGTTGGTCTATTTAAATTTTTACGATTGGTGCTCCAGCAATGTTGGGATCTGTTGGGATGTGTTGGGTGGCTATAGAAGGGATATGTTGAGAATATGGTATGAGCTCAGAGTATGAGGGGCAGAGGTTGAGATTTCTTATGCTGACTGACAAGAAAATGAATGAGTTTGAACTAAAGCAGTTTTCTGATCCAAAATTTCAGATGACTTTGGCTTATCTTGTAGATATTTTCAGACACTTAAGTAAATTAAAGTTATAATTAAAAGGTACCGGAAACATAATTATTAATTCTGTTCTAATTTATGGAGGATGAAATTATGTCGGAAACATGGTAAAAATATAAGAACACATTAAGAGGCATTGAGGATTCAATCGTTACTTCAGAATATTACAATATAGAAACTAAAAATTATGGAAAACTGATTCGTAACCCTTTTAGCATGGATGCTGATGAAGTAACAGAAGAAATCCAAGAAGAACTCAAAGATGCATTTGAATGAGAGATTGAGAATTTTTTTGAACTCAACACTGCTAAAATTCATTTGAGAAGTTGACTGATTTTGATGCAATTTATGACAGAGATAGACAAGAGCTTGAGAAAAGACATAGGCTATCTTTTAACACATATAAAAGGCTTGGAAGGAATTGAAATAGGGGGTGGAAGTTTGTATGAAAGTTCGTCATTATTGAAAATAACACCATGAAAATTTGTACTGTGGCACTTGATAAGATATAAATAAATATTTGTTCTAGCGTTTTTAAAATTTATGAAAGCTCTAAAGTTGGTAGCTTATAAAAATGTGTTAACCACGGTAATTTGTTGTGTATTTTTGCAAAGTGAGTATTTAAAAAAATGAATAGCCTGCCCAAAGTGACTGTTATACGCGCACGAAGTGTCAGGTAAAAGCTAGTATATAATAAATGATTGTGACCTTAGTCTTAATGTGCTCCCCAAACCAATTGTAAGCGAAAATTTCAGCAAACATCGGCAGCATATGCGGTGCGAATCGCCAGTTAGCATCCTGAAAAACGTGATAAATTATGGTAAATTTTGTTAGAAGCGTTATGATTTACAACCGTTTTCAATAACCTATCTATCCTTAGTTTAGCTTACTAGAGGTAGGTTAATCTATCCTTTTACGCTTACTTACATTTCAATTACCTATCAACAGATAGCACTGGACTATAACTATATTTCACATAACTATGGATATATAAGATCTTTTCACTAAACGGTTATAGCAATATATCCGTAACTTGAGATACGTTATTGAAAACCGCCGTTAAACTTTCTAAATTTCAATGCTGTCAAACATTTGATATAACTTCGAAAAAACAACATAAAGATACTATAGAAGTTTTGAATGATTTACGGCCGATACGTAATTAGTAACTAGTGTTACGGATACATTGCAGTCACCGTTTAATGACAAGATCTTATCTAGCCATAGTTAAGCCCAGTATAGTTATAGTCCAATGCTTTATGACTTATTATTATTTAGCTTATTGAAATGTAAGTGATCGTCTAAAAATAGATCTGTCTACGTCTAGTAAGTAAAACCAAGGATAGATAAGTTATTGAAAGCGGCCGTCCGATAAACAATAATAATGTGAGAATTGTTGTAAGTATGGATTAAGATTGATGAAATTACCGTTGAAGCTTGAGTTTGTTTGTATATACTTAAAAATAATTTTATTTTAAACTTAAAATTGTTATATTACAATACTCGTATAAATTTAAATTTATTTACAGCTATAATAATTATTACAAAAATATTCTTTCTTTCAAAAAATCTCAAAAATAATGTTTACATTTTTTTAATTCTAACTTAAAGTCCTATGAATGAAAATTTTTTTGTCTGTCATAACATTTACACGGTATTTGTAAGTAATAAATTTACCTTACTCATTAGAAGCAAAATAAGACATGTACAGAATGCTGCGTTACATAAAGGGATGAAAGCTAGAACCTTGTACATGGAACCAACTTTCCTTAAATATCTGTAATTTAAAACATACTAGAATAATTAGCACTGCATTGTAAGCACAAATTTCACATGGTTAGGACATTGATTCATTCTAGTTAATAATATTATCAACGTTATCAACATGTTCTCTTTGAATAACAAATTATACACAAAATTTAAGAAATACTCACCTTGAAAGAGAATCATGAACCTCGTAAAATTTACGCAAAGATTCATTTAGTCGACAAGAGTAGCTTGCTCCTGTATAACCAGCTTTCTTATTTACATCAAGTATTTTCTTTAAACTGTCGTACGCACAACAAAGAAAGTATATTAGAATAACAAACCACATATCCAATATTATCGTTGATGATATCTCGAATAAGAAAAATGAATGTAAAATCCAGGCAAACTCATAAAATGGTGAAGTCACCGGCATCAATATATTTGTAGATCTTGATAGAAGAGTGCGATTTCCATTTATGTAATTCCATAGAGTTGATAACTCATAAATTGAACATGGTATCATTACCATTAAAAACAAAGTAAGTACAATATTTTTTCCTGTTTTTAATACACTTTTCAAATCTGTAGATGGATCTGCTCTTACAATGTCTATCAGTGTTGTTTTAGCCATTAAATATAAGTCACGAAATATAAATCGATTATTTATAAAAATTAACATTTTTATTGGAAACATAACAATCATTATTAGAGTATAGCAAGCTTCCCCTCTAAGCTCAACGTCTCCTGTCGTTTGCAAACAATGTAAAGTACCAATAAAAACGTAAACAAACAGAAGCAAAATTAAAATTTGATGGACAAAGTATTTCCTCCAAGTCCATTTTGGATCGAGAACTTGTTGTCCGAACAGCCTCTGATAAAGAAGAGCAGAAAAAAACATATCGTCTACTTCATTGCTTCTGCCAACCGTCCTCGTATATTTTATAAGAATATCTTTAAAATGCGCCATTTTCATTAAACTTTGCAATTGCATCAATGGCAGCCCTTATTCAGGCTTATTATATCATTTGTCAATTGCTTTATAGACACAAGAGTACAGTGAGTTACAGAAATCTGTATATATATAAATGAATTGCTGTTCGTTAGTCTTTCTAAAACTCGAGAACGGCTGGACCGATTTGGATAATTTAGGTCTTGAATTATTTGTGGAAGTCCAGGGAAGGTTTAAAAGGTTTGAATAAACATGAAAGTCCTCGGATTTAAATAAAAAACAACAATTTTGATTTTCCTTCGACGTGGGGACATGATTCGTTCAGAAAACAAATAAAAATAATAGTTTAAAATGAATAACTAACTATCTATAATCTGTCTAACTTTCTAAGGGGTGAAAAATAAACTTCCCTAAAACACGGGTAACACGTAAAAAAAAGGATTCCTATTGTTTGTTTTAAGTTTATTTTATACAAATGTTTAGGAGTTTTATTTATCGATTGAGGCAGTACGAAGTCTGCCGGGTCAGCTAGTTCATTTATATAATTTGATTAAAACGTGACGCATTTCTAAATCAAGCACAATCATTAGGCACCTTTAAATATCTACTAAAAAAACAGTATCTGTATGTATTGTTAATACATACATGTTACATAATTCAACAATAATTTAACTTTTTTTTTTTATTTAATTATATATTATTTCACTCTCATATTTATCTATACTTAACCACAGAATATATAATATATTGTGTGTATATTTTTTCACGCTTTCTTGCCCATTGAATGTATTGTTTTCTCTTTTTTTTTTTACAACAAACGGTTGCCTGGAAGAGATCACTTTAAAGTGATAAGGCCGCCATTTGAACCATATGATTTTTTATGTATGTTAGTATTAAAGTTATATTTTGTTAAAGTGGTGTCAAAAAAGTGTTTTAAATTTTATAAAATACATCCTCTGTGATCAATTTATATCTGGACAAAATTAATAAATATTATGTTCTATGAATATGGTATTGCCAACGTTCAAGCCTATCTATTCTACGCGGAAGTTCTAGCAGTATTCTTAGTATACTTCACACGGATCATAAGATTTTATAGTAAAACTATAAAATTGGATCATGCAATTCGACTTAGATGTTAACTACGCAATTTGAAAAAAAATAATTAAACAGTTAAAATTATATATATCGCCCCGAATTGGTGGGAAAATATGCGAGGCTCTTTTGCACAGGATGCCGGCTTGATTATGGGTACTGCATCGGTGCCTTTAGAAAAAGGCAGAAACCGTGAAGCAGTAATGTGTAAGCATTATTGTGTTTCGGTCTGAAGTGCGCCGTAGCTAGTGAAATTATTGGGCAAATGAGACCTAACATCTTGTCTCTAGAGACGACCGCAAGTGCCACTCAGAATTTTCAAGAATCCTAAGCGGCACATCATTGTGATGGGCAGGGCGTATGAATTATCATCTACATGATGTCCTGCTCGTCGCGTTCCTTATTGTAAAAAAAGGGCTTCCTTCATCGGTCGGCTACTGAATGAATCAACGAGTCTCGAATATTCGCGATCATGTTTTTTTCTAGAGTATTATCGTGTATTTTTTTCCCTTTTTAGACTATATTTTTTAATCTACCCACGCCCCATCTGCGCCATCTCAATGCCCCCTAATTTTCTCTGGGTCTTCCACTGCCCCCCCGAAAGTCTCAAACGCCCACGTTGAGAACCTATGCTCTAGATAATTATAAACACAGAAAACATGTTTTTGTAAGCAACGATTTCTCAACAACTACGTGTCAAGTTCAAGGTTATTTACGCCATTAAATGCTATCCAATAGTGTAACTATCATGAACGTTCGGCGTCACCTTCGTAACAGTATGCACTAACCTCGGTCCGTAACATATATGTGTGTAGCTATTGTTGCAAAATGTACGGTTAAGGAATTGAAATAAAAAAAAAAACATAATGACGAATTGAGAACCTACTCCTTTTATGAAGTCGGTTAAAAACTGGTCTATGGCTGTATCAAATAACGTCAAAATCGGTTCTGTAGCACCGGCGTAAAAGCATAACATACAAACATACATTCACATTTATATTAATATTAGTTGGGATGCTGAAAATCTGGAACTCCATATCCATGTGTATGATTTTTTTTAACGTTTGAAAATTTTATGAAAACCGTTTGTATTTTATTTGAAATCAGAATAGTTTAACTGTACTCAACTGTCTGAAAACTTATTCCAATAATTAAAATAAATTGCTGCCAAATTCAGCTTATTAGCCGTTCACCGCCCTAATTGTGTTTAGCAGACAATTAGGACCTATTAACTCTTCTAACAATTAATATATTGCGCAATAATTTATAACAATACTCTCTTTATTGTAAGTGACATAGAGTGTACTTTGCAATGCCAGTAATAGTAATATTAAGTCGGCTTAAGAAACTAGAATACATTTTACCAAATGAACCCTAGATTTATGTGGCACAATGATATTTTATTTATTGTATTTTTATGGAATAGGTGGACAAACAAGGGTACGGGCCACCTGGTGTTAAGTGATCATTGAAAACCGCAGTGTGGAGGACCGACACATATCCAGATGGTGGGGATGATATTCTAACTTGTGGCGTGTCGTGCGAAGGTGGAATTCGACGGCAGGAATCAGGTTAAACAGCTCTTTGGACCACATTCCGTTGTAAATGCGGTAGAAGACACACAATGAAGCAACGTCTCTACGCACCGTCAAGTGATCCAGCCGTTCACAGAGCATTGGGTCCCCGATTGTATGAATATTACTTCGGAATACTTTAATAATTAATCAAGTAACTACTATAAGTATATTAAAACTGAAGCGAATTTAATGCAGGTAGGCAGTCAACTAGCCATAATTTAGAACATTATTTATTTCTCTTTGATTTCAATTAGTATTGTATAAACACTATATACCTAGCATTGAATATCTCAAAGTTTTAAATAGTAAGATGTGGATAGCGGATCCGACTAAAATTTTTTTTGTCTTATATGTTATTTCATTATGTACCTACTCTGTAAGTAATTGTAGTTGTTGGCTTTTGTGTAAGGATAATGTGCATTAGTGCTTAAACGGTTTTCAACAATGTTATTTGCGAGATTTTCGCCGCAATATCACCTATCAGTGGGAGGCACCTTTGCACAGGATGCCGGCTAGATTATGCTTACCACAACGACGCCTATTTCTGCCGTGTAGCAGTAATGCGTGAGCATTACTGTGTTTCGGTATGAAGGGCGCCCTAGCTAGTTTAATTACTGGGCAAATGAGACTTAACATCTTACGTCTCAAGGTGACGAGTGCAGTTGTAGTGCCGCTCAGAATTTTTGGGGTTTTACAAGAATCCTGAACGACACTGCATTGTAGTGGGCAGGGCGTATCAATTACCATCAACTGAACGTCCCGCTCGTCTCGTCCCTTATTTTCATTAAAAAAAAGGACTTGCTTGGTCTTAAGCCTCGCACAATAACTTTGTCAACGTCTGTTAAATAGAGTAAGTTACGTTTATACATTTTGGCCACCATTAAATTTTATTTTAGGGAAGAAGAGAACAAACAAGCGTACGGGTCACCTGATGTTAAGTGATCACTGCCCATATTCTTTTAAAACACCACAGGAATCACAGGAGCGTTGCCAGCCTTTTATCGTAAGCGCAAGAAAGCTCTTTCCATAGTTTGTATGTAGATGTAGATATAGAGGGACCCCACACATCGAGATGGTGGGGATGATATCTAAGATTGTGGCGTGTCGTGCGAATGCAGAATACGACAGTTACCAGGTCAAAGTAGGTATATGTTTGAAGTCGTTATATTACGGCCGTTTCCAATATACTAGCAAACAGATAGAGATAAATTACTACCTTCTACTGTTATTGGCTGTCAATAATCTGAAGCTGTCCCAATATACCCGATTAGTCATACTTATCGCCTTATATTGAGACGCGTGAATTGCAATTTCCATAGAATCTTCTATCACTGGTAAACTATACGTCATCCCATTGACAGATAGCATATACGGATAAGGTGACTTACCGACGATAAGTTTATTGGTACAGAAAAGTCAACGATAGTTACGATTTTTATCTCAAGTAAGAGATAGACTGAATATTGTGAACGGGCGTTAATGAAGTTATGGTGAGTTGAAACGATGGGTTGACTGTAACTTGAACTTGCTTTTTATTATAAGGCATAAAAGGCATTTATTTTCTCAAAATTGATTCCTCTAGATTTCTTTTTGATGTAATTTCAGTATACTAGACTCTGAGAGAGAAGAAGCGGCGCAAGAAACTCTTCCAGCATTGTTTTTGCGCTCTTTTTAATCGAATAATATACAATATACAATATTGTATTGTCATTGTCATTGATATAAGATAATCTTAATCTAGTCCCAGGCTGTCGAATCCCTTAGATATTCAGCTGTGGAGTATCTAAGTGATCCGACTAGATTATGATTTTTTTATATTATTTATTGCCTTTTACATTCACTAAACGGTTTAATTTGACGTTTCTCTTCTCTTTATTTCTTACTTTATTACATTACGCTCACTTAGCCATTGCCTCAAGCTCAATTAGCTCAATTTAGCGCCGCACACAAATTATCATCAAAAGTACGATATGATTAAGAAAATATGAATAAAAGTTTTCTCAAAATATCTACATATCTCTACTAATATTATTGTTAATTTATTTGTTACGTTTTTGAACTGATTTTGATGAAAATTGGTACAGCGACTGAATAGAGCTTGGGAAAGGACATACAAGGCTACATTTCATCCCTGAAAAATCCATGGTTCCTACGGGATTTTTGAAACCTGAAATTCACGTCGATGAGCTATAACTGTACCAATAGTAGGTTTAGTTTGCTATCGTATCGCAATCTTCCTCGAAATAAGACTGGTATAATATGTTGGGAACGGGAGTGAAAACAAATTCAAATTCAAATATTTTTATTCAAAATAAGATGTGACATAACTTATTGAAAGTTGAAAACTACCATCCATTCAAAAATTTCAATTCCTCAGACCTGAGAAGAACGGGCGCAACAAACTCAGCGGGCTGTTTTTATTTTTTTTTCATCGAAAAAATATGTTTACAAAGTAATATTGTACAATTAAGCCTATTATTTAATAGCCCGAGGGCGGTCACTCCATTTACAATATGTGGTATCATTAAGAAAGTCATTTATGTATTAGTAACCTTTAATACACAAACGTTTTCTAACAATTCTTTTAAATAACGTAATATTTTTGTTTTGAACATTTTCTGGGATCTTGTTGTAAAAGCATATACATCGCCCCACAAAAGACTTACTAACTCGACTTAGCCAAGTAGTAGGCATTATAAGTTTATGTCTGTTCCTGGTGTTAACATTATAGAAGAATCAAGAATCGGAACTGAAATAGTAAATGAGATAATCTTCAATTCCAAACTTACTTATTATTGTATGAGCCCTTTATCTACGCGGACGAAGACGAGGGCATCAGCTAGTATATAATACAGCATAGTATCAGTTTCAGTTATGTTATGAATTATGATATTGTCAAATTGTTTATGTAACACAAAGATTACTATTAGTTATAGATATACGAGTATAACATTGACAAATCGTGCATGCTGTTCCACTATTAGTAAGTAGTACAACCTATTCACGTAAACTTCAAAATCATTGACGTTAAGTTCCTATGCTATTCATATTTTTCTCTAGATGCGTATTCTCCTATCATTTCCCAATAACGTTTTCTTTATTAAGTTTCAGTCTGAAGGTCGCCGTAGCTAGTGAAATTACTGGGCAAATGAGACTTGACATCTTATGTATCAAGGTCACGTGCGAAGTTGTAGTGCCGCTCAGAGTTTTTCATGAATCCTGAGCAGCACTGCATTTTAATCGGTAGAGCTTATCAATTACCATCAGCTGAACGTCCTGATTGTCTCGTCCCTGATTCATCATATTCTTTAACAAAAACTCCCAACAACTGACGTCCCATCTTGTTACTAGAATACGCATCATACGACTTCCTTAAATCGGAACGTAGTTTTAACACAATCGTACCTAAACCGTCAATTTGTGTTACAAGATTACTAAATTCAACTTTCTGACTTAATTTTCATAATTTGCTTCGCTCCTTTTCTCGTTTTGTTTTTGTTTTCCAGAATAAGACTACAGGACCAAAACTTCCTTAGGCATCGCAATTGCTGCGACGAACAAACTGAAACACCATGTTGCTTGCACTACTGTTTGATGGCAGAAACCGCTGTGGTACCCATTGGCATCACAGACATATTACTAAATATCTTCGCGCGTCGTAAAGGTTTATGTCAATGGCGTGTGCCGTGGTTGCTAATCAAACCAACATTCCTATCAGCATATGGTTACAGCGTTGGCCAGTCTTTACGAACAAATTACTTAATACCTTTGCGCGTAATAAGGGTCAATGGTGTGTACCGCAGTTACTAAAAATGTATATTCACCAACATTCCTATCATATGGTTACAGCGTTTGTCGGTTTCTATGAACAAATTACTAAATATCTCCACGCGTCATAAAAGCACCTTATTCTTTTCTAAAATACTAACGTGTAAATAAAATTAGAAAAAAATCCAAAGGTCCTTTTATATGGAAGATGCTCATAACTGAACGTACGTACTCACATTCTCTTGCAACACCAGAGGAATGGAAAGAGGAGCGTTGCTGGCCCTTAAGGAACTCGCCTATTTTGAAGGAACCCATGTCATATTGAAAACACCGCATAAGGAAGCTCATTCCACAGCTAGGTTGTACATGAAAAGAAGTTCTTTGAAAACCGCAATGGGAAAAATCAAAGAAGTACATAAAATATATTTTGTATGTATCTACGTGGATTTATGTGCGTACATCTACATTAGGCATCGTCATGCTCGCTTAAATGCCACTGCTTGTGGCGGCGACGTGAGGCGGGTCCGTTCCTTTCCCTAAAATATGGTGGAGGGAGTCGATGGCTCATGCTCATGCTGCGTGAACAGGCTCTACTTGTGGAGGCTGGTTGGTCCTGTTACCGGGAGGTCTGCTTCATTCATGTTTTTATTTAATTATTTTAAGATTTAAGTTGTAATATACTTTATTTAATAAAAGACATAATGTACTTATTTATTTACGGTATGTGTGGATTGATGCATCTACTATACTCAATAACTCTTGTGTTTATAATTATTAATTACTCGATGATTATCAATTACTTTTTTTACTTACTCGTGTATGCCATTTAGTATATATTAATGTAATTGAAATGATTTGTAAATTGCATTAAAAATAAGAACTTGTAATACTTTATCTGTTTTTAAAAGAGCAACCTTAGAGTTTCTCGCTCATTCTTCTCTAAGGAAATGCCTGCCATTTTCATGAGATTGGAGCATGATTAAGTACTATAGATTAATACAGGTAGGCTGACGGTAGACCTCACCCATTCCTTAGAACAGATCATGTTGTCTAAATTTAAAATATAACTATTATGAAAATACATACCTTTATTACCTATTATATTTATGCTCGTTAAATTAATTTTTTCCTCCTCTTTTGCTCGTATGTATAACAATATCTAATATATAAAATTCTCGTGTCACGGTGTGCGGGACCTAACTGCTCCGAAACGGCTTGTCCGATTCTCGTGAAATTTTGAGTGCATATTGGGTAGGTCTGAGAATCGGACAATATCTATTTTTCATCCCCCTAAATGTTAAGGGTGGTCCACACGAATTTTTTTTTTAATTTTTTTGACATTTTTTTTTTAAATTTGTTTGATTATGAGTCAAAATTAAAAAATACATACAACTTCAAATTTTCACCCATCTCCGATCAACAGTTACTTTTGTATCGCGATTTTAATATCGGCAATACAACGATTGCTGGGTCAGCTAGTAAAATATAATATGAGTATTGTGTGTTTGTGTGTATTTATGTTTAAATTCCCAATAAAGGTACATTTAGTTTATTGCCTGTTTATTCCCAATAAAGGTACCTTTACGGTCTGGCCATGGGTATGTTCGGTGCGATCGGCGAAGCGATGGGAGAGGCGAACATCTGCAGCAATATTTGGAAATAATTGTGTAGTACAATCTTTTCACAACATATTTATGTTTGTGTTGTTGGAGGCCAGACTTCCAAATAGCTTGCCTAGCCAGTAAATAAAAGTCTTCGGAAATAAAAGTTTCACAGTTCATTTTATTCGCGGCGAAAACAGCTAAACTTGTTAGTTTCTGTACTATTCGCCGCGTTTACCGCTCGACTCCATGGCTTGCGTCGTACTATATAGTGTATTATCTATGGTCGTACTGATTAATGCATTTGTTTCAGTCGTCGTGCGTTTTATTCGGTAAATTTCGCCGGTCGCGTCGCCATTCGCCGCAGCGCGAGGCTTGATTAGTATATTTCGATACATATTATTGTATTCCAGTCGTACACTGCAGTGTACACTCTTTGCCATTCGCACCGCGCGAATATTCGCTATGGCGTCTATCCCGTAGCCAGTACGTTAGGTTACTTCCAAAAGATCGTCATTCATTCGTCTCTCTTCTCCAAATCACAGGATTAATAGTAGCTTTCCTGAAGACTCTGAACTTGGCCTGTTATAGGTTCTGGTCTGATTCTGGTCCTACAAGTAAATACGAGCGGTGCAGATCGCTTAAAATGAGGTGACCCAAACACTCGTTGATCCTCTTTTTTCATAAAAAAATATTTAAATATAACGTCCAATAAAGCATCTTTCTATTTGGACAAGATAACTGTCGGAACAATAGTTCTTATTAAAATCTCTACCTTATAAGGTATTTCTTTATATTTATATTTATTTTCTACTTCCGGATAATCCCTTAATTATTTTAATAATTGTTAATAATCCCTGAAAATATAATTGGATTTCACACTTAAAGAAAAGTTTGTGTGACTGTCTTCTGATAACAAAATTGACACATTCACAAGAGTTTTAGATGCATTATGAGTCGTTTTCATTTCTCGTTATGATGATTATGATAAGGCCTAAAGTAGGAACAACATTAATTAAAAATAAAACAAGAATTGTCAGAAGTATAGTAAAAGTTTATATTATTAAATTATAGCATTGTATTAGATATACCTAGCATCGTGTTCAAAGTATAATGTAATAATCTGTGAGCATATAAAGATATATTGACGAAATGACTTATGAAGGTTATAACGTACGAATAATATATCAATTCTTCCCCTTAATTGCTATATCATTTGTACGATGACAATGATTTTGATACTTCAGTACAAGATCAGTAATTCTATATAATTAAAAATTATTGCTATTTTCGTTTTTTATTTGCTTGTGCCCTTGCGATCTTATGTCTAAGCTCCAAAAGTGCAACAAAGCCTAAACTAATATGTGTAAATTTCCCCAATTTTACACATGTTACAATTATTTATTCATTACTTAAGCTAGAAGACTAAAGGACTATTTTTCTTAAGTATGAAGTAAAGTAAACCTAATTCTAGAAAAATCTATGAAAGCAGCCAAGCTTTCCGCTTATATTATATCATTCGATTGAATTATGATCACTCCCATATGAGGAAATGGTCCCTATATTATATTCGTTTTATGTCTTTTAATTTTTAATATTATATAAGAATATGTGCACAAGAGAAATATAACAAAATGAGTAGCATTCACATACATGAAATTATAATCATATCAATAATTCTTAACAGATAATATCTTAAAATATAGTAAACGACTTATTTAAAACTATATGAACTACATAACTGCCAAAAAGCGACTATTAATGCTAAATAAGCTAAAAATTTCACTCGTCTTCTAAGTCTATAGTAATTTAGTATAAATTTTGTGCTCTACCATTTATTAAAGTGTTTAAACTTTTATAATAATATTTATGATTTTGTTTTTAAATTTATGTGTATATATTTATTGAGTTACATCTTATTCAGTAAAGTTATACGTTATTTAATCAAGATAGTTAATAAGCTTTTCGTTAAGAGGCACTTCTGAGCTTGCTATGATGCTAGATAAATCAGTGCATTCAATTATTGCTATGAAACTAGCAAATTTTATTAGTAAATCTATGTTAAGCTTAATATAAATAGTAGCGTATGAATATTTTTATCACAAATTATTTAAATATTTGAATGAACCACCAACTTTATTTGTACTCTAATGCATCATATCTTTTCGCTTTATTACGTTTCCTACAGTACTGTATATTATTAAGCATCTGGTGGACGAATTTCAACTGTCACTGAAGTGGGTCCGGGTGCATTTGGAGATCTCAATGTAGCTGACCTTAAAGAAGTTCCTGAATGACCGCTACTTGCTTTGGAACCACGTCGAGATCCTGTACAAAATAAAACTTCTATAGTATCACAGCGTTTTTATTAAAAAGCATGCTTTATTCTATTCAACTCTCTACTGATGTATCTGTCCAATCAAACAATTTATATTGCCAACTCATCTATTATCTCATTTATTAATAAACTACTCGTATATTTTGAAATAAGGCATTCAATTTGTAACTTATTGTTAATACCATGCGGTGAGTAATCTATTGTTTTTGCTTTGTAGTTCAAACAGGATGAAAACTTACAAAGAATCTTCGAATTTGATTGCTGTTTATTTTGAAAAATTCATGCTTTATCTACATTGCTTCAATTATTGTTTGCTCCTAAATATTACCTTATAGTTTTTATATACACTTATTTAATAACTAAATAAGAATTTATGTAACTATTGATGCTATTGTGAAAATTTTATACATGGCATAGAATTATTACTAATACTATACAATTCTAAGTCTTGTAGTTTACATTAGAAGAGTCACTGGCATGCTAAGTTATAATTTATATTTTACTGGTACTTTATTTAATATAAATATTATCTTTTGGTCATTCATTCTGGATAGTGAACAATATATTTCTATCTGAAATTCCATGCCGTTCTATCCCAATTTATATATTTGTAAAATACTTTGTGTCAAAAGCAAAACTTGTAATATATTTTAATATAACCTGAGTGTTTTCGGTGAAGCTGATGGCTTTGGTGAGGGCGTGCTGTCGGTAGATGAAATAATGTATGAATTTTAGGAGGACCATGATTATAATAGAGTTTTTCTTTTTACCGATATCGTCATAATCTTACAATATTGATGTCAAAAACTCCATGCACCCATACGCCGTCGATGCCCAAGGAAAAGCGGCATTTGGTAGGTAATTTCTCCATAACTGATAATAACTAACGGCCGTTCCCAATATACTATCTACAGATAGAGATAAATTACTAACTTCTACTGTCAGTGATTAGCAGTCAATAATCTGAAATCCTAATATACCCGGTAAGTCATTCTTATCGCCTTATATTGGGACGCGTGAATTGCAATTTCCATACAAACTTCTATCCCTGGTAAGCTATACGTCCTCCCATTGACAGACAGCGTGTACGGATAAGGTGAGTTACCGTCGATAAGTGTATTGGGATAGAAAAGTCAACGATAGTTACGATTTTTATCTCAAGTAGGCCACAACCGGAGATAGACTGAATATTGCGAACGACCGTTAGTAACAAGAGCCTTACACGGATGATTTGCAGCACTGGAAGCACTGAGTATTTGACATAATATAAAAATAGCATAGAACCATTTTAGTTTAAATTTATCAAAAAGATACCTTGAAAATAATAGGTATAGAAAGAAAAACTAAGAAGATTCAGTTAAAAACTAACACACTGATTTGTGATTACAATTTATTAAATTCATAAATAATACGAATAATTGTTAAAGAAGTCGGTAAAATTAAAAACTGTTGATCACATAAAAAAGGATAATATTAAATAATTGGTGCAGATAGGCAAATGTAGAACCAGCTTAAAAAGCACACGAGAATTGAAGGATTGCATAAATTTTCATGAAGTAGGTTTATAACAATATTTAATACATTTTACGATACGATTAAGAAAATTTATTGAATTAGGCGTTACTTTGCGGAAATCCATAATTATACAAATGATTTAAGTTTTCTTTAGTGTTAATTCCGCAAATATTTGTTTTTAAACAATTCGACACGTGTTTCGCCTCTACACGAGGCTTCCTCAGGTCGTGTTGTCTCGCCAAAATCTGCCACGAGACTTATGTCTCGTGCCAAATTAACACTAAAGAGAACTAAAATCATTTGTGCGATACGATAATAGTTTTTTTTTTTTATTTTCATTAAAAAAAATATTGAAGTGGGCGAAATCCATAATTATCAAAATGATTTGAGTTTTCTTTACATTTTACAGAAACAGAAGTTTCGTTACAGTTTATAGCTAGAAGCCCATAAAAGCAAGTATGCAAAAAACAAAGACAAGAAAGAAAAAAAAACGGGAGTCGAATAGAATTACATTAACATTTGATGATAGTACCTGGACTTGGCGAATATATTTGAATTAATATATTCAATGTAAGAGACAATATTATGTTATTTAGTTTTGGGTAAGTGTTACATTTTACACAAATAGAAGTTTAGTCCAGTAGGAGGCTCCTTTGCACAGGATGCCGGCTAGATTATGGGTACCACAACGGCGCAGTTGAAGTGCCGCTCAGAATTTTTGGGGTTTTCAAGAATCCTGAGTGGCAATGCATTGTAATGGGCAGGACGTCCTCGCTCGTCTCGTCCCTTATTTTCATAAAAATAAAGTTAAGGTTTACAGTTACAAGCCTATATAAGCAAGAATAACATTAAAAGAAATGAATAGGAATGAGAGTTCATCAGTAATAAGATTCGAGGCTGGTACCTGGACTTGGTGAATGTGGTCTGAGTTCCTGCTGGCTGGCTTGTCTCGAAGGAGGACGTACGCTGACACGAGAACCACGACGATCCTTGAACACATTTCAAGAAAATCATTGATTGTGATGAATATTTTAAATTTCGTTCTCGATATAAGTTAAATTTTATGATTTAAATTACATTATCAATTCCTTCGCGAAACGTTTATATAATGATCTCTCCTCTAAGCTTTACAATAAGATTCATGAGAAGACTTTTATCTACACACTTAGCAATTTTGAGGTAAAAAAAAAAACACCCCCAATCTTAAACAATTATCATATTCAGAAACCTTACAAAAAAATTGGCATAAAGTTATAACTCATCATAAACCAAGAATATGTAGAATGTTTACAAATAAACATTATGTTTATGAATGGTTAGTTCGGACGTATAACGTTTCCCGCGTTTATTTGCAAGGCAGCTTGTCATTCGGAAAACTTCAGAATTATCATTGTATTGACAGTGTTGTCAACGATATTGTAAACATTTTGCATTTTTTTTGTTTATCATCAGTTATAACTTTATACCCAGTTTATTTGTAAGGCCGATAATGTTATATTAAATAATGTAGTAAAAATAACCTACAGGAATTGTTACACGGAAACATGCATCTAGAGTGATTAGTATTATTTTTAATTTGGCGCCTTATTTAAGATTGACCCTGATGCTACTGTAGCGCCACTCTAATTTAATGCATTTTGACGGACACTTTTTCATATACGCAGATGATTCTCCTTGCCTCTACCCTCCATAGTTTATGGCAAATAACAAAAAAATATTTGATATATTACCTGTGAATGAAGCAGTTTAGAATCTCGTAAGAGAGAAACGTTCATCAGACGTGGATTTGGCGTGTTGAATATAGTCCGATTTTCCCTCCATCTGGCTCTGAAATTATAAAAGTACGACTTTTAAATCGGCAATCCAACATTCTTTACAACTACATCATTCTTTATGAGGATTAAAAATTGTATTGTTATCACAAAATTATATTTTAAACAGTGGGAGGCTCCTTTGCACAGGAAGTCGGCTCGATTATAGGTACCACAACGGCGCCTTTTTCTGCTGTGAAGCAGTAATGTGTCAGCATTACTGTATTTCGGTCTGAAGGGCGCCGGAGCTAGTGAAATTACTGGGCAAATGAGACTTAACATCTTACATCTCAAGGTGACGAGCGCAATAGTAGTGCCGCTCAGAATTTTTGGGTTTTTCAAGAATCCTGAATTGCACTGCATTGAAATGGATAGGGCGTATCAATTATCATCGCATGAACGTCCTGCTCGTCTCATCCCTTATTTTAATTTATAAAAAAAACTTTTATTATTGTGCAACTTAGATTATTTATAGTTTATACGCCTTGATAGATTATAACAGCTGCGAACACGTCGAAAAAATAGCGGCAGGCTGTTCTCAGCAACGCACGCACAATAAAACAAAATGCCAAATAAATTGCGAGTCTAATACGAAGCTTGTCACGCACACTAAAGTAATAAACATGGCCTGATTTCTTCGGTTGTCTAGCAGCAAGAAGCTCTATGCAGATTCTAGACGTCTAATTAATTAAGCTGTAACTTTTATTGAATCGATTTTAATGACTTTGAATTTTTTAGGTCATGGCAAATTTATTGAAGTAGGCGTTACTTTGCGGAAATCAATAATTATCCAAATGTTTTTTCTTTAGTGTTAATTCCGCCAATATTTGTCTTTTAAACAATTCGATTCGTGTTGGCGACACGACTCAAACTCGAGTCTCGTGCCAGATTTTGGCGAGTCAACATGTCCTGAGGATGCCTCAAGATGCAGAAACACATGTCGAATTGTTTAAAAGACAAATATTGGCGGAATTAAGACTAAAGAAAAACTCATAGCATTTGGATAGGTCATGGCACTTAAGATGGAATGTTCTAGTTGTGAGTAATTCCAGCAGGGCTGGCCTGAGGGCTATGCGTGTGGGTAACACACAGCACTCAGACCGGAACTCAATATTAAAAGTATAGCATAAATAGGTATGAGGGGTTTACTATCCCGTACTACAAATGCACATACAGTTAGTTCTACTCTAATTTTATTTTAATTTATAACCGATTTCAAAAAAGGAGGAAGTTATCAATTCGTCGGTATTTTTTTTAATTGTTACCTCAAAACTTTCGACTGGGTGAACCGATTTTGATAATTCATTTTTTATTTAAAAGCTGGTGCTTCCCGTGTGGTCCCATAGTAATTTTTGGAGTCGGTGTCATCCAAGATAGTTTTGTAACTACATAAATAGTTATAGGTGAGATGTGCTTGGGTTGTGAGGAGGCGAGAGGCGAGAGGCGAGAGCGGGTCGCGGCGGAAGGACACCGGTTCCAAAAATGACAATAATCGTAACTAGAAATAAATTAATTAAATTGTATAAAATACGCAATTATTGTTATACTTTTTAGTGCATATTATATCTATTGTTTTGAAATAGTGTTTTTGAAGTTGGTTGTTTTTTTGTTAATTTTTTTTTTACTTGATAATTATTATAGTGAATATAAATTATAAAGTGATTGCAAATGAATAAACATTAATGTATTGTTATAGCGATATAATATAATGTGCTTTTAAAATTTGATACTAGAAAATGTACAACAAGTTTTAAGGAATTACGAAAATTAAAAGAATTGTTAAAAAAGTTTGTATCTAAAGGTTATTATAACATAAATGATATTCTTAATGATACAACAGACTAGGAATGGAACGAACACCCTTTAGACTCTTTAATTATAAATGTTTAATAATTGTACGATATTACAGTGTAACCATAATTTTATGGCAAAAAATGCCCGCTGAGTTTATTTCCGTTCTTCTCAGGTCCGAGGCATTCTATTACGAATGGGTGGTGGTAATAGAAAAAATTGAATTTGAATTTAGATCACACTACCCATAGAACGGTTTTCAATGACTTTCTTCTAAGTACGTACAATGAAACTATGGTATGAGCTTTTCTGTTATAACTACTAGCTGACCCAGCAAACGTTGTATTGCCGATATTAAAATCGCGATACAAAAGTAACTGTTGATCGTAGATGTCATAATCAAACAAATTAAAAAAAAAATAAAAAAAAATGGACTGTGGACCACCCTTAACATTTAGGGGGATGAAAAATAGATGTTGTCTGATTCTCAGACCTACCCAATATGCACTCAAAATTTCATGAGAATCGGTCAAGCCGTTTCGGAGGAGTTCAATATTTAACACGAGAATTTTATATATTAGAGATGATACGATATGGGCACTGTAGATAGTTAGGAATATAGATGACGTTCAGACGAAATGCCTAACTAGCATTTTATAGGATTTAATCTTAGATCATTTATACGTCTAGATAGACTGTGACAGCTGTGAACACGTCGATAAAAATAGCGGCGAACAGTTAACCTCTATTTTCAGTAAGGCACGCATTAAAGTGACTGACATGTCGCGAGTGTACGATCTGGGTGTTTTTCACAGTAAAATAATAAACCTAATCTGTATTCATGCGGCGCCTAACAGCATGAAGCTCTATCTAGAGTCTAGACGTTCATATTAATTATCTATAGATTTAATATATAAGAGTAGTCAGTGTAGTTTGAGATTCGTCGTGCCCTATTAAATTATATTTCAATGTAGAAATTTGTGTTAAGAAATAAACAATTCGAATAAAGCTCTATTTTAGTTAACCTGACGTTTCGTGGCCTTTCCAGATCATCGACCCCTTGTGTAATAGAAAAAAAGTGATCAGAAAAGGTCTTGAAACGTCGGGCTAACTTAAATAATAATAAAATGTAACTATTACGCAAAATTACACGCGTTTTAATCGTTTAAAAGTGTTTTTAATTAGGGATGACGTTACAATGCAGTTTCACTCAGGATTCTTGAAAAGCACAAAAATTCTGAACATCAATACAATAATTGTGCTCGTCACCTTGAGAGATGTTAAGTCTCATTTGTCTAAAAATTTCACTAACTAGTGCGCACTTCAGGCTGAAAAACTGATTCACGGCAGAAAAAGGTGCCGTTGTGGTACCTATAATCCAGCCGGCATCCTGTGCAAAGGAACTGGTAAGAATTTTATTTAAATGCACTTGCGTTAGTCAAAAGATATACTGAAACCAATTTGATAATTCCAGGTATAAGAGTACCTTGAAAAAATGACTCGTACGATCATTTGTTCTACGCTGCCATAAAAATAATTGTCTTTTTTATTATGAGGAAGATTTACAACACTGTTTACTAAATATATAATCACATAAATAATATTATATGCCAATAATCTAATATATAAAATTCTCGTGTCGCGGTGTTTGTAGTTAAACTCCTTCGAAACGGCTTGACCGATTCTCATGGAACTTTGAGTGCATATTGGGTAGGTCTGAGAATCGGACAATATTTATTTTTCATCCCCCTAAATGTTAAGGGTGGTCCACGCCAATTTTTTTTTTTATTTTATTGACATTTTTTTTAATTTGTTTGATTATGAGTCAGCATTAAAAAATACATACAACTTCAAATTTTCACCCATCTACGATCGACACATACTTTTCTATCGAGATTTTAATATCGGCAATACAACGTTTGCTGAGTTGGCTAGTAAATTATAATATTTATAGTTTTGACCTTGACATTGACACTTAGGAGTTAAACGAAATTCACAGAAGGGAAGTGATTAAACCGAAAGGGAATCATGATGTTACTGTCGTACCTGGTACAAGGTGGTTCGTTTGTATTAGATATTGCTCCCTGTCTTTGAGTCATTTCTGACTAGACAGATCGATTCCTTCATAAATAATCACTCTGATGTAAATATACACGTGAAAATTTCTCTGTTTGCATCGAAATTATGAAAAGTTGAAGACAATACATTCCGAAATTTCGAGCGACGCGTCACTCAGACAGTTTGCACATTTGGTTACAGGGCTCGGACGGAGCCCGAGGGGTGCGGGTTCGAGTCCCACATCGTCTATGAATTTTGGTACAACTTAAATTGTATAAATGTATTGGTATGTTATATCAGATGGTAGAAATTTACAGTTAACTAATTTTGGATGAACTCTTTTCGCAGTTGATTTAATGGTCGTGGGTGTTATATCCACCGAGATCTAAGATCATTGATAATAAAAAAATTAAGATCTTAACTATGTTATGGAATAAGATTATTTAGGTTTAAAGATCATTTATATATAAATAATATTTATAAATAATAATCTATGAATCGACCGTATGATAAACGTAAGTATAAAACTAAATATAAGTGTGTGCACTAGACAGGAGAAGTGTCATCTGTTTTTTTTATATACGAGGGGGCAAACGGGCAAGAGGCTCACGGGATGGAAAGAGGTGAGGAAACCGCCTATGGACGTCCACAAAAACAAGTGTCAAGTAATGCGTTGCCGGCCTTTAAGGTCGGAGTGGGTATGCTTTTTTCTAGAAGGTCCCTAAGTCGTATCTGTTCAGGAGAACTACAGCCGGTATTGATTCCACAAAACACAATATTTAATAAATATTTATTATTTTCAATACAAATAGGTACTTTTAATTTAATTGTAATTAGTTTGCTCGCATTTTTCTATGTACTATTTAATTGTGGAAACTTTTATTGGTCAGTGATTTAAGTATATTTTAAGTTTTCTTTTTTAAGTGTATTAAGTTCTACTTTTTTTTTCGGAATAAAATAAAATAAAAATAAAAATAAAAAAGTGGCTGTGCGAGGCAAGATATTTCTTGCAAAACGCGATGCGGGTGCATTAAGGTAATACATTTTGCTAAACGGGGCTTGTAAAAATTAAAAATGCCTGCATCTTTGATATTATTTCAGGAGTAGAAGAGGACAAACGACAAACATAAGGGTCTTATGTTAGTGTGTAAAAAGGCATAAAAGGCATAAAAGGCATTTATTTTCTCAAAATTGATTCCTTTAGAATTCTTTTTGATGTCATTTCTTATACTACTAGATACTACTACCGCTTCGGAAACAAATGGCGCTCTGAGAGAGAAGAAGCGGCGCAAGAAACTCTCCCAGCATTCTTTTTTTTGCGCTCTTTTCAATAAAAATATACAATATTGTACAGTTGCTATAAAATAATCACAATCTAGTCCCAGGCTGACCGATCATTTAGATATTCAGCAGTGGAGTAATAGGATTTACGACAGAGCCATTTTTTTATAAAACATTTAAATTTATTTATAGATAATGCCTGAACAGTGGCTGGGACTTTATCGTAGAAGTGTATACATGTAATCTCTGTGGCCTTCTTATAACAACAGTGGGATCAAAGGGTGTAATACTGACAACCTTATAAAGCGATGAATTTACCTACTACATATGGCCACATTATCTCTATACCTCGTTGGATCGTGAAGCCCCTCCCGTTCCCCTTACAACCCCCTCGCGCTCGTCCTGTTGTGTCAGTACTATTTGCAGAATTATTACCGTTAGGTACATGTCGTGATATATTCGTGCTATCACGGCTTTGTTTTTAAAGTTTTTATTGTTACGTTGTGACTTTATTGTTAATAGTTCTGTAGTTTCTGCTGTTCTGTGTCGTTATTACAGTTCTATCAGAAAATAAATACTACTGACATTACCATTTTGACATTATATGACATTATAAGTTCACGATATAATATGATTGCTTTTTAGTTAAACGCTTTTAAATATATCTGTTGGCTAGGAATTAGATTGGCTCCTAGCCAGTACCGACTAACGTAGGAGGGTCCTACTCTTTGTACATAACCTACATGGTTTCATTGATTTTTCATTATTATAATAATCAGCATCATAGCACAATACCTTTACATCAATCAACAATACATAAAAAATAAATCGTAGTTTATTTATTAATAATAATATTAATATATTATTTACTGATGCTTGTTTTGCACACCGTATCAAAGCGACGATGTGACGTCATTGACGTCAGGTCCGGGGTTAATATAACCGGGTCAATGACGTTCTATACAGAGAACTATAATACAATTTTTTTATGTAAATAAGGTTTGAGACGAGCAGGACTTTCAGCTAATGGTAATTGATACGCCCTGCCTATTACAATCCAATGCCCGTCAGGAATCTTGAAATACCCAAAATTTCTAAGCGGCACTACAACTGCGCTTGTCACCTTGAGACATAAGATGTCAAGTCTCACTTGTCCAGTAATTTCATTCGCTACGGTGCCCTTCAGACCGAAACACAAAAATGCTGACACATTACTGCTTCACGGCAGAAATAGGCGCCGTTATGGTACCCATAATCTAGCCAGCATCCTGTGCAAAGGAACTGGTAAGAATTTTATTTAAATGCACTTGCGTACTGGTAAAATATAATATAAGAATATACTACCCGGTTCAATAACATTACATAGACGTACTATGTATACAACGTCATTGAATCGGGTAGTATGTTACATGAATTCGAAATCATTTTAGTCAACGGTTTTACCTGCTACCGCTTACCTGTTACCCTACCGACGCTATTAAAGACTATAATTAAATTATGAAACTCACTTGCTGAACAGACGCAGAACAACGCAAATAATGACGAACATAAGGGCCATGCCGACGAGTACACCAATCATTGCCGGGTCCAGAGTCTTTGTCGATATCTCTATCTCTTTTTCCGCTGAAATCAAAATAATTTTCATTACAATCACGGTCCAATTGTCAACGCGTCACACTAGCTTTAATAGTGTAATTGTAATATTTAAGCTCTTTTTTACAATTTAAAGTTACAAATAGGATACTTGCGACTAATCTGTTGAATAAATAGATAGTTTGCGTTTCCCAATATATCAATTATAAACTTAGTATACTAGCGTAAAACATGAACCCTGTGTGAAAGTGAGATAACTATCCTTACATAAAAAGCTAGGTCTGAGAAAGAGACGGAATATATTAAGACCATTAAACCGTTTTAAAACAATTTTGTGTCCATTAGTCTCCTGTCAAATTGGACCGCGTTATAATTTGAGTGTTTTTAGCGTTATTTTTCTGTGTTTTCACGGATAAAAATTAAAAAATATAATGGTGTGGTGTTCTGTATTATATTTTGTTGTTACATATAGCAACAATCCAACTAAAGAAACATTTTACAGGTAAAAACTAATTCTTCAATACTACTTTCATGGTGTTCATTTTCGTAGAACATAATATGTACTAAAATACTATTTTTAAATACGCACCAAACACTCTTTTTTTTTAAAGATTATAATCATTTAAGAAATTATGTTTTAGATATTGTATATGTGAATATGAATCCGTTTATTAATATTTAACATAGGGATTGACCAAAAGCAAAATACTACACACTTCACTAACTCACTCACAAATCTGTAAGACTATGACACATGAACATTTTAAATTTAGTCTCGCCGTAATGAGGAGAGTATTTATCTATTACACTAGTATACTAACATATAAAATTTGAAAAACAAAATTTATGCACGATGCGGGACTCGAACCCACGACCTCCGGCGTTTCGTGCCGGTGCTCTAACCAACTGAGCTAACCGTTCGAGTACCGCCTCGTTACAAAATTCTGTTTGCTTTGTTCAACTCGCAGGTTGTGGCTTCATCTACAGGACCTACTTTACAGTTGATAACCTGCTCAACCCCAATATTTGCATATTAAGAAATTGACTTGAGATGTCGGTCTTGTAAATCTAAACAATATGTTATGTTTTTAAAGTGATACCCCTCACCTCTTTAAAAAAAATTGTTTTTCAAATTTTATATTTGTATTAATCCTAGAAGTGAGGGTTATCACTTTAAATACATAACATATTATCTAGTATACTAAGTTTATGATATCAATAGTGTCAACCATCACATTTAGCGCCTATTGAATTATACGATGAATATAGTGGCAAGTAGCAAAGAACTATGGCGAAATTTTACCTGACTATAGGAATAACCGTCTAAGGTTAAGATAGTTACAAAAAAAAACTTCACTGATAGATTGACTTGTTAGATAAAATTGTATTGCAAAAGGAACCGGGGAAATAAATAAAATATTTATTTCATTTTTACATTATATGCTGTCACAACTATGAAATCATATCCATTTTAGGTTACATCAAGGAAAGCTATCTGTCAATATGACTGCCAGCGATGAGCGAATGATCAATTAGTATCTATACCTGTCACCTATACCTAATACTAATAATACCTATCAATTATAATTACCGCTGTTGTGTTGTTTTGTGCTTTCTGTATATTAATAAGTAGTTTCTATTTTACCTGGCTTGGTTTTGGACTTTAATAATATCTTTCTCTCGTTTTAAACTCTGAACCTCATTTTGAACTACTTCTGCTCTCCATTACCAGACTATGATATGCCCCACGATTTGGTCTAACGTACGCTGTTTATATAACAATAAACAAAATAAAATATTTTGCTTGTTTAATTTACTGCTACCTACTTCTACAAAATAAGAACTTGGATTGAGAAAAAGACATTAGGAAACTAGGTACTTATTTTACCAGTTTTTTAAGATTATAAAAATGGAAGTACTTAGTTTAAAAGTCGACCCGCGCCTTAAAATCGGGCGTAGGTTAGGTATACTTTAGAAGTACCTACCTACGACTATGGATTGCGCATTTGACTTCCCTCTTATAAAATTATAAAGCTATGGACAACCAACTCTGGTTTGTTGAAAATAAACTGTTATTACCATTGCATCAAGTAACAAGTTTCCATTTTATCATAATATAATACTCAGAGTTGTTGACCGTAGACAGTTTAGTAATTAGGTATTAATTAACTATTTGCTTATGGTTACTAGTTCATAGGAACTAGTAACCATAAGCAAATAGTTAGTAGTTAGCCTTAAAGATTTTTGGAATTCGTGTTATTGTTGCTGGAACATGTTAGTTAGAGTATAATAGATAAGTATAATATAGTTAGAACGCTAAAGTAATAAACAGAAAAACCTAACCTAAAAACTCAAACAAAATAATCATTTATTTCTCCAATATCCCGGTTCTAAATTAAAAATGAATTATGTCAGTAGATGCAGAAAATTATAGAGAATTAATTAGTACACGTCAGTTCTTGAGACGCTACCATTCAATTTCAAATATTTTGTAGTATGAAACTTCGCCATTGTTCTTTAAGTGCCGGAAATGTCATGAAAGCTATAATGGCTCTTGAAGATTGCGACAATTATGTGATGATTGATAAATTTTAAAATTAGTTGTAGAAATGTAAATGTTACCAGTATTTAGTCCACTAGTTTTATTCTAAAGTCCCTGCAAAAGACCCTAACAATCTTATGGACAAAAAGAGACATGTTGCATTTAAGGTTATACGAGACACGCCTTTTACAGTCGCTTTACGAAATTTAAATGAACTTTCGCATAGGATTGACTTGTTTGCTTGCTCACTGAACGAGTTTAAAATTAGAGTAGTTGTTGTATGTTCCAGTAATAGTAATTAGTATAGTAATAGCAGGTATAGATTGTTACTAGTAGCTCTAAGATTTATGTTTATAATAATTTAAATACTTAAATTTAAGTCAAGCCTCGATCGCAATAGGTCACTCTGTAAGGATAGGGGCTTTATTGGTTAAATAATTAAATAAATAAATTAAATAAATAAATAAAGGTTGTTGTAATATATAACGTAACAGATGACGTAACGTGCACACCTAGTATAGTTTACGAGGATCTGATACATACGGTTACATACAATCCCTCCGTCTACAGACACCTCAGCTATCAGGTCATACATGCACGTACATCTCTCGTTCCTACATTCAGTTTTGAAAACGACATCTTCACATTGCTCGTTGAATGAACAGGTCTCGTTGATGCCAGCAGCTGAAAATGGAATGAATTTGATCAAATTCTTATAAATATGGATTACATGCCTGAAATATTAGAGGACGCTTTGAATTCGTAGCGGCTACGCAATGGCATTCACGCAGTTTCAATTGAAATCGAATTCCTTTCCGAATCGTTCTTGGAAATATTTTCTTTTTTCATTAATTGAAAGAATTAGAAATTCTAAGAAATAATTTCTAATTCCCAAATGCTTTGTTCATGTACATGCACATATACATGCGATCTGGCCAGTAACTTACGCTTTGTTATTTTATATTCTTTGTTCAAAATCGCAGTTGTTAAGTTGAAATGAAATGAAATGAAATGAAATTTATTTGCAGGAAACATTGTACTTAAGGTGTTAACAATATAATGGATAATCCAATATGTTTCGTCAATTGACATGCAAAATATGTTACAAAATTGTCTAAACACTAATCGTATTGTTATATTGAAACATGTCGGATTTCTCAATGATATCAATAATATTTATAAAATGAAATTTTAATACTTATATAATATTATAATATGAGACGTTAATAACTTAATAATTCATTTAGTACCTATGTATAATATTAACAAATTCAATGTCATAAAAGTATATTAATTTACATATATTATTATCAAATAGACTAATTCATTTTGTATTGAAAAATTCATTTAAACTATAGAAGCACTTATTTGTTAACCACTGATGCAGTCTTCTTTTAAATACTTTGAACGGTAAATCTTTCAATTCATTGGGCAATTTATTATATATTTTCACAGACATGCTGAAACAATTTCTACTAAAAGATGCAGTTCTACAGAAGGGCATTATGAGTTTATTTGGATACCTTGTATTTAAAACCTTCTGGCTTTTTTTTGTATAGAAATCACACATATGTTTTTGAACAAATAGGCTTATTTCATAAATGTATAGGCATGGCAGCGATAGAATTTTCAATTTTTTTAAATAGCGGTCGACAAGAATCTAGGGGGCCGGCTCCACAAACCGCCCTGATACACTTCTTCTGTCCAATAAATAAATGTCCTATGCTCACCGAGTTGCCAATATGACCAATCCATATCTTAAAGCTGAAACCACGAATGCATGATATGCCATTAGCGCTGTTTTTTCACCTATTGTTTTTGATACGCGTTTGAGGACAAATACATGTTGGTTAATTTTTTTGCTAATTTTGTCAACATGTGACTTGAAGGACAAGTTGCTGTCTAAAGAAATACCAAGAAAATTGACAAGTTGTGCTTCTTTAATATTCTCATTATGATAATTAACATTAATATCTTTTCCTTTCCCATTCTTATTATAATACTGCATATACATTGTTTTTTTTATATTTACAGTCAGGTTATTTTCAGTAAGCCATTCAATTGTGTCCTTTATTGTTTTATTAATTTCTATATCATATGTCAATTCATTGTTACATTTAATTACAATAGAGATGTCATCAGCAAAAAGAGTACAGTTATTAGTAGTAATGCTAGGTAAGTCGTTTATGTAGATTATGAATAGAAGTGGACCCAATATACTTCCTTGTGGTACACCTTTTGTTTTAAGTCTAAGTTCTGATCGATAAGGTATTACTTCTTGTTTATTATTTAATTTAGCAATTTCAACGTATTGAGTACGGTTTGAAAGATAACTTTTAAGCCAGTCATTTGCTAGACCTCGAATACCATATTGAGCGCATTTATCTAATAGTTTTTCATGACAAACATTGTCAAAAGCTTTGCTCATATCAAAAAATACTGATGTTACTGGAATTTTTGTATCCATGCATTCCGATATTTCTTTTATTAGCGAAAAACACGCTAAAGTTGTTGATTTTCCTTTTTGGAAACCATTTTGTTCCTCCAAAATGATATTATGTTTAGTTAAAAAAGATGTTAATCGCTTGTGCAGTATCTTTTCAAAAATTTTTGAGATAACAGGAATGAGTGTGATTGGTCGATAGTTGTTAATATCCTTTTTATCACCCGCTTTGAGTAAAGGTGTTACTTTTGCCTTTTTTAAATTTGATGGGAAAGTACCTTCTTCAAAAGATAGATTTATTAAGTAGGCTAGGACTGGAGCTAGTTCCTTTGCACATTCCTTTATTACCTTTGTTGCTATTTCATCGCAGCCCGTGGAATTTGAATTATTAAGTGACTTAATAACGGTAATTATCTCCATTTCATCAGTTGGCATTAAGAAAATATTTGAATTGTTATGTTTTAATTTATATGTAGGTTTTTTATTTTTTACATTTTGACTTTGACTTTGTGTGACTGTATTTATAAAATAATTATTAAAAATAGTAGCAATCTGAGTTGGATTATTTATAATTTTATTTTCATATTTAATTTCATCGATACTTCCTACATTAGAGTTAGTTTTATTTTTAATCACATTCCACGACGCTTTGCATTTATTTTTCGAGTAAAGTATATATTTGTTGTTACTACTTCTCTGAGCTAGGTCTATACACTTGTTTAGAATCTTTGAATAATTATTAAATTTGTTTTTGTTAGCAGGTATTTTATTCTTATAATATTGATACCTTAATTTTCTTTTTGTTGCACATGATTTTTTTATACCTCTGGACAACCATTTTATTTTTGAATTTGAAACATTAATTTTATACTTAAGAAGAGGAAAACATAATTTATAAAATATGATTAATGTATTGTAAAATTCATCAAAAGATTCGTCCAATTTCTGGGCATCATACACGTCTATCCAGTTAAGACTTTTTATACAGTCCTTAAATTTGTTTATGTTTTGATTACATAAATCTCTTTTGAAAATTAACTTATACGACGGTGTTGAATTATTTATTTTTGTCGGTACTACTAAGAATTGTGCTGTGTCATGATCCGATAGGCCTAACTGACGAATCTCCCCTGTGGCATTTTCTATATTACTAACAAAGAGGTCAATACAGGATTTTTGCCGAGTAGGTTCATTAATATGTTTAAAAAAATTATAATTTCGCAATAAATTTGTAAACTCCAGATTCGTTTTAGTATTTTTTAGAGTGTCGATATTAAAATCACCAACAATCACAATATTACTGGTCTCCCAATATCTTAATTTGTGTAAAAGTAAATCAAGCTTATTCCAAAATTCAGCAACGTTCGAATTCGGCGTCCTGTATAGACATATTACAATTAATTTGTGCTTTGGTATTCTTAAACCACAACATTCGAAAGAATATTCTACACATAGCTCATCCATGACATCAAATTTTACAGCCTCAATATAGTCTCTGACTAGAATGCAGACCCCACCACGCTTTTGCTTAAGTCTACAAAAAGCAGATACCATTGTATATCCATTCAACTTAATATTAGATCTGTTTTCTGCATTCACGAATGTTTCGGATAGACATATAACATCTACTACTTTTCCATTTTCAAAAAGTTCAGTTAGTTCTCCACTGAACCAACATAAGGTTGTTATATTTACATTAAGCCGAAATACGTTCAGAGGGCGTACCATCAACTTTTATTAAGTGATGCGAATCCGATGCAGTTTATTTTATGTACCTAAACTGAATCACTCAAATTCGTACCACGAAGTGCCTTTTACTAAATGGCGTTTGGATCGCTTATGAAGAATAAATGAAATAAAATTGCGTTCCGAAACCTAAAATGATATGATTTTAGCGGGTTTTTTGCGTAGAAAATACTATAAATACATTTTAAAATTGCGCATTTGCGAAAAATTATAAACCATTAAGCCCTTTTTTATAATTATTAAATAATAGTAATATAAATAAATATAGTTCTTTGAATTACAAATTAATGTTTGCTTATGTGTTTTCGTAAAAATAACGAGTTATGAACGTGCGTTCATAACTCGTTGAATTAAGTATAATGTATTAAATACATTTTTTAATTTGAGTTTTCCTTAGTGTTAATTCCGCCAATACTTGTCTGTAAACAATTCGACATGTTGCCCTGTTGCACATTTCGCCTCTACACGAGGCATCCTCAGGACGTGTTGTCTCGCCAAAATCTGGCACGAGACTGAATCAAATGAGCCGGAAGCCAAACAAAAAACACAAAAATAACATGTTTACATTGTTGAATGAACAAACAAATTTAGTCTCATCACCTTTGTTACGTATCTCTTCCGGGGGTAATACGTCACAACAGTCGACTAATCACAGCGCGTCATTTCATGGAACGAGGGTATAAAACAGCGGCTTCCATCTCATTTGATTCAGTCTCGTGCCAGATTTTGGCGAGAGAACACGTCCTGAGGATACCTCGTGTAGAGACGAAACACATGTCGAATTGTTTAAAGACAAATATTAGCGGAATTAACACTAAAGAAAACTCAAATCAAAAAATGTATTTAATACATTTTACTTACTTCAACAAATATAACTACTTAAAAACAAAAAACAAACATCTATATTCATCATATAAATGTTTGTACCTATCGGGATTCGAACCTGGGACCTTAAGCTCAGTCGGCAGAGTCACTGACCACTGGGCTATATGGGTCGTAGATTATTTGCGCCGAAACTATAGTAACAAAACCTTAATAAAGGTTTGGCTCGGTGTACAAACGTAGAAATAAAGTAAATATACCTTGGCAAAAATTATGTTCGGACAACACCCTATCGCTAATGGAATGCTAGTCATTATTTTGTTGTGATTGAAATTGACACGAAATTGAAGCTCTTATCAATCACACCTTCCACATTACATTTTGCGCTATCGTTTATATTATGTTATAAATGAAGAATTATGCTAAGTAACATTAAATTCTGTTCAAGATCACAAGACTGAAGTTAATACTTCTTAAGGTGGAGATATAATATGATAATATGATAAAAACATTTTTTTAATGAAAATAAGGGACGAGATGAGCAGGACGTTCAGCTGATGGTAATAGATACGCCTTACCCATTACAATGCAGTGCCGCTCAAGATTCTTGAAAAACCCAAAAATTCTGAGCGGCACTACAACAGCTCTCGTCACCTTGAGACATAAGATGTTAAGTTTCATTTGCCCAGTAATTTCACTAGCTATGGCGCCCTTCAGACCGAAACACAGTAGTGTTTACACATACTGCTTCACGGCAGAAATAGGCGCCGTTGTGGTACCCATAATCTACCCGGCTTCCTATGCAAAGGAGCCTCCCACAGGTCTTTTTTGTTATAATTTAAAAATGAATGACTTGCGTCCATACTCTGTCGAATTATAAAAAAATAATTTGTACAAAAAATCTGTTGGTCAAAATGTAACAAGTTGAGATTTGATGTAAGCAAAACCGGCCAAGTGCGAGTCGGACTCGCCCATAAAGGGTTCCGTAGCAGCAAGTAACATAAAATAAAAGTTCTTGTAGTTCGTTGTAACTTTATATTTGAGTTTATTGAATAAAAGGTAACTTGTGATTTATGACGTATCAAAAAAACCTACCTACTAAATCCCATTCAAACCAGTTTTCGGTGTATAATTGCATGGTAATGTACATCATAATACCTAGTATATATGTTTTTAGTGTTATAATTCTCGTATTTTTAGAAGTTACGGGGGGGGGGGACCTTTTACCACTTTGGAAGTAACTTGTAAAAAAAGAAAATGATAAAACTAAAAAAAATATATGATGTAGATTACCGTACAAACTTCCATTGAAAATTGGTTTGAACGAGATCCAGTAAGTAGATTTCTTAAAATAAAATATAAATGTTCCTTGACCTACGGAACCCTTCATGGGCGAGTCCGACTTTGGCGGCATTTGGCCGCTTTTTTTTAAATTAGATAATATACTTCACTTCCAGGATTTAATGTACAAATTAAATTTTTTGGATAAATTTATGCAGGATCAGGACTCAAACCCGCGCCTCTAGGGTCCGTCCAGGCGCTCTTACCAAGTGAGCCAACCATCCAAATGACGCATCGATTGTAAATCTTGGTATGTCTTGTTCAACTCTATTTTATTTTCTCAAAATTGATTCCTGTAGAATTATTTTTGATGTCATTTCTAATATACTAGTACTACTACCGCTTTAGAAACAAATGGTGCTCTGAGAGGGAAGAAACGGCACAAGAAACTCTCCCAGCATTTATTTTTGCGCTCTTTTTAATTAAATCTACAATATTGTATTGTCATTGCTATTGCTATAAAATAATCATAATCTAGTCCCAGGCTTTCCGATCACTTAGATATTCAGTTGTGGAATAGTAGGATTTACAACAGAGCCATTCTTTAATAAAACATTTTACAAATTTATTTATAGATAATGCCTGAACAGTGGCTTTATTATAAAAATGTATACATTTACCCTTAAAGCTTTTATGTATCTTATGAAGTCTACTAGAATCAGTTACAAGCAATCCCTTATTTCTAGTGTTACAATAATGAAAATCAATATTAAGAGCAAAAAGGTGTCGATTTTTGTGAACTTATAGTAGATGACCCGGTTTTGGCAACTGTCCCGGTTTTGGCCACTCGGACACTTATTCGTCTGTAATGAACGAAAAGAGAACATACTTACAATATTCTCTATGTTAAAAAAAACAATTTTTTATGGTTTAATTTAACATGTGGGAGCTGTGTAGCCATTTTCTTTCTTTCGGTTTTGAGTGAAATGAACAAGTGAAAGTACTAAAAGTTTGTTGACTTGTTATTCAAAATCTTAAAGATTTTCGAGTGAGTAATCGAATAATATTATTTTAAACATCTGTTACTAGGTTATAGAATTAATTCGACAGATTAAACGAAACTTTTCAGAATGTATATTTGAGGTTATATCATTGCCTGTTGTATTATTTCATGTAGAAATTTAGGTGGCCACAACTATCTCAGCAATTTGATACATTGTATGGGTTTTGGCCATGAGTGTGGCCACTGGCCAGTAGCTTACATATAGTAGTTTATTAACCATATTAATTGATTTCAACTAGGTTATGTTTCCACATGAAGTATCGTACCTTTCTTTTTCAGATTCGAAATATGGCACCTACTAATAAAAAAAAACGGCGCTGGACCTTGCCAAAAGCAGACTTTTAACTTACTCACCATCAAAAATAGCGAAGGTCCTAGAAGCTGTACGTACAGGAATGAAAATAAAAACAGACAGTCGAGAGTTTAATGTACCGAGAACTACGTTGCGATATAAATCAGCAGGGCGAGCACCAGAAACATCAGGCCATGTTGGCCCACATCTGTTCTTGGGAAGGATATTGAAAACTCTTTGTAGATTTGGATCAAAGAATGTTCTCGGGCAGGATTTCCAATAAATAAGGAGGGCTTATCCGTTAAAAGAATAATTATTCAGGGCTATATAATAACTCCGTTTGTAGATAATAGTCCAGGGAGGTCATGGTTTGACGCATTTATGCTAAGGCATCCTGATTTAAGTTATAAACATGCAGAGTATATTAACGAGCCTCGTGCCATGATCACAGAAGAAATAATCAGAAAATGGTTCCTTTGTTGGGACCTGAAAATTGCAAGATTCTAAAAGAACCAGAACGCGTGTGGAATTGCGATGAAACGTCTTTTTTCTTAGCACCTAAAGGTCTAAGAAAAAAAGTCTTGTTCCAGCACCAAAAGGTGAGAATGTGTACGAATTGTCCAAAAACAGTAATAAAGAGAATATCACTACATTATTTACAGTAAATTCTAATGGAGAAGTGGCTACGCCTTTAACCGTTTATAAATATCGACGCATAAGTTCAGAAGTTGTGCAAAATGCACCAATGAATTGGGCCGTTGGCAAAACAGACAAGGGATGGATGACCGGGGAAAGCTTCTACGAGTACATCGGCATAGTTTAATTCTTTTGTTTTATTAATTGTTTATTAAGAATCTCTTTTCAGTCGGAATACCCAGAAAGGGTACAGAGGCCTGGCCATAACCTGGCGAAAAGTGGCCAAAACTGGTGATTTCGCTATGAAATCTTTTTTGTATATTTTTATTAACATATTGTATAACTTTATGGGCACACGGTGTAAAATCGAGACAAAACTATATTAAAAATGAATAAAGAAGAGGTTCCCTGAAGTTCGTAGTGATTTATTTCTTAAAAAGAATAGCTTAAATTGGCCAAAGCCGGGACATCTACTAAATTAAATTTTTATAAACGTACTGACAATGAACATTCAGAATATTTATTTCTTTAATTTTTTCTTTGAGAGACTGTCTATAAACAAGCTGATATTAGAGAATACAAGAACTCACAATAAAATTAAAAATTAAAACTAATATCTCTCTGTATATTGTACAAGAATATCATAAATTGCAGATTTCAAAGGGAGCCATTCACCGAAGCCTGTTATTACATGGTATAATCGTTTTCAAATACTGCACCAGTATAATTAAATAGCTTTGTTACCTGCATGACATAATGTTGGTTTTTATGCATGTTTTCGTTAGCCTTGTATGTTCGTATAGTGCATGTAATTGTCAGAACAAAGGAGGTCTGACGTTGTGAGGACACGCGATATTAAACTTTGTACATCGATCCAATGCAGTAATTTTCCCAAAGGTTTAATTTTGTTGTTCTTAATAACATCATTAAAAGTGAAATGCTCAACCAAAGCGAAGTTTACACAAACAGAACTGAAAACAAAATTTTATGAACGATGCGGTACTCAAACTACTCGCGATCTCTCGCCTTCCGTGCGAGAAACAATCAACACAAGATATCTAAATAATTTTCTAGAGCGATATCTCAAGTCAATTTCCTAATATGTAAAAATTGGGTTTGAGCAGGTTATCAACTGTAAAGTAGATCCTGTAGATGAAGCCACAACCTGAGAGTTGAACAAAGCATATAAAATTTTATAAACGATACGTCACTCGAACAGTTGGCTCAGTTCGAAAGAGTGCTCACACGGAACTTGAGAGGCTTCGAGTTCCGCATCGTTCATAAAATTATGTTTTCAGTTTAATTTGTCTAATTAATCCCAAAAGTGAGGTTTAACACATAATAAATTGTTTAAATAGCGAAGTTTTTTTTTGTTTTTTTTTTTATGGAATAGGAGGACTAACGTTACTTAACACCTGGTGTTAAGTGATCACCGTCGTCCACAATCTCTTGCAACACCAGAGGAATGACAGGAGCGTTGCCGGCCTTTTAGGAAGGTTTACGCGCTTTTTTTTGAATTTAAATATTTATTTTGAAAATAGGATAGGATGTCAACTGAAACTCAAAAACTACCACCCATTCAAAAAAATATGCCTCAGACCTGAGAAGAACGGGCGCAAGAAACTCATTTAAAAAAAATATATGGTTACAATGTAATATCGTTCAATAAAATTTATTATTTATTAGGCAGTCGCTCCATTCCGAAGTTGTAGTATCATTAATAAAATTAGTTATAGTAACCCTTACCACACCCTCGAGTTTAACAATTCTTTTGGATCTCGTAATACATTTTGAATATTCGGGGATCTTATTGTAAAAGCAAACATCGAGAAAAAATTTATTTTTCTTTGAATAAAACTAATTATTGACAGCATCAAAAGAAAAACTGTTTAATTGATTACAATTCGCTTAGCTGAAGAGGTGCCTAAGTTAAGAAGGTAAAACTGAAATGTATTCTTAACATATGCTTATTTCTGTTATTATAATGTAGAAAACTTGTATTATAAATACCCATCATAGCTAAGTAGTAGGACGTTCCATAAGAACCGACAATGCGATTATATGATTTTCAGCTTAATTACTATTGGAATATATTTTTTCTAAACTTAATAATATCTTTGCATAGTATATGCAACTACGGTTTCATCATATTTTTCATTCTCCTGTCCTTTCAAATAATCCATCTTCCTTGGAAATAGAAATAAATTACCGTTAAAATATATAAATCAAATAATAATCATTAATGAAATAAATAAATCATTTGAAAATGACACCATTTTCAACTGATTTATGATGATGATTATTCTCAAGTACTTCGAAGCCAGTAACTCTTAAGTCAGCCAAAGCGACGGCGGAGCGACATTGAACCAGGGCATTACCTTGTGTTATGGAAGAGGAGGACAAACGAGCGTACGGGTCACCTGATGTTAAGTGATCACCGCCGCCCACAGTCTGGAAAGTCTGGAAGCTGGAAGACATCCACTGCTGGACAAAGTTTTCGCCTTTTTTATATGGAATAGGAGAACAAACGAGCGTACGGGTCACCTCGTGTTAAGTGATGAGGTGACGCCAGAGGAATCACAGGAGCGTTGTCGGCCCTTAAGGAAGGTGTACGCGCTTTTTTTGAAGGTACCCAAGTCGTATCGTCCCAGAAACACCGCACAAGGAAACTCATTCCACAGCTTTGTAGTACGTGGAAGAAAGCTCCTTGAAAACCTGACCAGCGCTGCTCTGACCAACCTATTCCAGCGGTGTTGACCAGATAATCAGTCCAGCTTGTGGGGGCCTACCAACACTGCGTCTTCCAGTACTTTAACATTATCCTCTTAATAACTGCCACTGCTTATTCTATAAGTCCAAATCAACAGCAAGATAATACATCTATGTGTAGTGTTTGGGAGCTGAGGGCAACAAGCCACATATTCTTCAAGTGCCGTTTCGCCTTGACCTTGTTGTCAGATCTGGTAAGTCTCTGATGTTTTTAATACAATTATTGGTGAAGCAACAGAAATGCATTGATCCACTGATTAATTATTCTTATATGCATTGTAACTTATAAAAACAACCGTAATTGGATTATTAAAGCAAATGCAATAATAATCATGTAAACGCTTTATTTACGTGCTACGCCTACGTCACAGTAGACATATGTCAGTATGGAAACTAAGCCTTGTTGATAAAATACTTACCTATATAATATGCGTACACTCCATTGAAGCAATAGGGTTGTCAGATGGAAATAAAAAGGAGTTTTCGAACGAACATCCTTATGGGGCGTTGCGAAGCGTTATTTTCGGTATAGCGAATAGGTTCCTAGTGAGTAAAAATCCCATCGGCGGGCCGGTGTCGTTTTGAAGATTTTCCTCCTCTCGCAAAAAAAATACGAAAAAGAGGCCTAAGCCAGTTAAAAAAAACATTTTCCCCGGTAAAATTCGAAAGGGGAGCTTAATGCTCTCAAGGAGGTTTTAGTTGATATTGCCAGTCTAAGTAGTTGAGTCCCACACTCTCTGTGCCATTTGATGCTTCGGGGTAGTATGTAAATATATTTTCTCATCGATAAAAAAAACAATTAAAACAGACTAACGTTTGCCACATTTGTCGACGTGGTTGGTGACAGGAACGTCTGGATGACAGCGACAGATCTTGTGCACGTCATCACAGACTGAGTCCGGGTAGCCACAGTCAATGACTGTGGAACACGTGTCGCCGTACATCATCTTGCCACGCTTCGAGGGATCTGAAATTGTAAGGATACTTTAATGTTTCTTTTATTGCACGTACAAACTATGAAACGATTGTGATACTACAATGTTTGACAGTTAAAATAACATAGATATTTATTTATGCAAGAGGAGGACAAACGAGCGTACCTGATGTTAAGTTATCACCGCCGCCAATATTCTCTCACAACACCAGAGGAATCACAGATGCGCTGCCGGCCATTATGAAAGGTGTACGCGCTTTTTTTGAAGGTACCAAGTCGTATCGATCCCGAGACAAGGAAGCTCATCTCACAGTAGAAAGAAGTGCCTTGAAAACCGCACTGTGGAGGAACGTCACAAATCCAGATGGTGGGGATGATATCCTAATTTGTGGTTCATCATGCCAAGATGGCAACATGAATCAGGTAAAATACCCCCCGTGATAAATGAGGTAGAAGACATCCAATGAAGCGACGTCTCTACGCATTGCCAAATGATCAAACTGGTCACAAAGTACTGGGTTCTCGACTATTAGCACTTATCATGGATTTTATACCTCAAGAGGCGCGGCTTCGAATGCCGCTTTGTCCATAAAATTTTGTACAAATTTAACTTGTATATTTAATTTCAGAAATATTGAGGGAGATCACTTAAATATAACAAATTGTTAACGCGATTATGCTCATTCACACGTACGTTCTCGCGAAGTGTATTTTCGCATGTAAATCTACATGGCTTTATTAAATCAAACCGTTCATTGTGTATCGTTTGGAGTGCCTGAATTCTATTTTGCAAAATGACCTTGAGACTACAAATATGTCCTTTTCAAGACAGCTTTCAAGATTAGGATTTTTAAAATTACTATTGTCTCTGTCTTCAACAGTGACTTGTAAGATGTGATTATTCCCGTTCGATGAAAAGTATGTTGTACCGTTGTACCTTGGCACATTCCAAACTTCAATCCATATAGCTGTAATTAAAGTAGATAATTTATTTTCATCCAATTTCTGTACATAATTCGAGTGGAAAGTATGTTTTACCCTAGTTAGTTCAATCCAGGCTCTATATTTCTATAGTTTAATCAGTCTATTCCCATCTAAATCCAGAGATTGCATAAAATTTCCGAAAACTAGAAAATTCATCATTGCCCGATTAAAAAGGCATAAAAGGCATTTATTTTCTCAAAATTGATTCCTTTAGAATTCTTTTTTTTTTGTCATTTCTTATACTACTAGATACTACTACCGCTTCGGAAACAAATGGCGCTCTGGGAGAGAAGAAGCGGCGCAAGAAACTCTATATATGATGGGTATAAGTTACAACAGCAGTCAGGAAACTGTTGTTCTCTTTGTAACCGGCTTCAGTTTCATCGAATCAATATGCTTTTATGATGTTAAATCTTAGAACATACATTTAAAGTTGGCATATTATCAACCTGGTTAGCCAACTGGTTGTCTTTCTCATATATCATCAATATTCAATGAATTAAAAAAAACATCTATCACCACGGTGCTGGTGTACGGGTCTGCCTCAGCTCGCAAGTAATTTAATAAAGTAAATATTGAAGATATATTGACATACCAAAAGTAGTGGTCGTGGTAACAGTGGTGGTGTCCGGGTCTGCCGCAGCTCTTATGATCGCCAACATCACCGAGAGAGCGACGAGCGCCGCTCGTCCGTGGCGCTCGAGCCGCACGCCGCCCATGCTGCTGCCGCTCGCTCCTCACATCCCACCACGCCTGGTTAACACAACCTTGCTATAACTTGAATGTATTTCTCTAAGTAAAATATATCGACTAAGATATATTGCGGAAATAAATTAAAAACCAAATTTTGTGAGCTTTCTTGAGTGTTAATTCCGCTAATTATTATTACACGAGTCTCGTGCTACAATTTAGTGAGTAAACATCCCCTCACACGCTTCATGAACATGCGAAACAAGTGTCGGATCGATTAAAGATAAATATTAGCAAAATTTACACTCAAGTAAGCCTATATTTGTATTATGTATGTCTCCAAATCAATAACTGCTTTTTTTATAAAAAGGAAGGACAAACATCTTAAGAATAACAGAAATTTACCAAATTGACTTAAGATGTCGCTCTTTCAAATCTGAACATTTTTTTTAAGTATTTTGTTGTCCACACGACATGGATAACCTTTATATTCAAATTTTAAATTGTATGAACTCTAATGCATTGATGGGGTAATTTGATAATAGCCATCATTAGGTTTATATTTTATTGAATTCTCCACCAAAAGGTTAATATATAAAAAACTACTTGGAAGAGTAGCGGTGGTCTGATCTCCTGAGGCCCAGGTTCGAATCCCACATTATCCAAACATAATATTCGCACAAATAAGAACTACTCGATCTATCGTATTATTATTAGTGAAAAATTGATAGTCCTAAAGTATCTTCTTGATTTATTACCCACTGCCCTTTTTTCAATGTCAAATAAACTTTATGCAAATAAGCTTCAACTAAGTCAAACTCAAATAAACTTTGTTCAATTAGTCTTAATTTAAGCGCTATTGAATCGTCACTATAAATATTTCTTTTAAATTACTGAATCTACCATATCCTCGGATAAAGCTGATTTCAATAGAAGAACAGACGTGAAACTCAACGGTCACTCTTATAAATCTTAATCTCCAATTTGCATATCGAAATAATAGCATCCGAAATTTAAATTTTTACCGAACACTTTGTAACCCTGTTTTCAAATAGAGTATTTAAATATAAAAACGGAGCCATTGTTATTAGGAAACATATAAAAGTGTGTAACTTCTTTAGAGTTCGACAGGATGTTCAAAATGAAGATGGTGTTTCTAGAGAACAACGTAATTTATTATATATATGAATAAGAAGTGGCTCTATGTATTGATTGCTCCTACACAACGTATGAGCAAGTAACAAACTGTTAATCAAAAACGAATTTAGGCTTCAGATCTTTCGATCTGTCTATCACAGCTGCGATCCGATCAGGATGAAGGACTATTTTATCATCCTACAAAGAAGAGGAAATATCTTGAATGAAAACAATAATAAATGCCCGGCCCACTGCCACTTCAGTTTTGCAACCATCTGGGCTATATAAGTGACATTGGCACTTCTACATATATTATACACGTTAAATTACGAAAAATTTAATCTAAACTCATTCTAAATTGCAATCTAGATTGCTTTAGTTAAATTCAGTGTCAGTAATTAAAATAAAACAAAAGTCGTTATACAAAATTACTTAAAGACGATCACACGATAAGATTAACTTTGCTAGACTCCTTACGCTAATAAAGCTCCCTGCAAACTATCTGATCCACAAGGTCTATGTAAATTATATTGTCACCGACATTGGATTCTGTTTGTATTTTAACATTAAGTTAACATTTCATGGTTCTTGATTTCATTTTGTGTGATAGAATTTAATAATTTTAAGTATGCACGCGAATGTTCGAATGCTAAATGTAATCTTTGTATTGAGAGTGATATTTTGCATAATACCTCCCCCACAGCTGTAGTCTGTACAGTTTATATGTACAATGTGGTGGTGAAATATAAATAAAAAATAGTTTAAAATAATTAAAAAAATACGCTTTTATAAAAAATCCCACTAAAATACAAACTAAATCGTAATAAATTTGAATTAAAAATAGTGTAAGAAAAAATGATTTTATTGTAAAAAAAAAAACGCCGGGTGCATGGTATCAATAGTTATAAATATTTTATGAAAAAAAGTTGAAAGTTAGTAGAAGGGTTATTTTGATAATATTGTAAAAAGCACTCCACGCTTTTTTACAATATAATCATTTTTTGTTACACTATTTTTAATTCAAATTTATTAAGATTTATTTTCTAGTTTTTAGCGGGATTTTCTATAAAAGCGTATTTTATTGTTATATTAAAGTGTCTTCGGTCTTTAATAAGTATGCCAAATTTCAAGTTAAGCCGACGTTTTGAAGGGGGTCAAGATCATGTTCAAAGATTCCGTTACATACTAACATACATATGAAGCTAAAAAAAAGCGTATTAAAAATGAAAATTCGTGTCACTAGAAACTGTTATCCTTGCATAGCAACTTTTTGGTAATATTTACCAGCTTCAGTAGTCACCAACAGATACGATATAGAGATATTCAAGTATATTTTATTAATTTAATTATAACGGCAAATAACAAATTTCACCATTCATGTGCACTTAAATATCCTAATAATATGAATAGGAGTTCATTCAATTACAAGTTACAAATGAATTCATAATTTATATCTGAGTTTCAAGAAAATGTTAAAATTTTACAATTTTAAAAAACTAAATTCTACAAATGTAATAATGTTTTCCTTACAAATTTGTAAAATAAATGTTTATCATATAAAATTGCCATAACCTACGTGGGGTTTATATCGCAATGTTTTCTTTAACCAAACAATTGATGAGTATATTATTATAAACTGCCAAAGATCAGGTAACATTTGTGCAAATAAACAGGTATTATGTGGGTCATGCTGAATTTGTTACTAAAAATTTGTATATTCTGCTTCAATAGAAACTTAAATTCAATACATTATATATCTTTTAGTTAAAACGTCATTATCACGTACAAACGATTATATTATGAATAATATAACGGGTTGGCCACTCTTAATACGCTTTACTCGACTTTTTCTACTCCCGTCCTAAAATACAGACTCCTTGAATTCTAAACATTCTTTTTGGCTTCATCTACAGAGAGTTGACCAAAGCATACAAGATTTATACACGATACGTCACTCGAACGATTGACTCAGTTGGAAGAGCGCTCACACGGATTGCTAGAGGTCACAGGTTCAAGTCCGGCATCGTTCATAAATTTTGTTTTCAAATTTTATTTGTGTAATTAATCCCAGAAATGAGGTTTAACACATAATAAATTGTTTAGATTTGCAAGAGCAACATCTTAAGTCAATTTCCTAATATGCAAATATAAGGGTTGAGCAGGTTACCAACTGTAAAGTAGATACTGTAGATGAGGCCACAACCTGAGAGTTGCACAAAGCATATATGATTTATCAACGAAACGTCACTCGAATGGTTGGCTCATTGGGAAGAGCGCTCGCACGGAACGCGGGTTCAAGTTCTGCGTCGTTCACAAATTTAATTTTCAAATTTTTATTTGTGGTACTTATGTATTAGCGCCACCGCAGTTATAGATTTGGCGGTTTTTAACTGCCGTAAAATCATAAAATAAAACAATTTATTTTATTAGCCTAACCTAACCCTCCATATTGGCGCATTAGAGTTACTCCTGCTGCGGTGCCGTTTATACAAAAGTACCAAGTAATAATTACAAGTGTTTTGTAAAGTTATTTAAAAAGATATGACTTAAGTAAGTGATACTGGAAGAAAAGTAAATAAAGTAACTAAAAACACACAGGCACACACCACTGAAAAATATTTTTCTTGGATACCTGCAACGTGATAAACCATATATTTCTGTGTACGAATACTTCAACACTGAATAGCATAAGATAAAATATTAAAATACCCATAAAAAGTAAGGGCACGAAAATTAATTTACGTAATGCAAAGCTTCATGTCAAACGTGGAAGTAACAGAAAGTCGAGAACAGCATAATTTAGAGCTGACGCCTAAATTGCTCAAATTGTTCACATCAATCACAACGTAGTTACAATCTCATTAGAGATGACTTTTGTTATATTTTACCGAACAACGGGGCTAAGAATATCCTAAATGTAATGTTGACACAATCATTTCAATGAAACTTTTTTTTTATAATAACAAGGGACCAGACGACCAGGACGTTCAGCTGATAGTAACTGTTACGGCCTGCCCATTACAATGCAGTACCGCTTAAGATTATTGAAAAACCCAAAAATTCTGAGCGGCACTATAACTGCGATCTTCACCTTAAGATATAAGATATTAAGTCTTATTTGCCCAGTAATATCACTAGCCACGGCGACCTTCAGGCCGAAACACAATAATGTTTCCACATTCCTGCTTCACGGCAGAAATAGGCGCTGTTGTGGTACCCATAATCTAGCCGGCATCTGGTGCAAAGGAGCCTTCCACTGCTAAACACAGTACGAATAATAAAAACACAGCACAAAGGTACAAATTGTATAAATATTTCACTTAACGGCTAATGTTACTATATTCATGGAAGTGACTGGGACAATCAGATAAAATGATTTTATTTGAAACGCTGAGAGCTTAACAATGTTAGGCATAACGTAACGGATACGGCTCCGTCGCATGGCGTCTGTTACTATAAGACAAGATACAGAAGTTTTTATGCATGAGACGCTGGTCTTGAAAAACAGAAACGTTCGAATGAATTCAGTAAATATTCAATTATTAAATTCAGCACATACTTCAGATTTGATCGGAAAATATTCATTAAATTCTACACGAGCATCTTTGCGTGAGGAGAATAGTTTTGCGCTTGATCTTTGCCACACACGCTGGTATGTCTTGATAAATCACGGATATATCATCAAGATCCAATCGAAGCCTAAGCAGCGCCAATCGACTTGGGTGTTGGAAAAGAAGAAACACCTACCAAAGGGAAGCGATCTAGATGTTCGGGTAAGATTTTGGTATTTAGATTTATCATAATTTGACTGGGTATTTGGAATCAATTCCTCTACGAAATCAAAGTAGTAGTAAGCTTAACTGTACGGTATACTAGAAATTGCTTAGCAGATATTTTCACCGCTATGAGCTACAAAGCTTTATGCATGCATTTGAATAAATAATGTTTCTTTCATATTATGTTTCGTTTTTTATATGTATTAAAAGGTGTATTTTTGTTGTTTCCTTTTTCTAACATTAAACATTTTGTATTGTATTTTATATTATAGCATGTAATAATATTTGTATATCCTATATAGATAACTAATTCATTATGGCAAATGATTGATGGCTTCATCAAAATAACGCAAATGTTATGTGTATTAGGGTATTTAACCACCTTCCAAAGAATATTAGAGAGATGCCTAAAACATTAATGCATAAAAAATTAAAATTATGGCTAATAGATAAATGCTTTTATAGTTTAAAAGAATTCTTTAGCCAAAAATAATAGTATTCAAATGTAATTTTTGAGAGGTACCTACAAACTAATGTTTATTTTATATTATATCATTGAATTAAAGCTACGTAATGTGTATTAAGAACGTATAAGTATAAATTAAATATGATATTCCAATATTGACAGTCAAATATTTGTATGCCGATATATTGGCGAATTGTGCTGTACACCAATTAATTGTTAACAACTATGTTACCACGATTCATACAAATAAATCATTTCATTTCATTTCATTGTAATCTTTGTTTTCATTATTCTTTGTATTATGCTGCTGCATTGTAAATTTTATACAAAAATATGATATATAGCTAACTTTTTTGTACATAAAACAATTTATATCCTTTCGTGTAATAATACCCTTCACAAGTTAATCGAATGTATCGGCAAATTATGTAAACTTGATATGTTCATTTTTCGGTTTATGTAAATCGGTCTAATATAAGTATTTTAGTTACTAGCTTTTTCGAGCACTACACAATTTATAATTTCTGTTACAAAATGTGGAAATCTTGGTCTATTTGTTTTCATATATTTATTGTCATATTTGTTTAAGACTGTATGTTTCCCAAATAAAAAAAAAGCTCTGCGGGCCCTTGTTTCACCACAACAATGCACTCTGCCTTCAAAACGAAGGACTTCTTAGGCAAAACTCCTGAATCACTCTCCTTACTTGTTAATTGATAATCCCAGTGTTCTTATTATTTGAGTACCATGGTTATAGGAAAGATGTTCGAAGCGGACTGGAAAAAGTATATTGAAATTTGGTTCAGGTATGTGAAACTTTGTATACATGCTGATTGAGGCTTGTTGCAAATGAATTGATATATATATAAGTAACATAATATAACATATGAAAAGCGAATTATTAGTGAAATATTATTGCATACTTTTGTGGTTAACATTGAAGATTTTATGCAAAATGCGATTGTTATACGGAAACGAAATTGTCCTTTTTAAAAAAAAATGTTTATTTCACAAACAATAATTATTGAAGAAACAGTGAAATAGATATTGAAGACTAGCTGACCCGACAGACGTTGTTCTGTTCATAATAAAAAAAACTCTTGCGGATGGAATTTTGGACAATCCGTTCTTAGCTGACCACTACTTGGTGAAAAGAATATTCCTACCAAATTTCAAGTCTTTAGCTCTAATGGTTCCAGAGATATCGTGATGAGTGACTAAATACGTGGAAATCTCTTATATCTGATATATAAAATTCTCGTGTCACAATGTTCGTTCCCGTACTCCTCCGAAACGGCTTGACCGATTCTCATGAAATTTTGTGAGCATATTGAGTAGGTCTGAGAATCGGCCAACATCTATTTTTCATACCCCTAAATGTTAAGGGTGGTCCACACGAAATTTTTATTTTTTATTTTTTCTGACATTTCTTTTAAATTTATTTGGTTATCAGTCAACATTAAAAAATACATATAACTTCAAATTTTGACCCATCTACGATCAACAGTTACTTTTGTATCGCGATTTTAATATCGGCAATACAACGTTTGCTGGGTCAGCTAGTATATATATATAGATTTAATACTTTAAAAATTAGACGTTTATTATGGTGGAATTCACGGTGTATATTTTAAACAATAACTTTTGATTATAATAATAGAAATACTTTAAATCAAGTGTACATTACTTAAATCTAAGGATACAAGTTTGTTATTAAGTTGAGAACGAGATAGGATTTACGACGTTTTGACTTTCGAATAAAATATTATTAATTAAATCGGTTTTGACTGCAGTATTAATTTATTTGTCACATTATTATTGTATTTTGAAAATAATTTATATATATTTTAATCGAGTGCTCTTTGATTTGACACTTATTGTTTTATTGTTTCCTTAAAAGTACTCAATGTAGTTGTTGTGAATAAAATATTTCCTTTAAGTAGCTTCTGAAGACGTTTTTTGTCATTCTTTACGGATTCTGTAGCTCGATCATAATATTTTATCGCGTTGTCTTCATCGAGAGTTGCGAAAATATGCCAAATGCGGTACCAAACCATGCTGAGCGTTTATTACCACTTGAGATAAGGTGAGATATAGAATTATACTGAAAGACTATACAATACCAGTAACCTTCTGTCTGTTAGCAAAATTATATATTATTGCTATAGTTCTAAAAACATTTAAAACTCTTCCCTATGATGAAAGCATTTTATCAAAAAGAAGAATGGATATTATTGCAAAAACTCCTACAACCAAAACCGGATTTGCATATCGCCAGTACAGCAAGCTCTCAGCCATGCTTTGTAATAGGGTAAACAAGGAAATATATATCCATACAAAACAACTTTATGAATGTAAAAAAGTCCTAGTAAGTTGGATTAATTCACTCATTTATACAGAAACTGAAGAACTTTTAACACAATCATATTAATTTATATAAGATTCATTCATTTGATCACAAACACACACTGACTCACACACATTATACCTCTCACACCTTACTTATCACTCACAACACACAACGCTGTGGAATGAGCTTCCTTATGCGGTGTTTCCGGGACGATACCACATGAGTACCATCAAAAAAAGTGCGTACTCCTTCCTTAAAGGACGGCAACGCTCCTGTGATTCCTCTGGTGATGGGAGAGATTGTGGCACGCTCGTTCGTCCTCCTATTCCATAAAAAAAAACTTTATTCATTTGTGTGCTCCACTATCAGAGGAATGTATATTTTATTATCATCATTGTTTATATTAAATTGGTTGTCCGATACTTATATGCAGCTGAGATTCTAGGGACAAAGTGTTATTCAAAACATCAGCGATAACCTTTGATAGCGTGAGAGACGTCAATGATTTCATTATTAAAGAATTACTTATTGAAAATCTGAATAAGGTATGTTAAAACAATTATTTTTTAAAAAGGAATTGATGCTGGCTTCATTTGATCAAAGTGATGAGTTATGTCTTCTATTATTATTAATTAAGAGGGTTGCTGTGTTGTTATAATTAACCCTTATACTCTTAGCTTTTTGTAATTTTAGGTGATATTTTATATAGACATAGGCTCCAGATACAGATATGTAACGTGGGGGAGATTTACCATGGGAGTCATAGTAGGTCTTTAATGTTTCTTTAGATTTGGATTCTATCTAAGGGGGTATTAACTAACCCTTTCACTAGCTAATTGTTTACACTCGTGTAAATCGGCCAAAAGGTATGTAATAATGTTTCGTGTCGCCACATAGCGCTTTAAGAAATCCTCTAGTTGCGACCATTTTGTAAATTTTTTAATCGACCATTCCCAACTAATTTACTTAATATAAATTTAAGAAGACTATCGCTTTATGAAGAAGATGCCAAACTTATGGCATACCGGCAATTGTGTATAAATGGCTGATCTCTGGATCCATCAAAGCTGTTAATGAATTTTATTAAAATCGATTTCAGATATTTTATCTTCACTTCTTAAGGGCTTAGTAATGAAGGTGTTAACAAAATATGATAAATTAAAATATCCTACTCTGACTCTTAGCTTAACTCTTAGCACTATTTTATTTATATCTCACCTTGCTTACCACTCGGATCCGAGTGGAGTAAAGCTATAATAGCGGCGCCTTCCATTCGGATCCGAGCAAGCATCCCGTTCATTTTTAGTAGTCAGTAAAGCGCCGGCGTTTGAGGCGAGTCATTGTTGATTTGCGCGGCTACTCTGGCAATATAGTCAACTTACGAAAACGAGTATACATTTATCCATATTTTAAAACATTCATAATATGTACTTACTTAATCTAAATTCGCCTTAAAAAGTTTTTGGTTACCAGCTTATTTTTAGACAGTGAATGTGCTTAAGATAGAAAGTCATTGGTTTAAGACTGACAGGGCAACGATGACTGCAATTACGCCGAGGAACATATTGCACTTAAAAATGTATCACATATGTATTTAAATACATTTAAATACAGGCCTTTTGTATTATATAGATACAGAACATATAGAATTCACTTCACAGTTTCACACAATAGAACTTCGGAGCTGTATTCGAGTAGGAGAATTGCGTATCCAACCGCTGCCACCAAAATGTTACACGGAAAGGAAATTTTTCGAATGGAAATGTTTATTTCACAAATTACAATTATTAAAGAAACAGTGAAATAGATATAACAGATTTAACACTTTTAAAAATAAGACGTTTATTATGACAGAAGACCGGCGATTGACTGATTAATGACTGCTCTTGCTCCCGTTAGTTCGTGGTGTATTATGTCGCATGCAATTCGCATAATTTTTCGTTTTACAAATGCTCGCTGTTACGAAATATGCCTTGTGCAATTTTGGTAACACGTTCAATCGCTATATTTTAAATGAATGAATGAAAATGTTATTAATAACAAAAACAAACCACACAGAATATTACAGTTAAAAGAAACTAACAGATTTAAAAAATAATAATTAAAAAGTACTAACATAAAAAAATATAAAAAAACATATACATACATGCATAATATTATATTGATTATCTTAATTCAAAAGTACTGTGTAGTAGTTATTGCTATCAGAAGGAGCTGACTCAACGTTATGCTGCGTTGGTATAATACCAACACAGCGCTGATTTTCAGCAGCTCGCTGGTGACCCATTGAGCAACTACTATTGTTAAATTATATTTTTTGTTTTATTAAAGGTTCCATTAATATTTTTTAAAAAGATGATAATTTGAAATTCGGTACTACTGTTCAGAATATAATTAAGTACTTACATAAAAATTAAAACAATAGCAATTTTAGAAATTTCAGCATCAGAAACAAATAAAAAGTCCCAGTATGTATTATTAATAGATACTTTTTAAACAATTTGGCTTTACTAGGAGACGTTAAACAATGGATGCAGGTGTTGAGATAATCAAGAATATTTTTGATGCCTGGGAGGAATCGCACAATGCACTTGGCATCTTCTGTGATTTATCTAAGGCTTTTGATTGTGTTCAACATTCAACGCTGCTTAGGAAGCTATGCCACTATGGCATAAGAGGAACTGCGCTCTAACTTCTGACTTGATATCAAAACAATAGAATTCAGAGTGTCGACGTGAATGGCAGGAGATCTCCTGGGACTCTTCTCAGTATGAGGGTATCACAAAGGTCTATTCTTGGACCGTTCCTCTTCCTAATCTATATAAATGATCATCCTAATCTTATAGAGAAAAAAACATAAGGTAGTATTGTTTGCGGGTGACACTTTTTTTTTATGCAATAGGAGGACAAACGAGCTCACGGGTCACCTGTTGTTAAGTGATCACCGCCGCCCATAATCTCTTGAAACACCAGAGGAATCACAGGAGCGTTGCCGGCCTTTAAGGAAGGTGTACGCGCTTTTTTTGAAGGTACCCATGTCGTTTGGTCCCGAAAACACCGCACAAGGAAGCTCATTCCACAGCTTTGTAGTACGTGGAAGAAAGCTCCTTGAAAACCGCACTGTGGAGGACCCATCCAGATGGTGAGGATGATATCCTAACTTGTGGCGTGTCGTGCGAAGGTGGAATTCGGCGGCAGGAATCAGGTTAAACACTTCACTGATTTTCAAAGTGAAAAGAAACCAAGCTATGTATAACGAAGTGAACGATATTCTTTCTGATAACGTGTACTGGTTTAGCACTTATAACCTATTAATAACTAGCAAAAAAAAGAAATATATAAAATTTACCGTACCTACCAAATATCAAAAATGGAGATGCAAGTGTTTTGTTAAACGGAGAAGTGATAAAACCGGTGGAATTTGCTATATTTCTTGGCATTACTCTTGATTACAAATTACAATGGGGCCCCCATATTGAAGGACTGGCAAACAAACTTAGTTCTGCAGCATACGCGGTTAAAAGATTAGACAATTAACTGACATAGAAACGGTTCGACTAGTTTACTTAAGTTATTTCCATAGTATTATGTCCTATAATATATTGCTATGGGGCAACTGTTATAACCATAATGTTAACACCAAGAACAGACATATACTTATAATGCCTACTACTCGGCTAAGTCGAGTTAGGAAGTCTTTTGTGGGGCGATGTTTATGCTGTTGGACCGCCCTCAGGCTATTAAATAATAAGTTTAACTGTACAATTAACTTTAAAGTCTCAGGCATTCGTTTTGGGATGGTGGTAGTTTTTGACTTTCAATAAGTGATGTCACATCCTATTTGAATAAAAATAAATATTTAATTAATAATGATTCAATAACTCGGATTGCAATTTTTTTGAAAAATCATTAAAAAACTAAGTAGTTATTGGTTTCTTATAAATCGAGGGCATGACTCCTTTCACGACTTTCCTCTAATTCTCATGGTTTCCGACTTGGCTATCACCGGCCTTCTCAAAAAACTAACCTGTATATATTTAAAGGCCACAGTGACGTAGTAAGAACAGCTCGATAATATACAATAATTATATTTAGCTATTAAAACTTCACTTCATTCTTTAGGAAAAGGCATTCAAAATAATAATAACAATGAAACCTATTTATTTCCAATCTACTATTAAATTACATTCTTACAGTTATATTACAGTTACCTACTAATATTACCTACTTATTAATGTTGTTACAATTATTTTCATACTAAGTATATATTATTATCAAGATTTTACATAATTGAATATGAAAAATTATAATTTTATTGGCATAAATAACTGTTATGTACTATCTTCATAATTATTGATTGGAAACCCTTCTTTGGTATAGGCCTACTCTAGCTTTTTCCATGCCTCTCTGTCCATTGCTATCTTTTTCCATAAGTTTCCTGCTGTCACTTGAATGTTCTTTTCCTAGGACGTCCTTTTCTCCTTTTTCCTATTGACCCTTCCCACATAGTTGCCTCTGAGGTCCATGTACTGTCTCTAAATCTTGCAATATGTCCAGCCCACTTTCATGCATTCAAAATATCATAATAAAATCTACGAGAGTTTCGAGGAACGGTTTTGTTCAGGTGTAATCTAACACAATATAACATTGTGTCGAACAGCTTAGATACAAATTGGTTTTAGAGAGTTCCGAAACAGTCATTATAGTTCCGCATAAAGACAATGAATCCAATTATCTTGAACCGACTTAAAGATACAGAAGGAATACAATTTGTCTGTATTTTTTTCCAATATTTCTTATATCTTCGTTGTTTGTTTGTCTGTTGTTGATAGTTATTACTTCCTGAGATCAATATATTTCGTATTGAAGTTACATAATATAGTTATGCAATTGTATATAATGTACAGTGTAATGTATTGACACCGACTTCATATTGTTTTAGCCAAATATATTTTTACATTTTTGTTTCTCTTACGCACGTGATGATGACCTATGGACAAAACTAGGGGTCAAGACATAAGTCTTTTGTCTTGTATGTCCCTAAGTCGTATCGGTTCCACTTTGACTTTTACTGTATGGGAAGGATACCGATTCAAGGTGAGACGCTGACTGCGCCAGGGTCCGCTACCTATTTGCTTGTCGGCACCATCTAACTTCACCAAGCTCCGATTAACTCAGCTTCCCCCCCCCCCTCTATTTTTTTTATGAAAATAAGGGACGAGACGAACAGGACGTTCAGCTGAATATGCCCTGCCCATTACAATGCAGTGCCGCTCAGGATTCTTGAAAAACCAAAAAATTCTGAGTGGCACTACAATTGCGCTCATCACCGTTAGACATAAGGTGTTAAGTCTCATTTCCCCAGTAATTTCACTAGCTACGGCGCCCTTCAGACCGAAGCACAATAATGCTTACACATTACTACTTCACGGAAGAAAAAGGCGTCGTTGTGGTATCCATAATCTGGCCGGCATCCTGTGCAAAGGAGCCTCCCACTGGTCCTAGTCACAGGTGGTCATACTTGTGAAACTCCTGCAGTGACGTTAATTAATTTCCAAATGTTTTTATTATTTGGGCAGCAAGCGCGCACTCGCCAACGACTTTAGCCTTCATAAGCCTAAACACTAATTTTTCTATTCAACTCTCCCTCTCTCTTTTTGATCTAGTTAGTAATATTTTTTAATTCAGGCTTACATAGTTTGAATTTAAAATTTTAGCGTGTGACGTCGCACTTACTATAGGCCTTATGAGGATGCTCATGGGCGCTCAGAGGGCAAAGGAGAGAGCTTTCCTCGGAGTTTCCTTGCGAGATCGAATCAGAAACAAGGAGATCCGTAGGAGAATCAAAGTCGACAACATATTCCAGATGGTTCCTAAGCCAGCTACTCCAGAGTAGCAATGGGCAGGTCATAAAGCTCTACAGATGTCATTGGGGTAGAAATTGCTGGATTAAGTTTTAGGGCCGCGCAGGACCGATAGTCATGGAGATCTTTGGGGGAAGCCTTTGTACAGCAATGAACGTTTTCCGGCTGAAATGATGAATTGACGTGACAAATCCTTTTGGATGGCCTCAAATGACAAGTTCATAGTTAATTATGAGGGATATAACGGATTACATACTTTTGTGTTGCATTATGACTTCTCTCATATTTTCAGTGTTATAGGCAGAGGATTAGATTTATCTACTTGAGGAGTAAGTACGCGGTGATTATATTCTCGTTTCAGCGCTTTTTTTATGACAATATGGTACGAGACGAACAGGACGTTCAGCTGATGGTAATTGATACGCCCTACCCATTACAATGCAATGCCGCTCTGGATTTAAAAAAAAAACACAAAAGTTCTGAGCGGCACTAAACTTGCGCTCGTTACTTGTTGACAATTTCACTAGCTACGGCGCCCTTCAGACCGAAACAATAATGCTTAAACATTACTGCTTCACGGCAGAAATAGGCACCGTTGTCGCACCCATAATCTAGCCGAAATCCTGTGCAAAAAAGCCTCCCCCTGATAAATTACTTACTGCCCTAAATACAAAGAAAAATACTCTATTCAGAAAATAACTATTAAAATAATTTACGCAATGTGCTCAAGAGCACATTTTCATTAAAATAATACCCACATTCGAAATAATAATTAAAAACTAGTGCGTGAGTCACGCTCGGAAAACCCCAGCAGTTTAATCAATGCAGATTGTACGAACAACAAACAATAAAGCTTATTCGAAGCACAAAACATTTTGAAGGTGCTCATTGTTTCAAACAGAATATACTGCCATCATTATGGCTATTTCATATTTTATAATACGGCCAGCGAATGTAATATGTAGGTTAAAAAAGGATTGTGTGGTTTTATGAAACCAGGGTAGAAGTGAAACTTTTTTTCACATTTAATAATAAACTAAAAGTTTTTGGAATAATATTCCATTAAGAGTATAAAAATCGCTTTATTAATCTTAATTTTATACTTGGAAAATTGGAATGATAATGGGAAATAATAAAAACAAAGAAAATAGCGTGGAACACTGGCACAAATAGTCTATACACTACACGGTCAGCTGCTGCAATCTATAGACGCTGCTCGACCGTCACGTGACATGCAACATACAGACGAAAAAGTTTGAGACGATGTAATAAAAGTTTCACATTAATATGAAGTCTGCTTTTTCATGACAATTCGTTGATAATTATAGAAGTTATAATTATTTGGGGCTTTAGAGAATAATTGGACGTAGTTCCTGAAAAAACGTTCCAAGCCATACACATAAAATTTTAAGGAATTCGTGTTAAAAGCTTAATAAATATTAGGTAATGTATACATGTGGGTTGGGCTACTAAGTTATGATGTCAAGATGTAAAGAGTGACAGTAGGGCTGACATTTTTTGTCAGTCCGTTAGTATGAATCACGTGACCAGTTCTGTGTTCTTAACTCAATCGTTTTTCTGGAATTACGTCCAATTATCAATGTGAATTCTTACGATGCACGCGCACACCGTCACGAAAATTTGACACCCTGCCACGGTTAGTTAATGTAGATAAGTACGCACACGTGTTTTATATAAATATGGAAGGTGCAAGCAATTGCAATTGGACATCCATGATACCACAGGTCACAAGATAGTTGCCGGCATTCATTAAAGTTACAAGCACAGACTTACAGGAGCGGGACTTAAAGCCGCGACCTCTCGCGATCCGTGCAACCGCATCGTTCATAAATTTTTTATTAGTGCATTTAATGCCAGAAGTTAGGGTTAAGACTTTAAAAACATAACATACATAACATCCACCTTCGCATGACACGCCACAAATTAGGATATCATCCCCCCTGGATGTGTGGCGGTCCTACACAGTGCGGTTTTCAAGGTGCTTTCTTCCTCGTACTACTAAGCTGTGGAATGAGCTTCCTTGTGCGGTGTTTCCGGGACGATACGACATGGGTACCTGCAAGAAAAGCGCGTACACCCTTCTTAAAGGCCGGCAACGCTCTTGTGATTCCTCTGGTGTAGCAAGAGAATGTGGGCGGTGGTGATCACTTAACACCAGATGACCCGTACGCTCGTTTGTCCTACGATTCCATAAAAAAAAACATATTGTTTAGATTAGCAAGAGTGACATCTCAAGTCAATTTCATAATTATCAAATACTAGCTGCCCCGACAGACGTTGTTCTGTTCATATTAAAAAAAAACCTCTTGCGGGTGTAATTTCGTAAAATCCGTAAAATTCTTAGCTGACTTCTACTCGGCGAAAGGAATATTCCTATCAAATTTCAAGTCTCTACGCCTAATGGTTCCCAAGATCTCTTATATATATATATATCTTCATCTACAGAATCTACTTTACAGTTGATAACCTTCTCAACCCTAATCTATATATATTAACTGTAAAGTAGATACTGTAGATGAAGACACAACCTGAGAGTTGAACAAAGCATACAAGATTTTATAAACGATACATTACTCGAACGGTTGGCTCAGTTGGAAAGAGCGCTCGCACGGAACGGGAGAGGTCGCGGGTTCGAGTCCCGTATTGTTCATAAAATTTAATTCTGTTATCTGTAACGGAGATGCAGCAAGATAGAAAAGGAAAGCGTATCTATTGCTATTGTAACTGATTTTGATAGCAAGTCGAAGGTAAACTTACCAGTGGGAGGCTCCTTTGCATAGGATGCCGGCTAGATTATGGCAACGGCGCCTATTTCTGCCGTGAAGCAGTAATGTGTAAGCATTACAGTGTTTCGGTCTCAAGGGCGCCGTAGCTAGTGAAATTACTGGGCAAATGAGACTTAACATCTTATGCCTCAAGGCGACGAGCGCAGTTGTAGTGCCGCTCATAATTTTTGGGTTTTTCAAGAATCCTGAGCGGCACTGCATTGTGACGGGCAGAGCGTATCAATTACCATCAGCTGAACGTATTTTCGTTCGTCTCGTCCCTTATTTTCATAAAAAAAAATCAGCCATGCTTGGCACTAGCTCCTTTTAGTTTTTTTAATATAAAACTAGTAACGCACACATCATATAATATTGCTATGTGGCAATGCTGCCGATATCAGAACCATCATTGTGTTGGAAAAGAGGGCTATTCGCACTTTTTAAAGTCGCCTAAAGGACCACTAAGAACTGAATTAGAAATAAGCAATTTAACAATTACCTCTCGATATATTCTTGATAATGTTATGTATTATTATGATTTGATTATAATTTCTATATTATGTCAAATATTTGTAAGCTCAATAACGGGCATGGAGAGCCAAAATGTATTTAAATCATCTATAATGTATTAACCTCGTCAACAAATAAAGATCTTACTTACTTACTTACTATGTTCATAGACATAAGCTATTTTTATAGAAACTATCATAATGTCAATCCTAGAAACATACATAATATTGAAAAAACAAATGAAAAATATTTATTTCAGTAACAAAAATGGTACAAACATAATAGTGGATATGACCTAATATTAAGTGAGAAACACCGGTGCCAGAGGGCCATGTTCTTCCATATCAATTAAAATTAACAGTACCAAAAACTAGGGATCACAAATTAAATCTAAAAATATAATGTAACAAAAGAAAAATATTATGCAAACAGGATGTCTGTGTGTGTGTGTGATTATTATATTATTAAGCTTGTTTCAAATTCAAAAGAATTGTTAAAAGACGTTTATGCAGTAAACCTTAGATTAATCATTAGTCTCCGCTGCGATCCAACTTGAAGTATAACTTTGTAAAAATAATACACTACAAGAAATAAGAAAGGCACTGGGATCACATATCATCAGTAAGTATTTTGTATTTAATTAATTTCAATGTAAAATAACACGAAGCGTTTATTACAAAATTTGAAAGATGCCATTGAGTGTCAACTGCGAGTGTCAAGATCAGCCATGCACACAAGCATCTAATAGTTGCCGTAAAAAAAAAGCTATTGTACTTGGTAGTGCGGTATCTAGTTAGAATGCAGCGGAGACCAATACTTAAACTAAGTAGTAAACGTTACTATAACAACGACTTTCTTAATTAAACTAAAATACTAAAATAATATAAATTATTTTAATTAATTATTAGAAGCACTACTTATGTTTAACTATTTAATTACTTTCGTATCATATCTTGTGATAACATTCATATAACATCTTCACAGCATTATGTTTTATTTTTATTTTGTGTTTTTTCAGCTATTCGTATTAAATTTGCAATTTTTTTTATAGTAAAACTTTTATTACATCGTCTCAAACTTTTTCGTCTGTGTGTTGCATGTCGCGTGACGGTCGGGCGGCGCCTATAGTTCGCAGCAGCTGACCGTCTAGTGTATTAGACTATTACTCATTTGTGCCAGTGCTCCACGCTATTTTGTTAGTTTTTGTCAGTGTTTAATGTATTCCTTTTCAATCAATATTTTTAAACAGGCCTCAGACACAGAGTTCATAAAAAATATTAGTTGATACGTTACTTTTATTATTTCCACATTATCATTCCAATTTTCCTAATATAAAATTAAGATTGATAATGCGATTTTTATGCCCTTAATGGAATATTATTCCAAAAATTTTTAGTTAAATGTCAATAATGTGAAAAAAAGATTCACTTCTAACGTGGTTTCATAAAACCACACAATTATTTTATTATTGATTAAGTTAAGAATACTTAATAAACGATTACTGTAAGATTAATAATTAGTGCATCTAATATAATTACTTGAATAAATTTAATTTAATTTAAATTATACCACAGATTTAAAATGGAGCGCCCACCCTCGTATTTGAATTGTAAATTATAATTTGAGTCTGAGAAATACATTTGCGGATGGGTGGCTTTTTAAAGTTCAATACGTGATTCCATATCCTATTTTGAATAAAAATGTTTGAATTTAATTTGAATAGGTGCTTACAATATGGTTGGAATAAATAGGTCTTTCCTTAAACTGCTTTATTGTTGAGATTTTTATCAAGTTAACAGCTTTGGTTACGACACGATAAGCTCGCTTATTTATTACATAAGGATTGTTGGGAGTTGTGCCACTTTTCTTTTTATGACAATATGGGATAGTTTGAGATTCGTCGTGCACCATTTATTTCTAAATCTAGTTCTATTATATACATTGTTACTAAATAATATTTCCATGTATTAATTTGTGTCAAAAAAAAGCAATTTCAATAAAACTCTATTTCAGATAACCTGATGTTTCGTGGCCTTACCAGATCATCGTCCCCTTGAAAACGTGATTAGGAAAGATCTTGAAACGTAAGCTTAAATAATAATAAAATTTAACTTTAGCAGGACGTTCAGCTAATGGTTGCTGCTAATTCCGGTCAATCTCAAAAATTCTGAGCGGCACTACAATTGAGCTCGTCTTCTTGAGATAGAAAGCCATATTCCCACGATAACGACACAGATTATAATAATATATAAAAATGGTAAAACTGGTATATTATGGTAAAACAAAAATGCAACTTCATTTCTGCAGCACAAATGTTTCATAACATTGTATTTATAACTAAATTAATATTAAAAAAATATTTTAAAGCGATTCAGAACCTATTGTTTGTAGAGTTTCTTGCGCCGCTTCTTCTCTCTCAGAGCGCCATTTGTTTCCGAAGCGGTAGTAGTATCTAGTATATTAGAAATGACATCAAAAAGAACTCTAAAGGAATCATTTTTGAGAAAATAAATGCCTTTTATGCCTTTTATTGTTTGCTTTTCACGGGCTTTAAAGCGATTGGTTTTCTATTACTTAACTCATTTTCTTGATGTAAGTATGATTCATGTCCTTTTTTTATTAGTTTATGCGTTGTATTTTTTTAAGTTCTGAGCCATTTCACTTATGATCTACACGTCATGTAGATGATAAGTGCTCATAATAATAAATAAAACTCATAATAAAAAAATTTACTTAATTGCCCCTACGGCCATCGGTAATTGTAATGGAATTTCAGTATTTTTAGAAAACGATGCGATGTATTAGCGAAACTTGGCTCCCTAATAATATAAGAGCATTTCATTACCAGTGGGAGGCTCCTTTGCACAGGATGCCGGCTAGATTATGGGTACCACAACGGCGTCTATATCTGCCGTGAAGCAATGTTTACACATTCTTGTGTTTCGGTCTGAAGGCTGCCGTAGCTAGTAAAATTTCTGGGCAAATGAGACTTAACATCTTATGTCTCAGGGTGATGAGCACAATTATAGTGCCGCTCAGAATTTTTGGGGTTTTTCAAGAATCCTGAACGCCACTGCATTGTAATGGGCAGGGCGTATATTGATACACCCTGCCCATTACACCATCAGTAATTGTACCATCAGCTGACCTTCCTGCTCGTCTCGTCCCTTATTTTCATAAAAAAAATGAGTAAGAGGATCTCCCAAGTTATAACTAAGTTACTATGAAACTCGATTCGAGATGCTGTAATTGGCGGGTTTAAATACCTACTATTGTCTCTGAAGTCGATTAAATTATCTGAATTCGTATTCTATAATCGAGATTCCAAATACATTCGTTTCATTCCTATAATATCTGTTTAGAAAAAACGACTTAAAGTTTTCGAACCCGATATTCTCGATCTTTTTATATTTTCTGCCACACACGTCGTAAGGAAATTGTGTGCAAATGTGTGCCGCCGTGCCAAATTCTACGCGATATAAGCAGACAATAAAAAACTTTTTATTTTCTTTTTTGATTAAGGACGACACGAACAAGACGTTCAGCTGATGGTAATAAATACGCCCTGCCCATCACAATGCATTCTCACTCAGGATTATTGAAACACCCAAATATCTAAAAATGTTTATTTTTATATAAGAGGAGGCGAACGAGCAAAAGGCTCACGGGAGATTGAGAGGTTAGGCAACCACCCATGGAAATCATCGAGTTTCAAGAGATGCGTTGCCGGCCTTTAAGGTGGGAGTATGCTCTTTTCTAGAAGGTCCCTAAGTCGTATCGGTTCGGGAAAACCGCAGCCGGTAATTGATTCCACAAAGTGGCTGTGCGAGTCAAGAAATTTCTTGCAAAGCGCGGGGTTGTGGAATGCTAGATGGCAACGTGATGCAGGTGGTGCTTTGCACGTAATGTCCGTTGGTGGAATTCGGCCTCTGGAATCAACCCGAACAGCTCCTCTGAGCACTCCGCGTGATAAATGCGGTAGAAGATGCAGAGAGAACCCAAATCTGAACACAACGCCAAAGAATGAAGCCGATCGGAGATGACTTGATCGTCGATGATCTAAAAAGATTCTTGAAAGTCTCATTTGCCCAGTAATTTCAATAGCTACAGTGCCCTTCAGACCGAAACACAGTAATGCTTACACATTACTGCTTCACGGCAGAAATAGTCGCCGTTTTGGTACCCATAATTTAGCCGGCATTCTGTGCTAAGGAGCCATCCAAAAAATAAAGATCTAAATCTATTTCAATAATAAGTTTTTATAAGACTAGCTGTTACCCGCAACTTCATTCACATTAATTATCAGTGTTACATTCAGATATACAACACAATCATATATCTCTCATCGTCAAAACAGTGTTTATAAGAAATGTTTCTTCTCCGGCTTACTTTACAAATCCGATTACCACCAAATAGCTTTTTCATTTTTCAGATTAATCTATAGCCTATAAATACTCAAAAAAATGTGGTTTTCTATTGGTAACAGAATTTTCAAAATCCGTTCAGTAGAGCCAGAGATTACCACCCCCTTATAAGCTCACAATCTTTATCTCTTTATAAAATTGGTATGAGCCAATTTGGACGATGACAATGTCGCTTGCAATTTGCGAGTTGATAGCAACGTCAAGATAGCGTAGAAAATGTTTATTCAAAGGGTGTGTATCAAAGTAAGCCAAAGCTGCATTCTGTTAAGTTTACATTTCCTTCAAAACAACGTTATTTTAAGACAATTTATAGAAAATAACTCGTTGGTTCTTCTTGGTATATGTTAAGGTTCATTTTCGCTTGTTTCTACGACGCATGCGTGGTCATGTTACCGCAGTGCGCGGCGCCTTTCCGTCGAGTTGAACGCTGAACGTGAGGTTCTACCATTAAGTTGGTAGCAATGATGTACGATTCAACATGAACGTTACAAACACTGGTTCCAACTGCATTCAAATCCTGCAACGTAGATGTAATTGACCGACTGACCTAATAATTCATATTTTTCGTAGAAACGTGTACAAAAAATACGAATGAACGAACTCAATTTAATGTTACGTTCTAAATTCATATAGTTTATTCTATAATATTCAAATATCGAGTTTCAGTATTTTTGTTTCAAAGTAAAATAGTATGATTTTTTTGCTAGCAAAGTTTTTAAATAGGTTACCTTAGATAATTTTTACGTCTAGATAGAGTCTCTTGCTGTTAGACACGCGATAAAAACAGGCCAGGAATATTAGTTTATAGTGACAAGCTACGTCTAACACTCGCAATTTGTATGACACTGTGTTATTGTGCGTGAATTGTTCAAAATAGAGGTTAGTTCTAAAGTATATTTTTTCGACGTTTTCCGATCTCAGGTTACCATAGAATGAGGAAGGGTCAAAGACGTCCTACCCTCAGGACGTTGGATTGATCAAATACAAGGGGAGATTTTTTTTACCAAAACTTTTACAATATGATGGGCAACATTAATGAATAACATTTGATGGCGGGTTTTAACAACCACCAACTATGATTAAGAATTAAAATGGATATATAAAAAAAAAAATCAAACAAACAAATCTTATAAATATATTTATAAAACTATTATTACATTTAATTAAAACCATCGTTACGGGGAAGTGTAACAAGAATACTGGCAGCATTTCCGTGTTAGCTAGGCTGATCGGTTGACCGAAATAGCTGCCAGCTCTTGGGTTTCCAGTAGCCCTATTGATACTTTGTACATTCTCGGCGCCTATGGGCCCCACGGCCTAAGTGTCTGGACACCAAACGGCACAAATATGTAAGACTCACTGAGGCCAACATAGAATTTAATTGAATGTAATATATTTAATATGGTACTCGTCACAGTTATAACTGTTTTATCCCATGTTTCATTTTTTCTGAAAAGAAGGAAACAAAACGAAACATAAATAAAATAGTTTTCCCAACGTTAATCTTTACGTGGAATAAATAATTCAGTGACAATTTTTAGATTAATATACACGTATTTTAGTACAACCTTATATTTAGTTTATTAGATTTTTCAGTTGATTGCCACAGGAGAAAAGCTGAGTGAATGTTAATGTTAGTTAATAAAAGCAAATTATTCCGCTAGTTCCACCAGTTCGAAGATGTATGTTTGGAGCGAACTCTCCTATTCCTAGGCTGTTCAAGATGGTAAACAAATATAGCGATTACATCGATATTAATTTCACGACTGTCTGTCTGTCCATATAGTTCGTAAATTATTTGTATGTAAATTTAGTGAATAAAATGGAGTCATAATAATTATATTTCTTAGTTTTATAATATACATTATAATCATAAATAATAATCATTTAAAACCAAATCATTTAACCATTATTACTTGTTATTTATTTTACAGCACGTGCTTACAGAGCAGGAAGGTGGCCTAACAAGCAACAGTCACAATTCCTCTAACCTCCAGCATACTCCTGGATGCCTCCAGAAAAGACTGCTATCTTTCTGGGACGGCCTTGTGTTGAAGTAAGAAGATTGACAGACACGATGGCCCAATCAAGAGGAGCGTATACAAACCAAACTAAACTAAATCGAGCATTTATAACTTTTAGGCATTCCGCAGTTGTTAAGTCCAATTTCGCAAAGCATACGAGTACATGCAATATAGAAATGTATATAAACTTATGGCGTACAAATAAACCTATTACTAATAAAACCGTATAAACAGTTAAATAGCTCAAATTAATACATTTTTATCGGCAACTATGCGCGGAAACTTTTAAGCTTTTTGCTCAACATGCAAGTATGAAGTATCCTTGAATGGAAAACCTTATTTAAAATTTAAAAGTTGCAGCTAAGTAAATAAAGTTTAACTTAATGTAAGCTCTCTAAGCCCACATTAATAGCTATTAGTACATTTTCATATCATTAAAAGTTTTAAGATCTTGTATTGCAAACTTCGCAATATTAATAAGCTTTTTAACATCAGTCAAAAATACAATAATACTATGATTGACACCTTTTTCACAGAATAGTAATTATTTTTTATGAGTCTTAATAGTGAAGTGGGCTGGCTAGTTAATAATATTTAACTCTTCAGCTGAATAGTTATGATAACGTCCTGATATTTGGTAGACGCTGTAGATATATTTATCCAGGAAATTGATGGTTTTTCCTGTGGGAACGCAATACAAATTCGACATAGAAATTTCAGAGCAAAAGTTACTAAATATTATTTTTCATCGTTAAGGCGCCGACTGACTTGGATTGTAAACGCTTCAACCAAACCTACAATATTTGTGTTGATCATGTGGCTAAGCTGCAAATGGGCATTTATATTACTGATTTTCTTTTGTTTATTCAAAATTTACATATTAAATGAAAAATTGTTCGGTTTAAGTTTTAGAAAAGTACTAATTCTATTATATTCTTAAAAAAAAGAATATTATAGCTGAAAATAGGGAGATTTTGACTCCAAAGTTTATTTATCTGAAGCAACTTCCAAAATTTTTATTGGGTATTTAAAAATATATATATATATTAGCGGACCCGACAGACGTTGTCCTGTACACACGTGTTAAATTTGAAAAATCGGTCCAGCCTGTAGAAGGAGATAAAAACATACGTAGGAGAATTATTTAAGGACTGTATTGAGAATCTAAACCATCCTCGAATCCACTTGTCCACACACAGAAAAATTCAATCAATTTGGTCCAGCCGTTTAGGAAGCGTTCACTGTCAACACACTTACAGAAAAATTATAAAGATAAAGATTGTATTCAGTTCAAATTTTCTTTAAGTCCTTCTTTGTGCACTATTTTGCGTCGGAATATTTTCATTGCGTTATGTTGTAATCGACTCTCTCTAAGAAACCAATTTTTGTGTTTATTCAGGTATGACCGCGCCTTTATATCGAAATGTAATAAACTACGCAATATACGTATTTTGGCATCAATAAAACATTATTGGAGCGAAATCTCTACAAAGTTCATAAAATCTGAAGTTATTAGGAAGCAACCCTCGTAAACGTCAAGTCAACTTAGCGAAGGTCAAATCCAGTTGATTGTTATTCATTGCTGCTTCTGGTTCGACATCGAGCTGAAATTAGTATAATGATCCTTCTTTGGTTATCTCGAGATGGTCAGTAATTATGTAGCGTCGTGAAAATCTCGAGCACGCTTTTGTCTTTTTGTTGACATAAGCAAGATAGAATGCCGCCTACTCGTAAATGTCAATGAGTTTCTCACATCTCTAAGGTGCCGGTAAAGAAAGATTTAATCTTTTCGAACAGCCTATATTTGAATGACTAAAAGTATTTTATATTGTAATATTGCATATGCATCAATCAATTTGTATTTTTAAAATTGTCAATTTTATGTTTTTTGTACAATTAGGATATTTAGTATAATAACATTATATTGTTTGAAGTCTTTCGACATATTATAATTATTCGTTGTGTTTAGTATTTGATTATTTGAGGAATTACAAATAACTTTATATAATGTGTACCTATTTATATACTGTTTCACTTATAAATTAAACGGTTTACCTAAACGGCTTATTTCTTAATAATATTACGGTACGAAAAGAGTACTTTTTTACTTGAAATTATTATTATTTTAATTTCATTCCTGAGCAACGTTTTATAGGAATCCGAGTCTGACGGTTACATTTTAGAGGAACAAGACCGAAAACACAATTAATCTTCAGTTATTAAAAATACAACAATAAAAACATAAAAATATTTTTTATAGGTTTTGAAAGTTTCTTTCGACGATTACGTGGAGTAATATCATTTTTATATTTTTTTTATATGAAAATAAGGGACGAGACCATCAGGACGTTCAGCTGATGCTAATTGATACGCCCTACCCATTTAAATGCAGTGCCACTCAGGATTCTTGAAAAACCCATAAATTCTGAGCGGCACTACATAGCGCTCGTCACCTTGAGACATAAGATGTGAAGTATCATTTGCCCAGTAATTTCACTAGCTACAACGCTCTTCAGACCGAAACACAGTAATGTTTACACATAACCGCTTCACGGCAGAAATAGGCGCCGTTGTGGTTCCCATAATCTAGCCGGCTTCCTGTGCAAAGGAGCCTCCCACTGGTATATATATATGTAACCAATCCGACCGTAGTAAAAGCATGAATACTTCGCGCTTGTTCGATCCATTTATATTTAACACTAGCGATGTCTGGCTCCGCTTCATAGTAGTTGTTCACTGTAAAGTTGATAAACTGCCCATACACGTTTTCAGCCTTTATACTATGGGGCAAAATATTAAAAACACTGTTATAATATGTTAATTTATTTTCATCAAAATCATGTATTATTTGCTTTTCATTAACTTACAACAGACCATCTCTAAAACATCCTAATTAACATAATTTAAGACTCCTTGTGCAAAATGGCTCTGAGTTTATGGAAAAGTCAGTTGGTCTGTTATGACAACAAATTTAATGTTAAATAATTTAGATTTTTATTATATTATGAAATATCTAAATTAAAAACATAACAAATTGTTTAGATTTACAAGAACGACATCTCAAGTCAATTTCCTAATATGCAAATATTGGGGTTGAGCAGTTTATCAACTTTAATGTAGATCTTGTACATGAAGCCACAACCTGAGAGTTGAACAAAGCATACAAGATTTTATGACGATACGTCACTCGAACGATTAGCGCAGGTGGTTAGAGCACTGGCACGGAACGTCAGAGGTCATGGGTTCGAGTCCCGCATCGTCCATGAAATTTTGTTTATCAAACTGTATTTGTGTAATTTTGATTTCATCAAACAAAACAAATCTTAAAAACTTATTTATTTAACAAGATAATGTTTTGGTTGCGAGTACCAAATTGTAACAACGAAACTTAACACAAGACACAAACAACTTTCTCGTGTCTGCGTCTTATTTACGTCTCAGCATGCATTTTTACGACCTAACAAATAAAATTGGCATAAAGTTATAACTAAGCATAAACCAAGAATATGTAAAATGTTTACAAATAGACATTCTGCTTACGATTGGATTTTTCGGACGTATAACGTTTCCCGCGTTTATTTGCAAGGCAACTTGTCATTCGGAAAACTTCAGAATTATCATTGTATTGACAGTGTTGTCAACGATAATATAAGCATGTTGCATATCCTTTGTTTATCATCAGTTATAACTTTATACCAAGTTTATTTGTAAGGCCGTAAATCTGTAAAATATTCAAAAATACTGATTTTAATTACATGCTGTAAAAGGATTAGTTCATATTAAATTCACCATGTATTTAAGGTACTTTATTGGATAAAGATTAATGTTGTATTGTTTAAAATCGCTTCGTAAATTAGCCTTAAGTACTCGTAAAAAGTAAAGAAAGAAAAATGGTATAAAATGGTTATGGTAATGGTTAGTGGGCTATCCATAAAAGATAGACATATGGCATAGTGGACTTTTTTGTAGACCTTTTAAAGGTGTACAGTACTATAAATACATTATTTTGTGTATTTTTTCTTGTTATTCTGTCTCGTAGGGTTCAGCTAGCGTTTGCAATGAAAGCGCAAAAAAATATTTATTTACTACATCACATAAAAAAACATTTAAAATTATCAGTGTTTCTTTACTATATTATACATGTGTTCAACATATGAACCTTCCACTTGAAACCTTCTATCTATTAAAAATCCCATCAAAATGCGCTGCGTAGCTTTAAAGATCTAATCATGCATACAGACAGACAGCTGGAAGTGACTTTGTTTTAGACTATGTAGAGATATCTATTTTGTTTTATTAAAGAATTTCTGAAAACGAGTTAATTTTTTTTCTTTTATTCTTCCACCTTCAAACAGCTTCACATTGGCAAAGTGATTGGCGATAGAACCTTTAACACTATGAAATTCCAAAAACAAAACAATAATAAGAATTTTCTCACTGAGTCTTTTGCTCTCAATTTTTGCAGCAAAAGCGACATGGTTGAGCTAGAGAGGTGAAAACTAAATTAAATCTCCCGGGATAGCGTCGACGAGAACCGGAACAAACTTGAATCTGAAATCGAGACAAAATTTAGTCCAATTCAACCACAAGAAGACACAAGTTTGTGCGTTCACCACTAAAAAGTCTCCCTTTCTCTTATGCCCTCGATTTGAGATCACTCATCTGACTGCCACAGCCTGTATTGGCATACTTGGCAAAATTCGGCCTCACATGGAGTACTGTTCTCTCCTCTGGGCGGGTGCTCCCCAGTACCAGCTTCTTCCATTTGACCGCATGCAACGAAGATCGGTTCGAACCAACGACGATCAAGTCACTCGATTCTTTGGCATTGTGTAGAGATGTGGGTTCTCTCTGCATCTTCTGCCACATTTGTCGCGGGGAGACATTACGTGCAAAGTACCACCCGCATCACGTAGACGTCTGGCATTCCACAACCGCGCGTTTTATTAGAAATTTCTTGCCTCGCACATCCACTTTGTGGAATCAATTACCGGCTGCGGCTTTCCCGAACAGACACGACTTAGGGACCTTCAAGAAAAAAGCATACTGCCTTACCTTAAAAGCCGGCAACGCATTTCTTGACACATCTGTTGTTGCGGATGTCCATGGGCGGTTGCATCAACTCTCCCCATCCCGTGAGCCTTTGCCCGTTTGTCCACTCTTATATAAAAAAAATCTATAAGTCATGATTTCACTCTACATTTCTGCAATAAGTTAAATATAACCCATACGTACATTTATCCTTCTATTTTATTTTATCCTTTAAATCAATATTTATAGTAAAAAAATATTTCATGTATTTGTTACGTCGGTGTGTTTGTACTTGGTATTGTTAACAGTAACAAAGGAAACAATTTTCCGTTACGGATTCCCTACGGTCAGATTATCGCGTACGCCAGTAATACTATTGTTTAAATATTTACTATCAGCGTAGTATGAACCCGAAAACATATTACAAAAGTTGTAAGAATGCGGGTCGCACGTTGACTTAGTTTATTTTAAACGAGCCGATTTTCTCGAATAGTGAATTAACAAGAAATAGTTAAAATCTTGTTTACAAAACAGCTACGTATGTCTAAGTGTATATTAGGTCGAGATTCCTTAGATTAGGTATCTATCGAATTCTGACTCTTGCAACTTGATTTTCGTATCACTGCCCTCTCAAATAGTATTTTATCCATAGATCACTAACGGCCGTTCCCAATATTCAGTCTATATCTGGTTGAGGCCTACTTGATATAAAAATCATAACTATCGTTGACTTTTCTGTCTCAATAAACTAATTCACGCGTCCCAATATAAGGCGATAAGAATGACTTATCGGGTATATTGGGACAGCTTCAGATTATTGACAGCTAATTACTGACAGTAGAAGGTAGTAATTTATCTCTATCTGTAGATAGTATATTGGCAACGGTCGTAATACGCAATGACGTTCTTAAAAAAAGGCCGGCAACGCTCTTGTGATTCCTCTGGTATTGCAGGAGAGTGTGGGCGGCGGTGATCACTTAACACCAGGTGACCCGTACGCTCGTTTGTCCTCCTATTCCATAAAAAAAAAAAAAAAAAAACGTTCTATACATAGTGTAAGACGTAGCTTGTCATACACACCAAATTAATAAACCTGGCTATGTCTAATAATAAGATGCTCCTCCATCTAGTCGTATTAATTATCTATCATCTTATCCATGAAAAGGTGCCAACCTGTCGGTGAACACGATCCTTGTAACCTTCCATGTTAGCTTAGTCAGATCGTCCACCAGGTTTTGAGTTTTGGGGAATTTCCTTTTACATCCAGACATTCAAATGGTGCATAATATCCTATTTTAAAATACAAATGAAACAAAAGCTATCAAATTTATCGGTTGGATATATTTTAAGGATTTGTTATGTTTTTAAAGTGATAACCCTCACTTCTAGGACTAATACACAAATAAATTATGAAAAAAAAAATATGAACGATGCGGGTCTCGAACCCACGATCTCTGGCGTTCCGTGCCAGTTCTCTAACAAACTGAGCTAACCGTTCGAGTGACGTATCGTCAAAAAATCTTGTATGTTTTGTTCAACTCTCAGATTGTGGCTTCATCTACAGGATTTAATTTACGGTTGATAGCCTGCTCAACCCCAATATTTGCATATTAGGAGGGTAAGATCAGTTGGCAGAGAGCCAGTATCCAGAGCCATCGTAGAGATCGGTACTGCATTGTAATGGGCAGGGCGTATCAATTACCATCAGCTGACCGTCCTGCTCGTCTCGTCCTTTATTTACATAAAAAAAAGTAAATGAAAATTAATACAAAACAAAAGTTATTGAGTACAGTAGCTGCAACATCCACGCGCACCGTAAATAAATAAAGGTATTCTGTGAGAATTTTATATGCGGTTATACAAAAATTAATATATAATAACTTTCAAGAAAAGCGGAGCCTCAGGCATCAGGATCATCCTGCCACCACAAGCAGTGCCCGTTTACGAGCATGACGCACGAGCCAGCCATCGCCTCCCGGGACGACTCGTCCCATGTCGCCTCCACAAGCAGTGACATTTAAGCGAGCAAAGATACTTAACATCTTCAGTTCTCACTAGTCAGTCCAGTTGGTATATTTTTTAGAATTTACGGTACTTGTACGTGTTTGTGAATAGATACAGTAATCAGGGTGAAAGCTTATGTAACATCCGCTTCTAGATAACGTAATATCCGTTTCTTGTTTAAGTACTTCCGCCGTTACTTGCATTTTGGGGTTCTAACTACAACTTAATAAGTTCTTGGTTTATATACACTGCCTTCCTAGGAGATTTTCTGTTCCTTTGCATTGTTTTCATATTCTTATACTTTGTTTATTTTATGTTTCTATCGAACTTTATGTTTCCTCATTCAAATTATGAAAAATAACTATTTTCTTTAATGCCATAGTTTATATTGTATATACAATCATAATTATCCCTATTATGTTAGGTTGGAGGTACCTTAAAACAGCGCGTAAGGAAGCTTATTTCATAGCTTGGTTGAACGTGGAAGATAGTTCTAAATTTGTTAAAAATATGGCTATATTGATAATAGCTATTTTGAATTTATTGCTATTTATAATATAGTAAATTCTTCTTCTTCAAATTATATTATGCATTTAATTTATATTATGTAGGAGTTATCGTTTCTCTATGTTTTGTCTATACTTCATTATTACTATGGGAACGAAACAAGTCGTAGTTCCCCTACCATTGTTTCGTGTAAAGCTTTCAACACAACATTTCTCCATTATGACGACTACTTATAACTATGTAAGTCGTCGCATAATTCTTATCACAGTCGTAGCAATATTTGTAAATCAAGTAATATAATCAAACTACAGAATATCTTGGTTCCTATAATTAAAAATAGTCGATCTATTACTTCGCTTTACCAATTTACTACGCCTTTTCCTTGGACCAATTTTAAAAATAAATTAAATGTTATAAAAATTGCAGTTCAAAGTTCAAACGCAGTAACCATTGCTATAAAAGTAAAGGATAGAATAAACTTGTATATAAATAAATTTACATCAGTTCCAATTTTTGTTAAATTTCTCAGGACAATGTACGAGATGAAATATTGATGTAAAAAATTACAAGAAAACAAGTAATTAGATGAACGTGCTGACTCTATGTGGGTCAAGTCACGGGCGTACGCTTGCAGTTTCAAAAATACTCAGATAACGCACACTGTGGCCCCACCCCATCTGTAACAATGAGCTTTCTGCCCGGTCCATCTATACAATTATTATAATCAGTTAAGGTGTTAAAGATTTTAATATTATTAGTTAAGTTTCGAAATGCTTACAATTGACATCAACTGACATTTATTCAAAATAATCACAGTCTTCTTTAAAAATTCTCAAATATTAAAAAAAAAAGCCATTCAATATTGTTCATCGCATTTCTATTATATCATCTTATTAGAGATATAATGATATGAATATGAATATGTTTCATTTGTTAAATAATTAACTGTTGTATAAAAAAATCTCTACGACAACTGATTCAGTGTCCCGGACTGTTAACGCCTTCGCTTGTATATTGGGCCCTTTTCACTCGAGAATTTGTTTATTTTGTTTTCGTTCAGTGCTGCTTGTGGTCGGTCGTGTCTCGGGGATGTTTATTTTGATTACAATAATATAACCATTTTAAGTTATTAGTTTAAATATACAGTTGCTCTCGTAATACCTTTCCTTCATTACATTGAATGCGAATTTATACACCTACTGCACTCGATACTCTTTTGAGGTATTTTGAATGATTAATCACTTCTTTTTCTTTTTTTTACCCCCAAAAGGAAACCTAATTGTTTGAGTAGTTTTGGTGCAGCAGTTTACATACGTTATATAAAATACAATGTAAAATGCTGAAACTGTAAATAGAGTTTCTTGCCACTTCTTTACATTAGCGCTCATCTTTTTCGCTGTCTTGGTAAAATCTTTGACAAACTAATTTTTATGTAAAACTTTATCTGTATAAAATACGAAAAGTTGTCAAAATGCGGTGAGCCGTGAAAATTGTCTGTAGCAGTCGATTTAAAAGTCTTCTCTTTCGTATCCAAGTAAATAAATGATTTTTCTTTCATTATTTGCCTGAACCTAGACATTACCATACGATTCATACACGTGTTAATATTTTTTTCAGACAAGCAAAGCACATATTTTATTGATAAAACACATTTCATCACGTGCTTCAATCGTCCCGGGCTTTATGACACTCGCTTATGTCTGAACAACATTTTATTGAATATCTCTATGAGATTCTTTTACGGAAATAAATAATGGACGAGCAGCTGGTCCAAATAACATATAGCGATATCGTGTGTCGAGACAGAGCTATCTCTATTCTATGCCAATTCCTATTTCATGCCAGTTTTATAAGGTTTTTTTTACTATGATTTTGATTTTCCGTAGAACATCGCGACATAGCAGTGAGATCGTTTGTACCAGAACTCAACATTATATTTTTTTTATGTAAAAGGAGGACAAAAAGCTCGTACCCTGGTGGTGTTAAGTGATCACCGCAAATGCTCTCTTGAATACTTAGTGGTATAAATAAGTGTAGTACATTCCCGAAGACTTTAAGACAGTTGTTTGTTGATGTATGACTCAGATACTAGATTGAGCCTCTTGGTGCTAGAGAACCGATGAAAACAGGCCAGGTTTATTACTGTAGTGTGCGTGACAAGCTACATCTTTCACTCGAGATTTGTGTTAGTGTGCGTGCATTGCTCAAAATGCAGGTTAAAAGTCGACGTCGCAGTCTATTTAGATGTATAAATGGTACAATGATGTATGTATTACAAGTAATTATACAAAAGCTACCTAACTTATATATAACAAGTTTAAGAAACACTTCTTGTCCTTCAACCACTGTCATGGGACAGAGCTGTGGCAGTCTTAAACCGCAAACCCAAAAATTTATAAGCGTATTAATACTACAGAAATGAGTATTCAAGAATGATCGTATACTCCCCTTTAAATTCAAATTCAAATATTAAATTGAAAATTGGATTTGAAAATCACTAGCGACATGAGACTCGAACCCGTGACCTGTCGGGTCCAAGCGCTCCTCCACCGAGCCAACCGGTCTTGTTCAACTCTCAGGTTGTGGCTCCATCTACAGGATCTACTTTACAGTTTACAACTTGCTTAACCCCAATAATTGCGTATTAGGAAATTGACTAGAGATGTCGCTCTTGTAAATCTAAACAATTTGTTATTTTTTAAAGTGATACATTTGTTTCCAAATTTAATTTGTAATTAATTCCAGAAGTGAGAGTTATCACTTTAAAAAAAAATCTTAAACTAATTTGGTAGAATTATGTTATGGGTATGGACTATATTTTTGAATAAATCCTCAATTTTTGCTGATTTGTACACATTTTATTGGCAATGTTTCGGTTGTGTTATTATGTAATAAGTTGTTTCCGAAAACAACAAGATTACATGAGTGTTAATTAATAATGAACAACAATTCTTAAAGAATTGCTTATAAGCCTGTTTTTAATGGAAACAAAGAAAATGTTTAATAAGTTGTTTTTTTTGTATTGTGCTCTTTTCAACAATAACAAAATACTCATTTTAAGCATTGCATAATGAAAAACAGAATGAGTTCTCTTTAATAAATAATAAAAAAGATCTGTGAACACCTGCGGGAGGCAATTTCCTTTGTGTTTGAAAAATAATTTTCGTTTTCGCAATATTTTAGCATAACTTAAGCCCTTTCATATTCTATAGCACTAAAGTTTCGATAGCAGTCGAATGATCATGTTTAAAAATATATTTGAAATATTGCTTGTAAGAAATAGTCATCAAATACTTCTATTTTTGAAGTTATACTTCTTTAGGCGCGTTATGAAAAAATGATGAGAATGAAATTTTAAGATGCGCGCGCATCACTGTAACACAAATTAACAGGGTAAAGTTGATTCGTAAAATTTCTGACGTTTGCGACATTCGGAGGAGAGGAGTAAAAACGAGCGTACGGGCCATCTGATGCTTATAGAGATCACCATATCAATTCTCTTGCAACATCAGAGGAATCGCAGGAGCGTTGCTGGCCTTGTAGACAAGTGCACGTGCTTGGCCGTATCGTCCTGGAAACACCGCACAATGAAGCTAATTTCATAGTTTGGTGTGTGAAGAAAAGTGCTCGAAAACCGCACTGTAGAGGACACGACACATCCAGATGGTGGATTTACAGTTTATATGTCTAGAACTTAGATTAAGGATGGGTCTCCGCTGCGCTTCAACTAGATACCGCAGGCGTAGTCGCAATGTCCGGCAACTAATACTACGTGATGTTGACGTGTCTGTTAAACTTTGCTAATAATTGAAACTAAAATGCCAGGTTGCGTTGTAAAACTTTATAAAAATAATACTAAAAGAAATAAGAAAGGCATTGGGATCACATATCTTTAGTGTTTCTATATTTTATTAATTTAAATGTAAAGGCATAAAAGGCATAAAAGGCATTTATTTTCTCAAAATTGATTCCTTTAGAATTCTTTTTGATGTCATTTCTTATACTACCAGACACTACTACCGCTTCGGAAACAAATGGCGCTCTGAGAGAGAAGAAGCGGCGCAAGAAACTCTCCCAGCATTCTTTTTTTTTGCGCTCTTTTCAATAAAAATATACAATATTGTACAGTTGCTATAAAATAATCACAATCTAGTCCCAGGCTGTCCGATCATTTAGATATTCAGCAGTGGAGTAATAGGATTTACGACAGAGCCATTTTTTTATAAAACATTTAAATTTATTTATAGATAATGCCTGAACAGTGGCTGGGACTTTATTGTAGAAGTGTATACATTTACCCTTAAAGCTATTATGTATCTTATGTTATGTTATGTAAAATAACGCGATGCTCATAGTTATAAAATTTGAAAGATGCCATTGAGTGTCAACATGCCACGCACACAAGTATCTAATAGTTACCGTAATAAAAAAACTAATGTTCTTAGGTAGTGCGGCATCTAGTTGGAGCGCAGCGGAAACCAATCCTAAATCTATGAAGCCTTCATTATATATAGTAAAAATTATTCAGAAGCAACTGCTTATTTTTAATACCTCTGGGTTATACAATTAGTATTAGTCACAAAGGTAGTTTTATAGCCATCGTAAATATGTATGATAAATTGAAGGCACTTGTGGTATTATTCTGTGCTCGACAGTGCTTGGTACGATGAAATCATAAAATGGTACATTAATTAGGGCACGCCTTTGTAAATCTTTAAAATAATTAGTAAGATTAATACTATTAGGGGGGTTCGAATAACTTAATGTAATTCTATGTTGTATTAATGATTTATATTAATCAGAATTAAATATAATATATTTATGAAATTGACTACTAGGGTAAGTCAAGTTAGTAAGTCTTTTAATGGGCGATATATTATATGCTTTTACATGTGCATGTTGCTTTGTTACCAAATACAAAAGAATTGTTAAAAAACGTTTGTGTGGTAAACGTTACTATAACATAAATGACTTTCTTAATGATACCACAGATTGGGAATGGAGCGAACGCCCTCAGACTATTTATAATTATAAATTTTATTATATGATTATATTTATTTTTATTTATTTATTTATGATTCCTTACAGCTAACAAAATGAAAAGAGTATATTAAAAATTATACAGAATAGATACGCCAATTAAAAGGAATACTATTAACAGTACAATAATATATTGTAACTTTAAAACTAAACATGATAGGAACTATTCAGATCTGTGTTTTAAGAGTTTATTGTGAGCAAAAGTAAGATGTCTCTTTATTGGTAATTGATTATAACTCTCAGTAATTTTTAATAATCCAAAAATTTTTAAAAAATAAAAACAGTGTTTGTAAACAATAACCTTAAAAATTAATTATCACCATGTAGTTTTTACTTTTTATTCAAAGTTTCTTAATTTTAAGAGATTATTAATCTTTTTCCTAAGATTATATAAGGTATTTAATATTTAAAGAGAATTAATGTTAAGGTATAAAAATATTCAAGTAAAGTTCCAAAGACCAATATCGTAAAAAGTTGCCCTTATTTAAATTTGTACGAGGTTGAATGTGCTGCGTGACCTGCTTCAACAACAAGATTGAGATGTTTCCTTTAGTTGTTTTACTAAATATTTATTAGTCGGTTTTCCCCTTAAAAAAGCGAACAGCTCCATGCGGTAATTAAGAATTCAGAAAGATCTACCAGTGGGAGGTATCCTTTGCACAGGATGCCGGCTAGATTATAGGTACCACAACGGCGCTTATTTCTGAAGCAGTAATGTGTAAACATTATTGTGTTTCTATCTGAAGAGCGCCGTAGCTAGTGAAATTACTGGGCAAATGAGACTTAACATCTTATGTCTCAAGGTTACGAGCGCAACTGTGGTACTCAGAATTTTTGTGATTTTCAAGAATCCTGAATGGTACTACATTGTAATGGGCAGGGCGTATCAATTACCATCAGCAGAACGTCCTATTCGTCTCGTCTATTATTTTCATAAAAAAATATCGTTACAATAAATTCATAATTAGCAGGTAAGAATAAAAGTGAAACTTTAAAAACAAGTGAATGGGTACATGAATAAAATCAAACTAATAATCTTCATTCGAATTGAAATAAACTAAACTTTTTAGGATCGTCGTAAAATTTTTAATAAAATTTTCTAAATTTGCCGGGACGGAACATTATTGTACAAATGTTATTTATTTTGTACAATTATTGCTGACCCAGCTAACGTTGTCTTGCCATCTGTGTCAGCCTGTTTTAGTTTTTACCTTTTTTTTGGCTTATCATTATTGGATTTGTATAACAGGCATCTGTTTATGGCCTACATGTTTAAGCTGATTGAAGTACTTCAATCGGAATACTCCAGCACTTACAAAACCAAAAATATCAAAGGAAGGAAAACAGAAACTGTTAATGATATCTTGAAAAATTATTTGATGAACAGCTTATGAAAAAAACTACGTTTAAAAACCTGACTTCAAAATTGAATAATATAAAATAACTTAATAAAGATTTAATTTAATACACCTCTTATACCCTTATTATTAATAAAATATCGAGAAATTACACAAACTGTAATTACTCCAATAATATTTATAATCCACGTAAACAAAAATATTCATAAAAATGTAAACAATTTGTTATGTTTTAAAGGTATTGTAGATGAAGCCAATATCTGAGAGTTGAACAAAGCATACAAGATATTATCAACGTTACGTCACTCGAACGGTGGGCTCAGTTGGTAAGAGCGCTCGCACGGAATGCGAGGTCTCGGGTTTGAGTCCAGTATCATTCATAAAATGTTGTTTTTAATTTTTTTTCACAAAAATGTTCATAAAATGAAAAATACTGGGTGCAGCTATGTCAAATTCTTATTGGGAACAAATTGCATTCCGCATCAAATTCAAGATGAATCATGTAAATAAAATAAAATACCATTCGAATTGAGCACCTCCTCCTTTTGCAAGTCTGTTAAAATCCCATTGAGAACAAGCGAGAACGTTGGTATTGAATGCTGCTAATGTTTTCTCTTAATAGGTGTTCAAGCAATTATGTACCTTTCTAATTTAGTTCTTTGTTTCTTACTAAACAATTTCGTTTACGAAAAACCGGTTCAAGTACTTGTTTCACTACCAAATAAACATAAAGTATACATTTATGCAAAGAACACATTTTATAAATTGAACAAAAGTGTTGAGATGCAAGATATATTTTAACAGTCTTCATTTCCAGTTTATTTTACAAAAACGTACACTCTAAAGCATCTAAAGCTTTGGATTATTTCGCTCACGCTGCCTCAACTTGGCACTGTCACAAACACGCTCCGACCAAACGACGCGACAGTTTCAATGCATTTTAAAGTTTGAAAAATACTGCTAAGCTTCACAAATTGCTCGTAGGCAATTAAGTACTTGAACATCTTGTTAGAAGAGTTTCAGTTAATATGGTTATTACTAACTTCAAGTCATTTATAATGTGACGAAATTGTGTGAACATTTTATAGCATTCAGTGTTTGAAGTGAAACTTCTTTAGCATCATTGTGATTTGAAAATCGATGAAATGGAAAAAGCGCGACCGTAAAAGAAATTGATAAAGAAAGATAGCGTTGGAGAAATGAGACAGGAAGCATTATACAGTGTTTCAGTAGCAGGAGATCATAGTTGAAGAAAAGATTGTCTTATGTATGACGCGAGTATACCTTAATATATTCAGACGTCATGCGCATGATCTTTTAGGACAGAGACCAGGAGAACGTAAGCATGGTAGCGGTGATAGTAATGTCTTTCATAACGGTTGAAATCATGTGCCAACCTAGCAAAATGTACCAGGACTTCACATGCAGTTTAGAGGTTCAATGTAAATTTTGCATTGGTTACAGCGATTCCGTTGATTGAGTTTTTGGCCAAATTTAATTTGAAAATGCAGCAGTTGCACTGTATCAACAACAAGATCAAAAACAGTAATTGACGCTATATTTCAAAGATATATTGTACATGTGGAAGCCTATTACTAGCTCGAATGAATTATGTTTGATAATTATTTTAATGTATGCATAACTAGCTGTTGGCTTTCAAAATAAAATATTATGACCAAAGTATTTATTTCATACTTTAGATACCATAAACATCTAGTATTATTTATCAAAAATGAAACCGGATAATCGGATATCCGGAGTCGGGATAAATCTATTTAATATATACTAATAAAATGTTAAATAATAATTATCAAACACTGTATCACTATGATCATTATTAAAATCCAAAAATATCCTCTTGCCGAAATTTTACATTCGTCTCATTAAGAAGATTTGAAGCTAAAATTTTTGATGGTTTCACTTTTACCACGTGTGAATTCACACGTGGTATTTCTTGTGTGTAAATGCACACATGTTTTTAGGAAGTATTAAGTTTATTCGGCTCAAAAAACATAGTAGAAGAGATGAGTAAGATGTTTACCTGATTGTAAGTGGTACGTCCTGCACATTGCAATGTAGTGTTGCTCAAGGTTTTTGAAAATCCCAAAATCTGAGCGGCACTGCAGTTGCGCTAGTCACTTTGAGACATAAAATGTGAAGTTTCACTAACCCATTAATATCTAGCAACGACGCCCTTCATTGAAACCGAAATAGAGCCGCACCCTACGACTTGACGTGAAATAGACGGAGGAACATAAAACAGTTATCTGTTCGGTTGAATGATATGCTAGAATGTTACCTACATTGCAGTCTATATTATGTCTACAATTTACGAGCTAGGTGAGCTCTAACCCCTTAAGTTCCCTTGTGCTTAAGATATTTATATTCTTCGTATTTCGTTCAGTTATTGCTCAATTCATAGGTAGGTGTCGGTGCGCCAAAAGTAGGTTTTAATAGACTATGTATGCATTGTAGCCAGCATTGTAAGAAGGTATTCGTTTATGCGTTCAATTAAAACTTGGTATAATTTGATCATTGAAAACTTTATAGGTACTTTTTGAAGATATACTTCTATAGGCGCGTTATGAAAAAATGATGAGAGTGAAATTTTAAGATGCGCGCGCATCACTGTAACACAAAAGTAACAGGTTGAAGTTGGTTCCTAAAATTATCTCGTATTTGCGTCATTCGTAATTTTTATTGGTTTCTTCGTCTATTATAAGAACAGGCAAACAGTTCAAGCCCATACAGCCGTATTCATTATTCAAATAATTAATTGTCAAAGACATCTTTGCAAGATTTTTACAAAATTATTCTTTCTAAAAACGTAGAATGGCACGAGCAATAAATCATTTTAATGATTTTTGCTTCATTAGGCCAAAGAAGTATAACTTTTTGCGTGCATACATAAGTACACATACATTTTATATATTATGAATGGGCAAACGGGCAAGATACCCACGTGATGGAAATTGATGAGGTAACCATCCATTGACTTCCGGACAACAACAGGAGTCAAGAGATGATGATAGTTACTGTAATAATGTGTAATCTGAACAATAATGCAACTAAGTTTGAGGAAGGATGATTAATCAAAAGAATAAAGATAGTAAACACAAGAAGAAGAAGTTTGTAAATGTATATTTTATTAGATGCAGCTATTTGGCACAAAGATCGTTCCTCTCAAATCAATATTAGAACAAGGCGATTTTCAATATAACAAAGCATAAGAGGTGGACTAGTTTAACAAAGGGTAAAATACATTTATTATTCATGACCTGATTCTGTTTTTCGAGCAATGTTAATATTCAAAAGTTAGCAAACATTTTTAAAATATTGTCATGACTTTACGTGCATCTATTGTAGGTTTATACATTTTCAGAGAAATTAGTTAGTGTACTTATGATTCTATAAAAATAAAATAACAAAAATACAACCAACTACAAAAACAATATTCCAAAACAATAGATATATATATTCAACCAGGTTAGGTTTGTAACTACATACAAAGGTAAGATGTGCTTATGTCGCATGCGCGACGTGACGTGGGGGTAGGACACCGATTCCAAAAATAACAAACAATAAGGGTAACTAGATTAATCAGATTGTTTAAAAATACGCATATTTTGTTTTGAAATTATAGTATTTTGAAGCCGGTTGTTTTTTTGTTATATTTTTTTATGAATATCGGTGTTACAACATAGCAAGAAAATACAATAATCTCGAATCTTCCTTTCCATTAAATTTTAGAAAGCGTTTACATATTATAAATCACCAACATGCGCACCATAAACTCAACACCAATGAAAGCAGATTTTCCCAATTTTTATTTTTTAGACACTACACTTGATTATTATTTTAGAACACTATTTCTTTTGCCTATACTTTCTGAACTTCTTAAACATTGCTTTGTTTTACTAATAAACCAACATTTAAGTCTGAAAGCAAAACCAAAGAAATCTCATTCCATTTCGGTATTATCGAATTACCCACCCTTACGTATTATAAATTACACAAGTTGTTTCATATCAAAGAGATTGACTTCACTAAAGGACGTTCAACTCATGACGCGGGCGTTGAACTAATCAAATATAATATTATATTCAAAGCCTTGGAGGTATCACAGAATGCACTTGTAATATGATGTGTTTTATCGAATGCTTTTGATTGATCTTTTGATTACATATAAACGCTATATTTTCTTCTACAGAACTCGAAGGTCGATTTAAATGCAAAATATGTTTTGTATCTCGAATTGGATTGATATTGTAATAATAGTAGCGATGCAGAAGATACCCGTAATATGTCAACAAGGGCTGGGAGAGGTCTCTATTGAAAAGTTTGAGGAGTGGGGTAAGATAAATCATGTTTAGTTTGAGCGATGGCCACTAAGAAAACTTATTCGTCATTTCTCCGCTCATAGACAATGTCATATATAATATAATTGCTATAGCTGTCTAGTGTATCACTAAATATGGAATTGCTTGGCCTTGGATTTCATATATATTTATGAAATATAACATAATTGGCCCTACTTCTTTCCAGTCAAATAGAGCTCCAAAAGGCGCAGTAAAGTACTCTTTATATCTCTAGGGATCCAGTTCTCCCTAAATGTAGGTCGAACCGTGTAAGGCGCCTTGATTCTCAGGTATCCAGTACTCTGAGAATGATCCTTGACATTGCGTGGAGATTACTTCATTGGGACCTACCTGTCCTGATTCCTTGTACTGAATTTTAGCATCACATTATACGCAATCACATACTTAGCGGTTATCTGTTGGACTTTGTTGGACTTCTATGCACAATACTATATGAAATTGTTTTATTCTAATAAAACAGATATAAATATCTTTAAGGGCAGCAACAATGCCATCCAACTCGTGGGAATCTACTTTTTTATGAAAATAAGGGAAGAGACGAGCAGGACAAGATGTCAATGCAAAGGAGCCCCCCACTGGTAAAATGCTGGTAAAGTACTTGCAATAAAATAATTTATCAGAACCCGAACATAGGGGATAAGTATTAAGTTAACGTTTTGGCTACCTCTCATATGATTCTGTACCGTCTGTACCGACGGGTGCTACTCGTGGTGGCTGGATGATCTTGTTACCGGGAGGTCTGCTTGATTTGTTTTTATTTATTATGTAGCCTTTCAGTTTTTGACATTTGAGTATTTTTTTGGGTCATTTGCATATATATTGTAATTGAAATGATTTGTAAAACAATTAAAATGTAAATCTTGACTTAAAAGAGTGGCAATGAGTTAGTTGCTACTTCTTCTCATTAGCTCAACAAATCAAAAATTCAATACGTAACATTTTTTTTTGGCATTCATAAGTGTCATTTTCGTGATCTACGTGAGTAAAGTGTTTTTGAATTTGAATTTGACTACTATTTTTCTCCGATTTAAACAATTTTTTCAAAGTAAAAAATATTCTTCTCGAGAAATAGTATAAAATACCTTTATAGACTTTATTGGATCTGGAGAGGTCTACCAGAAAAGTAACGAGTATAATACTTCGATTACTATTTAATTTTCCCCACAACTAATGGTTTTCAGTGCATAGAAGAAATTAGGGAATACTGAACTCTTTACATTCCGTAGTTTTTAAGCAGAAATTGTCTTGCTAGGTTGCCAAGTTCTACTAATTAGTCATTTTTACTGTCAGTACTGGCGAAGATCCAGTGGCAATATAAGTTCATCGCAAACAAATCTCTTCCATAATGTTATTTAAACTGTCTTGATTTCATGCTCTAATGGTGCTTGAAATTTTTTAGGTACCCTCGCGTGCTGATGCATGGTTTAATAGTATCGTATTTTAGGTTTAATAGTTGAATTTATATATAAATCCAGTGTTCTGATGTTCTGCAGTTAAGTCCAACTTGAGAGATACAATATTTAGTTCGACTAAGGACCCATTATTATTAATATTTCCAATATTTGTTTTGTACGGATTTTTTTTCTTTGAGAGAATTTATTGGCGGTTATCAAATATTGACAAATTCATAAAAAATAGTATTTTATTTATTATGTACAGAACCACGTCTGCCGGGTCAGATAGTAGTATTATACGTTAATAATTATAATAAAAAAATTACTTTGTATTCAGAAAACAACTTAAAGGTTTGTACACACAAGCTGAAAACACTGAAACACTCAAAATTAATTTACCTTTGTTCGTGAAGTGGCACGCTATTCTAGAAAACCGTGTTACAAAAGGAATACGCTACTTTGTCGTGCCAACACTTCTTGTAGTTTTTAACTTCGTAACATCTTTCGTAGGAGTTTATTTAGTCCTTATGGGAGAAATAAAAACAATGATTCCAGTTTTTTACACGTTTTTTTACAAGTACTTGCCTCATACTAACTTGGAAATACCGCTGAAGAAATAATGAAACAAATTTTGGCACAGGATGGACGTTAGTGTCTACAAAATTAAATTCCCTATACAATGACCTAATTCTTATTTCAAATAATAATCCAGCATGGAGCTAGCTCGGAAGACTTCACTGTCACGGCAAAGTTCTCTCACACCTCAGGTTTGCAGATGATATTGTATTATTCTCAGAAGATCCAATAGAAATGCAATTCATGATAAACTCACTCTGCCAAAAAAGTAAGAAAGTGGGCCTCGAAATAAATCAAGACAAGACAAAAATAATGACTAACAGAGAACAGGTACCTATAGTCTTAATGCAAAATTTATTGAATATGTTGACGATTAACCTAGGGCATGTAATATCCTTCAAATCTTGCAATGAGAAAGAAATAGAACGTAGAACTAAAATCACTTGGAATAAATACTGGTCGATGAAGGAAATATTCAATTCGAATTTGCCAACGAAGCTTAAAACAAAAGCTATGGAGACCTGTTTAATGCCTCAATTACGCTTGTCAGAGATGGCCTCTGACCTATAGAAACTTAGATAAAATTTAAGTTTGTCAGAGAGGAATTGAGAGAAGTTATATGGGGCTAAGAATAAGAGACAAAATTAAAAATATCACAATAAGAAAGAAAACCAAAACAAATGATGTAGCGTTATCTGTTCTACGATTAAAATGGAAATGGGCTGGACATATACAAAGAACAAAAGACGAAAGATGGTCCAAAGTAGTTACGAACTGGTACCCTAAAAATAAGAAACGAAATCGAGGCAGGCCTTATACTTTGACATAGTAGAAACAGCAGGAAAGATGTAGACAAGAATTGCAAGAGACAGGAACGAGTGGCTTTTACCGCTAAAGGCGGTCCTTATGTCGAAGAAAATAACTAATTATTCTAACAAATAGGTTTTTATTTAAAATAGTAAAATACTAACACATACTAACAAATACATTTATAAGTAAATATCTAAATGTATAGATGTAAGGAAATAAAGCTATAAATAAATAAATAATTAAACCTCAGCTGCACCTAACACAACTTCTTGGCAACCACGACTGCTATGTCAAAAGCGTATCAACCGAGAAGAATCAATTTTATTGCAATTATTTTATCATAATCATTAACGGTCGTTCCCAATCTATCTACTACTATCTACAGATAGAGATGAATTATTGCTACTGTCAGTAATTAGCTGTCAATAATCTGAAGCTGTCCCAACATACCCGATAAGTCATTCTTATGGGCTTATATTGGGACGTATAATTGCAATTTCCATACAAACTTCTATCGCTGGTAAGCTATACGTCGTCCCATTTACAGACAGTTTGTACGGATAATTTGAGTAACCGTCGATATGTCTATTGGGAAAGAAAAGTCAACGAGGGTTACGATTTTTATCTCAAGTAAGAGATAGATTGAATATTGGGAACGGCCGTAAGATAATTTTCTAGATATATATATAGAGTCTGTTTCAGCATTCTAACCATTACTCGATTTGCGCTTTATTACAAGTGTATTAAAAGTTCCCCTGTAAAGGTTACGAACCATCGGATTAAATAAAATAATAATAAAAATATAACATTTTACACGCGTTTTAATAATTTAAAAAGTATTTTGTTTAAATGTGTAACACTCGCGTTTATCAATGAAAATACTAGTCTATAAATATTGTAATATTTGAAAAACTGTAGCACAATGGTCTTAAATATATTTTATACTAGCTGACCCGACGGACGTTGCTCTGTATATAATAAATAAAATTATGTTTTTACATGAAAAATTACTTCGTAAAATATGCACCCTGCTGTCGTAATGATATTGTTTCACAGCAGAACTGTCAAACCGTGCGTCAATAAATTCTCTCATAGAAATTATGTATCACATCACATCAAAGGAAAAACAAATTTGATTTTATTTAATTTAGCAGCATTTTCCTATTTATTCACCTTTTAAACCTTCTCTGGACTTCCACAAATAATACAAGACCTAAATTTGCCAAATCGGTCCAGCCATTCTCGAGTTTTAGCGAGACTAACGAACAGCAATTCATTTTTATATATATAGATTATTCTCCTCAATTGTTTGAATTAAGAATGAAAAGGAAATAACTAGATACTAATTAGGCTGCGACCAAAGAGATATTTAAAACTTCTAAATTATTTCGCAAGAATATTTCTAAAATTGTTATCTCTAAGTCATCCTAAATCTTTGATCGTAAACCCTCAACACCATCCTTTCTTAAAAATATAATGACCTTTCATTGAGGTGCAATTTCTGGTTAATCTTTGATCATTAATATAATTCAGTTAGATCCATAGTTGATAATTTACGCATCTAATATCTTCTTAACATCATAAAGAAAAAAATCCACTTATAGAGAACGATATTACATTGATAAAGCTCCCAATACATAGAAAACCATCGAGCCCCCTAATCTCTTCTAATATTTTACGCCGGAGTTACTGAACCGATTTTAATGAAATTTAGAACATTTTATCCTGGAAAAATACATAATTCCCGCGGGATTTGTGAAAAACTGAAATTCACGTCGATGAGATATAACAATACCAACAGTAGGTTTATCATATATATGTTGGGAACGGGAGTGAAAACGGGAACTGTAACTGGAATAAAATACGAAATAATCATCAATACCTAACTTGCTTATTGTTTTTAAGAACCCTATTTTACGCGGTAGAAGTCGCGGGCATAAGATAGTCTTAAAATAATTATAACAGTTCTTTAGTTATTTGAAAAACACAAAATAAATTATTGTTTCATATTAAAAGACCTTGTCAAGCCTTCCCCTTCGATATCCACTTGTGATTTTTATCAGAACCTAATAAAGATAACGATACTCAAATAGGTATTATTAAAATGAAATATAGTCAAAAACGACTTACCTTTTCATTTCGTCGCACAAAGAACCAAACACGATTTAGCCGGGCCTGTGCCATGCAATATCGAATCTTATTCCACTTGGCCACATGGGTCAAAATCCTCGCGGACTAACTCAACACGAAGAAACCACTCTAGTGATAATTATAACGAGATAATAATTTAAGTGATGTGTCAAGTCAGATTTCTGTTCAGCTTTTATTCAAAGTCTTAACTATTCAGCAAGTATTCAGCGTTAATGAGACGGGCGTAGCCGCATAGCGTCAGCTACAGACTACATCGTAGCACCAATAGTGATGTAACCGCAAGTACAACTTTCGATATCGATTTTTTCATGCTAAAATATTACTAGATACTTGATTAGTCTGAAAAATATAGATACCTTGTACGGTATATGATTTATTCGGTTATTTTAAGCGATCACGAAGATAATTGTCAGGTCACGCTGTGGAAGTCGTACATCGATATGCTGGAGCTCGCTTCTGCGATGCGTGTTCTCATAATGTTGCAGGCAGGCAGCAGATATTTAAAGTGATATAACCTTCGTAAACTAAAATAAAGTAATTTTGCCGTTTTAAATATATAAATATATATTGTTATTAAACTATTAGAAAAAATAACACAAATTTCCAAAAAAAAAAAAAAAATAATTGAGAGCTATATATTTTATTCTAAGCTGAATTTTAACATAATATACGCAAATACATAATCACAGAAGCAACGAAATATAACATTTTTGTTTGGTGAAACATAAATAAGAAATCGGTTACTATAAACTCAAGTTTATGAAAATAAAAATATTATTTTAATAATTCTATCGATAAAATAACGACGTTTCGCATCACTCAATTTGATCTGCACATGCGCAATGCACTGTATTCCCCTAGATAAAAAGAACTAGAAGTGCTTCATATGAAATACTTATTTTAAAGTTAACTGAACCTTTTATTCCATTTTATAATCGATATACAACTAACTTTTTATATGTGTAATAAATTAGTAAACGCGTACTCTTTGTACACTTACTTATACATGTCGTACTTATGGAGCCGTGAACAGTTTTTAGAATTTTTGTCTTTTTTTGATAACAAAATTTTATGAACGATGCGGGACTCGAACCCACAACCTCTGGCTTTCCGTGCCAGTGCTCTGCCAATTGAGCTAACGGTTCCAGTGACGTATCGTCATAAAATCTTGTATGCTTTGTTCAATTCTCAGGTTGTGGCTTCATCTACAGGATCTACTTTACAGTTGATAACCTGCTTACCCCCAATATTTGCATATTAGGAAATTGAATTGAGATTGCGACATTTAATAAGCGATTAAAATTTGGTTTTCAAATTTTATTTGTGTATTAATCCTAGAAGTGAGGGTTATCACTTTAAAAACATAACAAATTGTTTTACCTCTTTGTGCACTATATTTTCAGGCAAGAATAAACCCTTTTGAACCTGTGTTTCATTGACCTAGTGCGGCAAGCTTGTCGTTATCATTAAGTAGTGGTTTGTTTCATTTTAATCAGTTCACAAACAAAAATTTAAATTAATTCAAAAATGAAAATTTTTTTTTTCACAAATTAATATCAGAATAATAATCGAAAGCAGTAATGTGTTAGCATCGGTCTGTAGGGTACCATAGCTATTGAACTTACTGGGCAAATGAGACCTAACATCTTATGTCTCAAGGTGACGAGCGCAGTTGTAGCGCCGTTCAGATTTTTGGGTTTTTCAAGAACTGGCATGGCGTATCAATTACCCTCAGCTAAACTTCCTGCTCGTCTCGCCCCTTACTGTCATAAAAAACTTTTTTTCACATCAAAAACACTTTTTTCACTGTTATACTTTCAAATATCATCATCTATGGAAAAAATACAATAATCCGAACGACTATGCTTCTTTTTCTAAATTACGTCGGCGTGTTAAAAACGTTGAAAAAGTTGTTATTCAGAATATATTAGGAACTCTGAGGATAAAATAAAATCTACACCTAAATTAATCTGGACTTATGTTAAATCCAAAAGAAATAATAAATCTGCTTACCCTGGCGTGATGCTTTATAAAGATGAGACTATCTCAAATCAATATGATATTTGTAATGCTTTTAATGATTTCTTCTTCAAAAATTTTGTTTCACCTGCATCGCAATATAAAGTTTTTTCAGAGGAACGGTCTGTTTGTCATGATACAATCAGCAATATTCAACTTACGATTGACGAGGTAAAAAAATTACTAAAAACTCTTGATACATCAAAAGGCCCGGGTTGTGATAAAATTCCACCAAGCTTTCTGGTCGCTTGTTCTGCATCACTATCAGCGCCTATAACACTAATTTTTAATCGCTGCTTTCTTGAAGGATATTTCCTAAAAATATGGAAAACTGCTAATATTGTACCAATACATAAAAAAGGGTCTAAAGCATCTGTTGAAAATTATAGGCCTATATCAATACTTAATACGTTAGGTAAATTAATGGAAAGGGTAGCACACAATTACCTGTACCCCATAATCATTCGTCACTTACCTCTAGAGCAGCATGGTTTCATACATGGTCGCTCCACTAATACCAATCTTGCTGTTTTTACTAATTACGTTCAGCGTGGAATGGATGATGGTTATCAAACTGACGTAATTTATACTGATTTTGAGAAGGCGTTTGATCGAGTCGACCATATTATACTTTTACGCAAGTTGCAGGAACTAGGGATTCGTGGTGATCTTCTTCGTTGGATGGAGTCTTACCTGTACAATCGTTCGCAAGCTGTGGTCTTGGCTGGGCATCGTTCTGACCTTGTGGATGTTCCTTCTGGAGTTCCGCAAGGGTCAATTTTGGGACCATTACTATATTTATCTTATTTATATGATATTGGCGACTGTTTCCAGTTTGCTAAATTTTTTATGTATGCTGACGACACTAAAATTTACGCTCGCATTAAGACTGAAATAGATTCAATAAACCTTCAGAGTGATTTGATCAGACTGTGTGACTATTATCATGACAACCGTATTGGAGTCAATGTAACTAAATGTTTTTAAATCACCTTTACGCGAAAAATTAATAAATTAGAATACCAATACACATTACTTGATGTTCCTTTAACACGAACGAATAGCATTAGTGACTTAGGAATAGTGTTTGATACAAAAATGTCAATGTCAGATCACATTGCTGCAATAACTGAAAAAGCTTACAGGAATCTAGGTTTCGTTATACGTGTAAGTCAACCTTTTTCAGGTTTAGAGTGTATAAAAGTTCTTTATTTCTCATATGTTTGTAGCGTCTTAGAATACTGCTGTAATATCTGGAACCCATACTATAGGATATATATCGATGAAATAGAGAATATACAATCAAAATTTGTAAAGGTATTAGAATATCGCCTTCAGCATTATGATTCTAGTTATGAGGAATCCTGTAGCCAACATAAATTAATGCAATTAAAAGACCGGCGAACTTTACTAGATATGTTATTTCTGTATGACGTGTGCAACAACAAAATTGACTGCCCCGAACTTACATCTTCATTCATGCAATTTAGAATCCCGAATAAGCGTACAAGGTATACCATCCTTTTTAATGTCCCAATTACTCACTCTATTAATGCACAGAATTCGGTGGTCTGCCGTACCCTTAGCTGCTATAATAAACATTTCTTACCAACAGATATATTCGTCCATACTAAAAGCTCTTTCAAAAAGGAAATCATTTTAAGTATACTGTAATCGAAGAGTTGAAAACAACTTAAGACATACGCACACACACTCATACGCACATACACTCATACACACCTTTGTATTTATTAGTTAATTATTTTTTTATTTTGATTTAATCATAGTTTAATTAGAGCGTTAAATGTTATACCATAAATATTGTGAACCTGTAATTGGCAGTCGGCCATCGCATAATATTTTTGTTATTAGTTTAATTTTTGTGTGCTGTTGGTTCAATAATAAAAAAAAAATGCTTCGTCTAGAACAAAACAACCGAAGCGGGCAGGATACGTCGTTGACAATTACAGTAAGTAAGCTGTTTATAATATTAAGTTTTATTTTTTTGAGGCTTGGCAACGACCTCAAACCTACCAATTGGTAGCATATATAAATTTTTTTTAGTTTTTTGTGGGTATTGCTGCTGTGTTGTCACGCTCGGCTCAAGCTTAAGGATGTTCGAAAATATTCACGAGTAATTTTTACACAATTATAATTATACTAGCTAATGCCCGCGACTTCGTCCGCGTGATAAAGGGTTTTTAAAAATAATACGCAAGTTTGGAATATTTCAAATTATTTACATACGACTTAATAATTAATAACGCTATTTATATAAATAATAATAAAATAAAACTTAAATAATCTAACAAAATTAATTAATTACAAATAGAAAATATCATTAAGATCGCTATCGGCAGGTAAGGTGCCCATGAAGCTGGCAACGTTACGTCTTTGTATATCAAAAATTATCCTTTGACAAAGGTACGTACCAGATTGGGTCACCTGTTAAATCGGTTAGACGCCTGGATAGCTCTTTTACGAGTTTTTGTGCCGATGAACCCCAAGGACCCATCGTCTCCACCCCAAAGGGAACAAATATTTATCCATCACCGAGTGATGCATATTTCCTCCGCTTTAGGTTTTCGGCAGATTCTGCCGCTGCACCCCCGCTCTAGATGAATATTCAATATGAGAGGGGGCTAGAGTGTCCACACAAATCGCATCCCACACCAGTGGCTTTCCACAACTCCAAGGAATTAACGTAATGCCATCAGGCCTCTTCCCATCATCACGTGAAATTCCATTCGGCTCTAGGATAGCCGGCATGTTGACGGTAGTAAAGGCCCGACGCAAGACGTTGTTTAAGGCGGCATGGCGTGAGAGACGGCCCGCACTGCGGCGGCAAGATTAGCCATGGTGACCAAGGCTGTCTACATTGCGTCCGCAGCGGCACATATGGGGAACTGTTCTAGGGATACCCAGGCGTAAACCAACTGGATTAAATATTTTTGATAGTAAATTTCGTAGAGAATTGTCCAAACTAGACATAAGTATCCCATGATTCCAAAGAGGGCAACATCGGAGAACATAGGTAAGCTTGGAGACAAAAAGACAAAACCGAATTATATGATGGGCCATGTGGGAATGTATGCATAGTAAGCGGTCTGAATATTGTTCAAATTTTGTATTTTGTTCATTTATATATGCTGAGAAAGACTCTTTCAAAATTGGTGCACCTAAAAGGCGAAGAGATTACTTTTCTATAATTTTTAAATTTGGGGCAATAATGTTGAATTGTTTAATTATCGCATCTCTTCTATCAAAAGGTACCAATTCTGAGATAAAAAGTTGACACTTTGAAAAATTTTGCTCTAAACCATTTTCATAAAACTTTTTTATCAAAAAACTGAGATCTTTTAGAACTGTATTTGTTTCACCTCCTAAAGTGCCGTCATCTAAGTACCACATATTTAATATAGAGTTCAGTAAATTTATTATTGGGTGTATAGCGAGACTGAATATTGCCGGTCCGAGTGGATCACCCTGTTGACATCCAGTAGAAGACTGGATAACATTGTCCCTATAAAATAATTTTGACTTCGAACCATAACATTGCCAAAGATAGCTAAATGTACTTACAGAATTGAAGGCATTTTTTACATCCACTTTCAAGACCACCTCACCTCCATCATTTTTCAAAAAGGAACGGAGCGCGTGTACTGCAGCTTCGCAGCCGCCTTTCGAACCAAATCCTAGCTGCAGTGACTGAAACTTTTCAGCAGGTTTAGTCAAAATTGATTTACAACAAACTTTGGAAGAAGAATTCGTCTATAGGTGCAACATACAGCAAACGGCCTAATGCCACCATCTTTCTTTTTAAAAGCACATAGGTTGGCACCATACAGAATGGAAGCAAAATTTTGGGGTACTTTGCCTGCCAGCATGATATTTATTATAGCGGTGATATCTGACAGGAGGGTTCAGCCCGTATCGCCAGTGGAACCGAAGACGAGATCTTTAATATGTTGCGGTGTAAGGCCATCTAGGCCTCCAGCCGAACCATTCTTGAAAGACATCACCGCTGTCTTAACGTCTTTAATTGTGACAATTTAATTGTTTGGAATTGAAGATTATCTCATGTCCTATTCCAGTTCCAATTCCCGTTTTCGCTCCCATTTCCAACATATTATATGAATATTAATTCAAAGAAGATTGCTATGGAAAACTAAACCTACTATCGGTATAGTTCATCGACGTGAATTTCAGTTTTTCACAAATCCCGCGGGAACCATGGTATTATCGGGGATAAAATATAGCATATTATGTCCTTTCCCAACTCCAGTCTATTGCTGTATCAAATATCATCAAAATCGGTTCAGTAGCTCCGGCGTAAAAGCGTAACAAACAAAATTACATTCACATTTATAATATTAGTAGGGATACTATTTTATAAATTTTGTATCATCTTGAATATAGAAACCTAATAAATAGTTGTAATTGTTCTTCGCTCTAATATGATTTTCACAGACGTTGTACATATATACATATTTTATCAGTTTCAAGATTTAATAAGAGTAGTTTAAAAAAAAATAAAAAACACGCTTTGGATGTATATATAATGTTTCAAATTTAAAGTTAACATCAATTCCTGCCATATCGACGATAAATGAAAAAATTATACAAATTAACAAAAATCTTATTTTGCAAATTGAAAAATGGAAAAATTTTATCAAATTAATGTATTGTCATCGGTCCTCGATAAAACTACGATGTTTGAACGAAATCTGGCCGTTTAAAGTGGGTCAAAATCGCGCCCAAATGAGTCGGTTACAAACAAACATACATAGAGCTATTAAAAAGCGTTTAAAAAAACGCGTTAGTGCTGATTATAATAAAAATATAAGAAATGCAATAACTATCATAAGTTTCTTTTAAAGTGCTTGTAATTCTTTTGACAAGAATGTAATGAAAAATTCTTTTTAAATGTAATTGTCGCTAATAGCATGGCGTGGGAAATTACCATTGTCGCAAGCCATAAGGAGAATCGATAATTGAACTGCGATGGTTGTATGGTGCACATAGCACTGCATAGCTATTTCATTTAATTATGACCAATTTTACCTGCTTACAAATGAAATGAAATGAAATTATCTATTTATTTTGCTTTGGAATTGGGTATTTCCAGATCTAAATATTACAGTTCAAATTCAAATTTTTTTATTCAAAATAGGATTCAAAATCAATTATTGAACTGAACTGCCTCAGACCTGGGAAGAACGGGCGCAAGGAACTCAGCAGGTTTTTGAGGAGGCCTGAGGGTATTCGCTTCTTTCCCAGACTATAGTATCAGTCAATGTGTCCTCTACCCAGTTTAAATTAAAAGCAAAAACTTAACACTTATTTAAATATTCATTTATAATAAAAAAATATTTTCAATCCATGTCAGCCATTTGAGAGTATAATATGAACATTTTTATAGCTTTGTAATGTCATATAACAGCTGAAAATGCAATGAAAGTGTTTGGCTTTGACACGCACACATATATTATATATATATATATATATATATATATATGCTATATAATATAATATAAAATAAAAAAATATTCCATGCAACCCTGATATTAATTGAAATAACTATATTATGTAGATCAGTGTGATTCCTCTTACAATGAATATTATAATTATGAACTAAAAATTTTTTTTATTTGTCGTGGTTATAGTTTTTTCGCTATAAAACAAAACCAGTACCAGTGGGAATCCTTTGCACAGAATGCCGGCTAGTTTGTAGGTCTCACAACGACGCCTATTTCTGCCGTGAAGCAGTAATGTATAACCATTACTGTGTTTTGGTCTGAAGGGCGCCGTAGGCAGTGAAATCCTAGGCAAATGAGACATAACATCTTATGTCTCAAGGTAACGAGCGCAGTTGTAATGCTGCTCAAGTTATGGGTTCTTCAAGAATCCTGAGCGGCATTGGATTGTAATGGGCAGGGTGTATCAATTACCTTCAGCTGAACGTCCTGCTCGTCTCGTACCTTATTGTCATAAAAAAATGACATAATATTTTATAGCACAGTAAGTACTTAAACATAAAAATCTATCGTACAACACAAAACTGAAATTGATATTCCTTAGTATGGTAATAACAATTAATTTATTAATTTTCTCCTTTGTTTATAAATCTTTTACCCTGATTGAATATGAATTAGACTTCTTATCAATTTCGGCTTAATTACAAAAAAAATATATTTAAACATGGCTTAAACACAGTAACTTAACTATGACGACGTCTAAAATGGAGTTTTTTTCTGTTACGAAATAGTGTTTGGCTTGTGTGTAACTAAAACGTCGTTAAACACAACATAAACTGAAGTATACAGGAACAAATCAAGGAACGGAACGCAATTTTTTTCAGCTATTATATATCACATAATATAAATTTTCCATATAAATATGATCTATCCGCTAGACATGCCTTAGACAAGGTTCGACTCGTGTCTTACAGAGTAATCGGTGTTCATACATAAATAAAATACCGATCGAATTGAGAACCTCCTCCTGTTTGAAGTCGGTTAATAAGCAATGTCTAAAGATTGTTGAATGTTAAACAACAGAAAAATTGAGATTTGTAATGGAACCTTTTTAAAACAAATGTTCAACTTTTTTGTAATCACACAATTTGTGTTTGTCGTGTATATATAGTGTATATCTGTTGGTGTAACACTAGAGCTACACTGTACACTATAATATACATGAACATTGAACACACGATTAGACCCCAGTTAGATATCTTAATCGTAAAAATACAATTCTAAAATTTAAAGTAAATAAATGAAAATTTCAAATTTTGAAACAAACAAATTATATATTTAGGAAATAAAATTTGAATCACCCTTCATTAAGTGGTCTCATAAGACGGCACGAAGTAGGTGTAGTAGGTGAAGTAGGTTCTTATACAGAGTGTTCCGAAATGATATTTTAGAAAATTTAGTTATTTAGGTGAAATATGTTTTTTATTTTTTTTTTTTTTTTGTAATTACGGTAAAGTAGTTCTTCCCTTTTGTTTATTTAATGTCGCTATTGTAGCGCTACGACGTATATTGCCACCAGCTTAAATATTATGTTCTTGAGAATAGCTAATTAATTTCTTAATTTTTAGTTACTTCGTTTTAAAGTATAATTAGTTTGGAATCGGTATTTGTTTTTCAAGAAGTATTTTTATTGAACAGTTTTATTACTGTAGCACTCAGATCTGGATTCTGAGCTGTTGCACATAATATTTTCTTTACATATACGTTACCCATTTAAATAAACCACTTTATAAGGATTAAAACGCGTGTAATTTTAACTGTGTTTTTACATTACAGTCCTCCTGAAAATATGATCTGGAATCAGAAGTCTCAAAACGTCGGGTCAACTTCATTAATAAAAAAAATGTGGCTTTTTAAATGCAAAATCTAATGTAAAAACACAGTTACTATAAGTTAACACAGTTAATTACAAGCATTTTAATTCTTAAAAAAAAAAAACATTTTTTTTTCTTATTTTCAACTATTATTTGTGTAATAAATCCCAGAAGTGAGGGTTATCACTTTAAAACATAATAAAATTGTTAAGATTTGCATCTACATCTCAAGTCAATTTTCTTAAATGCAAATATTGGGGTTGAGCAGGTTATCAATAGTAAAGTAGATCTGTAGATGAAGCCACAACCTGTGAGTTGAACAAACCATATAAGATTTTATGACGATACGTCACTCGAACGGTTGGCTCAGTTGGGAGAGCGCGGGTTCGAGTCCTGCATCGTTCATAAAATTTTCTTTTCAAATTTTATTTGTGCCTTTAAAGTGTTTTATTGAATAGCTTTATTACTTGTATTTTCCACAATCTGGGGCACGAGGGGTTAGTTCTATCATACGTTGTTAGCTAATTAGTCATTGAAGTGGCAAAAACAGTAAACAGTTCCCCTAGCTCATGTACAATAAGACCAGAGCTTTATTTATGGCTAATTAAAATATTAAATACTTCTGTTAATACTATTAATAATGTACCTACTTTAAAACCACTGTGAACCACTGTTTAAAGAATTACGTATATTTCCATTTCCCTGTATGTATATATATGAAATATGTATCTTTGTCAAACAACATGACCATTTATTTACAAAATAAGAGAAATACAAGAAACGGTTTCTTGTAGTCAGTCTAATCACCAGTGATTGCACACAAATTTCATAATGCATCCTACGGAAAATGTAGCTATGTCATGTGTATAAAAATATTTAATAAACTCCCTCCAAGCTTACGTGTATTACCGGTCCAACGATTTAAAAAGGATCTTTTTACATGGCTTATAGATAAATGTTTTTATTCCATAAATGAAATGTTGACACATTAGGTTAAATTAAATTGACTTTAAAATATATATTAATTCTAGTCTTTCAATAATGACTTTTAAAAATAATAATTATAATTTAAATTGACCTAAGTGCTTAAAATATAGAGTTTGTTAATGTTAAATCAATTATGATATAACTAGAATTTTGTTTAAATGATAATTTTGCATGCCAGAAATGGCCGATAACATTGATACATTAAAACTATTTCCACCCATTGTTACATGTTTTCTTGTAAAATAAAGGATTTATTTATTTCAAACACTGTGTTGTAAAAGCCTTCAATCTATATATTATGGTATTTGAAATTTGGTAGGAATATTCCTTTCGCCGAGTATAGGTCAGCTATGAACGGATTTTACGAAATTCCACCCGTAAGTTTTTTTATTATAAACAGAACAACATTCCATTGATGGTATATTTTTGGTATAACCTGCTATAAGTATAAACTGTAGAATCATTTAATTGTTATTTTATTAATAATGTTATTTAATTGATTTTAATTGTGATTTAATATCGCGATATTATAATCGCGATTTAATTTTTAAAACGTAGAAATTTTACTTTTTAATGTACTTATTTGCTTTTTACTTAAGAATGTTATTTGCGCCTATAATTGAAGTAGTGCTCAACTTGTATTTTAGTCTATATTTTTCTTGTATGTTTTAGTGAATACTGTGCGTTGGTGCAATAAATAAATAAATATCTGTCTTGTCATCTAGTTTTTAAATAAAGAAGACTCCCATACATCACTAGACCCAAGTTTTAATGAACCGTTGCAATACACAAATAAGTGTTAAATATTACTATATATGGGCACTAATAGAAAGTTAGGTTATGTTGATGAAATTGTGTAGTTTTATCTAAGAATTTACAACTTAGATCATTATTTTATACGTCTAGATAGAATACAATAGCTTTAAAAAAGTCGAATAATATTTACTTTAGAACTAACCTAGCGTGGAATTCACACACACTAATACAAAGTGTCTTACAAATCGCGAGTGTAATACGTAGCTTATCACGTACACTCAACTAATATTCCTGGCCTGTTTTTATCGGTTGTCTAACAGCAAGAGACTCTATCTAGTCGTATAAATTATCAAAGAATATAAAATGCTTCTGTTAATACAATTAATAAGGTACCTACTTTAAAAGACTGTGTTTTTAAAAGCTTTCAGTTTTTCAATAAAGGAGACTGCCCATCTCGCATACATAAAATTTTAATGAACTGTTACAATATCGAAATAAGTGTTAGATATTAGTTAGATAAAAATATCTGTTACAGACTGGTTTAATTCCACTTTTATTGACATTTACAATCAAGATATGAGCACTAACTATCATCAACATAACCTACTCAAAAGTTAGGTTATATTGATGAAAGTATGCAATTTTCATTTAGATGTCTGGATAGACTGTGAGAACCGTAAAAACGTCGAAAGAAATAGGGGTTGACCTGTATTTTTTGAGCAATGCACGGAAACTAACACTAAGTGACATACAAATCTCGCATGTAAGACGTAGCTTGTCACGCACACTAAAGTAATAAACCTGCCCTGTTTTCATCGGGTGTCTAGCAGCAAGAGGTTCTATCTACAGCCCCATCCTCGCCTCTCGCCTCCTCACGTCGCGCGTGCGACACAAGCACATCTTACCTATAACTATGTATGAATTTACCTAATGGTACCTAATTTTTCTGAATATGTGTCGATCTACTAAAATTTGCAGCAATGAACGTAAGCGCATTGCAATTTGATTACAGTGTTAGAAATTCTGCCACAGATTTACTTAATGTAAGTCGTTAAGGTGTTCCATTGATCATTTGGCCATAACGACGATACGAGAAGAATTGAAGAGTTCCGTTATTTGTCGCGGATCCCATAGTCAGAACCTCACCAAACTCTTATCAAACTGCCCTTGAAGTACATTGTCTATTTAAATAAAAATGAATTGCTGTTCGTTAGTCTCGCAAAAACTCGAGAACAGCTGGACCAATTTGGCTAATTTTGGTCTTGAATTATTTGTGGAAGTCCAGAGAATGTTTAAAAGGTGTATAAATATGACAATGCTCGGAATTAAATAAAAACAACAATTTCATTATTCCTTTGATACCCCCCGTCGTTCAGAAATCAAATTGAAAGAATAGTTTAAAATGAATAACTAATTAGAATTTTTATATCTTTCCTTCTCTCAGGAGGTAAAAAAGAAACTTAATTTTAGCTAATTATAGTTGGTAGATTACTTACAGTTGTTAACTATCTATCAGATTATTTTTATATAAATTGATAAAATATGGCGATATCTTCATTTAATATAAAGTTAATAAAGCTTTAAGAAATAAAGATGAAATGAAATGAAAGATAAAGATTTTTATAAGTACTACGTGTTTAGTGATGTGTTTATGCGGACCAAGTCGCGGGTATCAGCTAGTTTACAGTAAAAATAGAATAATCGAAATCGGTTGGCGGGATATTGAGTTATTCGTCCATTTGTCGCACACATACATAATGCAAATTTAAGAGTTTTATAGCTTTCTCATGGATGTCATTATCAGAACTGCGCTAGATTCCAATGGAACCACACGGGAAGCGCCAGCTTTCAAATAAAAAAGAATTATAAAATTTGGTTCACCAGTAGAAAGTTCTGAGGTAAACAGTCGAAATGAGGACCTGCTTCTTTTATGAAGTCGTTGTGCTTATTTTTATTTCAGGCGTATTTTGTTGTTTAACGCCATCTATTTATTTCTTAGGTGACTACTGTCAAGCACTCTGTAAACATTGTTATATTGTAAGATTGCTAACCATATCACACATGTTCCCAATTGATTGTGGCAGTACTCACATTTTCGCAGAGATGGCTCTATAGCAAACTGTCTAATAAAATAGTAATGAATGTACTTAAGAAAACGGTGCGCGATGAATTTTGGTTACATAATATTTATTGTGTATAATTAATCCCAGAAGAGAGGGTTATAGTTTAAAATAATAAATTCTTTAAACTTAATGGTACTCATCAACTCATCAACATCAACAGCTTTAAGGGTAAATGTATAAACTTTTATAATAAAATCCCAGCCACTTCAGGCATTATCTATAAATAAATTTAAATGTTTTATAAAAAAATGGCTCTGGCGTAAATCCTATTACTCCACATCTGAATATCTTAGTGATCGGTCAGCCTGGGACTAGATTATGATTATTTTATAGCGATAAAAATAACCGTACAATATTGTATATTATTTTTATTGAAAAGAGCGCAAAAAAAGAATGCTGGGAGAGTTTCTTGCGCCGCTTCTTCTCTCTCAAAGCGCCATTTGTTTCCGAAGCCAGTATCTAGTATATTAGAAATGACATCAAAAATAATTCTAAAGGAATCAATTTTGAGAAAATAAATGCCTTTTTATGCCTTTATACCTCTCTTAAAAATTAAAAAAGGAACTCTCCTATAAATCACACTCATAAGTATATAATCGCTGCATTTCGATGCTGGTTGCTGTCATCTCTGGTCTGGTGCACCCCAGTATCAGCTCATTCCATATGACCGCGTGCAACTGTGTATACAAGTACAAACGTTATAACTAGTTATCTATAGTTTTTTTTATGATAGTAAGGGACGAGGCGAGCAGTACGTTCAAGTGATGGTAATAGATTTGCCCGCTCATTACAAGGGATTGTTGAAAAACCCAGAAACACTGAGCGCCACTACAATTGCGCTCGTCACCTTGAGACAATATAAGTTAGTAATTTCACTAGCCACGGCGCCATTCAGACCGAAACACAATAATGCTTGCCAATTTTTGCTTCACGGCAGAAATAGGCGCCGTTGTGGCAGCCATAATCTAGCCGTCATTCTGTGCAAACGAGCCTCCCACTGGCAAATTTAAATCGATACTCTAAAAAAAATAAATTTAAAAAAAATATAAAAATAAATTTAAAAATAAAGTTAGGTTACTTTAGTAGGTTTATAAGATTTAGTATTCCACGTTACTTTTAGTTGGCTACCATTATATAGTTTTGCTTTATTTAAATCATACAAAAAAATCTAAAATTTACAAAAACAACAAATATTCATCATGACGTCACCAAATGGCCCAACGGAAGGCTAGAGTTGGTTTTCAAACCAGCTAACATACTGAGTTTGAAACATTTTTTGAATCGTATATAGAATTAATGTTTCAGTTTTTTTTGTTTTTTGCTTGCTTATCAATATCTTAAGTTTATTTTTATTTTATATCTTTTGTATTTGTGTGTACATACTACTTATACGTTTCAAAATGAAGAAAACTTCTTCTTTCTTCTTCAACGCACAGCTACTCGAATTATCGAGGATCCAGTGCTCCGTGAACGGCTGGATCACGTGGCGTTGCGTAAAGACGTACGACGAGATTTTTCCCATACAAAATGTTCTTGACTAATTTCTTCATGATTTTTAACCCTAAGTCAATAATTTTTCAACTAAAAGCAATATCATCTGTATCTGTGTCTGTCTGTCTTGCTTTTGTTGATATTCTTGTTTTAATAAGTAGTATAGTAGCCGCAAACAGAAACCGATCATACAAATCTAACAACAATACGCAGAAAAATTAAAACAATACGACACATACATTTTCCTTACTATTCACAGTCTAAGATTTAGTTACGATTAGTTCAGGTTTAGACTTGTTATGCACGAGGAAATTTTCGAGAACGGAACCTCGATGTTTGAGTTTTACGTCAGGACATTTAGCTGAAACTGCAGTAATTATAATTGGAGTAATTTTAAGCCAAGTTAGCGTGATATAAATATTGATTTGATTTATCATAAAATTTTAAAAAAGGCTCAGTTAATGACGTTACATCTAAAGCGGCAACCTTGAAATGGGCCATTCTAACACAATACATCAATAGATGGTTCTATTACTGTCAATACAGTAATATTACTATCTATTGCTGTTTTGTGTTATTACGTTAGTTAAGAGTGAGGCTGAAAGTCCTTACTAACGCACAACTATTGAAAATTTCGTCGATTTACTGCAAGAACTCACTAAATGTAAGACATCATTAAGTGCAGTTAATAACTGTGCGAACATCGTCTTGACGAGCTCTATAGAATGCAAAAACGTATCACGTATCTCTAACTGTTCTAATTTAGAAGTTATTACGTATGCATAAAGTTGATAATTACAATTTTGGGACTATTGGTTCTATTCGAGAAGATTTTACGCAGCTTCCCGAACGCTGCCCTTCCGAGTTGGATTTGACGAGTGACCTCTTTCTCGAAATTGGACCTGTCTAACTGGATTGTTGTTGATGCCCAGTCCGATCCAGTCCAGAAGCTTAAAGACATTTTCCAACGCAGCAGGCGAACAGGTTGGGCGATATGACATCGCCTTGTCTGACTCCCCGCTGCAGTCGGATAGGCTTCGAGATCTGATCCTGGAGACGGACTGACATGGTGGCGTTTCTATACAAACACTTCAACGCTTCGATATATCGGTACTCAATGTGGCACCTCTGAAGAGACTGAAGCACCGCCCAAGTCTCGATCGAATGAAAAGGCATTCTCATAGTCCCCAAACGCCAAGCATAGTGGCTGGTTATACTCCGTCTTCTGTATAACCTGCCGCAGCGTATGTATGTGATCTATGGTGCTAAAGCCTTTTCGGAATCCGGCCTGCGCACCGCTCCAGTTTTGGATTGATATTCAATGTACCTCTTACTATGCGGTGATCGCTCCCAGTTTTCACTGAGTTGATCACGGAGACATCATTGAATATATGTCTTTGGTCATAATAAAGTAGATCTCATTTTGGTGGCACCATCGGGGCTGATCGAAGTCCATTTGCGTTGTTCTGGCTTCATGAAGAAGTAGTTCATCATATAGAGACCCTCCTTCTCCATGAAGTCAGCCAGCATCCGGCCTCGGCCGTTCCGATTTCCATAACCAAATTGCCCCACTCTCAACTCATCGCCGCTACGTTTGCCCAGTTTTGCATTTAAGTCTCCCATGACAACGTTTAAGTGGGTCTTCGGAGTGTGAATTGCTGTTGAGATATCCTCATACATGGCCTCCACCTCGTCGTCTGAGTGTGTCGAAGTCGGAGCGTACACCTGAATGACCTTCAACGAATACCGTTCAGAAATTCTGAGTATTAGGTACGCTACCCTAGTCGACACGTTCCCCACCTCAGTTACGTTGTTGTAGACTTGTGAATGAGGAACCCGACACCACCCTGGGAGAGTTGGTCGCCCTCCCGGAAGTAGAGAATGTGTCCGGAATTTAGGATTATCGAGTCCTCACCCTGTCTTCGGACCTCAGATTACCCCACGACATCCCATCGTAATCTGCTCACAGCTTCCCCCAGTTCCTCCAACTTCTCGTCGGTCCACAGTGTCTTGACATTGTATGTGGCCAGGGCCAATGGTCTTCGTTTGTGGTAGCGCTGCCGCATCCGGGGATTCTTAGCACCCCTTGCCCCGTCGCTTATTTTTTGTAGCCCTTAGTCGTCTCTTACGACACCCACGGGAGGAGATGGGATGGTGCTATTCTGGTGCGACACCACACGCACAAGTTTTTTTTTATTTAAAAGTCATAAAATGCGCTTAATTACTTAATATAAACAATAATAAGACATATAAAACAACTTTAATTGATTCTACCAAATAAAGTGATGACAATCATATTAAACTTTGTTTATTCAAAAATAATTATTGTTTTTTTATTATTTATCATTGCTGTTATAATGAAGTTGTAAATTAATTTTTATATCGATTAAATAATCAGTAAGTAGTAAATCATTATCCCCCTATTATTATTTTTGAATTATGTTATCTTAAAACCAATAGATAAATATTGATGTAATAGCTCAGGAATGGAACGCGGGGTGGGATAAGTGCAACGGTGGATAACGCGCGGGGTGTGATAAGTGCAACGGAGGATAACGCGCGGGATGGGATAAGTGCAACGGAGGATAACGCGCGGGATGGGATAAGTGCAACGGAGGAGATGCGGGGTGGGCTGCTTCGACCGGCCGATTGGCTCGGTAGTCGGTCACTTAATTTAACTAAACTATATTAATTAGATACTAAATTATTCACTCAACTAAGCAGAAGCTATATAGAACGCATCGGCGGAATTTCGTATAATCACTTGCACATGCAGAAGATATGCGCGCACTAGATGCCAAAAATGCAAACGCCACTGGATAAGTAGCGTCGAGCACAAATTCGCAGGAGGACATCTGTGGTGATAATATTTTTACTCGTATTGTCAATATTAATGAAGCATGGATCCGACAATATGATCCGGATGGAATGGAAAAACCGCCACTGTGTTTGGTATTGCAAAGGGATTTTGCTCGTCAATTACATACCTAAAAAAAATACGATGAATGGCTATTTATATGCCGCGTTGATAACAAAAGTGCGTGAAGTGGTATACTGTTTTTGATGCCTTATTAAACTCGGCGCAAGTTGTTACTTGCGCTGAGTTATGCGTGCCCTACATTAAACAGGGCTTGAAGAAATTAACTACCCACCTATCCCCTAGCAATCATTTTCTATTTTCTAATGTAAAGACCTCCGAAAGGCAAGAAATGGCACAAGGCGCATCTCTCAAAACTTCGATCATTTGGGCTTCCCTATAATTTATGAAAGGGGACCTCCAGCTTACTCACTGGGTGCAGCATACAGATCGTTGTCGATGGTTATTGCTCAAACCCGAAGCCCGTGAACGTCTGAGTGCCCCAAGGCTGTGTGCATGCATGCAAGAACACACAGTGTCTCCTACACTGTTTGTTCTTCAAGTTTCTTCTGTATGTCAATAATACGTTGGACACCTCCAACATACATTGCTATGCAGACAACAGCACTGGTGATGCCGTATGCATGGGCCATGCAGGTCTCCCTTAGGAAATTGTCGACCAGTGCCAGATGAAACTTGTGTCTTCCATCGAGTCCTGTCTTGAAAAGGTTGCGGAATGGGGTAAAATGAACCTTGTCCAATTTGACCTCCAGAAGACTCAAGTTTGCGCGAATACTACTAAAAAAAACCATTTGTCGTATCACCGCTCCTCGACAACACCTCCCTTAAAATCTCGCCCAGTATTCCGATAGAATACTAGGTCTCGAAATCTCGAACGAATGGCAATTCCGCGATCATCTGGAAGGCAAAGAAAAAATTGGGATTCGAAGAAGCTGGGCGTCATTAATAGAGCATGCCAATACTTCAACCCGGCCCACATTCTAGCGCTCTTCAAAGCGCAGGTCCGGCCACATAAAAATTATTGCTGTCAGCTTTGGTCTGGCGCACCCCAGTATCTAATAACTGGCGTTGCGTATATTCATTGTTTCAAGAGAGCTCGGATGATTTGTAAATAAATCGGCGTCAATTGGCAACTATGTTGTCGCGTTTCGATTGATCAGAGAGAGTCCCGGAGGTCTACTCCCTTTACCACAGTCCCGTAGGTCTTCCCCCTTTTCCTCCCCCAGAGCCCCGTATGTCCACTTTTCATCCCTTTTCACACCTTTTCGTGAAAAGTCAGTAACGCATCTGCAAGCCCTCTGGTGGTGCAGTTTTCCATGGGCGGCAGTGATCACTTTCCATCAAGTAATCCTCATGCCCATCTGCCCTCTTTTACCACAAAAAAATCATTATTTCTATTCAAATAGTTCGTATTTCTTAAAATAGACTACTATTTCAAGAAATACTTACCTAATTCAAACCTCGAACAAAGGCCCAATGGTAAGAAATCATTAAATTTACATTTTTTTTTTTAAATTATGGCCTGTTAATATTTAAAAAGCTTGCTTGATTTTAATAATAAATATATTCAGCAATATTTTACTTTTCTTTAACATAATCATTAACATATTTAAGATGATTATTATGAAAGTGGCATAATCCACAGTTCTGTTTTTGTCAGTTAATGAGTTCTTGCAGTAAACCGACGATTAACTCAAGATAATGAAATGATAAATTTTTAAAACGAACAATTTTCGACTTAATATGAAATGCATGTTTAAGGCAGTTTCTAAAGTGGTTAAGCAATGCAAAAAATAAGTCAAACTTGGGGTGAGTACCAATCACAATGAGAAATATCCCATACAGCCAAAGAAAGAAAATAATAAAGACAATATAATAGGTAAAGCAGGTAATAATGCACATAATATAGAATCCGAAACAGTAGAACAGAAATGGTATAATTATTTTTACGTCACGCTGGTGCATTCATTGAAGTGAAACTAATTCTATCATACTGAATAGTTAAATCCTTGTTAAAACAATCATATGTATAGAGAGTTGTTTCCAGCACATACACTACAGTGAGTACAAACTTATCATTCAGAGACTAGTCGGAATTATATGAAGTTCTAGACAGCCCACGCGTTTTACTCGATTATATTTCGGGGTACCTATTTATTTGAATTTACGTAATTTGTAATCCATGTGACACAAATCCATATACTGGAGATAAATAAGACATAAATGGAGAGCCGGTTTTTTGTTTGATTATATTTTGAAAACTGCTGAACCGATCGAAATACTTACTCTGGCCAGTTATATCTATACTGTTGCAATTAAAAACAAACAAAATATGACATTTGAATTTGGACTCTGTCATTTTTATATGATTGTTCAATGGGTTTTCTCATTTTGGCGCCAATACAATGTAAAATACCCTGGTGGTAAATTGGTTATATTGCGAAAACTACTAAACGGCTCGGAATGAGCGGCAATGAGTTTCTTGCTACTTATTCAAAGTGAAGGGTTGAGCCTTCACTTTAGTGGCGGTAAATTCAATAAGAAATTATTTTTTTGACATTTTTTAGTGTCCATGACCTACACGAATAAAGTGATTTTGATTTGATTTGATAATACTTATACCAAAAGATGCAGTGTGTTTCGTAGAAGGTCTTAGTATATGATATGATGGTGGTGACTTCACCGGAACTTTGTTTTTGTCTTCGAAATACCTATACTATATTCACAATCCTAATGATTCAGTCTATGACATTTCATTCAATGAGCGGGCGCGGGGTACTTACTTTATATAGCAAAATAACATTTGTTGGGTCAGCTAATACAATTTATATCGAGATTGCCACTCATGAGTAAAAACCGTATTCAAATCGATATGCCTGTTTCCGTGATTAGTAACATCTATTAATTATGTGAAGTTGGTTGAACCGAATCGCTACCAACCTCACGTGGAGGAGAAAATATTGGAAAAGTGGCCCTAGTTTTAATTAATTTCGCCTTTTCAAACAGTATAAAATAAAAAGTAAGCAATTCATGTAATTAACACTTCAGTATTGTTTTATGAAAGGTTATTTTTTTTTAATGAAAATGAGGGATTAGACGAGCAGGACGTTCAACTGATGGTATTATTACGCGCTGCCCACAACAATGTATTGCCGCTTAAGATTAAAGAAAAATACAAAAATTCTGAACGGCACTACAACAATTGCGTTAGTCGCCTTGAGACGAGGTGTTAAGTCTCATTTGCGGCGTTATTTGACTAGCTGCGGCGTCCTTCAGACCGAAACACAATAATGTTTACACATTACTGCTTCACTGCAGAAATAGGCACCGTTGTGGTACCCATAATCTAGCCGGCATCCCGTGTAAGGAGCCTCCCACTGGTATTATTTAAACTTTCCTTTACATTGGGAATTACCATGTTTTCTTTATATTAATAATATTTAAAATTAATAATATTAACCTTTCTGCATTTTAAACAATAATTTAAAATGTCTTTACCCATTGTAATATTATCAAATATATATTTTGATAGAATTATATAAATTAGAATTCCGTTTGAATTTGTATCTAATGATTTCATTTTAAATTAATTGAACACGGTTGAGTAGGTATAGTATAGGCATTAAATATTAATGTATTTACTTAATGAATACACAAGATTATAATAAATGCAATGAAACACGTTAGACTGATACAGACAATGGGAGAACACAGGAACAGTAGTGTACCTAAGAAGCATAATTGAATTTTTTCTGTTTCTCTTTGTGACAGTTCTTTATCTCTAGGTTTGAACGTGGGCAAGTTATTTTTGAAGTGAAACTTCTTTAGAATCGTTGTTATTTGAAACTCGATGAAACGAAATAGCGAGACGACAGAGACACAAATGGATAGGATTCAGCCGGCGAGAGAATGAGACAGACACATAAAATTCATAAGATTTAACGTGGGCGAAAATGAGATAGGAAGCATTATACAGTGTTTTGGTACCAGGCGAGAATAGTTAAAGAAGAGATTGTCTTATGTATGACACGAGTATACCTTAATATTATATTTTATCGTCATGCGCACGACGTATAACTTCCTAGTCATACCAGGAGAACATAAATATTGTAGCGGTGATAGTAATGTCTTTCATAGCGGTTGAAATCATGTATCAACCTAGCGTCATGTACCAGGACCTCATATGCGGTCTAGAGGATAAATTAAATCGAAAAATTAAAAGACTTTCGTGGTAGTCGATTTAACACATACAGTGCTGAGCCCCAAGCAAACTCCCACTATGCCTTGGTAAACACGAGTGGAGGGTGTACGAAGCATACCACAAAGAGAACCACGAACACCAACGGACAACAACAACAAGGGGTCAGCAGTTGTATAATATTTTTAGGATGTGCATTGTGCATGAATGTAGCCTTTGACACTCACAAAAATGTGGCTTTCTATTGGTTACAGAATTTTCAAAAACGGTTCAGTAAATCCAGAGATTTACCCGTAGAAAATTGTGACAATGATGATAGAAAGTATTTAATATTTTGTCAATATTTTTATTATTATTCTGCTATTCGTGACGGAGAAAAATCCAGCAAATTAAAATTCATGATAATCGGTCCAGCCGTTCTCTTGTTATATAATTTTTTATGAAGATTTATGAAGAAACGTGTCAGCAAGGCACCTTTTAGGTTTGACCCTAGTAGTAATCGAATATACAACTTTTGATGGGAATTTAACCGCCTGTGCACCCTTCCGATTCGCCCCCCACCGAACTGCAACATAATATCGCGCACTCGGTTGTTTATCGTCATCGTCAACTATTCAAATATTTGCCCAAATCAAGTAGCGTAAAAGACAAAGTTTATCAACTTTAAATACCATATTTGATAAAACCATTTTTTCTTATTACTAACTATACGTTGTAATAAATTAATAATTTTTGTTGTATTAATGCTTCACTATTTTGGTGATAATGGCTTACACATATGGTGTCATGGGCTTTATTGTAGGGTAATTAAACGTAAACACAATAATATTATACATTTTATAATATTTGTAACTCCTAAGGTTTTTGCGGCGCACGCATGAATAGCTCGCAGATGTCAAATTTTGTTCCTACTTACTTGACACTTTTCGTTATATTTGGGAAAATAAACACTATATCTTCTTAAATTATAGCCCGTGTATTATTCCGATATGTAAGCTTTAGCATTGTAAAGTTCCAATAAATTCTATTTAGTAGTTTTTGCTTGAAAGAGTAACAACAAACATACATACATAATTTTTTACAAAATTTACCGTTTATGATAGTAGATTCTTCTACTTGCTTGACACTTATCGTTATCTTTTGGAGAATTCACTCTATATCTTTACAAAATTATAGCCTAAATGTTATTCGGATATGTTAGGTATATTATTGTAAAGTTGAAGTAGTTTTTGTGTGAAAGAGTAGCAAACAGATATCCATACACGTTCTTATAAACTTTCGCGTTTATAATATTAAGTAGGTACTTTAAATACCAAATATTTTATTTTGATAATAAGGGTGTTACTACCAAATTTGCGTTACAAATAAATTAATAATTTTTAATGTATTTATGGTTCACTAATTTGGCGATAATGGCTTACACATAAAATATATTACATTGTGTGGCGGGCTTTTTGGTAGGATTATTTAAGATAAATAATTATAATATGGTACATTATAATATTTGTTACTCCTACAGCTTTTGTAGAGCACGCATTGATTGCTCGCATATTGCAAATTTATTTCCTATTCATACTACATATTAATAGCATATATTAGATATTGTTGTAATTTCATTAAAATCCATTCAGCAGTATTTGCGAGTAACAAACATACATCCATACATTCTTAAAAACTTTCGGGTTTATAATATTAATAGGTTATTAACTGGAAATACATAGGGCATAACTCTTATTTTAACATCATAAAGCAGAACTCCTGACGTCAGGATTCTAACCACCAAAAACAGCGCCCATTCACGAGCACGACGGGGGAGTTTATTAAAAGGAGCAAATGGAGTTTTGAGTGGCTAAGGCGCCAACTTGAGCCTTCTGAGGGCGACGTGGTACCGTTAGCCCATTTCGCGACCCCAACTCAAGGGGGAATTTAAAAGAATATATTATAATAAATTACTATCACATCGACCACTGCAACGGCACAAGCAGTATATAATCATAGAAAGGGAAATAAACTAATAATTAAGTAACATGCAGAAGAAATGCATTCAATCCCAACCATCTCAGTGGCACAGGCAGTGGTGCTTTCGGGATGTAACTGTGTCGGTCGTCAGCAGAAGATCCAATAAAAACTGCGTGTGCTGTTGGTTCCCTCTGCTTAATCTGTATTTCGTGACCCAGAACATTCTGCATGAGGCGTGTTAAGCCCCAAGGCTATGATTACAGGGGAAGGGATAAGTGGAAGCAATTCGTAAACCTGGCGAGTCATGCGTCATACCAGTGGGAGGCTCCTTTGCACAGGATGCCAGCTAGATTATGAGTACCACAATGGTGCCTATTTTTCCTTAAGACAGTAATGTGTGCATACATTATTGTGTTTTGGTCTGAAGGGCGCCTTAGCTAGTAAAATTACTGGGCAAATGAGATGAGCTTAACATCTTACGTCTCAAGGTGACGAGCGCAACTGTAGTGCCGCTCAGAATTATTGAGGCTATTCAAGATACCTGAGCGGCAGTGCATTGTAATGGGCTGGGCGTATCAATTACTATCAGCTGAACGTCCTGCTCGTCTCATCCCTTATTTTCATAAAAAAACAATCAATTGATAGCAGTACATGAGACGATTCGAATTTGCATCACCACTATGAGACCAAAGGATAGGTCCCTTTCTAGCAAACAAAACACAACGGCGTGAGTTATTAAAAATACTCTCAATTTTGTACCCGGGTAAGTAAATAATTTTGTGTCGCTCGGTCCATATATCTTGTTCTTCATTAGGGCTATCTCCCCAATGTTGCAAAATTCCACGTAGACCTGAGATAGAGCGGGTGCCATGAGGTTGTTGCATATTTAGCCGTCGACGATAAGCGTTAAAGTTCGGAGGGATTCTCCGAATTTGGCAGGATTTGTACACTTTTAGGGTAAATAACCTCATGCACGAACCCTATCATGTTGTGGTGGATAGAAAGGGGGGATTGACGACGGTGCAAGACACCTAGTAGCACTTGGCCACTGCTTCACGCTGGCTATTTCACGCGTGTTATACGATACGCAATAATCTCATGAATTTATACTTTTTTATTACGTTCGCGAAAATATGCATCATTAATTTGTGAAGCGAAACTTGTGCATAAAATTATCGGCACTGTGTGCTAGTGGTTACTACGTATATTAGTTGCCAGTTTACTTTGTACATAAACATCGACGCAATTAATTAGCAATAATTATACCGCTGCGTTTTGGTGCATTAACGTTTCCATTACAATAATTAAGCCGATAAAAAATATTGTGTGTGTTGATGCGAAACTGAGGTAAGCGTTTAAGGTTTCTTATTCAATATTAATATAAATTAAAAGAGTTTTATAGGGGAGATGGTTGTAACAGATGATACTATCTCCTAATTACATTAATATATTTTTGCCTGTCAGCTTTGGTTAGCTTTGGGTTATGGGTACAATTTTAGATAGGAAAATTCCACTTGAAGCCTTGTGTAATGTTTTTGTATAGACAAATTAAAACAACGTAAAGTTCGATAGATTGATTGTACGTTTCAGCCTGTTTGTTTATCTCTGAAGTTCAGATAATAAATATTAATTCAAGAAAAAAAAACATAATAATTTGACATATTATAGTAGAAAATCAAAATCATCAAGCTTCTTATTAGATACAACTGCATGTGGTATATCAATACTGTAAAAAAAAATTGTAGTGTAACTTCTCAATATTAATGAGATTAAACAGAATTTCTATGTAGAAAGAACTCGCTATAAAAATATTCAAGTTAATAATATTAACGCGATGGGCATTACTATGTAATAAACCCCATGCTTATCATTAAAATATTTGCCTTAACACTTTATAAGAAAGAGTCATCTTTTATTCCTTTATGGCTTAAGTTGGAGTTAGTTGATTAACAAGTAAATAATTTATATATCACGTATATTATACGAAGTCAGATACACTTCACTCGCTATTAATGAGTTTCTGGCAGTAGAGAATAAAGGTATATTAATTCTGAGCTGAAAAATATTTGTGTGAAGTCCATTGTAATATCACAAATACAAAATCTACAAAGGAATGGCAACAGCAAATATATCATATCAACATTTGCCATCGTCCATGATTTGTATTGTTCTTGTTTCGTAAGCAAATAGGCCTATCTTTGACAAGTTAATCCAAAAACTCTTCACACATATTGGTGTGGTATGATATGGTGAAGGTGGCTCCTGTTTTCGCAATGTAACTGGTCAATTGGGTCTATTTTGCGTGCAGATATGGGTGGTGGCTCCAACGAGCCCAGCTCCTACCAGAACCTTCCTGGCAAGTTCACAGATTTCTTGGAGAGATCTCATATTTTCTAGATTTTTCTTCGTTGGTCGGCCACTCGTGTGACATACTAGGATATCAAGACCGTTTAATACGTCTCTCCGTCGCCTACATTATGGGTATCACAACGGTGCCTATTTTTGCTCTGAAGCAATAATGTGTAAAAATTATTGTGTTACGGTCTGAAGGACGCCGTAGCTAGTGAAATTAGTGGGCAAATGAGACTTAACATCTTATGTCTCAAGGTGACGAGCGCAATTGTAGTGCCGCTCAGAATTTTTGGGTCTTTCAAGAATCCTGAGTGGCACTGCATTGTAATGGGCAGGGCGTATCAATTACCATCAGCTGAACGTCCGGCTCATCTCGTCCCTTATTTTCTCAAACAAAGAGAGAAGACAGTGTTTCAATTCAGAATTCATATGTGTTTCTGCTGGCAAGTCAACGTGTCAGTTTGAGCGATAGTGCAGGTATCGCTTATTTACTACTGTCTCCAGGTTGTAAGATTTGCCAATAATCCATTATGAAGGTTATATGTAGTGGCCAAACTGTTATTGAGCCATCCTGCTGCGTAATTCAGTCCCCATTGCCAGTTTAATTGCCGTTACCTTATGAACTCCTGTGATTCTTGATCACTTGACCCATCACCTCGTAGAAGCACCTCATTCCAAAGATTGATCACACTAAGCAGCACAGTTAGCCTCTAATAATACTGTTGGATATAATGCTGACAATCCACACTTAATGCTTGCGACAAATATATTATATTTCGTTGCACGAATCAGCTCGAATCGTTTGACAAAGTTCAAAGTCAATCAGTTTTTTAGTCAATTTATATTACCTTTATTATATTATCGTGAATTAAATTATCAGGTACAAAATTTTTATTATTAAGGAAAAAATTCCGACACTATAATTATAGTAATCAATCATTAATGCAGGCATAAAATCCTACACCACAATATTTAGTCCTACAAATAAATAAAATATTATACAACTCAGTTATACTATTTTTTACAATTATTTAATTCAATCAGATAAAACAAAACAGCTTTGTGTGGAAAGCTATGTATATTAGGACATGTATATTATGACAGTGTTTTTCAAATCACACAGATGGCGTTATAATAAATTCGATGCGCATGAAACTCTTTCGGCGCAATATAAGCCTATAAAGTGAAACAGATTTGATTATTCTAATCACAAAAATCGTCGAGTAATAACTAAATACAAGTTTTCAGTGGAAGCAATGCTATATAATTTGAAATTACATCTTAACACTAACCTTTTTATGAAAGACGCGGCGACTTCCATACGAATATTATAAATGTAAATGTAACTTTGTTTGTTACACTTTCACGCCTAAACCACTGAACCGATTTTAATGAAATTTAATAGGGGATGGAAGTTTGTATGGTAATTCGTCATTTTCGGAGATAAAACCATAAACTTTGTATTTATGCACTTGATAAGTAGTAATTAAAAAAATTATTTCGAGCATTTTTGAAACTTAGAACTCCATGGAGATAAAATAGGATATTAAAGTTATCTGTATCATAAAAGAGTCCCACTAGCAGCGGAAAGAGCAGTTTGTATACATGTGTTATTTGCAAAGTATCCTAAAAAAAAATGCTGCCCAAAGAAACTGATCCACGCGGACGAAGTCGCGAGTAAAAGCTAGAAGTATACTAATACTACAAACATCTTATATTAAAATTCAATTAAAAGACTGGCAATGAGTTTGATGACACTTCTTTGTTGAGCCAATTCCGAGTGCTGGTAAATGGTCAAAAGCTAGATAGAGTCTCTTGCTGCTAGACAACCGATAAAAACAGGCCAGGCTTAACTAATAAGCCTGGCCTGTTTTCATCTTTTGTTACGACTTACAATCGCGATTTGTGTAACTTTGCCTAAGTGTGCGTTTGTTCAAAATTGATGCTAACGTTCAACCATTTCCTTTCAAAATTTTTTTCGATTTTTTCACATCTGTCACAGTCTATCTTGGTATATAAACGATCTAAGGTGAAAAGTTATTAGAGATGCTAACTTTTGACATAAGTATACAGTAGCCATAAGTGTCATTTTTTTGCTTTAATGAACAAAATGATTTTGATTTGATTCTATTATTGATTTAAACTTTTATGCAGCTAATTATGACTTCAAATTGATTGCCTACTTGTCTTACGATAACAATTTAAAACAAGTTATAGACATGACTATTGCATAATATTTTATTTAAGATAATGCTTAGTTTTAAAAAATGCTCCCAATAATAGTATCAAATCCACTTGCACCTTTTATTTAACATATTTTTTTTTTACAATAATATTGACATTATTTTTTACATATTATTTTGCCCCAATCTAGGCATAGCCTGTGTAAGACAACGATATATTTAATATGATGTACATATTTAAGCATACATAAATACATATAAAAATCCATCACACAGAAACGAACATCCATAGGTTATAGGTTATCACGGGCTACTACTATCCGCAACTCGTGGACGGCTAATCTTGTCATCCCAGCTCCTCAAGGTAGTTCCTACCTCCTGAATCAAACCTCTGACGTCACCCATGACCTTAGGGAGAGTCCTCTGTGACCCCAGGTGTGTGGCCCGGCCACAATCATATACTCCAGAATGGTGTGTGCGGCCGTCTCTTCTGCCTCCATGCGGGCTCTGCACAGCGTGTTGTCGGTGACACCTATACTAAACACATGTTTGTTAAAAGGGCCGTGACCCGTTAATACATGGGTTAATTTACGTAATCTTTGGTATGGGAGTTTTAGTAGCTTAAAAGAGACGGACGTGAACCCGAGGCGACAATAATATTGTTTTAGCAATTGAAATGTAATTATTTAGCAAAATTATTAAGAACGTCAAGTTATTAACACAATTTTGTTAATTTATAGAGGCACTTACCTGAAATAAGACACTCCATTATGAGTTATTTGGACAGTTTTTCACTTTTTGTCATTGTACTCAAAGCGCGGTCGAAACACAACTCAACGAAAACTCTGCCTAATAGACGCGTAGGCAGAGTTTTGCTTAAGATAATTAGTGAGCGTGATTGTGAGTCTAGTTGTTTATTGTAAGTCAATGCTAAATTATTAGTAAGTCTCAGGGACATGTAGAAATTAAGAAAGAACGTACAGTGCGATAAAAATGAGAATAGGATCGACTTTGTGCGGGTATGCCATTACAACATGATCCCTGAAAATGTTAAAAAAAAATGTATTACGAAATTCAAATTTTAAAATTGTTTGTGAGGTAAAGGTTACTATAACATAAATGACTTACTTAATATGTTATTATAACATAAATAAAAGGTAAGGTTACTATAATTTAAATTTTATTGGCCTAAGGCCATCCCTCCAACTTCCCGCTGATTATACATGCTTCAAATTGTGCTTAATATGACGATTAGGAGCTTTTCAAGGTCAAAAATATAATTTGTGTTATTTTAAGTTCTTCAAGCTCAAAAGCCTTATGAAAGTTTAATAAAAAACTATTTTTTGAATTTTCAAACGACAATAACGTTTGAATAAATGAACCGATTTTCACTTGGTTGGCGGCATTTGACGCTTTTTTTTGAGCCTCGTAAGGAATCTTTAAGTTTCAATTGATCGAATTTTGAAGTAATTCCGAAAAAACACATGTTTCGGTTTTCGTCTCAGGTCTGTCAATTACCGAATGGCTTGATTTCATATCCTATTTTGAATTGAAATATTTGAATTTGAATTTGCGGCATATTATTGTGACAACATTAACTGTCAATAAATATAACTTTAAAAAAAAAAGATAATTTAAAATCTTAGATATTGAAAATCTTGGATAATTTATATTTTAGTTAAATATTAAATTTATTATTTAAAGCCCTATTACGTAACTTTTATAATGTTTATCGAGTCTGGTCACTTTTTATCTTTTGCTAAAATATTTTATGAAAAAAAATATGAGAAAAGTTTTTCACCTTTTCATACAATAATTCAATCCCCATAGAGGCTTTACTAACTGTGTTTTTATGTTGTGCAATAAAATGAAATATTATAATTATTTTAAAACATTACCTTAATGTTGTTTGTAATTACTGCACAATATATATATTAGGTTTACCATTGATACAGTCTGTCTGTTGTCAGTCAGTTGCCAATATGAATGGCACCAGGTCGATGGTAATGTCCGCCGGTGACTTCCTGGAGGGATTCGGCCGGATGTTCTACGTGATAAATCCCAGGAAGACCCAGTTTAAGCATGTTGAAGAAGTGCCTAACTTTTATGTGCAGGTTAGTTAACTTATTTATTAAACATACTTATATTTTTTTATGAAAATAAGGGATGAGACGAGCTGGACGTTCAGCTGGTGGTAATTGATACGCCCTGCCCATTACAATGCAGTGCCGCTCAGAGATCTTGAAAGACCCAAAAATGCGCTCGTCACCTTGAGACATAAGATCTACAGACTGAAACACAGTTATGCGTACACATTACTGCTTCACGGCAGAAATGGGTGCCATTGTGGTACCGATAATCTAGCCGGCATCCTGTGCAAAGAAGCCTCCCACTTTATATATAGTTTTTGGCATCCACCTTATTTATGGTACCAATCCTGAAGGAATGGAAGGACTGGAGTCTGTTTCGGCTGTCTTTCTGTTCGTCCTTTTGTTTGTCCATAATGGTTTTAACTTATGACATTTCAAATGAAATTTATTTGTTGCATCGAATACAGTATATATAGATAAATCTTAAATTTATTGTAGTGTCTTCTTTTCGGCTAGTTTAAATTTAAAAAATTAGGAAACGGTTGCCCCTAAAGGCCATCATCCCTGCAACTCCCCGCTGAATCCATACATAAATAAAACTTGTCTTACTTTGAGCTCTTCAAGCTCAATGAGTTAGCTGTCCTATGCTCGGAGAGCCCAAAAGTAAAATAAAACCCTATTTCATAAATTTTTATACCGCAATTACTCTTGAATGAAAAAACTGATATTCACGTAGTTTTCAGTCGATCGGTAAAACCGTTAGTACGGACACCATCGCGGGACTAGTCAGGGAAGCTTTCTAGGACCTTAAAACGTGGAGATCTGATGAAAATTCGATTTTTGAAAAACGGGGTAAAACCAATAACTACCCGATTTCTGAAAATTTGCGGGAAGTTAAATATCCTTAACACTATAAAATTTTTTGTCCATTAACCATTTAAACAGGAGTCCAGAAGAATTTTTTTACACATTGCATAACTATATTCAAGTATATTGTTTGACTGAGACAGTGGACATAACCAGTCTATCCTATTATTGGGTGGAACGAATATTTAATTTAATGGCCCTTTTGATAATTGTGTTTTGCAAACATGTGTCAAATCTAGAACATATAAGGCAATGTCAAAATATTTATCTTTTTGAATAAGTCATTTTGCATGAAAAAGTCGGAAGTCACAGTGTGTGGTTTCCGCTACAAAAATAATAAAAAACCAAAAGGTTTTTCAAAAATAAGCGTCAAGAGAATTAACATATGTTTCCTTAACAAAAGTATTTGCAAACTACATAGTGTTATTAAAACCGTAAACAATGTCCGGAACCCTTCATGTGTCAGTCTAAATCACGCTTAACTGGTTTTTTACTAATGACATTAGACGAACATTCAACTCGTAATTTCATTATTACAAATTAATTAACCACCGATTGACTCTTTATTTTTACATCCTATGTCATTGGGAATGACAAACTATCGATAATATATATTTTTTATAAACTGTAATTAATTTCGGCTTTTATTTTAACATTCCTACCACTCGGACTATACTGGCAATTGTGAAAGTATACAATGTTTATATCGGTAACAGTGATATTATAAATACTTATATATGAACGGAAAAGGACCACGACGTACGTATCTTTCCTATATCTTTAGCACAATACAATTAATAATAAGACAGTAGCGTAACTCAGCGGTGTCCTTGAAATTTATACCAACGACTAGCGCTAGGGTTGGCACATACAATAATATTGATGACGCGGACGGAGCGTGGCAGCTTATTTAACTCGGACAAGTCTCGGCGGCGTACTGCGGTGACACGCATTAGTTTTGCCTTTCCAAGATTGTTTATAGTCTGTGTACCGTGATTTACCAGTGGGAAATTCCTTTGCACAGAATGCCGGCTAGTTTTGGGTACCACATCTGAAGGGCACCGTAGCTAGTAAAATTACTGGGAAATGAGACTGAACACCATATGTCTCAAGGTGCCGAGTGCAATTGTAGTGCCATTCAGAGTTTTTAAGTTTTTCAAGAATCCTGAGGGACACTGCATTGTAGTGGGCAGAACGTATCAAATACCATCAGCTGAATGTCTTGCTCGTCTCGTCCTTGATGATTTTTAGCAATTCAAATATTTTTATTCAAATAGGATGTGACATCACTTATTAAAACTCAAAAACTACCACCCATAAAAATGACAATACAATATTGTATAATTCATTAAAATGAGCGCAAAAAAGAATGCTGGGAGAGTTTCTTGCATCGCTTTTACTCTCTCAGAGCGTCATTTGTTTCTGAAGCGGTAGTGGTGTTGGAAGGGACACTAAACAGAATTCTAAAAGAATGAATTTTGCGAAACTAATTGCCTACTATACCTTTTTAACGACTTAGGACCAACTAGTTATAATAAACGTTATAAAAAATAAAAAATAAATTGAATTTAGATTTGTACCGCTCGGCGAACGCTCTTCATTCATTTTTTGCTTGAAAATCTATTAAGAATATTTATAAAATATTCTAAAATACTAATACCATAAATTATTGCAGTCATGGCCATATTTTTTGATGTTCATGGTACTGGAGCACATCGTGTTGAAGTTAAAAGGCAAGAGAGGGATCAGAGTTAACGATGGAATCACCAGTTTGTCCAATGGAATTATTCTGGAAAGTGGAAGGTGAGTCCTTAAGTTTAATTGTTATTAATAACCACATTAAAATACAAGCCACTGTTTTTGAAGTTAAAAGGTTCAGTTTTATAGTATACCTAGTCTTGCCATAAATATTAAAACAATTAAATAAGTATTTTTATTGCAAATAACAATTATTACTTTTACGGTGTGTTAGTTTAATACACAAATATAAAACAATTCTATATATAAAAAGCTAAAAAAACATTTTACTAATACCAATCGTGTGGTAGTAGTTTTAAAAATTGCATTTGGCTCCATACCTACTTTGTGTAATGCAATCACAGCGATTCGGTTCTCTTTATCACCTCACTCCATTTTAATATCGCAAAATATTGTGTACTGGCGCCAAAATAAGAAAACTCAATAAATAATCATAATTATAAAAATGACAGATTCCTATTTCAAATGTTATATTTTGTTAATTTTAAACATCATTTATGGCAAGACTAAGTTTATAAGAAAAAATATAACGCCTTAGACTTTTTAACAGGAATGTCTCTCAAGCTAACTTTGGCTATGATATTTACGTGTCGCAATTTTGTGTAGCGATCTCGATTTTTTTAAAGTTTAATACGGATAATGTTACACAGTATTAATATACAAAAATATAAATTAATGAAGTCCGCAGGGCATTTGCCGCTCTGCCAAATGGCATTACCCACCGCGATGGCAAGCGTCCTGATGGAATGACCCTGGCGACTTGGGCACGGGGTTGTGTGCTGGTGTGGGATGTGACTTGCTTCTATACTCTGGCTCCTTCTCAAGCCCAAGTTTCTTCAGTTGGTACTGGGACTACTGCTTCGACTGTTGAGGACAGCAAACGTCGCCAATATGTTGATCTCAGTGAGTCATACATCTTCGTGCCGTTTGGTGTCGAGACACTTGGCCCGTGAGGCCAGAGGTGCAAAGTATGTACTTAAGTACTACTCGCTTCTTTTTGTCAACGGATGATCCTAGCTATCCAACGCAGAAATGCTGCCAGTATTCTTGGTACACTTTCCTGTAACGATAGTTTTAAATTTGATGTAATCATAGTATTGTTAATACAAAATACCGCAGTGTCTGAATACGAAGGTTGTAACCGGTGTGAGTTGCCAGAGATGACATACGGGGTGCAGTCGTGGTCGCTTACGATGGGCCATATGAGGAAATCGTGGTTGCTGAGAGTCCAATGGAGAACCAAAGTCACTTAACTCGTGCAGTTGATTGGAACGCTGAAGTGTCATAGGGCAGTGCACATAGCTCGACGTACAGATGGCCGTTGGTAAAGTCCTCGAATAGCGTCCACGTACCGGAAGGCGAAGTGTTGATAGGCCCCCCATAAGATAGGTTGAATGACGGAAGCGCAGGTCCATTGTCGTTGTGATTTTTGGGGAAGGCCCTAGTCCAGCAGTGGATGTCTTCCAGCTGAAATGATGATGATATTGTAAATATAGTTATAAAATTTGTTTTGTTTGAATAAATATTGCATCAAAATAATATACTATTATATTTTTGATATTTTGATGTATTGATTTGTATTATAATTAGGTTGTTATGGCGCGGCGCTGAGTTCTACGCTTACACATGGATCTATAATAACTACAAGTTAGTAGACTTACCGTGGGACAACGTTACTACATGGATCCTTGCTGCATTAGGAATGGATTTCTGCTACTACTGGATGCACAGAGCTTGTCATGGTACGTTGTTTCATTTTGCGTAGGATTTTATATTAATTTTCAGCAATTACTTTATTTATTCAGAGGCTTAACGATTCAATTTATTTACTTATGCACTAAAAATTAAACAAATATAATAAAATGGTTTAATATGCTTAAATTATAATTAGGCACAACATTAGTAAATACGTATTATATTTTTAAATCGAAAATCTACAATTTTTTAAGAGCAATATAAATACAACTTTTACTTTACTTGCACGCACCGTGCGATTTTGGTTTAAACGCTTTCGTGATGGAAACTTTGATTTATAGAACGAAGATATGAAGATATTATATGAATGATTGAATAATTTGTTTCAGAGGTTCATATTCTTTGGGCTCAGCATCAAGTTCATCACACATCTGAGGACTTCAATATGGGGGTTGGGATACGACAGTCTGCTTTGCAGGGGTGGTGTGGATTTGTAAGTATCGGAATGTAGGGAAAAGGAAGGTTTCAGTCTTAAATAATTTATAAGTCTAGATAGACTGTTACAAAAACTAGAGGCGAACAGATAACCTAAATTTTTAGCAACGCACGCACATTAAATCAAAGTGCCTAACATATGGCGAGTGTAAAGCTGAGATCTATAAACCATACTAAGACTTTACTTACGTAAAACTTAGCTAAGTGTAAGCTTAGCGCAATCTTTAATTACGTTTTTATAGTTAATTGACGGGATTGAAATTATGCTGCGCTAAAGTTAAGACAGCTTTTACGTGAGTAAAGTCTGAGTAAACTCTTAGCTCGCTCTAAAGATTTCAGCTTAAGACAGGAACTTTCACGCACACTAAAGTCATGCGTTGTTAGGCAAGAGTCGCTCTATCTAGCCAATTATCTAGGCAAAATCTTATTATCTAAGGTTGTAGTCTATGATTCAACATTTAAAAAAACTAAAGTTGGTTGAGAGTCATTGCTTGAAGTTATCTTATACAAACTGCGTCATTAATAACACAAATTCTGAAAAAAAAAAACATATTTTTAATTGGATTACTCAAAGCATTTAATTGGAGAACATGTTATTTTGCGGATTTCGAATGCTATTTCAAATGTAATAATTACCAATTAGTGCTAATTCCACTAAGTTTCACAAAATTATTTCGACACGTGAGTCTCTTACTCCAGCGTTTTGCGAGTCAACAGCCTCTGATGATACCTCGGCTAGAGGAAAAAAAAGGGTGAAATTTGTGAAACTCAGCGGAATTTTGTTTTTATATTTATTGACCAAAACAAAAACATACAATAAAAGTTACATATCTAAATACCACGAAAACCCCCAAAGGGTTTAACTGGGTAAGTTGTCGCTCGCGAATATCAGCGGTACATTAGAATAATTATAATAATAAAATACAAAATTGTATTTTATATCTATACTAGTCGACATATAAATACAGTTATTGTTATAAATATAATTGTTAACGTTTCAGTTTCATTAATTTCATATAAATTTTGTAGGTTATCTGGCATTCATATTTTATAATATTAGGTATAAGATTACTTAGCCCTCTTGTACCATATATGGTTTTAGTCTTTGGAATGCAAAATCTCTTGGAATTTCTTAAATTGCTGAACTAGAAAATTAACATTAAATATCATCCCTTAACATTTAAAATGGAACAAATCTATCGGGGCAGCTATGTTTATAAATATAGTATCTTTAATATTGTTGAATAAATTAAAGGTGTTAGTAATTTTTGTTTTACAAAATCATTTTAAATATTCTATGTTCTCTTTCAAAACAATTCTGTAAGATTAGGTTATGGTCGCATCATGATAATATTAAGCTAACCACTCTTAAGCTCTACCTTAAAATACAGAAATGTATATTTAAATTAAATGAAGAGTACTAGTTTAAGCTGTTAGCTGACGTTCAATACAAAAGAAATATTTATAATACACAAAGAAAATTTGAAATAAACATTTTATAAACGATGCGGGACTCGAACCCACGACGTCTCGCGTTCCGTGCGAGTGTTCTTCCTACTGAGCTAACCGTTCGAGTGACGTATCGTTATAAAATCGTGTATACTTTATTCAACTCTCAGGTTGTGGCTGTACTTTACAGTAAATCCTGTAGATGAAAAAATTGTAAATATTTATAATCATAAAGTTCATAATACCAAAAATATACATAAACGTAATACTAAAAATATTTTATATTTAGTTGATATAAATAAATACTGAACATTACTAGGTTCAACGGCACATGTTCCTTAATAGAAAACCGGATAGTTATCGCTTCATATATGGATACAAATTGGTTAATATATCCTCGTTTAAAGTATTGAATAATTTATAACTATAAGTAGGAAAACTGTTTTGCAGCAACTAATTTATTAGCTCCGCATGAGGCACTAGGGCTAAGTAGGGAAAACTTACGTATTTCTAACCAGGACACTAACTAAGCTAGTGAAATTACCGGGCAAATGAGACTTAACATCTTATGTCTCAAGAAGACGAGCGCAATTGTAGTGCCGCTCAGAATTTTTGTTTTTTTCAAGAATCCTGAGCAGCACTGCATTGTAATGGGCAGTGCGTATCAATTACCATCAGCTGAACCCTTATTTTCATAAAAAAAAACTAACGGGTCACTGCAGATCATCAGATATTGCAGAGTATGAAGATTCTGTAATCGCGCAGATGAAACCCCGCTCCACATTCTCTCTGAATGTCGTCTTTTAAGGCATTTCTAGGATTTCTTTGGGAAAATCAATCCTACAACCACTTGAATACGTCAGCTCATTGCACAAAAAATATTAAGATTCAAGGAAAGAATCAATCTCCGCAATGAGCTATTATAGTTAACAGTGGTTATCACAATAGATCATAATGGTCGCAGTGAAACAGGGCTGCACTGAACTGTTCTAGGAACCACAACCATATTCAAATTCAAATTCAAATATTTTTATTCAAAATAGGATGTGACATCACTTATTGTAAGTCAAAAACTACCACCCATTCCAAAATGAATGCCTCAGAACTGAGACTAATTTATTGATGTTAGTTGCATTCGTTTTAGCTTGAACAGATATAACATATATTTTACACTGTCCCATAGTGGAAAAAAACTATTTTAAAAATAATCAATTTGGGTGAATTATCAGGTTCACGTTAATTACACAGAATCCCGGCTAGGTGTAGCGCGCTTTTTTCTACCATAAATGACGTTCTATACATATAGTCAAATCACATCGTATAAAAACAAAGCCGAATTATGTAACATGACAGGGAGTTACTGGAAACCGTCAAAAATTTAAGTTGAATATTTGGGCGACGTCTTGAGACTCAAGAGATACCAACTGCTCGAACTTATAATGTTGGGAAAAGTAGAGGACAAAGGACGCGCTGGAATCCGGGAATGGACGAAGATCGCCAGCGTAGAAATACTATTTCGGTTGGCGCAATACATTACTGTGTTTCGGCCTGAAGGGCACTGTAGCTAGTGAAATTACTGGGCAAATGAGACTTAAGTCTCAGGTGACGCTGGCAATTGTGGTGCCGCTCAGAATTTTTGGGTTTTTCAAGGATCCTGAGCGACACTGCATTGTTATGAGCAGGGCGTATCAATTACCATCAGCTGAACGTCCTGCTCGCCTAGTCCCGTATTATCATAAAAAAACTGAACGTCTAGCTTGTCTAAAAAAGTATGTCTAACGGGACCTTTTCACCATTAAGTTCAACTTAATATCGAATACCTATAATCGAAGTTTCAAGCCGTAAATAAAGTTCCTATGTCGACGCAATCTATTGCCGGGATCCAATAGTATATCTAAGCTACCCAGGAACACATCTAAATAAAATCCCATCAATTTAGTTTAAGCCCTTGAGAAGTTTAGTGGTAAGCATAATTAAAAAAGATTTAATATATATTGTACTATGTTTAAAGAAAGAATAGATACAAAATTAATCAGTCAATAACACGAAACACGAACTTGTAAAACTAATTAATCTATCGTTATATTTTGTCTTTACTTAACTTAAAACCCGGGCTTGAGCTGTCAAAACACGCTCTAAAACCTCTTAAGAAATATACAGCGGCCGATTTTGACACTAATAGGAGTTAACTTTTAGGGGTCATTTAGTTGTAAGTGACAATCGCCGCTTATATTCTCGGTTGTAAAGTAAGTATTTATTTTTTTGGGCAAACACTGCTCATACAATTAAATATTTTCAATCTAATATAACAAACAAACCTGAGCATATCTTGCATAACTTATATAAATATATTATAATTTACAACTGAAAGAAACTAATTATCTAAAGTATATTTATTCTTTTTAATATTGCGAGTACGCACGCCTGACGTTACGAAAATGATTGGGCGAGGCGAATTTTAGAGGGAGTGAAGATTTATGACGAGAGAGTTACGTATCGTATTAAAATGATATTGTTTATTGTAAAATAAATAAGTAATAATAAACATACCTAATTAAATTATGATATTGTATCCTATTTTTTAAGTTAAATTAAATCGTTTTAGTGTCCTACTCATTACTCACATAATAAAGTGGTCAACACCCCTAGATAACTTTGCACATACAAAAATTACGCTTCCCTCAAAAACATATTTACATAGATATATATGTTTACAGGTATTTTATCTTCCTCTGGCTTTGGCGATTCCACCAGCCCAGTTCGTAGTTCATCATCAGTTCAGTTATCTGTACATGTTCTGGATTCATACTGAAGCAGTGAGGAGCTTGGGTGTTTTAGAATACGTGCTTAATTCTCCAAGTCACCACAGAATACATCATGGTGAGATATTTTATCCTTATTTTTAATCTTAGTTAGTGTAATAAAAGTCAGGCTGATGATACTGACTAAGGGGAGATGATAGGGACTGGTTTTATTTTTACAGCAGAAGGCGCAGTTTCCACCAAAGCGGAGAGGAGAGGAGATGCGTTTTGATAACCATTCAGATTTCGTTATTTTGTCTCCGCTTAGCTTCGGTGGAAATATATCAAGCGGAGAGGAGAAGAGCATAAAATCTCATTTTTCTTTGATTTTACGCCGCGAGCGAGTTTGCATCGAGGCAGAGCGGAGATGTGCGATGTCTGTAGCCGGGCGGCCGGTCGGTGCGACCCACCCTCGCGCACCCCTTTTACCCGCAAATTATTCTCGCGTCTCGCACACTTTTTGTTCGTTCCGTATTTGTAAAAAGGCAAAAGGCATTTTTTTTTTAATTGATTCCTTTAGCATTCTTTTTGATGTCTTTTCTAATAACTACTAGATACTACTACCGCTTCGGAAACAATGGCGCTCTGAGAGAGAAGAAGCGGCGCAAGAAACTCTCCCAGCATTCTTTTGTTGCGCTCTTTTCAATAAAAATATACAATATTGTACAATCATTTCTATCGCTATAAAATAATCACAATCTAGTCCCAGGCTGTACGATTATTTAGATATTCAGCAGTGGAGTAATAGGATTTACGACACAGAGTAATAGGATTTACGACAGAGATTAACCGACTTTAGTAGTTTAGCAAAGTATTAACTAAAAAATAGAAGGGGGCTCCAAAAATATTCTACAATTACATTTACTATAGTCGGTAATAAAATGTTTGTGGTTATTCATGTCGGTTTTTTTATAATATTTTCAGTTTATCTGTTTCCTCTTCCCTTGAGGAAGTTAAAATATAGCTCTTGTAACGACAAGCCGCCTTCCTTTCATAGACATCAGTTGACTAATTTCGAGATTTCACAGCTCACATCTCCTCTCCGCTTTGGTGCAAATAACCTAACCGCTTTGCGTCTTGTCTCCTCTCCGCTTTGGTGGAAACCGGGCCTTACGCTCAAAACATCTGCTCTCTACAGGATCGTACGTCCAACTGTATCAAGCGCATGTTTGTTTGCACCAATTACTTTTGACAAATCATTGGTAGGGATATACAATATCAGTTTGTCAATTGTTGTAGTTTTAATGTTATGCCAAGAGTCAGGCTTAAGCTAGGGTGGGCGACAGCCCATCGTGAACCCTTCACTAGAGCGACGGAGATGGTTGTATAGGGTTGGGTATAGGTGAAGGAGGACATTAAAGTGATTAGGTTAATTATGGCGCGAACATGCCCCCGACCTTAAAACCATTGGTTTTTAAGAAAAGAAAACACACATTAGAAAATAATATCCGCAAACAAATTTTAACTTATCTGCAAATATAAACTATAACTAGTATTTTAATAATTTCAAATAGAAGTACTATTCATATCACACATCACATGTTGTAAATTCATACTTGGCAGGGTCTTATGTTAATTTTCTTTAGTTTGTGATGTTTAATTCATTTGTTGTTATGCTAAATCAGTATTATTTACATAATATTATATAATGTTAGAAGAAGAACCACTAAATATTAAAGGAAAAATACCAACTAGGAACGGTATTAGCACTCCAAAACTTTTAATCAATATTTGAAACAGCCACCCTGTTTCAAATACATTTCATTGCTCTAGCTATAAAAAGCTGAGCCAAGTTTCAAATGACCCAATTTCTAGAACTTTCTCAGTTCTCAATTTTTGCAGCCATGTTGTGTAAATTTAATCAAAATTTTTAATGTTAACTAATTCATAATTTTAATTCCACATATCTATCTATCTATCATATTATATTGTAATCAATAATATATATTATTAATTACAATATAATATAATTTAACTCGTAGCAAACCTAACAGACAAACCCTGCTTGAATATTATTTAAATAGTAGCAGGTAAAGTCAAACCTAATAATGAGAGAGGGGGACTTAAAATAAATGAAGACTTTAAGTAAATTTTTTGAAGTAAGCGTTATTTTGCGGCAATACATAATTCTTGAGTCTTGAGTCTCGTGACAGAGTTTGGCGAGATACCATCTCCTGAGGATGCCTCGCATCACGCACAAACACGTGTCAAATTGTTTGAAGACGAATATCGGCAGAATTAACACTCAAGAAAACTCAAAACATTTAGAGGAAGGATTCAAGTAAAATAAACATCTCCCCATACATTTTATTACATTTTTTCGTAATCATAGCACCGCTCAAAAAAGCATATATATTCATTCTTAATTTATTCTGTTGGGCAAGTGGCGTGGATATAATATTATTACAATGTTTGGTACTTGCAGGCGGAGTTGTATCTTTATATAATTTCAACAAACCATTTGAAAATAATCGCTATATTGTTCCCCACGAATGAATGAACAAAGCAAATAGGGTGTTATTATCAAAAAATAATTTAAACATGACTTAGACACGTGTTTTGTAGACAGTGATCTAGCAATAACCACATCCTAAATGGAGTTTTTCTTTTGCTATTACAGAACAGTGTTTAGCTTGTGTTTAACTAAAACATCGTTTTAACATTAACTGAAGTGTACATGAACAATTAAAGGAACACAATTTTTGACTGCTGTCATCTATCTATCGTATAATCCAAATCTACCATATGAATATGATCTATCCGCTTCGAGTTGTATTTAAATATAAGAAATGTGAAAATATTATTGAACACTAAACAACAGAAAGACATAATAATAGTATTAGAACTTTTTTTACAAGCTTTCAACACATGTATAAATTTTATGCATTGCCACAGATTATATTTAAGGGCGCAATGAAGTTCGAATTAATATTCAATCAAATACTATTGTGTTTCCAGGAAGCAATCCATTCTGTATTGATGTTAATTACGGTGGAGTACTCATAATATGGGATAAACTCTTTGGAACATTCAAAGCTGAAAAGGAAGGTGACAAAATTATTTACGGCCTCATCTACAACCAGCCTTCGTTCAATCCACTTCATTTACAGGTAAATTTGTTACACATAAGCTATTTATTATGACAATAAGGGACGTGACGAACAGGACATTGAGCTGATGGTTATTGATACGCCCCGCCCATTACAATCCAAAGCCGCTCAGGATTCTTGAAAAACCGCGAAAACGGCACCACAATATTACGCTCGTCACATTGAGACATAACATGTTAAGTCTCATTTGCCCAGTAATTTTACTAGCTATGGCGCACTTCATACCGAAATACAGTAGTACTCACACATTACTGCTTCACGGCAGAAATAGGCACCGTTGTGGTATAAATAAAATATTTTTGATAGGGAATCATGGTCTATTTCTAGGGACTATTTCCAGGTTAGAACAAGAAATTAGTCTAACGTACTCATGGGTAACTACATAGAAATAAATTTAAATATGCTTAATAGTAAAATGTACTAGCACTGCACTACTAAAAGCCACCTATTATTCACAGACCTTCTACAATCGCTACATAGTGCAGAAATTTAAAGACCAAAAGACGCTTGCACACAAATTCCATGCGGTATTCAACTATCCGAGCTGGAAAGCGGGGGGCTATGTGCGTTTCCAAGATATGCCAGAAGACGTAAGTATTATTACAATATTTAATTCCACCACGACACATGTATCTTAAAAGATAGACCCACACTTTGAGAGCAAAACTTAAAGAAATAAATATGCACAATCACTCTTCACTATTTTGTCTTAAGATAAGATAAGATAAGATAAACTTTATTTGCATTGAATAGGTTTCATTACAAGATGGTTTCAGTACAAATGTTTACAGTTTGCTATTCAGCTCTATACAAAGCATGCAAATGTCAGTGATTTACAATTATTTATATAAATAAGAAATTTAAATATCTATGTGACAATTCAAGAATTCACTTACATTATAATATACTGATGTCAATAGAAATTTTTTAAGAGTTAATCTAAATTTATATTCGGGTAAATTTTGTACACATTCGGGTATTTTATTAAATAATTTAACACACATTCCGTATGCGTTACGTTGAAGCAATGAAGTACGTTGTGGTCTATCCAAAACCAGTGTATGACCATTTCTGGTGCAGCGTGTATGAACCTGTCTAACAGTTTTAAACAAATTTTTATGTTTTTTAACGAACATGCATGCTTTCAATATATACATGCCAATTAGTGTTAATATATTCAGCTAACGAAATAGTGGCCTACAAGATTCGTACGGGGGGATACCTAATATAGCCCGAACACATTGTTTTTGTGCTACGAAAGCTCTTTGAAAATGAGTTGATGAGCCCCATAATAATAAACCATATTTAAGATTCGAGGCTACGTAACCATGATATGCTAAAAGAGCTACCTCCACAGATGCAGTTTGGTGTAATCTTGAAAGAACGTAACGGAATTTTATGAGTTTATTGCAAATCTTGTCTATATGGTGAGTCCAAGTTAAGTAGGTATCAATGGTTATACCTAAGAATGTGCTGCTTTGTACTTCTTTAATTGATTGTCCTGAAATTAATTCTTAAATCTACATCAGATTTGTTTTTTGTTTTAAATCTAATAAAGTTAGTTTTTGCTAAATTAATATTTAGGTTGTTACATGTCATCCAATTTATTACTAAATCAATTGTTTTATTTACGTCATATTCAAAATTATTGGCCTATATATACACAAATAATATTATAATAAAATGGTATTATATATTTTCTTTCTCTCTCTCTATGCTCTCAGCCCAGTGCTTGGTGACCCTGCCCTGTTACTCAGATATTTATCGTATAAGGTTTATAATCGCTCACCAATATTATTAAATCATGAAATCCATTAAATCCATCTTGAAGGACTGCCGCACAATAAAATATGATCACGGACAATCGTGTGAATGCTTACACGCTAATCAACGATTAACTTACCGATGACAGACGAATATACAAGTAACGATCATCCCCGATTGTGGAGAGGAGGCATAAGAATTATCAAAAAAGTGTATCATGGATCAATATTGTCGACGGTACACTTACTCAATTGAAAATAAAACGTGAAACGTCCTGAAAAAATTAAAAAAGTTTGTTCGTTAACAATCGTACAAGCAATTACCAGCTGACAGAACTCGTACCTATGTTTATATTTCTATTGTTGCATTGTTTTGTTTTCAGCCGGCGATTCACACACGAGTGAAGTATGACGTCATTCTACCCAAATGGTGCAGTGCATACCTTATATGCCACTATGCTCTGGTTTTAGTCGGATTTATCCAGCTTTTCCATAATCATTTGGTAAGTGACTTATTTTTTAATATTTATTTTACTGCTGAACAGGATGCCGGATAGATTATGGGTACCACAACGGCGCCTATTTCTGTCGTGAAGCAGTAACGTGTAAACACTATCGTGTTTTTATCTGAAAGGAAGCTAGTGAAATTACTGCGCAAATGAGACTTACTATCTTATGTCTCTAGGTGACGAGCGCAATTTTAGTGCCGCTCAGAATTTTTTGGGTTTCATGGGCAGGGCGTATCAATTACCATTAGCTGAACGTCCAGCTCGTCTCGTCCCTTATTGTCATAAAAAAAGGCTGCCATACAATATATTTGAATAGAATGAATGGAGTAGAAATGTTCAACATTTATTAAAAAAAGTTAATTAACGTAGTATTTTCTTTAATTAACGCGAGTGTTTTTACATAAGGTTTTTTACTTATTCTTTACGCACTTTACGAACAAATGTTTACCAAGTATTGTTTAAACACGTTATGTTATTGTCACTCCCTATGGTAAATAAATATATTTCTATTCTGAAAATTTACTGAGTTGGTGTTACTTTGCGGAAATCCATAATTATACAAATTATATAAGTTTTCTTTAGTGTTAATTTCGCCAATATTTGTTTTCAAACAAGTCTCGTGCCAGATTTTGGAGAGACAACACGTCCTGAGGATGCCTCGTGTAGAGGCGAAACACGTGTCGAATTGTTTGAAAACAAATATTGGCGGAATTAACACTAAAGAAAACTTAAATCATTTGTATATTTATATTCTATTCAATTTATATAAATAAAGTAGCAACTAGATGTATTTTATTACTTTAATTTAATTCTAAATCACTTAATGATTTCGAACGGCAACCTAAAAAAGTAGTAGATCTGTGGTTCCCTTAAACGGCTTAAACCGTTTTTTTTCACTATATTTTTGATAATCTTGTATATAAGCACATTACCGAATTTGCTGCAAACTGTGAGAATTAGTATGTTAAGATAGCAACAAATACGTCGTGTTAGTAAGTCTTTTATTGGGCGATGTTTACGCTTTTACAACATGATCCCAGAAAATGTACAAAACAATAATTCATATCTTATTAAATTCAAACGAATTGTTTAAACACGTTTGTTGCAACGATATATTTTTATAAAAAAAAAGATTACCCGCTGAGTTTCTTACGCCCGTTCTTCTCAAGTCAAGTCTAAGGTATGCTTTTTCAAATGGGTGGTAGTTTTTGAAGTTCAATGAGTTGAATTCTAAATAAAATTATTTGAATTAGAGTTAAATTAAATTATATCAAGCCAATTAAGTTTGATCACTTTGTGCGTAGTTTGTATCTTAATTTGCAATAATAATTATTACATCTCGTGTCAATATGGATGCGAATTATCATTGTAATATACATATATCACTCGGCCAGAAGTATGACAAAGATCAGGGACCGAACACAATTCAAAATATAACATAATGGAGCGGGGTTATCTCCGCGTGCGAAACTGATTGCTAATAGTGTCAGCTCTCCGCTTATGTTGTTAAGTTGTAGATCGTGGATCAAATAATTTATAAACACACGTGACTTTATTTTCGTAAATTTCTGCATATTATTTTCATTTAAGTATATATTTATTGCACCAACAAAGCATACACCAACACATACAAAATCATATAGACAATTGGATGGCAACCGTTCTGATAGAATGACCCTGGTGGCTTGGGCACGGGGAAGGGCGCTGGTAAAGAACGCGACTTGAGTCGACACTCTCGCTCCTTCTCATGTCCAAGTTACATCAGTTGGTGCTGGGTCTGCTGCTTCGACTGCCGAAGACAGCAATCGTCGCAAATATGTCAATCTCAGTGAATCTTACATCTTTGTGCCGTTTGGTGTCGAGACTTGGAAGTGGGGCCCAGAGGCGCGGAGAATTTACAAAGTACTATCTTCTTGCCTCAGTAAGGCTACTGGAAGCCAAAGCGCTGGCAGCTATTTCGGTCAAAAGATCAGCCTAGATATCCAAAGCGGAAATACTGCGAGTATTCTTGGTACGCATCCCCGTAATGATTGTTTTAATTTAATGTAATCATAGTATTGTAAATATAGTTATAAGATTTGTTTTGTTGGAATATAATAACAAATTAATTTCATATAGCCAAAACAAATAAGATAAATGCTACTTTAATTATAGGCGCAAATAACATTAATAAGTAAGATGCAAATAAGTACATTATAGAAATAATATTTCAATAACGACATCTAATAAATCGTTTAGCAGTTCAATTGTTGCTTTTTCATGTCAAACTGATTTGTAACTAAAATCTGTACTTTCTGTCTGTATAGGTCTGTATCTGTCCTAGTTGCTGTTCAGACGTCGTCTATGAATAAATTTATATGTTTTGTTCAAAAATGAAAATCTACGGAATACTTACTATAAAATATATAGAATCCACTTTAAAAGATTTTGCAATTTTTTGGAGCCTAGTTGATGAAATTGCGGCTTTATTTCCATATTTAGGTTAACGTTTCGGAATCGGAGCCCTTAAATGGAGCTTGATAATTTTTATTTAAGCAACGAAATAACTGTGAAAATTTTACTGTGCATATTTAAAAGTATCCAAGATCCTCAAATAAAGTGAATATATACAAATCTCATAAAGAATTCAAACGTAAGTGATGTGTGTCGTCACATCAACTGGGTGATGTTTACTTTGATCTCAACCCAGTCACTTTTCAATTCCCATTTTATATTCAAATTCAAATAGGATATAATATCACTTATTGAAATTCAAAAACTACCACATATTCGAAAACTAATGCCTTAGACGTGAGAAGAGCGGGCGCAACAAACTCTTATATTTAAAGAAATAGAGAGTTTAGCGATTTTATCACAACCAGTTTTCAATCAGTTTATGTTGCCAGTGATGACGTACGGAAGTTAGACGTAGTTTTCAGAGGGCAATGGAGAGGGCTATGCTCGGAGTTTCCCTGAGACATTGAAAGAGAAGTGAGGAGGTCCGTAAGAGAACCAAAGTCATTAACCCAGATGGTTGCTAAACTGAAGTGGCAGTGGGCAGGGCACATAGCTCAACGGACAGATGGCCGTTTTGGCAGTAAAGCCCTCGAATGGCAATCACGTACAGGAAGACGCAGTGTTGGTAGGCTTCCACAAGATGGACCGATGATCTGTTTAAGAGAGCCGGAATAGGTTAGATGATGGCAGAGCAGGACCGTTCGTCGTGGAGATCTTTGGGGGACAATTTTGTCCAGCAGTGGATCTTCTGGCTAAAATGATAACGATGATGATATACTTCACAAACTTTGTCAATAAATAACGATGAAAATAAATAAGTAAGCCTTAAAAACTGTTACAACTTATAAACTCCAATTTTTTTTAATTCAAATTGGAACGCGTTGCTTAACAGCTAGCCTTAACGTTGATCACAAAATTTTCTATGATGGTTTGCAGTTGGTTGAGAATTTCAAAAGTTGAAAGCCTGCAGTCTAGCACGCTAGATCCTGTCGAAAGCTTTAAAAAATACTAGAATCATTATTCTCGAGAATTGCTAGGTGTCTGTTGTTCCATATATTTTTCAAATTATGGAATTAATTGATCGATAGATGATAGGGTAGCCCACTTTTTTTAGGTATAGTTTGTAGCTTTTCAAGACTTGGTGATTCAATCAAATTCGATGGACAAGCACCGGTTCTAAGAAGAAATTGCTTATTTATTATTTTTAATAATTATGAATCCATAGTTAGTGAGCAAGTCTTTTGTGGGGCGATGTATATGTTTTTATAGCAAGAATGTTCAATACAACTGTATAACGAAGTTCAAAAGAATTGTTACACAAATCTCTAAAAACAACAAAACACAAGACTCAGTTCCGAGCGCGCTCGGTAACGTACATGCTCACTGAACTTACGAATATAATTTATATTCGCGATCTGCGCGGCAACCGCCGCTGCGCGCTTTTATGACTATGAGTTCCGAAAAACTCATAGCCAATGAATTGCTGGCATTCCTTCAGCACGCAATTGATACTATGGACGAGATCAGCATCATCCAGATCTGTGCATCAAATTTCAAGACTGAGGAGATCATGCCAAGACGCTCCTGTACGAGGTTTTGATGAAAACCGACCAGATGCCGTCCCGCAGGAGGGATGAAAGGGGAGAGAGAAGTCTTCAGGACATGATAAATCTCCTGAAGGTGACTGATCCTCACGACGTACCGTCTTTCATGGCAAGGAACTTGAACAAGTTACCGCCCGTCACCTTCGACCATGTCGACGTCACCAGGTTGCTGAAGGACATCACAAACCTCAAGGGGGGCCTGGCAGAAGTAGTGTTGAAATTAGAGGCATCTCAGAACACCATCAGGGATCTGCAAGCTGAAGTTGCGACTTTGCGCAACAATACTGTTGTAAGTAGGTCAATAGAGGCCAATAACATCAACACATGACGAGGGGCTTGCATTGCTTCGCCAGCGAAATTCGAATCAACACCGGCCGCTGCGCTCGCACGTGTAAGTGGTAATGTACTTGCCGCCCGTCCCTCACCTCCTCCCCACTCGGAGGTGTCGTTACGTCAACAACTCAACGTGACTATGCTGCTGCCATCCGCCAGCAACCCAGAAAGCGGAAAGTGCTGAGGACAGAAAGTGGAAGCGGGCACGCCCGCAACGAACCCGCTTGTAGAGCTGTGTCTGAAGGGTCTGACCGACAAGGATGGCTTCATTAAGGTGGAGCGGAAGAAGAGGAGACCTCCTAGTCATAACCAATGTGGCACAGCACCGATAGGACAGAACCAGCTCCTGCGTCCCGTAATCCCAGCGACGTATATCTACGTCTCTCGCTTTCACCACACCACCAAGGCCTCTGACATTGTTCAGTACTTGATGGAGAAGACAAGGTTCCGGTTGGGGGTCGAAAAGTTGGTGACGCGTCACGCAGTAGACTTCAACTCTTTTGTTGTTCGCGTCCCGACAGAACATATATCAACCTTCCTGGACGTACAGCTGTGGCCAAAAGGGGTCGTGTTCCGCAAGTATCGCGGACGTCGCCGACCGCCGGAAGCTACCGAACCCGCGCCTCACATCGCCGCGAAAATGAGACGTAGATTTAAGTTATATATTTTTTGCCCTGTACTTTTCCCGGGGCGTAAAAAGAATAGGGGAGTCCGAGGCCCATGGGTGTCGTAAGAGGCGACTAAGGGCTTTTTAGAAGTGGGAGAGTCACGCTGCCGTCTTTTGACGTCAATCGGGCCAGGCTCGTCCGGGTTAATTACCACACTCGCACAGAATACCGGCGTGAAGTAGCGGCCTAATGCCGCTATGTTTTTTCGCATAGGTTAGTGTCGAGGACCGGTGGCCTTGGTCCACTCTCTGGCTCCACGTAGATTTAGAGGATCGCGTCCGCATCTATGTGTGTGTCTACAGGTCCCATAGTGGTAACGCAGAAACTGATCATCTCATGGGCTGCGTTCAAGCGGCAATTGACGACGTGCTTGCACAGATCCCCTCCGCTGAAATCGTAGTCTTGGGTGATTTCAACATGCACAATGCCGAATCGCTTGGATCACGTACCACAGACTACGCAGGGCGATCTGTGCATAATTTTGCATTGGCGTATGGTCTGTCCCAATTGGTCGAGTCGCCAACGCGGCTCCCGGATGTGGATAGCCACATGTCGTCCTTATTGGATCTTCTGCTGACTACACATCCCGATGGTTATCAGGTCTTTGTCGACGCCCCTCTCGGAACGTCCGACCATTGTCTGGTCAGGAGTGTAGTGCCTATCCGACGCCAACGTCGCAGACCACCAGCGACCCGCCGCGTTTGGCACTACAAGTCAGCAGATTGGGATAGGATGAGTTCCTTTTTTGCATCCTACCCTTGGGGCAGGGTTTGTTTCCCTTCGGATGATCCTAGTGCCTGCGCCGTTGCAGTAGCCGATGTGTACTACAGGCTATGGATGTTTTTAAACCAAACTCTGTAGTACCCATCGAGGGCAGATCACAGCCCTGTTTCGATGCGTCAGTTAAAGCAGCATCTGACTGCAAAAAACAGGCGTATCGAGCTTGGGTTGCGGCGCTGGGCGCAAAGGATCCGAACTGCACAGTTCTTAAGAGGAAATACAACCGTGCCTCCAGATTTTTTAAGCGGCAAATCGACCGTGCAAAGTCAAAACACGTCGTTAAAATCGGCGAGCAGCTTTCCAGTTACCCGACCGGAACACGCAAGTTCTGGTCGTTGTCGAAAGCTGCTCTTGGTAACTTCAGCCAGCCGTCCATGCCGCCGTTGCACATGAGGAATGACACCCTGGCCCATACGGCAAAAGAGAAAGCCGATCTCATGTGCACTCTCTTCGCCTCCAACTCGACTCTTGACGACAACGGAAAAACACCGCCGACCATCCCGCGGTGTCAGAGCTCTATGCCTGAAGTACAGTTCAGACAGAAAACTGTTAGGCGAGCTCTGTTTTCGTTGGACGTCAGGAAGTCGAGCGGGCCGGATTGCATTTCTCCAATCGTGTTTAGAACGTGTGCCCCTGAGTTGACGCCGGTGCTAACGCATTTATTCCGGCACTATTATTCTAAAAGCGTAAACCCTGACTCATGGAAGTCAGCCCTTGTCCATTCGATCCAAAAAAAAGGAGACAGTTCAAATCCGGCAAACTACAGGCCTATTGCTATTACCTCCCTGCTCTCCAAAATCATGGAGAGCATAATTAGCCGTCAGCTCTTAGTGTATCTAGAGGGTCACCAGTTGATCAACGATCGACAATACGGGTTTCGCCATGGTCGGTCGGCAGGTGATCTTCTGGTATACCTAACACATAGATGGGCAGCGGCTATTGAAAGCAAGGGGGAAGGCCTGGCAATTAGCCTGGATATAGCGAAGGCCTTTGATCGTGTATGGCACAAGGCGCTCCTCTCCAAACTTCCATCATTTGGGCTTCCCGAGAGCTTGTGCAAGTGGACTTCCAGCTTCCTCACTGGGCGCAGCATACAGGTCGTTCTCGACGGATATTGCTCGAACCCGAAGCCCGTGAATGCTGGAGTGCCCCAAGGCTGTGTGCTGTCTCCCACGCTGTTTCTTCTGCATATCAATGATATGTTGGACACCTCCAACATTCATTGCTATGCAGACGACAGCACTGGTGATGCTGTATACACTGGCAATGCAGGTCTCTCTCGGGAAATCGTCGACCAGTGCCGGGAGAAACTTGTGTCTTCTATCGAGTCCTCTCTTGAGAAGGTCGCGGAATGGGGAAAATTGAACCTTGTCCAATTTAACCCACAGAAGACTCAAGTTTGCGCGTTTACCACTAAAAAAACCCCATTTGTCGTATCACCGCTCATCGACAACACTTCCCTCAAAGCCTCGCCTAGTATCGGAATACTGGGTCTCGAAATCTCGAGCGATTGCCAATTTCGTGGTCATCTGGAAGGCAAAGCCAAATTGGCTTCAAAGAAACTGGGCGTCATTAATAGAGCACGGCAATACTTCAAGCCGGCCCACATACTAGCGCTCTACAAAGCGCAGGTCCGGCCACACATGGAGTATTGTTGTCATCTGGTCTGGCGCACCCCAGTTTCAGCTCGATCCATTTGACCGCGTGCAACGCAGAGCAGCTCGAATTGTCGGAGACACAGTGCTCTGTGAACGGCTGGATTACTTGGCGTTGCGTAGAGACGTCGCTTCATTGTGTGTCTTCTACCGCATTTATCACGGGGAGTGTTCCGAAGAGCTGTTTAACCTGATTCCTGCCGCCGAATTCCACCTTCGCACGACACGCCACAAGTTAGGATATCATCCTGACCATCTGGATGTGTGGCGGTCCTCCACAGTGCGGTTTTCAAGGAGCTTTCTTCCACGTACTACAAAGCTGTGGAATGAGCTTCCTTGTGCGGTGTTTCCGGGACGATACGACATGGGTACCTTCAAAAAAAGCGCGTACACCTTCCTTAAAGGCCGGCAACGCTCCTGTGATTCCTCTGGTGTTGCAAGAGATTGTGGGCGGCGGTGATCACTTAACAACAGGTGACCCGTACGCTCGTTTGTCCTCCTATTCCATAAAAAAATATATCATATGTATGTTAGACTATAAGGTATTTATTTTATGGGCAATGTAGCCTGAAATAAAGGAATTATTATTATTATTTTAGCTATCTTAATGATACCACAGACTGGGAATGGAACGACTTTACATATCTTAATGAAAAAAAATGTTCGCTGAGATTCTTGCGCCCGTGCTTCTTAGGCCAGATACATACTTTTCGGAATGGTTGGTAGTTTTTGTCTTTCAAAATGTTATATCATATCCTATTTTGAATAAAAATATTTGAATTTGAATTGCGGTAAAGTACTGATATGGGCGCTGGTTTTATTCGTTTCTAATTTTCGTTTAGTTCTTTGAAAGCATTGGTCCAGCAAGCTTCTTAAATTTGCTTCCTTGGAGTTTATCGCACATGGCTTAGAACCAAATTTTCCTGTATAAAATAGAAAAGATTTAATTGCTAATTTCTTATTGAAATGAGTTAAAAATGCTACAGAAAAAGATTGCCTTCATTATTTAATTATGTATAAATAATGTCCTTAAAGAATTTTTAGAATTCAGGACACTTGTACTCGTTGAATCTTCGATCTCTCTGCTATTTATATATTTCTGTAATTTGTTCACCCGTAATATCTGTAACTTAATTATTCGAACCGACCTGAGTCGAGAGCCCTTTTCCAAGTTTAGTGGCTTTTATTTGTTTAGGATCACATTTATTGTATCCTTAGATACTGTAATTAAATAGAAATAAGGGACATATTATGATATTTATTTAATACTAGCTGACCCGGCAAACGTTGTTTTGCCATTTAAATTATTTTTAGAGTTAGACCGTTTCTTGGACATTGCAACATTACTTTATTTTTCGAAAACACAAGAATTTTCTAAAGTAAACGTAGTCTAAGTTACTCCTTATTACATCAGCTACCTGCCATTAAAAGTCCAGTCAAAATCGGTCCAGCCATTTCAGAGATTAGCCGGAACAAACAGACACAGACAGATAAAAATTGTAAAAAATGTTATTTTGGTGTATGTAACATATATATTATATTCATATACATGTAGTAAAAAACGGTTATTCCAATATTAAAAACAGACACTCCAATTTTATTTATATGTATAGATGTATAGATATTGGAATTAATATTAATATATTTGTTACTCATAGTAAGCTTTTATTTCAAGAGATTTTTATTTTATATTTTTAACAAATCATATCGTCACGTTTCAGTACCACCACTAGTTTCAATAAGTAAGTATTAAAAGCTATAGTGTAACGTACGTGTATATAATATAGATATTTAATATATTTTTAAATATTTATTATATTTAATCAATAATTATTGTTAACTTAGAAGTTACTATTGGAATATGACATCATATCAAAATGTAGTATTAAGAAAATATAAAACAAATATTTCATATTTTAACCGACTTCAAAAAAGGTGAAGGTTCTCAATTCGTCAGTATTTTTTTATGTTTGTTACCTCAAAACTTTCGATTGCGTGAACCAATTTTGATAATTCTTTTTTTATTTGAAAGCTGATGCTTCCCGTGTGGTCCCATTTTTGGAGTCGGTGTCATCCAAGATAGGTTCGTAACTACATACATAGTTATAGGTGAGATGTGCTTGAGTCGTGAGGAGGCGAGAGGCGAAAACGGGTCGCTGCGGAAGGACACCGATTCCAAAAATAACAATAATCGTAACTAGAATTAGATTAATTAATAAGATTGTATAAAAATACGCAATTATTTTTATACTTTTTAGTGCACATTATTGTTTTGGAATAGTGTTTTTGAAGTTGGTTGTTTTTTTGTAATTTTTTTTTCACACAGAAATAACATGAAATAAGTTATCCTCTTTCTCAAACGTGCTATACTTCAACATTGTCCTGATAAATTATAATAACTTCTATATCATTAATGTTTAAAACCTTAAATTATGACAGTTCTAAAGCAAAGTTTTCAATGTAACAACTTGTTATAAGCCCCTGTTGGAAGATAAGTTGTGAAAGCTTTGATGGATGATCTATTACAAAGACTCTTGGCAATGAGTTAAGTGCCTGCTGTTATTTAATCAAATTATTCAAAGCTTAGTCTTAAATAAATTATTCGGGTTAGGTGAAAGCTATATAAGTTTTTTAACTTTAATTGTTAAATGTTATGTTGTTTAAATGATTTAAATTGTAGAGGTTCCTTTATAAAATAGTAATTTAACGTACCAGTGTGAGGCTTCTTTGCCCAGGATGCCAGCTAGATTATGGGTACCACAACGGTGTCTATTTCTGAAGAAGTAATGTGTTAACATTACTGTCTTTCAGTCTGAAGGGCGCCACAGCTAGTGAAATTACTGGGCAAATGTGACTCGACATTATATGTCTCAAGGTGACGAGCGCAGTTGTAGTGCCGCTTAGAATTTTTGTGTTTTTCAAGAATCCTGAGTGGCACTGCATTGTAATGGGCAGGGCGCATCAATTACCATCAGCTGAACGCTCGTGTCGTCCCTTATTTTCATTAAAAAAAGAGAGATATAAGTTAAAAATTATTGAAATTGTAGACGGTCCTTTTAAAATAGTAATTTAACGTACCAGTGGGAGGCTCTTTTGCGCAGAATGCCGGCTAGATTATGGGACCACAACGGCGCTTATTTCTGCCGTGAAGCAGTAATGTATAAGGAGACTCCTTTGCACAGGATGCCGGCTAGATTATGGGTACCACAACGGCGCTTATTTCTGCCGTGAAGCAGTAATGTGTAAGGAGACTCCTTTGCACAGGATGCCGGCTAGATTATGGGTACCACAACGGCGCTTATTTCTGCCGTGAAGCAGTAATGTGTAAGGAGACTCCTTTGCACAGGATGCCGGCTAGATTATGGGTACCACAACGGCGCCTATTTCTGCCGTGAAGCAGTAATGTAATCATTACTGTGTTACGGTTCCATGGGCGCCATAGCTTGTGAACTTACTGGGCAAATGAGACTTGATATCATATGTCTCAAGGTGACGAGCGCAGCTGTTGTAGTACCGCTCAGAATATTTGGGTTTTTTGAAAATCCTGAGTGGCACTGCATTGAAATGGGCAGTGCGTATCAATAAGATATATACTACATAATACATTATAATTATATTTATTAATTAAAGCCGTGATACCAACTAAGTACTCACGTATTGCTGAAGAGCTATCATCCTCACCATCTGGATGTGTGGCGGTCCTCGACAGTGCGGTTTTCTAGGGGCTTTCTTCCACTTACTACAAAGCTGTTGAATGAGCTTCCTTGTGCGGTGTTTCCGGGACGATAGGACATAGGTACCTTCAATAAAAGCGCGTACACGATCCTTTAAGGCCGGCAACGCTCCTGTGATTCCTCTGGTATTGCAAGAGATTGTGGGCGGCGGTGATCACTTAACAACAGGTGACCCGTACGCTCGTTTGTCCTCCTATTCCATAAAAAAAAGAGCTAGGAGCATTGTTTTTCTCGGAAACGCTGACGATATAACCTCATCTTTTAAGCAAAGTTGGCATTTCATTCCCTACCGATAATCAAAGGAATTCTTTATAATGACATTATTTTAACAAGTGTCATTTTATTTATTTTACAAAGAATGATATTGAGTTATATTGATATTATTCAGTAGAAAATAAACAATTACATTTTTTACAGGTGAAGTCATTTTCAGGTTCTTGATTTTCTCTTTTCTTCCTCGTTGGGATTTCGCCATTTCATATAAGTGATTATTATTTTCATTTTATATTCTATGTATAATTCATAAATACCACTTGCAAGTTTTCAAATTTTCGCTCATTAAGTAAAATAATTGAATTTAAGAAATTGAAGATTAGATTATTAATTGCCACATAGCAATATGACGATGTTATTGAATATTAACGAATATGGCTGTATGGGCTCGAACCCTTTGCCTGTCCTAATAATGGACTACGAAACCAAAAACCGGATGGTACAGAAATTTTCCGTAACCGACTTCCGTCGCGCCTAAAGAAGTTTTACTTCAAAATTGATATTTTTTTAAATCAAATCCTATATACACGAACTAGTAAAAAAGAAGGACTCCGCGCTTTTTTTCCCTTAAATAATTATATATGGCCACAACTACTTACAAAGTATCGTTTTTACGCTTTTTCACAACGCACGACAGAATTTTTAAAATATTTTATTGAGACGAAAACTGATCTGACAATGACAATAATTCTCATAATGGCCGCCTATCGGCCTGTAGTAGTGAAAGTGTGTGCGTGGGGCTATGTATTTAAACGTTAATCGGCTTGTTTTGGTGCTACACTGTTATGTAAGGTGACACGGAATCCTTATTTTTTTACTAGTCCGTGCCTGTATAATATTTCTTCGATAACTTATTTAATATTTTTGTTTCAGAGTATGTCTCCTGTGACAGTATTGGTTCTTGCCCTGTATATCATCGGTTCACTAACGGTGTTCGGAATGATCCTGGATGCCAACCCAAAAGCACCACTCTATGAAACCATCAGGTGTCTCTCCTTAATCCTTATTTCATTAACATTCCCTAATTTAAGATTGGGACAGTTGACACAAATGATCTACATAATGTCAGCCTTATTTTGGTTTTTATTCTTAAACAAAATTGTCGAAATTAAAGCTGTCAAGAAAGGTGATTGAAATTAAAACTTTTTTTTAATTATTAGTCTTTTATTTACTGCTAAAGGAATAACGACACTGAATCACGTAATTCTAAGATAAATAGTAAATATGTAGTTTTATAATGAAGTATTAGTATTATTAAATTAATAAAAATAGCAATAGAACCTGATAAGGCTGCGTGCACACAGCTTATCAGCTTCTTTTGCTTGGGAAAGATGCAGATTTCTAATAAACTGTGTATTTTTGGTTAAACAAACTTCATAATGGAAGTTACTACTAGTTGAAACTAGAATTATGAGTAAGCACTAATTAAAATAACTAAATAAAACAGCTAATACTTATATCTGGATTAAAACTGGATCAGAATTCTAATGACTCGAAACAGTAGGTATTCCTGATTTCATAATAGCTGTGATAGCTGTATAATATTTTATAATAAAGTCCCAGCCACTGGCATGTTCAGGCATCATCTATAAATAAATTTAAATGTTTTATTAATAATGGCTCAGTTGTAAATCCTGCTACTCCACAGCTGAATATCTAAGTGATCGGACAGCCTGGGAGTAGATCATGATTATTTTATAGCAAAAGCAATGACAGAACAATATTATATATTTAATTAAAAAGAGCGCAAAAAAAAGAATGTTGGGAGAGTTTCTTGCCCCGCTTCTTCTCACAGAGTGCCATCTGTTTTCGAAGCGTTACTAAAATCTAGTATATTAGAGATGACATCAAAATAAGTTCTAAAGGAATAAAGGAGACATTTTTTTTGGCCCACTGGATATGGTGATGTTTATTAATCGTATTGTGCTAGTAAAATTGTAATTAATTTATCATTGTCAATAGGTCATATTTCGTTGTAAAATCAAACCGGGTTCATGAAATTATAATAAAAAAGCAAACGCTTGATACATTTCCTGTATACAGTCACCATGGCAACAAAATGCGTACAATGAAACATTTGTGACATTCATGTGAGAAAATAAAAATATTACTGCAAAATGTGGTGGTAACAGTGATTATCGGCTTTTGAAAAGTTACAAATATCTATTGGATCCATAAACCTCATTTCAATTATTATTTTAGAGAGTAAACTAATTAAGCATTAAGTACATAGTTTAATATTACCGTGCAATGGAATAAAGTAACATAGACAAAGTCTATATCTGTGAACTGTGCATCTGTCATTTTGATTTTTATGTTGTCAAAACAGATTTCCGTATTTTTCGTTTCTTTCGAGTTGCGTGAAAGTTTATTTTGCATTAATATAATTATTTACTTTATTTCATAGATTTTAATATCGCATTTACAGCATATTATACTCCAGAGAGTCGTTGTGTAAATTGATCAGTACGTTCATCGTAATGTGCGAAAACATTAATTAGTGTCTGAGACACCTGGAGACTTGAACTGGGCCTCCGGAGAATACAATAATTTGTTCAAAATAAATACCTTTTTCGGGGTAGGATACAATCAAGGCACACAAGTAGAAAAACCTATCTACTGGTTGACCCATCGATTTCTAATACTCGAGCTAATCTTGCCGGTTACTGTTGCAATGGTTTGGTGTGTAGACATTCTGTTGGTTTCTGTGAACATGAAATGTCTGTTGGGTGGTATTAAGGGCAGGGCATCAAGATGAGACTGAGCCACCTGCATCGTTTCTGGATCAGATTCTAATTATAAAAGATGATATTAAAAATGATGATGACTAATAAATATTTATACTATATAAACAATGTGTTATTTCTTCCCATGATAAACAGTGTACAAAACCTTACCTGAATAGTATTTACTTATTTTGCTTAGACACGACTTTCAAATTACAATGATTGTTGTTAAGTATTTTTGGCAAGGTTTCTGGTATAGTGGTTATGGTGATTGCCCTGATTGCTAAACTGAAGTATTGGGGTGTCGGTGTGCACACGCCTGGGCCTATTAATATATTAGTGTGATGAACATTTTTGTTCTGTGCATCATTGTAAACCATCTTTTATCAGCTGTATCCTTACTCTTCCTACAGGCTCTGTTTATTTTGATATCAGATAGTAATACTTACACTCCTACTTAATTTTGGCCGTTTCTGTTGTATGTCAAGATATTACGTAATAGCTTATTACCAACATTAATTATATATGATTTTTAGGTTATTTTGACGTTCATATTTTGTCGTATTTCTTAGTATTCCAGTTAGACCATCTCTAACTAAATATAGCGTTATAATCTAGAAATTATAAGGAATAAATCAATATATGTTTCATTACTATACATCACATTTCGTGGTGGGCCTATTCCTCGAACAAAAAAAAATGTCTCCTTTAGAGAGCTGTGATTTAAGCTGTCATATCGTCGTTAAAAGACTATGAAAGTAGTGAAAGAAATAATTCAAAAACACTGTTATTTCATTTCATTAAAATAAAGGTAGTAAGTTGGGAAAGAATTCATAAGCATGCCGGAATCCCAATTTCATTAAACAAATATATTTAATTTATGTAACATCTCTTATTCAGTCTGCGACTTCTTAAAATTATGTGTTTGTCTTTCGAATAAGGTATTCTCCAAAGTTATCTTGTTGCAACTAGAATGCAGTTACCGCAATAGACAAAATAACAAGAAACTAGGTTTCAATTATTGAAACTTCGAATTTATTTGTTGTCAATTAAATACACAATACTGCTAATCATGAGTTGAAGCCTTGACACAACAATTAAAGCTTAATTTAAACATGCATCACTCCTGACTCAAAAACTATTTTGATCCCTTCTCTGCTCATAATTGCCATTATTTGGAAGGGGGGGTTGTAGGCCTCCGGATACCGAATTCACCGGACGAAACGCAGCGACATAGCCTCTATTTCACGCCGGTTTCGAGTGGGGGAGTGGTATTTCTCCGGGCGTGCCGGCCTAATTCGGTTATGTCCGTGAGGACCCAACATGACACTACCACTCCTAAAAATAGACTACTCCAGGACGGTACCAGGCTATGCAGCCCTGGAGAATCCGTCCCTGGGCGTCCACAATTAGAGCCTGTACCTGATAGTGGTTGCCCAGGCTGCCCCGCGTATTCTGGAGTTGGAGCAAATCTGCGCTACTCCCACCTTAAAGGCCGGCAACGCATTTCTTGACACACCTGTTGTTGCGGATGTCCATGGGCGGTTGCCTCACCTCTCCCCATCCCGTGAGCCTCATGCCTGTTTGCCCCCCCTGATATAAAAAAAAAATTGTAATAAAAATGCGAGTCATTCTTAAGTAATGAAAAAAGGTGTATAGCATGCAATACGCACGTGACAAACACGAGTGAGTACATTTAATATGTGAAAATGTCATCTAACTTATAATTGTATGTTGATCAGATTGGATTAAGATTCAAGATACTGATGCAACATAAGTGACACATTGCAATATTGTACTCATAATTAATACACAAAAGGTATTCATTAATTTATTTTATAATAGAACATAGTTGTGACAGGAAACAAACAAGTGTATAACTTAATGTGTAACGGTGAATCAACAGTAATATCATTTTATCTTCGTTGTACAAGCAGTTGAGCAATAATGTGACTGTTGAAAAAGAAATATATTTGCCATAAATCAAATCAAACCAAAAATATTTTATTGACATAAAATCAAAAGGTGCTCGTCAACGTCAATCACCAAAAATAAAACAACGTTTCAAAAAACCGACTTCAAAAATTTAAAAGTATCAGATAACTAAAAAATTAATTTAATACAACTTTACCTTTTATATTAATAAAATACTATTATTTGTATGTGCTACCTATTGATAGGTTTTAATCTCATGTTAAATTACGTAAATCGGATCATAAATCTCGGAGTAATCGGTGTACATACATAAAATTGATAACCTCCTCCTTTTTGAAGTCGGTTAAAATACAATTCAAATACATGTTCATTACACAAAAGTTTAAGCATATATATTTTAAAAATAATGCAATCCAGTAAAAGAATACAAGGCTGAACCATAAAAACCATAAAAAAAAAACTATAATACTATTCAATCCCACATTGTAATATCGTTTACGTAATCTTCAATACTGAAATAAGCCTTCGGCAAAAGTCTGCGTTTAATAAAAGATTTTTGTATTGATAATTCAGATACACTTTTTGTTAATTTATTGTAAAATTTAATACCATTGCATGCAAAAGAATTGCTTATTTTACAGAGCCTAATAGGGGGCGCTATAAGCTTGTAGTTATTCCTAGTGTTTAAATTATGGTTGTCGCTTATTTTACTGTATAGAGAGTGACATTAATAGAACCATAGAGGGCAGAATCAAGGACAATCATCTCATGTGAGAGAAAAGTTGAAAAAGTGTCCAGCTTATGCTGTAAATATCAGTTCAAAAAGCTTCCACAATGGTGGTGTAGGTACAGGGTATGGTATGAAGTATGGTGAATGTAGCAATTGTAACCGAATTGACGTATGTCGAGTTAAAAAAAAAAATATTATTGTCGACTAAAGTAGTTTATTATTGTAAATTTCAACAACTTACGTAGTACAAAATAACGTGTAGCTAGGTTGATAAGTATTATTTTATATTTGGCGCTAGTTTTGAGATTTACCCTGATGCTACTGTAGCGCCACCCTAAGTTAACGCATTTTGACGGACACTTTTTCATATACACAGATGGTTCTCCTTGCCTCTACCCTTCATAAACATATTGCCACAACAGTTGGTAAAGGTCATAAACTACATCAGTTCGTGAAGGAAATTTTGACGTGGGGAGAGGAACTGATAAACCCCCAGCCCATTCTTTAAATTATATAATAATGTTGACTACTTAATATAATATAATACAATTAAAGGTAGCCTGCGCAGAAACACACAAGTACCATGCATTATTATCAGAGGATAGGATAGATAGAGATCTACTATAGTAAGCCTTCATTGTCAAAGAAGGTTTAAAATATGTAAGCAGTATTATTACATTGATTAGTTAATATTATGTGTTAACAAGCGCTTCCGACCTCATAGAGTCATAAGATGTTTATTAATTAATAGTTAATATAAATGCTGCTATTTATAACTGTGTCATTAACGTTATTTTATATAATTATCACTTCAGTTTAAAGATGATTATAAATAATCATAAAAACGCATAATATTCGGATCTTTAGTTAATTTTTTTTTATGAAAATAAGGCACGAGACGAGCAGGCCGTTCAGCTGATGGTAATTGATACGCCTTGCCCTCAATGCAGTGCCGCTCAGTTTTCTTTAAAAAACCCAAATATTCTGAGCGGCACTACAATTGCGCTCGTCACCTTGAGACATAAGATGTTAAGTCTCAATTGCCCAGTAATTTCACTAGCTACGGTACCCTTCAGACTGATACACAATAATGTTTACACATTGACTTTCCGGCAGAAATAGGCGCCGTTGTGGTACCCATAATCAAGCCGGCATCCTGTGCAAATGAGGCCGCCTACTGGTAAAATTATTATTAATGCTAAATTAACTTTAGTTTGCTTCGTGTAAGTTAGTTGGCACTACAGTAGGGCCAACTAACAATTATTAGCATACTAACACGATTAGTAAGCTTAAAAGCTAAGTATGAGTATTCATTACTTAGTTAGTTAGTTTAGCTGGGCCGTTTATACACTTAGCCTCTTGGTTGGGCCATTGTGCATGTTCGTACGTCTTCTTACTCCAACCAGCCTAGGTCGTCCTAAAAGACTAGCAGTCGATGCTGGAGGCTTGGAGACTGGAATTCTGACTATGGGATCCATGACAAAGTAACGGAAATCTTCAATTCTTAGGAGAAAATTAACGCTTCTCGACCGAATCTTTTATATTTTATCCAGATATTTGAATCACCTACCGTAACGTAGCCTATGGTTAAGTAATTGTCGCAGTCGAATAAAATCAATGGAACTCCATAACGGATTACAGTAATTGTGCGGTCTGTGACAGAATTTCTAACCATCTCAGAGTACTCAATTGTTGCATTTTGACATGACGCAAGTGTTTTATCTATTGTTGAGTTTTTCGAAAGTCTTTTATATGATAGGCATTTCTTTCTGACTTTTTTGTTTTATTTAAACGGCGCTGTCTTATATTATTATGAGCAGTTTAATAGTACTATACTATATTATTATTCAGACAAATTAGTTAGTGGATTTCCGATTCCCTAAAATCAAAAATCAAAATAAAGTTTAACATAAAAACAACCGACTTCAAAAAAAAATATTCAAAAGATTATAATATCCACCAAAAAGTAAAAAATTATTGCGTATTCTTCTATACCTTCATAATCAAATTATTTTTAGAGGTCTTCTAATCTAAGTAAAATGAAATGAAAATATTAAACTACAGAGACAGAATAATATAGTTACTAATTATTGTTATTTTTAAAGTCGGTGTCAGCCAAGGTTTATAACTACATACATAGTTATAGGTGAGATGTGCTTGTGTCGCACGCGCGACGATTATAAAACCTTCTCCCAAATACACTGCATCTTATGGTATAAGTATTATTCCAATTGGCTCAGTAGTTTTCGCAGCATAGCCGATAGAAAAAAAGTCTCCATATATTCGTACACATATCGAGATCAATTCAAATGCACTCTGCCAAAGTAGCGAGCACAGACAATTTCAAAAGAAAAAAGAAGAATTCTAATGCTATTTATACAATTAATATTCTCTGATGCAATACTTCTTCTAGCTTCGTAATATTAAATGTGACACTCATAAGCTTGTTATGTTAATATTTTTCAATCACTATTGTATTGCAAGTAACAATATAATATATATGATTAAAATTATATGGCCAGGTAATTGTAAAATTATGGATATTGAATATGTATGTCAACTAACAAACTTGTATTGTAAGCCGAGGTCTGGGAGATGGTATTGTCTTGTGTTTGATATTTTTTTAAATGACTTCAAATTTAGGAGGAAATTTTCAATTTGGTTTTTTTGAAGTAATACTTTTTTAAGTGCGTTATGAAATGCGTAATTCTGAGAGTGAGATTTTATGATGCGCTCGCATCACTATAACACAAAAGTAACAGGGTGAGGCACGGACGAGTAAAAATCGAAGGACTTCGTGTCACCTTACATAGCAGTGAGGCACCAAAACAAGCCGGTAAACGTGTAAATACACAGCCCCACGCAGACACTTACACTAATACAAGCCGATCGGCCATTATGAGATTTGCCATCGTCTGTGACAGATCAGTTTGCGTCGCAATAAAATATTTTAAAAATGTCGTCGTGCGTTAAGAAAAAGTTTAAAAACAATACTATAAAAGTATTTGTGTATATATGATTATTTAAGAGAGAAAAAAATTGTGTAACTGGTATACCCCGTAACCGCACACACACCAGCATAAAGGTCTTCACTTGCACAGCGCGGATTTCTTCTTTTTTTACTAGTCCGTGAGGGTAAAATTGGTTCCTAAAATTTTCTGACGTTTGCGACATGTTATTTTTTATGTTTTATTTGGTCCATTATTAGGACAGGCATAGGGTTCAAGCCCATACAGCGGTATTTGTTATTTAGTCAAAGCCATCCTTGCAAGATTTTTACAATATTGTTCTTTCTACAAATGTAGATTAGCAGGAGGAATAAATAATTTTAAGGATTTTTGCTTTGTTACGACAAAGAAGTATAACTTCTGCGAGCATACATAAGTAGACACACACTTTTTTGTTTCCCTAATATAGCCTTTTATGGACCCATTTGTATTTTTTTTAGCATTCTCTACAACATTTTGAAGTTGTTGATAATCATAAAAAGGATTATCATTAGGAATTCCTAATGATAACCTGAAACCAATATATTTACTACTGACGTACATTAAGTTCATCTAAATATTGAAGGTCGTAATTTTGTTTAAATCAAAATGTTCTTGAGAAAATTTATTTCAACCTTTTAGGTATTGACATGGTTTTGAGCTTAGATAATTTATACATCTAGATAAAGTCTCTTGCTAGTTAGACAACCGATAAGAACAGGCCAGGAATATTAGTTGTGCGTGACGAGCTACGTCATAGACTCGCGATTTGTATGACACTTTGTGTGCGTGCATTGCAAAAAATATAGATATGTTCTATACTCAATTTTTTTCGATGTTTTCACAGCTGTTATGGTAAGATTAATTTCGCACTATAATCAATGAGCTTCTTATGAGCAAGAGTCAATAGATATTGAATATTAGTGCCTCGAAATAAGGTGTTAATCTGAATGAATGTTTTAATATTATATATATAAGTTAATATCTGTCATCTTGAAAACATTGTTCTGAATTGTAATTCTTAATTGAGGACCCCTTTAGCCCAGTGGTTAGTGACCCTGCCTTCTGATCTTAGAGGTCCCGGGTTCGAACCCGGTAAGTGCAATCAATTATAATGATTAATATGAATGTTTATTTCAAGTCAAGGATATTTATGTATGTTTATGTAAGTATTTTGTTTTAAATATATCGTTGTCTTGTACCCATAGTATAGGCAATGCCTAGTTTGGGGCAAAATAATTTGTGTAAGAGTGTATAATATTATGTGTGTAATATTATTATTTTAAATAATAATTCTTTTCTTAAACGGCTTGACGCATAATAATTATAGGATAATAAATTAGGATTTGCAAATATGTAAATAGTTCGATGCTAATTTGAGGTAATCGACACATTTTGTTCCGAATAAATTTGATTTTATAATTTTAGCTAGACAAAGACGGGGTATTGCGTAATGTACCGTTAAGAAGTTATCACTTGCTATAAAGTATATAATGTCTAATAAAAGGACAGTAAAATTGCTGATATTTTAGTGTGTTTTCACCACACTGAAATATTGCAAAATATGGAGCTTGCAAAATTATATCTCGTGCTACAGAAATTTATCGAAAAATGACTCGAATTTTTAAAATGCGTTTATTATAATTGACTTATGTCGTTAATTACAAGGCTGAAATAATTTAAATATAACAGTCCTATTTTTCTGTACCTATTTTATATGAGCAGTTTCTGTCGTGACTCTTTAACGAACCTTAAAGTTATTAGGTTTCAAATTCAATGACCTCTAGTGTTATATGTTTATGACTTCTTTTGTAATTTATTTTTATTTTGTTAATGCACCATCAAAGTATACACTAATATAGACAAAATGCAAGTTGTGTACTACCTCAATTGTCAACCTACTCTCTCTATCGTCGACCAATGCCAGGAGAAACTTGTGTCTTCTATCGAGTCCTCTCTTGAGAAGGTCGCAGAATGGGGCAAATTGGACCTTGTCCAATTTAACCCCCAGAAGACTCAAGTTTTCGCGTTTACTACTAAAAAAAACCCTATTCGTCGTATCACCGCTCTTTGACAACAATTCCCTTAAAGCATCGCCTAGTATCGGAATACTGGGTCTCAAAATCTCGAGCGATTGCCAATTCCATCTGGAGAAAAAATTGTGTTACTGGTATACCCCGTAAACGCGCACACACTAGCATAAAGGTGCTTCACTGGAGGGAATTCCATCTGGAGAGCAAAGCCAAATTGGCTTTGAAGAAGCTGGGCGTCATTAATAGAACACGGCAATTCTTCAAGCCGGCCCACATTCTAGCGCTCTACAAAGCGCAGGTCCGGCCACACATGGAGGACTGCTGACATCTCTGTTCTGGCGCTCCCCAGTATCAGCTCGATCCATTTGACCGCGTGCAACGCAGAGCAGCTCGAATTGTCGGGGATCCAGTGCTCTGTGAACGGCTGGGTCACTTGGCGTTGCGTAGAGAGGTCGCTTCGATTGTGTGTCTTCTACCGCATTTATCACGGGGAGTGTTCCAAACAGCTGTTTAACCTGATTCCTGCCGCCGAATTCCACCTTCGCACGACACGCCACAAGTTAGGATATCATCCCCACCATCTGGATCTGGCGGTCCTCCACAGTGCTGTTTTCAAGGAGCTTTCTTCCTTGTACTACAAAGCTGTGGAATGAGCTTCCTTGTGCGGTGTTTCCGGGATGATACGACATGGGTACCTTCAAAAAAAGCGTCCTTAAAGGCCGGCAATCTTGTGATTCCTCTGGTGTTGCAAGAGAATGTGGGCGGCGGTGATCACTTTACACCCGTATGCTAGGCGTAAATAACATTCTTATGTAAAAAGTAAATAAGTATACTAAAAGTAAAATTTATATGTTTTAAAAATTAAATCGCGTATATGTCATAAATTAAATTACAATACAGACATATTTAAATTATTAATTTTATCATAGTTATATAATAATTAAATAATTCTACAGTTTTTATTTAACAGATACAGAAACAAAAAAAAATTACCAACTATAGAATAAATTAAATTTATTTCATTACATTAATTACAGTAAATTAAAATTCAAATTAATACAGCAAACAAAAACAAACAATAAAAAAGAATAATTAAAAATATTAAGTAACTGTATTAAATTCATATTTTACATTACTTCAATTAACTACCTACTACGACGACGAGTAAAAAAGTACAATGATGACTTTCTTGTGGAAGAAGAGGACAAAGTGGCTTACGGGTCGGGTAAGTGATCACCGCCGCTCAAATTCTTCTCCCAACACCAGAAGAATCACAGATGCATTTCCAACTTATAGAAAAATTCACGCGCTTTTTTTGAAGCTTCCCTTGTCCTATCATATAAATAGTCTAGTTGTATGTAAAAGAAAGGTCTTTGAAAAAGAGCACTGTAAAAGAACGCTAGACATCCAGGTGGTGGGGATAATATCCTAGTTTGTGAGGTGTCGAGAGTAAGTGCAATTCGGTGGCAGGAATCAGCTCAAACAGCTCTTCGGAACACTCTTTGTGATAAATGCGGTAGAAGACACACAATCTGTTTGCAAAGCCAAGTGATCTGGCTGCTAATAGTGCACTGGATACTGAACTATTTGAGAAGCTCTACGTTGCACGTAGTTAAATGATTTAAGCTGATACTGTGGCACCATCAGTATCAGCTCGAACCAGATGAGAAATGAGAGGTATACTCCATATGTGGTGCTAGAATGAGGGCCGGCTTGTAGTATTGCCTTGCTCAATTTATGACTCGCAGTTTCTTCGAAGTCAATGAGACTTCCAGGTAACCGCAGACTAGACAATTGCTCGAGATTTCATGGCCCAGTATTCCAATGCATTTAAGGAATGTGTTGTTAGCGAATAATGATACGAGTTTTGGGGATTTTTAGTGGTTAACGTACAAACTTGAGTCTTAGGCGGGTTAAATTGGACAAGGCTTACTTCACCCCAGTCTGTGACCCTTTAGGGAGAGGTCTAGATATAAGACACAAGTTTCTTGCGGAACTTGCCAACGATTTCCCGAGAGACCTGAATGGCCCAGGGATCTCCATTACTGTCATTCGCATAGCAATGCACGTTGGAGGAAACCATCATATTATTGATATGCAAGAAGTAAACATGTAGAAGATAGATAATTTTAAATCTGTTTCATTCATGACTTGACGAATAAAATAACAATTGCAAAGTAGGGTGGTTCCCTTCGACGTTAACGAACACATTCCGGTAGGTCAATGAAACAGTGTGTTTCTGAACATGTGTTCAAAATCTGAAGGGGTAGTTAGGTGCAATATATTTTTTGCAGGTGTTGCAAACTAAGGCAGGGATATATCTGGCGTGTAGTTTTGGCTGTTATAATAATATATAAGAAATTAGTGATAAGTCTCAGCACTTAATAAAAGACATAAATCCTTTTCAAGATCCGGCAGTTTTGTGAGTGCCTGTACCTGTTTTATTCCGAAATATGAAAAAAATATTGTTATATCTGTATTTCCAATGCTATAAATCTTACGTTCTCGTCAAAGACATATCATTATAAATTTTAAAAAGAAAGTAAATAATATTATGTAAATTTTTATATATTGATTGATTTATTTTAGTATATACTTATATTTTATCATTTTTTAAATTCTTATTTTTCAGTTTTGAAACCAGTAGATAAAAGTTTTAGCATCACATTCAAAAAATATTACGTTGTTTCCTGAAACAATAATGTTATGAATTAATATCACCGACAATCAAAGCGAGCATCAAAAGTATGTCAAAATTGTTCATGGAAAAATAACAAAACAAACGGTGATTGACCTCTTTATTTAAAAGGGTAATAATGAAATTAAGTGAAAAAGAAGAGCTCTTATTGCAAATAATACTAAATAGTTGTTTGTTTTATTATTAGAAATATGAGAATGAGAAACCAACACCTTGAATAGCTCAATTCTACAAAAATAAAGTTTTCTTTTTGTTATTTAAGTCTTTGTTTTTGTTTTTTCACTCAAATTACTCAATAACAAAACAAAATATTTGTTATAAAGATCATATAAATTAACATTATCTATTTTTTTCATCACGAATACAATGATATTCTGAAGCACACCACTTAGGGGTAAAGTTTTCTTCAAAAAAAAAAAAAATTCAAATTCAAAATTTCTATATTTGGTATTAAATTGTAACAAAATTACTTAAATCTACTTATTAAAGCAATTTACAGTTAAGCCTTATATATGTAGGTATCAGAAAACTTATTTCTACAACCCTATCTACGTATTGAGGGATAAAACTTTATTATGCTTAAAAAACTAATACATGAGGTTTGTGGGGGGGGGGAATCCAGGAAACTGGGAAAACCTGGCTATTTGCTCTTGATATAACGTAATATTAACCTATCACTTAACCTAACTTAAGACTAATGACTAGAACTTAACAACTAACTTAAAAACTAAGGTAAATAAATACATAGATATGTATACATACATATATAATATATAAATATAAGAGGGGTGTGGGGTGGGGGGGGGGGATCTTGGGAAAGGGGAAGGAGGGAGAGGGAATAGGAGGCCAGTTTTCGCCGTTATTTAATTCTTATAACTAAACCAATTTACAATATATTGGTTTTACATTTATTCAGACCTAGCTAGAACTCTGTGTGCGTGAGTGTGTGTTTGTGTATACGCTAGTGTTCTGTGAGCTCTAACCAGTTGTGATGTGGTAATGCATGTTTATAACGTTTTATGCTGAGGCAGTACTCTGTGAGTGACTTACGACTACAGGTCGACCGGAGGGCGGTGTTTATTCCGTCCTTCAGTCGGCGTAGCCCTCTGTAGAAGCTATGAGATATCTCTTGTATGTGTTGTTCTAGTGTTGGGATGTTTTTCTTTACATGAAGTCGTTTAAGATTTGTACGCGGGTGGGTCCGGTAGATGGTTTTAAGGGATCTATTTTGCACAGTTTGTAGTTTACGATAATTGTTTTGATTTGTGTTAATCCATACCGGACTTGCGTATGTCATGACCGGGCGTATGTACGACTGGTATACGTAGACGTATAGTAGACGCTTGTTACTAGTTGAGAGAGTGGAATTCCTATAGAAAATGGGTCTCAACAGGCTCAAGGCAGTAAGTGCCTTAGAGCGGGCGTAATTAATATGAGGCGTGAAGGAAAGTTTCCGGTCGAGGATAAGTCCTAGGTATTTAGCCTGTGACTGCCATTCGACCGGGTGGTTATTAATATGTGGCTTTAAAGAGATATTGAGTTTACGGGAAGTTTTGTATGAGAAAAGAACCGCCTCGGTCTTTGTGTCATTGATTTTAAGCTTCCACTTAGAGAAGTAGTTGCTTACACAATGTAGGGCTGTATTAAGGTGGGAGACTATAGATTTGATGTTCTTACTGCTGCACAGATAAGCTGTGTCATCAGCGTACAGGGCGAGGACCGTGTTCGGAGGTTTTGGGATGTCTCTCATATAGAGTAAAAATGCCCTCGGTGAGATGATGGAGGCCTGTGGAACACCTGCTACTACTGGATGTGGGGGGGATAAACTATTTTTGACTCTAACTCTAAGAAATCTATTCGTAAGGAATGATTTTATTATTCTACAATATTCAAAGGGGACTTGTGCTTCGAATAATTTAACCAACCATACCAGTCTGGTGTCTCAAGTTAAATTGGTGTGTTATATGTTCGACTACGCGCGCCAGTTGGTGAGTAGTCGCGTGTGACCTTCGGAAACCGAATTGTTCGTCAGGTAGGTTTGATTCTATAAGTTATTAGATAAAATTTCTAATATTTTACTTTGTGTGCAAAGTAAACTAATTGGTCTGTAGTTCGCGGGGGAGGTGGGATCTTTTCCCGGTTTGTGTATCGCGGTGATTACTGCTATTTTCCAGGACGAGGGAAAATAGGTAAGACGAAGGCACGCATTAAATATATTAACTAAGGTGTCTATTGCTTTTGAAGGGAGGTGTTTTAGAAGTATGTTCTGTATGTCGTCGTGCCCGGGGGCTTTTCGCGGTTTACAGGTTTTTAAGTAAAGTTTTCTTACTCTGTAGAGTATTGTATAAATCGCTCTATATCTATATCATCTCTGCAGCTATATATCATCTGTCAAAAACTTAGTGAATTGTTTGGGGTGAAAACAAGAGTGCCTCAAGGATCCGCACTCAGCCCACTGTTATTCAAACTGTCTCTATAGCCATTTCAATGAGGAAACTTTCTCAATTTTCGTACATTGCGAGGTAATATAATTATACTACTTTATAAAGTACGTTCTGTCCTTTCTCTCATAGTATTACCTCTGGAGAAAGTTTTCTCATCGATTAATGAGAAAATCAGCTACATATTACCCTTTATCAAATGAGAATGGTACTAGAAGACAATGGACTGTGTTTCAGTCGAAGCAAGACCAAAGTCAAAGCAGGATTAGGTGTACCTTAAGTAACCAAGGTTTATCTGAGACTGTGATATAGATTGATGGCCAAACACATGACACTCCAGCCACGTGGTGTAAAACCGTTAACAAAGAAATGTAAAAGCAGAAATCTTCGAGAGGCGTTCAAAAATAATGATGATCCAAACTCTTCGAAATAAAAAAAGGAAATACTGCCTTATAAAACTGCATATATTGATTAAATCAAAAAGTAGCAGAACATCTTTTGTATTTTGAAAATATAAGTCTTTTGTTTGCTGTTGTCGGAGGGTGTACTCTAAAAATATCAGTACGGAAGAAGATTATTATGAACTAGCTGACCCGACAGACGTTGTTCTGTTCATATTAAAAAAAAACTCTTGCGGATGGAGTTTCGTAAGATCCGTTCTTAGCTGACCTCTACTCGGCGAAAGGAATATTTCTACCAAATTTCAAGTCCCTACGCCTAATGGTTCCAGAGATATCGTGATGAGTGACTATATACGTGGAAATCTCTTATATAAATATCTTAGATAAATGATACTTTTGTGCAAATGTCTCACCGTTGCACGTTGTTGCACTGAATGGTGGAAGAATTGGTATTCCAGCCCCTGCTTAAGTTGTCATGTTCAATAATGCGTACTCCGTGTCCTAGACGCCTATATAAGTTTCATATTAATAAGCGCGTGGCACCGAGCAATCGAACGCATATCTATGTTGAATTTTTTAGCTATTGTTTGTTTAAAAATTATCAGAATTTCTTATTTTTTTTTTCATTATGCTGTTTTAGTGTCTAGAAATTTTTAATCCAAAAATATTATCTAGTATACCTCGACAGATCAGATAGAGCCACATTCGGAAACTTTTGCACCATGAAAAAATTCTGTAAATTTAAAAATCCTACTTCAGTGTTAAGAACCTACTATATTTTTTTTGATTTTGTACTTCATACAACCAAATTTTTGTTTGAAGTTTTTAAGCAGTAAAGTTAAACAATTTTCGTTTAATCGCCTATAGATAGAGACTTAGGTTAAGCGTGGACTCTAATCAATCTAGTGAACTTAATGGTAGCGATACAAACGAATACACAAATCAATTTGAATCAATTTATGAAAAAATACAGGAGGGACTTTCCTATTTCACTAAATTGAAAAGCCCTGCCCCGAAAATATGATTTGTTCTCACTTCGATCTTTCGATTTCCTAATAAGATTTCCCGCAGATTCAATAATGTTGTAAGCTCTTTATTCGCAGTCTACAAGTCGTAAAAATCTGTCATAAATACTCATTAATGGATAAGTCACTAAACCGGTTTGGACGCTGTCCTGCCGATGCTGCATAGTAGTCTTATTATAATATCTTATATCTTTAAGCGAGAAAAAATCATATAAATATATAGATATAGATAAATCGATCTAGCTAGGTTGCAATTAAAAAAAAAAATATTTTATCCGTGTTTTAATGAGAAACAGCTACAATAACATTAGAATACAAAGCTAAATATCGCCACTTTATACAAGACTGTAATAGCAGATGGGACATTGGGTGATCCGGAAAGCAGAAAATCCCGGTTCGGATCCAGATGTCCTATTCATTTTTTTTTGTTCAAGTTATGTACATTCTTAAAAATCCGAGCAAGACTCGGTCGTTCTGATATTAAGTAATAAATTTAGCAAACGTTGATTATCAATAACAAATATGATTTTGCAATGTAATATAGGTGATTAATGTCTTATATAACTGTCTATATTATGAGTAATTCACTAATTTGGCTCAAAAAAGAAGCTTGCTATTTTAATTTTTTGAATTTTATGCGCCACAAACATGAATAGCTCGCAGATTGCAGATTTTGGTCTTATTGGTCGTCTTGACACTTATCGTTATATTTTGGGTGATTCACAGTATATCTTCATAAATTTTAGCCTTTTTGTATTCTGATCTGTAATCTATATAATTGTAAAAATTTCATTCAAATCCATTCAATCGTTTTTATGTGAAGGAGTAACAAACACACACACACAACCACAAACTTTTGCGTTTATAATATTAAGTAGGGTTATAATATTCTTATTATAATTTCATTTTCTAATAAATGCAAAACAAGCACAATGGTTTTGCTGTTTCAAGCACAGTGTGTACAGGAGAATCTTCTATGTTTAACATATCACTGAATCTGTTCGAATAATTAATAATACTATATCTTTAATATTTGCCGATTGTTTGTGAACATAAAATAGTACTTTCTTTGATAAACGCGAGTGTTATACATTATATTTATTGCATTTTTACATAACGCGCTTCTCTTAAAAAATACGAAACGTTCACGAAACGTCGGGCTTGATAAAAAAAATATAAAAACTTTAACGCAAATACCTAATGTAAAAAGTGCATTTAGAAATTTAATTTTTTCGTCGAATATTAAATATCTATAAGATCAAGACAATTATTAGTTAACTAGTTGCACCGACAGACGTTGTTCTGTACATAATAAATAAAATACTCTTTTTATGAATTTGTCTATAATATTTTCATCACATCAAGATTTATATCGTAAAATATGCTCCCTGTTGTTAAAATGAAATTGTTTCACAGCAGAACTGTCAAATCGTGCGTCAATAAATTCTCTCATAGAAGATATGGAATAAAACAAATATTGGAAAATCTTCTCTCTCAAGTAAGACTAAACTGCACTCCATGAAGTATTCCCCATTAAAATCCGTTCATTAGTTTAGGAATTCACTGGAAACAAACATCAGGACACCGGATTTATATATATAAAGACGGATAAGTGTAGAATAATATGACACATGGACAATAAACACCGATTATAAGAACAAAGAAAATTATTCTTATAAAAATAAACAACAGCGTATTTTTCCTGCGACACGAGTGATTGCACTCATTAAAATACGACCAAACATTGACAATGACATTGCAAATCAGGTTTCCATTGAGTCGTAGGCAGTGGTAAATATACTTTTTTGTTTAACTTAAGATAAACATTTCCATAAGACGTGGGCCATATTTTTAGTGTATTTTTTATAGAACGAGCGTACGGGTCGATTTATGTTAAGTGACCACCGCCGCCCACATTTTCACACATCAGATGAATCACAGGAAGGTCTTATAGAAAGATGTACACGCTTTTTTTGAAGGTCAAATCAATACTCGTGAAAGAAAGTTCCTTGAAAACTGCACTGTATAGGAACGCCAGACATCCAAATGGTGTGGATGATATCGTAATTTGTGTAGGGCCATGCGAATGTGAGAGAGGTCAAACAATACATCCAAATGGTGGGGATGATATCCTAATTCGTGGCGTGTCGTGTAAAGGTAGAAGAGGTGAAACACTTTAATCAATGCGGAAGAAGACACATAATGAAGTGACATCTCTAAGCAGCGCCAAGTGATTTAGCTGTTCATAGAGCACTGAATCCGTGACAATTCGAGCAGCTCTAAGTTGCACGCGGTCAAATGGTTCGAGCTGATACTGCGCCAGACCAGAGATGACAGCAATATATCATTATCATTTTTTGTGTTTGTGTTTTCTTGTACTCCTTCTTACAGAACCTATACAGAACTTGTGAAGGCATGCATTCAGCCCTTCATATGTCACTTGGTCTTTGGCGGATAGCCATAGCCACGACTTCATCCTTCGCCTTACAGATCTCACCCATCATTATCAACTGAAGCCTTATAGCTCGATTGCCTGAGCACCTTTCTTCTTTTGATTCGGCCTATTAATACTTTCATCTCTAAGCTGTAAGTATTTGTGAAACTTAATAATAGTAACTTATTCAGGAAAGTTTGTGACACTAACCCTCGAAGAAACCGCAGGAATCCAAATAGACTAATATTCGACGATGACCTTACAAAATGACTAAAGCTGCCTTGCTATGTCAGAATGTACAATAAACTGCTTATTTAAATAAAAAACTTTTAAATAAAAACTAAAGCACTGTTTAATGGAATTAATCTAAAAAAGCATGTTATTGATATGAAATTTGGAACTTGTTATTTTTATGTTAAATAATATTTGACATTCAAACATATTTCACCCAATTTATTTAATTTTAAAATCTAATGAAATTCATTGACATATACCAGTTATTGTTTATCCGTATTTAATTAATTTGCATGCCTAGTTAAAAATGGCAAAAATTGAGATACTGTAATGTTGATACATCCTAACATACCATGTTTATAAGTAAATAAAGAATTGATTGATTGATAGCTCGATAGACAGATAGATATATAATAATATATACATAATAGCATTAAGCTTTATTAAAAAATGGCTCTGACGTAAATCCTACTGCACCACAGCTTACACTCCTAGATAGTCGTGGTTGTCCATTAATGTGAGCGTTTAAAACAGTCTAACAAACACACGGTAAAATAATCAGCAACAAACTTTACAACTGTAGAAGAAGGTTACCGCTTCGCTCAATAGATCTTCCCTGACTGTCTGGTCAACCGGCACCCGCTCTCTCCCCGAATAAATAGCTAAGACGAATACCGATTCATCTTGGTATTCGTTTCTTGTGCTCGACATTCTTGACTACGACATAATATAATGTAGATTTTACTAGGGTACCACAGCGGCGCCACTTTTAAAGCTAGTAAAATTACTGATCTAATGATACTTAACATATTTTGTCTCAAAGTTATGTGAATGTGAAAAAAAAACTGAAATTCATAATAACTTAAAAATGTTTCAGTTTTGTAGAATGCATATGGGGGTTAAAATCATCGCAAATAGTCATCCATATAACCTCCTTATGGGAACACATCGAATTACCAATAACTTTGTATATATAATAATAACGCCTTACGCATGCTAACATATTACTCTGGTAGGCATAGATACATACACTTAATATACAAGATACATTCACTTCCGAAGGCTATGGCTGTTAATGAAAGGCCTTGAAACGTGCTCTCCATTCCTGTCATACTATACAGGTTGGAAAATTTTCATAAGGCCCGATGGAAAAAAGTTGATATTTTACATTCCTTCGCTAAGCACTCACTACTAAACAATAATTGTTAAAATTATTATCATAGTGTCAATATATACAACCCCATTAGTAGAATTTCTGGATAATGCATTAAAGTGTGTGCTGATATTGATATTTTCCTCAGAAATATACATTTACTTAAAAATATTCCTTATAAAATTATCTACGACACGTTCCATAACTTTATGCTAAACTTAAACATCATTTTATGTATTTTCTGTCGTGTCCACTTTTCTTTTCTTAACGTTTTTGATTAATGCTGTGGAGATTTTTTTTTTAAAATAAGGGCCTAGACGAGCAGGCCGTTCAGCTGATGGTAATTGATACGCACTGCCCATTTCAATGCAGTGTCGCTCAGGATTATTGAAAAACCCAAAAATTCTGAGCAGCACTGCAACTGTACTTGTCATCTTGAGACAAGATCAAGTTTCATTTGTCCCCTAATTTCACAGTAAATAGTTTTCAGAAACACTGCTTCACGGCAGAAAAAGGGGGCCGTTGTTGACCCATAATCTAGCCGGCATCCGGTGCAAAGGAGCCTCCCACTGGTGTTTATTGGATCGTAAGTGCATTATAGTGATTGTTATTGGATCTCAGGATTACATAAGGTTTCCTGTTCTTGTTAAGATACTTTTGTCCTGTTATCTGTTAATTTACCTAATTGTAAATAAATAAATAAATATAGTATAATATATCATACTATCAAATAGGCATGGATTTGTCACAAATGCCTTGGAAATATAGATGGAGCATTTGCTTCATGTGTATTGTCTCGTCATCCCTTTATTTGTGTACCCTAATGGTACCATATTTTAAGTTTTCGTTTATGTAAGAGGAGACTTACATGCAAGAGGGTTACGTAAAGGCAACTGCCAGGCTCATGAACATCCGGGACACCAGGTTTCAAGAGTTGTTGTCTTGAAGTTGGAAGTGTTCTCTGAGATCCCTAGTTTTATAATAATAATAAATTCTTTGGTTCGACCAACAAAGGATCTTAATGTGTTAGTAACAAAGTAACTTAAAACCTAGTGTTAGTAAAAAATATCTTAAAATGTAAGTCGTACTAACTTAGGACAGGACCGACTCGTCAGCACATGTATCACACAGCAGTGGTTCAGGTACTTACAATCGAACCTGTGAGAAAATGCCCTCAGAATACTATTGGGGCTAGCCCAGACCCTACGCAACAGGGACGTACACCGTTTACACATAGTCTAGTAAAACAATCTTTATAATTATAAGAAATAAGAAATATTTATTGGCAGCAATTATTTAACTAGGTACTACGGGGCACTACGTCGCCAATACAAAATATCGTGAAGAGTGGAATGCACGTTTGAGATCACCCTTTATGCTCATAAAATTATACGTTATTAGTTATTACCTAAAAGGTGACCCTGTTTATCAGGCTTTAAATGCTATTGAGATATATTATTAAAAATGTACGGAATTTCTATAATTAATCGTATGTAGTACATCCCTATATAAATATTAATAGTAATCAAAAAAATTTCAATCATCGAATAAAAAAATTTATACTGTTATTACATGTGGCACCTTTATTAGTTCTGCAAAACTGCAGCTGGTAATTGGTTCTACAACGTGGCAATTATTCTTTACATCATATGACATTGATACATTTTTTATCTCCACAAGGATTGTGATCACAAAATTCACATTTACCATGAATATTTATTATTTCTTGTTCTTCATCGCAACCAGTTTTTTTCGTTGCTCATCCACAGAAACAAAAATCTCATCGTTTTAATAATCATTCACAATAAGAAATTATTTACGTGACCTTTTTATAATTCCACTTCATAAAATTTTAATTTCTGAACATAAATCTCGATTTTGTTTATAAAAAAATCAATTTAAGGCATTAAAGGCATTTATTTTCTCAAAATGTATTCCTTTAGAATTCTTTTGGATGTCATTTCTAACACTACCACCGCTTCGTAAACAAATGGCACTCTGAGAGAGAAGAAGAGTCGCAAAAAACTGTCAGAAACCATCATTCTTTTTTTTGCGCTCTTTTTAATAAAATATACAATATTGTACAGTCAATGCTATTGCTAAAAAATAATCATTATCTAGTCCCATGCTGACGGATCACATATATATTCAGCTGTGGACAATTGCCGCTTTGAGAGAGAAGAAGCGGCGCAAGAAACTCGGCGAAAGAAATCCACCTTCGCACGACACGCCACAAGTTAGGATATCATCCTCACCATCTGGATGTGTGGCGGTCCTCCACAGTGCGGTTTTCAAGGAGCTTTCTTCCACGTACTACAAAGCTGTGGAATGAGCTTCCTTGTGCTGTTTCCGGGACGATACGACATGGGTACCTTCAAAAAAAGCGCGTACACCTTCCTTAAAGGCCGGCAACGCTCCTGTGATTCTTCTGGTGTCGCAAGAGATTGTGGGCGGTGGTGATCACTTAACAACAGGTGACCCGTACGCTCGTTTGTCCTCCTATTCCATAAAAAAAAAAACTCTCCCAGCATTCTTTTTTTACGCTCTTTTTAATATACAATATTGTACTGTCAATGCTATTACTAAAAAATAATCATAATCTAGTCCCAGGCTGTCGAATCACTTAGATTCAGACTTCAGCTGTGGAGTAGAGCTGAGCCATTTTTTAATAAAGTATTTAAATTTATTTATAGATAATGCTTGAACAATTGCTCTGACTTTATTATAAAAGTGTAATGTTTATTATAAAGTAAAAGAAAATTTAAAAGTAAACTTAAGAAATATTTATTGTTAACACTGCCTTAAAATTAAAATTAGAATTTTTTTATTATATTTTTATCAATATTTGTTAATTACACTTGCATAAAATCAATGTTCTAATAAGCATTAATGTATTACAAGAGACTTGATCCTGCAGACAAACTGTCCAAACAGTTTTGCGGGACTATGTTTATTTAAGATTATTTCTGTAAATGATTAATAGTATAAACAAATATATAATAATACGTTTACCCTTAAAGCTAGATATTATGTATCTTATGTAACAATACAATTTAAGGATATTTCTCAATTGCTCGTGGATTGTATAATTAGATCTGAATATGGTTAACATAGAATAATTCTGGAAGTATACTTTATCAAATGAAAATAAAATTCGAATCAGTACACGATCAAGTTCTCTTGCTTTTCTTGTCCGTTAAGAAGAATCACTTCATTGTATGCCCGTCCTATCTTTGATTTGACACAAAAATTCCATTCAAATGCTTCGACATATCGATAATCAATGTGGCACCTCTGAAGAGACTGAAGCACCGCCCAGATCTCGATGGAATCAAAGGTTTTCTCATAGTCCACGATCGCCAAGTAAAGTGGTTGGTTATACTCCTCTGCCTTCTGTATAACCTGCCGCAGCGTATGTATTTGGTCTATGGTACTAAAGCTTTTTCGGAATCCGGCTTGTTCGGCAGGTTAGAAGTCGTCAAACTTGCACACTAGATGATTCGTGATAACCCTAGAAAACAGCTTATATACGGCTATATAGAAGTGATATGGGCTTAAAATTCTTCTAAAGCATTTTATCGCCCTTTTTAACCACTATACTTCTGTGCCATGCTTGCGGCTTTTTGCCCTCGAAGATGACGGAATTGAACAGTTTCTGGAGAGTCTTAAGTTCAAGGGTACCAGCTCTCAGAAGCTCAACTATAATTCCATCATCACCCGGCGCCTTGTTGTTTTCGTTGTTTTAGGGCCACACTAATCTCGTAACTGACATCTTCGGTTTAATTTGGCTCATAAAAATTTACAGTTGTTATAAACAAATTAAGATGAATGAAAGATAGCATTTACTTTTTTGTTATTAACTCAAAACTTATTAATATTTGAAGATGGCCGGAACTGTATCTCTATCAATTTTTATTTTAATTCAGTGCGGAAAATAGATCCCGCGCGGCCGTTCCTCTATGGCGATAAAAGACTGTGTACCTCACCTTACATAAAAATATTTTTGAAGTTATACTTATGAAAAAATGGCGCGATATGAAAAAATGATGAGAGTGAAATTATAAGATGCGCGCGCATCACTGTAACACAAAAGTAACAGGTTGAAGTTTGTTCCTAAAATTTTTTGACGTTTGCAACATTCGTTTTTTTTTTGGGATTTTCGTCCATTATTAGGATAGGCAAAGGGTTCAAGCCCGTACAGACGTATTCGTTATTTAATAATTAATTGTCCATCATTGCAAGATTTCTACAAACGTAGAATAGCACGAGGAATAAATAAATTTTAGAGTTTTTGCTTTGTTAGGCCACCGAAGTATAATTTCTTGGGTGCATACATACTTTTTTTTAGTAGCAAATATCGATTAAAAAATTTAAAAAAATATGATGTCATCCAGGTACTTGGGAGAATAAATCGCTGTTGGAAAAAAATCTAGACGTCATTTTGCATCGAAAGAGCCAACGCGCATAATTTTAGGCCAATCCGGCTGGTCACCGTGGGGTTGATGACCAATACCCCCCAAACTTTAATAATAAAGAATTAAATAAAACCAAAAACAAAACGATGAGGCTGTATAATCTTAGGAGCTCACGTTAGAATAATTAAATGTTTTCAACGAGCCTATTATCCAGGTTATCTAATAGCCATCTTGTGAAACTGGTTTTCCGAAAAGATCACTCCAAACACAAATCACTTTTTTTACACACAAACACGTTTAATTATATTGATTAAAAAAAATCGACTAATAAGGACAATATGCTTCCAATCTGGTACAGATTACTTTTTTATGAAAGAGGAGGTCAGATGAGCAAACGACCTGTTTTACCAGTGTCAGGTTTCTTTGCACCGGATGCTGGCCAAATTATGGGTACCACAACGGCGCCTATTTCTACCGTGAAACAGTAATGTGTAAGCATTATTTTGTTTCGGTCTGAAGGGTGCCGTAGCTAGTGAAATTATTGGGCAAATGAGACTTAACATCTTATGTCCCTAGGTGACGAGCGCGATTGTAGTGCCGCTCAGTATTTTTGTATTTTTCAAGAATCCTGAGCGGAACTGCTTTGTATCAATTACCATCATCTGAACGTCCTGCTCGTCTCGTCCCTTATTTTCATAAAAAAAACGCCTCATCTGATGGTATGGGATCACCTACCCTCCACTAACACTATTATTTATATATTTCATAAGTTTATTTTTAGTCTTTTGTATTTATGTATACTACTACCTACTACACGTTTCAATTTAACATTTTTCTGTCTTTCTTTCTTCTTTCAGAGGAATCACAGGAACGTAACAAAGTATATACTGTAAATTGATTTTTTTTTAGAAGACTAGCTGTGTTTTTTATTGGTTTTTTATTATTTTATATTCAAATAGTTTATTTTTCAAAATAGGATAACTTTTTAAAGTCATAAGAAAATATATAATAGAATAAAACAAACTGCTTATAGATTAAAATGTGCACATCTTAAAATTATTTATGTTGCTATAATAACATGCACATTTATCTGTTATATAATGGTTAATTGTATAATATGCTTTTTTCGAAAAGTTTCTGCTTAGAAAATATTTTAACCTTTTTTAATGGTAGTCTGCATATTTCTTCATGGTTCTTAATATTATAAAAACGGACACATTTTCCAATGAATTGTGTATTACAACAAACAATACCTAATGAAGAAGTAGTTTAGTCAATTTTTGTCTGTTTTTCCGTTTGTACCTAAATCCTGGCAAAAGGCAAATAACTGAATAGATTTAATTAAATTGTTGTAGGGCTATATATAATGTCTCTCCAGATGCAGTCCCTGAAACGGGGCCCATATGTCGGGTTCGGGTGTAACCCCTGACCGACTAGAAACTTCCTCTAAAAAGGCTTTTACAGCGAGGGGGGGGGGCTTGGAGACCGAAAATGTTGCTCATAGGCGCGGGGCGTTTCGGAAGGAGATTCGAACCTCGGACCGTCTCTCGCTAGGCTATATGGAGAGAATAATCTTATAGCGTCCACAGGCAGGACGTCGCGGGCAACAGCTAGTCTAATAATACGTTTCTCTTGTAACTATCAAGAATGCTATTGTTATTAATAGTATTATCTATCTAGTATTGCGAGCTATCGCGATTTACTTAAAGAGGTCAAAACAACAGTTTTTTTAAGTAGTTAGCGTGTTGGTTATATTTCCACAATGCTTAACTTGAAATATTTAGGTATGAAATATAAAGATTTTTTTTTATTATTAAGTTGGTACTACAATTGATTATTCTTATGTATGATTTTCAAAAAGAAGAAATTCGAAATGCGTGAAAATTAATACAATAATAATAATGTACTAGAATTTATTATACATTTTTATAATACCCAACATTCCATATAATCTGTTGAATAATTATAGGCCACTTTCATACTATTGCACAATATTTTGAAATATGAGCTACGTCAGGTCACTTCGATTTTGTTACTGTTTTATATTTAATAGATTTACACCCTGACTGGTTTGGTAAATGTTGTCAAAACAGCATTTGCAAATTACCCATTTATTTTATGGAATAGGAGGACAAACGAGCGTACGGGTCACCTGGTGTTAAGTGATCACCGCCTCCTACTATGTTTTGCAACACCAGAGGAATCACAGGAGTGTTTCCGGACATTAAGGAAGGAATACGCGCTTTTATTGAAGGTACCCATGTAGTGTCGTCCCTGAAACACCGCACAAGGAAGCTCATTCCACAGCTTTGTAGTACGTGGAAGAAAGCTCCTTGAAAACCGCACTGTGGAGCGTCACACATCCAGATGGTGGGATGATATCCTAACTTGTGGCGTGTCGTGCGAAGTTGGAATTAGGCGGCAGGAATCAGGTTAAACAGCTCTCCGGAACACTCCCAGTGATAAATGCGGTAAAAGACACACAATGAAGCGACATCTCTACGCAACGCCAACGCACGTGGTCAAATGGGTCGAGCTGATACTGGGGTGCGCCAGACCAGAGATGACAACAATACTCCATGTGTGGCCGGACTTTAAGACTTTTATTAATATGTTGTAAAATTTCTAATCATAACTTAAGATTCGATAAACTAATTTGTTTATAATAAATTAAAATTTTTAAAACATTATTAATTAATTAAAGAACTTTTAATTCGTATTGATTAATTTATTTATTGAATCCCACCTTTGCCCTTTTGGTTTTCTCACAAAAATTTTGAGCATTTCAACAATTTATAACTTGTCGAGCAAATTGGTGTCATGATGTTTACGTGTCCGCCTGTCTTACAAAGAGTTATAAGTTTGATTACACCGAAATCATTGCAATTTTCAGATCTAGATGTATATGCCACAACAATATGGTTGAACCCTGATACAGGCAAAAAATGTTCATTTAAGACTATAATATGTAGATTGAGAATGCGTAGTACAAGAAATAATCATGTCTTCGAAATATCTAAGATTTAATAATCTGCAAAAAGTTAAGCTGGCTGTTGCTACATGGGTGGTTCTCTTCACCGCGGGAATACACTCGACAAAGTTACCGCACAGAATCAATCTACACACACAATGCTGTTTTTTGTTCATTACTCAAGAAATGCCATTTATATAGAAGACTCTTGAATCTCTCATATAAGTATTATTATTACTTTTGTTTAGTACACTGTTGCTTAAGCTGTTGCGTGTATTTCCCTGCACTTGTGTTTTTAAGTACTTTTAAAGTTTTTAACATTTTTAAAAATGTCCACGTTAGGAGCACTAATTATTACATGTTCCGGTAGGGAGTTCCACATTTGCACCACGCGGTTTGGCAGAAAGTGATAGGGTTGCTGGCTCACTGAAGCTTACTCAGTTTCATTGAGCGGCCTCTTAGATGGATGTTGGAGTTTATGTTGTACATGTTTTCATTGTTCGATATATTGTAATGTTTCTTTAGGTTTTGTACGTTTCAATGAAGTCTCCTCTCTTCCAGTGTGGTTAGGTACAATTCCAGTAGCCGTTCAGTGACTATTTTAGTTGATCTTCTTTATACACTTCCTAATAATAGGATGTCTTTTTTAAAATATGGAGTCCAAATTTGGAAGGCGTATTCAAGCAGATATTATATGTTTTGTATATATTAAGAAACAATTCCTTGGTGTGGAGCACATCATGAATACAATCAAAGAGGTAGATTCCTCCATTAAGGAATTTGCCTCTTTGGTTGTATTCATGATGTGCTCCTCCCACTTGAGGTTGTGTGACGGTTACCCCTAGATCCTTTTGGGAGCTTACTGGTTGCGTTACCACTGAGTCTACAGTGTATTGCGATTCTGGGTTGTTACTGCCAATGTGTAGGTCTGTGCACTTTGCTACGTTTAGTGTGATACGCCAGTCCTGTGTCCATCTAATCCGGCGATCTAAGTCTTGCTGTATAATATTGTGACTGATAAGAGGATTCCCCATTATTTTGTAAAGTGCGGGAAATAAGGATAGGTCCGATTTGATAGCGCTTCTGAGTTCAGTTATGAATATACCAAATAGAATAGGTCCAATCACCGATCCTTGGAGAACGCCACTGTGCACACTGGGCTTCTGAAAGTATGTCCCCTACTCTAACCTTGAATTGTCCCTTTGTTCTTCTTTTGTTTGAATTGGTTTCTCGCCACGGAAGAAACGCTCGTATTATTTCAACCATACAATCTAATAAAAACTGACAAGCAATCCCCGAAAATATTGCGCAATGAATTCCCTAAATTGCTTAAAAAGTTTTATCGAAACATTGAGCGTGTTAGAATAACATTATTATAATTTATATAAAAAGGTACGATAAAATTGAACTATGATAATGCATTAACCTCTACTTATCTATTCTAATGTAAACAATTCTACTCTTACATTGTATTAGAAATCTTTAGTTACATAGGTACATTCAGTTTACACATGATTGGGACCTTATTATAAATGTGCGCTTGCAAAATAGAAGTCTTCTTCTTCGGCGTTACACTATTGTCAAAGTGGTGGTAGTCGTCACGTCAAGGTTAGTAGCCTGTTTCACAATGCGATGTCACTCGTCGCGAACTGTCGCTCTTCTCATGCTTTCATGCAGAGTACCTCGACTTTACCCTGCACTATTAAGCGTTCTATGGAGTCGCTTCCACGTCGCGATACATGCCCGAAGAAAGTGAGAATGCGAGCTTGTACGGTAGCAGACAGTCTCTGTTTGATGCTGAGCTCCCGAAGAATAGACTCATTGGTTCGGAATTCCGTCCACGATAAACCGAGCATTTTTCTCCAGCACCACATCTCAGGAGCGTTAGAATATATAAGATAGAAATAAAGAATATAATTTGTACCAGTTTTGGATAATAACATACTAGACTTGGATATTGCTGCAGATTGGCTTAAAACATTTATGAATTAATGTACTAAACTTAGGTTAAAGATACCTCGAAGAGCTCCAACCGTAGGCGTACTAATACTACGCCCAAGTGGGCGATCTTGGATTTATCAAGAATCCCGAGCGGCATTACATTGTTATGAGCAGGGCATTTCAATTGCCATCAGCTGAATGTCCTGCTCGTCTCCTCCCTTACTTTCATAAAAAAAAAAAAAATCTAATATAATATGCGTGTAAAATTTACTTAAAACTTAGATCACTTGGCGTTGCGTAGAGACGTCGCTTCATTGTGTGTCTTCAAACGTATTTATCACGGGGAGTGTTGCGAAGGGATGTTTGCCCTGATTCCTGCCGCAGAATTACACCTCCGCACGACACGCCACAAATTAGAATAGCATCTCCACCATCTGGTTGTGTAGCGATCCTCCAAAGTGCAGTTTTCAAGGAATTTTCTTAAACGTACAACAAAGCTGTGGAATGAGCTTATTTATGCAGTGTTTCCGGACAATACGACATGAAAACCTTCAAAAAATCTTTACTAAAAGGCCAGCAATGCTCATGTGATACCTCTGGTGTTGCAAGAGAATGTGGACGACTGTGATCACTTAAAACCAGGTTGCCCGTATGCTCATGTCCTCCTATTCCATAAAAAAATTCTAATCTAATAATTATAATGGATATGTAAAAATTATATTAATTAATGTTAATATGATTTATGAATATTACGTATGTTAATTGTTAGACTCAGATCTATTAGACGTGACAGTAGCAAGTGACATACACATTAACGCTATATTTAAATCATTGCCAATTTCGCCTTGATATAGTTCAAATATTTGAATGGACACAGAAACTAGGTGTATTTTAGAGAAACTTTAACTATAACGCCAAGTCAACAATGACGGCAGCTGTATCCCTGAAATAAAAAGGAGAATCGCCATGGCAAAAGATGCTATGCCTTAACTAAAAAAATCAATAAGAAAAGAGGAATTGGTATCAAAACTAAGACTAGACTTATACGTGCACTGGATTTTCCTATTCTTCTCTATGAAATAGAAACGTGGACAATCTTGAGACGAGAATGCGAACTTGCTAAAATAATTGTAGTGGGAAATACTGAAGGCAAAAGATCGCGTGGTCGTTCTCCGACAAGATAGACAGAGCAAAATAAAGACTCGTCATCGAAATTATACACGTTTGAAAGAGACGCGCTGGACAGAAACCGTGAAAGGCATCCGCTCCAGATGCTACCATAATGTTGACAACGATCCTCAGACATGAGGGACCGACCCCAGAGAGAGAGGTATACATACTGTCCTGATAAACTGCCACATTTTGCTGGTGAAAATGAGCGGTGCATTTGTACTGCGTGTTGCGGTTTAAAGAACAGTTGGGCAAATTATAGTTCCCACAGTTCAAATCAGTTGAAAGATCCGGTCATTATATTAATTATTATAACGTATCTTAGTGGAGAAAAAAGTAACTTGACTCGTTCATTTCGCAACTATAAAGATTTGAAATGGTGATATAAAGTTACTTATAACCATCTGGTATCGAAAATTTATAAAAAGCAAGAAGTACTGATTGATGTACAATGTATAATATTTTATTTAACATATTTCAATTCATCCACCAATTAGGCCACTTGTACATGACGCCGGAATCGCACCGGCGCCGGACCGCAGGTTTCTGTATACGAAAACTATCGTGGCACACTCCCCAAAACTAATTATAGAAATAGGGACTCTTGCGTCCATACAATAAGGTGCAATTCAGATCGCACAGCGCTATAAACCTACATTTTTATTCACCTAGTAGATGACTCTCTTTCTATCGCGTGACTGTTACCTCTTCTGACGGCATTAGGGTTACCTCCTTTACCTACCTAGTAAAATGTTTTCTTATAAACGTAACTCATTATATATCGTATTGTTATCGTATTTTTTAATGTAATCATAATTTGAAATCAATATTTTTTCATTGTCAGATCTACATTATTTGCGGATATTAATGTATACGTTGGAAGACAACGACATAAGTCAATATAGTTCATTTTTCCTACAAAAAAAGGAACGCAACATAACCATTAAACCTACTTGGTATAGGTGATAAATAGGTAGCTATCATGAATGGTAATTTCATATAAATAAAAAAAACAATTTAAATTAGATTGTTTGCGCGTCTATAGGAAGCTTAATTTGCATCGCAATGACCTTTTTGCTTTGCTTTTTTTATGTTTTTCCATTTTTAAAAGATTAATCGGATTGGTGAAGTCAGCGTCACTGCTGGACCAATAATTGATGTTTTAATATTGATAAATAACCACTATTTAAACGTTTTTATAAATCAAAAGGAAAGAATAAGATTTAAATAAATTGTTTTTTATATCACATTTTTGATGTTGTATTTCTGACTGATATTGAAAAAAGCTAATAAACATGATAACCCAAAAATGGTTCACTTTTGCATAATGCACACACTATAATGCATAAGTATTCGGAAATAGTCATCTCTATCACCACATACCATATAAACACATTGATAAGATACATATTTTTTACTAAAATATTATTAAGGATAGCTGCAATACCCTGATCTGTTCACATTTGGTAAATTGATGATCATCAACCCAGCATCGAATTAAAATCAAACCCGCGCTTGTTCGCAAAGTAAAACCAAATTTGGACTACAGTTCGTTTTTTTCTCGTTTATCAAAATGTTTGTGTTAAATTGTAAATTACTACAAAATAATTAGTTAAGTATCCGTAATTAGAACCGATACTTACGGTAGTTAGACTCAGAGGAATAAAGCACTAATACGCAAATTTAATATTTTTAAGGCTTACGATGATTCACTCACAAGGAACTATAGAACGTTGTAGGTGTTCAAAATCAGTTCGAGACAGAACGAAAGCATGACGAAATAAATCGTCTTCATAAGTTCTAAAGTTTATTTCTCTACTTTGTTGTTTCAATGGTTTGGTTTTCTCTCGTTTGGTGAAAAAAAGCAATTGTGTGGTTTTATGAAACGATGAAAGTAAAGCTGTTTTTCACAAAATAGCATATTAATATCAGAATACAAAAAAAAGATTATATATTATGCTTTTAATATTCTTTAAATAAAAATATAATGTAAATAAAATCCTACGTCAGTGTGTGGTGTGGCGTTTGACACTACTCTCCCTCTTGGGAACTAGAGTTTAAATCTGGCGCCTTACACCACGCGGCCAAGCTGACTTGAGTACCGCGTAATGTAATGCGACATGCTATAGATGATTGAAAAAAATTTAAACGTAATAAAAGTTTAAATTTAAAACTCTGTTCAAACAGAGGTGAATAACGCGGGAAGCGGGACGAGTTTTAGAGCAATTCGCTCGCTCGCTTAGCCTCTCAAACTGACGCGACTTCCCGCGTGTCATTTTTGGTTCTATAGTGGAGCAACATCATGCATTGTGAGATCAAACATACCGCCGGGCGTCTCGCTCTTGTTTCGCTTCAACTTGAGCAACTACTGGCGTCAATTTGAATACGTCCATGCAAGTTAGCTGACACAATCGACGTGAGCGAATTCCGTCCCGCATCCCGAGCGTTTTCGCCTCAGTTTGAACAGAGCTTTAGACTCGTGAATAAAAAAAATATTTTGGATTTGGAACTTAGCATTTTAGTGCTCAGGGGCGTCAAGTAGGCCCTATTAATTATATATTTTACCAAGGTACTTAAACTAGCATAGTTATCTATATAAGTAACTTGTTTTACGAATTGAGCACACAACATGAAAAGTTGTAAATGGATAAATCCATGTATGGAAGCTAGATTTTACTTAAAACTAAATTTGCAGTCAAACATGTTCTATTTATCTAGTGATTTCAAATATGAAGTGTAATTACAGTATATAGACATATCTGTTGACACTAAATTTTCCGTATACTAGTATCCATTTTTGAAGAGATAGACTTCTAAGGGCCCGCTCAGAAATTTTTTGTATGGGTTTGACTAGGAGAGATTGAGCTACCACGCTTTGCTATAAAACGCTCATTGGGTAAAGTCAGCTCGAATTAGAGTAAAATTAAGTAGCCAGATTGCATTGCCAGAGTAATTTACACACAATTATAGTGCATTGATCGCAACCTTCAGATTAATTGTGATCGTTACATTCGTAAATTTTGTATGATTGATAGTAATTTCAATGGTGAAATTCAGTGGTGTAATGCTATTGTTAAATTATTATTGTTAGGCTTAAAAAGCCACAATGAACGGAAATCAGAAAACATAACTTTTAACTATAAACATAACTAGTATTAATTACACAAATTAAATTTGAAAACAAAACTTATGGACGATTCGGGACGCAAGCCCGCGACCTTTCGGGTTCCGTGCGAGCGCCCTTCCACTGAGCCAATCGTTCGAGTGAGGTATCGTTGATAAATCTTGTATGTCCTGTTCAACTCTCAGGTTGTGGCTTCATCTACAGAATCTACTTTACTGGCTGGCCCATGCGTCATTCTCGGGAACGGGTGCTACATGTGGTGGCAGGATGATCCTGGTAGAAGAAACTATGCTTCATGTTTTTATTGCTTTTATTTTAAAAGTTACTATATTTTTTTAATTCGCTAACATTTTATTCGCTCGCCAAATACCTTTATTAAATTACAGTGGGTGTGTGAATTGATGCATCTACTGTACTCAATAACTCTTGTTTTTACGTATTAATTTACATTTACTTTTTTTGACTTACTCGTCAATTCGTTGAACGTTGAAAAGATGAAGCTCTAAATGTTGATTTAAAATAGTGGCAATCAGTTTATTGGCACTTCTCCTCATTAAAGCTCAACGTTTTCTGAGGTGGCGTTAAATATAAAAAGAAAAGAAAACTTTAAACACTCATAAGTGTAATTTCTTTGACCTAGATGAATGTGTGTGTTTTTATTTGATACCTTTCATACATAAGTACGTCTATAAACTAATATATTACTTGATTTGTATTAAGGTTGATAGAAAAGGCATTTTATACGAGACAAAGTATTCCACAACGTAATAAATAACGTATAAAATGATAATTATTATCACAATCATCAGTACATTATTTATACAAATCAGTAGAAAATTCAAACATACAAAATTTAGAGAGCAAAGGCTTGTATATTATAATTTATTCGTATAGATTGGACGTCTTTAACGGCCGTTCCCAATATACTATCTACAGAAAGAGATAAATTACTACCTTCGAGTGTCAGTAATTAGCAGTTCATAATCTGAAGCTGTCCCAATATACGCGATAAGTCATTCTTATCGCCTTCTATTTGGACGCGTGAATTGCAATTCCCATATGAACTTCTATCGCTGGTAAGTTATACGTTCTCCCATTGACAGACAGCGTGTACGGATAAGGTGAGTTACTGTCGATAAGTTTATTGGGACAGAAAAGTCAATGATAGTTACGATCTTTATCTCAAGTAGGCCACAACCGGAGATAGACTGAATATTCAGAACGGCCGTTAGTCAGTGAAAATCAGATCGAAGATTACGTTACATGCTTGGAAATATGTTTAAATATATGTTATAAGCGATTACAATCGAAAATGTTCGTTCGTTTGGAAGAGCCTTATTAAAAACGTTTAGTTATTCAAAGGCATACACAATTTTTTGTACCAAAACCTTTTCCAATACACGTTGCACCTTATTGTATAACTATTATTACGATCGGTTCAGTAGTTTTCGCAGTAGGATAAAAACGGCGCTCCGAAAAACGAGCCGTAGGCGAGGGTATAAGCAGCCGAGTGTCTAGTAAGTAAATTGCTCACAAATTTCATACGCACCTTTTAATCACACTTGCGAGTATAAAACATACATGTATTGCAAAAATCCTTCAAACAAAATATGAAAATTATGGGAGATGGCGCGCAAGCTTTTTTTTGCAAGTACCAAATGTAAGATTGGTAGCCATTTGTAACTGATCTACTGAACCACAACCAATTACAAGAACTAGTATAAATTTTTAATTTTATTTTAACATACATAAATCCAAATAAACATGTCCGACTCGGATACAAACATTCATATTCATCAGATAAATGATTACACCTACCGGGATTCGAACACGGGACCTCTAGCTCAGTAGGCAGAGTCACTAACCACTGGGCTTATAGGGGTCGTCAAAGAGTTTCTATATAAACATCCGGACCAATTACAGATTTAACGACATAATGATAATTACCTTGTTAACGTAGAATTACAGCAAGAAATGCAATACTTGAGTGGGCACTCAGATATTCTTACACAATATTCTACTCGACTTCCTGTCGTAGCAAATGGCAATTTGTAGCGACGCGGGCGCACCTCAAATATGCCTATGTTTTGATTTAAAACCTTGTTAAATCTTATTAGATAAGTTCATACTTGAATGATTTTAGGCTTATTATTAGAATTGCGATTAGTTTCGTTTTACACGCGTATGTAGATATATCAACTATTGCCTTTTTTATCATAATAAGACGAGACGAGTAGGACGTTCAGTTGATGGTAATTGATACGCCCTGCCCGTTGCAATGCACTGCCGCTTAGGATTCTTGAAAAACCCAAAAAATTGAGCGGCACAAATACTGCGCTCGTCACATTGAGACAAGATGTTTAGTCTCATTTGCCCAGTAATTTCATTAGCTACGGCACCGTTCAGACCGAAACCCAGTAATTACTACTTAGCGGCAGAGATACGCGCCGTTGTGGTACCCACCTCTCTGGCCTCTTAACATATTCTTGATAATGTATGTATGTACATAAGTGAATTTGCTGGAAACCATAACCATAATGATAACACCAGGAACAAAAATAAACTTATAATGCCTACTACTCGGCTAAGTCGACTTAGTGGAGCGATGTATATGCATTTACAACAAGATCGACGACAATGATCAAAACAAATCTATTACGACATTCAAAAGAATAGTTAAAAAAATATTGTGTGCTAAAAGTTACTACAACATAAATGACTTTCTTTATGAAACCACAAATTGGGAATGGAGCGACCGCCCTCAGGCTGTTAAATAATAAGTTTTATTGTACAATATTAAATTGTAACTACAATATATTTTATGAAAAAAAACAAGAAACCCGCTGAGTTTGTTGCGCCCGTTCTTCTCAGGTCTGAGACATACTTCTTCGAATGGTTAGTAGTTTTTGACTTTATATAAGTGATATCAAATCCTTTTTTGAATAAAAATATTCGATTTTTAATTTTAATTAAAAATAAAAGATTTGAAATTAACGGATGCATTGGTGCTTCTTAAAATTTTGTACCATCATAATATACTAAGAATAGAAAAATATCGATTTTTCTTTTGTATCATTATACATATTAGATAAGTCGAAAGACCGAATAAAAAGTGGGCTAAATATAATGGAACGTGCCAAAGACTGGCTGATGCTGGGCAAAGACCGTTAACTATGGAAGAAAGAGGAGGCCTAAAGAAGGGCCCATACAACTAACCAAAATAAGAAATAATAATAAAAACTACAGTATAATATAATAAACAATAAACATATTTTAAATATATATTATTCGGATTAAAGTTAAGTTAAGATTACTCACATATAACTTTGACTGGGTAAGGCTTAAAAAATCTGAAATTCAGTAAGGTATGGCATAAAAAGCCTTTTTTCTTTTTATTCTATTATTTGTTTTAATTAAAAACTAACTGTCCTAAGTAAGTAATAATTGTTTTTATCACCGTATTTTAATTCATGAAATTATTGAATTTTTTAACTCGCGTTCGATAATATTATTACTCATTCGGAAGCTCGTTGTCTGTTTGTACAGCTTTGCCAATTAAACTTTCGTTGAGGAGTGAAGAGGGCCCAGTTTATCTATGATCATCGTGAATATGGTCAAAAAGTATGTTGTTTCATCCAACGCATACCGCATGTTGACGACAAGAAAGAGAAAGCGATAACCTTCAACGAATAATAGTTTGCAAAAATTCTATAAAACTTCTTCCAGCAAAATACGTGTTTTTGAGTTATTCTTACAAATTTGTAAAATAAATATTTATCATATAGAATCTCTGTTAAATGCGCGAGGTTTTTATGGCAATGTTTTCTTAACTTATACAATTTTTTAGTACATTATGAACGGCCAAAGTTCAGGTAAAATTCAGGTAAAATGCAAAAAGCAGATATTTGGAGGGTAGTACTGAATTTGTTCCTTGAAATTTGTATTTTCTGTATCGATAGGAACTTAGATACAATGCACGAGATACCTATTATTATTTTTTAAGAAAGATGCGCTAAATAGCTATTATCATGTACGAGTGTTTGAATAAAAAATATGACCAGTTGGCCGCCTTAAATTTTTATTTGCATTGATGTTTGTATAGATATTATATGTATATATATATATATATATATAAATATATGTGTATATATATATATGTATATATATATATATATATACACATATATTTATATATATATATATAAATATATAATAACATATATGATAATTGAGATAGTTTGAAGCATAACTTTTGATTGGAATAGTGTATTCAGCATTATTTATTTATATTATACTACGGACCCGACAGACGTTGTTGTCCTGTACACACATTTTATATTTTAAAAATCGGTTCAGCAGTAGCTGTTCACTTGCATACACATGGGCAGGAGAATTATATATGGACTGAATTGAGAATCCAAACCACTGAAACAAACAAACATTCATCAAAATGGGTCCAGCCATTCTGGAGGTAATTCAATTGTGAATCTAAACCATCCTCGAATCCACTCGAACACACTCGAACATACACAAAAAAAGTTCATTCAAATCGGTCTAGCCGTTTAGTCGTATTTCAATGACAAAACACGTACAGAAGAATTATTTAAATAAAGATTAAAGGGATGGAAAATTATTCGAATTTTTTTTTACAGGGAAGTGGGCAAGCATTCAAGGTGCTGTGATGGAAAATTGTGAGCTAACCACACTTTTGACATTCGCAACACCAGCGGTCAAGAGATGAGTGGATGTCGGCTCTCTAATCTTGATGATACGAGTAGCATCGGTTCGGGAAAACTGCAACAGGTAGTTGATTCCACAAAATGGTCGTGCGAGGCACGATATTTCACGTGAAACGTGCAGTTATAGAATGCCAGACGTCAACATGATGCGGATGGAACACCGCATTTTGACGTCATCTCCGCTGGTGGAATTAACCCACATCTCTACGCAACGCCAAAGAATCAAGCCGATCGGAGATGACTTGATCGAGCCGCTATTCGCTGTATGCGGTCAATTGTGACCGCATAGTAACGGCTCGAAGAAGCTGGATCTGATGACATATAATCATAAGACTAAGTTATGGATTATGCAGTTAAATAATATAAAAACATTTTTATGTCAAATACTAAAATAAATATAAAAAACTTTAAGTTTTCGGTTTAACTGTAACTAACTGTGATCACCGCGGTCCACATTCACTTGCAACACCAGAGTAATCATGGGAGCATTGCCCGTCTTAAAGAAAGGCCTGTTCACGCCTTTTTTGAAGGTACCCATTTTGTATCATCCCGAAAACACCGCACAAGGAAGCTCATTCTACAGCTTTGTAGTACGTGAAAGAAAGCTCCTTGAAAACCGCACTGTGGTGAATCGCCACACATCTAGATGGTGAGGATTATATCCTAATTTATTGCGTTTCGTGCGAATGTGGAATTCGGCGGCAGGAATCAGGTGAACACTCCTCATGATAAATGCGGTAGAAGACACACAATTAAGCGACGGCTCTACGCAACGCCAAGTGATCCAGACGTTCAAATAATGCTACTCTTCTGATAAGATCTGGGCTGGTTGGAGTTATAAGACTAACGGACACCTAAAATGGCCCAATCAAGAGAATAGCGGTTGTTCCCAATTTACTATCTACGGATATACATAAATTACTACCTTCTTCTGTCAGTAATTAGCTGTCAATAATCTAAAGTTGTCCCAATATACCCGATAAGTCATTCTTATCGCGTTATATTGGGACGCGTAAATTGCAGTTTTCATACTAACTTCTATCGTTGGTAAGCTATACGTTCTCCCGTTGACAGACAGCGTGTCGGAGTTACCGTCGATAAGTTTATTGGGACAGAAAAGTCAACGATAGTTACGATTTTTATCTCAAGTAGGCCACAACCGGAGATAGACTGAATATTGTGAACGGCCGTAAGTGTGTAAACATCTCAACTAACTAACTAACAAAATGAAATCAGCATAAAATAGACCTGATTCTACAATATCAAGATCATGGTAATTAAAGAAAGGGCACTATTTTAATTCACTTGACCCTGATATATATATAATAACTTCCTTGTCAACATTACGTAACAACAAGGACAATGACCTCGTCAAAGGTAAGCATGCGCTGCCGTTATATCTTCCCATTAATGCAGTGAAATTTGCATTCAATTGCTGTCAGAATATTGACGAGTTAACGAGATGCAATGACGTTCTATACATATAGACCAGGGGTCGGCAAGTAGTTTTAGGGGGGGTCCGGACACTGGGAAAATTTTAACGAGTTCCAGAACAAAAAAAGTATGTGTGTGTAACCTTTACGCGCGATTGAAGTAAAACTGAATAATAATTAACTTTAGGAATAATTAACAGATACATAAATATAATAAAATAATATACTTACATTAAATGAAGCCGTGTTATTTGACTGATTATTATTTTCATTATATATTCTATTTAAAATTCAGTAATACAATTCGCACATTTTAAAATTTTCACTCATTAATGAAATGAAAAATTGAAGGTTAAATTTTATTAGCACGTTGTTATTGAATATTAACAAATATGGCTATATGGGCTCGAACCCTTTGCCCATCTTAATAATGGAAACGAAAAACAAAAACCGAGAACAAATTAACGAATGTCTGAAAATTTATATTTTATTTATTGCAATAGTAGTAAACAGTAAAAATACTTGCGGCCTTACAAATAAAATTGACGTAAAGTTATAACTAAGCATAAACCAAGAATATGTAAAATGTTTACATATAGACATTTTGCTAACGAATGGTTTGTTCGGACGTATAACGTTTCCCGCGTTTATTTGCAAGGCAGCTTGTCATTAGGAAAACTTCAGAATTATCATTGTATTAACAGTGTTGTCAACGATATTGTAAATATTTTGCATTTTCTTTGTTTATCAACAGTTATAACTTTATACCAAGTTTATTTGTAAGTCCGTTAGAGATTATTAAAAAATTATACAGAGCAATTTGAATTTTTAAAACTTTCAAACTTTTATTCAGTTTAGGTTCGATTTGGACATTGTCATATGACTAAGGAGAAAAGTTTACTTACCATAAACTAAGTATACTAGGGTAATATACGAACCCTGTGTGACAGTGAGATAACTATCCTAACATAAAAAGCTAGGTGTGAGAAAGAGACGGAATAGATGAAGACCATGAAACCGTTTTGAAATAAATTAAAGTATATTAGTGTCCTGTCAAATTAGACCGCGTTTTAATTTTAGTGCTATCATCGTTATTGTCCTGTGTTTTAAAGGATATTAATTAAAAATATATTGGTGTCGTGTTCTATATTAGAGTGTATTGTAACATAAAGCAACAATCCAACTAAAGAAACATTTCGCAGGTAAATACTAATTCTTCAATATTACTGTGGTAGAAAATAAGATACTAAATACTAAATACTAAAATACTTTGTATTACATACAGAAAATACTCTTTTTTCTAAAGATTATATTAATTAAAAAAAATATGTCTTAGAAAATAAAATATTGTATATTACGTGTTTTTTTTTTGCGCCCAAACAAGGGCAAGGGCTACCCTCCGGGATAACGACGGGAGGGAGGTGGTGAATGCTCATGCATACCAACGCAGCCTAAGTCCGGGTTGGTTATGTGGGACTCACGTGAAAACCTAGGTACCTACCCACTAAACACCACCTGCAGTTGGCTTTGGGCAGGTGCCCTCTAAGCCTACATCGAAGGCGATCTTCTCTTGGGGAGAGAGAGGCGCAAGTGGCACTCCCTATGTAGTTTCGCTGGGATATTGCACATAAGGGGATCTAATTTAATTTAATATCTAATTGGGACTAGTGACATCAGAAGGATAATAGTAGGACTATCTAATACTAGGAATAGTAATAGGACAAACTAGAGGTGATTCAATTTCAATTCAATTCATTCGATCTACAGTAAACCAAAATTCAAAAGATAGTTGGGAGCATTTGTTCATGTTCGCATATTCAACTTTACATGCAAAAAAGATGAGCACAGTTCACTCACACAGAAAATAAAATCAAATTGTTCTGATCCCAATATCTTTGGCAATATTTTAAATAGTAACCAAAATTCAAAATTCAACATTTTTCGAAAAGTAGGACAGAGAGTTAATGACGGTGACGTGAAAGGTGCTGCATCTATACTTTTTTCAAATGATATCCTGGCACCCGACTCAAATGAAACACTTTTGGCTTTACAAAGTAAACACCCATCACCAGATGCTAATTGTGTTATTCCGGAACCATCTTTTTCCGATAATCATCTACGGGCTAATGATGGTGATGCACTAAAAGCAATAATGTCCTTTAAGACTGGTTCTGCCGGCGGCCCCGATGGACTGACACCCCAGCATCTTAAAGATCTGGTATGTCCTTCCACAGGGGATGCGGGTAGTGCGTTGCTTGAGGACATTGTTCTCTTAATACCGAAATTACCGAAATTTTATATGGTGCGAATATATGTGCTCTTAAGAAAAAAGATGGTGGTATTCGTCCTATAGCCGTGGGCTGCACATTTCGACGCCTTGTCTCTAAAATTTGTTGTAAACATATTTCTCCTTTCCTATCAACTAAATTCATTCCAACTCAGTTGGGTTTCGGCTGCAAAAGTGGTTGCGAAGCTGCAGTCCACGCTTCGCGAAATTTTTTGGAGAGGAACTCTGGTGATGTCTTTTTAAAATTAGATGTGAAAAATGCTTTTAACTCTGTTGATAGGGGAGCTCTGCTGAGAGAAGTTAAAAATTCAATTCCTTCAATCTATCATTATATTTGGCAATGTTATAATAAACCATCCAAATTATTATTCGAAAATCATAATATTTGGTCTTCTGTTGGCTGTCAGCAAGGCGACCCTCTTGGTCCAGCAATATTTAGCCTTGCCATTCATTCCGCCATAACAAAAGTAAAATCAAAATTTTATGTTTGGTACTTGGATGTGGTACTTTGGGTGGTGAAGTGGACTCTGTTTTAGATGATTTGAAAGTTGTAATAGAAAGTTTTAGCTCAATCGGTCTTGAGTTAAATTTTTCGAAATGCGAGCTTTTTATCGGCGAAAATTTCAAAATTTCAGACCGGGTTGATATTACCAATAAATTTAATGTTCTGGCCCCCAATATTAAAGTTTTGGATAAGAATTCACTTGACCTTCTTGGAGCTCCATAATTTCCTGTTTCAATTCCAACGATCTTAAACGATCACATTAAAAAATTTAATAACGTTTCGAACAGATTATTGAAAATTAATTCTCATATGGCCTTAACTATTATTCGGTCTTGTTTATTTGTTCCAAAATTTACGTACCTCTTAAGGTCTACCCCGTTATGGAAAGTTCCAAATTTGCTTGATGTGATTGATATTTCACTTAAAAATATTTTAGAAACCGTTATGAATTGCGCGTTTACAGATCGTGCATGGTCTCAAGCCTTTTTACCGATACGGTTTGGTGGTTTGGGTACTCGCAAAGTTTCGGGCGTTGCCTTACCAGCATTTCTATCTTCAGTTCATAGTGCGCAGCCTTTGTTTACTAGAATTGTAAATCATGTACCAGGTAACTCAGAGATTGTGTATTTGAACGAAGCTAACAATCCTTGGCTAAATATTGCAAACATTCAAAATTTTCCAGACGATTTAAAGTGTCAAAAAGCATGGGACGCACTTCTTTGTAAGTCAGCCTTTGATGATCTTTTGATCTAATCTACTGACATAACAGAGCGTGCTCGTCTTTTGGCCGTGACAGAAAATGAGTCGGGATTTTGGTTACAAGCCTTGCCTTCTGCGCCGATTGGAACGCTACTTGACAATATGACATTGTCAATATGCGTATCACTCCGGTTAGGTATAAAACTGAATGAACCACATCAATGTAGATGTGGCGTTCAGGTAAATGCTCTTGGACGCCACGGGTTATCCTGCCTAAAATCGGCAGGCCGTATCAGTCGTCACGCCAGCATTAATGAAGTCATCCGCCATTAGAGCCAAATGGTATTACCCGCCGCGATGGCAAGCGTCCTGATGGAATGACGCTGGTGGCTTGGGCACGGGGAAGGGCGCTGGTGTGGGACGCTACTTGCGTCGATACTCGGGCTCCTTCTCATGTCCAAGTTACGTCAGTTGGTGCTGGGGCTGCTGCTTCAACTGCCGAAGACAGCAAGCGTCGCAAATATGTTGGTCTCAGTGAGTCATACATCTTTGTGCCGTTTTTGTCGAGACACTTGGCCCGTGGGGCCCAGAGGCGCGGAGAATGTTCAAAATACTATCTTCTCACCTCAATAAGGCTACTGGAAACCCAAGCGCTGGCAGCTATTTCGGCCAACGGATCAGCCTTGCTATCCAACGTGGTAATGCTGCCAGTATTCTTGGTACGCTTCCACGTAATGATAGTTTTAATTTTATGTAGTCGTAGTATTGTAAATATAGTTATAAGATTTGTTTTGATTAAATAAATAATAACTAGAGGTGAATCTAAACGCGTCTGATTATCCCCAGATGCCAAGCGTTCCAGGTCAGACGAGAGTTGGTTAGGGGGATCGGTGAGGGCGGGTCTGGGCCTCCTGACTTGATAACGTTAAGGAGGGTGGACGGTATAATCAGCTGCCTCCTTAATCAGGGGATTTGGGTGATTGTCTGAGGACTTAAAGAAAGTTTCAGACAAGCACTTTAAGTGTTGTTGGATGGTGGGGAGCTCTAAGTCCCGGTGAAGGTCTGCGTTCCTAACGCACCAGTGGGCATTGACAGCTTTACGGCAGAAAATGGATTGGACTGTTTGGAGTTTATCAGTAATATTAGGTTTCGCATGAGCGAAAACTGGAGCGGCCTAAGTCATAACCGGTCGAATGCAAACCTTGAAGAGTGTTCGCTTGTTCCTAAAAGACATTTTACTGTGCCTACCTAACATACTGTTAAGGCGGTACAGATAGAAGCGGGCGGTGTCGGTCACCTTCTGGACGTGAGGCCTGAAGGTGAGTTGAGAGTCGAGGGTCACACCCAAGTACTTGGCTGTGAACCTGAAGGGGATAGGGGAGCCTAATAGATGAATGGGTCGATCCTGGCAGAAGCGTCTGCGCTTAAAATCAAACCGGACTGCGGAGCTTTTATCCGGGTTGACCTCAATACGCCATTTCCTAAACCAGTCCTACCTAGCTCATTAACTGAGCGTTGGAGCCTGGAGAGGACTGAAGATATCTGTTGGGACTGGACGTAGAGAGCGGTATCGTCAGAGAGAGTTGGACTCCATTACTAGGGATGGGAATATCGTTGGTATACGATATGTATAGTATTACGTGAATATGAAGCCGTTGATCAATATTTGTCATAGGGATTGACCAAGGAAAATGAAACATACTTAAGTTACTCACTAACACATCTGTAAAACTAGCACACATTAACATTTTAAGTTAGTCTCGTCACTGACCTGTATAAATACCACTGGACAGGCTGTTCCGTATGTTTGACAGCAAATTTTTTGTACCTATTTGAAGCGCCAGCGCGAGCGTCTAGAGAACTAATTTTGACGTATAATACAAATGGCTGCGAAGGAACGTACAATACTCTGGAGTATTTTTTTATTTTTATTTAATTTCGTTCGTTTTCCGCATTATTTATATTTCAAGAATCAACGTAATAAAGTACAATTTTTTTTTGTAAATGGTTTCCCACCATCTATCGTTTCATCTATGTTTGCTGAGGTTGTCATCACTAGTTTTAGTACCGCAGACTCTCGCTACATGGCCAACAGCGCCAAAATGGCGAATATCAAACAGGCACAAAAGCTCTTTGACAGTCGCAAGTCCAGTGGTATATAGTAGAAGTCAGTGAGTCTCGCCGTAATGAGGAGAGTGACTGTCTATTACGCTAGTATACTAAGTTTATAGTACTTACATACATAAATACCACAGTGTCTGAAGACGAAGGTTTTCAACCAGTATGTGTTGCCAGTGATGACTATCGGTACGCAGACGTGGATGCTAACTATGAGCCTTATGAGAAAGGTCATAGTTGCTCAGAGGGCACTGGAAAGGGCTATGCTCGGACTTTCCCTGCGAGATCGAATCAGAAATGAGGAGATCCGTAGGAGAACCAAAGCTACTGATATCCAAATGATTGCAAAACTGAAGTGGCAGTGGGCAGGGCACATAGTTCGACGCCGAGATGGCCGTTGCGGCAGTAAAGTTCTCGAATGGCGACTACGTACCGGAAGACGCAGTTTTGTTAGGCCGCCCACAAGATGGAGCGACGATCTGGTCAAGATCGCCGGAATACATTGGATGAGGGCAGCGCAGGACCGATCGTCATGGAAATCTTTGGGGGAGGCTTTTGTCCAGCAATGGACGTCTTCCGGGTGATGATGATGATTGTACTTACATTGTCTGCACACTTTTGCCATTCCGGTATCAGACTGCAAATGATATATGCTTTATGTACATAGAACGTCATTGACGAGATGAGTTAAACAGCAAACCATATTGATAAATAGCCAGTGATAATAATAACACGTTACATGGTAATGGCTAACTAGGTTAATTATATCACGATTCAATATTAATGTATTGTTATTTAATAATTGACACTTACTATGATAAACATTGGTAATTTAAGCGATATTATCTTATTCAACACCTTCTTGGAGAGTCTATTTATTCAAATCGGCTTTACACACCAGTGTGAGGCTCCTTTGCACAGGATGCCGGCTAGATTACGGTTACTACAACGGCGCCTATTTCTGCCTTGAAGCAGTAATATGTAAGCATTTTTCTGTTTCTATTACTGGGCAAACGAGCACAATTGTATTGCCACTTAGAATTTTTGAGTTTTTCAAGAATCCTAAGCGGCACTGCATTTAAATGGGCAGATCCTATCAATTACCATCAACTGAACGTCCTTCTCGTCTCGTCCCTTATTTTCATAAAAAAATACACACGATTCATCGGTGATAGTACCGATTAGCTTCAGACCATTCGGAGCTCCTTCTTCAGGGTGTGGTGGTGTAAAAAGTTCGCAAAGTAAGTAGTAAAGTCCCGTCTCTAGCCATTCCGTTCTGGGAAACTATGATCGCGCGGTATGCCTCAGATCGGCGCGATTTTGGCGCTCGCGCAGCGTTCTGTCAATGCGTATTATTTTATGTGTAGCAATAGATTGCTTACAATTAGGATGACTTGAGTGAATGTATCTGAAAGCTATTGAAACAAGCTATAAGACTATGCAAAATAAGCCATCTTATAGACAAAATAAGGGTCAGAACATGGTGAGGGAGTAGGGTGCCGTATGGCACACTCGCTTTTGAAGTATCTGAAAAATCTAGTGCCCTGGTACACTGCCGATTTGCGTACCAACACCGTTGAATAAGTAGAGAGGAATTAAATGAATAAAGTTAATAATGTCACATGAAAGTCTTAATAATTTATGTCCATTCGTATTGATTTGAAAAATACAAAATTTTATTGCATCACTTAACATAATATAATTAACATGATTTGTAAAACGATGAAGCTGTAAATGTAAAAAGAAAAGAGTACTTCATTCAACAACAAGAGAACAATCATAAGTGTCATTTCCTTGACCTACATGAATAAAGTGATTTTCATTTGATTTGATTTATTTAGAAAAAAGAATTTGTTAATTCTTTATGCCTATAATAACGTGACCTTGCCATTAGGAGACTTTTTGAGATTATCTTTGTACCCCGAAGTGATCGTGCGTGCGAGGCTTCTTTGCACAGGATGCCGGCTACATTACGGGTACCACAACGGTGCCTATTTCTGCCGTGAAGCAGTAATGTGTAAACATTATTTTACTGGGGAATGAGACTTAACATCATATATCTCAAGTACAGCACAGTAGTGCCGCTCAGAATTTTTGGGTATTTCAAGAATATTTAGCAGCACTATATTGTAATAGGTAGGACGTATCAATTACCATCAGTAGAACGTCCTGCTCGTCTCGTCCCTTATTGTCATAGAAAAACAGTAGTAGTTCATACAAAAAGCTCCGGGGCATAATGAAATTGTAACAAAACTCTTATTCAATTATAATGAGGCGGTTCCACGAAAGCTAATTGAATCGCACGTGACGGACGAATCATCAATCACGTTGACCGTCGTTGAGTAGTTCTGTTGTAATCTTCACCTTAGCCTGCGACGCAGTCAACAGATACTTACATAATAGCTTTAAGGCTAAATGTATACCCTTTTATAATAAAGTCCCAGCCACTGTTCAGGCATTATCTTTAAATAAATGTAAATGTTTTATAAAAAAATTAATTTGTCGTGAATCCTCAATCACTCCACAGCTGAATATCTAAGTGATCGGACAGCCTGGGACTAGATTATGATTATTTTATAGCAATAGCAATGACAGTACAATATTGTATATTTTTATTAAAAAGATCGGAAAAAAAGAATGCTGGGAGAGTTTCTTGCGCCAGTTCTTCTCTCTCTCTCTCTCTCAGAGTGCTATTTGTTTACGAAGTGGTAGTAGTATCTAGTATATTAGAAATGACACCAAAAAAAGGATTCTAAACGAATCAATTTTGTAAAAAATAAATGCCTTTTAAAGTCAGACTTAGTAGGTTGTTAGAGAATTCATGCAATTCATTATTTTTTGCATTCAATGAAATCATTGTTAAGTCAATTCGACCAGTTTTCTTTTACAAACCCTTCAATGGCTTCGAAGAACGCATTCCGTCGACTCGTAAAACGTCTACCTCCAAAACTGGTATTTAGTTGAATGAAACAAAAAGAAGTTACAAGGTGCGAGGGCTGGAATGTTATGCGTTATCAGTACATTATTGATGTGTTCATACCTTTACGCTTCTGTTATCTGATTATACATTATCCGCCAGCATTTTCGTTGTGAATAAGGCTTTAGTCAATTAGAATTTGGGCTATAAATACTGACTACTTATCTGCAGTCACTGGTTTTTCACTTTCAAGAAAGACTCTTGCATAATGTTGTTATTTACCGAAAAGTCAAAATAATTTACAACGATCATTACGTTTTTTTAATTTTTTATAATTTGAAAATAAAAGAGTATCTCATTCCCAGTGGGAGGCTCCATTGCACAGGACGCCGGCTAGGCTATGGGTACCACAACGGCAACTATTTCTGCCGAGAAGCATTTATGTGTAATCATTACTCTTTTTCAGTCTGAATTACGTAGCTAGTGTAATGACTGTGCAAATGAGACTTGACAACATATGGTCCAAGGTGACGGGCGCAGTTGTAGTGCTTCTCAGAATTTTGAGTTATTCAATTTTCCTGAGCGGCACTGCACTGTATTGGACTGGGCCTATCAATTACCATCAGCTGAACAAACCCTTCGTCTTATTCTCATAAAAACATAGAATAGGTCTAAGTTATCTTAGTTTTTTTTTAGTTCTACATTGTTCTCTGGTCCTTTTTTTAGGCAAATAGATGATTAGTTTGAATTAATAGTCGTTTGAAGTTGGTAATAGTGGATAGTTCCTCTACGTCAATAACTTAGAATCATGGTTTTACAGCAATACAACTGGTGTTTTTCTGAACATAATTTTTCTTTTTACTCATTGAAAGGTTTTTCTTCATCTCAGAGTTACCTATTCGTTAAAATCAAACTCCTTTGACCGAGAAGAAAATTCGATGAATTAGGCATAATTGTTACTAAAATCACAAATTATACCCTCACGTTATTTCTTATTTTATGATAAATGTTTAAGCATGGCATAAAAAGTATGTATAGTAGGCTTCATAAGATACATAATAGCTTTAAGGGTAAATGTATACACTTTTATAATAAAATTCCAGCCACTGTTCAGGCATTATCTAAAAATAAATTTATATGTTTTATTTAAAAATAGCTTTGTCGTAAATCCTACTACTACACAGCTGAATATCTAAGTGATCGGACAGCCTGAGACTAGATAATGATTTTTTTATATATTATAGCAATGACAATACAATTTTGTATATTTGATTAAAAAGAGCACATAAAAAATTGCTGGGAGAATTTCTTGCGCCACTTCTCTCTCAGAGCGCCATTTGTTTCCAAAGCGGTTGTTCTGTCTAGTATATTAGAAATGACATCAAAAAGAATTCGAAAATCAAAAGGAATCAATTTTCAGAAAATAAATGCCTTTCTTATAAATTTAACTAACTAATATAACTTTTAATTACACGTCACAGCGACCGCAAGCAAACCCGTGTATCTGAAACTTCCACAGCAAGCTAGAAAGCTAGGAGAAAATTCAACATGCTAGTGTAAATAACTAAAATAAATAATAAGGTACAGATGAAGCCACAAACTGAGAGTTGAATAAGACATACAAGAGTTATCAGCGATACGTCACTCCAACGGTTGGCTCAAGTGGAAGAGCGCTCTCACGGAACGCGAGAAGTCGCGGGTTCGACGTGTCCCAGAAGTGAGGGCTATCACTATAAAAAAAAACAAATTGTTTAAATATTAAACAACCCGCCGTGATGGCAAGCGTCCTGATGGATTGACGCTGGTAACGTCATGGGGGCACGGGGCGCTGGTGTGGGACCCGACTTGCGTCGACACTCTGGCTCCTTCTCATGTCCATGTTACGTCAGTTTGGGCTGGGGCTGCTGCTTCAACTTCCGAAGACAGCAAACGTTGCAAATATGTCTCAGTGAGTCATACATTTTTGTGCCGTTTGGTGTCGAGACTCTTGGCTCGAGGGGCCCAGAGTCGCGGAGAATGTACAAAGCACTATCTTCACGCCTCAATAAGGCTACTCGAAACCCAAGCGCTGACAGTTTTTACGGCCAAAGGATCACGGCCTTAGCCTAGCTAACCAAAGCGGAAATGCTGCCAGTATTCTTGGTACACTTCCCGTAATTATAGTTTTATTTTAAAGTCAAAGTCAAAAAATCTTTATTCACTGTAAAACTTTATAAGTTATTTAGTTCAAGTCAGGATGAAGTACAAAAGTTACAATAGCATTCAAATGAGTATAACAATATTCATTAACAAAATTTAGAACATTAATTCCAACTATCTTTATCATTCAAATAATCTTTCACATTATAATAGATTAGCCTTAGATGTTAATTTATTTTTTACGACACATTTAATTTTTTTAATAGGTAATATTTTAATTTCATTTGGGAGTTTATTATAAAATATAACACAATCCACTTTAAAAGATTTAGCAATTTTACGGAGCCTAGTAGATGGAATTGCGAGTTTATGTTTGTTTCGAGTATTGACACTGTGTACATCACTATTCTTTTTAAATTGGCTAATATTTTTATGAGCGTATAGGAGGTTCTCGTATATGTACTTGCAGTGTACTGCCATAATATTTATTTCACTAAACTTTTCTCTCAATGAATCCCTTTAACGCATTTTATGTAATCATAATAATAATATATAATATTGACACACTTTTACACAAATTATCTTGCCCCAAACTAGGTATAGTCTGTACTAGGGGTACGAGACAACGATATATTGAATACAATATACTTACCTAAACGTACATAAATACGCATAAACATCCATGACTCGGAAACAAACATCCATCCATTCATCATATAAATGATTGCACCTACCGGGATTCGAACCCGGAAACTCCAGCTTAGTAGTCAGGGTAACTAAATATAGAATTGTAAATATAGTTAGTTATAAGATTTGTTTTGTTTGACTAAAATAATATATACAATTCAATATCGCATCTCGATTAAAAACTAAAACGATAGTCTTACAATAAACCAGCGTGACAAATAAATATTGCGACAGAGAATAACTCCTCTAAGATACAGCAAGATAGAATATATATATCTATAATATAGAATATATATTATCTCAATATATTCTTAATAATGTTATGTATGTTCATAGACACATAAGAGAATTTGCTAGAAACTGTCATAACCATAATGTTAACACCAGGAACAGACATAAGCTAATGTAATAATAATAATAATAATAATAATCTTTATTTGCATTTGAATAAGGTCAGTTTTACAATCGGTCTTATTTTATTTATATTACGTTTCTCTTATTCTACCTACAAGGCATGCAAATATATGTAGTATAACATTTTATTTCATACAAAATTGAACCTAACCATTATGTATTATATACACTTAGCAATACAATTATAATTCTAATAAAATTAGTCATTTATTGAATAAAAACAATTTTTTATTAGCCATGTTGTTAATTTGTTCTTAAGTTGATTACATGTCATGTCTTTTAAATGGTCGGATAACTTATTATATATTTTTATCGCCATGTAATGAACAATTTCTTGGCAGAGTGTCAATTGACATTTGGGTACAAGTAATTTGTTTGGGTATCGAGTGTTCCTAGAAGAGTGATCTTTCATTTTGGTGATATATTCCGGGTGTTTATGTACAAATACACACATACCCCGAATATACAAAGAGGGAAGTGTTAATATTTTCTTTTTTATAAAAAGTGGCTTGCAGCTATCCATCCAGTGTGCATTGCATATTGCACGGATACATTTTTTTTGAACTCTGAAAGCGCGAATTGCGTCCGAAGAATTTCCCCAAATGATGAGTCCATAGCACAGTACGGATGACACATATTCGTGGTATGCACACCACGCGGCTTGTTCTGATACTGTCTGTCTTATTCTCCTAATGGCAAAAATAAACCTATCCAATTTATTACAAATGTCTTTAATATGTTCTCTCCATTTAAGATTTTTATCAATTATTATACCAAGAAATTTAATATTATTTATGTGTTCAATCATTGTACCATTATATTTTATGTTCAAATTATTATTAAAATTCCTGTTAGTATTAAAATGGATTATTTTAGTTTTTATATGTTTAAATTTGAGTTATTGTTATTAAGCCATCTGTTAATGTCATTAAGTGAATTAATAATTGTATTTTTTAGTGTAATTGTGTCTTTTTCTTTAATAATTAATGTGGTATCATCGGCAAATAGCACACATTGATTAACTGTAGAGTCTGGGAGGTCATTGATATATGATAGAAATAGCAAAGGACCGATAATACTTCCTTGTGGAATGGCGCAACTCTGATTATCTCTAAATTCCGAAGTGTAAACAATTTTTGTGGACTTTTTATTGCATTTAACTATTCTTGATATTTCGGTACGTTGTTGTCGACTTTTTAGGTTACTTTTTATCAAGCTATTCGCATTGCCTCTTATTCCGTATTTTTAGCGTGTCATGAAATAAGTCAAATGTTTTATTTGTATCCAGGCTATATATTTCAGAAAATGTCAATGCTGACATACATTCCATAAATTTTTCTCTATTTTATACACTAAAGTCACGTTTAAAATCATACCAATAGTCAGAACTTTCACAATTCTCTACTGATATGTTTGATTGAGCTGTTTCATGATCAGACAATCCAAGGTAGTGAATGTGTGAACCTATAATATTAGATATATTACTCACTATTTGATCAAGACAAGATTTTTGTCTAGTAGGACAGTCGATGTGGAACAATAAATTATTGTTATTTATTATGCTTATTAACTCTTTCGAATGTTTATTATGTTTTAATGTGTCAATATTCCAGTCTCCACAGATAATGATTTTACTTTTTGTTTTTCTGTTCAACGTAAAAAGCAACGTTTGGTTGTGTAAAAATTGGTATATATTACTATTTGGCGTCCTATAAATACAAATTATTATTATTTTGAAATTGGTAAGTTCAATACCGCAGCACTCAAAATCATACAGCCGTGACAAAGTTTTTGCAATGTCAATGGATTTAAAATTTAAATAATTTTTCACCAAAATACAAGACCCACCACGTCTTTCTTTTTATCTTGAAAAATAATTCGCGAGTTTATAGATTTGTAAAATTATGTTCAATTCAGTTCATCGTTTTATGAATGTCTCAGTAAAACATAAGACGTCTAGATTTATATTACAATTTTGTTTAAGCTGTAATAGAGTTAATTCTTTTAGAGTTAGTTTATTTAACAGACCCGTTATGTTTTGATGTAGTATACTTAGTCTACTTATATTATGTTTTTTTGCGAAAAAAATTTCTTGTCACTAGTTATCTTGAAATAGTAAGAGATTGTCCTCTTTTTTGCCGTTTTTCCCTTATTGTATAATGTGTTTTGTGGTGGTGAAGCTATCCTGTCATTTATTAATTTTGAATCGATTTTGTCAAACTGTTTTTTGAAAAAATATGGAATTGTACCTTTACCACTCCGCGTATTTTTTCCAATAGTTTGGTTCTTTGGTATAATTTTCAGCTTTTTCATATTTTGGCAGAGAAATTGTTCTTCGTAGTCATCAGAGTCAATTTTTATGTTTAATTTTTTAGTCGTCTCTCTTAAATACTCTTGCGACGACGTTGTCCTATTTATTTTTATATATTTACAGTTTTTAAAAGTTCTAACTAACGAGTAGATTGTATCATTTAGTTTATTTTCATGTAGATAGTTGTTGTTTAAAGTTTGAAATATATATACACTGAATTTCTGTAACTTGTCTAGAGCTATAGACATGTTCTGTAATAATAAATAGGGGTTTTTGACGTTCGATCCTACAGATATAACTACCTTATCGCCTAAATTAAGATTATTACATAAGATTTCGCTGTATGATAACACTTCGGAACTCATCGCATTAGGCTTAACAATAGCACAGAAAATGTCATTCCATTTATTTTTCCTCGCGTAAGTAAGGGCCGAGGCAAGTCCTTTCACCTGTTGATCTCCTAAGATAAACAATGAACGATTTTTGTTTATAGTAACGTCACCTGACATATGTATTTAATATTTAATACCTACTACTCGGCTAAGTCGAGTTAGTAAGTTTTTTGTGGGGCGATGTATATGCTTTTACATCAAGATCCCAGAAAATATTCAAAACAAAAGTATTACGTTATTCAAAAGAATTATTGAAAACCGTTTGTGTGGTAAAGGTATAACATAAATTACTTTCTTAATAATACTACAGATTTCGAATGGAGCGACCGCCCTCAGGCTATTAAATAATAAGTTTAAGTGTACAATATTAGTAAACATGTTTTTTTGATGAACAAAAAGCCCCCTGAGTTTGTTGCGCCCATTCTTCTCAGGTCTGAGGCATTCGTTTTGGTATGGGTGGTAGTTTTTGACTTTAAATAAGTGATGTCACATCCTATTTTGAAAAAAAAAAAACATATTTTAATTAGAAGTTGTAATAAGTCAGCCACGCTTGGCATATTATATAAGCTCCTTATTATTTTGAATATTCAACCAACTAGCTAACGCATACATCTATCTATATATATAAAAGAGAATGTATGTTTGTATGTTACCTAATAACTCCTAAACTATTCAACCGATCTCAATAAAATCTTTTGTAATAGATTCGTTGAACCTCAAGGAAGGTTTACATGTATAATTTATATGGCAAAACAACGTTTGCCAGGTTAGCTAGTTGATAAATAAAAATTGTAACGTACTATCAGGCTGTCCGGTCGTCTAAATGCTAGAATATTCTATGACAAAAACAGATTTCGTCATAGCTTGCTTTCAAATGATCAATTGAGACACTCGTCATGCTCCAATGAAAGTTATGTAGTATCCAAAGACATGCATTACTGGAAGCCCTTCTAATTAATTGACGCAATATGTTGAACATGGATCTGAACGAGTCTGTGTCGTTCATTATATAACTACTGGCAGTACTTAGGCTTACGCACAATTAGAATTTTGTATAATATAGTTAGTTTGACTAGGATGTTTGCGCATTTAGCCTTTTGATTGGGCCATTGTGCGGGTTGGTTGATCTTCTTACACAAATTAAATTTGAAAACAAAATTTTATGAACTATGTGGGACAACCCAAGATCTCTCGCGTTACGTGCTTCTTTCAACTGAGCTAACTGTTCGAGTGATGTATGTAAAAATAATAGTATTTTATTAATATTAAAGGTAAAGGTTTGCATAAGGGATGTATTAAATTAAATTTTTAGTTATTTGATACTTTTCAGTTTTTCAAGTCGGTTTTCTTAAACGTAGTTTTATTTTTATTTTGTACGTTTAAGTGTCAGTTAATAATAATATTTAATCAACCTAAATGAAAAACTCCAAAAAAAAAAGCCGTACACAAAAAACAATTATGTCATCCAGGTAGACATAAATTTTCATATAAATGTTCATAAAGTGAAAACTAATGGGCCAAACTAAGTAAAATTTTTATGCGACCACATGGCATCTATTTCGCATTGAACAAAAGAAGAATTACATAAATCTGATCATAAATCCTAGAGTAACGGTGTAATTTTCGATCTCTCTCATAATATGTCCATTAAGGGGTTTCTTGCACACGTGCTTCTCAGATCTGCGGCAAATATTTTTCAAATGGCTCGTTATTTTTGGCGTTTAATACGTGATTTTTAATCCTATTTCATAGTAATATTTCAATTAAAATTTATATTTCAGCAAATTTGGGACCATTTAAGAGTTCCAAGATGGCCACTGTGCAAAACTATGATTTTAACAATATAGATATCGTTTCCAAGGTGCTGGGAATAGTAGGTAAAGAATTTGGAGACATACTGCATACATACATACTCGTTTGTCCTCAAATTTCATTAAAAAAATAAAAAAACTTTAAATCCAAGGTATACCTTCATCTTGGTAGGAATGCTCAACTAATAATTTCCAGCATGGTTGTAAAACACCAGTCATACTTATAAAAGCCGTTAATATAATTAAAATGGGTATACATGTGCATGGATAGCTATTAAAATCTGACGCGGCAATAAAATGTAATGTTTAAAATGCCAATGTACTTAACATAAATAATAATTATTACTATTGAATAACTAGTTAAGCCGGCCAATGTGGCTCATTTTTAACTGACTTCAAAACGGAGGAGGTTCTCAATTCGATTGGTATTTTTTATCTATATGTACGTTGGGACTTATGATCCGATTTACGTGATTTTCCTTTAGTTTTTCAATTTACGTAGTTTGTCCCCGTAGTTTTCATTTTATGAACTTTTTTATAAACATTTTTGTTTACGTGGACGATGTCATTTTAGTTTTTATTAACCCTGGGTCTTAAGGTTACCTGACATTAATAGTGAACAAATGTTCTTCACGACATTTCAGTGTCTCAAAGAACGTGAAATAGAGTTTCGAACAGCATTTTTTCGGAGTCGATTGCTTTTTACCTTTCCGCGACGAAATGTTATACTTTACTCTAAAAAAATCCTATTTTAGATTACAGTTGAACCTGTTAACAGACTTTTTTTTTTGGTGTCTGTAATAGGTGCCAAGTCAAATGTAATAGTACCATATTACACTCGCCACGCGTGACTGAGCTGGAAAGCTTCGTCTAGACCTAAACAACCTAGTTGGGCAGACGTCGTTGATAATTAAGGCAGTATGTAAGCTGTTTATAATATTTATTAAGTTGCATTTTGTTTAGGGCTTGGCATCTACTTAAAACCTACCAATAGGCAATAATTAAAGGTATAAGGTCTGCTTATGAGATGTATTTAATTTAATCTGTATTAAGTTTTTTTATACAGTTTAGTTTTTGAAGTCGGTTTTTTAACCGTAGTTTTTTTTATTATTTTACAATAAGTAAAGTCGACTTTGTCTATAATTATTGCGAAACCCTGAAGTTCAACATACCTGTAGATTGAGTTTGACTCTACATCCATCGCGTAAGCTTACCAAAAACAAACATTAATTTAAATATGAGTTGCCCTGACTTTTGAATATTTCTGCTAAATCTGATTTACCTAACCGCGTTTTAACCTCAATATTACATCAATTGATGTTTTCACATTCAGTGATAGCGGTGAATACACGCTATTGTAGGAATGTTAGTAACATACATTTTCTTACAAACTGCTTCACATTTTTATATCGTTACCGACATTGATATTGTGCGAATCTTGCCATAAAATACTAGATTTGTTCGCAAAGGCTAGAGCCATAAATATAATATCATATCTTGCTAGGAATTTTTAACATAAAAATGATAAAATATAAAACAAATACAACTTGTTAACTGGTGCTCTTTACCTACTTCTAATACCGTACTGTATTATAATTATAATATAATTAGTCAAATAAAATCAAAATCACTTTATTCATGTAGGTCATGGATATGACAATTAAGAATGTCAAAAAACGGTTTTTTTTCCTTATTCAATCTACCGCTACTTCGTAAAGGCTAACGAGAAGAAGTAGCACCTGGTGTTAAGTGATCACCGCCGTCCACATTCTCTTGCAACAGCAGAGAAATCACAGGAGCGTTGCCAGCTCTTAAGTTAGGTGTACGCGCTTTTTTTGAAGGTACCCATGTTTTATCGTCCCGGAAATACCGCACAAGGAAGTTTTGTAGTACGTGAAAGAAAGCTCCTTGAAAACCGCACTGTGGAGGACGGCCACAAATCCAGAAGGTGGAGATGATATCCTAATTTACTGATGTGTCTTGCGAAGGTGGAATTCGGTGGTAGAAATTAGGTGAAACAGCTCTTCGGAACACTCCCCGTGATAAATGCGGTAGAAGACACACAATGAAGCGATGCGTCTCTATGCCACACCAAGTGATCCAGCCGTTCACAGAGCACTGGGTCCCTGATAATTCGAGCTGCTCTGCGTTGCACGCGGTCAAATGGATCGAGCTGATACTGGGGTGGGCCAGACCAGAGATGACAGCATTACTCCATGTGGCCGGACCTGCGCTCTGTAGAGCGCTAGAATGTGGGCCGGCTTCAACGCCAATTTGACGTTACCCTCCAGATGACCACGGAATTGGCAATTTTTAAATTAATTGCCTCGAGATTTCGAGACCATGTATTCCGATACTAGGCTTTAAGGGAAGTGTTGTCGAAGAGCGGTGATACGACAAATGGGTTTTTTTTTGGGTTAAACGCGCAAACTTGAGTCTTCTGGGTTTAAATTAGACAAGATTCAATCTACCCCACTCCGCGACCTTCTCAAGAGAGGATTCGGTAATGTTTACACATTTCTGCTTCAAGGCATAAATAGGCGTTGTTGTAGTACCCATAATCTAGCCGGCATACTGTGCAAAGGAGCCTCCCACTGTTGTCAATATTATAATAATATTAATAATATTGACACACTTTTAACCAAAAAGAGTACACTATTTGTGCAAGACCACGTTATTTTTCATAATGTATTAATACATATAAACATATTACTATTCACGACTCGGAAACACACATGCATACTATGATTCGAACCGGAACCTTAACTTCACTGAGGTCACTAACCACTGGGTCAATATAACAACTTTAATTTATTTCATCATATATCACAGATTTAAATGTGATGAAAATATAACAAAAATCAATAAAAAAAAATAGAATAAGTACCAATATTACAAAAAAAAGTAGTCGATATTATTAGTAATAAAAGAATATTGCAGAAATCTTACTACCACCCGTGATGGACAATCAAGAACATTCTAAAATGAAACAGAAAAAAACTCGTGTAATATATTTTAGTCGCTAATGATTTATAAATAATACCAGCCGGTTGATTATAATATTAATTTATAATACTACATCGGCAAGTGGCACAATCTGTGATAATATTATTTTCTTGCACAGTTTATGTAGTAGCGCCGATACAAATAGGACCGACGCAGTCAAGTCTCGTCATTTAGCAATCGGCCTCCAAGGTGCGCGAGAGCATACTTCGTTTACTATCGCATTTATCGCTAACTTCAGTGGCATACAAGTTTATATGGAATATTTGTACGTTCAGTGATCATGTGAATACCCTGACAACGATATTTTCAAGTAATCATTGTAAGTAATCATATAATTCTACTTTGAATATGTCGTATTACGTAAATTATCGTATATCTATATTTATCTACATTTATAAAAAACTAGCTGACTCGACGGAAGTTGTTCTGTAGATAATAAAAAAAAAAACTGTTGTATAGGAATTAGCCAATAATATTTCAAAACATCAAAAAATATTTCGTAAGAAATGCTCCCTGTTGTTATAATGAAATTGTTTCACAGCGGAACTGTCAAACCGTGCGTCCACTAAATTCTCTCATAGAAAATATGTCCATACAAAACAAATATTGAAAATAAAAATAATTATGGGTTCCAAATCGAAATTAAAACTATCCTATCTCTCAAGTTGGACCAAACTGCACTCCATGAAGTAATCCCCATTAAAATCCGTTCATTAGTTTAGGAGTCCATCGCGGACAAACAACGTGGCACGTAATTTATATATATTAAGAAGATTATTTTATTAAACTAGTACTATAAATTACTTTAAAGCATTTAGCACTAACAGATTTAATAAACGTCTTAGTTCACGACTTAATATTTTCATTTCAAATTTCAATAGATGCATGAGATATAAGAATGATGAAAATGGTTGCGTAAGTGAATTTTATTTTTCTTTGGCTAAATTTTTTCTCATAGAGTCATAGGTCACTGACTGATAATATATATAGCTGTTATCTAGAGTATATTACTATGCCAAAAATGCTGAAGCCGGCATCGCACCTCCTGACCTATGGCATTTAGGGCGTCCATGAGCGGCCGGTCTAACTGCTGTTAATTCTCTGCTCATAACTATTCCATCTAAATTATGATAACTAAACATTCACAATTTCTTTAATATATTATGGTTTTGTTGTAATAAAGAATTTATTCGCTTTAGTATGTTTAGAATCGGCTTTTTATAGATTCAAATAGATTGTTATTCAAAAAATATATATTATGTATATGTTCTTTTAAATATTTCATCCTCTACGAACAAAAAAAAACAATGGGAGGACGTATAGCTTACCAGCGATAGAAATTTGTATGGAAATTGTAATTCACGCGTTAAGAATGACTTATCGGGTATATTGGGACAGCTGCAGATAATTGCCAGCTAATTATTGACAGTAGAAGGTAGTAATTTAATATCTGCAGATAGTATATTGGGAACGGACATAAAATACACGAATTGCAGTCTTCAAATATTTTGTTTTTTATTTAGGAATGATATTGATATTAAGTGTCAATATAGAATTAAATATTATTTATTTAAGTATTATTCATTTCTACAAACTGGTCACACTTAAATAAGATTATTATACAAACAACATTATCATTATTGTAACAATAATCGTATCATTTTCCATTAGTGAGTACAATACATAAATCTGCACTATAAAATTATGTACTATTATTTTGTGAAGGTAATCTCTTTAATTACTATGTAGTATCCTAAACTTATTTCATTAATTAAAATTATCTGTTATACATGTTATCAATATTTGCAAATAGAGTCTGCACTCTGCAGTGGCCAAATGGTTGCCCTTATATGAGAAAAATATAAAAAAACAATGTCTGTCAGGTCAGCTAGTATTTATATATATTATGTTAACAAAAATATATATTAAAACAATGACCTAAAACTAAAAACCTTAAAAAATATAATATAATAACTAAAATACACAGGGTTTTTTATTAAATCGACCTAAATCCTTTCAGAGGTTGTACTTTCCATCATTCCTGACTGATTTGACTATGAAACCCCATACCCTAAATTTAACTCTTCTCATGTTATTGCACTTTGAATTTTTTTTACAAAAATTACCTTTTTTGTCTATTGTCCCCTTATTTTTGTGTTTCGTGCCTCTAATTTATTTACTTTTGTGTAGTACATTAGTTAAAAGGAGTCCCGTTACGCAAGGTTACGAAGATACTTTCAGCGTTCCCCCTTTGAATAGGTAGCTAGACTAATTCTTTGTCCGAGGTAGCTGCCAGCTCTTGAGTCTCCTGTGATGTCGACTAAAAAAAAAATTATGTCGTAGGCTTATAACTATCTAGACTTTTAAAATGAATTTGTCCCGTGAAGTGAGGCAAGTAATTGAATGCCAATCTGGTCATACGAAGCCAAATACACGCCAGTACTAGTACTATATTATGTTTTTTTCATGGCAAATAGGGCTGAGACGAACAGGACGTTCAGCTGAGGGTAATTGAGACGTCCTGCCCATTACAATGCAGTGCTGCTCAGGATTCTTGAAAAACCGAAAAAATTTGAGCGGCACTTCAATTGGGCTCGTCACCTTGAGGAGTTGAGACATAGGATGTTAAGTCACATTTGCCGAGTAATTTCAATAGCTACCACGACCTTCAGACCGAAACACAGTAATGTTTACACATTAGTGCTTTACGGTATAAATAGGCACCGTTGTGGTACCCATAATCTAGCCGGCATTCTGTGAAAGGAGCTTCCCACTGATAGATGTAATATGTATATTCTGTGACGACAGAAAAACGTCAAAATAGCTTTATGTTTTGTTTATATTATAGCAAAACGTATATGTGTCACCTTAGCCCAGGGTTTACCTCCAGGGTGGTTTTTTGAGGAGAAATAAAAATGTTAAAAAAAAAACTAAAAAATATGCAAGATCGTACTATGAATTAAAAAAAATAAATGGATTATAATAACGACGACACAGAAAATATTCTGATAGTACTCATGTAAAACATTCACACACACACACATTGTATGTACACACTCATCCCGGAACAAGGAATGAACAGAAGAAATAGGCAGTTTATAGTTACAGCGGTATAGGTTACCAGTACATAATAGTACTTTTCCCCTCAGAAAAAAAAAGTGTGTGTGTACTTATGTATGCACGCGGCGTAACAAAGCAAAAATCATTAAAATTATTTATTGCTCCTGATATTCTACGTTTGTAGAAAGAACAATATTGCAAAAGTCTTACAAAGATGGCTGTGACAATTAGTTATTAATTAACGTATACGGCTGTATGGGCTTGACCCCTTTGCCTGTCCTAATAATGGATAAAGAACCTAAAAAAGAAATAACGAATGTCGCAAACGTCAGAAAATTTTAGGAACCAACTTCAACCTGTTACTTTTGTGTTATAGTGATAGATAGGCGCGCAACTTAAAATTTCACTCTCATAATTTTATCATAACACGCCTAAACAATTATAAAACAATATAAAACTCACACACACGGTTTAATACGATACCCAAATCAATCAACTTTCAACTCATTCATAAGCTATTCATCAAAAAGCATTCAATTCAGTAAAATATATTTATCTGCGTTTTTGCAATGCGAGATCGGGGCCACCCACTACAGGCTAATAAAGGCATTTCATGCTTGAAAGAAAACTCCAACACTAATATTGTTTGTTTTTGTATTTAAGTTTTTTCATAAACAATATTCCATTTCAAAAGCAAGACTAATTTTTCCTCGCCCGGTACCTTTATATATATTTATAATTATATACGTACCACCTCAAGCTATCTAAATAGCAAACTAGTTTCTATATATATAATATAATTATAAGAAAGCTTAAAAAAGGCATAAAAGGCATTTATTTTCTCAAAATGGTTTCCTTTAGAATTCTTTTTGATGTCATTTCTAATATACTAGAACTACTACCGCTTCGGAAGCAAAACAAAACAACAAAAACAAAAGGCGCGCTGAGAGAGAAGAAGGGGCGCAAGAAAAATATACAATATTGTACAGCAATTTTTATCGCTATAAAACAATCATAATCTAGCATATTATTAGCTTCTGGTTTATTTTTTAATTAAATAAATTGTGGTACAAATCTTTAAAGATACTATATGTCAAAGATATATTCTGAGAAGATATTTATGAAGACTTATACAATATACTTGAACATCACAAACAAAACAAAAAAACCCTCATTTAAAAGGCCGGCTGGCCTATTATCTAAGCTGGGCCTCACACTGCATCTTAATCTTATAGTATAAGAAAAAGAGGTATACAAAAGATATTGAAAAAACTGTAAAGGTTACTAAAATAAGTTAGTACCTTTAACCGCTGACGACAAAAATCCACATCAAAGTCTTGTTAAAATAGTTTACATTAATTTACGTCGGTCATATTGTGATACAATGACAGGTCTCGTACAAATAAATAATATTAAGTCAAGGTTATTCAACTCATTACTGCATAATAACATCCATAACAGGTTTGTACGATCTATTCATTGACTAAATAAACTTCGCAACAGTCTGCCTCAATTTTTACATCATTACTAAACTTTGTTAAAATCCATATATCAGTATAATTATTCAATAAAAGTTACAACCATACATAAAACGAATACATAATTGTTGAAGCTAATTTTGACAAAATATACAGAAACTATAAAGGCTTGTGCACATTATTTCGAGCCATCGAATAATAAAAATCTCTCAACCTCAATTTTGTACCATTTTTACTGGTTTATGGCCACTGTTCTAGAACAACATTATACCTAAATAGTAGCTACGCAAAGTGCATAAAATTATTTAATCATCTACCTCTAGAAATAAAAAACTTACCACAGAAACGATTTACTGGACTTCTGTTTAAATGTTTAATCAATAAAACTATTTATAGTGTTAAGGCTTTTTAAAATTTTAATTAAACTTTTTGTATGCTAATTTAAATTAGCCAAATAGAAGACACTACAATAAATTTAAGATCTATAATGTATACTGTATTTGACGCAATAAATAAATTTCATTTCATTTCATTTCTATCAATTAGTTATTCTCTTTGTATTTGAATATGTGCAAAAATGTTAATTGCCAATATAGAACTTAACTAACATAACGGAATTTAAAGTATTAAAAAAATACTGCATCTCTTTTCATGTGACCTTGACCGCGAAACATTAAAAGTAAAGTTTCAAATAAATATCTTATGGTATAAACTTATTTTTATTACAACGGAGATTGAACCCAAAGACTAACTTAAATATTAAATAAACAGGTTAAAAATTTATTATTATTACTAAACGCTAAAACTTTAGAACTTACCAGTGGGAGGCTCTTTTGCACAGGATGCCGGCTAGATTATGGGTACCACAACGGCGCCTATTTCTGCCGTGAAGTAGTAATGTGTGAGTACTACTGTATTTCGGTATGAAGGGCGCCGTAGCTAGTAAAATTACTGGGCAAATGAGACTTTACATGTTATGTCTCAATGTCACGAGCGTAATATTGTGGTGCCATTGAGAATGTTTGGGTTTTTCAAGAATCCTGAGCGGCACTGCATTGTTATGGGCAGGGCGTTACAACTACCATCAGATGAACGTCCTGCTCGTCTTGCCCCTTATTGTCATTTAAAAAAAACATGTATTAAATCTTTGCGTTCTAATCATAATATATCCGACGAATAAAAGCGTGTTACATTCATCTGCCTTTTGCGTGTCTTTAAACTAAGAAACAAAACGCTGAACAAACGTTATGCCCTAAATAACGTGTTGCCCTAATTAAGTAAGTCGCATGTTTTGGAGACTTTGTTATATAACAGAATAATCAATCATAATATTATTTTAAAATAAAAAATATGTTTTTGTCTCAAACATGCCTCTGCATAATTGTAGCGACAGGCGCCGCTTCGCGGTCCAATGACCGACAATTCAAATAAGAACAACAATCTACTTAACCTACTATTTTATTTATCAGTTAACGTTTGAGCGAACGTAAGTTTCAGCTAGATAGATAAATACTTTACTACATCCCAAACAGTCTTAAAATAAAATTTGTCTATCGCGAAGCGATATGTCCCAGACAGCTCAAAGTGCTATTCAATACAAAATTTATTAAAAGTTCTTATTTTGAAATTAGCCTCCGTAAATATATATTATCACATTACAATTCAGATTTTTTTAAATATAAATAATCTAAGAGATTCTCAGTTTTCCACAACACAACAAGTTTATAGTATGATGCATTTAACTGTTCTACTAAGAACCATTCTAATTACTCAGAATAAGTTAATTGAATTTAATAACGCCCTACCCTAATATTGTATAACCTTATATTAAGTAGCCTAAGTTGTTATATAATTTTAAAGATGGGCTGGGAGTCTCTCAGTTGTTCTCCCTGTGCCTTTACAAAGTGATGTAGCTCCATGACGTTTACCAAGTGTTGTTGCAATATATTATATTATTGACACTCCCTATGGTAAATAAATATATTTCTATTTCCTACCTGCTCGCTAAAACTATAGACCAAATTCACTTAGGAATAAATATTACCTTCTGTAACTCCTCTCTTCTCACAAAAAAAAAAAATTAATTGAAATCTTTTCAGATATCTTGGAAGCGTTTGATGAGAAACACAGACACAGATAGATTAATTATATAAAAAATAACACTATCGATACGCAATCACTATGATTGTAAAATACATCCTTAGATTATTAATATGTAGATACGAGTCTCTTGCAAAACAGGCCAGGAATAATATTTTTGTGTGCGTGATAAGCTACGTCTTACACTCGCGATTTGGAAGACACTTTGTGTTAGTGTGCGTTCATTCCTCACAATAGAGGTTAATTCTAAACAAATTTTTTTTCCACGTTTTCACAGCGGTCATAGTTTATCTAGACTTAAAATGACCTAGGAATGCATCGTTTACATCTTACATCTACAGACACAGGCACATCTAAACCAATCTGATTTATAAAATAAATACAAATGAATTTAAACATTAACAGTTTTAAACTCCATTAAAGTTGTTATTTAAAATTGCTCGTTATCATATTTTGAAGATAATTTAATTCAATCGTATATTTTAACGTTGTTTATGAACTTTGAGATAAATTCGTTAATCATACTGTATTGAATTAATTACTAATTTATGGACTGTGATAATTAACATAACAAATAATATGTTCAATTATGAATACTTTGCTGTATATTGAGATACAAAAGTTAAAAACAAACTATTTATAACGTATTTGACCTGTTCTAGAAGTGTTTATTAGCATAATTTAACATTTTTGGTTCCGACTCTCAAATCAGATGTTGCAAAATCAAAGCGCTTCAAAGTAATAAATTCAAACTTTAACGGCCTTACAAATAAACTTGGTATAAAGTTATAACTGATGATAAACAAAGAGTATGCAAAATGTTTACAATATCGTTGACAACACTATCAATAAAATGATAATTCTGAAGTTTTCCGAATGACAAGCTGCATTGCAAATAAACGCGGGAAACGTAGAACGTCCGAATTAACCAATCGTAGCATCTCTAAACATTTTGCATTCATTTGGTTTATGATTTGTTATAACCGTGGTTATAACTACTATGCCAATTTTATTTGTAAGGCCGTTAGGGTTTGATATATAGTATAATTTATAGTAATATAGTTTATTCTTTATTACTTTTTATGAAATATTTGAAATTTAAAACGCTTTTAATATTGACACGATTCATGTATATATATATTTTTTATGAAAATAAGGGACGAGACGAGCAGGACGTTCAGCTGATGGTAAATGATGCGCCCTGCCCATTACAATGCAGTGCCGCTCAGGATCTGCGCTCGTCAGCTTGAGACATAAGATGTTAAGTCGCATTTGCCAAGTAATTTCACTATCTACAGCGCCATTCAGACCAAAACACAGTAATGCTTACACATTACTGCTCTACGGCAGAAATAGGCGCCGTTGTGTTACCCATAATCTAGCCGGCATCCTGTGCAAAGGAGCCTCCCACTGGTATTGCTTGCAGCATCTTATCAAACTAATTTGCTATGTATATTACATCCATTGTAAATTACTATCTTGGATTAAACTTTCTTCTCACGAGCTCTCCTTTTTCCGAACATACAGTACATTCAGTAAATTACTTAAATATTTTAATATCTATTTAAAAGCGCTTCGTTTACAATTAAATTATCTAAATTGAATAAAGTTGCCCAGCATGTAGTAATAAAACTTAAGAAGTAGTAACTAAAAACTATTTCATAGACGAAAATACCCCATATAAGCCCAAGTCTTTCCAGTCTGCAGCTATTTGTGATTATATCTTACCAAAATTCACCTTTATTTGTAAAACAAAGGCGGTTCTACAATAAGTATTATTTATATAATATTAGCTGACCCAGCAAACGTTACATTGCCATATAAAGTAATAAAAAAATTCAATAATTAAAATTTTTAGGGTATAAAAATAGATGACGACCGATTCTCAGAACTACCAAATACATAAAATGTATCGTACTACAATAATCATTATATTCGATTGCCATATTGCAACTTTATTGCGTGGCTGTGGATGGATTAGAATAATATTAAAATCGCGATACAAAAGTAACTGTTGATCGTAGATGGGTGAAAATTCGAAGTTGTATGTATTTTTTAATGTTGAATCATAATTAAACAAATTTAAAAAAAATGCCAAAAAAATTAAAAAAGAAAATTTGGGGTGGACCACACTTAACATTTAGGGGGATGAAAAATAGATGTTTTCCGATTCTCCACCCTAGCCGATATGCGCGCTAAGATTCACGAAAATCGGTCGCGCCGTTTCGGAGGAGTTCAATTATATTCAACACCGTAAACGAGAATTTTATATATTAGATGTTAAATTATCGCATTATATACTTACTCCATTCTGAGATTCTATGCCTTATTAATAGTTAATTAGAGTGGCTTGCTGTATCTTAAGTGTATATTCTCGTAATTTCAAAGACCAAACCTGTACTGCAGGCTTTCTATTTCACTGGCCTAAGCTGCAGGCTACATAGGATATTAAACATGTTTGTTGCATGCCGCTTGGCTTGTTGAAACCTAATTTCACTTACTAGTAACTACAACTTTCGCATTGACAAGTAAATGTAATCGATCTTACGGCCGTTCCCAATACACAATCTATAGATAGAGATGAATTACTACCTTCTACTGTCAGTAATTAGCTGTCAATAATCTGAAGATGTTCTAATATACCCAATTAGTCATTCTTATCGCCTTATATTGGGACGCATGAATAGCAATTTTCATACAAACTTATATCGCTGGTAAGCTATACGTCGTCCCGTTGACAGATAGCTTGTTGGGATAAGGTGAGCTACTGGGACAGAATATTCAACGATAGTTACGATTTTTATCTCAGTTAAGAGATAGACTGAATATTTGGAACGGCCGTTAGATGTTATTCGCTTGAGTGACAGATCGCGACCTCCTTATAATGATTTTAATACCGTTAGTTAAATTGAAAATTATTCGGTTCGTATATGAATGAATTTTTAGGTTTAACTTTTAGCATTTCAATACAAACATATCTCAATATTGTTAAAAATGATGATAAAACGTATAAAACAGTGTCAATTGAAAATGTGCACTTTCGATCAACCGACACATTAATAATATTTCTGGTAATGGTTAATGGTACCTCTTAGGCACGTAGATATAATATATTGCAAGCTCAGTTGACCGCGAATTTGATGGGTGTGCGCAACATCGACACAATGAATTTTATACTGGATAGTTCTGGAAGCTCATCGAACGGTGATGACAATGCGGAATGTGACACTATCTTGTCATAAATGCTACGAAAGAAGAAAAATGACAGAGCAAGGATATCAAATGATATACAGTTCAGAGGAAAACGTGGTGATTTGAAACTTTTTAAAGATGATGGAGTGGGGTGATAAAAAAAAACGAATCGCTGTGATTGCATAACACAAAGTAGATATGGAGATAAAAGCAATTTTTAAAACTGCTTGAATTGACCACGTTCTATTTGACAACAGTCTGTTGAAAATTTAATTGATATGCGGGAACTTTGCATAGCGAATTAATTTAAGAAGATCGGAATTAACAAACGTATTTAATATATTAAACATGCTCAATGTTATTTTGTTTTTAAACGTACTATTTCCGTCTTCCTCATAGACTTATCGTTACTATTACCGTTCTGATGAATCAACGGTATGCATAATTTATTTAACATTAATATCGCAAACATGTATCCATTGACAAGGAAACTTAAATAATCAATACCAGTGGAAGGCTCCTTTGCACAGGATGCCAGCTAGATTATGGGTACCACAACGGCGCCTATTTCTGCCGTGAAGCAGAAATGTGTATGCATTATTGTGTTTAAGTCTGAAGGGCGCCGTAGCAAGTTAAATTACTTGGAAAATGAGACTTAACGTCTTATGTCTCGAGGTGACTAGCGCAATTGTAGTGCCGATCGGAATTTTTGGATTTTTCAAGAATCCTGATCGGCACAGAATTGTAATGTGCAGGGCGTATCAATAACCATTAACTGAACGTTCTGCTCGTCTCTTCCCTGATTGTCATAAAAAAAATTTCGTCCTTTACTACTAAGTGTAAATGTACTCTGGAATAAGTTTCCTTGTGCGGTATCTCTAGGACGACACGATCAAAAATTTTTTTCTAAAATGCCGACAAAACACCTGCGATTCCTCTGTTGTTGCAAGAGAATGGGGGCGTCTGTGATCGCACATTAACATCAGATGATTTGTCTTTCATACAAAAGAAGGTATAAGTAAATTTGATATTACAAACAGACAGCTAAATGCTATTAAAATATATACATTTTAGAAACGTGTAATACTTATACGAGAATAACAAGCACTCTATAAAGACAGCAAAGTAATAAATTACTGTTAATTACACTGTAATATAAACATGCGATAGTAATAAATTGTAATGAAGTTTTTATGTTCAGGGGGTCTGATATTACTCTTGTTTGCAGTATGTGCAATGGCGTTAGTGCAACCGCTATCTCCTTATCACATCTGTCAATATTTACATGATAATAAACTACAATATTGTATGCATCGTACAATTAAGTTCTATACGCAGCACATACTATTCGCAGTCTGATAGCGGCACGGCAAAAGTGTGCTTAAAGACCATTGTACACTTTTCGGCCGTTCCCAATATACTAGCTACAGATGGAGATAAATTACTACCTTCTACTGTAAGTCAATTAACTGTCAATAATCTGAAGCTGTTCCAATATACCCGATAAGTCATTCTTATCACCTTATATTCGGGCGCGTGAATTGCAATTTCCATACAAACCTTCTATCGCTGGTAAGCTATACGTCGTCCCATTGCCTGACAGCGTGTGGGGAGAAGGTGACCTACCGTCGATAAGTTTATTGGGACAGAAAAGTCAACGAGAATTACGATTTATATCTCAAGTAAGTGATAGACTGAATATTGGGAACGGCCGTTAGTCGTCTGTCAACTGTCACTGTCTGAATCAAAATATCTGAACTGAATATATGTATAACATTAGTCCTTATTGACCAAAAATAACTGGAGTAAATGCGCCAGTGTAGAGATATGGCAGTCGAAGCTTATTGTGGAATTTTTGGAATGTTCCATATGGCTTTGTTTTTATATGACGTGATTTGTCTGTACTTATACATAATATGTATAGAACGTCATTGGTATCGTAAGATTCCCCGCGCTATGGGCCCCACGGGCCAAGTATCTCAACAACAAACGGCACAAAGATGTAAATCTCACTGAGACCGACATATTTGTGATGTTTGCTGTCTTCGGCAGTCGAAGCCGTAGCCCCAGCACCAACTCACGTAACTTGGACATGAGAAGCAGCCAGAGTGTCGACGCAAGTCACGTCGCACACCAGCGCCCTTCCCCGTGCGCAATGCACCAGCTTCATTCCATCAGGACGCTTGCCATTTGCCTCTAAAGCAGCTGGTATATTAAGAGCGGCAAATGCCCTGCGGATGACTTCAAAAATACTGGCGTGACGACTGGTACGGCCTGCCCATTTAAAGCAGGATTACCTGTGACGACCAAGAGCTTCTATTAAATCTTATTTTGTTTTTCCAATCATAAAACATAAACTTCTTGACCAAACAATATAGGATAGAGTAAATTTTCACATATAAATAAATGTATCGCGCCATTTACGAGATGTTCAACATCGAACAAACATGAGAGTTATAAATACGCAAACAACACAATACATTTAGATAAAGCGCAAATTTATTATCATTATTGATATATTATTAATGACCGAGAATTATGTTCCATTCAAGATATTTCACAATGATTACAACGATACATAGTATAATATATATAACACTTATCTACAACTAGTTGCTGCCCGCGACGTCGTCCACGTGGACGCTATAACACTATGCCTGCATCTAAAATGGTAACACCGAATTATTATTAATATTCGTGCAAAAATTTTAATAAAATCTTTGGGTTTAGCCCGGACACACGTACAGACAAACAGACGAAAATTCTGTAAAGTTTTTAGATTTGGTATTGTTTGTTGAACATATAGCAAGTTTTCTTTAGAAAAAATAAACCCAAATAGTCATTTTTAAGTTTTAAACTTCAAAAGCATAGAACTTTCATACGAATACGAAGAATTACGAAGTAATACTACTCTTCCCCCAACGCACATTTCACCCTTTAGGGGAGTATTATGTGAAACTGTTTCTTATTAGACACTTATATCCATTAGGAATACATAAAGACATTATAAACTTTCCTATACAAACTACCATCCCCCATTTTATCACTCTTAAGGCGTAATTTTCGAAAATAACTTATACAGCTTTTTATTATTTAAAACTAATAACCTAAGTGTTGATTTTCACGTCTCTAACTTCAAAAATATAGGACTTTCATACAAACTTCCAACCCCATTTTCATGCCCTTAGGGGGAATTTTGTCAAAATCGTTTCTTATCCGATACTTTCTCGATAAAAGCAACTTTTAAATTTCAAGTCAAGAATAATAATACTAAACATTTCCTATACAAACTTTCTTCCCCTATTTTAAAACCAAATTTTGCCAAAATAACTTTTATGGATTTTTATTACTGATAGCCTAAACGCTGATTTTCACGTCTCTAACTTCATAAACATGGGACTCGCATACAAATTTCCAACCCCTATTTCACCCACTAAGGGGGGTAATTTCTCAAAACCGTTAACTGACACCTAGGTCCTAAAAGGAATCTACCCTTCAAATTTCAAGTTTGTATGTAGCCTTTATAGTTTCTGAGATGTCGTATGTAGTCATTGAGTGAATCAGTAGTATTTCTCTTTTATTGCACGCTTTATTTTAGCGTCACCTGTATGTATGTTTGTTTGTAGCCGACTCATTTGGGCGCGATTTTGACCCACTTTATGTGGCCAGATTTAGTCCAAACTTCATAGATTTCAATGGAGGATCGATGACAATACTACAATCATTAATTTATATAATTTTCATCTATCGTTTTTCTATTTTTCAGTTCGGTTTTCGTGTTTCTTTTAGTTTTTTGTTATCTATTATTTATATATATATATTTCTGTATTTAAATATAGTAAATATTATTATTCTGTTTATAAGTATACCAAAATTTATCAAAATTAATCCATTCTTTTGCGCGTGAAAAAATAACAAACATACACACACACTCACAAAGTTTTGCCTTTATCTCTAACAAACTCTTGAAATCAGAAACATATTTTTTTAAGTATTTCTTTATTTAAGGCTCAAATTTTCATATCTACACGAAAAATGCGTAATGATAGCCATTATTTATAGATGTCGGAAGAATGTACAAAACAAATCTTCAACGACCTTGTCGGCAGAAAAAACTAAAATATTTGTATGTTGAAGAAATGTATTCGTTTGAAATATTTTGCTTTTAAAGTTAAACTAATGATATACTTTTTTAAATATATTTCACACATAGTAAAATGTGTTTTTTTCAAAATAGGTTTTTGAAATAAATTATTAAATGATAAAATGTACCCCATTTGAAAGGGTCTTAACCTGACATGAAATTTGCGAAAGAAACTCAGGGGGCCTATTTTTTATAAGCTATTCGTAACAAATAAAATTCCTTTATTCATTCAACAGCTCTTAAATACGGCTACTCCAATCCGAAGGTGTATGTGTGTGTGAATTCATTCATAAAATCATTACTACAAAAACGTTTTTTCAACAATAGCTTAGAATTTCGCAATGCTACGAGAATACAATGTTGGATACAAAAGAATACCGTGCTTATTTACTATAGCTGCCCGCCAACACAAGCTTTTGATTACCAAAAAAAGGTCGGAGCTATAAATTCTCTTACGCAGGAAATCATAGACATACAAAACAAGGTAGGATTTGACTCTTTTAGGTACGTTTAAGAGATCATAGACAAGAAGAGGTCGAATCTTAAAATTTCTTACTTTTAAGAAATCGTAAGAATGTATTCAGGTTTTTTTTTGTTCTGGAAAGTCGTGTGTTTTGTTATAGTCTAATAAATGGATTAGTTTGTTTTGGTTGTACATCACAATGATGGACAAAATTAAATTATAATCTTTAGATTTGTGAATATATATTGTAACAAGCTTAATTATTTTCAAAAAATACGCATTGGATGTTATTGTCGCAATTTATTTAAGAAATTGTAGCACCTATACATAGTCTATTGAATACGTTGGATGAGGGCATCGCAGGACCGATCGTCGTGGAAATATTTGGGGGTGGCCTTTGTCCAGCAGTGGATGTCTTCCAGCTGATGATAATAATGATAATGATGAGACGTGTTAACGAGATTTATGTTGTTATGTTTGTTAAAACTTTAATAGGCGTTCCTTCTTTTTTCTCGCCTCAAAGTTGTGTAGCCATTCTCATATTTAATATTCAAACGAAAATCGCTGCACATTTCTGTTCTATTAATCATTTATTAATAAAGAATAGAGAGCCATTTTTTTGTTCGATTATACTGCAAAAACTACGGAACCGATCGGAAAAACACTTATACCATAAGATACAGCGTGTTTCGTAGAAGGTTTTAGTATATAATATGTTGGTGATTACGTATCTGGAACCTATATTTTTTAATAACGTTGGATTACGTACACAACACACAATAAGCGGTCGCGGTGCACTTAATTTATATGGCAAAACCACGTTTGCCAGCGCAGCACTTGTATGAAAATATATAAACTAGGCGAGGCTTAAACGCGAGTATTTGTGTCAGTTAATTGAACCGAACTGACTCTATTAGTCAATCCTTTTTTTACGGCCCCAATGTAATGTAGAATGAAAAGTACCAAGAAATATATGATTTCCTAGCTGACGCAGCAAACATTATTTTGCCATATAAATTAATAAATAAAAAAATTTGGAGTATAAAAAAATAGATAACGACCGATTCTCAGACATACCAAATATACATATAAATTAATGCATATGAAAATACATATAAATTAAATTGTATTTATAAAGTAAACATGAAAATTTATCTAGTGCAATAATTGTGTTCGACTGCCATCTTCCAACCCTACAAATACACATATTTCCTTTCCTTCACTCTATATCTCAATATATCCATATTACTTACGTTATACGTTTATACGTTACGGTAACTGATTTTAAATTAAAAGTCATAAACAATCAGCCACGCTTCGCATTAGCTACTTGGTATTTTAAATATTAAACCACTAACTAACGCACAAATCAAAATTGATCATGTATTATTGGGCTGTCACGTTGTTTAAATGATAGTATACTGTAACGGCCGTTCCCAATGTACTATCTACAGATAGAGATAAATTACTACCTTCTACTGTCAGTAATTATAATAATAATATTGACACACTTTTACACAAATTATCTTGCCCCAAACTAGGCATAGCCTTGTACTATGGGTACAAGACAAAGTTATATTTAATATAATATACTTACTTAAACATACATATAAACATCCATGACTCGGAAACAAACATCTATATTCATCATATAAATGATTGCACCTACCGGGATTCGAACCCGGGACCTCTAGCTTAGTAGTCAGGGTCACTAACCATTTGGCTATATGGGTCGTCGAGTAAATAGCAGTCAATAATCTGATGCTGTCCCAATATACCCGATAAGTCATTCTTATCACCTTATATTGGGACGCGTGAATTGAATTTTCCATACAAACTTCTATCGCTGGTAAGCTATACGTCATCCCATTGACAGACAGCGTGTACGGATAAGGTGAGTTACCGTGGATAAGTTTATTGGGACAGAAAAGTCAACGACAGTTACGATTTTTATCTGAAGTAAGAGATAGACTAAATATTGGAAACGGCCGTAAGACTGTAGTGAGAACTAACTCTATAGATGTGATTTACGTTATGAAACGTTTAATCGTTATAATGATTAATAACTGTTAATTTTTTTTTAAGATTATCTTGATAGAAATAACAAAAAACGTTGTTCTTATCAAATAGGGAACAGGCTGTAGGTCATCATAAAAACAAAAGATTTTCCATTCAAATATAAACAATAACTGCCTAGATAATAGACACATTATCTCAACTTAACAACAACTATTATTCCTATACATTATTAAGAATTAACTTATCTTTAGAACATTATATTAATCAGGTTTGTTACCGATTGGTATATGAAGTTATATTTATATATCGATGAGTGAGTTATTTTTTTAATTTCAAATTTTATTATTCTGAGGTAATTTTTTGAAGCACAGTTTGACAGTTCTGCTGTGACATTTCTTTAAAGGGAAAAATGTAATAATCTTTGTACTGATTTATCTTCAAAATTTCGTAATAAACAAAAAGAATATAAATTTATATACATTTTAATTCTTAATGTTTCTATTTTCTTAATCTTTTTTTTATGGAATAGGAGCGTACAAACGAATACAGGCGAATACAAACGAGCGTACGGGTCACCTGTTGTTAAGTGATCACTGCCGCCCATAGTCTTAGGAATAACAGGAGCGTTGCCGGCCTTTAAGGAAGGTGTACGCACTTTTTTTGAAGGTCGCCATGTCGTATCGTCCCGGAAACACCGCACAAGGAATTTCATTCCACAGCTTTGTAGTGCGTGGAAGAAAGCTCCTTGAAAACCGCACTGTGGAGGACCGCCACACATCCAGATGGATCTTTATGATTTTCGTATTGAATAAACACATTGAATACGATAGACAAACATGTCTACATAGTTCATTTTGAAATGTTCTATGATCAGATAGTATAAGCTAGGCTGAATACATGTACCTACTTATGTGTATTTTTTTTTTAAAGAAAGAGATGTAATGTCTTGACATCTAGTCTGAATTTAATATGCGTTAACAATCATTGTCACTGTTATGACATCGACAGTTTAAATATGTGTTTGTTTTGGTGAAGCAAAGTGCACCGGTTGCCAGCTAGTAATATATATTTTAATATAAATAAGTAAAAGCCCATTATCCTGAACAGGACAACAGGATACATGTAAGTCCATTGTGCTTCTTGTCAAAGACCTCCTCTAACAGTTTCCATTAAACCATGGTCTTCAATTTGAACCAACTTTAAGCTTGACCACGTAATCCCTATGTTTTTGCTGCCAGTCTCTACTACTTTAACCGTCTATAGGGTACCAATCTGACAAAAATTGTCTCCACTTTTTTATGTAAAAGAAGGACAAACGAGCGTACGGGTTACCTGGTGTTAAGTGATCACCGCCGCCCACATTCAATTCTTTTTTCGATATACATACTTTTTCCAGTGTGTACGTAGTAGTAACGTACTGCACATACACCTTTTTTAAATGCCGGCAACGTTCCTGTGATTCCTCTGGTGTTGCAGTAGACTGTGGGCGGTCGTGATTACTCAACATGACCGTATTGAATATATGAATTTGACCCGTACGCTCCTTTGGCCTACTTTTCCGTAAAACATGTCGCCATGAACACAGTCCATCTCCAGTAAATATTAATAACATACATACAGATAAAATATGATCAAGTAAAAATAAATTTTTGTTTCAGATAAGTTAAACTAAAAATGGCTTCAGAAATGCTGTACAGTAACACAACAGTAGAGAATGGATTCTCAGAAATGGTCAAAGGTCATATAAAGGGCCTAGGGCGAATGTTCTACATACATTCTCCTGAAGAAACATTGTACGAAAAGGCAGAAGATGTGCCAAATTTCTTTAGACAGGTAAAGATAGGTTTTTAATTGAGATTTTTCTATGACAATAAGGGATGATATGAGCAGGATGTTCAGCTGATGGTATAATTGACACGACCTACCCATTACAATGCAGTGCCGTTGTCGTTTCTTGAAAAAAAAAAAATAAGAGACGAGCAGGGCGTTCAGCTGATAGTAATTTATACACCTTGCCTATTACAATCCAGTACCGGTCAAGATTCTTGGAAAAATCCAAAAAAAAATAGCGACTCTATAGTTGCGCTCGTCACCTTAATACATAAGATGTTCAGTCTCATTCGTCCAGTAATTTCACTAGCTACAGCGCCCTTCAGACCGAAACACAATAATGTTTACACATTACTGCTTCACGGTAGAAATAGGCACCGTTGTGGTACCCATAATCTATCCGGCATCCAGTACAAAGGTACATTTCGGCGATTGATATCATATTATGCAAATTAATTCAACTGTGACAATAACAGCTGTTAATTACACTATAATTAATAAAGGTCCACTTACACTAAAACATGTCGCATAATAAAAATATTATTTTTGTGATTGGAATTCTCAAATGGCGCAACAACCAATCGATTTATTCAAGGCCTATTTCGTCAATATGAATATGTAATTAAAAAGAATGTTGTTATTACTTGTAATGTTATTAACAAGTTATGTTATTCATACAGTAGTAACGGAACTAGAATTGTTTTTTTTTTAATTATTTGTTTGTCTTTCACACACGCGTAGGTACATGTGACTTAACTTGTACACAATGTGCCTTTTTTCTTCATCAAGGGCATACGTCGTAGCGCAAACACTGCGCGCGTGAGGCATGCCTTTAACGCATGCGCGATAACGATTGAAAGCAAAGCGCGCGCTGTGTTAACCGTTTTCCCGTGCCGCATGGAATTCTGTGCCACAAATCGTTCAACAACAACGATGGAACTTTTTTTTTATAACGATAAAGAGCGAGACGAGCAGGACGTTCAGCTGATGGTAATTGATGCGCCCTGCCCATTACAAAGCAGTGTTGCAGGTTTCTTGAAATAAAGAGAAATGCTGAGCAGTTGTAGTAACTGAACTCGTCACCTTGAGACATAAGATGTTAAGTCTCATTTGCCCAGTAATTTCACTGGCTTCAGACCGAAACACAGTAACGCTTACGGCAGAAATAGGCGCCGTTGCGGTACCCATAATATAGCCGGCATCCTGTGCAAAGGAGCCTCCCACTGGTAATTAGCGTTACGTTCGTTAACTCATTCAATTATTGGAAACGCCAAACAGCAAATAAATAGAATTATGAATGAGTTGAAGTTGAAAAGACAGTAATTGGTATTCATCATATAAGCTGGAAGACGTCAATTGAACAAAGGTCTCCCCCAAAAATCTCCTGCGATGAGCTCCTACGATGATCCTGCGCTGCCCTCATCCAACGTCTTCAAGGGATCTTGACCAGATCGTCGGTCCATCTCGTGGGGGGCTTACCAACGCTGCGTCTTCCGGTACGTGGTCGCCATTCGGGGACTTTACTACCCCACCTGTCATCTGTTCGTTGAGCTATGTGCCCTGCCCACTGCCACTTCAGTTTCGCAATCAACTGGGCTGTATCGGTGACTTTGTTTCTCCTACGAATCTCATCATTTCTGATTCGATCTCGCAGGGAAACTCCTAGAATAGTCCTCTAGAGCCCTCTGAGCAAACATGAGGTTTCTCATCAGGCCCTGTCGGTATTAGTAGCAGAGTATTTTTGAAGTGAAAACTTCTTTATATGCTTTCAGCACTTTATTTTGATGGAATTGAATGAGACTCGCCTGTTACGTAAGACTATGTAACTCTCGTTCAGCTCTAGAACTTTTTTTTTTATGAAAATAAGGGATGGGACGAGCAGGACGTTCAGTTGATGGTAATTGATACGCCCTACCCATTACAATGCAGTGCCGCTCAGGATTCTTGAAAAACCCACAATTTCTGAGCGGCGCTACAGTTGCGCTCGTCACCTTGAGACATAAAATGTTAAGTCTCATTTGCCCAGTAATTTCACTACCTACGGTGCCGTTCAGACGGAAACACAGTAATGTTTACACATTACTGTGTTTCCGTCTGAACGGAATTAACACTAAGGAAACTCAAAATATTTAGATAAATGTTATTTTATTAAGATTTAATTTTCATCGACAATCCCCTAGACCTGCCTGTTTTTTTTTAAATATTTATTAAGCTCTGGAGATTTCTACATCTTTGATCATTTATACGTCTTGATAGAGCCTCTTGCTATTACTAGACAACCGATGAAAGATTATTACATTAGTGTGCGTGACAAGCTACGTCTTACACTCGTGGTTTCTATGTCAGTCTGTGGTAGTGCTTTGCTCAAAATAGAGGTTAACAGTCAACCTCAATTTTTTCGACATTTTCACAGCTGCCACAATCACGACATTAAATAATAACCACTTCATATTATATAGTTGTAATAATATTAAACATCTACCAGGATGAAAAAATAATTACTGAAAAGTTTAATTAAACAAGATTTTGAAAACAAATTAACTATTGATACTTCAAACATTGGAAAGGCTCTTAAATATAATTAGAAACGAAATGAATTTCTAGGCATGGATTATTTTCTGTAAAAAGAGAAATCATTTGTCGTTAGATATAATTGTGACAAAGAAAATTTGTTGCTCGTCATTGTAGCCGATTCTAATTGGCAACTTAATGAAGCAAATGAGGTTTGTTTATTTATTTAAGATGTACCAACAATAACTCAACTTAACATTAACAATTGATTTGCACTTACATACTTATTCTAGGTTGGTTATTCTAATTAGGTACATACACATAATTATGATAAAATTATGTAACTTAGTAATAAATCTTAATTCTAGAAACTGTACAATGTAAATAATTATAAAGTGGTAAGTGTGAAATTTAAAAAAATAAAAGTAAGAATTAATAAATCATTAACAATCTAATACAAACTAGTATGTACCATGGTCGTTATTTTTTTGTAAAACTTTTTCTATATGACTTAAACGTGTCGTGAAACATGTCAACTTCATGAACGTTGATATCATTGAATGTTGTAGATATTCTATTATAAGGACCGTATTGTTTCACATTCGTTCTAGAGTAATTATTTGAAAATATTTTACAAATCGGTTGTCTTGGTAAACATCTTGCAATGGAGAAATTTAAGTTAGGTATTATATTAGGTTCTAAGGATCCGTGTATAATTTTTAAAACATATGAAACATATATGTTTGTTCCTTGATTTAAAAGGTTTTTATCTTATTTTACTTACAGCTAAGTTATTAAAGAGTGCATAATTAAATTCTGAAGCCTAATTACAAAATTTCACTAATAATATACTTATAAGATTGAAAATAAACACAAAAGAATTAAAGTAGTGTAAACACGTAAGAAACACTTAATAGAATTTAGCTAGAATGGCCAGCTGAGTAAATAATATTATATTATTAATAAAATAGTTATTGTACGCGATGAATCAAAGAAAGATTTGGATATTATCTTCTCAAAAATTTATATTTCGTCTGTCATAACAGGATTACAATACTTTCTTGTGATGAATGAATTAATAGATGAAGAATGAAGTATGATTCACAGAGTAGGTATACAATTGATTTAAGTTGTCTTTAGTGTTAATTCCGACAATATTTGTTTTTAAACAATTCAACACTGGCACGAGACTCGTGCCAGATTTTGGCGAGATAACACGTCCTAAGGATGTCTCGTGTAGAGGCGAAACACGTATCGAATTGTTTAAAAACAAATAGTGGCGGAATTAACACTAAAAAAAACTTAAATCATTTGTATAATTATGGATTTCCGCAAAGTAACGCCTACTTCAATAAATTTTCACAGAGTAGGTGACGAAGTAATATTTGAGTTATGTGATGGGTCAAGGTGTATGGCTTGATATAATAATATAATTAAATTCAATACAGTGGATGATAGGAAATATGGCTATGGATATAATTAAGTAGTTTACACAATAAAGTTATTTGAGTAGCTTGGTAATTCACGCACGTATAAAAAATGTAACTTTTAGCAGTTTCTTATGCATTTAGTGGCGTATGAAAAAAAATGGTTCCCTTCTTACGTACACGTTAATAAAAGGCATAAAAGGCATTTATTTTCTAAAAATTGATTCCTTTAGAATTCTTTTTGTTGTCATTTCTAATAACTACTAGATACTACTACCGCTTCAGAAACAATTGGCGCTCTGAGACAGAAGAAGCGGCGCAAGAAACTCTCCCAGCATTCTTTTTTTGCGCTCTTTTCAATAAAAATACAATAGTGTACAGTCATTTCTATCGCTATAAAATAATCACAGTCTAGTCCCAGGCTGTCCGATCATTTAGATATTCAGCAGTAGAGTAATAGGATTTACGACAGAGCCATTATTTTGTAAAACATTTAAATTTATTTATAGATAATGTCTGAACAGTGGCTGGGACTTTATTATAGAAGTGTATACATTTACCCTTAAAGCTATTATGTATCTTATTTTTAATAATTCCAAACAATCAAATATCAATTACTATCTACTGCAATCAAATATCTACTGGAAATCCCGGAACATAGCCTCAAACGTATCCAATGAAATATGGCCAACACATTTGAAAGATAACCAAATATTGACCCAAATATTGGATTTCACTTCAATTAAGGCTATGTTTCAATTCAATCAAGGGTATATTTCTATGGGATATGTTTCCACAGAACAGTTGGTCTTTAACACGACTCAGTTATCTTTTGATAGACATTAAATAATTGTATTTTTAATTGTGTAACATAAAAAGATGGGAGTGGGAGGCTCCTTTGCACAGTATGTTTGTTGCATAATTTTACATATTATATTGTAATTGAAATGATTTGTAAATCGATGGAAATGTAAATCTTGATTTAGAAGTGTGGCAATGAGTTTCTTGCTACTTCTTCTCATTAGCTCAACCCTTTACGAAGTGGCGGTAGATTCAATAAGAAAAATATTTTTTGGACATTCATAAGTGTCATTTCCGTGACCTACATCAATAAAGTTATTTTGATTTGATTTGAATGCCGGCTAGAGTTTTCGTACCACAATGGAGCCTTTTTCTGTCGTGAAAAAGTTATGTGTAAGCATTATTGTGTTTCGGTCTTAAGGTCTGAAGTATCAAGTGAAACTTAACATCTTATGTCTCAAGGTGACGAGCGCAATTGTAGTGTCTCTTAGAATTTAAGGGTTTTTTCAAGAATCTTGAGCGGTACTTTTTATATTATTTTAATAGACAGGGTGTATTAATTACTATCAGCTGGACGCCCTGCTCGTCTCTTATTGTCATAAAAAAAATATCTGCCGATTGTACTATCGACAAAAGTGAATCATGACCCCACCTTGGTGTAATTTTCCTACAGTCCTTTCAATATAATTTAATTGGTTGATTTTTTGTTGCAGTCATATCCATACTTCATATTATTTATGATAATAGAACACATAGTGCTAAGATTAAAGGGGAAAAGAGGCATCCGGCTCAATGATGGAATGACCAGCATATCTCATGGAATATTTCAGGAGTGTGGAAGGTAAGAGTTTTTCAATTTTTTTTATGATAATTAGGGACGAGACGAGCAGGACGTTCAGCTGATGTTAATTGATACGCTTTGCTCAACAACGCAGTGCCACTCAGAATTCTTGTAAAACCCGAAAGTTCTGTTGCGCTCGTCACCTTGAGACATATTAAGAAGTCTCATTTGCCCAGTAATTTCACTAGCAACGGTGCCTTTAGAAAGGGGTATTAATAAATCACTACATCTTAGATAATTTATACGTCTGGATAGAGTCTCTTGCTGTTAGAAAACCGTTAAAAACAGTGCAGGAATATTAGTTTAGTGTGCCTGACAAGCTACGTCTTACACTCGCGATTTGCATGACACTTTTTGTTAGTGTGCGAGCATTGCTCACAATAGAGGTTAGCTCTAAACTCAAATGATCTAAGCACCACATATTATAAAACAAAGTCCACCACCTCGTATGTCCGTCTGACTGTTCGCGATAAACTCAAGCACTGCAGCACCGATTTTCATGCTGTTTTCACACATAGATAGACACGTGATCCTCAAGGAAGGTTTTTAGTATATTAATTGTAAAGGTTTTGTATACTTTTTTGTACACGTCAACGATATTTGTTGGAGGTGTCCTAAGAAATAATATGCCGTTTGGGAGCTTTCAACAAATCGCTGTCTAAACCCAATGAGATACAACAAAATAAAGTATGGTGTAATTATTGTGTATCTTAAATAGATCTACAGAAAAGTGGCATATGTCTATCTCTTAAGGATAACATATTTATAGCCATTTTAATACTTTAAAAATGGGTAATTTTAAAGCGGATTTTAATAGCTGTTTACACAAATACGATATTAATCCTTATCAATTTATTGCTACATATTATAAAATCGTCAATTTCCGATGGCTTTTGACTACACTAATCCCGAAACACTTTTTAAATTATGTTCTAGTATTAATAATTAAGAAACTTATCCGAGGCATTTGTTTTCGTATGCATGTGATTAGAATAACTTAATTATAAATAAAAATATTTGAAGTTTTATAACAATTAATGGTAAAATAAGTTATACCTAAGATGTGCAGTGTTCGTCCGGGACATTAATGGTACTTTATCAATTTTATATTAAAATTGATGTTTTATGTTTCCATTAGCATCACTATATTATTCCGGTATATCTTTCTATTTCAATCACAAAGCCAAAACACTTATACGTGAAATATTTTTTTATATAACTGGGGTCAAAGGACAAACCTTAATCTACTAGTACTGATCCAATTAAGTACAAAGTTTGTTCAGGTAGACGAAACCTGCTTAAGTCGTTAGTTTTCTCCTTCGATGAACTTTAAAGGGCTCTTACGGCGGTACTTCGCAACAAGCACTCTTTGCTTTTTTAAACTAGTTTCTAAAGCTTTGAGACAAGGGAATTTAACTTTCAACTATCAAACGTTTAATTTTATACATAAATCTCACTTCATGTTATTTATATCACAAATACGCACGCAAGAATGTATAAGTGTTATTCTTTTATTTATTATACACTTATTTATTGGGAGGCTCCATTGCACAGGATGTGGGCTAGATTATTTTTTCTGCTCTGAAGCAGTAATGTGTAAGCATTACTATGTTTCTGTCTAAAGGGCGCTGTAGCTAGTGAAATTACTCGGCAAATGAGACTTAACATCTTATGTATCAAGGTGACGATTGCAATTGTGGTGCCATTTATAATTATTGAGTTTTGCAAGAATCCTAAGTGGTACTGCATTATTATGGGCAGGGCGTATTAATTACCATCAACTGAACGTCCTGCTCGTCTCGTCCCTTAGTGTCATAAAAAAATATTTGGATCATCAACTTTACATTAATAACATATTTCTATATTTATAGAATTTAATGCTAGGTACTATTGCAATATAATAATATGTAACAATTAAATATGAAAAAAAGTTAAAAGCGGTCGCCCTGCTTGATTGACGAGGCACTGGCTACTGAATGGTGGCGGTAATACCAACCCTGATCAGAAGAAGTTTGGTATTTAAATAAATATTGGATATATTATGGGATTCAAATAATATATGAGCGAACTTATTATGCCTACTACTCGGCTAAGTCGAGTTACAGCCGTTTTCAATAACGTATTTTAGTTACGGATATATTGCTATCACCGTTAATTGACAAAATCTTATCTATCCATAGTTATGTTCAATATAGTTATAGTTCAATGCTATCTGTCGATAGGTTATTGAAATGTAACTAAGCGTAAAAGGATAGATTTGTCTACCTCTAGGAAGTTAAACTAAGGATAGATAGGTTATTGATAACGGCCGTTAGTAAGTCTTTTGTGGGGCGATGTAAATGCTTTTACAACAAGATCCCAGAAAATTATCAAAACAAATGGATTACGAAATTAGAAAGAATTTTTAGTAAACGCTTATGCAGTGAAGATGTAAGCATACTGTCACATAAACGACTTTCTTAATGAAACCATAGATTGGGAATAGAGCGACCGCTGTCAGTCTATTTAAATAACAAATTTGATTGTATCGAATATTGTTCAAAAAAGAAGAAGACGCCTTTTATTCTGAGGTCTGAGGCAAAAAGGTGATAGTTTTTGAGTTTCAATATGTAATTTCACATCGTGTTTTGAATATTTTTCAATTTTAATTTAAAAATATCCAAATTACAGTCTGGTGTAGGACACAACGGGCAATCACTGTAACTATCATTATCAACAGAATTGGCATGCAAGTTATCACATACGAACATGTCAACCATGACAACTCTCTCAAACGCGTATTGACCGAAAAGTAAACATAATAATAGGAAACGTAATTCATTATATTCAGCCTTAGCTAATTCATACGTCTAGATAGAGCCTCTTGCTCTGAGGCAAGCACAGGCCAGGTTTATTACTTTAGTGAGCATGACAAGTTACGTCTTACACTCGTGATAGGTATGTCACTTGTGTTAGTGTGCGTGATTTGCTGACAATTGAGTTAACAGTTCACCGCTACTTTTTTCGACGTCTTCACTGTTGCTGTCTTAGTCTATCTAGACGTAAAATAAAAGCATAAAAGACATTTATTTTTCTCAAACTTGATTCATTTGGAATTATTTTTGATGTCAATTCAAACACTACCACCGCTTCGAAAATAAACGGATCTCTGAGAGAGAAGAAATGGCGCAAGAAACTCTACCAGCGTTCCTTTATTGCGCTCTTTTTAATAAAATATACATTTATTACAAAAGTTATTGCTAAAAAATAATCATAACCTAGTCCGATCGCTTAGATATTCGGCTGTGGAATAGTAGGAAAGTTAATTATGATTAAAAATAAATGCATAGCATATCAAAACGTCCTGTATTAAATTCAAGGCAAAATTTGGAAACAATATTTAAGTAATTCAATTAAATAAGCCATTGCGCTAATTTCTTATTAATAGTCAAATAGAACATTCAAGAAACATCCTATAATCAGTATGCAGTTAACATGAACCTGTTTATAATTAACTAACGACTATACCTTAGCGATGAGATAACATTTGTACGGGAATACTTATTTATGCAACTATTGGTAGTGAGTGCTAGTTTATGAAAATGGCACAATAGACAGAACCAACGTTACAGTGGCCATGAAATAAATGAAAATACATTTATTTAGATTCGACAAAAAACAAAAATGGCGCTGGAATAATTATTTATGCGACTACCAAGTAATGAGTGCTAGTTTGTGAAAACGGCACAAAAGATAGCACGAACGTTTAAACGAGAACTGTCTAGTGTCTTGTCTATCGCGTATGCGCCCTGTCAGCCATTAAAATTGCGCATGCGCGGTGCGTGACGCGCGCTTTTTTAAATGTGAAGTATGTACGGCTATTTCCTTGCATGAAATATAATGAATAGGTAACTTTGTATGAAATCTGTACCCATAACCTACAGGTTTTTTTAATAGGTTGTTTAGATAAAAGTCTCCAGTTCATGAATTTATAAGTCGCATTAATGTGGATAGTGGGATTCAGGCTAAATACTAATAAAGACAATTTGAATATTTCTTAATTATTAAGGATTATTATAATAGGAATTAACACATTTTTATCGATTTCTTGTTAGCAACTATCATTTTATTCATAGCCATAAGGTTCCCTCGGCTGGCCAAAAGCCTTCCCTTTTTTTTCCATTCTTACCAGGTCCCTGAAAAACCCCACCAACCACCTTTGTCTAGGTCTCACCATTAATTGCGGCGTCGGCCCTGAGATGTCTCTTTTACTGGTTACTCAATAGGTTACTGAATATGAAGGCTGAAAAAATGTTGATGGTTATTGTACGACCATAATAATATAATGATGTCAGATTGAGCAAAATTATGACAATTTAAAAAAACATTGTTTAATGTACACATTTAAATTATACATCTTCACATTTTATTCCCATGGTTTAAGCACGGACTAGTAAAAAAATAAGGACTCCGTGTCACCTTACGTAACAGTGTAGCATCAAATCAAGCCGACTAACGTCTAAATACATAGCCTACACGCACACACTTACACTACTACAGGCCGATAGGCGGCCATTGTGAGAATTGTCATCGTCTGTCACAGATCAGTTTGCGTCCCAATAAAATGTTTTAAAAATGCCGTCATGCGTTGTGATAAAGTGTAAAAAACAATACTATATAAGTATTTGTGGCCATATATGATTACTTAAGTGAGAAAAAATTGTGTAACTAGTATCCCCGGTAACCGCACACACACTAGCATAACGGTGCTTTTCTTGCTAATATCACGACGCGGAGTCCTCCTTTTTTACTCGTCCGTGGGCTTAAAAAATAAAATGTGGGCAATCTTTAGTCATAATCATGCTACGAATGTATATAGCCAAAAAAAAATATAAATCATAAAACTGTTTAAAAAGTTTGGTAATGATAATAACGAGACGATTTGTAGAATAGTTGTATGTTAAATTATATATATGTCAAAGTCAAATAAACTTCAAATAGGCAAACTAAACTCTTAAAATCGTCACTATATACATTTCTTTTAAATTATTGAATTTACCACATTATGTTCGTAAAAAGTTGAGCTCGCGAGTAATATACATAAAATATTAGTTAGAAAGGTGTTGCATACAATATATGAGTTCGATTAAGTAAGTTATGGAATGGGAGATATTTCAATATTGTAACTATTTACGAAGTAATTGACATGTACTTCTTGCAGAAACATGAGTTTAAATTATTATTACCTAATACTTGCATACAGCATAATTATATATGATAAACATAGTTAAAATATATATATTATATTGACCTACATTTCAGAGCCTTCTAACAGTTGAGACGGGCTATAAATTGTGATGGAAGCATCTCGCATTTTATAGAGCCATAATAGTGAAATAATAAATTATAATTAAAACTATATCCAGCTCTATGTTATGTAAAAAATAGTTGCATTCAAGATCTTTTAGACTTATAAATAATGTTTTTGAATGATTTTAACTTGGAATATTTATACGTCTAGTGAAATTACTGGGCAAATAAGACTTAACATCTTATGTCTCAAGGTGACCAGCGCAAGTTTAGTGCCTCTCAGAATTTTTGGGTTTTTCAAAAGTCCTGAGCGGCACTGCATTGTAATGGGCAGGGCGTATCAATTACCATCAGCTGAACGTCCTGCTCGTTTCTTAATTTTAAAAAAAGGGTAGAACTGCTATGAAAACGTCGAAAAAATTGAGTTTAGAGTTAACCTCTGTTTTGAGCAATGCACTAACACAAAGTGTCATGTAAATCGCGAGTAGCTTGTCACGACTCTATCTAGTCGTATAAGTTATCTAATCAGCTATATGATTCTTAATATATTTACCATCATGATTATAATTGTAATAAAATACGAAAAAAACTGGACCTTCAAATTTATCATTAAAAACTATTCAAAGCCAAAGTCAAAAGTCAAGTCAATTCAAAGTCAAAGTTCTTTATTTGCCAGAAACATTCACAAATAAAGTTGTTATAAATTTAAGAGTAGGCACCTTTCGTCTTGTCAGACATGCAAATATTTCAGTGGTTTCGTTTTTTAGGCGAAAGTGACACTTAAACTTGCAACACAAACACTAACTGCATAAATAACTTTTAATTTCATATAAGTATTATATATGTCAATACAAAGTTATTTACGGTTAAAGAATTTACAAAGTTATTTATGCAGTTAGTATATCTAGAAAACTGGACCGAAATTTGAAGCTTCTTTGTCTGGTAGGAGTACCTTAAACATATGATGATCGGTCAGTCAGTCAGTCAGTGAGTGACAATATTAAGAAACTTTGACTAGTTATAATTCTTAAACTACTGATTTAAATTGAATGAAATGCGAAATATACTGGGTTTATACAATGTCTGCTTGGTTACTGAAAATTAAGCTTCTAGTTTTATCCACAGCGAAGTTTTCGAAAATGGCCTCTACTACTTCGAGAAAAGGATTATACGCATTGCAAAATAATTTAATCACTAACGAATTCAAAGAATAACAAGATCTGACTAATTAAATTAACAGCTGTTATTATATTTAAAAAAAAAGTGTGTCTGTACTTATGTATGCAAGCAAGAAGTTATACTTCTTTGGCCTAACGAAGCAAAAATCATTTAAATGATTTATTCCTCGTGCTATTCTACGTTTTTAGAAAGAACAATTTTGAAAAATCTTGCAAAGATGGCTTTGACAATTATTAAATAATGAACACGACTGTATGGGCTTGAACCATTTGCCTGTCCTAATAATGGACGAAAAAACCAAAAAAAAAAACACGCAAACGTCAGAAAATTTTAGGAACCAACTTCAACCTGTTACTTTTGTGTTACAATGATGCGCACGCATCTTAATATTTCACTCCGATAATTTATTCATAACGCGCCTAAAGAAGTATAACTTCAAAAGAATGGTATTTTAATACGACTACAAACTGAGCAGGAATTATAATATTAATTAAAATAATTATTGCGTTTACTATGTTGAGTATTATCTAATCTGTGACTTATGACATTTGCTGAGGGCCCGTGACCACAGATTCACTTACGAACAGATAAATATATGTTGATACGTACATTGACTTAGCGGATGATTATATTAAGAGTCGTGTTAACAGTCTATTATGTTATATGTTCCGCCTCAAATAATGATTATTTGTTGTAGTTTTTTTATGAAGGTACGAGACGAGCAGGACGTTCAGTTGATAGTATTTGATACACTCTGCCTATTACAATGCAGTGCCTCTCAGAATTCTTGAAAAACACAAAATTCTGAGCGGCAATACAATAGCGACGACCTGTATAGCCGAGTGGTTAGCGATCCTACCAACTAAGTTAGAGGTCCCGGGTTGAATCCCGGTAGGTCCAAGCATTTATATGATGAATATAGATGTTTGTTTCCGAGTCATGGATGTTTAAATGTATTTATGTATGTTGATATGAATTTATGTATGTTTAAGTAAGTATATTGTATTAAATATATCGTTGTCTTGTAACCCATAACACAGGCTACACGAGTATATGCTTAATTTGGGGCAAGATAATTGGTGTAAAAAGTGTGTCAATATTATAATAGCGCTTGTTAGAATGGCAACGTGAAATAGAGTATAGGGTATAGAAATTACAGGTAAAGCGAATATATAATTTTTGGTATAAATTTATTACGTAATGACTCTACATCGGTTCGTAAAGGAGCTTTGACATGAACCGATATGAAACTCCCAGCTCATCTTTTGAATATAACAAAATATACAGTATTTTTGTACAATATACATCGAACATGTTAAAATAATAAAGTAGCACTTACTAGCCTCATTTATTATTCACAAGGGGTGATGCTATTAGATTATTAATAGGTATTAGAAGGGTAATAATACCAGATGCTGAGATGGTTTGGACATGTCGAGAGAATCAATGAAGAACGATTGACGAAGAAAGTGTATAAGGCCAGTGTGAATGAAAGTGTTGGAAGGGGTAGACCTAGGTGGACGTTTCAAGATCAAATCAGGGACGTCTTGAAAAAAGGCCAGGTCAAGAGTACCCTAAACCGGAGAGCATATATGAAAGGAATAATGAAAGTGGACGAAGCGAAACAAGTATGTAAGGATCGTAGCAACTGGAAAGAAGTGGTCTCTGCCTACCCCTACGGGAAAGAGGCGTGATTTTATTTATGTATATATAAGCACCACTGCGCCGCACCAACGAAAACTTGAGAACTAGAACAGGCATTGCTGATGTGGGAAAAAAACGGCTAAAGTGGAACTGGGCTGGGCATGTATCTCGAATACACACCGACCGAAGGGCACAGGTCCTCACGCATTGGGTATCTCAGGACGGGCAAAGACGTCGAGGCAGACGCCGAAAACGATGGCTTGACGATCTGGATGACTTCTTATTATAGTCATAGTCGTGGTCGGAGCTGGTACATAACAGCAATAAATGGATAAAGCAGAGGAAATCTTTGCCCAGCAGTGGGATCCGACAGGCTAGTAAAATAAAAGCATAAAAAAATTACTACTTAATTTTAACATCAACAAACTTTTCCATATAGTATAGGAGTTAGACCTACTTGTCATTATTAGTAACAAGCAGTAACAACAATGTTATTAACCTTAAACAAACATATCAATTAACTGATGACGTTTATGGGTATACAGTTACAGATCAACTTACTGTTTGATCAAAGATTATATTTCACATAATATACATTTCTATACATCGTCGGGATGTTACAACTATATGCGATTAAAAGGTATAAAAAGCGTATGTTTTCTCAAAATTGATTCCTTAAGAATTCTTTTTGATGTCATTTCTAAACAAATGGCGCTCTGAGAGAGAAGAAGCGGCGCAAGAAACTCTCCCAGCATTTTTTTACGCTCTTTTTAATGAAATATATGATATTATACTGTCGTTGCTATTGCTATTAAATAATCATAATCTGGTTTGAGGCTGTCGGATCACTTAGATATTCAGCTGTAGAGTAGTAGGACTTACAGCTGTAGAGTAGTAGGACAGGCAGAGCCATTTTTTAATAAAACATTTAAATTTATTTATAGATAATGCCAGAACAGTGGCTGGGACTTTATTATAAAAGTGTATACATTCACCCTTAAAGCTATTATGTATCTTATGAAGCCTACTAGAATAAGTTACAAGCAATCCCTTATTCCTAGTATTATAATAATTAAAATCACTTTTCACATAGGATTTGTTCATTTAATAGCTTAATTAAGGCATGGCCTACATGCTGTAGAGATTATTTAATATATTATTATTTAGCAAATAAGATCAAAATTGATTTTTTATAATAAACTTTAATACCATCTACCAAAAATTCACAAACAAGCTAACTTCTAAATAATTAACTGTAAAATTAAAATATGATACATACGAAATCAATATACTAAGCTTCTAACAATAATGAGACTACGACAACTTAATATTTGAACAAAAATTGGACAGAGTAACGCCCTAACTCGTCAACGGTTGAAGCAAAAGTGTCGACGCCTTTTTTTGAGGGGAGACATCTCATGTCACTTTCATCACGGCTTTTCCTAACAGAAGGCCATATTTGTGCTCATTAAGTCTTCTTATTCTGGAGATCCGTTCTCAGAGTTGGCCATGAAACTCTTCATCACGTCGTCAGGCAGCTCCACACCAGAAGATTTGGTAGCACTCGAAACGGTGAACTTCATCATTTTCTGACTCTGTAAAGACAAAGAAACTACTGCATATAACAACGTTCACAAGTTTTTGAGACAGTTGAAAAACTTAGTGTCACCAATCATAGAAAATGGTTACCTCTGTCAACGGTGTAACTCTACTATTATCTAGGGGGCCTATCCTATTATATACTGGAGTGGCCGACCAATGTGAAATATTCTAGCAAACATAAAGTCACTCTGAGAAACGTGTGAACATTACACTAAAGTACTGAACTTCCGGAAAAAGCTGTGTGGCAATTTTGCTCGCAAAACCGACCCAATTAATTTCGGAAGCAGTTACCTCTATATCATAACTCTTTAACCACCGAGCTGATCAAACTCCATCTATAAACACATCAAGACTTATTTCTATGGCATTTGTAATTTGTCAAACAATACAATAATATTAAATGATCCCTGATCGAAATTTCCTCTAGATGCCGCCGATTTCCCTAAAACTGTAATTTCAATATCTTTAATTTTGTTCTAGATTGGTATGGCGTGGAGCGGAGTCGTATCTTTACATGTGGATCTATAGTAACTACAGACTGATAGATTTGCCGTGGGATAACACGCTCACGTGGTACATGGCTGCACTAGGAGTTGACTTCTGTTACTATTGGATGCACAGAGCCTGCCATGGTATGTCTATCTTATTCAAATTCAAATATTTTTGTTCTAAATTTAATTTCAAAAATAACAATAATCATAACTAGAATTAGATTAATTAATTAAAAAAAACGCAATTATTTTTATACTTTTTAGTGCATATTATATCTATTGTTTTGGAATAGTGTTTTTGAAGTCGATTGTTTATTTGTTAAATTTTTTTTTATTTTTATTAAGTATGTATATATGTATTTTCTTTTATTCTTTTCTTTCACTCTGCTTGATTGCACTGTCTTAATTTCCCCGAATGAGTATTTCGTAATAACTCGTCCTGTATTATTTATACCTACAAAATAGATTGCTCAAAACCTACAAAATCTCCTCAACTCGCGTAAAAAACAGTTCCCTTCAAAATTCTGTAAACTTTTCTGAAACAGTTGTCAGAATTTGAAAGTGTTCTATTAGCTTTAAAACTTTTTCATCGATCGATCAAATAGCCAACCATTGATGGTTGATATTATATTTCATAGTATGCATATAAATAGGGTAAATTTATTCACAACGACATTGTCCGAATATAAGTTGTTAATCGCCTGCTTCGAATATACGCCACGTATTCGAATCTAAACAACTCTTGAAATCTAATTCCTTATTATAGTACCAGACAATTCAACCCTTTTATTAATTAAACAGCAAAACATCTTTTAGTCGTACATCGTCAAGTCAAAGGCCTCCATAAGTTCGAAAAAACGTTTCATTCCCCTCCAATGTTATGAAGGCCAAAAACCTATATTGCTCAAAATCATAACTTTACTCTTTAAATCGATGTCATTAGTAATTACTGAAAAGCTGTTTAATATCATATTTTTCCGTTACTACATCAAAATTCGATGAAATAAACCTAAATGCCTGCATGATTTTTTACATATAAAACCAGCCTAAGTCGAAAATTCTGTAACACGAATTATTTTGAATCTTCTTTACATTTGACACTATGTACAATTTTTTGTGAAAATCAGAGACGAGCAGGACGTGCAGCTGATGGTAATTGATACGCCCTGCCCATTTCAATGCAGTGCCTCTCAGGATTATTGAAAAACCCAAAAATTCTGACAGGCACCACAACTGCGCTCGTCACCTTGAGACATAAGATGTCAAGTCTCATTTGCCCAGTAATTTCAATAGCTACTGCGCCCTTCAGACCGAAACACAGTAATGTTTACACATTACTGCTTCACGGCAGAAATAGGCGCCGTTGTAGTACCCATAATCTAGCCGGCATCCTGTGCAAAGGAGCCTCCCACATGGGCATTGCTTTGAATGTTTACGTCAGTTACTCTGTTCACGTGCTGCTCTATGGCAATCCCTTTTCAGAAAAACTGTAAAATTAAGTCAAAAATCTTAAAAAAACACTGAATTTTATGATATCTAAGAATTAAGAAATGTTTCTGTTACAGAGGTACACATCCTTTGGGCTCAACACCAAGTACACCATACGTCGGAAGATTTCAACATGGGAGTTGGAATTAGACAATCTGTTCTGCAGGGATGGTGTGGCTTTGTGAGTATTTGAATATAAATAGAAGTTGTGTATGTTTGGATTCCAAATATATATAATTCTAAATATATATATATATATATATATATATATATATATATATATATATATATATATATATATACATAAATCGAAAAGATGAGAGCTTGAAACTAAGTCATGGTACCAAAATATTTCAGAAGTGCTAATTAAGAAAAATAATAGGTAGTGTATTTATCCCGACTTGGTAAAAAAGTAAATCATTTTATATGGTGGAGTTGTACAAGTAACGCTTTTAGGGACACTGACCTTCTAGTGAAAGTAGAATAAAGGCGGGGGGGATGTTCAGGCCAAAATATTAGTTATTATCTTCATAATTAATATATTGAAAGTTTGGTTTTAATTAAAAATCTGATGACTGTTGGTGAAGTATAAATACTCCAAAACAACGTGCTAAGGATTTATTAATGGGTCATCATTTCAGTCGGAAGACGTCCACTGCTAGACAAAGGCCTCCCCCAAATATCGCCATGACGATCCGTCCTGCGCTGCCCTCATCCATCCTACTCCGACGATCTCGACCAGATCGTCGGTCCATCTTGTGGGGGGCCTACCAACACTACGCTATTATTTCGAATAATCTATAAAATATGCTAGACATTTTATGTATATTATTACCCTTAGCTATAGTTCTGTTGTTTCCAACTAATAAACAACCTTTACGCTCATCTAATAAGTAAATAAGAGTAAAGCTAGACAGGTCGGTAATATTTTGTTCTAAATTTAAACTTTCTGCTATAAAATTAGAGAACTGGTAACTCTTATAACTTTGTAATTACAATGATTATAAATTCAAAAACAACTTTGAATTTAATGCTCTAACAAACTTGTTGTGAATTGCCTCAGTTGTTTAAGTGACCCAGAATATATTGCTCCTAATATGTGGCCATTTTGCTTTTAGATATTTGTTAATACAATGACGCAAATTAATGCCTCATGGGTAATTAAATTTAAATATCTTAATTCAAAATAGGGGTTTAAATAACTTATTAAACGTACTTTTCAACCTTTTCGAAATGATATACCTTTGACCTGAGAACAAGCCGCGAAGTCTGTGGGGCCTTTTTTTTTTAATAAAATGTATTCAATTAATAGCCTGGGTGAGGTCGCTCCCTTCCTAAGGTGTGGAAAGTGTATGTGATTTCAATATGAAGGCACCTCATATAATAAATGGAGAGATAGTTGTTCGGTTATACTGCGAAAACTGCTGCACCGATTGGAATAATACTTTACCATAGAATACTAGTGGACCCGACAGACGTTGTCCTGTAAACACGTCTTAAATTTGAAAATTCGGTCAAGCCGTTAGGAGGAATTCACTAACATACACATGAGCATGAGAATTATATTATATGGACGGAATTGAGAATCTAAACCAATCTCAAATTCACTGGAACACACAAATATCATCAAAATCGGTCCAGAGGTAGTTCAATTGTGAATCTAAACCATTCTCGAATCCACCTGAAGACACACAGAAAGTTTCACTAAAATCGGTCCAGCCATCAGCCGTTTAGGAGGAGTTAAGTTACAACAGACGCACAATAGAAATAAATATATATATATATATAAATATATATATATATATATATATATATATATAGTAAGATGTGCAAGGGATTATTTACCTATAGTATATTGGCTAAGACATACTTATATATTCGTAATACTAATAATTCATCCAAGAAACTGAGATAAGCGGATACTTAATATATATGGCAAAACAATGGGGTCACCAGTGGGAGGCTCCTTTGCACAGGATGCCGGCTAGATTATGGGAACCACAACGGCGCCTATTTCTGCCGTGAAGCAGTAATGTGTAAGCATTACTGCCGCCGTAGGGCGCCGTAGCTAGTAAATTACTGGGCAAATGAGGCTTAACATCATATGTCTCTAGGTGACGAGTGTAATTGTAATGCCGCTCGGAATTTTTGGGGTTTTTCAAGAATCCTGAGCGGCAATGCATTGTAATGGGCAGGGCGTACCAATTACCACCACCTGAACGTCCTGCTCGCCTTGTCCCTTATTTTCATAAAAAAAAAATGTTTGCCAGGTCAGTTAGTATGTACAAGTTGATGTATGAGTTACGGTCTTATATATGTTATACAGCTTTAGTGTTTCTCCATTTTATTCAAAAGCGCACTAGGTACTAACAAGTTGTTTATTAAGATGTTTCTATCTTCCAGGTTTTCTACTTGCCGTTAGCCCTCGCAATACCGCCGGCACAGTTTGTGATGCATCATCAGTTCAGCTACCTGTATATGTTCTGGATCCACACCGAGGCAATCAAAAGCCTTGGACCTTTGGAGTATGTTCTCAACACTCCGAGCCACCATCGTGTGCATCATGGTTAGTTTCAAATTGCAATTGCATCAAGCGATAGTTTCGGTTATAGTACATTACTTCAGCGGCCAGCAAATGAACATAGATGGACGAACGTGTAAATATGGGATGAGGCACACATGCGTACTTACACAGCCACAATATCTCTGGACCTCGCTGGAACGTAATGCCCCCTCTCGTATAAGGCGAAGGGTAAACACAAAACACACAAACAAGGTGTTTTTAGACAAGTTTTGTGGTAAAAATATAGCATTTGGGACTATGAACACTACTTTATGCTGTTACACATACCCTTAAATCTTACTTGTAGGTTTCTAATGCTTGCTGTTGGTTAAACTTAATACTTCAGAGCTATTATGAAGTACCAATTTTCTTTGCAGTTAAACAAGTTTTTTCTCGGTTTGATGCATTTGTTTAGTATACTACATTCATAAAAGTTGTTCTTATAGCTTTTACTTTTTTTGTGTTGGTACATTTATTCAGATTAGTAATCAATGATAAGCAATTAAACTGTTTGCGCCTGTTAAAACGTTACATTTTCGACGCAAGAATTTTGAAAATATTGGCTTTGTTACCTAGGAGCAGTGAACGCATATCGCTCAAGGTCGCCGGCATTTAGTGTCGCCTTAAAGGACGAGATGAGCAGGACGTTCAGCTGATGGTAATTGATTGACCCTGCCCGTTCCAATGCAGTGCCACTCAGAAAAACTCAAAAATTCTGAGCGTCCCTACTATTGCGTTTGTCACCTTGAGACATAAGATGCTAAGTCTCATTTTCCCAGTAATTTCACTAGAGTGTCGGAGTTTATTTATTAATTAAAATAATTTATTCTTTAATATCTTAATTGAAGGATTATTAGGCATTATATAAATGTCTCTAAAGTTGTCTTCATTTGTAACCAAATGACAGACACTTATTAAGAAATTTAAATACTTAAGAAGTTAAATAAGTTGTAACGACTTAGAAGAATCTTGTTTTAGGGAAAATCACTTTTGAATACTTAAGTGACAACGTCTATAAAATATTCCATCGTAAATGTTTAATTTGAAAAACTTGGGCTGTGCTCTCTTATATATCTATACTAATATTATAAAGCTGCAGTGTTTGTTTGTTTGTTTGTTTATTTGAACGCGCTAATCTCTGGTACTACTGGTCCGATTTGAATGATTCTTTCAGTGTTGGGTAGTCCATTTATCGAGGAAGGCTATAGGCTATGTTTTTTTGTTTCAAAATTAGGGATCCGTAATAAAATTGCTATTTTGTAACACAAGGTGTAAAATCGAAAACATATTTTTGCGTGCGCTGCAAAAACTATTGACAATAGAACAAAATGATGTAAATGCTATAATATAGGCAATATTTTATTACTTATAAAACTATCGCGTGAATTATACTTTAAATGGCAAAACAACGTTTGCCGGGTCAGCTAGTCTAAAATATAAAATTCTCATGTCGCGGTGTTTGTAGTTAAACTCCTCCGAAACGGTTTGACCGATTCTCATGAAATTTTGAGCGCATATTGGGTAGGTCTGAGAATCGGACAACATCTATTTTTCATCCCCCTAAATGTTAAGGGTGGTCCACGCCAAATTTTTTTTTTTAATTTATTTGATTATGAGTCAGCATTAAAAAATACATACAACTTCAAATTTACACCCATCTACGATCAACAGTTACTTTTGTATCGCGATTTTAATATCGGCAATACAACGTTTGCTGGGTCAGCTAGTATCTTATATATACATAATAGAAACTTGAAATTTGTTAGGAATATTACTTTCGCCGAGTAGAAGTCAGCCATGAACGGATTTTCCGAAATTCCAGCCGCAAGAGTGTTTTTTTTTCTTATGAACAGAACAACGTCCTTCGGATCATCTATTTATGTATAAGGTACATTCTAGATTCAAACTGAAACATTTAAATCTATGCCTGATTCTTTTCTCAATCAACATTTTCTACAAAAACTGTCAAAGCTTGCGCAATCTTTGAAAAAAGCATAACATATTTTTACAGTGTCTTATCGTACCTACGAGGCGAATAAAATTATTTATATTTAAGAAAATAAATTGCAACATATTTTAATGATACATATTGAAATATAAATAGCTGTTGAGGTTTATTTGACAGCTCCTTAAACTATTTTAAAAGCTACCATAAACAATATAAATTGTAAATACCTAGTTTCGTCAAAATATTCAAACAATAAAAATAAACTTTATTTGCCAAAAAAATTAAGCTATTTTACCGATTTTGTCAATTTAATACAAAGCCCCCTCAAGCAGGTTACAGCATAAAATAAATATTAATTTTGAAATCTCAAAAACTGTGGAAAAATTCAATAAAATACTTTTTAAAAATTCTAAATGCCTTGTATTTAAGTATAATCTTTTACATGATGTATAAAAACGAGATCATGCAAAAGTAAGGATAAAATAATACTAACTACGTTATAAATTGATAAATTATAAAAAATGTAACTCTTACGCAAATAACTTATGTAACAAAAACAGTTACAATTACACGCGTTTTAATACTTTAAAAAGTATTTTATTTAAAGTGTTACAAAAAAGATAAAAAAAACTGTGGGATAAAAAATGCTGATATTACTTATTAAACGACTTCAAAAAGGAGGAGGTTCTCAATTCAATCGGTATTTTTTTTTATGTATGTACAAATTTATCTGAGACTTATGATCCGACTTACGTAGTTCTTCTTTAGCTCGATGCAGAATAGATGCCATTTGGTTCCATATAAATTTTGCATAGCTTATATATTATTATTATTAACTGACACTAAAACGTAAAATATAAAAAAGTTTTTTTTTTCGTTCTCAGATATAAGTTTCTTAATTAAGTTTTAAAATCAAATATTATAGTGATTTATAAAATACTGAATGAATAACAATATTTGTTTTTTTTTTGTTCCACAGGCAGCAACAAGTATTGCTTAGATGTGAACTATGGTGGTGTGCTCATCATTTGGGACAGACTATTTGGAACATTCCGGCCTGAAACAGATAAAGTGGAAATCATCTACGGCCTTATCTACAATCAACCATCCTTCAACCCATTATACTTACAGGTAACAATAATATAATTTTGATCCGTATGCTATATATACTTACAGCCTTACAAATAAACTTGGTATAAACTGATAATAACCCAAGAATATGCAAAATGTTGACTAAATCGCTGACAACACTGTCAATACAATGATAATTCTGAAGATTTCCGAATGTCAAGCAGCCTTGCAAATAAACGCGGGAAACTTTATATGTCCGATTAATCCAATCATAATATGCAAAATGTCTATTTGTAAAAAATTTGCGTATTCTTGGTTTATGGTAAAAACATTATGTCTATTTTATTTTTTAAGGCCGTAACTATGCTCGTAAATTGAATGTCAAAAATAACAGAAAGATATTTTTAGCTAGACAAAAATCTATGAGGGAATTTAATTTAAATTTTATATAATTTATACGCCTAGGTAGACTGTGACAGCTGCGAACACGTCGAAAAAAAGAGCGGCCACCCTAGCCTCTATTTTTATCAACTAAAACAAGTTGCACACTTAAGTAATAAACTTGGCCTGTTTTCATGCGTTGTCTAACAACAAAAGGTTCTGTATAGATGTATAAATTATCTAAGGTCTTAATAATGATTCTATGCAGGTGAAACTGAGCATAGTTAGTTTTATCATGAAGTGCATCAAACATTATCTGCTAGTTCATATAATATAGTTACGTCTTGTTAAATGTAAGATAATTCGAATATTTTGTGGTGATATTATTATACTAGTTTTAAACTACTTATTACGTTTCAAACAATCTATTATTATCCAAAAATATTTTTTATACGAAAATTATTCTAGCGAATAAATTGTAAAAATACTATATTTTTATAATAAAATACTTTTTAAGGGATTAATACGTGATATAATTGTAACTGTATTTGCATCCCTGATCCTTAAGTTGACCTAATAAAAAAATAAAATTTTTAAATTACACACGCTTTAATTATTTAAAAAGAATTTTATTTAGATAGATGTGTAATACACGCGTTAATCAAAGTACATACTATTATATATACAGGTATTTTTCGAAAGCAGGATTTTTTTTTACATATTTAGGCCGTGATGGTAGGCCCTTTATGTCGGATTAAGTTCGCAATCCACTACTGGATAAAAATCTCGTCTATAGTACTTTCTTTGAATAACGCGAGTTTTACACATTTAAATAGAACACTTTTTAAAAGTTATTTTACATAAGATTTTGCGTAAGAGTTACATTTTTATTATTTTAGTTATTTATTTTATATTATTTTGGTTAAGGCGACGGCTCATGACCTTCCAGAGCACGTTTTCAAGGATGTGCCCCTTAATCCTAAAAAATTGTTTTATTTAAACCTCCGCTGTATTGGTAACTAAACAAGTTTTCCAGCCGGGGTTGGTAAAGGCCAATCATAATACGTTATATATGTACTTAAACTTTAAATACATTTCAGGTATTCTATACTCGTTATGTTATCGAGAAATTCCGTCGATTTGAGGATTGGGGTAACAAAATAAAGGCAGTTGTTTGGGGACCAAGTTGGGAGCCTGGTACTGACAGACTTGGAGATGAGCAGTTGAAAGAAGATGTATGTATTTCTCTTTTAATCTCAATATTTTACAGAACAGACATAAACTTATAATGCCTATTAATCGGCTTAGTCGAGTAAGTAAATGGGAATATGGGAATATGCCTTCACAACAAGATCCCATAAAATAAAGGTTACTATTAACATAAATGACGTTCTTAATGATACGACTTATTGGGAATGGAGCAACCACCCTCAGGCTATTAATAATTTAATCGTACGATATTACTTTGTAACTATATTTAAAAAAAAAGGGAGCCCGCTGAGTTTATTGCGCCCGTTCTTCTCAGGTCTGAGGCATATTTTTTGAAATGGGTGGTAGTTGTTGACTTTGAATAAGTGATATCACATCATATTTTGAATAAAAATATTTGAATTTGAATTTTGGTATGCTTGGGTCCGAGGTACCCAATATTTGAATGGATTTACACTTTGGCTTCAGTTTGTACACAAATACTCTTTATTTGCCGTGCATCATTATTGTAATAGACGACATAAAGAGACTTTGTAATTTGGTAAATAAAATTAGTTATTATTTTAAACAAAGTATTTACCTCTAACGGCCGTTCCCTATATACTATCTATAGATAGAGATAAATTACTACCTTCTACTATCAGTAATTAGCTGTCAATAATCTGAAGCTGTCCCAATATACCCGATAAGTCATTCTTATCGCCTTATATTGCGACGCGTGAATTGCGATTTCGATACAAACTTCTATCTGACACTTCGTACCATTGACAAACAGCGTGTACGGATAAGGTGAGTTACCGTCGATAAGTTTATTGGGACGGAGAAGTCAACGATAGTTACGATTTTTATCTCAAGTAGGCCACAACCGGAGATAGACTGAATATTGGGAACGGCCGTAGAGGTAGACAAATCGATCCTTTTGCGCTTAATTACATTTCAATAACCTGTCGACATAAAGCATTGCACTATTGGCCGTTTTCAATAACGTATCTCTAGTTACGGACACTTTGCTGTCACCGTTTAATGACAAGATCTTCCATCCCTATTCATCATATAAATGATTGCACCTACCCGGGATTCGAACCCGTGACCTCTAGCTTAGTAGGTAAGATCGCTAACCACTCGGCTATACAGGTCGTCAGATTTTATATTTATTTTATTTACATTTACGCGTTGTACAATGCCGTAGAAAATTGATAGCTAAACAAAATATAAGCAAATACGACGCCATACATGAAAAAGTCTCCCGTTCTCTGTAATTATATTTCCATAATATTTGTCAAACACTTTTTGTTCTCACATCCAGATATTTCGAGTGCCAACGAGTATTGTGTTGCTGAATATTATATTGACTAAAGTATAATTTGCATTTCAGATTCAACAAAGGGATAAATATGACGTCATTCTACCAGCTTGGTGTAGTGTCTACATAGTTTTACACTACGCTGTTGTTTTATATGGATTCTTTGAACTTGCGTCTAGATATATGGTAAGTTTATATGGCCATGCGTTTTGTGGTCAGTGAACACGATTACTTCGTTGTGAAGACGTATCTTTTCCCACAGTAAAACTACTACTTTTTTTATTGAAAAGGAGGACAAACGAGCGTACGGGTCACCGGGTGTTAAGTGATCATCGCCGCCCACACTCTCTTGCAACACCAGAGTTATCACAGGAGCGTTGCCGACCTTTAAGGAAGGTGTACGCGCTTTTTTTGAAGATATCCATGTCGTATCTTTCCTTAAAACCGCACGTTAGTAGTACGTGAAAGAAAGCACTGTGGAGGATTGCCACACATCTAGATTGTGGGGATGATATCCTAGTTTGTGGCGTGTCATGCGAAGGTGGAATTTGGCAGCAGGAATCAGGTGAAACAGCTCTTTGGAACACTCCCCGTGATAGATGCGATAGAAGACTCAAAATGAAGAGACGTCTCTACGTAAGACGTGATCCAACCCATCACAGAGCACTGGGTCCCCGACAATTCAACCAGTAACTAAACTAACTGAACTAAACAGTACTTGGAATATTGTCTCGTGGTTTAAAAAAATCACTCGTCTTCATTAACACATTCAAAATTCATCCTAAAGTGTTTTACCTTTGCCCAAAATGCCGGCTAGATTATGGGAACCACAACGGCGCCTATTTCAGGAGCAGTTATGTGTAAGCATTACTATGTTTCGCTCTGAAGGCCGTAGCTAGTAATATTAGTATCTTATGTTTCAAGGTGACGAGCGCAATTGTAGTGCCGCTCAGAATTTCTGGATTTTTCAAGAATCCTGAGCAGAACTGCATTGTAATGTGCAGGGTGTATCAATTACCATCAGCTGAACGTCCTGCTCGTCTCGTCCCTTTTTAACATAAAAAACACCTAACATAGGCACATTCGCTGCCCATGTGCTTGTGTTCCGCTTTAGTTTTATGACCCAAAATGAAAGCACAAATTGCAGTGCCGCTCAGAATATTGAATAAATGACAGCGTATTTACAATCTGTTGACTTTTCTTTATATAAACCGTCCTTTTTTTGAGTCTTATACATTTATATAAATAGCGATTTATATAATAACTTTGTTGTAAGGTCATTTCAACAGCGGCGCCTAAACACTGATAGCAAAATATCTTCCGCCATTAAAATTTATTAAATTGTTAGTTTACATTTCCTATACTATACATGGAAATAATTTAGATTTTTTTCTGTTTTTTATTCTTGTTATGTTATCATAACCTTCTATTTCATTTTGTTTTTTTTAATGACAATAAGGGACGAGACGCGCATGACGTTCAGCTGATGGTTATTAATACACCCTGCCCTTTACAATGCGGTGCCGCTCAAACTTTTGGAAAAACACATTTTCTCAGTAATTTTACTAACTACGGCGGCCATCAGACCCAAACACAATAATGCTTAAACATTACTGCTTCACGGTAGAAATAGGTGCCGTTGTGGTACCTATAATCTAGCAGGCATCCTGTGCAAAGGAGCCTTCAACTAGTAAATGCTCTTAGACGCCCTTGGGCCTGCGACTACCCTATTCTATTATGCCCTGGGAAGCACAAGGCAACAAAATTTAATTTATACTTTTATTTTCCAGGGAATGACTCCAATATCCGTTCTTATCTTCGTAGTCTACATTATGGCATCACTCACCATAATTGGAATGCTATTAGATAATTCTAAATACGCGCCTCTATTGGAAGTCCTGCGATGTTCCGTGCTGGCATTCCTGACAAGAAACGTGACCTCACCAACACCCGCCACGACAGCTCTTCAAATATTCTACGTAGCATCAGCTATGTTTTGGTGTCTGAATACCATGAAACTCTTGGAGATTAAGAGAGCCAAATTAGAGTAGACTTATTAAATAATTCTCTTTGTTGAAGCTTTTAGTCAAAGAGGATGTAAATTTAAAAGCCTGTAAAATTTAAATTTGGTTTCGTATAAAACGTGCAGTGATTTGACATAAGCTTGAGTTATAGTAATAGAGCAAGAGCCCGTGGACCCCAGACCTACGTCATTTTATAAAAGCTGAAAGTTTGTCAGCGCATGCTCCCAACACAGGTAAGAACGATGATGCATTATGGAGTTTGGGTTTCAGTTGGTTTGCTTTCGCAGGTAAACGGTACTAAAGGTGTGTAAAATACCGATCTAAATACATCAAAGAATAAAGTGATATTTTTCGGTATTAACTTACAGAAGACCAGACAGAATAAATTAAAAATTGTAGGTACTTGTAGCATCGAATGTCTTTTCTTAGAATGTTTTCAAAATTTACATAGACTATCAATTATATAAGTCTGCGCCAAAAAGTTTATTTGTATAAGTCATTCTAATCACGAATCTCTTCTTACGATTTACAATGTTTGTCTGGAGAGGGGTTGGAACTATCAAAAGTGTCTGGCTAATGAGGAAACATCATCTACTTATTACCTAAGTATTATATATAAAAATCAGCTTTTATACTATGACGTAAGTAAAATTAAAATTTCGTGACCATTATGGGTGTCTGGCAAGGGGTTGCCACGATGGTAAGTGTCTGGCAATGAATAACGTGATTTTTAATAATATTCTGAAGGTAATACCGAAAAATCGCACTTTATTCTTTGATGTATTTAGAACGGTATTTTACACACCTTTAGTACCGTTTACCTGCCAAAGCCACTGCAACCCAAACTCCATAATGGACTGTCTGACTGACTGGATATCTTTCCTACCTGTGTTGGGAGCATGCGCTAACAAACTTTCAGCTTTTATAAAATGACGTAGGTCTGGGATCCACGGGCTCTTAGACCATAATTACAGTATCGCGATTGCTGACGCAGTGTAATCCAGCTAAGTTTGAAAGCGAACAGTTGCTTATAACAAAGTAGATATGTCCTTTTTTTTACAAGATTATTGCTGTCATCTGTCAATCTGTAAATGACTGCACGTTTCACACAATAGAGTGAATTGCTTTTTTCTTAGAGAGTTTCGCTAGGCTGCTCTAAGTTTGTTAAAAATCAATTGTTTGTCTGTAAATTCGGTTTACATGCAATAATTTTACATGATAACGTCATAAGAAAATATCTTTTTATACTATCGTTAATATGATCCATAATAATTTATTAGTCAAAGTTTTAATATGACTTATTATGCATTACACCAATAAAATCTGAAAACAAAATTTTATGAACGATGCGGGGCTCGAACCCACATCCTCTGGCGTTCCGTGCCAGTGCTCTTCCAACTGAGCTAACCGTTCAAGGTTTTTTTTTCAAATTTTATTTGTGAATTAATCCTAGAAGTGAGGCTTATCACTTTAAAAAACATAACAAACTATTATGCATTTTTTTTTTATTATCAAAGAACAAGATGCGAAAGCCGAACGCTTGAGCCGTTCGGGCCTCTCTATCGCTTGTTCGGCTCTGTCGCTCACACGATCATGTGGAACGTGACATTTTTTGTGCATGCAGCGGGCGTTCATCATTTATTAGACATTATCACGTTAAAAATGTTAAATTAATTGTGTTTTTAAACCCAAAAACATTCAAGCTATAAAATACGTAAATCCATCCTTGCTTTGTGTTATAAATAAGCTTTTTAAGTCTTTTCTTTTCAGTGCCTTTGAGCATAACTATTATTCCTTCATAACATAAATAACATAGTTGGTAAATATGGCTAGAAGACTGAATTATTAATCGTAGTGTATCAATTGTGAAAATATATTCTTATTCTTCTGTTAAAATCTTAATAAATTGTGAATTATCCATTTATAACAATGACGTTCTATGGGACGTCATTGATTTATAACATCTATTATGTATGTCTTTTAAACATAATAATAATAGTTTTAACTCTTTTTCAAAATTTCTTTATTATTGGCACGGACGAGTAAAAAAAGAAGGACTCCGCGCCGTGATATTAGCAAGTGAAGCACCGTTATGCTAGTGTGTGTGCGGTTACGGGGGATACTAGTTACATATTTTTTTCTCCCTTAAATAATCATACATCGCCACATATCGTTTTTACACTTTCTCACAATGCACGACGGCAGTTTTAAAATATTTTATTGAGACGCAAACTGATCTGTGTCAGACGATGACAATTCTCATAATGGCCGCCTATCGGCCTGTAGTATTGTAAGTGTGCGCGTGGGGCTATGTATTTACACGTTAATCGCCTTGTTTTGGTGCTACACTGTTATATAAGGTGACACGGAGTCCTTATTTTTTTAATAGTCCGTGATGTAATTTTTATTAAAATTTCGATGTTATATAAAACTATTTTTGATAATATAAAAATAAGTTCATATAAGGCTATAATTTTAAGTAATAAAATGAGAAACTTGATCATGTTCAAATTTTATATTTATAACTATATTTTTCATGATTTTTAATTGCATACTTAATGGGAACAAAATATTTCCTATGTGCCAAATAAATACATAACTTATATAATTAGAAATGATTAAATGTTAATATTATGACATTATTTTAAGGCTACTACTTAATGTATTATGTAATGAAATATCTTTTTAATGTTCATTAAATTATATTTTTTTTAAATAACAGTTTTAAATAGTTGTATAACACTAGCGTGCGCAGTGCCAAACAATAATAGAAACTTAGATCATTTATATATGACTAAATAGACTTTGACAGCTGTGAAAACGTCGAAAAAAATTGAATTTAAAAAATACCTCTATTTTGAGAAATTCACGCACAGTAACACAAAGTGTCATATAATTCGCGAGTGTAAGACGTAACTTGTCACGCACACTTAACTAATATTCCTGGCTTGTTTTTATCGGTTTTCAAACAGCAAGAGTCTATCTAGACGTGTTAGTTATCTTAGATTACAAATTAAACTAAGAGATACACAAAAGACCTGTTATTATTATGAAGTAGGTACTTATAGACTTAATGATGAAGTTATTGTAACATTATGATTACTGACATAGTACATATCACCTTATCAGTTATTGTGCATAAATATAAAATATTTTGATTATTAATGTGTTTTATTACCACAAGTATTAGGCACCACAAGTACCTACCGCCAATTCACCATACCATATATTATAGTGAAGGCGGCAACGACCCACCCCACGTCGCCGCCACAAATAAAATTAGTCAATTAACTAGATTTCTGTCAAACACACAATATCAAAAGTGTTCCAGGAAACGTTTCGATAGAAAGCTGTTTTTTTAGTATGTGAGCCATGTATGTTTCGATTATGAGATTAACGATTAAAATATATTGTAAAGGTATCTTCAAAAATGGAAAAGTAGTAAATGACAGAATAAACAGTAGTATTTGAAAACAAAATTTATGACCGATGAATGAATCCGCGACCTCTGGCGTTCAGTGCGAGCGCACTTCGAGTGACGTTCATAAATAATAAATAACATGAGTTTAAGATAAAAAAAATGTTATTTGGAAGAGCGACAATATGCAAATATTGGGGTTGAACAGGCTATGAACTGTTAAGTAGATCCTGTAGATAAAGCCACAACCTGAGAGTTGAACAAAGACATTGCAAGATCAGTGGAAGAGCGCTCGCACGGTACTCGAGAGAATTATCATTTTAAATAAATGAACAGTAGAAAACAATCCAAAAAACTACAAAATTAATAATAATCAAAGAAAAAGTTTTTTATTTAGACGAAATGAAATAAAAACAGGGGATGTTAATTCGGAGAAAATTTGTAAAATATCTCAACAAAAGTCCGTTACTAAAATATTTTTCTCTTAATTCACACATAATTAATATGTATCTGTAAAAGTACTCGATGTATAACATTAAACAGAAAAGGAAAATAAAAGATAGTTAATGTTGAAAGCTGAAACTCTATCGATGGCTGAAACTTTATCATGATGAAGTGTGTGGAGACGATGTTCTCAATTTCACATAAATCTTGAGTCAATGAAGTGGCGAGTCAATAAATCTTTGGTAAGTAGCGAACAATTAATCAAAACAAATCTAGAGGTTGGCTCCATTTTTCGGAACGAGTGCCAAATTATTACATTGTGGTGTTGGTTTTATAAGAAAAATAATTATTGCAGTGGAGTAGCGTGCCTTGGCGGGGCCCCGTATAGAACTTTGCTTGGGGGCCCTTATGAAGGGTAGATTAATGATTAAAGAAAATTATTAATTAAAGATTTCTCACAAAAGACAAAAAATGTTTGCATAAAATTAAAAGAAATATTTATTCATCATAGTTATCTATCTGTCACTTTTTCCAAAGTTTAAACAAACAATTCAAAATTAAATATAGTGTATATTTGCCGTTTTGCTTGCTTGCTTGCTTTATTTTATGAAAATACGGGACGAGACAAGCAGGACGTTCAGCTGATGGTAATTGATACGCCCTGTCCATTACAATGCAGTGCCGCTCAGGATTCTTGGAAAGCCCAATAAATCTGAGCGGCACTACAATTGCGCTCGTCACCTTGAGATATAAGATCTTAAATCTCGTTTGCCCGTAATTTTACTAGCTACGGCCGAAATACAGTAATGTTACACATTACTGCTTCACGGCAGAAATAGGTGCCTAATTGCTTACGCACGTGGGGGGCCCCCGGGACCAGCGGTGGTGTAATCACTGTAAGCTCTGCATTACACTTTACTTATCTTCATTATATTTAATACTAGCTGAAACCCGCGACTACGTCCGTGTTCACACATGACTGAGCACGTTTTCAGACACAAAAACCGAAAGTGCCGTACGGCACACTACGCCCTGATCAAGTTCTGACCATTATTTGGTTTATAAGATGGTTGATTTCGCAGTGTCTTATAACTCTTTTCAATAGCTTTCTGATACATTCACTCAAATCATCCTAATTATAAGCAATCTACTAATATACTTAAAATAATACGGATTTACAGCGGTCTGTCGCCAAATCATGCCGATCTGAGGCATACCGCGGCGCTGGTTGCCGATTTCAGAAGGTTAAATAAAGATATCATAATAATTTGTTTTCGATAAGGGCTAAGAGTCAAGGAAATAAAACTTAAGAGACCTTTGACTGAGATCTATTAAGTGTACTTAGACTTTGCTTACGTTAAACTTAGCTGTGTGTAAACTTGTTTTTGATTTCGTTTGTATTGTCATATGACAGCTGAAATTATGTTTAAATATTATATTGCTCTCGGATCCCTTCTTGTGATGATGTGAGTAAATGTTATCTTAACTTTAGTACAGGGTCACTCAATTGACAAACCACTTTTGTTTTTCATTCATCAAGTTACATAAAATGGTATATACAAACATAGAAATAATACATCGCAAATCGCTTAAGTTTCCGGGTCGTTGAGGAAAATAATACAAATTAGGAACAATAAAATTGGAATGAAATTGGATATTACAGCAGCGGAGACGAATGGTGAATAATAATAGGAATAATTATTATTCGAAATTGATTTTATGGATGGCTAATGGTGGCAATTCCCTTAATACATCTTTTATATAATAACCAATAAGTGCGTGTTGCACGTTTTAGCTTTAAATATTTTATGAAAATACGGTAGGAGACGAGCAGAACGTTCTGCTGATGGTAATTGATACGCCCTACCCATAACAAAGCAGTGCCTTTTCGGATTCTTGAAAAACCTTGAGCGGCACTCGTCATCTTGCCGTATAAATATAATAATATGTAATTATTCAAAAAAAACTAATCTTATAACTATACTTACAATACTATGGACTACAAAAAATTAAAACTATCATTACGTGGAAGCGTACGAAGAATACTGGCAGTATTTTCGCTGTAGCTAAGCACATAGGATGTTAAGTCTCATTTGCCCAGTAATTTAGCTTAAACTAGCTTAAACTTTAACTAACACTGTTTACACATTACTGCTTCACGGCAGAAAAAGGCGCCGTTGTGGTACCCTTAATCTAGCCGGCATCCTGTGATAATCAGCCACTGGTAAAAAAAATCATATGCATTTGTCGAATTATTGATATAATTCCCGTGTTAGTTGATCTGAATACATTCGAGAGACATTTTCTGAAGGCCATAAAAAACCGATATCTATTTCGTGTATTGTATTTAAGATTATTTTCCAATCGGTCTTCAAGCCATGAAACAGCATTTTACCATTTGTTCTGTAATAATAACCAGTCCTTCCACAAATTCTATAGATAAGGATCTATAGAATTTGTCGTCAACACAATGCCCTGCTACTCGATAATAGTGGAGTACCGTCATCTGTTTATAAATCGAAATCGGGATTATATAAATTCCTTAATTATGAAATGAAATTGGAAATGAAATGAAATTTATTTATTTGAATCGTGGTAACGTAGTTCCTAACAATTGATAGAAGCACAGCACAATTCGCCAATTAATGAGCATACAAACTTACATAGCTATAATTCAATTATCTTCTTAATATAATATATAATTACGTGACATGTTGTTTGTCCGCGATGGACTCCTAAACAAATGAACGGATTTTAATGGAGATTACATCATGGAGTGCAGTTGAGTCCAACTTGAGAGATAGGATAGTTTTTATTTCGATTAGGGACCCATAATTAGTTTTATTTACAATATTTGTTTTGGATGGACATATTTTCTATGAGAGAATTTACTGACGCACGGTTTGATAGTTCCGCTGTGAAACAATTTCATTATACACTGGCCTTCAAAAGTAAGTATCACACTTTTAAAATTGGGATTACGTTTTAAGTTCACAAGATATACTTTCGAAATAAAAAGGACTCCAAAGAGAATTTTATTTTGTATATAAAAACTTTATAGTCGGTAACCTTCTTTTAAGAATTGGCTGAAAAAAAACTTCAAAAACAAAACCATTCCTTCTTCAAAGTGGACGTTTCCGAATTACAATTTTACCATTCACATTTTTCTTTCTGTTTTAAATTTTTTTCAAGATCGATGGATCTTGTTTTAAAAATTTATGCTAAAAAGCACATAACATTTATTTATCATGCCTCTTTCAGTTGAAGAATGTGCTAGGATCATGGCTTTTCTGGAACTAGGCATCAGTATGCGTCGCACTGCAAGAATGGTGGGTGTGACGGTACGAACGGTCCAGAAGGTAAAGCGAAGGTACGAAGAGACTGGACACCATCTGAGGAGACCTTGTAATGGCAGACACAGGTGTACCAGTGCCCGAGAAGATCATTATATTATTTCCACTGTGTTAAGAAATCGCCACCAAAATTCAGTTGAAGTCCAGCAACAGCTACTTCAGACCCGAAGGGACTACATTAGTGACAGTACAGTGAGAAGAAGACTTGCTGAAGCAAATTTGAAACCCCGAAGACCAGTGCGTGGCCCAAAACTCGAGAGACAGCATCCAGTAGCGAGACTGCGATACGCCAGTGAACACATGCAGTGGGATGAAGAAGAATGGTCAAGAATTTTGTTTGCAGATGAGTCTCGATTCTCCCTTTACACTTCTGATGGAAGGCGAAGTGTTTTCAGCGATACCTTCAAGCCTGCATCTCAGAAAGAGTCCAATACGGTGGAGGCAGTGTACATGTATGGGCTGGCATATCTTCAGAAGGTCGCACAGAGCTAATAGCCATAGAAAATGGCACCTTCACTGGGCAAAGATATGCTCAAGCGATTCTCAATGAGTATGCAGAGCCGTACTTAGCAAATATGGGTGATGGATCGATGATGATGCCTGATAATGCCCGGCCACACACGGCTCATATCGTACAAGAGTATATTCAGGAGGTCGGTATCAGCGTAATGGCTTGGCCATCAAGAAGTCCTGATCTCAACCCGATTGAACACGCCTGGGATGAGCTTGGGAGGCTAGTCAGAAATCGTAGACCACCACCTACTACCCCCAGGTCATTAAAGCAGGCCCTGGTAGAAGAATGGGAGAATATTCCCCAACATCGGCTCCTAAACCTAGTGTTCAGTATGCTAAACCGGCTCGAAGCTGTAATCAGAGCTCAAGGAGGCAATACCAGTTATTAAAAATCAAATAACATGTATTACATTTTAGTTGAATTTTTTTACACTAAACTAAAAATGTCTATTTTCATTATTTTATCTTTTTTAAGTTAAAAATGTTACTAATGTATAATTTTAGTTTCTAAGAATTAAAGCCTATAAAATTTGCAACAAAACGTTTTTAATCTTAAATCTCTACCTTCTATAGTTAAGAAAAAAAAAATAATTTGAAAAGTGTGATACTTACTTTTGCAGGCCAGTGTAGTTAACAACAGGGAGCAATTACGTTCTATACATAATATAGAACGTTATTGACAGGGAGCATATTATACAAAATAATTGTTGATGTTTTGAAATATTATTGACGAATTCATAAAAAAATAGTTTTTATTCAGTATGCATAGAACAACGTCTGTCAGGTCAGCTAGTATAATATAAAATAAACATTATTTTGTAGGTACCACTCTCAGATACTACTTACTTTTAAATATATCTCAAGGAGACATGCGCAATTGTAGTGCCGCTCAGAATTTTTGGATTTTTCAAAAATCCTGACGGCACCGCTTTGTAATGGGCAGGGCGTATCAATTACCTTCAGCTGAACATCCTGCTCGTTTCGTCCTTTATTGTCAGAATAAAATAAATATATAAATACCTTTATGGACTTAAAATAGAGATTACCAAAACGTTCCTTGGATTATTTTCTAACTTGAAATCTAAAGAGTATAGATAAAATACTTATTACATTCTATATTCCACGGACAACATATACAGGCTTAACACTGCTAAGAGAGCCAGGCATTTATAGTAAACCAATTTTAATTCTCAACAAAAATATAACATCTCTCGTTTATCATGCTTAGTTGTTACTGCCGATATTAATACCATCTTTGTGCTGCAGCAGAGGGATATTCCCGCTATTTATAACCTAGGTTAATTTTAATACGACTCGTACGATTTGTTATGTTTTTAAAGTGATAACCCTCACTTCTAGGATTAATACGCAAATAAAATTTGAAAATCTAAATTTTATGAACGATGCGGGACTCGAACCCAGAACGTCCGGCGTTCCGTGCCGGTGCTCTAACGAACTGAGCTAACCGTTCGAGTGACGTTTCGTTATAAGATCTTGTATGCTTTGTTGAACTCTCAGGTTGTGGCTTCGTATGCCCTAGTCACCCGGGTTAGGACAGGAGACAATTAGGTTTAATTATAAGAATCTTATTAACAGGATTTAAGTTATTAGGTATTTTCCATTTTTTAACTCATGCTATATTTAAAGCCTTATTGTTTATATGAGTGGGAATAATTATTCATACAATAAATGATAATCAACATATTCGAATAATAGGGGGGAGTTCAATTTATATTCCTTATACATCTTTATGTATATATAATATTATAATTTAAACAATAGCTACACTAAAATTTTAAATAGATCAGACAGAAAATATTCCACACGCACATAACATATACTCACATGCACCCAAAACTCACGAACACACACAGTATCGCACGCACATACACACTGACACTTAGGTACATACATTTATCATTTAAGTTAATAATTTAAAAAAAAGTACTTACCTGTTCTTTAAGACTTAAAAATTGTAATTGTAAATCTATGTCGCTGTATTGTTAAGGTGTTCAAAAATAACTTTCCCATTATTTAAATTGTAAATTTTTATTCATTTCATAACTTTATAATTATTTCACTACCACGTCAATAAAACTTTTGTTAATAATAACACATTGCTGAAATGGAAGAGCGGAGACACCTGGTACAGGCATTGCCTAAAAGGTGCCTCCGGCCACTAACTGCTGTAAACATATTTTTTTTAAGAAAAATAAATTATTATTATTAATTATAAAATGTTTTAAGTTTATCTTCACGTGGAGCAAGGTCATTGGCATGTATTAACGCCTTAAGACATACCCTCGCCCTTAAAACCGAAACAATGCTAGCACATTACTTTTACACGGTAGACCAAAGCGCTGCCACCTACTTAGCATCCTGTGCGACGAAGCCTCAAAATATACGAAATTTTGTAATAAATATGCATAATGCATGCATAAGCATCTTTCGACGAAAATAGCGAAAGTAAACTCAACTTTAAGAACGTTGTGTAAAGAACTTTGATGATAATTGAGAGAACTTTTTTCTAGAATTATTAATAAATTCTTCCTCTCGAACAATATAAAACCTTGAAAAATAAGGAAACCTGAATAAAGTAACGTTAAGATGACAAAACCAACAGTTAATTAAAACGACACATAATTTAAGGAGTGCCTGGAGGAAGCACTCCCTCGTCAAAGACTGTTTTGTCTTTCTCAAGCTTTTGTCAAGATTCTTATATTATAAAGTATGTATGTATTTCGGTAAGCTGAATGTAATTAGAATTCCAATTGTTTTTTTATTAAAGTCAAGTTTTAATGTGCTACCTGCTTTTATTAGGCTCCAACTTAAATAAAAAAAATCGTTTATTTCAAAGGTGACCTATACAATTTAGTACCACAGGCTTCCCAGTAAGTTGTCTTAAGACAATTGTATTAGGAATTTCTCGCAACTTGCTTAGCAAATACAAATAAATACAGCGGAAATAAACAAAATTTATAAATTCACACGATTTTTTCTTTTCTAGTGGGTTTCTGTTATGAGCGAAAGTAGAATGTGTATTGTAGGTGTAAATGTGTGTGTGTGTGTGTGTGTGTGTGACCAATAAATCCCAAAAACCATATACAAAAAATTTATTTAATTAATATTACTCAAAATCTTAGAACATAAAAAAAAGACATGGCGCCTCACAATTGGCACATAAGTTGTTACTAAATAGTTCTACGACTACTTCGGACCGTCTTTTCGCGGATATGGATCGGATTCGGATCGGACGTAGTGCGAATGCGCTCCCACACAAATTATCTTGCCCCAAACTAAGCATAGCCCGTACTATGGCCTATTGGTAAAAGACATCAATATGTTTTATACGATATGTATACTTACACATACATAACGACGCATAATTCCTCATAAGAAAGTATTTAATTCCCACAACTTGAACCCGGGACCTGCAGCAAGGTGTACCATAGATATGTAGTACATAGTACAGTTTTATAATACTAGTATCATAGACGTTATCGTAATTCAGCCTTCATCTCGCTCTATCCTATTACCTATTTCTAATTGTCTGGTTTAATAATTATTAATTTATTGAAAATTAAACATTGGTTGAAAGTTTACTAGTGCTGAGATATCGTTCCAAAATTGAATAAATTAATGAATACTTTAGTTAATAACAAAAATTAACTACACATAATGATACAGAAATAATTACAGATCATAATATAAAGAAACAAAAAGATTCTACAAAAAAATATTTTATATATTGATGTTCTAAATTTAAACAATGCTCTCAAAAACAGCTAACTCAACTTCCTCTTGAAGACTGATAATACATGAAAAGCGGATATTGTTTCAAAATTTCACGACTTAGTCGAGAAGAACTACTGAGGTCAAGACATATGTAGGTATTAGTAACTAATAAATAAAGATATATTAGTAACAAACATAAAAAGCCTTATTTTTCATGATTTTACGTTATAAATTGGTAACAGCCCAAAAAATTACCGCCAACTTAACGGCGGTGCCTATAGTTCGCAGCAGCTGACCGAGCAGTGTATAGACTATTACTCATTTGTGCCAGTGCTCCACGCTATTTTGTTTGTTTTGATAAAGCGATTCTTATACCCTTAATGGAATATACTTCCAAAAATTTTTAGTTAAATGTCTATAATGTGAAAAAAAGTTTCACTTTTACTGTGGTTTCATAAAACCACACAATCCTTTTTTTATATCATAAGTATATAAGTACAACAAAATTTCAATGTTTATTTATAAATTTTTTCGCAAAGTAATAAAAATCCTCGGACTTCTTAATATATTAAGTAAAGGCTACGAAGGGATCGAAGAATTTGATCAAGCAATTCAACCCTAAGAAGCCACCCTTTAAGATATCGTCGTACATCAAATATTTGATGAGATGAATAATGTAAGTTTTATACAGTTTGAATAGCCATGTCTCTTTAATATTAAAAATTGATCTTGAAACACAGACATGCATATAATATACTAGCTGACCCGACAGATGTTGTTCTGTAGATAATAATAAAATACTGTTTTATAAGTACTTTCAATAAGTGATGTCACATCAACAATTATTTCGTAAAAAATGCTCCCTGTTGTTATAATGAAATTGTTTCACAGCGGAACTGTCAAACCATGCGTCACTAAATTCTCTCATAGAAAATATGGCCACACAAAAATATTATTGAAAATAAACATAATTATGGGTCCCAAATCAAAATAAAAATTATCCTATCTCTCAAGTTGGACCAAAGTGCACTCCATGAAGTAATACCCATTAAAATCCGTTCATTAGTTTAGGAGTCCATCGCGGACAAACAACGTGTCACGTAATCTATATATATTAAGATTATGCATAAGTCCATTAAGAATGCTGGTACTGGGCAATTTATTTATTTACTACACCACAAATTTGATTAGTTTAGTTAGTAGTAACATAAGTTAGGTTGTAATAATACTATTGACGAAATCACGTGTACTACCAGCTCCTTTGCATAGGATGCGGGTTAGATTATGGGTACCGCAACTGCGCCTATTTCTGCCGTGAAGCAGTAAAATGTAAACGTTATTGTGTTTCGGTGTGAAGAACGCCATAGCTAGTGAAATTACTTGGCAAATGAGACTTAACATCTTATGTCTCAAGGTGACGAGCACAATTGTAGTGCCGCTCAGAATATTTGAGTTTTTCAAGAATCCTGAGCGGCACTGCATTGTAATAGGTAAAGCGTATCAGTTACCATCAGCTGAACGTCGTGCTCAGAGAAGTTGCTTGAATTGATATCATCTGAACTCCACAACCGGACATTACGTCAAAATTCAAAATACCACCTGTGTCATGTAGACGTCTGGCATTCAATTACCGGCCGAACCGATACGACTTACAGCCGTTCCCAATATTCAGTCTATCTCTTACTTGAGATATAAATCGTATAGTTGAATTTCTGTCCCAATAAACATATCGACGGTAACTCATCCTTATGCGTACACGCTGTCTGTCAATGGGATGACGAATAGCTTACCAGCGATAGAAGTTTGTATGGAAATTGCAATCCACGCGTGCCAATATAAGGCGATAAGAATGACTGATCGGGTATATTGGGACAGCTTCAGATTATTGACAGCTAATTACTGACAGTGGAAGGTGGTAATTTATCTCTATCTGTAGATAGTATATTGGGAACGGCCGTAAGAGACCTTGAATCACACTCCCAACTCTCTCTTTTTGCGCTCTTTTTAATAAAAATATACAATATTGTACTGTCATAATAATATAAAATGCTATTGCTATAAAATAATCATAATCTAGTCCCAGGCTGTCCGATCACTTAGATATTCATCTGTAGAGTAGTAGAACTAACGACAGAGACATTTTTTAATAAAACTCACTCACACTCACACAACACTCACGGTTGACTCACACAACACTCACGGTTGACTCACCACTTTCCTTCACTTGAGTCTCTTGCCCGTTTACCCCCTATTACATAAAAAATATTTAAAATACAATATATTTACATAACATAAATAACATATTAGCTACTTTTTATTATAGAATAACAAAATTACATTAAAATATTTACTTGAATAGGTTATATTTTAGGAAAACAGAATGTCTGCTTACCTTTTTCAATTATTTTGATGAGTGGGCGAATACAAACGGCAAAATTCAATAGCCTGAAAGGTTATTCACCAAGTAACGTAAAAGTTAATTCAAATAACATTGAAAAAACAGTCTGCAATAATGTTTACTTTTTATCTTATTCAATTTATTTATAAATAAAGCAACTGACTTATTCAAACATTTTATAGCATTTTAAATGAAATGAAATAGAGTTGTTACTCTTTATAAGTACTTCAGTTTTTTAATTGGCTAAGATTTTCTCGCTGTAGCCAGGGCTTGGTGAACGAAAAGTGTTTTCAGACTCAGTACTTCATTCAGTTCAGTGAAAGTTTCCGTGCAATGAGGTCGCACAGCTAGACCCTTTCAAAGCCATTCTACCGAAACTTTGTGCTAACTAACCTGACTAGGTTAAAAGAATAGTTTTTGTGTTTGATGTTAAATCTATTCAGTGTAATATTTTAAGGTAATTATTATCAAATTATTAAACTAGTGAGTTGTTAGTTATATTTCTATCATTATATTCGCTTGTTTACAGAAAATCTTCACTCAATATTTATTTATTTATTCATGTATAGGAAACAAAGAGTATAAAGTATTAACAGAACTGAAACTCACACTTTCACCAGTGAAGTTTCCAAAAATTATACGATACTTTTAGTTAGAAGGTAACGATAAAAAACACAAATCAAAAGTACCTAATACAAATTAAAGAATAATAACAAGCTATTCATTTATTTATTTATTAAGGCTTACCAACAAGATACATAATTTAACATATACGAATAAGATAAACATTAATAAGTTTTACTATTTACATATCTAAATTAAAGTTATGCACATGGTTACTAAACTAACAAACTAATGCTAAAAACAAATTAGAAAAATAACAATAATGAATTTACTACTAATACTAATTACATAGTTACTAATCTATATTTAAGCCTTTTAATGACAAGGACACCTGTTTTATTATAAATGTTAATATTTGAAAAGATATCAATATTATGATCTAATTTAAATATTGTATTATAGCTTACACATATGATATGAATGGGAAAGTTTAATCCGTAGGTATTTCTATAAATTTTAATTAATATTGGGGAATAAGTACCTATTCGACACTTACATGACGGTACACAAATGCCAATATTTTTAAGAACATCTGAACAGTCTATAAGGTTGTTTATGAGTTTGTTAAGAAAAATCAACTGGGCCGCCTTTCTACGCATTTCCAGGGAATCAATTTCAAGATTAAGTAGCCTTTTTTGGTAATAAATATGATAAGTTTTATTGACATAACTGAGACACGAATTTTTTCTGCACTGATTCTATTCGAGCTATGTATAAGCTATATAAGTTAAACAATACTACAAACTCCTATTATCCAATACTACCATGAATTAGTAACAATGAGTAAAGGCTTCAGAAAAAAAAATTGTACCTTGTATAAAAAAAGGCTTTTTATATTATTTCGTACAGGTACTTATTAAGATAGGTTGCTCTTCTTAAGTGTTAGATGGGGAAAAGTCTTTTCACATATATAGTACCTATGTATATACTTAAAAAAAAACTGGACTATTTGTATCTGGCTGGTCTTGATGACACTAAAAAGGTTAACTTAAAAAGAGAAGCCAATTAGTAAAATACTGTTTCCAGCTTTTTTCGGTTGTTAAGTCTAGAAATTTTACAGCAACTGGACCATGTCAGTCCCTAAAAGATGGCAAAAAGTCATCGAAAAAAATTGGACAAGTATCTTGACTTTTCCCAAACCTAATAACTGAACAAGTCAAATTTTTCTGACACTTCCCGTAATAACGAAACGAAATTTTTGTACTTAACACAATATTAAATTGGTTTATTAATTATAAAAAAAATTAAAACTCAAACACCTTATCATAATAATTATAAGATTATTATTTTTTTATGAAAGAAGAGGACCAACGAGTGTACGGGTTAAGTGATCACCGCCGCTAACATTCTCTTGTAACACTAGAGGAATCACTGGAGCGTTGCCGGCCTTTAAGGAAGGTGTACGCGCTTTTTTTGAAGGTATGTCGGTATGTTGTATCGTCCCGGAAACACCGCACAAGGAAGCTCATTAAACAGCTTTTTCCTTGAAAACCGCTCTGTGGAGTATTTATATATGTGATATTACTACAAATTCTTTACTCATATATATATATTTTATATTTTGTAGTCTGTTATATGTAGATATATTTACGTCTTTAACACATCCCGTAAAAGGTAAACTCAGTAAAATACATAAACATGATAATTAAAACCATTGTGATAGGTGAAAGGTTATTAAAACCAACAAAATGATAAAAAATAACACTTTTTGTATGTAAAGGTTCATCCTACCTCTAGTGGGAAAATAATGGACTCCTACATCAAAGGACAGTACAGATTAGAAATCTTTGGAGGAGGCCTTTGTCCGACACGCCATGTAATAAGTACAGCAATAAAGCATTTCTATTATATATTTTTTTTATATTATCAACCAGATTATTATAAGATAATTTTCTTCAGAGAAAAGTAATAACTTAAATGCATTTATAATACTATTATTACATTAAATTAAAACTATCATTTCGGGGAAGTTTACGCGTTTCCGCGTTGAATAGCTAGGCTGATCCTTTGACGGAAATAGCTACCAACGCTTGGGTTTCCAGTAGCCTTATTGAGAGATAGTACTTTGTACATTCTTCGCGCCTCTAGGCCCCATGAGCCAAGTGTCTCGACACTTTACAGTATCCTCCAAATTCTAAAGCAAAATTTTAATTCAGCATATCATGGTTATTATGAAAAACCTTTTTTTATATCTAAACCCCTTAGAAATTTCGCCATAATTCCACCCTTGATAACCCTCGATGTATAATTAATCAACTGCCTTAATCATTATTTTCCAGACTTCTGGAATTAACAAAATCAAATAAATCCAACAAATAAACCAGTCTATTTTTTTTAATTAAATCAAACCGCCTGACTTTATAATGCCATAGAAAAATAAGAAAAATTAATATTTTCTTATTCTTATATTTTCGCCTTATAAGTTCTTTGACTAGACAGACCAGCGATTTTACATTAAAAATATTTCTTTAACTAAACAATTTGGTTATATTTTTAATACGAGAGGTCGTGGGTTCGAGACTCGCATCGTTCGTAAAATTTTGTTTTCTAATTTTAAATATATGTATCTTAAACTATTAATAATGTTATTTACATGCACAGGGTATGCAAAATCAATTAAAGGTAAACAGTGCATGCTAATTTCACATATTATTACTTGATATTAAATGTAAAAGTGAGTTACAGAGAAAAATTATTTAAATGTCTGTAATAACCAATTGAGAATTGTTTTAAGGATAGTTAGGGAAACAAATAATAAGTGTTTTAATTACAACTAAATATAACAATATTTAAATCTAAGCTAAGTTAATATCATATATCTCTAAACGAGCAGTTCTTGTATATATATAATCTGAATCTCGGAAACGGCTCCAACGATTTTAATGAAATTTAGTAAACAGGTAGTTTCGAGGGCGAGAAATCGATCTAGCTAGGGGGCTAAAAATTTTGTTTATCCGTGTTTTATTGAGAATACAAAGGTAAATTTCGCCACTTAGTCTATAATAACTCAGATTGGTTGATCCGAAATGCAGCAGACCCCGGTTAGAATCCAGACGTCTTATTAGTGTGTTTTTTATTCAAGTTTTGTACCTTCTTAAAAATCCGAGCAAGGCTCGGTCGTCCAGGTACTATATAATAATGTAAGAAACAACTAAAATTAAAATATATTACAACAATTATAAAACTAACACGACAAAGTAATCTATCACACTTATGACGCCAGTCATAGTAGTAGAAATCTAGTCAGCCATGACTAGATTTCTACTAATTTACGTATAGTGTTAGGGGAATCAGTGTTATTTAATGTTATTACATCATCAAAAGTATAATTTTTTGCCTCATGTACTCGTATTCGTAGGGGAGGATAATGCTGCAGTGATTCTGGTATTTCAGGAGAATGTGGGCGGCGGTGATCACTTAACGTCAGCTGAAGCGTATACTCGCTTACACTTCTCTTCCAAAATTAAAGTATTTATAATTAAAATATTTATTGCTATCCTGTTTAATTTATCTCCAGTATTTATATAAATGGAGAGCCGAAAACTACGGAACCGATCGGAATTTATTTATTACATAAGACAATTCATACCTTCATTCATATATTACCAGTGGGAGGCTCCTTTGTACAGGAAGCCGGCTAGATTATGGGTACCACAACGGCGCCTATTTCTGCCGTGAAGCAGTAATGTGTAAACATTACTGTGTTTCGGTCTGAAGGGCACCGTAGCTGCAATGAAATTACTGGGCAAATTACTTAAAGTGACGTAGTGCCGCTCAGAATTTTTGGGTTTTTCAAGTATCCTGAGCGTCGCTGCATTGTAATGGGTAGGGCGTATTAATTACCATCAGCTGAACGTCCTGCTCGTCTCGTCCCTTTGTACGTGTGTAACACTGAAAATGCTTAGAACTGGCCAGAAAAATTGCTAATGAAAAATTTTTTATGAATTTCAATTTTAGAACTCTTTAGTAACCTAATATATACTACATATTGCATTCATTCGTCATTTGTTTTTGTGAATTGACGGCAAATCTAAAACTCTTGTTACACGTGAAAATGAACCTAACGCGGGAAAATTTTCGGTCATTGATTTATAATGAATTTCGTTGTGGGCTTTCTCAACAACAAAGCTATGATAGGCTGCGATTAGCACTTCTTAATGAAGCCCGATCTCGTGCCACTATTTACAATTGGTTTAACGAGTTTAAGCGTGGACGTAGCAATCTCAATAATGATCCGCGTGAGGGAAGTCCTTTAACAGCGACTGCTGAAGATAACATCAGTGCTGTGCGACGCATGATAGAGGAAGATAAGAGAGTGACCTATCAGCAGATACGGGCAAGCCTAGGCATTGGTATGAGTCAAGTTCAAAAAATATTACACGAACATTTAGGCGTCAGGAAGCTTTGTACCAGATGGATTCCCCATACTTTAACCGACGACCAGAAACACCTTCGCATGGACTGGTGTCGCCAAATGTTACGTTATAAGTTCAACATCGTCACAGGATGAAAGCTGGAAACACCCACTTCAAAATAAGATATTGTTACCTGATAAGTCCGCTATTTATGGACCGATCTGGAATTTACATATTTCCATAGTCCCAATATGAATACAAATTTGTTCTATGAGTAATTTAGGGACCTAATTAAATATTATAGTTTCATATAACTTGGATTATTCAACAGCACTAGCATTTGAATTTACAATATCATCAAGCATTATTTTATAAAGTGGAGCTGATAAAGAAGGCTTCAAATAACCAACAGAACTTTTGAATCATTAATTTCAAGTGTTCTTATGTAAATTATCTAGTAAACTTAGAAGTGAACCATTTTTAATTTTGACTGATTGTATATTTCTCACTTGTTAACAATTTCTCAATCTATACCATTTTAAAATGCACAAATGGTTACACACTCTCACTAAATATAGAAGCTAATCTGAAAGTGATAAGTCACATAATGGCAATACTTGTATATACAAACTAGCTCATTCACACATACATACACTAACATACACACGCAACACTCACACTCAATACAAACACACACAATACACACACAACACACACACACACATCAACGGTGTACTCTTTGTATTTTCACGTCTTATTGGTAACCATGGAATGTAAATTGGTTGCCTACTGGACGAACTTTGCATAGTGTGTGCACAAATGTTTTGTAACGGTATAAAATTTCTTCTTGTAATGAAACCAGGAATCCTGACTGTCTATGTGTTGTACCGACTTCAAACACATTTTAATGACACGGTTTACTTTTGATTAACTAAGTCATGCCAATGCTTCGTGAAGTAATTTGCTTCATAGAATTTTATTATTGTTATTTTGGCAAATATGTTGACAAGTAACCTCTATTATTAACACGAATAAAACATACAAATCGCAAGTGTAAAACGTAGCTTGTCATGCACACTAAAGTTTGATGTATTGATTATCTAAGATTATTGTAAATAATTCTTACACAAAATAGTGATGTGGCTTATTACCGCTACGGCGTTGTGACAAAGATTGATGGTTATGTGTTATCGTGTAACTCACACATGCCAACACTTCAGTCACTGCGATCGTTCATTCTCATTATTCGCCTGGACACCATTAGTAAATTAAGTGGGGTATGACCGATATTATTATCTAACTAGAATTATGTAATACAAGTTTCTTGCTATCTTTGGATTTGAGTGACATTCAATGCTTTTCTGGAAATACAAGCAAAGTCAATGAAAACAATATCTTTTCAATCACTGTACTGCTAGTTGGTGTCCGGTACGCTTCGCGACACCTGACATGATTTAAGATCTAACAAAAGTTCCTTTAAGGAATATTGTCAAAATTTTCAAACTGTGCATCAAAAATTTATCTCATAAAATCATACAGAAATAATGTAATTATAAAAGTTCAAGGTCAATTAGAACATTAAAAAGTATCCTATCTCTCAAGTTGGATCAAACTGCATAAAGTGTGCACCGAAATCTGTTCAGTAGCTTAGAAATTCATCGCGGACAAACAACATGACATAAAAAATTTATGTATAAAGATTGTTTATTACAAATTTTGACTGCCAAATGATGCTGCCAAATAAAACAGTTTATTGTAAACCATAGCTTTAATTGATCCCACGATACAGTCTCCGACTAGTGTGGCGATTCGATGACAATCACAATGTAGACATACAAAGCTTCTAAAATATTACAACTTATTGTAATTAAATAACAATGGATATGTAAAAAGATCGATTTAAATAAATTTATTCTTATTCTTGTATCGCGACACCCATTTTGAGTTTTAGATACATTATGTCAACATCGGCACGTTGATTTTTTATTTTATTTTTATTTTATTTTATTTGGAAAACTTACAGTGTTACAATAACTTAATTACTAAAAAATAGTATGAACATTTTACACCATTTAATAGTTTTCGCATATTGTTTCTAATAACTCATAGCGTAATATAGGTACATCTTTTTTATTTATTTTTTCTTATACAAGTATTATATATAATATGTTAATAATTACATAGGTATTACATTTATTATGTTCAGAGAGAATTTAAACACTACGTTCAATTATGTTTATAGTAACAGTTAGGGAAACACATTAAACCAGTTTTTAGTAATTTTTGATCTGATAGAATTTGTGGATGAATTAAACAGGTCAAAATCAGGAAAGCCTTTAAGATTATTTATGCAGTGAGATGCTCTTGAGAAGAATAAGTTTTGTTTGTAATTTGACGCACAGTGGGGTATATGTAAATATTTAGGATGTCTTGCAGAGATTCTGGAAATATTTAAATTTATATTCGAAAGAAGATGGGGAGCGTCAATGTGACATTGTGCTATTTTTGTTAAGAATAGAATATCAGCTATTTTGCGTCTCTCGTGGAGTGGTAATATATGATATCTCCTGCATCTTGAATCATAATCATTGTCGTATGTCTTGCACTTATATTCAAGGTATTTAACAAATCTGCGTTGGATTGATTCTAATCTGTTAATATATATATCATACTGAGGGTTCCAAATTTGTGTACAATACTCGAGTATGCTACGAACATATGTACAATACAACGTTTTTATAACCTTGATACTTGAGAATTGGGAACAGGATCTCTTGATAAATCCTATACACTGGTTGGCTCTATTAGCGATGTTTTCAATGTGTTTATCATATGAAAGCTTAGAGTCGTGAATTACGCCTAGATCACGTATCTCATTTACAATTTTGAGTGGATGATCATTAAGTGAATATTGAAATTTAATTAAATTAGGCTTACGGGTAAATGTTATAGCGTAACATTTCGGAACGTTCAGGTCTAGTTTGTTGATGCTACAGTATTTTTCAAACCTGTGCATGTCTTGTTGTAATAAAAGACAGTCATCTACGTCACGAATTTGTTTAAATATTTTCATATCATCTGCGTATAGTAGGAATTTGGAATGTTGAAAACAAGCAGCGATATCGTTAATGAAGATATTAAACAACAATGGAGCCAACAAGGATCCTTGAGGGACCCCAGAGGGCACGAAGTTCCATTCTGATGAGTATCCGTTGAGAACCACAGCCTGTGATCTGTTCTCAATGTACGAGGTAAACCACCTATATAAATTACCATGAATTCCTGCCGAAAGAATTTTCTGGAGTAGTATTTTATGGTCAATTCGATCGAATGCCTTGCGAAAATCTGTGAATATAGAGTCTACTTGACCCCCAGAATCCATGTTAAATGTGTAATTTAGGAATGATAGTAGATTAGACGTAGTTGAGCGATTTCTAATAAATACATGCTGTTCGGGGATAAATAAGGTTGATAGACTATTATAGACTTGGGAGTAGACTAATTTTTCAAAAACTTTAGCGAAAATACATAACTTTGAAATTGGCCTGTAATTTTTAATGTCATTTCTGCTGCCATTTTTGTGTATGGGGATAAATGCAGACTTCCAGATATTCAGAACTACTCCTTCCCGTAATGAACGTTTGAATAATATAGTAAGAGGTTCCGTTAGTACATCTGCGCATTTTTGTATAAATAATGGGGGAATTCGATCAGGTCCTGCTCCCTTAGTAAGGTCTACAGATTTGAGTTGTTTATTAAGCTCATCTGGAATTATTTCTATTTCACTTATTGAGAAACTAGAGTCTGGCTGAGTCCTGTTCTGATCGCTTTGGTTAGTAGTGGGTGAAAGAAACGTCGATTGAAAATAGTCTGAGAAGAGACGACAAACTTCTTCTCTTGTGTCTGCCGATTGATTTTCATAAAAGAGACGGGAGGGAGGAATGTTAGAACTGTTTTTTTATAGATTTTGTGAATGACCAGAATAATTTGGGATTTTTTGTTATTGATTCCTCGCATCTTTCTATATAGGTTTTATACCATTGGTCTTCTAGAACCTTCGCTCTTTTGCGCAGTATAGAAAATGTATTGTAATCAGATGTATTGCCGTAAGTATTGTATTTCTGAAGAAATTTGAATTTTTCTTTGAGGACCTTTTTTAGTGATGCGGTGTACCATGGTGGAAAGTTATTGGGCGAGTAAAATTTGGTAGTCGTCCCAAGCCATTTTACCTAATATTAATTTGATATTATCGTAATCACCTTGTTCATACATGTATTTCTGTCTTTTGTTTGTCTTTAGGTAATTACGATTTTTTAAATTTAAGATTATTCTTAAAGATTTATGGTGGGAGTCCTCTGGTATTAAGGGGTCAGCACAAGAAGAAACTGCTAGGTAAGCATTACTTAGTACTAAATCTAGGACTCTGTTATTAATATTATGGCATAAGTTATATTGTGTGAGGTTACATTCAGACATGGTATCAACAAATAATATCTGTGCTTCACCTGAGGCACCTGAGTGTTCCGGATGATCATGAGAGCCAGGTGACCATTGTATGTTACTCAAATTAAAGTCTCCCATTATAATAAATATATCATTTGGACAAGAATTGATTATGAGAGATAGGTTTGCTGTAAAATTATTTGATTGTGAGTTAAAGGAATGACCAAGTCTTTTACTACATAAATAAATACAACAAAAATATATTTTAGGCGTTGTTCTATTATTTTTGTAGCTGACCGTAACCCATATATCCTCGGAAGAGGTGCGCCACTCCAAGCGTTCTTCTGCGATAAGTCCGCGTTTTATGGCCAAAAGTACTCCCCCGCCATACCTTTCACGTGTAGCTAAATAATTTCTGTCCCTTCGCCAAATAATGTATCGGTCATCGAATAATTCAGAATCATTAATACTGTTAAGCAACCAGGTTTCCGTCAATGAGATAACATCATATGAATTTAGTTGTATGTTTCTTTTAAATAAGTGTGTTTTTGTTCGTAGCCCTCGAGTATTTTGATAGTAGATATTAAGATTATTAGGCGCCATTATTATCAGCTGATAACAAAAGTCTCAAGAAAATCTTTATATAAAAATTGTATTTTAAATTACAACAATTTGTGTAGTTAGCATCTCGTAAGGAACGATTAAATATTGACCCATTTAAATTAATTGTGATTGTAGGTGAATTAATACAACATCTTAGTCTGTTTTTGTTTACCAGTAATAGTTGGGAGAATAAATATATTTTAATTTTGTAATTTATATGATATAACTAGCTCTAGTTTTAGTAATGTTTCCCAAACTGTCAAGTTTAAGTTTATACAGTTGAAAAGGTATTTTAGTTTTAATTGGCCTAATAACTATGTTATTTTTGTTAGATCGCTTTCGCATTTTATAAAAAATATTGGCGAGGTGTCTGATCGTCCAGCCATTATTTTGCAATGCTTGACCCATATATACTGGAAATTCTTCTCCCTAGCTAGAGCTCTCGTTTTACTCAAAAGATTTTTATTGCGCTGCGTCAAATGGTCGTTAATATAGAAGCTGCCTGCAGTACTGAAGCCGAGGCTGGTTAGATTTAGTTTCTTGTTCTTACGAGAAGCTGCTACAAGTTCTTCCTTAGAGTAAAGGCAGTTGAATGCGATCACTATAGGTTTTTCTGTGTTAGGTGCTCGTGTTGGTATGCGTGCAATATAATTTATTTCTTCCTTTTTTATATGAACATCACAAATTTGACCTATTTTTTCTGCAATCTCATATAGGTTCTCGTTTTTCTTCTGGGGAATCCCTCTTACCTCCACATTATTTGCTCTTGCCCATTGGTCTCGATCTTGTAGCTCTCGATTGATTCGGGCGATTTCCGATTTAAGAGCAGGTACCTCCAGCGTTATTTTTTCTGCCGTTATCAGTCGAGATTCTAGGTCTTTGACCTTTTCTGATTGAACGCCAATGAGGTGGAAGGCCATCTCCAGCGATTCCTTCATACTAGTTACCTCGTTCTTTATTGTTTTTATGTCTTCCGCTAGGGAAGTCAGCGGAGTCAATTGGAACATAACTTTATTAAGTTGTTCATGATTTTTTTCCAGCTGAAGGGGTTGCGGTGATGTGGTGGCTGGGGTTGCCGATTGGCTGGTTTTGCATTTGGGACACTTCCAGGAGTTCTTCCTGTCACCCAGTTTGCGGTAGCCCTCCTCGGAAACACCGGAGCATTGGTAGTCATATCGCTGCTTACAGACGCTGCATACCGTTCCGTCAGAGTGTTGTGCACCACAACTAGCACACGCAAACATATTGATGACAGTCTTTGAACAACTATATGTGTAGCAAATTTACAAGTAAATTTACGTGAGATGCTCAATAGGGCTGAAATACGCCAATGTGTTACAAATCTCTATTATAAGAAAAACGACAGAAAAAAAAAAGTCTTAGATTACTGGGATGCGAACTCAGTCCGTCGCGTTTGAGTAGTACCTCAAATATACCTACAACGCCACTTATGCTTTTCTATCCAAATTGAAAATAGTAAATGATAGTAGTGATGGATGTCTCTGTTATACCTATTTTTCTGTCTCGTGGCTGGACCGGTTTGTACACTGTGACGCCGACACTGCTAATCACTTGGATTCTTTTTGCACATTGAACCTTACAAATTACGTTTTATTAATCACAGCACTTCACTTTTCGTTATAGATTTGCTTTTTAGGTGTTGGTGTATTTCTTAACTGTCAAACTGTGTAGTATTTCTGAGAAAAAATACGCTTTATCCCACTTTTTGCGAATTTAATTCGAAAAGATTACGAGTATGTGTCTTAACTGTTCCGCGGTGTGCGGGGGTATGGATTGTTGTATTATGAGAAGATGTGTTAAGAATTTTTTATTTAGTGTCGATACATGATGGAAATATGCTGTCTATTAGTAAAAAAACCTCCTTTGTAGTAAATATTTCTTACCAGTGTGGATGCCATCAATAATATTTTATTGCATAATTGAATACTTCATACTAAATCACATTTTGTCATTTTTTGGTAATCGAAAAAAAATAAAATAAAGAAATGCATTGGCACTCTTAGATTATCATAAATGTACATTTTTAGCACATTACGGCATAATAATTACCTATGCAATCTCTGTAAAGTCATGCAACCACTAAATCTCGAAAAATACGACGTACTTAAAAAAGTAATTAAATCTTAAAATAATTCAAAAGAGCTATGCATATAAAGGTATTATGTTATCATTTTAATCAAAGGGCAAGGAGAAAACACTCAAACGAGGTTTTAAGACAAGTTTTATGGTGAATGTGTAGGATTTGGAGCTATGAACACTTCTTTATCCTGTTACATCCAGTCTTATTGTTGGTTGCCAATGCTTGCTGTTGGTTATAGTTAACACTCAAGAGCTATTTTGAACTACCATTATTTCTTTACAGTCAAACAATGTTTTCAGGCATGACGTATTTGTTTAGTACGAAACTCAGAAGAGTTATTCATATTATAGTGAGTACTTTTTTGTGTAGGTATCACTTCAAAATAAAAATAGCGTCTAATACTGAGGACTAGAGAAGTATCACATGATTAAACTAAAAATAAACTAATACTATTTACTTACTAACTATATAATTACTCTAGTCTTAGTTTGCCTGATGGCAAAGGCCTTCTCTAACTCCTCCCAATAAGTCCTGTCTCCTGTTACTCTTTGCCAGGAGGGTCTCGAGTATTTTTTTAAATTCGTCTTCTCACCTATTGGCCAACTCAAAAATCTTGTAGTTATAAAGGGTTATTGGTAATTCCACGTATAATCCAAAGTATGTAGGTATACAATATTGTAACTGGCTATTAATTTCAGATTTATTTGTTCGCTATTCCTGCTTCTATTGTCCACTATAATAGCAATGATGTCATAAAAAGTACGAGCATCTACATCTACATCAAAGGAAAGATGAATAAATCGTAAGATGTTCTGTTTTAATTAAAACTTCATCAACATTTTGAAATTCATTAGTTCGTTGGAATTCCTGCAAATTTTACAATATTATAAATACAATAAACCGAAAGAAGTTGAAACAAAATATATTTTAAAATCTGCATATTAAATTATTGAAATTATAATCTAAATATTTAAATAAATTTTTGACTACTTTGTAGAAAAGCTATCGAAATAATATCGACATTCAACATATTATGCGGTTTACAATTAAAAGGCTAAGGCCCGGTATCAACCAAACCGGAGAAACGAGGAGACGAGAGCAAATAAGCCGCAAAACTATCAGGTTATTTCCACCAGAGCGGAGAGGAGATGTGGAAGTAACGAAATCTGATTGGTTATCAAAAATTATGTCCTCTCCTCTCCACTTTGGTGGATACCGGGCCTACGATGTAGAAATAGGCGTGCCACAAGGTTCGATTCTAGGCCCGTTTCTCTTTGTAGTCTATATTATACAGACAGTATACTAGCACTCACTGAGCATATATTTAAGAAATATGTTTTAAATTGTTTCAAAATGAATTAAAATAGATTATCTAGAGGATAATATTGCAAGGTTCTCTTCTGGTCCTGCGCAGGCCACCTAAAATTGGAAAATATTATATTAAGTAGGCTTAGATGTTATATGATTTAAAAGATGGGCTGGGAGTTACTTTTAATCCCCATATCAAATCACCTTTACGAACTGATGTAGGTTCATGATGTTTATCAAGTGTTGTTGCAATATGTTAAATTATTGTCACTCCCTATGGTAAATATATATACATATTTGAATTTCTTCGCGAGAAAGGCAATTAAAATGTAAACGTACACTCACATGATTCATGGAATATAATTTCTGATAGTAAGTACTGTCACGCTTGAAATTGAGATGGACAGGCCATTATCTCCCAAGATTGGAATAACGCCATAGGTACGAATATGAAATGATATAGTGTTAAATAATTTCATATTATTTATTATATTATGCATTATTTATTACGCAATATTGGAATGGAAATTTCTTCAGATGTGCTGAGCAATTATTTTGAGTGTATAGAATGAGATGTAGCTGTCAGCTACATAGTGACGTTGAAGTGTTAATACAAAACATAAGTCTTCATATCATTACACGCGTTTTATTAACTTCACCTGTATGTAGATATTTTGTTTGTAACCGCGCGATTTTGACCCGCTTTTAACGGCCAGATTTCATTCAAACTTCGTAGATTTCTCGATAAAAATTCATTAATTTGATAAAATATTTTCATTTTTCTAGGAGGATTGTAAGTATATAAACTGTTTTCCACCCAAGAATTTTGAAAATATTGGCTTTGTTACATAGATGGCGGACCGGCAGACGTGAACTCATATCGCTCAAGGTCGCTGGCATTAAGTGTCGCCTTAAGTAAGGAAAACTAACGCATTCTAACCAGGACACTTGAGGGGCACTGCAGATTAAACAAACACCTCTCAGATATTGCAGAGTAGATTCTGAAATAGTGCCTGTAATGGAACCCCGTTACACATCCTCTCTGAATGTGGTTCTTTAATGCATAAACGAAGCCTCTCTTTGGGGAGTCCTTTTCTTCAGCCACTTTATACGTCAGATCACTCTAAAATATAGTAAAATTTATGAAAAGAATGAATCTTAGCAGTGAGCTATAGTTATTGACCTAAGTTAGAATGAGAAAAAACACTCCTAAGCGGCTGTTTAAAGTTAGCGGACCATTATGAATAAGGGGGATGGTGATTACATCGATAATAATTTCACGTCTTCTGCCCATACAGTCCGTAAATTATTTGTATGTAAGTTTAGTGAATTTAATGTAGTCATAATGTTTATATTTCTTAATCTTATATAAATAGTTTGATACGAAATCATTTAACCATTATTACTTGTTAGCATATATATATTTTTCTTTTAAGGCGAGGTTTTCCCAACACTTTAGGTAAAAATTGCGCGAACGTTAGATTCGAAAGGTACGCATGGACACGGGCGTCGGGCATGGCTGAGAACGAACCGAGCGATGCGGGTCAACGACCGCCGACCCAGAACCCAGAGAACCTCGGACACGATATCCATATTGCTGAAATCATAATTTTGTGCGGCGGCCATCTTGGATTTCAAAAATGATCACAAAATCGTTATCTGCACCCTCGAGAACCTCGGACACGATATCCATATTGCTGAAATCATAATTTTGAGCGGCGGTCATCTTGGATTTATCTAACTTCCCTAAAGTACATATATACAAAAATCCCGCGTGGCATAATATTCAAAATAATATTACGTAAATTTTATTTTAGTACTTTCCGACTTACATTTACCTATATATTTCCACAAATACGCTGTCGCATCATCATTATTTTCTTACTATGATTCCCGCTTTGTACTTGTTTGCTATAATCTTACGTAACGTGAGACCGAGAGACACGAACACAGTACCTTCCTTGACAGTGGTCACGGGCATACTGCTGGCTTGAGCGTGCATGCAAACAAGGCGTCGCGTTTGGTTTATTACGAAAAAAATTAATATAAAATAATTGATAAAGCGTATTGATAAATCCCACAGTGAAAACTTATAAATACTAATAAACTATCGAATAAAATAAGTTTTGTGTTTATAGTGTGTGTTTGTAGTTTTATGATAATATAAACAATTCAAATAACAAAAAGACTATTTTTCAAAATATAAATCTATTGAGATTTCGAAACAGCGATAATTTAGATAAAGAAATGAAGATAAACATGTCAAAAAATTGGAACCGTAGTATTTGTAGAAGTATTTTAAGTAGATTTTTAAAAAAGTTACTTTTTAGGACTATAGCGCCTTAAACCAATATTTACTTTGTGAAAATTATTGAAGCACGTGGTTGATACCTGTTATTGTTTGTTACATTAAGTACATTATATTTAGTCCATCATAAATACATCATTGTAACCAAATGTTGGTTTTTCTAAATAAATAAAATAAATAGTTAAACTGAATAAAAGTGATAAAAAATACGAAAGATGATGATGAAAAAAAACAAACCAAATACTGATGAATTGGGTTTTAGATATGATTGACTGTAATAATTTTATAGTGGTCGACGGTTGATTGAAAAAATGACTTGATTCGAAGCTTAAAAAGTGAAAATTGAGCGTGAAATCGGTTAAACAGATATTATCCCAACCAGTAAATGGTCAATAAAAAGTTATGTGGCAATAAACTTTATATCCCACAACTGCACATTACAAGGCAATTTCGTTGAAATTTTGTTAGCAGTTCTCATACAAACAATAAACTTTATTATATCTCGCTAAAAATGGAAGTAACTGTAAAAAACAGGCAAATATACGATTTATCTGCAAATAAACCAAGCTTCTTATATATGTATTTGAATAGATAGTAAGTATTAGAAACAAAAAAGGTTCTCAATTATAAACAAAAATACCTAACGAATAACGCAATAATTGTATTCATATTTACTGCTGTATGTTTTTCATTTAAACAATATTTAAATGAATCTTTTTTTTTATGAATGCCAAATAAATATTTTTAACCTTTTACCACCATTTCATAAAAGGCTGAGCTGAAATGAGAATATGTAGCAAGAAACTCATTGTTACTGTTTTAAATCGACATTTATAGCTTCATCGTTGTACAAATTACATTAATTATTACAATATATGTAAAGAGATACAAAACTACCCAAACGTCAAATACTAAATGCCTCAGGAGTGAGTCAAAGTAACATAATACGTAAATCTTAATAAATAAAAACACAAAAGTTATAATTGAGTACAGTAGATGCATCAATACACAACACAGAACAAGTAAAAGATATTAGAATGGTCTTTAAACTGTTCTGTGTATATAAAAGTTTAAATATATTAAATAACTTTAATTTTAAAAACATGAAGCAGAGTTTCCGATAATTCCTATATATAATATAATAAATCCTGCATGCATGTTGCATGGAAAATGATTTCCATGCAACATGCATGCGGGAGATTCAGCCAGACAAAAAGTTTCGTAAACTCGATTAATAACATCATAAATAAACATTTCCAGTGAATAAAGCTTATTTGTTTTCATATAAAAATCACTAACAGCTTCTTTACTGCGGCGCCGACAAAGCCTGAAAGCGATTGAACCTTGATAAAAATGTAGGCTTCATTGTTATTTCAGGGCTAGTTCTATGAAAACTACATAATTATATATAGAATTATATTCTAAGACAATTTACTATTTGCTTCGGTTTTTCATGTTTTATCCATACATTTTATACTGCACTTCAAATAGGAAACTATATTTAGTTTGACTTGAATCGTTTTTGGTATTTCCAATGATTTCCTTAGAAATACATTTTTAAAGTAAAATTGAATGTTTAAAAATGGGGAGTTTGATGTATGTATAGTATTTATACGATGCGACTGTTTTTCCGAACCGATATGACTTAGAGACTTTCAAGAAAAGAGCATGCATATAAAATAACGATCCTTTTATCGGATTCGGTTTTTAAAATTATTTAATATATTTATGATTTTGTAATATAAATGGCACCCCATGGATATCCATGTGCGGTTTCCTCACACTCAACATACCGTGAGCCTCTTGCCCCTCTTTTATAAAAAATATGCTTCTTAATGAGACAAAGTGATGAGACGGGAAAGACGTTCACGTTACTCATCAAATTGCAGTGCTGCTCAGCATTCTAGATTCAGAATCATTAGCACAGTAATGCTTGCACATTACTGTTTCACGGCAGGAAAAGGTGCCGCTGTCGTAACTGTGTAACCGGCATTCTGTGCCGAAAAAAAAAGCCTTCTACTTATAATTACAATATTTATACTATTTTTTTAACGGCTATAAGATGAGGGATATGGAAATAATCATAATTGTCATTTCAGACGAACATTCCTTTGCTTGACAAAGGCACCCCAAAGATCTCCTCGACGATCGGTCCTGCGCTGCCCACACGTACCTTCGTGGTCGCCATTCGAGGATTTTACTGCCACAATGGAAGTCTGTCAATCGAGCTATGTGCTCTGCCCACTTCTGATCTCAATCTCCTCATTTCTGATTCTATCTCGCAAGGAAACGCATAGCATAGCCCTCTCCATTGCCGTCTGAGCGACCATGAGCTTTCTCATAAGGCCCATAGTTAGCAACCACCTCTGCATTCCGTATGCTGGTAACACACACTGGTCACCTTCACACCTTCGTATTGAGTACTGTGGTATTTCTGACGAGATTTTACGAAGCTTCCCTAACATAATGCTATCATAGAATTCCCTGTTTACAACTAATATTGCAAAACAAAAATTTATAATTTTTAATCCTTAGCCAAATCATGATATTAGGTTCAATAAACAGTAATATATGCGCATTGCCTTTTGCACGCAACAGCTATTAAAAACATTCTCATTAACTTCACAAGGACAGTCCATTAGCAAATTAAAGATATTTGCTACGGCCCCTATTAAGCTGACTCCTATTATACTTACAAGGTACGGCTTTCAGCACGTTCGCTTTTCCGTTTTTGCTTGCATCTTCATTATGAAATTTTATACGAACTTTATTACTTTATCTAAGTATTCATAAGTATTTTATACATTAATTCTGATGGAATGTTTATTAAATGCCTCAAATTTATTTAAAAAAATATTAAAAGACAAATATTTAAGAATTCAATACCTACCACGGACTAGTAAAAAATAAGGACTCTGTGTCACCTTACATTACAGCGTAGCACCAAAACAAGCCGATTAACGTGTAAATACATAGCCCCACGCACACACTTACACTACTACAGGCCGGTAGGCGGCCATTATGAGAATTGTCATCCTCTGTGACAGATCAGTTTGCGTCTCAATAAAATATTTTAAAAATGCCGTCGTGCGCTGTGACAACGTGTAAAAACGATACTTATAAGCATTTGGCCATATATGACTATTTAAGGGAGAAAAAATTAACTAGTATCCCCCGTAACCGCACACCCATTAGCGCAACGGTGCTTTACTTGCTAATATCACGGCGCCGAGTCCTTCTTTTTTTACTCGACCCCAGGTTTACTGGCGGAAGGCTCCTTTGCATGGGATAAGGGGTACCACAACGGCGTCTTTCCGTGAATCAGTAATGTGCATGATTGTAGTATTTTGGTTTAAATTATATAATGAGAGTTAGCGTCTTACTTCTCAAAGTGATGAGTGATCTTTCAATCAAGAATCCTGAGCGGAACTGAATTATGTATTCTAATCGAGGGGGAAGATAGCTGGTCGTCATACTCGTAAAACGTCGCTATTTGTGGTGGCTGTATGATCTTGTTAACGGAAACTCTGCTTCGTATTTTAAAATAAAAATTTATAATCGTTCATAAAGTGTTCGCTTGACATGTACCTTTATTTACAGTGTGTGTATGATGCATCTACTATACCCAATAACTATTGTGTTTTTATCTATTCATTTACATTTCATTACTTAGTTATGTAAGGCATTGAGTGTTTGATGTTTGAGTATTTTTGCTGCAGAACGTTAAATGTTGAAGCTGTACATATAGATTTAAATAAAAATAGTTTAAAATCTAAAAAAACGCGCTTTTTTTAGAAAACCGAACTGAAAACGGTAGATGAAAATTATATAAATTAACAAAAATTATATTTTGCAAATTTAAAATGGAATAAATTTCATCAAATTAATGTATTGTCATCGGTCCTCGATAAATCTACGAAGTTTGAGTGAAATCTGGCCGTTTAAAGTGGGTCAAAATTGAGCCCAGATAAGTCAGTTACAAACAAACATACATACATGTAACAAAAAGAGTGTAAAAAGAGTTTCTTGCCACTTCTTTTCATTAAAGCTCAACCTTTTCCGAAATTGTGGCAAATGGTAAAGTGTATAATTTTTGACATTAATAGATCATTTTTTACTTTATCATAAATCTCATTTGATTTGATTGTTCAAAGAAAATTAACACCTATACTTTACATACTAGTTATCTTGAAAATAAGAGAACTATTAGGTACTACATATTATATTCCACGCGATGAAAATTCCTTCATATTCAAATTTTAATATACATTTTTTTTCAGGTGGATTATGATGATGATGGTGATGGAGATGCTGTAATGTAAGAAGGAGTATTGCTGTAACGCTTATGAAGCGCAAACAATGTACCCCGACTTATTTTCAGTGTGACGACGAGATGGAAGAATTAAATGCAGTAAGTTATATTTCATCTGGTCAACGGTATATTAACTCAAAATTTGACTCAAAGTCAAAGTATTGTATATCTGAAGATGATGATGAATATACGGCATACTGAACTCAAAATTCATTTAAAATTGTTGATCTTTATATATATAAATCCAATATTCTGATGTTTGTTTTCAGTGAACTCCAAAACGAATTTTAATGGGGATTAATTACTTCATGGAGTGCAGTTAGATCCAACTTGAGAGATAGATAGTTCTTATTTCGATTTGGGACCAATGATATTTAAAAGTATAGATAGGAAACCTAGACAACATTTGGTGTTAGTAAATGATATACTAACGCACACATGAATAATTAAACACTGCAATAGCACACTACATTACGATTACACGTCAAAGAATATAAGGATAGTAAATGCAAATATCGCAAGCGAGAGATAAATCTAATTTGCTAATTGCTTGCGTGTTTGAACAGAAAAATATAGAACAATTCATCAGATATTATATTTACCGTACACCTTGATTTATGCCTAAAATACGATTCATTCACGAGTTCATGTAGTAGGAGTTATAAAGTAGATAAACTGCATGATATTTTTCTTTCCAATATTTGTTTTGTATGGACATATTTCTATGAGAGTATTTATTAACGAACGGTTTGACAGTTCTGCTGTGAAACAATTTCATTATAACAACAGGGAATAATTCTTGATGTTATGAAATATTATTGACAAATACATAAAAAACAGTATTTTATTTCTTATGTACAAAACAAAGTCTGCGAGAAAGCAGTACAATAGCTGATTAAAAAAGGCTTGTTGATGCCATTTTCCTAAAAACAAACAAAAAAATTCAATTATATTATTAATACTAATTCTCGTAACAATAATAGTGACTCATTATATTCAAATAGTTTATATTGATATTCTAAGTATTAATTCACTGATTGAATACTTTATGATTTGATTGACAGACATATAATTCAGCCTTTTTGTTTTTTTTGCTAAATCCAAAATTGAATTCGTATTTATCTCTTTTAATGAATCATGTCATTCAATCCATTAAATCAAATAAACCACAAAATTATATGTAGCTCCAACGAGGTGCATTATTTTATAGTTATGGAAAAAAACTCAAGAAATCTTTACTGTTCTCTAAATAAATGTTATATTTTTAATAATTATATGACTTGTCTTGTCTTATTTTGTATCTACAAAGTGTTCCTTGCTTTTTACCTCTTGTTTACTTCCAACCATATGTTTACTTCCAACTTCGTATTTGCTTCCAACCTCATGTCTACTTTCAACCTCATGTTTGCTTTCAACCTCATATTTACTGTCAGCCGTAGTTTTACTTTTGACAATAGGTGTATCATTCAAAAAGTCTTGTTCACCCTCCTCCAACCTACATCTATGCACTTTGATGAAATCTTCATACGCATTGAGAGCTTGTCTTCTTTCCTTGCCGTCCGCTAAGGTAGACTCCCATGAAAAAACTACGTTAAAAGCATTATCTCTCACAGTTGTAATAGAACTATTCTTTACAGACTCATATTCTTCGAGATACGAGTCTTTCAGTGATTTCTTACTCACGGGAAAATAACTCTTTTTCATCTTATCTTCCTTCTTAATTGCCTCTGGGAATAGGATGGCTACAGTATCGTTAAATATTGCCTTCTGATTTTTCATAATTTCTAACATTCTTCTTTCCTTTTCTAACCGCTGAGCTTCTAACTCCTTAAGAGGTTTTTCGTGTTCTATTAGTTCTGCTCTATTTATCCTTTTCTTTACTGCTATTGTCCTTTCTATCAATTTCTGAATTATCATTTGCCACCTCTCTTCTGGTCCAATGACTTTCATTTTTTGTAACCTTTTTGCTTCAGCCTCTTCCTCCAGGCGTTTTTGTTCTGCTTCTCTTATACGTTTTTTTTCTTCTTCTTTTAAGGCCAATAATTCTCCTTCCTTTCTTTTTAATTCTAATAACACTTCTGGATTGTTTTGCATCCATTGATCTTGCCATTTCATAAATGATTCCATAACGTTTATTTCACGTATTATTGTTGCCTCCATTCTACCAATGTAGCTAGGATTTTCTATCATAAATATTGGAGGGTCTAAAAATAACCTAAATGAACCATTAGCATCACTAACACCAATCATGTTTTTTTCTAATGGAAGTGTATGTATCGATATACCTGTAAGCATATTTCCAGATAATGTTTGAATGGCTATTGGTAAATCACTCCTCAATAATAAATCCCAGATTTCTAAGTCACCTTCGGAAGTAGTTATAAAAAACAAACTTGGTTTATATAATGACCACACTCCAGAAGTTAGTCGATAAGGTCTCTTTTTCCAAATCAGCGGTTTGTGGGTTAATTTGTCTGACCAAATTGCTAAAATTTTTCCACCAACTGTCAAAGTAATGTGGGTTAGAAACGGATTCTTTTGTGTTGACGCGATAATTCCATCATGTATACAACAACTAAAATGTATATTTCCATATTCGGAGTTTACAACTTCACCTGTATTGAATTCGTGACCTTCCCAAGTTGTTCGAATCAGCTCACCATGTTGAGATCCACAATATAAAATATTATTCATGTCCTCCTCGCATTGCTTAATTTTTTCACATCTAAAGTACTTTCTTCCTGTACCAGTATTCCGAGGCGTATAAATGTATTTTATTAATGGGCTGTTCATACCAAAACTTTGCAGTGGTAATGTATAAGGCTCGCCAGCTGTACCAAGAATAAGCTTATAACAAGGCTGTAAGACTCTATCCAATACTTTGAATTGTGATTCATCAACAAGAAGACCTGCTGGTCTGATTGGTACTCTTTTCGACTTTTTAACTTTTTTTCCCTCAAATTGTGTGACATTTTCAACAGACAAATTCCAAATTAATATAACTCCATCCTCTGATCCAGTGAAAAACATTAAAGATGACTTATCACGTAACAATTCCGATTTGCCGGTCGGTGTAACAGTAAAGTTTGGAGAAAGCCAATTAATCGATGTAATAGGACCATAATGACTTGTCATTAAATTGCTTAAAGCAGTTGTTTGGACAACAGCACTATCGTGAACATTTTTCATCCATCCCATGTGAGCATTCATTGCAATTCGATATTTCTCTCTTGTTTCGCTTAAAACTTCAATTTTTTCAACATTTTCAAGTTTATTGCAAATATCCCATACAATCACTTGCCCATTAATACAACCACCCAATAAGATATTTTCATTAAACGGACAAAATGAAAGAACTTTTACCTCACGAGGTGCTTCTAGAAATAATTTCGGGAGCAAGCTGTCTATATGACTCCAAATTAGTACAGGATTTATTCCATACACAGCTCTTTGGATTGGATCGGCACGAGAACTTAATGTTTTCATAACCGTTGACGATCCATCAGCATAACATATAGCTACTATACCTGACCACATAGGATGAAATACTGCACTTGACACATACTTATCTTTTGCCCTTACATCTGTGAAGCAAACATATTCATCAAATGTCATTGTGTCATAAGTATCGACTATTTTCTCAGATACCAAATTTGGATAATCATTGCAGTACATATCCATCACCGTATTTAATTCAATTATTGATGTCATCTCCTTTTCCTTAATACTCATATAGTTATTTAACATTTTTATATAAGATGGACGCCTCATACGAATCATAGCGTTTCTATAAGCTTGTAATTCGACATCATCTGATTTTACTTTCTCCTCTTCCTCATCATCATCAGAATTTTGTTCCAATGCTTTTTGTGCGTCTTCTTTATTTCCAGTCTCACCATCAGCTGTAGTTTCACCTAAGGCATCTGCAGCAGACTGGGTCCACATGTTTTTTGGATACTTCAATTCTGTTTGAGCATAATTATGCACCATAGCCGGTGTTATTTGTGAGGCACAGTCAATTCTACGACGGAAAACATTATTAAACTTCTGTCTATATGGTGTCAATTCAATAAAACCATCTCGGACTGAATTCGTATCCCTAACCTTAAACTTTTCAGGCTGATATGCTTTAGGATATCTAATTTTTATTTCGACTTCTTGCAAAGGTCTCTTATTAATAGGAATTAATGCCTTTAGTTCTTTGTCGCTACCAAGGCTTTTCCATGGTCTAGGTTTCTTTTGTACAGATTTTTCTAATTTCTTTTCTTGTCGTTTTATAAACCTATCTGACTGCTGCTTACAATGATTCATTGCATCGATAGTACAACAAACATAAAATTCGTCAACATTTTTTGTTTCATCAACAATATACCCCATAAAGATTTCCTCGCCTGGAAAAACTTCCAAGTATTCCTTAATAGGGTAGAACTCTGATATTTCCCCTCCCATTTCAATAGTTTCCATTATTTTTGCTTTACTCACTAGTTTCCAAGGATACTGAGCGTTAACGTGAGTTCCAATCACCATTTCAATTTGAAGTTGTGTTTCTTCACCTAATATTACTTTGTGAACACCATCTACGTCGTATTTAGGTATAAATCTTTTTCTTCGTGGCAAAGGTTGTTGCGCCGTCATTGTATTCTTTAATAAATTTCCTAAAATTAAAAAAGAATCATAAAAGGCTTATGTGATATTAGCTTGGTTATTTCAAAACTATTTTGTATTATATATTTCGGGCGTACAACTTATTGTGTCAATTCCGACAGCTATTTTAAGTTTTATTTTTAAAAGAATATATTGGATATAAAAACTTTTTCCTATGCATGCATAATTACTATGATAATGTTGATGTACTTTGTCACTTAAATTATAACTATTCCAACGATGAATCAAACTATGGATCTGATGTTACGATAAAAATAACGAGTGTAGTTTTCCTTGTTTGATGATGTGCCCGTGCTCCCAATTCTATTGTACAATCGACTGAGATCGAATTGTGTCACAGTTTTTTGAAGTGAAAACTTCTTTGGCCGCGTTGGGTACTTTTAGCTAGGGCTTGCGTCACCGAAATGCTTATCGCAGTATATCTGTAGCTATTCAGCTGACGTATTGTGGAACATATGGCTGTGTATATTTTCTAAGTGTAATTGAATGGATTTAGTGAAAAGATAAATATGAATATACTCTGCATTGTTGAAATAGTGTTTTTTGATCGATTAATTTATTAAGGAAACGAAAAGCTGATAAATCAGTACGGTAAAACATGAAGTTATTTAAAATATAAGAATGAGAACACACAAAAATACAATTATGCAGACATGACAACAGAACGTTAAGATAAGTTAACAATAGAAGTTTTTGGGCAAATTCACAATATTTCTATAAATCAAGACACCGACAGACATACGAGTGGATATAATAATAAATAAAGATACAACGTGTAAGGAAAGGACAGTAATTGTTGTTTTAATTTATTCTTAAATGACGCAGTAGAGAAGTGCGAAAAATGGTCGACATTAATGTGAGAATCCAATGAAGAAGATATTTTGTAAAGAGGCGCGCGAAACCTTGGTTCTAGGAGTCGGAAGGTTGAAAGTTCTGTGCATGCGTAAAGATTTGGTAGGGACATTGAATGGCAATAGCTCGAGAAGTCCGGGACAAGTTAGTTCATACACACATATTTTTCTTAAGGTGGCACAGTCTATCAAGTGACGTCTTTGGCTTAGTGAAAGTAAATTGTATATTTTTAAAAGTTTATTGCAGTTATCCCTACCACCTTTCATATGATAGTTTAAAATACGCAAGAATAATATATTATTCGCTCGTTGTATTCGCAACTTAAGGTTATAATCTCAATAAAATGTTCAATATGAGAATAATCATTAACAGAGAGAGTTGTCATACTGAAACATGAGTTGGTATAGCAACATCCCATTCTGCACGGACGCACGCTAAGAAAGGAAATATTATGAAATTTTAAATTTTAATGTTTGAAGTTCTAAGTAATCACTTCTATCGGCAGTCAGTACAACTGCCATTTTTTTAACTATTGACCAGTCAATTAGAGTAAGGAAATTTTAATAAAGAAAGCGTCTTATAAATTTTAGGAATGCATAGACGATAAAAGTATGTAAATACTGTGAAAACTATAAACGGAGGATAAAACTTGCTGAGTTTCTTGCCGATACTTCCGATGGCATTAAAATTGACTTTCATAAGTGTACAAATTGAACCTGAATGAATAAAGAAATCACATTCACCATTCAATTCAAGTTTTGAACCAGTGTGTATTGCCAGCGATGACTTACGGTACACAGACGTGGTCGCTTACCTTACCTAATGAGAAAGCTCATGGCCGCTCAGAGGGCAATGGAGAGGGTTATGATCGGAGTTTCCCTGCGAGATCGAATCAGAAATAAGGAGATCCATAGGAGAACTAAAATCACCAACATAACCCAAATGATTGCGAAACTGAAGTGGCCAGTGGGCAGGGCACATAGTTCGACGGACAGATGGCCGTTGGGGCAGTAAAGTCCTCGAATCGCGACCACGTACCGGAAGACACAGTATTGGTAGGCCACAAGATGGACCGATGATCTGGTCATGATCACCGAAATACGTTGGGTGAAGGCAGCGCAGGACCGATCGTCGTAGAAATCTTTGGGGCCTTTGTCGTCCTCCGGCTGATGATGATTCACCATTCATTTAATAATTATTTTTCTGAAAATTAGCTACGTAACTGCTGATTTGGGCAACGGAAAAATATTTAGTGACTTAATACGACATAAGAATTCATATATTATGTTGATATAATTTAGCACAAAACAACATTGCTCAAATTTGTGATAGCCATATTATATCAAATTTGTTTATTTTGTATCTTTAACTGTTCGCAAATCATCAATGACGCCCATACACATGAGGGCATATCATCAGCAGTCTGATAGCGGAACGGCAAAAGTGTGCTTCAAGACAATGTAAGTACACTTTTCTCCTTAGTCGTGTGTCAACCGACACTGTCCGAATCAAACCTGAATTGAATAAATGTTTTACATTGCTGGTTATCGACCAAGAATATTTTAAACAACTTAGTGAATGCGGCAATGTACAGATATAGCAGTCGAAGCTTATTTTGGTGTTATTTGTGGCTTGTTCCAAATTTCTACTTTATTTTATAAAATAAAGTCAACGGACCTCAGAAAAACGGGCGCATGAAACTCAGCGGTTTTCTTTTTTTTTGATGAATAAAGTAATTTTGATATTATAACATAATGCACAAATAAGTCCCATACCATCAACCTCTTTAACTTCCTCTGCATCGTCTTCTTCATAACTGGACTCAGAACTATCATTATTATTAGTAACATTTGTTTTATTTTTAACTTCATCGTCACTATCTGAACTGCTCATTTTAGATATACACATACAAATCTTTGTTTAGATACTGTTGTTTGGAAGTTTTGTTACCAATACAGTCTATCTAATACGCATGCGCTGTTTAAGTAATTGGTACCAACTTGTACAGTGGCGCTAGGGAGGTTGCCTTATGGCGTTAACACATGCCAGTGACGTTGCTTATAGGGCGAGGGCGGGTAACCAGGGCGAACGAGTCGGATTTAAAGTTAATTGATAGACTTCCAGCTAATGTAATTAACTTTTCTAAATTATTGAAAGCAAAAATATTGTTACTCGTATTTATATTGATGATTAACCATAATATATTCACAATAAACATGATATTACCTATACTGTTTGCTGACGATATATTATCTATTTAAAATAAAACGCTAGTAAAAACCCTTCTGTTGGGTTAATAATTGCTGAAGTAGTTAATTGGTTTAATGTTAATAACTTACTTTTAAATGAAAAGAAATAAAAATGTATTGTTACGGTTTACACTACCAAATATAAATCACCAACAAACACGAATAGAAATGACAACATCCCTAGGCATTATACATAAGACTTAAAGTAACAATGGGGCGCGCATAAAATTTATTATAAAAAAAACCGGTAGATGGCAGATGTTGAAACGGCTAGACTTGTATATTACAGCTACTTTCATACCCATTCTTACTTAAATAGCTTACAATCTCAACCAGCAATAGCTTACAATCTCACCCATCTATAGCTAACAATGTCACCCAGCAATACCTAATAATCTCAACCAGCAATAGCTAACAATTTCATCCAGCAATAGACAGCTGCTACATAGTGTTATTTTTCATTCTGACTTAGGTCAATAGAAGAAGACAGAGTGAGAATTAGCAATTAGAAGTATATTGTGGGGTAGGGCCGCAGAGATTCACAAAGTATTTGTGCGGCAGAAAAGGGCAATTCGAGCAGTCTATCAAATTGAAATCATCGAAAGAAAAAAAAATACCAATTAAAAAATTAAATGTATCGTAAGAAAATTTTGTTACCAATTCTTTTATTAATGTATCCTAAAAAATTAATTAACATCTAACGCCTATTATAATGTGAAAGATTATTTGAATGATAAAGATAAATAATTAATTAAACTAAATTTATTGTTATGGAATATTGTTATACTCAATTGAAGCTTATTTTTTAGGCATCGTAGCCAAATGGCAGAAAACGGAACCCTTATAGATTCGTCATGTCTGTCTGTCTGTCCGTATGTGTCACACCCACTTTTTTCCAAAACTATAAAAAGTATACTGTTGAAACTTGGTAAGTAGATGTATTCTGTGACTGCATTAACATTTGCAAAAAAACAATTAATTTTGGGGGTTAGAAGAACTTAAGGGGAATACTTAGAACTGAAACTCAAAAATTTTTTTTCATCAAACCCATACGTGTGGGATATATCTACGGATAGGTCTTCCTTCAAAAATGATATCGAGGTTTCTATGTGGTAAAGCTCAAGTGGTAAAATGTGTGTCCCCCCCCCCCATAACATCTAAAATAAGAGAATGTTAAAACTTATTGTACCATGCAAACTTCCACAGAAAATTGGTTTGAACGAGATCTAGTAAGTAGTTTTTTTTTTAATTTGAGCAAATAATTTTTGCCTTTTCCATTTAAATAATTTAATATCATTTTTCTTTTATATTATGTAACTTGCTGCTATACAACCCTTCATGGGCGAGTCTCGCACTTGTTTAAGTAACTTTTGTACTTCATCCTGACTTGAACTAAAGAACCTATGAAGTTTTACAGTAAATACATTTTATTTAAATTTGAAATTATCAAAACGTCGATGTTTTGGAGATCAATTTATTATTTTATAGTTACAACGAAAATATGGAAGACAAGAATGCTTGGAAATATCTTGGTCTTGCTCCACAGGACAATATAAAAAAATTGAATTAGTTGCTAATTATTGATTTCATTTGATGAGTCCCGATACAACTCTTGAATTATTTTCAATATAGCATATTTTTATTAATGTGTTTAATTCAAAGAGCCAATTATGGCCTAATTGAAATAAATATTTTGAATCTTTGAGTCAACATGTGATTTGAAAAAATAAAAAGTACAATAACCATCCGACGTATTATATAAAACAATATATAGAACAGGGTTGATAATTTTTAGAAACACGAAAAAATTGATAGTAGGTGAACAACGACTAGGACATTTAATAAAAGTGTATATAATCCCTTAAAACTTCCCTGTCAAGGCATAATGGCTGTATTTGTTTGCTTACAGGTTGCTCTAATTCATCGCAAAGAATCTGCAGCACCACTTACTACGGAAAGAGATGGCAATATCTTCCGTTACCCTCCTTCGTATCCGTTAGCCTTGGTGCTACGCCTACGAGTGTTACAGGTAATTGTGTTTTTGAACCATTTTCCAAAATGAGATTCAAGTCTATCTGAAATACTGAAAACTATAAGCTGATTTTTGTCATGTCGTGATGTTTAAAATGGGGTTATAATGGCGTGTTTTCTGTGCACCAATGGATTTCATCAAAAGATATGAAATAATTGGTCTGCTAGCGCGTGGTCGCTTCCGTATCCGCTGCCGCTCCTGTCTCGACCCGACCTGAAACGCACCTGACTTTGAGAAATGAAATGAATGAGAAAGAAAAAAATACAACCGTAGCAAGGCTTATGTCAAAGATGCTGACTTTAATTTTCTTTTGTGTAAGTTGGGGTGACAATACGAGCAGCCCTATTGTTATTATGGAAAATGAGTATAAACGTGCTTATGGGTGAGCTGTTGTTGAGTGATCGCCCACACTCTCCAGCAATACCAGGGGAATCACAAGATCCATGTCATATCGTCCCGGAAACACCGCACAAGGAAGTTCATTCCACAGCTTTGTAGTACGTGGAAGAAAGCTCCTTGAAAACCGCACTGTGGAGGACCGCCACACATACAGATGATGGGGATGATATCCTAATTTGTGGCGTGTCGTACAAAGGTGGAATTCGGCGGCAGCAATCAGGTGAACAGTTCTTCGATACCTTCAAAAAATGCGGGTACACCTTCCTGAAAGGCCGGCAACGCTCCTGTGTTTCCTCTGGTGTTGTAATGTGGGCGGCGGTGATCACTTAACACCAGGTAACCCGTACGCACGTTTGCCCTCCTTTTCCATACAAAAAGAAAGTTAAAGTATTCGAAAACCAAAACACATTGGTAAGTGGCGGACGAGGATCAAACCGTGTTGAAAGCCAACCGTTCTAACTATTTATAAGCCATTATAAGAAGCAATAATAATATATAAAAACTTTTTTATTTAAGCCTCACCTTTAGATCCTCGAGTTCAAGTCTATTGATATTCCTCACGTATCCCAACAATTTATCACAACTGAATCGTGTCTTCCTTTTGATCGCATATTTCAGACGAAATTTAATAAATAATTCCTTATCCATTATATGGACCTTCTATTTATTTGGTTCGTCATTATTTGTCTACTGATTTTAAAAGGTTCAAGGTTTAAGTAGTTCCTAGATTAGATTTGTTTTCTATTAGATCTAAGGGTTGTGAAAACATCGAAAAAAAATGAGGTTAACCCGTATTTTGAGCAATGCACGAACACTAACACAAAATGCAAGTGTAAGACATTGCTTGTCATGCACACTATAGTAATAAACCTGGCCTGTTTTCTTCGGTGTTCTAAAAGCAAGAGGCTCTGTCTAGATGTATAAATTTTATAAGATCAGAGTATTGTTTCATAAAAACATATTCTCAACTCTTCGTTGTCATCAACAGAACATGTCACTTAATTAAATTAACAGAATAAGAAAATTACTTGGACCGACTATAGACAGATCGACGAAATATTCAAAATTGGTTTTCTGGTAAAAGTGCCATATAAACATTTATATGCATGAAAATTAGGATTCTTTATCGATATTAAGTCAAAATAAGGTGATAAAATAAATATTAAAATAAATATATATATAGTGTATCTGGTATATAAGAATGTAACTTTTAACACGGGTTATTTGAATTTTTCACATAAATTTTGAGGTTATGTGTAAAGAATGCAGGAACTTTGTTGTAAATCTTTTTATTACCTACAACTTTCCCTTTTAACTTTTTTTCATAGGACTTGTAGTTTCGCCGGAAATAGACATAATCCGTTTTTTACCCTTAAACACCCTTTTCTACTTGCCGACCTCAGATCGCCCGTAATTTTTTTTCCGTTCATTCTTCTTATATTCTCTTGCTCTTCGAGTGGGTTTATATCCTACTATTATTTTTTTTGGTTTTAAAAATTATCGACCCTGGTCTATTTAGTATCTAAACTATTTTTTTTTTGGTACACAGACTTGAATTTCTTATAATGTGTGTAAAATTTAAAATTTTTTTGTAGATTGTGTGCGGTATTTCAATGATTGTAATGGGCAGCGTGGCAGTCATAGAAGAACGGCAAAAATTCAACATGAGTCTTGGAATACCGGCTGGCAGTTTCAGCTTATTGGCTGCGGGTAAATATCGCTCCTTGGTTGGAAACTGGTTGGAAAAAAAGTCATTCCAACTACTTTAATATTTCAGAACTAACTTTGAATAGAGGCATTATTAGCAAGTACATCCCAGTGTCCATCATTGATTAGGTTCTTGTTGCAGCCTAAGTTTGTGTGGTTTTATCTTATCAATAGAAGTGAGGGTAAGAACTTAACTTAAATAGCATCTTCTTTGCATTACAGTGTTTGTACTAGTTCTAATACAAATCTGCAGGTGAAGACCCTAAACACATCCTATTGAAGCTTCAAGTCACTTGTCATGGCTAGAGCACGAGTATAATATACCCCAGGGTACCCAGTCCTAATAACAGCCTCGATCTGAATACCTTTGAAGGTATACCTAATCCAGCCATAAGTTCTGTTACAAATGAAAATACATTTTTTTTAATGAAGTAATGTAATATTATTAAAATTTATACCTAGATATTTATTAACGTCTCAGCAAAAAATAAAAAAAATATTCTATTCGAAATGGCCACCTTTAGTTTTTATACAGGCCTTTCATCTGTTTGGCCACGAATCAATGGATTTACGCACTGTTTCCAAGGGAAATTTTGCCACTGCTTGCTCCAAAGATTTTTTAAGAGACTCAATGTCGCCGTGTCGTTTAGAGCAGGCCATGTCCTCTTAAACTGACCATAATTTGAAGTCTAGATGAGTTTTTGGTTGAGGTCTGGGCTAGATGAGGTGTCTTCAACTCTTATAAAGTCCGGTAAGTTGGTTACAAGCCAGGCTTTGGTAGTTCGTCCCTTGTGCTCAGGTACTCTGCACCTGCTGGAAAGTCCACGGTATATTTTTAAAAAGTGTATAGCTGAGAGGTTTCACAACATGATCCAAGACTGTTTCTTGATACACTTTGGCTGAAGTTTTCACTCGTTTTTCACAAAAATGTAGTTTTACGACTCCTTGATAAGACACGCCCCACCAAACCATCACTGATGCAGGATGATGACCACGTTGTACCTTTCCGACAACTTGAGCAGCTTCTTTAGAACTGTGAGCTGTACGCTCACTTTTTCTTATTGTAGTGTTCTTGAATCGTGAAAATTTTTACATCGGTAAAGAGGATATTTCTGTGCCTTTCACCTACGTATCGTGACAGAAGGCGTTTTCATCGATCCACTCTCTTTAATTGTAAAAATTGATTAAGCCATGTCCTGTATATCCGCGATAAGCACCAAGGTTCAGGTCTTGTTTTATAATACGCGACAGAGTCCTAGCGGGAATCTTCATTTCAAGAAATCGAAAGCGAAAAGTTTTCTAGCTTCCTAATGGGGTTTCGACGAATTCTGGCTTTAACAGCATTAACAGCCTTTGTAGTTCTAACAACACGCGGCCTCCCCGATATTTTCTAGCCTTCGATAGACGAAGTGTTGCTGTATCTGTTGATAGTACGATATACGAACATACTTTGTATTTTTGTTGTACAAGGCGTTCACTGCAATCCTATTTTCTTTAACACCCCATTTCGTATTGTAATTTGATAGTGAACACGAAAAAATACGTGAAATGGCGCAAAATCGAAATAAGTTTTTAAAATAATATACGTGTTCCAACTTCAAAATAATAAAAAATTTGAATAAAAGAAAAGTTTATATGTAAGAGTATTTATGGCAGGACTATGTAGGTTTCTGAGGATGTGTGCTCAATCACAAAAAGGGGGCACAATAGATTCACAGATTTGACACTTTACCTATAAAAAAATAACATATCTGTCATACTTTTTGAGTAAGAATATTCAGACTATTTGGACATATGTCTACTGTGCTATTTGAGTCCTGACGTATCAATAAATGACATTATAGCGTACCGTGACACGAACCGCATTAAACCCGTCACTGGCATTCGATCTCATGTGTTTATTATATATATATATATATATATATATATATAGACAAAAATTATAACACGCACGCACACACACATATATAACAATATATAATACAATCTAAAACCTACGCTAGTAAACTTTTAAAACAATTAAGAATTTCATATCAAATAATTATATTAGAAGCACTATTACAAATATCTACAATACCACCTGCATCGATCCTAACTAACTGAATTTGTTTGCTTGTCCAGCTCTATCAATCCACACTTCGAGAGGTTGGGGCACAGTGACGAGCGGAGCGGTTGGTGCAAGTTCTGCAGCGTTTTTGTGGGTGCTTTCCGCTTGTATGATTTTGGCCTTGACAATTCAATGCTTTAGAACTATCTTCGAGGTACCTTCAGAAACAACGTACAGTAGGTAAGCTGCTGCGGTATTATCGTATTTAAGGATTTTTTTAATCAAAATAAGGGACGAGACGGGCAGGACGTACAGCTGTTATTATTAGATACGTCCTGCTCATTACAATGCAGTGCCACACAGGATTATTAATATCCCAAAAATTCTAAGCGGTACTACAACTGCGCTCGTTACCTTAAGACATAAGTTGTCAAGTCTCATTTGCCCAGTAATTTCACTAGCTACAGCACCCTTCAGAACAAGAGAAAACACGAATGCTTATACAGTACTGCTTCACGGCAGAAATAGGCGCAGTTGTGGTACCCATAATATAGCCGGCATCCGGTGCAAAGGAGCCACCTACAGGTAAAGATAGCAATTAATTATTTTGTAGTACATATACATATATATTATACATATTTATTTTGTTATAATACAAACAAACTACAGAAAAGTACTTCTTTGTTCAAAGACACATGAGTAACGTGTTATTATTGTTACATAATTGTATATAAATAATTTGAAATACAGTGGATTATCAAATAGATAAAGTTATAAATCAGCAAATGACGAGTCAGGTTTCAAAAGGATTTCTCCTATATCTACCGAATAATTATATTCAGTTTAAATAGTAGAAATATTTTCTACATACTAGATGACTCTATTTTTAATATCTGTTACCCACATGCTAACCATAAAAGTATTAGGAAAAGGTAGTTTTTTTATAACATTGGAATAAATTTGTTTCAGCGACAATGATGGAGTAGAAGATACCAAAGAATCACGCGATTTGATCATAATAGCTTTAATTCAAATCGCTCTAGCCTTCATCACGCTGCTCACTGCATTTGTCTGTGCTCGAATAGATTTCACCAAATGACACGAAACATTGGGTCCGATTGCGCGTCGACGCGTGAGTGAAGCACCCGCTTCCGGATCCGCTACCGCTCCTACTTCAAACGCACCCCACGTTGAAGAGAAAGAAAAAAGTAACCGCGTAGCATGGCTTATATAAACAGTTGTGTGTCGACACAAACTTTTAATGACATGTCTCGCTGTTTGTTTATTTGGTTAATTACTGTTTCTCAAACATAAGCCGGGGAATAAAGAAATAACTTCATCATATCGTAGCGACGAAGACACTGTTAAATAAAAGCCATAAATAGTTTACTCATTAATGATTTGATTGATAATAACATTAGATTGAATGAAACGAAAAATAATAAAGCTTTTTATAGCTTTTTTTTTCTCTAATTTGGGAAACATACAGTCTTAACCTTCCGTAATCAGTAAGTGTCCCCGTGCCGCGGTATGCGCGATTTTGGCGCGCGTGCAGCGGCCAGTTAATGCGTATTATGCGTAAAATAATTCGCATTGCTTATCATAAGGATGATATGAGAGAATATATAAGAAAACTATTGAAACAAGCTTTAAGACCATGCAAAATAAACTATCTTATAAACAAAATGAGGGTCAGAAGTTGGTCAGGGCGTAATGTAGTGAAATTGAGTCTTTAATATTCGTTCTCAGAATTTTAGTTTTTAATTGTCATACATTGTATCTGCTTTAATATATTTCAATGATTATTTATATTTCAATGATTAATAAAATATATTTTAATGATTGTTTTTTAGGCAATAAATATTTGAAAAACAAGGCAAACGGTCAATCTTGAGTGACGCATCGGCGCCATTTTGGATATCCAGATTGTTTTGTGGTTTCAGATTTGTAACAACATAATCCATATTATTATATTCATATCATATATAATTTCATCACTTAAAATACCAAACAAATCATTCTAATCAAGTGAAGACAAGTATGTATAAATAAGTATTTATAGTTTATACATACTTTACAAGCACGGCGCCAATTCCTTGCAGCAGAATTACCTACTACCTACATTGTGAAAAAGTGTTGGGGGCTTGCTCGGTGTGAGAATAAATGTCAGAAATGATTTGTTCAAATAATGGCAGACGAAATTCCGCATTCAGATAGTTTTTATAACCTATTTTACTACATATATAAGAGGGTACCGTAATTATTATTATATTAATTGTACTTAACGCTCGTGTAACTTTTAATTGTAGAGTTATTGTATAATTATATTCTACGATTCTACCGAATACTTACAAACAAAATTTATGAAATATGGTGAATATATGTATACCTTTTCTAGATCCAATTTTAAGCCTCTAGTTAATGGTTAGCAGAAGTATAAAGACATAGGGTATGTTCCGATATATACTGCGACCACTGTACAGTGTGACGTCAATTTAGTATACTGTGAAGTCGTTCCTTTATAGCCAGTTATATTGGTTACTATTTAAATTCATTAAAAAAAACTGTTGTTGGAGTACGGTCAAATTAAAAATATTTTTATTAAGACTTTAGGCACTCGAGTGGTTTTGACTGATCACGTGATCATAGTACTGCGAGTACCTTACTTCGAAAACGCCAGTGCTCACAGTAGAATATAGCGACAATTTATGACGTCATATATTTCCCTAAGGTACTGCGGCAGTATACTGGCAGTCCATAACGGAACGAATTTTTCTACAGTGATAGCACTTTGCAGTGCTCGTAGTGCATATCGGAACATACCCATAGTTTTTGCCAACTGTGTTAAGACTGGAGTCTTAGCAGACACTGAATTAACAATATTATCAAATTAGTTTTAGGGCTTATTTAAAGTAACAATTTTATTTAATGTGTATTATATTATTTTATATTTTATATTACCAATAAAGTATTTTTAATGAGATTTGTGTTTTATTCCATTATAATGTATTTATACACTAATAATACTTTTACCAATAATTTAATAAACGAAATACATCGTTTACGTAAAATCTGTTATTTGTGAATGCAAAAAGTACAAATTCCTGTGTACAATCAAATCATCATAATATTTAAGTTACATTTACCTATATAAAAATAGGGAAAATATTATTTCAATATTGTGTTAAGAATTTGTATCAATTGGCTCATTATCTCCTCCTCCACTCTCAGTGTGCGGAAATTTTTTAGTATCAAAGTTGTTTTATATTAAAGCCTCAAAATTTACATAAATTGAAAAAGATGATTTAAACGGGTTTTACGGATGAAAAGTCCTTCATTCTTATGATATTAGGTATAAAATAATATATACCTATATAATAAATATTATAACCATGAAGGCTAAGTTTGGAACTCAATTTCGACGATTATTTTTACGACAAAACTTAGAAAATAATGGAATTAAAAAACTCACAGATTGCAGATGTTTTACGATGCTAATGTTTACAAAAAATGTACTATGAGCATTGACGTACAATAAACAACAAGACACACAATCACGCACAAAAATTGTTTTGACCGCGCTTTGAATGCAACGCCACGCAATGACAAAGTGAAAAACTATACAAATAAAAAAACTTAAAAAGGTTGAAGTGTTGTATTTCAGGTAAGTGCCCCTTAAAATTAACAAATTTATGTTGCAAACTTGACATGGTTAATCATTTTGCTAATTAATTACATTTCAACTGCTAAAACAAAATCGTCAACGGAAGTCTCTTTCGCGTATTTCGCACCACCACCAAGCTTCGTATCAGCGTATGCAATAATAGACTTTGAACATTATTGAATACGAAATTAGGTGTTAATTTGAATGAATGTTTTAATACGACCCATATAGCCGAATGGTTAGTGACCCTGACTACTAAGCTAGAGTTCCCGGGTTCGAATCCCGGTAGATGCAATCATTTATATGATGGATATGGATGTTTGTTTCCGAGTCATGGATGTTTATATGTATTTATGTATGTTTAAGTAAGTATATTGTATTAAATATATGGTTGTCTTGTACCCATAGTACAGGATTTGCCTAGTTTGGGCCAAGATATTTGTGTAAACGTGTGTCAACATTATATTATATTATAATGTTATCTGTACATCAGCTCTTAATGTTAAAATTTAATATATACTAGCTGACCCATCAAACGTTGTATTACCGATATAAAAATCGCGCTACAAAAGTAACTGTTCATCGTAGATGAGTGAAAATATGAAGTTGTATGTATTTTTTAATGCTGACTCATAATCAAACAAATTAAAAAAAAAAAAGTCAAATAAATTAAAAAAAAAATTGGCGTGGACCACCCTTAACATTTAGGGGGATGAAAAATAGATGTTGTCCGATTCTCAGACCTACCCAATATGCACTCAAAATTTAATCAAGCCGTTTCGAAAGAGTTTAACTACAAACACCGCTACATGAGAATTTTATATATTAGATTTATTTATTGATGATTCATAAAGTTATGCCAAGTATTATGTATATTTTTTTTATAAAATAATAGACATTTTCTTTACGATTGAATTACTCATATGTATATTGTTTCCCACGTTTTTTGCACGGCTGCCTGAGATTCGGAAATCTTCAGAATTATCATTGTATTGACAGTGTTGTCAGCAATGTAGTCAATACTTTGCACATTCGTGGTATAACCTTATACCAAGTTTATTTCTATAAGCAACTATATAATTTCAATGGCTACGGGATATGATATACCAGTGGGAGGCTCCTTTTCACAGGATGCCAGCTAGATTATTTATGGGTACCACAACGGCGCCTATTTCTGCCGTGAAGCAGTAATGTGTAAGCATTACTGTGTTTCGGTCTGAAGGGCGCCGTAGCTAGTGAAATTACTAGGCAAATGAGACTTAACATCTTATTTCTCAAGGTGACGAGCGCAGTTGTAGTGCCGCTCAGAATTTTTGGGGTTTTTCAAGAATCCTGAGCGGCACTGCATTGTAATAGGCAGGGCGTATCAATTACCATCAGCGTCCTGCTCGTCTTGTTTCTTATTTTCATAAAAAAAAATGAAATTACAGCCAATGTAGGCACCAAGGATTCATAAAACCTTGCCCTGGCTTTGAATAAACTCGTGAAATTTGTGTAAAAGAGACATCACAAGTATTACGTGGCAGGCATTCGAAACAAAATAGCAATAACAGTGGGTTTGTATCTTATTTAAACACGAACTTCCAACATTTACACAATGCCTTTGATAAAGTTACTTCACTTGGTTGGTACTTTCGTGCCCATAGACTTACAATTTACTAGCGTATAGACAGACAAAGCATATGAAAGAGAAGAATATATCTAACGGATATACAAAAAGATAGAAAAGGAAAGCGAATGTATTTTTACTGTTCAAATTCAAATATTTTTATTTAAAATAGGATGTGACATCACTCATTGAAAGTCAATAACTACCACCCATACCAAAATGAATGCCTCAGACCTGAGAAGAACGGGTGCAACAAACTCAGAGGGCTTTTTATTCAGAAAAAATATGTTTACAAAGTTATATTGTACAATTAAACTTATTGTTTAATCACGCCACTGTTAACTATTATAGCTCACTGCTAAGATTCATTCTTTTCATGAATCTTATTATGACTTTTACAGTGAGCTGACGTATCTGAAGTGGTTGAAAAATTGGTCTTCCAAAAGAGATGCTACGTTTACGCATTAGAGGACCACATTCCGAGAGAATGTGTAGCAGTGTTTCATCTGCACTATTACAGAATCTACACGCTCTGCAATCTTTGAGACCTAAGATTGAGAGGTGTTTATTTAATCTGCAGTGCCCCATTAATATCCTGGTTAGAATACGTAAGTTTTCGCTATAAGTAGCGTAGGGCTAAGGCCCTAGTGCCGCATTCACAGCCTTTTTGTTGAAGGCTTGGGTTTGCTTGTTGTTTGTTGGGTTGATTAGGGTTTTGAAATGGGTTAAGCCCGGAGTGTTGCTCCAGAGTTTAATGCACTCTTGTGCATACTACTTTTACATATTTTGATTGACAATTCGTAAATAGTCAGCCACGTCATTTTACAGTTTACCCTTTTTATCCGCATAAGCGGGTACATAAGTACCCGACATTACTTATTTAGGGTATGGTAGGTAAGAAGGGACCTGGCGCTGATGTGAAGAATGCGGATATATTGGGTAGACTACATTTTGTTGTTCCGGATAGGTACGTAGGTATGGCGCCGACGTCAGCCGCCGTTGCTGATGGTGCCGTCCGCGCGCACCAACTTGTTAAGCCAGGCAGCGGTGACGCGTGAACTTCGTACAATTAACGAAATAGCCTCACAGACGGATCTGTTTTGTTGCACTCAGGGTGAATTCACGAAAGTAGCATTATTTATAATATGTTATAAAATTTAAATTTAAATGTAAAATGTTATTTTAAATTATGGAACTGTTTTGTCTTCTAGTAAATGTATATTTATAACCTTGATATTGTAAAGGACTGTTTTGTTCCCGAATAAATATATAAATAAAAATAATATTGTATGTACCTCTATCGAATTGGAATATTCTGTAATGATAGTGTGTATTTTGATAAAATAAATAAAAAAATATTTTGTTTAATAAAATATGAAAATTGGCCACGCATGATCGTGCTGTCAGGTTGTCTCTACACTAGTATATTAGTATATTCCATGTTTGTTCTTACATTATTCTCTACTTCGAATACGATACAATAGTATCTCCTATAAAAAAATACGGGTTGCACTCCGGGAGTGCCGGCAGAAGAGAAAACTTGAACATTAACGTAGTGCATTTTTGGAAATGGTAAGGGAATAAATTCACATGAATTGCTTTATTTATCAGTATAAAATAGTATATGTTTGGTTAAGTACAATATTTATTTATTGCGCTGTAGTACACAAAAATCAAAATTTATTTTACATTAAAAATTTTATCTCTCAGAAAAATGAACTTTCATCCATAATTTCAACGACTGTCTTACGAATTTTCGATCAGGCCACGTGTCCTGACGCGAGTTTAACATTTTATACTCATCCCAAGAAGTTTTCACTTCAAGAAATCTATAGAGCCCCACAATTTGTTTAGCCCATTGGTAGCTAGTCTTTGACATGAGTATATTTATATGTACCTAGTACCTACTTATTCTCATAAAGCACATCACGACGGAATTTTGTCGCCAATTTAGTACACCTACTCAAAATAATAAGCAACTCAATTTATTTAATTCCACGTCAACCTGCTTTCGTCGTAATGTCATTGACTCCCTGCCTAAGGGCTAATTTGTAGAAATTACTGTAATTCTTGTTACACTACTTAAAATAATCTGTATTTCTAGGTCTTATATCCATGCCATTTATTGATATTTTTGTGCTAGAGTAGATTATGATTATTTTATAGCAATAACAATGACAGTGCAATATTGTATATTTTGTTTAAAAGAGCGCACAAACAGAATGCTGGGAAAGTTTCTTCAGTTGCTTGTTCTCTCTCAGAGCGCCATTAGTTTTCGAAGCGGTGTAAGTGTTAGAAATGACATCAAAAATTATTGTAAAGGAATCAATTTTTAGAAAATAAATGCCTTTTTATGCCTTTTTGTTGTAAGTGTTCTTGTTGATATTTTTGTTTGCATGAATATTGTTTTTTTTTTGTCAAATAAAGTAAAATAAAAAGATCAAAATTGGAACGAGCAGACGGCCAACGGCATCCGTCTACCCATAACAGTGCCAATACTTAAAATAATAAACCAAAGTCCCGTGTCAAGTCTGTTTGTACGTCTGTTGCGCTAAACTTAAAGCTTATTATTAAATTTATTTTATTAGGTTTGTTAGAGTATTGTATAATATGTTTGAAATAACCGTAAGACGTTTATTAAAGAAACCGTTTCAGATCGATCATCGGAAGAGCTGCTCTTTGAGATATAAAAAATATGAGAGTTTTTCTATTTTATAAGTACACAAAAAGCCCGGAATGGCATATATCTAACTTTTTAGCAGATACACACACACGCGCTAACACACACGCAGTCGTTTCTGTATATTTACTCCTAATTTCAGAATCACGTAGATAGTACGACTCCTAATTTCAGAAACACGTAGGTAGTACTACTCTTAATTTCAGAAACACGTACATAGTACGACTCTTAATTTCAGAATCACGTAGGTAGTACGACTCTTAATTTCAGAATCACGTAGGTATCACGAGTCTCATTTCAGAATCACGTAGGTAGTACGACTCTTAATTTCAGAATCACTTAGATAGTACGACTCTTAATTTCAGAATCACGTAGGTAGTACGACTCTTAATTTCAGAATCACGTAGGTAGTACGACTCTTAATTTTAGAATCACGTACGTAGTACGACTCTTAATTTCCGAATCACGTAGGTAGTACGACTCTTAATTACAGAATCACGTAGGTAGTACGACTCTTTATTTCAGAACACTTAGATAGTACCACTCTTAATTTCAGAATCACGTAGGTAGTACGACTCTTAATTTCAGAATCACGTAGGTAGTACGACTCTTAATTTTAGAATCACGTACGTAGTACGACTCTTAATTTCCGAATCACGTAGGTATTACGACTCTTAATTTCAGAATCACGTAGGTAATACGACTCTTATTTTCAGAATCACGTAGGTAGTACGACTCTTAATTTTAGAATCACGTACGTAGTACGACTCTTAATTTCCGAATCACGTAGGTATTACGACTCTTAATTTCAGAATCACGTAGGTAATACGACTCTTAATTACAGAATCACGTAGGTAGTACGACTCTTTATTTAAGAACACTTAGATAGTACGACTCTTAATTTCAGAATCACGTAGGTAGTACGACTCTTAATTTCAGAATCACGTAGGTAGTACGACTCTTAATTTTAGAATCACGTACGTAGTACGACTCTTAATTTCAGAATCACGTAGGTAGTACGACTCTTAACTTCAGAAATATGTACGTATCAATCAGAAAACTCAGTACCTTCTTATTGTCTGTGATGAAAGACCGATTCTTGATAAGCTTATAACTAGGTCATGTAGGGCGTATGTATTGAATTATATGCAATTTTTAAATTTGGCAACGCTAAGAGAAGCGGACACCAAACTAATTATTTCAAAATAACATTTGGGAGATTATTAAGATAAGCGAACAAGATGTAACTCGCACAGTATGTTACTCGCATTTGCAATAGTGCTCTTTACTGGAAAATCGTAAATTGTAATTTAATAGAGACTTGAGAGAAAACTTATACGTTCGCCAGCTATAATAATGAAACAGATAGAAATCCCTTTCTTACTTAAGATCACATATTCTCGTGTTTTCTGAACATATTTATTACTTCTTACGTTGTTGTGATGCATTCAGCGAAATCACAAACATTCAATATTAATCATTACTTTAAAAACATAACAAAATGTTTAGAGTTTACAAGATCGACATCTCAAGTCAATTTCCTAATATGCAAATATTGGGGTTGAGCAGGTTATCAACTGTAAAGTAGATCCTGTAGATAAAGCCGCAACCTGTTGAAGTTGAAGAAAGCATACAGTAATTTATGACGATACGTCACTCTCTCAGTTTGGAGAGCACTAGCACGGAACGCCAGAGGTGGTGGGTTCGATTCCCGCGTCGTTCATAAAATTTTGTTTTCAAATTTTATTTGTGCATTCAATATTAGTTAATAAATTTAGGTACATAAATAATGTAAAACAGTAACTAGTGAAGGTTAAAATGACCGACGCTTTTCAATGAAGTACTCGTAGTGGTATTCTGAATTTATATGTCTTTTACTATTGTGAGAGTGAAAATATGAAAAATTATATAATATAATATATAATATAGATTAGGTAGAATATATAACATATTTCTCTTGTTAGATATGCAAAGCCTTATTTGATTATCTTTCATATACCGATTGGACAAGCACACGCAATGTAAAGATGGAACCCACTTAAAGTTAAAGAACACTCACATACATACGCAAACGCACACTGGCACACGCTACTTGCGCCAACATAACCTACCACTAGAAAAGAAAATGAAACTAAATAGAAGACAATTTTTACATTTATATTTTATTAAATTATAAATAAGCTTAAACGCTAGAGAATATGTGAGCTCCAACAATAATTATAAAGATTTATTTTATCACATAATTACCGTGATATGAAGTTATATTTACAACATAAGGATAAATTGTTGCTTCTGCCAGGTAAAATCAATACCAATGTACTCCATCACAGGCGATCTTTAATTAAATTGTATCCTTCGCTATTGCTCCACATTGGGACTGACAACAAAGTTACTGTGATTGCATTAAGCTCGTATACGTGGATGTCATATACAAGTATAATGCACTCAATGATATTGTTACGAGTATAACTTTACTGGGATACGAGGACAAGCCAAGTGACGAAGCGGTCACCTTGTGAAAAATGATCACTTCGCATCATATGCTATCAAGCAATGCTTAAGGACTTTTTTATTATTAAGTATTTATAATCTAAGATAAAAACTATGATGTGACGATTTTTATGACGTTTATGGTGTCCCGATATAATTGACTACTTTGGATGACGCTATCAATTTGGTCACTTTCGGTTTATCGATGTATATAATATGATGTATGTAGCGATGGGTGTTGCCATGTTTTTGAATACATTTAATAGGTGACGTTATCTTTTTGAAGCTGACTGTACACTGAAAATAAAATTTAAAACAAACACACGGTGAAGGGCGCTGGTACACTCTGGCTCCTTCTCATGTCCAAGTTACGTCAGTTGGTGCTGGGGCTGTTGCTTCGACTGCCGAAGACAGCAAGCGTCGCAAATATGTTGGTCTCTGTGAGTCATACATCTTTGTGCCGATTGGTGTCAAGACACTTGGCCCGTGGGGCCCAGAGGCGCAGAAAATGATCAAAATACTACATATATTCGCGCCTCAATAAGGTTACTGGAAGCCCAAGCGCGTGCAGCTATTTCGGTCAACGGATCAGCCTAGCAATCCAACGCGGAAATGGTGTATTCTTGGTACGCTTCCACGTCATTATAGTTTTAATTTTTTGTAGTTATAGTATTGTAACTACTACATTTATTGAATAAAACATTTTTTTATTAGTCATGTTGTTAATCTATTCTTAAGTTGATTACATGTCATGTGTTTTAAATGGTCGGGTAACTTATTATATTTACATCACGACATTTTATTTACATCACGGAGAGGCAACGATCAAAAAAGATAAACTTAATAGTTCAATTGATAATAAGTAATTTTCAACTAATTTCCATAGAAAGTTTATTTTACTTAATGTCATATTTAATCAGAAAAAAATGGTAATTTTTGATGTATGTGGCATTTGTGTACAGCTTAAGCCCAATTGCGACGATCTCGACCAACGTTGTTTTGCCATATAGATTAGGTCCCCCTGAGCTAATTGTTTGAATTTAATGTCATTGAATGAATTAAATGAAGCTATTTTCATGTTCACTGTTCCGATAAATACTAAATCACGACTACTTATTTTTGCATAAGTTACCTATAACAGGCTATAAGGCGACATGTGAACGCGGCTATATGTTTGATGACATAATTAACCTAAAATATCCTAAAACAAGAACATAGTGTCGTCGTACTAAAAATACAAGAGACAGAGCTTACATTAAATTTCAAAGACAGATTTAGAACATGGATAAGTTCTTGATTTGGGTTTTGAAAGGACCCTTCTCGGTATCAGTTTCATGTTATTAACCCCCCGATGGCTTGGGCGGTATGAACAAATTAATTAGAAATGTTTAATGAAAAAGTTTGTCGCCAAGCCAGCCCTAACCATTTCTGAATGTAAATAGAAAGATATACTCTTTATACTACAGCGATGTGTACATAATTTGTTCTCTGAATCCCGAGAGGGAGCGTGGGTTGTAACCCGGTACCTTACAAAGCTTTTTTATTACATAATATTTTTATTTTATGATCGGGTGCGAAAATGTATAAAATGTATGTATTTTTTTAAGTATTTGTTTAAGTATTTAGATTTTTTTGACACACGTTGTTCTGTACATAGTAAAATACTGTTTTTTTTATGAATTGGTCAATAATATTTCAGAACATCAAGAATTATTTCGTAAAATATATTCACTGTTGTTATAATGAAATTATTTCACAGCAGAACTGTCAAACCGTGCGTCGATAAATTCTCTCATAGAAAATATGTCCACACAAACCAAATATTGAAAAAAAAAATATGGGTCCCAAATCGAAATAAATACTCTTATCTCTCAAGTTGGACTAAACTGCACTCCATGAAGTAATCCCAATTAAAATCAGTTCATTAGTTTAAGAGTTTACTGGAAACAAACATCAGGACACTGGATTTATATATATTAAGATACACAAATAATAGTATTTTATGCAACAATTGTATAATGAAGGTCAAAAAATACGAGTGGCGTATGACGCCACGTACATGTGGCACCGGTGGCATTGATCGGGCCCTTTACTCTTATACGGCACCTCGGCACGTACACCCTCAGTCTTAACGAAAATGGAGGGAATAGTATGAAATAAAATGAATTTTGAATTCAAATAGAAAATAAAAAGTTATAAATATACTAATTACTCAGGTAATAAGGTCTCTGTTTCAACAAGGCTTAAGATTCAGCTTAAGAAAACACCAGTTATTTCAAGTTTAAACTTAGAGCTCAGCAGAATATATTAAAGTAAAATGAAGCGATCCCACCTAATTTATAGACTTGGTAATTTATACGAGTAGGACTCAGGCGGGGTTTAATACGCCTCTCATATGACGTCGTTCAAAGAACGTCAAGTTTATAAATTAACTTAAGCACCTAACACAAATTCATTAGGGCTCTTTTTGACATGTTTACGATGATTTGGGGTTAAAGTATGACATAGATTGGAATACACAAAAATGCTCGCCACATAATTTCATTTACCAGAATTCTTAAGACTATAATTTGATTATGAGGCTTACATTTTCGAAAGGGTTTTTACTTTCAATAAGCTATATCCTATTTTAAATAAAAATATTTGAATTTGAATTGGTGAGGCTTTTGACCTAGAACCAGCCAATGCGATTCCTTTCTCCTTAGGTCAGTCAAACCAAGTGGCACCCACTTTCAAAGATTTTTGATCGGTTCGTCGCTATTTTTTTTTTAATTTGATGCGTTTCAGCTTCCATCATCGCATTTACCGTACTTTCACTTAGCTACCTAAGGTGGCTGATTACCCACGGAGTTCAATCCTCTAGTCGATTTTTCTCATCGGGTATGGTGCGTCAATTAACTCAGCTATTATAAAATACCCTAATTGATTTAAAATCGTAGCGTTGAGTTTCTTATATGTAGCATTTTCTTTGATTAGCGTGAGCACAAAATGTTAAAAGGATTAAAACGCGTGTAATTGTATTATTGTAACTGTATGTTTCTTATATAAACTTCTCACGAGCTCTACTTTTTCCGAATATATAGTACCTAGATTCAGTAATTCAAAAAAAAATATGATGATTCGAACGAAGGCCTTAGTTTGAACCTATTTGAATAAATTTATTTGACTTTGATTTGAAAGGAAAAACAATTGAAAGTCGAACAATCCAATTTTGTACATTTTTAAAATTTAGAATGTTCTAGCTGTCATGTTTAAAAATTTTCACCCTCAAAGCTTTTTTCTTAATTTATTTTATGACCATGGATGCTAGTCCTTCAGTCGGCCCTCAAATCTCAAACCAAGGAATAGCCATTACCTACACGAAAACGACATTTTATACATAAGCCCATATTTTTTGAAGCGCCTTTTTTTGAGTTTTTGAAGTGAAACTTCTTTATCGACGTATGAGTGAGATTTATAGCAAATCGTCACGATTTTCGGTCACGTGCCATTTTGTTTTTTTTTTATTCAAGATGGCCGCCGTGCAAAATATGATTTCAACATTATGGATATCGTATCCGAGGTTCTCGAGGGTGCAGAAAACGAATTTGGGATCATTTTTGAAATCCAAGATGGCCGCCGCTCATAATTATGATTTCAACAATTTTGATTTCGAATCCGAGGTTCTCGAGGGTTCATCGCGCGGCCGCGAAAACCTAAAACATCTTCCCTACTAGCGTTGTATCGTGCAGGTTTAGCGCGTGGTCGCAAGTAAGTAGAAAAACTAATAATTGCTAATATTGACAAAAACATTTGGTTTGGAGAACAGATTAGGATAATTAATATAAACGAGATTAGTTTTCTAAAGAAGTTTCACTTCTGACATGTGTACTTTGTACACACAACATTTTTTTACACAGACAGGTGATTCTTTAGCCACAAAGATTTTTATATACAGATACCATAAGGTATTTATCCATTTTCTCAAGAATTGTGAACTTATAAGAAGTTCGCAAGTATTACTCGTAGTAATACGACAAAATCCCTCTGGGGAATACGGCAATCCTCGTCCATTGTTCTTACAATAATCATTGTAACGATGATATCTTTAGATAAGATTTAACTTGTTATTTTTTCAATTCACATCTGACAAGATACTCGTCTAAGATCAACAAGTTTTCAACGAATACGGTACGCTATTCACGTACTTGTAAAGAAGTTGTTGCGAATAATAATATATTAGATGATAAATCTTATTTACAATAAAAACCTCTTCAAATGTGCGGATTATTTTTAACCGAATTCAAAAAGGAGGAGGTTATCAATTCGATCGGTATTTTTTTATGTATATACACCGATTACTCTGAGATTTATGATCCGATTTACGTAATTTTTTTTCGATGCAGAATAGATGCCATTTGGTCTCATAAAAATTTTACATAGCTTGGCCCAGTAGTTTTCATTTTATGAACATTTTTTATGAAAATCTTTGTTTACCTCGATGATAATATAATTATTTTTTGTGTACGGCTTTTTTAGGAGTTTTATTCAGGTTGATTATATATTATAATTATTAACTGACACTAAAAAGTAATAAATAAAGATTAAAAACTACGTTTAAAAAAACCGACTTCAAAAACTGAAAAGTTTCAAATAACTAAAAATTATATTCAATACACCTTTACCTTTAATATTAATAAAATACTATTATTTGTATGTGGTACATATTGGAAGCGTTGAGCTCGGTGCCACGCCAAATGTAATAGTAAGTACCTACACTCGCCACGCGTGACTTTGAGCGGGATAGCTTCGTCTAGAACAAAACAACCCAAGCGGTCAGACACGCGTGGCCACACAACTTTAATAATTACAGTAAGTAAGCTGTTTATAATATTAAGGTTTTATTTTGTTTAAGCCTGGGCACCGACATAAAACCTATAAATAGGTAGCGCATATAAATAATAGCATTTTATTAATATTAAAGGTAAAGGTGTATTAAATAATTTTTTTTGTTATTTGAAACATTTCAGTTTTTGAAGTCGGTTTTTTTAAACGTTGTTTTTAATTATCTTTATTTATTACTTTTTAGTGTCAGTTATAATCAACCTGAATAAAATCTCCTAAAAAAGCCGTACACAAAAAACACGGCACATAGCTCGACGGACAGATTGCCGTTAGGTCAGCAATATCCTTGAATGACGACCACGTACTGGAAGACGCAGTGTTGGTAGGCCCCTCACGAGATGGGCCGATGATCTGGTCAAGATTGCCGGAATACGTTGGATGAGGGTAGCGCAAGACCGATTATTTTGGAGATTTTTAGGAGAGGCCATTTGTTCAACAGTGGACGACTTCTGGCTGATATGATGATGAGAATTATTAGTCATTTTATGATAAAACTCGTGTCTTAGATGTTGTTTTCAATGAGGTGACTGTGGTGGGATAGGAAGTTACATTCAAGTAGCAATCGGTATGTCTCATCCAACCTGGATGAGGGTAGCGCGGTACTGATCATTATGGAGATCTTTGGGGGATGGCTTTGTCCAGCAGTGTACGTCTTGCGGTTGATATGATTATGATGATGATGAGATGATTGGAACTTCTTAATATTATCAGTGGACGTCTTCCGGCTGATACGATGATAATGACCATTAAACAGCTTACAAAGTCACAAGTTGAACGTTTTGGTATCACTGTATTACTTCCATATATATCTTCATTTAATATACAAAATTTAATGAGCCACGAGAAGCAACATTCGTACAGTCCACTATCAAGCAATACTCATACTACCTCTGAAAGAATAATAATGAAATTTTCATGAAGGAAATACTGTTAGCCAATCCTATGTGGGTCTAGTTTGTGGTCATGACACGATACGAAGTGCGTCAATAAATCTTAATTTTAAACAGATCAAGAGTCTGTAACCGAACTTACGAAGATGATGAATTGTAAATGGAATTAACCCGCATAATAACTTAGGCTCGGTTGTTCTCGAGTTTTATTTTTATTGTTTCTTTGTCTATTACTAGGACAGAAAAGGATTTATACCCATACAGCAAAGTCTTTAGTGTTCTTGTTGAAGTAAAACTTCTTTTGGCGTGACTTGAGGGTAGCTCAAAATATTTTTCTGGCGAATGTAACGTTAGTACTTCCGGCACAAAAAAGTCAATTGAAACAATTTTTAACCATTATGATTTAATGGTTTAAAAAATTGTTTCAAATTGCTCAAATCAAATCAAATCAAGTCATTTAATTGCATAGATTGAGTGGGTACATTGGTGTTACATTATAATCATAGGTGCTAACAATCTGCCGGGTAGGCATGCAAAAATAATATTTTACAATTCTTACTCTAAGTTTACCGTGAAAAACATACAACATAAAAACCAAATTATTCATAAAAGTCTATCCACCATAATATTATAAAAATGTGAAAAATAAAAATTTGCTTACTAAAAATGTTAATTTGAAATATCTGAATTAACTTATTCTAATGACTATACATTCATGTCTGTTAAATATTCTTTAACTGAATAATATTTCTTCGTCATTAAAAATTCCTTAATTTTATTTTTAAAAGAGTTAATATTTAAGTTTTGGTCCGCTAATGATGCTGGTAGTTTATTATATAGCTGAGGAGCCATATTAAATATACTATTACCAAAAAGTGCCGTTGTATGCTGCGTGAAACATATTTTATTTTTTCTGCGTTTACTATCAGAGTAACTAAATAGTTGATCATTTGTTCTAATGAATACTAGCACTTCATATATATATAGGCACGGGAAAGTAAGTATTTTAAATTTATCAAAATATGGTTTACAGGAATCAGTAGGGCTTAAATGAAATATAGATCTTATACATTTTTTCTGACATTTAAAGACTATCCTTATCTGTGGAATTTCCCCAAAATATGATCCCGTACCGAATATTTGATGTGACATATGCGTTAAAAGCTACTAACACTGCGGACTGGTTTACTACTTTAGACATCATGTGCAATGCAAATGAAAATCTATTTAGCTTCATGCACAAATTTTCAATATGGGTTTTCCAATTTAGGCAATCATCAATATTTTTTTACTTAGATAATTAATGTTCAATGCTATCTTATTGCGTCTATTTACAAATGTCATTATGCTAGTTTTGTCAAGATTTATGATTAAATTGTTACATGTCAACCAGTTTATAATATTGCCTATAGTATTATTAATGTCACTTTCAAAAGAATTTAAATTTTCACCTATAAATATCACTGTGCTGTCGTCAGCAAATAAAATCATCTCATGGTTGGTTACCGTAGGGAAATCGTTTATATATGTTATGAACAACAATAGACCTAATATACTTCCCTGCGGTACTCCAGTGGTTACGGTTTTTGACTCCGATATATATGGTGTTTCTGTTTTATCATGCCGTACTAACCTCGCTATTTGTGTCATTTGTTGCCTCCCCGTTAGATATGATTTTAGAAGTGATAAGCTGTTTCCTCTAACCCCGTACACGCTTAGCTTATTCAATAATATTTGATGGTCGACATAGTCAAATGCCTTAGTGAGGTCCATATAAAGTACGCATACATGCTTTCTTTTATCTACATTAGTAATGACTTCCTTCAAGAAATTGTATATTGCTAAATTAATTGATTTATTTTTTCTAAAGCCTTTTTGCTTTTCGGTTAATATTTCATTCTTTTCAAAATAATCGTTTAAGTTATTACAAATATACTTTTCTATTATTTTTGAGAAAATTGGTATAAGTGTAACTGGTCTATAACAGTCCATGTCTTCCCTATCTTTATTTTTAAAGAGTGGCTTCACAATTGAAGTTTTTAAATTATCTGGATATACACCATTCTCTACACATAGATTTGTAATATGACACAAAACTGGCGATATTATATCAGATACATATTTTACTGCTTTGGTACAAATTTCATCAAACCCAGTGCTATTTGTATTTTTTAGTGTTTTTATGATATTATTTATTTGAGTAGGCGATGATGGTTTCATAAAAATTGAATTCGGCTTGTTCCAGTTAGCGTTTGCTCTTTCATTAGTTGTTGACAAAATTTTACGACTAAGAAAATGTTCATTAAAAGCTTGTGCAATCTCTAAGGGGTCACTTATTATTTCGTTGCCTTTTTTAATACGTTCAATTTTGTAATTATTGAGTTTAAATCTGTTTTCATTTATTATGTCCCATGTAGTCTTAGATTTGTTATGCGAATTTCTTATTTTATAATCATTTTGGGATTTTTGTGTTAGTTTGATGATATTTTTTAAACGTTTTCCATACACTTTGTAATTTTGTTTATTTTTATTATTAGGTTTTTTTCTATATTTCCATAGTAACTCTCGTTTCCTTTTGCAACATTGTCTTATTCCTTTTGATATCCACTTTGGTTTTCTATTTGACTGTATTTTTATTTTAATGTAAGGAAAGCAGAGATAGTAAAGAAGTGAGAACATTGCGAAAAATCTATTGTATGCTTCATTTGGTTCAGATGTTTCATAAGCATCCGAAAATGTAATACTACTTAGGTATTCCTTAAATTTACTCAAGTTTTCTTCGCTAATGTCTCTTCTTAAAATAAACCAGTATTCTATCCGACTAAATTTTTTAACAGTAAAGCTGAAAATTTGTGCTGTATGGTCTGATAGAGCCAGTTCTTCAACAGAACAGCTATAGCTGCGAATATTGGTCAAAAAGTTATCGATACATGTGCCACTTACTAAGCGCGTTGGCTGTGTAAGTACTAATTTAAGATTAAAACCATGTACTAATTCATTAAGGGTTTGCGTAATTTTATTATTTTTTAACACGTCTATATTTATATCACCACAGATAATGATTTTCCTTTTTTTGAAGCAATTTTTATTAAGTATGTTGTATAAACTGTCAAAAAATGTGTCTAAGGTAAATTTATCGAGTTTTGGTGGTCTATAAATACATATTACTATTGTGCTTTAATCTATTAGTTCGACTCCACTACATTCTATAACACCTGGTACGCTTAAGCGTGTGATATCCGTTAACTCTTTAAATTTAACCCAATTTCGTACAAGTATGGCTGACCCACCCCTTCTATTATTGCGAAAATATGCAGAAGCAATGCGAAAATTTGATATCCTAAGCAGCTCACAATCGTGTTCAATTAAATTATGTTCCGTAAAACAAAGTACATCTATAAAAATATTTTTGCTAAGTTCTAATTCGTCGAGTTGTACTACCAGCTGTTCAGATTTATTAATAAGTCCATTAATATTTTGATGTAATATGTATAACTTATGAGACTCGAAAAAAATTATTAGGTTCTGCACTGTTTCCGTTAGCTCCACTTTTCTCTATTTCAAGAATATATTTTTTGGCATCATCCTTTTCCTCTTGTATTTCATTACCGTTTTCACCTTCACTTTGTCCATGTTCAGTTTGGGTAGCTTTATTTTCTGTATTTTTAATATTCCTCTGCGTATTCTTTATTTGTTTTTTATAACTGTCGATTTTGCTTCGATATTCAAGGCGTAAAATATTAAGGCCTTTATGAGTGCCTGGCATATATGTCGTATTTGCATACTTCGTTTCATTCTTCTTCTACTATAATCCATGTCAACAAATGATACATTTTGGAATTTTCCGCATATAAATCTTAAATCGTAATTTAACTTATTTTCATTTAAGGCTCTATTATAGGGTATTTCATTTACTAAAATATTTGTATGTGTGTTATAATAGAAAAATCTATTCTTGAAAATCGTAGGGATTAGTTTCATGAGTGCCTCCTATTATAATGACAACATCATTTTTTGTTAAGCTTTGCATCAACCTTGTCTCGGAAAGAAGTATATCAGTTAATTTTGCACCTGGTTTCAGAAAACAAGTGACCTCATACATGGGCCCAGTCAAATTTTGCAATATTCTTTGAGTACCTCTCCCTTGCTCATCCGCAATAATCACGATCCTTTTTCTAGATTTAAGCTTCAGTAGGTCCTCTTTCTGGATTTTGCCCTCAACTACTCTCTTAGGATTATTTGGAATTGCTCTCTTGTCCTGCTTTACTTCAGTAACATGATACTTTTTCTCAGTCAAAAATGATTTATTTAAACTATCTGAGACTGTTGTCTCCTGATTTGATTCCTGTGTCTGCGCTGTTTCGGGGTGTAAAATATTTGTACCATTTTTAACTCCTTTTGCTCAGTTATATTTTCTGAAAATCTCAAAGTGTATTTATTCATTTATGACTACTTTGTAATAAATAATAAGTCTCAGTCTGACGTTTGTGACATTCGTTAATTTTTCTTTGTCCATCGGACAGGCAAAAGGTCCGAGCTCATAGAGCCATATTCGTTAATATTCAATAACAACGTTATATTGATATGTGTGATATTAATAATTTGATTATTTTTATTCAATTGTTTATTAATAACACGGCTTTAATTAATGTAAGTATATATTTAATGGTATAAAATAAATCTTCTTGTCTTTCAACTTTTTAAGAAAATTCTTGTTATATACTGGATGTCCTAGAATAGGTGGTACAAACAAGGGCAAACGAAAATAACATAATATTTTGTCTATGAGCTTTCAGATAAGCAAAAAAGTATCTGTTAATTATTCCTAAAGCTAATTATAATTAAGTTTTACTTCAATCGCGCGTTAAGATTACACGCACACACTTTTTTAGCATGAAGTTCGAATCAACTATGTATATCGGGATTAGTTATTAAGTTCTAATAGGAGACATAACCATAAATGCTTGTTCACGTAGAATCGCGCGGACGTCCTGACGGGTTCAGGTGTGGCTTCGTACATTGGTGATTGGCTGCCAGGCATTTGCAAGGGTGAGACGTGTTGTCAGGGGTTTGAAAAGATGGAAGCACTGATATTGAATGTCATAATAAAATATAGATAAAAAAGATATATTTTGTAGAATTATTATGGATCGTATTAGTAGAATAAATGAGAAATAAAAAGAAGGAAATTAATGTTATTATTTATATAATTCTATATAAATCAAATTATTTATTTTCGTAGTCGTATTCTACAAAGGATAGAAGTGTGTGTTAACTAAAATAAGAAATAATAACAACAATTACGTTTTTATAATTGTTATTTTTATATTGAAATGATTGTTATAATAAATATAATTCCGTACTAATAATAATAATTAAATTAAAAATGACAATTATTACGTTTTAATTGAATATAATAAAAACACAGCGACACAACAGCGAAGAACAGCTGACTGTATCTGCACAAAAATCGTCACCTTTTTGCTCTTAATAGTAATTTTCATTATTATAACACTAGAAATAAGGGATTGCTTGTAACTAATTCTAGTAGGCTTCATTAGATACATAATAGCTTTAAGGGTATATATATACACTTTTATTTTTATTTTTACAACGAAATGGAAAGGGCCGGTGGGCATTAGAAAAGTTGGAAGACCGTGTAAGAGGTGGGCTGATGATGTGATTGAATACGCTGGAAAAGACTGGCTAATATTGGGCAAAGACCGAATAGTGTGGAAAAAAATGTAGGAGGCCTTCACCCAAAGAGGGGCCCATACTACTAATTAAACATTTATTATTAAGAAATAGAAAAAAAAAACTAACATAACTATTCTCTTTTTAAATTCTTACAATATTAGTCTTAAGTTAAGTTTACTAACAATAATTATAAGTTTGTTTTAATTTTTAAATTTAGCTTAACTTAATTGTGTAATTATGTAATTTAGTATGGGAATAAAAGGCTTTTTTATTATATTTTATTTTATTTTATATATACACTTTTATAATAAATCCCAGTCACTCTTCGGGCATTATCTATAAATAAATTTAAATGTTGTATTAAAAATGGCTCTGTCGTAAATTCTACAACTCCACAGCTGAATATCTAAGTGATCCGACAGCCTGGGACTAGATTATGATTATTTTATAGCAAAAGCAATGACAATACAATATTGTATATTTGAATAAAAAGAGCACAAAAAAAAATATGGGGATTTTCTTGCGCAGCTTCTTCTCTCTCAGAGCGCCATTTGTTTCCGATGCGGTAGTAGTATCTTGTTTATTAGAAATGACATCAAACAGAATTCTAAGGGAATTGCTTTTTATGCTTTATTTTATCTGTCTCTCTCGTACACTCAGCGGTCCCGAATTCACCCGAGCCTTTCACCTCAGAACGTGACGGATCCTTACATACGAAAAACTGTGTGTACGGTGCGCCAAAAGGTTTTACTGCAATAAAATTAAGGTGATGAAAATGTGTTATCGTTTCTAGGGATAAGTTCAAACTTGTTGAACTTACCTGACGTCGCGATGTATCGCGCGCTACACTTAATTCGACGTGACCACATACAAACAACATCAAAAGTTTGTTATAACCGCGAGCGCGCCAGTCGCCAGCTTGCCTTGCGTTTTGTATACCTATAAACACTTGCATATTATGCTGTGTTTGATAATTCGAGATCGCGCCCGGAAGTGACGTGACGTAGATGACCCAGATTCAAGAAAAAATATACGAAGTGTCTAGTCGTCCGATTATCTGATTTTATGACGTTATGTCACTCAAACGGTTAGCTTAGTTGGAAGAGCACTCGCATGGAACGCGAGAGGGTTCAAGTCCCGTATCGTTAATAAAATTTTTTTTTCAAATTTAATTTGTGTATTAATCCCAGAAGTGAGGGTTATCACTTTAAAAACATAATATAAAGTAATTTATGTTATTGTAACCTTTACCACATAAACGTCTTTGTTTACAATTCTTTTGAATTTCGTAATACATTTGTTTTCAACATTTTCTGGGATCTTGTTGTAGCACATACATCACGATGATTCCTTGTATTTATATAATCACTTAAAGCATGTTTTAAAAAATTTTTCGTGTCAGCTCCGACGTCATGCGTCGTCTGGAGTTTACTCCTTAAGGACGATTGTCTTTGAACGGGTACTAAACAAAATCAAGTCCAATGGAGTGGGTTACAAGGAGACATACAGCAGAAGCTAATAAAAGCGTATTAATTAAAAAATCAGATAAATCCTTAACGCTCAAAATATGTCAGGAAATGCCCAAACACAACTCCTGTTAAAAGCGGAATCCAAAATTCCAATTTTAAAAGGTCCATCAAGGAAGTTACATTTTGACACATCCTAATAGGTATATTATACTACATGCGTAAGCTATCACACTACACACAAGTATATATATACACACACGCACACACAGCTGAAAAGTGAAAGGTGCGCGAGAAATGATGCGCACCAAAAACGTTATTATCCCATTTGAAGAGTAGGTTTTACTATCATATTTTTCTCATACCGATCGCCTTCTATGAAAATCAATCCTTAAGGAGGAAACTCTAATAAACTCCAAAAATATAAATGCAGTATTAACGGATCACGAAAGTGAAATAAAAGCCAATATCGTGTCAAACTCCACTTTATTTCCACAAGATCAAGAACATCAACAAATCTCTTAATTATTACAATAACGAAGTTCAAGTTACAACATTACTGACAACGTGCGTGACTATTTACATTCAAGCTCTTTGGCCTATACAATAGGTACAAAATAAAATAGAAAACAATGCCATTTAAAAATATAAGCACAATATTATTCTGGGTAACGAAATTAAACATATAAATAAACTTTTAACAAAATTACTTCATAAAATATAATGTCAAATATACAAATAAAATGTTACATCAAAATCATAATTACTGTACAATTTTTTTTTTAAATACTGCATACGGTTTTTTTTTCAATCGATAAATTACACCTAATTACAATATTTCACTCGATATCTGGGTGAGATCAGTAGACGCATTTAAATTGTCTACTAATAACTATAAAATATGAGAAAATATGTTGAATTTGGATTGGGTTTTTCGATACATAGTACAAGGCTTGGAAACCGACAAAAAACCGGTTAACGTTAAGAACAGAGAAATGCTTTTGTTCAGTTTTGTTCTTTTTTAACCAAAATATAACGGTTTCTGAATGGCATAATATAAACCGGTTTAAAACAGTTTTTATCGCCGAGTAGTGTTTTAGACTTTAGTTTAAATTTTTATGATACATTTACCTAATAATAGTTTTAAAACATCGCAACAATGAGCGTACGGGTCTACTTTTTGTTAGGCTTATAAACAACTAATAAAGGCAGAGGTATTTTTTGTTTCGTAGGTACACTACGAACCATACAATATTTAAAAACCGATTTTCACCGGTAATAACCGTTAAATTTAAAACCGGCTCCAAGCCTTGACACCGGGAAGCTATATTTGTCTATCCTTAATTATGAAACTAAATGCACAACAGTAACTATTTAATTCTAATGTCCAGTTCAGGTGACGTCACGGGGAAAAAAAGATAATCAACGAAATTTCACCGAAGACGAGTAAAAGAGAAAGAAGATCCTACGCTCGGTTTCGTTCTTGTTCGTTAAATAGGAACAAGGCCTTAGCCGTAGCCTACAGATGTAGAACAAGTTCATTCGCTTATAATCCTTACACAAACAATGAATTCAATCTCTAATCCTATTTTTCAATAGAAAATCATCCCACCATTGTAGCTAACATTAATAAAATTTACCCCAGCCCCGGACATTGGTCCTTCGAGCCGGATCTGAACCAGCGACCTATTGATTGCAATTTTATGTCTAGTCTCCCCGACTTGGTTCAAATAGCTCTTTTTTCAGCAGTGTTAAACAGCAACATTGACTACGGCCTAATTTCATACTGTCGCATTTTACATAGGCAACTTACATCATGCATAAAATTCACCCCATGTACTCAGTAATAATATATCATTTTATTAATTGTGAAAGAAGTTTAAATCCCGCGATTTATCTATCCATAGTACCTATTGACAAATATAAAACTACGATTTTATATGATGCTAAATCTAAGATATAAAAGCATACTACCTATAGTAGGCACAGAAGGGTTCAGTACATTTGGCTTACATCGGGAAAACCCTAAGGCCGTATTCGTATAAATTCTAATGACGTCTTCCTGTGGACTGTCATTTCGTTTATATGAATACCGCGGTAAGTATATCACATTTAAAACTCGGGTCAAAATAAATACAAAACTAATAATTATTGGAATGTTGAAGAAGAAAAGAAGAGTTTTGTAAAGAGATGCTATTTACACTTTAAAATAATGATGAAATGAATTGCGCGCGTAGTTGGTTGCTACATAAATATTTGCCGACATTTTTCATAAAGAACTATATTTGAACTATAAAATTGAAGACGATTATTTCTACGTTTTTATCTCTGACAATTCTAGTATATGAACATTATTGTTATTTTATCCAATCAGATGTTAACACGTCACTGTAACATTTTTTGTGCCAGTATTCGGTGACAATAGTCCATATTATTTATGATATATACATAATTGTTTTGTAAGAAATTCATCTACAATAATATCACTAGAATTTTAATAATTTCTTGTCGGGTATTGCGATTTCTTGTGAAGAATGTCACAATTTTAATTTAATTAATTAGAATTAAGTATAAACCATACTAAACGCCCTAGATAAACAGACAAACACACATAAAAACGGTGAATAATATGTAAAATAATTAAAAAGTGTGTTATTAAATTGAAAATAAAATAATAACTGAATTTTAACATTATTTATATATTCCAACTTTCAATATTCTTAAGTTCGGAATTATCGTGTTCGCAGCGACCGAGGTTGACATTACTAGCACCTCAGAAGTGACAGGTAACAGATAGATGTTCAACAATTTGGACAAGTAATATCTCGAGCACGGAATATATATATAATACAAATAGTGGAATTGCCACACAGATTTCGTACGTCACATTATTATTGATTATGCGAGTCGCGATTAGTTATTTTTGGCGATATGATATCTCATTGTGCAATTTTTACATTTTTGAAGTGAAAACTTATTTAGCTGCGTAAATCTTATGGGGTCACGTCACCGACATGCTCATGAATGGCGCACGCGATAAATAATTAATTTAAACTATAAATATGTAAAGTTAGACGCTTTTGGATCGGTGAAATCTCGTGAGTTCGCGCCACCGAAATGCTTATAGCAGTATATCTGTAGCTATACAGCTGAGGTATTGTGCAACATTAGTGCTGTGTATATCTTATAAGTGAAATTGAATTGCTTTAGTAAAAAGATCAATGAGATATATATGAAATAATTTGTTTTTCAACATTAAGAAATTTCCAATTTTATTACTAAAATTTCTAAGTTTTCACTTCCATCCGCAGTCTCTACAACTCTCACTTCTTTTTGTGTGAGTTTGCGACACTGGTAAGTTTAAAGTAAGGTAAGTAAGGAAGTTTAAGGCAATTTCCACTTATATTTTTCATTCCGTGCTCTCGAATACTCTTAACGCCAGACGTCCGTGACCACGCTAGCTGCAAACTATTCGAAACATTGGAATAATTAATGTTAATATTTAGTTAAAATTTGCATTTAAGTAAATTAATGTAATAATTTTTACTATAACGTTTAAAACTCGCGTTAATCGAACAAAGTCCTATACTACACATAAGTTACTCTAAATTTAACCTACAAATAGCATTGAGCTGAGATCTTTTATACTAATTCAATAATTTACCTAATCTATTATTTGTAACTCATTAAAATTTACTAATCTACACAATATATATATATATATATATATATACTGTTGTATCTCTGTTTGTTTATTTAAGTATTTATATTGAACAGGGGAATGATCACCCTTATGGTTTTATTTAAATATTCTTTGATGGTGAACAGATTGAATAACTGAAGTCGAAACGTGCAAACTGCACTTCATAGCCGTTACCTAAACACCCTTTAAATTTTACTTTATAATGATATCTCTGTAACCTATACGTTATAATACACTAGCTAATTCGAGCGCGGATTTAATTTTTCAGTGCAAAGGATCTTAATCTGCTTAATTTTTATTTCATGTGTAAAATTAAATAAACTCAATGACCAATCAATAAAAATATTCGATAACATCATAGAAATCTACATGAGAAGGTACTAAAAATGTTATAAGTACTAATTCCTTGCTAAAACCTCTGTCAGACATATACATATTATTATTATTACTGTTTAAAATTCAAATTAGAAGTATCTAAAATTTAACACTCCCATACATTTAGTATGTGATAAGTAGTGCCGCTCAGAATTTAAGTTTTTTCAAGAATCCTGAGCGGCACTAGGCAGGGTGGAGCAATTAGCATCAGCTCGTCTCGTCCCTTATTGTCATAAAAAAGGGTGAGTGTAGTGGTTTCGCGATTACATCTCGCCCCCCGCCCTGTCAAGCCGCGCACTACGAGCGCAAATCTGCCGTATGAGACGAGACGTAATAACGAACCTGCTATACTCACCCTGATGAAGGACCAGTGGGAGGCTCCTTTGCACCGGATGCCGGCTAGATTATGGGTACCACAACGGCGCCTATTTCTGCCGAGAAGCAGTAATGTGTAAACATTACTGTGTTTCGGTCTGAAGGGCGCCGTAGCAACTGAAATTACTGGGCAAATGAGACTTGACAACTTATGTCTCCAGGTGACGAGCGCAATTGTAAAGCCGCTCAGAATTTTTAGGTTTTTCAATAATCCTGAACGGCACTGCATTATAATGGGCAGGGAGTATCAATTACATCAGCTGAACATCCTGCTCGTCCCTTCCCTTATTTTCATAAAAAAGGACCTCTGAATGGTCCATAACTAGTGGATACCAACTCCGATGCACAGTCAGTAAAGCCGATTTAAATTATGTTGCTATACGCTGTTCTAATTTGATACTAAATCACTACTGAATCGCTGTTGGTCTATACGTCATCTGTGAGGTGACATATTTAACGCGGCTATATAACTTCAAGTACCTTCCTAATTAAATTTCAATAGATGAATTAAATAGAAACAAATATTTAATTAAAGAAACTTAAGTACATCATTGAAGAAACTCAAAGTAACTAAAAATTCTCATTATATTAGAGTATATTTACAGTAGTATATTTACATATACTTACGTATATCAATATAATTAACAAAATATCAAGCACCGAAAGTATTTAATTCAAAATGATTTGTGAAATATTATTATAACATTTTGCTGTGATTATAAACGTGTGATGTTATTGTACATGCGCGTATCTACGTTTTTTTCTTTCTATTTAGCGACGTGATGAAAGCACCCAGTTATGCCATAATGAACAAACTCTTAAATTTTTTGTAATTTAATAATAAACACCAATTTTTTTATAGAATATAGAAGAAACAATTCAGCTGTAATATCAAATGTTTAGTATTGTTGATATAATACAGGAAAACTGTATAGGTATACTATATATAGGCCAACGAGACAAGATAAAGATTGTAAACAAACCGACCGTTACTGAGTTAAATTGTCATTAAATACGGCTGATTCGGACACTTCCGGCGAAACATTGAGACGACAGTGATAAGAATAGGGAATCCAAAATTTGTATAAAATTTATTCAAATAAAAATGTTTTGCTGTCCTGAAACTTTGTTTACAAAAACAAAATTTTATGAACGATGTAGTAATCGAACCCACGGAACGCAAAAACGTTCCGTGCAAGTGACGTATCGTCATAAAATCTTGTATGCTTTGTTCAACTCTCACAACCCACAAAACCTGAGAGTATCGAACGCGAGAGGTCGTGGGTTCGAGTCGCGAATCGTTCATAAAATTTTGTTTTCAAATTTTATTTTTCATTAATCCCAGAAGTGAGGGTTATCACTTTAAAAACATAACAAATTGTTTACATTCTTTATCTAGTCTCAGATTTGTTAATTATTATCTTTGTAAAAAGTTAAAAAAAAAAACACATTTTTTAAGTGAAAACTTTTTAAAGCATGCTATGGAGATTATTATATTAGTAGTATTAAATGAGACTGTGAGACCTTATATAAATTCTGTTTGTACATTCTAGCATAACTGGTTGTAATAAAAATTTGTTCCAAAAGCATCCGTTAGGAGCGATTTCTGATATTTCATACTAAAACTAGATGAGATTTTAACGAAAGCACAAACAATCTTCATAGTTCATTACTTAATTCATAATATCACTAAAACTGTATACTCGGTGTTTGGTAACTACATAATTATTCAACATTCAAAAATTTAACTCACACCTCAAAATACTACAGACTTAGATAATTTATACGTCCAGATAGAACCTCTTGCGGCTAGACAGCCGATGTAAACAGGCCACATTTATTACTTGAGTGACAAGCTACGTCTTACTCTCGCGATTTGTTTAACACTATGGGTTAACCGTTATAATTTTTTTTCGACGTTTTCACACTTGTCACGTATAAATGATCTAAGACTAAATATATTAAAATTGTGATGATTAGAACTTTCAATTAAACAATTATTATTATGCAATTCAGAGTCGTAATTGACACAAGACTAAACAATACTCCCACATTTGCCGTTGGTTAATGAGAGGTTCGGTCCTAGAGAGGGTCGTCCGAGGGTGGAGAAACCTCCCATAGCTAGATCGAAGCCGTTATTCATGTACTGGTTATTCTGCAGCCCTATCAAAATGTCGACTAATGCGTTCGACGCATTCTGTGCATTTAACAGTTCGAATATAATACAATTGCATTCCGGCTCGGGATTCTTGCTCTTTGCACTAGAGCTGGAACTGGTGGAGTTGGCTCCCGAGCCAGCTGTAGGTGGGTTTGGGTGTAAGGGGCAGGTGATCTGTAAGTTTTTCGGGTATTGAATGGGTATACCCGACAAGTGGTTGGCGGCAGCTCGCGCGTAGAACAAACACGAGTGGCCGTCCGCGTCCGGGAAGTTAGGGTTGCCATTGTGCTGGAACAAATATTGATTACTTATTAATTTTTAACATTGTGTGTCATTGATACATAACCATAAAAACGAAAATAAATACATTTGCATTGAGTTGGTACATGACAATATTTTATTTTATTGTGTTAGTGTGCGTTGCTGAAAATAGCAGTTCACCGCTATTTTTTTCGACGTCTTCACAGCTGTCACAGTCTATCTAAACGTATAAATAATCTAAGACAATCCAAGTGTTGTGAGTTTTGTTGGGTGTAAATTCCGCTATGATTCGTTTTTCATAAATTCGACCAAAATTTATGAACAATGCGGCACTCGTAACCGCGCCACAACCTGAGAGTTGAACAAGACATACCAAGATTTACAGTCCATGCGTCACTCCAAGGGTGGGCTTAGTTGGTAAGAGTGCACGGACGAAAGCCGAGAGGCGCGGGTTCAAGTCACGCATCGTTCATAAATTTTGATCGAATTCATCATGAATCAACTTCTAAAAGAGTGCTGTTGTACTAGTTAACGGTTGTTCTGAAATAAGTATTATTTGCATAGTTGGTATGTCATATATCTATGGAAAATAAATTGCGGGAACGAGATGATTTGTTTGGAATTCTTCATCTTATTTTAGTGATTAGATAAGGTGAGTCGACTTTCGAATATGGTGTCTAAATATCTACGCCGACTGTTGAGTGATGGGATATTATGACGTTTAGAAGAACCATGACATTCTTAGAATACATTACCCGTGCGGTAATCAAGTTGTTTCAATAATTTATTTTGAACTGTCTCAATTCTAGTAACGTGAACCTGATATTACGGGCTCCACACAACTGAACCGAATTCAAGTATGCTTCTTACGTACGAGAAATATAGTATTTTAAGAGTAGAAGGCTAAGTGATTTTGTTATACGAAATATAAAGCCGAGCAGTTTAAACGCTTTGTTAATAAATAATTAATGTGTATATTAAAATGCATCTTTGAATCTAGGGTAATTCCAAGATCTCTGGATTCCATAACTCTTTTAAGACTTACACTACCTAGATTATAATTGAAGATTATCTTGTTCTGTTTCCTAGTGAATGAGATAACATGACATTTTTGAAGTTAAGGTAGAGATGATTTGTCGTGGAATAATCATTTAATTTATCTAGATCACTAGCTGACCCAGCAAACGTTGTATTGCCGATATTAAATCGCGATACAAAAGTAACTGTTGATCGTAGATGGGTGAAAATTTGAAGTTGTGTGTATTTTTAATGCTGCCTCATAATCAACCAAATTTTTAAAAATATGTCAAAAAAATTAAAAAACAAAATTTCGTGTGGGCCACTCTTAACATTTAGGGGGATGAAAAATAGATGTTGTCCGATTCTCAGACCTACCCAATATGCACTCAAAATTTCATGAGAATCGGTCAAGCCGTTTCGGAGGAGTTCAGTCCCGCACACCGTGACACGAGAATTTTATATATTAGATATTGTAAATGCTTACATTCAACTAAGTTTGTAATAATTATAAAAATCTTTGTGTTATCAGCGTAAAGTAAATGATAAAAGATTTACTAAAAAAGTGATCAATATCGTTAATAAACAGAGAGAAAAGTAAAGGACCCAACTGGGAACCCTGAGGAACTCCGGAGGTAACATTAAGAAAATTTGAAATGTAATCTCTTAATGCAACTGCTTGACTTCGATTACTAATGTATGATTTAATCCACCTTAGAAGGTCGCCGTGTATACCGAATGAAGATAATTTGATATGAGGAGGTTATGATTTATTTTGTCAAATGCTTTGGAAAAGTCTGTATATACAGCGCCAACTTCAAATCCAGCGCGAGCGTCTAGTGCGTTTAGAATAAAAATCTGTACGCTCGTGATTCTAATATAGACTACTGAGGTAGCGAGTGATTAAATGCATGAGACAAAAACAAAATTGCTCTCGTGTGAAACATACAACTTTTCAGCTCGACTAACGAGAGAAGTATTATAGGTTATATATAGTACGAATGACAATTAAGATAATATTTAACAATGTTTATTATAAATATCAATATTAGTATTTAATTTAAATATTAAAGTTTTAAAAAGGGCAATAGTAAAATTTATAAATCTAAATTTCGATAAGTAACATATAATTTTTTTTGACAATGATACGTTAGGCTAAAATGAGTTTCGGAACGCATCGGATTGCATTGTTTATTTTTTTGACGCCGAGTAATTCCCGGATGTATGGTCACGTGGGGTTCAAAATTTAAATGACTTTGCCACACGCTCGCAGCAATAAGCTTTTTTGCTGCGAGTTTTCACGAAGCAATAACGCCCTTTTCATGCTGGAGAGGTGAAAACTAAATTGGTGTCTACACTCTTACCGTGTTGTTGTGGAGAAATGTGATGTTTAACTGCTTCAGCTAATCGGTCAGTAAGTTGCACAGACATGGATCCAAATAGATGCCGTGAGTGTATGTACTTCGCGCGTCAAAAATAAGACAAAAAGATGACCAATGCTGTTCCATTGACGCTTTTATTTTAATTTTTTTATTATGATATAAATCATTGCGGATTTTAGTAAAAAGCAATATCAACTATTGATGTACTGAAAACGACAACTAATGATGAGGTGAGTGGCTAAACGTTAGGCTCGATTCACTGGCATTTTTAACGACGTCACAGTAGGTACAAAAAGTGGCACGCTTGGTTTTCATACAGACGGAGGGATATCAACTTGGATCTATGTCTGTGGTAATTTGTAGGCTTTTCTTAGGCTATGGTTATCATAAAGTATTTATCAAGCTTATTTGTTAAGCGTGTTTTGTTGACCTGTAGCTATTGTATCACTAAGTCACGCATGTTACGTCCACATGCAGTAGACTCAATTGATAAATAGTATTTTTGCATAATTTACTACTTTGCAATCCATACAATTGTAGTCAGTTTTGTGGACTAAATAAAAAAAAGAAAAATACGTGCGGCACTCGGGGACTGCCGCGGTAAAGCTATTGCAGACCATTTTTATCAACTTATGCAATTATAATTATTTTTTTATGCAGTATTCTTTTTTATAAAATTAATTTAAAAAAAGCAAACGGGAAGAGAGTAAAATTTAACTTGCAAGATTTGATTACAGACAGACAACCGGACAGGTGAAATTAAATGAAAATGCTTGTCATAATAATAAAAATTAAAAAAACGTGATAGAAAAAAATAAAGAAATTAAAAAAAATCAAGACGTACCCTAGGCTCGCACCTGAGACCTTCTGCACAAAAAGACATAGAAATATCTATATAGATCTAGTAAATGTTAGGTTATTTTCGTTACGGAATTTCTGAATTCGGTCTCCACGCTCGAGGCCCGCGATAGAAGCTGTGCAATATCTTACAATAACAAAGTAAGTGGTCACCCATATCAGCAGCTGCGCGGCGGGCAGGTCCCCCGCGGGCCGGGCTGGCCGCCAGCAGCCGCCCGGCAGTCCGCAGGTCGCCGCGATAGAAGCTGTTCAATATCTTACAATAACAAAGTAAGTGGTCACCCATATCAGCAGCTGCGCGGCGGGCAGGTCCCCCGCGGGCCGGGCTGGCCGCCAGCAGCCGCCCGGCAGTCCGCAGGTCGCCGCGATAGAAGCTGTTCAATATCTTACAATAACAAAGTAAGTGGTCACCCATATCAGCAGCTGCGCGGCGGGCAGGTCCCCCGCGGGCCGGGCTGGCCGCCAGCAGCCGCCCGGCAGTCCGCAGGTCGCCGCGATAGAAGCTGTTCAATATCTTACAATAACAAAGTAAGTGGTCACCCATATCAGCAGCTGCGCGGCGGGCAGGTCCCCCGCGGGCCGGGCTGGCCGCCAACAGCCGCCCGGCAGTCCGCAGGTCGCCGCGATAGAAGCTGTTCAATATCTTACAATAACAAAGTAAGTGGTCACCCATATCAGCAGCTGCGCGGCGGGCAGGTCCCCCGCGGGCCGGGCTGGCCGCCAACAGCCGCCCGGCAGTCCGCAGGTCGCCGCGATAGAAGCTGTTCAATATCTTACAATAACAAAGTAAGTGGTCACCCATATCAGCAGCTGCGCGGCGGGCAGGTCCCCCGCGGGCCGGGCTGGCCGCCAACAGCCGCCCGGCAGTCCGCAGGTCGCCGCGATAGAAGCTGTTCAATATCTTACAATAACAAAGTAAGTGGTCACCCATATCAGCAGCTGCGCGGCGGGCAGGTCCCCCGCGGGCCGGGCTGGCCGCCAACAGCCGCCCGGCAGTCCGCAGGTCGCCGCGATAGAAGCTGTTCAATATCTTACAATAACAAAGTAAGTGGTCACCCATATCAGCAGCTGCGCGGCGGGCAGGTCCCCCGCGGCGCTGGCGGCCCGCAGCGCCAGCGAGCGGGCGGTGGGCGAGGGCGCGCGGGCCGGGCTGGCCGCCAACAGCCGCCCGGCAGTCCGCAGGTCGCCGCGATAGAAGCTGTTCAATATCTTACAATAACAAAGTAAGTGGTCACCCATATCAGCAGCTGCGCGGCGGGCAGGTCCCCCGCGGCGCTGGCGGCCCGCAGTGCCAGCGAGCGGGCAGTGGGCGAGGGCGCGCGGGCCGGGCTGGCTGCCAACAGCCGCCCGGCAGTCCGCAGGTCGCCCCGCACACACGCCGTCTTCAGAGCCTCACCGACCCCGCTCGTCTTGCCGTTGAGATCGGCGCTCGACAGAAACGCCCGCCGCTCGTACTTCAACCGTATCCACCTATCAACAAAATTACCAAATATTCAATTCAAAACAGGATGTGACATCACTCATAGAAAGTCAAATACTACCACCCATTCCAAAATGATTTTTTATTTAAATTCAATTTCAATTTATTTATTAAGAGATTCGTAAAATTCCACCTTCGCCCGACACGCCACAAGTTAGGATATCATCCCCACCATCTGGATGTGTGGCGGTCCTCCACAGTGCGGTTTAGAAGGAGCTTTCTTCCACGTACTACATTACTTTGAAATGAACCTCCTTGTGCGGTGTTTCCGGGACGATACGACCTATACCTTCAATAAAAAGCGCGTACACCTTCCTGTAAGGCCGGCAACGATCCTGTGATTCCTCTGGTGTTGCAAGAGATTATGAGCGGCGGTGATCACTTAACAACAGCTGACCCGTACGCTCGTATGTCCTCCTATTCCATTAAAAAAAAAATACAATATAATAATAATAATACAAGTTTTACTTAAAAGCTAATTAACACTGTGCCTAAACTAGGTAAACATGTGAATCAAGCGTAAAGAGCTTATATTAAAACTAAATAATCAGAAAAAATATATATGGCTCCGCTATATTTATGATAAAGGTGATTTTCAAAATATTAACAATAGAATCAGAGAATGACTGGGAAGGCGAGTTTTTATCTCGCCCTATTGACGAGTGTGTTAGCTTCTTAAATGAAACGATATATGCCCTTCAAAATCAGTATATACCAATAAAACGTGCACGGAACTATTCGTATCCAGTTTGGTATAACTCAGCTCTGATAAAAGCGATTAAGGAGAAAAGTAAATACCATAAAAAATTTAAGAACTACGGTAACAAATCGGATTATTTTACATATAATTTATTACGTAATAAAGTTCAAGTACCAATTAGAATCTATTTGCTATGAACAGTATATGAAATTAACTGAGGATTCAATTATAAAAAATCCAAAACATTTTTGGAAGTTTGTGAAAAGTAGGTCACAATCTCATTGTATGCCTAGTCTAATGACATACAATAATAATAGCTTAACCAGTGGAGAAACTATCTGTAATGCGTTCTCAACATACTTTCAAACAACATTTCTTAACCCCACGACACATAACAATAGAAGCATATCCTTTTATTCTTCAGATAACGGTGACTTAACTCTTAGTTCTTATTTAAATATTAATTCTGATATTCAAAATATTGATATTAATGTGCATGAAATAAAATTATTACTTGATAGGCTAGATATAACAAAATCTCCAGGCCCTGATAACATTTCGTCATTTTTTCTTAGAAAATGCTCTTCCACTATTGTTCTTCCTATCTCCATGCTTTTCAGTAAATCACTTTCTACTGGCTTTGTCCCTAAGTTATGGAAATCGGCATTTATCACACCAGTACATAAGAAAGGGCCTCGATCTGAAATTACGAATTATAGACCAATTTCAAAACTTTGCATTATTGCTAAAGTCTTTGAGAGGGTCATATATAAGCAATTGTATGCTAACTTAAAAAACACCTTTAGTCCCTTCCAACATGGATTTCTGAAAGGTAGATCTACTGTTTCTAATCTTTTACTTCTCAACAATTTTATTACTGACGCTATGGATAATGGTATGCAAGTCGAAGTAATCTACACCGACTATAGTAAGGCGTTTGATAAAATCGACCACAATACATTAATATGTAAGCTATCTCAGTCGGGAATACGGGGTGACTTGTTACGGTGGTTCTCGTCATACATAGATAATCGTTCACTAGCTGTTGTACTAAATAACTACATTTCTAGTTGGGTTCCAGTTCCTAGTGGTGTTCCCCAGGGATCACTACTTGGTCCACTTCTTTTTATTATCTATGTAGGTGATATAGATTCTGTTTTAAGTCTTCCAATTTACTTTCCTTCGCTGATGATATGAAAATATTCTCTTCAATAACATCAATCCTTGACATGATTGCCCTTCAAGAGGATCTCAACCGCCTAGAGGAGTATTGTCTTACTAATAAACTAGAACTTAATACATCAAAATGTTCAGTAGTCACATATACCCGTAAGATTAACATCCTACAAACAAATTACACATTAACAGGTGAGGTGCTCTCTAGATGCAATGGTACGAGGGATCTCGGCGTTTACCATGACTCTAAGTTGCTATTCAATGATCACATTGATAAGATAGTTAACAAGGCTTCAAAGGCATTAGGTTTTATTAAGCGAATTTCAAAGAATTTTAATAATATTAAGACTATTAAGATACTATATTGTACTTTTGTTAGAAGTCATCTGGAATATGCTTCACAAATTTGGAATCCTACATATAGTACGTATGTTGACCGTCTAGAAAGTGTTCAGAGGCGATTTTTAAGATATCTTTGTTTTAGATTTAAGGTACCTTACGATTCTAATAGCTATGTTGATTTGTGTAAAAAGTTTCACTTCTTACCACTGAAGAAAGAACGGCGAAATATAACTGACTTTTTATTTATGTTAAAAATTATAAGCAATCATGTCGATTGCCCAGATCTGCTGCATAAAGTTAATTTTAATGTACCTCAAAAAACTCTTAGATATAGCCCTCCACTTTGTGTTCCTGCTGTTAGTAGTAAATATAGGCAAAACTCATATATGGTGCGAGCGTGTAGAACAGTGAATGATGTTAGTAGATTATTAGATATTGACATATTTGCTACAAGCATTTCCAAGGCAAAGCAGTGCATAACCCTCAACTTTTTTAATTAAGTATTGTTTTTTGTTATCTGCTTAAAAGAATCTTTGTTGTCATGAATTTGAGCCGAAAAATAGTGTTCACGTACATATTTTATATTACTTCTATTAGTGAAAACCTGTAATTGGCTATCTGTTACTATTTAAGTTTCTAAAGAAATTGTATTAGCTGTTGGTTTTCCTTAAATAAATAAAAAAAAAAAAATAAAAATAAAAAAAAAAATGTTTACAAAGTAATATTGTACAATTAAACTTATTATTTAATAGTCTGAGGGCGATCACTCCATTCCCATCTGTGGTATCATTAAGAAAGTCATTTACCTTATAGTAACCTTTACCTTTGTTTTGAACATTTTCTGGAATCTTGTTGTAAATGCATATACATCGCCCCACAAAAGACTTACTAATTAAACTAAACCGAGTAGTAGGCATTATAAGTTTATATCTGTTCCTGGTGTTAACATTATAGTTATGACAAAGCAAATCTAGCAAATTCACTTATACACGTTACAATACCATAATTACTACAAAATTAAATCTTAAATTTAAATTTCTTTATTGACACCTTAAGTATTACATGGTATAACTAGTTGGGACCTTCTTTTAAGTGACAAAACCTATATCAGAAGATCCCACTTCCACATCTATAATTATTAAGTAGATATCTACTTAACAAATAGGGGTGTGTGCGTATGTATATTATATAATAAGCTTTATAAATACATAAAAAAGAAAGTTCTAAAGATTTTATTAAGTCTCATCATCATCATCAGCCGAAAGACGTCCACTGCTAGACAAAGGCCTGCCCCAAAGATTTCCACAACAAACTCACATTAACGGTAAGTCTAATTTATCTGTGTCCGATGCTAAAGATACATTATTGAAAACGGCCATAAGTGATCCGACAGCCTAGGATTAGATTATGATTATTTTATAGAAATAGCAATGACAGTGCAATATTGTAAATTTGATTAAAAAGAGCGCAAAAAAAAAAGATGCTCGGAGAGTTTCTTGGGACGGTTCTTCTCTCTTTCAGAGCGCCATTCGTTTCCGAAGCGTACTACCGCTAGCATGTCTAGTCTATTAGAAATGACATCAAAATCTAAAAGAATCAATTTTTATAAAAAAAAAATTACAAGTGTCTTTTATGCCCTTATGAACTTGTGTAGTCGGTGGCGTAGGCGTATCAGAAATAACAAATAATAGAGAAACGAGATTAAAACCGAGAGCAGAAAATTACTATCAAATTATTTATAATTAACAATAATTTGTTATAAAATATATCCATTTTAACACTAAAATTAATTATAAAGCTGTATGGCTATATGCAATCACCTTACATTAATAAAAAAAAACATGCGCGCCATTTCCTATGATTAAACGATTTATGAAATTCATGTTACAAACTCAAAAGTGTGTTTTTAAAGAGTGGCAATGAGTTTCTTGCTACTTCTTCTCATTACCTCAACCCTTACCGAAGTAGCAGTAGATTCAATAAGAAAAAATAAATAAATATAAAAAAAAATTGTCATTCTTAAGTATCATTTCCGTGACCTACGTGAATAGAGTGATTTTGATTTGATTTATGTTGAAAAAGTGCGTATGAAACTCGTAAGCAACTTGCTCATTAGACACTCATCTTATTTACGCCCTCGACTACGGCTCGGACTGCAACCCACTCCTGTATAATGAACAATTTAGCTTACTTGTATCCTAATACGAATTTTTATAGCATAATTACTTAATGGCGTGATAAGAGCATGTTACTAAATTAAATATCTCACCTTTCCTTATCTTCCCGACTGCTAGTCACAATAGGTTTTATATTGCCACGTAGATCCGCTTCCCATATTGAGTTAGCCAGTGTGTTACCCATTGTCACCATAACACTCACGTGTCCTAATCTGAAAATATTAGAAACAAGATAAATTCACAGCATCAAGCTTTACATATATTCACATGTCACAATTTTTTTTATGGAGAAGGAGGACAAACGAGCGTACAGGTCACCTGGTGTTAAGTGATCACCGCCGCTCACATTCTCTTGCAACATCAGAGTAATCACAGGATAATCACCGGTTTTTCAGGAAGGTGTATATCTTTTTTTTGAAGGTTTTAAAACAAGCATTATTTTTTTCCAGTAAAAAAAGCGAATACACCTAAAAGGCCTCCTCAGTGTGGTTTTCAAGGAACTTTCTTCCACATACAACCAAGCTGTGGAATGAGCTGCCTTGTTCCTTTCCGGGACAATACGACATGGGTACCTTCATAAAGCGCGTACTATTGTCTTAAAGGCCGGCAACGCTCCTGTGATTCCTCTGGTGTTGCATGAGAATGATCACTTAACATCAGGTGACCTACGGGTCTACTAGTTTGTCCTCCTCTTCCATATAAAAAGGCGGGTAACTCTCCTGTGATAATTAATCACTGTTTAGTCCTGATGATAGGAAATCATCGCTGCATACTTTCATGCAACAACACAAGAACCCCGGTTTTCTGTGCGAGTGTTGTACTTATGTGGTCGTGCGGCCCATTCGTGTTGCTGTTGTAAAACAGCAGTGTGACCCTCCCTCATAGAATAAAGAACTTAGACAGGCCTTTCTCACTCCCCGTGTAGGTATCGAAATCCTAAGCAGTAAGCCAGCCAATTAGGACGCCCGCGCGAGTTTTGTTGTCAACTACTTCACAGATCTGATCGATATTTAAAAAAAGGAGAAACTTAAAAAAAGGAGAAACATAAATAAAGCAAAGCATTAGAGATCATTGCGATCCAAATTTTAATTTTGTAAGCTTCTCAGGCTGAAACTATCTAGTTAAAAGTGATTATAATTATTATAAAAAATTACCATTCATCATAGCTACTAATTTATTTCTTATTTATTAAGTAGGTTGAAAGAATATTGATTTAAAATTACGATTTATATTATAGAAAAAACTGAGCTATTTTTATAAGATGACCGTATACTATATATATGAAGTATACTAGGTAAATACAGTAAAGAAGTCAACCCTGATGTCGTCAGAAGAGGTAAGAGTCACGCGATAGAAAGAGAGACAACTTCTAGGCGAATAAAAATGTAGGTTAGTAGCGCTGTGGGATCTGAATGACACCTTCTGTATGACCGCAAGAGTTTCTATTTCTTTAATTGATTTTGCGGAGTGAAACCTCCGTACTTGTACTATTATATATTCTTTGACTTAGACGCCTCTTACACCTTGGGCCTGGGACTTCCATGTTCTTCTTACACTCCTAGGAAGTACACTACACTAAACTGTAACATAATGCGAGTGCAGATACAAAGAACTTACGGCCATTCATCCAGATCAAGAGAGCGAACTCTGGAAATGTGTGATCCAAGGTTCCTGTGTATTCCAGAACACTCTATACATATTAACACACCTAAGTTGAGACTTGCCCAATCTGGATCTGAAAACGAAAAAAAAACATCAAAAAGATCTGAGGATTTTCGACAAATAATTTTATATTTATTTCACAATCATGAACAGCTTTCTCTTAGTTTGCTAGTTTTTAAAACAACAATTAAACTAGTCTTCAAATTTTGAGTAGGTCGTTATTTCTCAAGTTTTACTATAAATACAAGTAGTCTTCTGATCAAGTTGACACGAAGAAACACATTCAGGCTTGAAATAGAGCCTACTTAAACGTACTATTACAATACATTTTTTTACATGAAAATACCGGACGATCAGGACGTTCAGATCAGGCGCTTTGTATAAACTTAATATTGCAGTACTATATCTTATTAACAATCACCTGAATCATGATCTATATATTATACTATATATAGACACACACGCACGCACGCACTCTTCAGCTATTTAAGCACTTAAGCGTTTACACTTGTTTAAACAAGAAGAACAAAAGTGAACTCATAATATCACCAGTGGTAGGCTCCTTCGCACAGGTTGCCGGCTAGATTATGGGTACCACAACGGCCCTTATTTCTGCCGTGAAGCAGTAATGTGTTAGAATTACTGTGTTTCGGTCTGAAGGGCGCCGTAGCTAGTGAAATTACTGGGCAAATGAGACTTAACATCTCATGTCTCAAGGTGACGTGCGCAAGAATTTTTGGGTTTATTAAGAATCCTAAGCGGCACTGCACTGTAACGGGCAAGGCGTATCAATTACCATCAGCTGAACGTCCTGTTCGTCTCATCCCTTATATTATAATAAAAAAATACTATCTCTGTATACCTGATGCTCCACAGTCGCAGCATTTGTCATTTCCTTTTACCCTCCTTATATATATCGTGGCACGAACATCTCCCGTTGTGTTTGCTCCTGTTGGGACTGGCTGCCTTGATGTCTAGAAAACAACAGTACCATAAATTTTTATTCATAATTTTAATTGTTAAGGATACGAATAAATTTGTTTCAATCGATCTTTTTACATACGCATTGTCATTAAATTACATAAGAAAAAATTGCCAATTGTATTAGGCTCCCGATAAAAGTGAAAAACTAGAACTTTTAGACTTAAAATTTGAAATTTCATAATGTTTAAAAACAATTAAATTATGAATTTCAATTTATTTTTTAAACTTATTTTCAATTCAAACAGAAATACGATATTTAAACGGGAGGATTTTTGATTGAAAAATTAAGGTTCGTTTGCGATATTTGAGTGAAAATAAGGTGAAAAAGTAAATGTATGTTTGAGATATTAAAAGGTAACATTTCACCGTTTGGAAAATATAAAAATAAAAAACCAAAAACTTGGTTATTTGAATTTTTCACATAAATTTTGAGGCTATGTGAAAAAAGTATGAAAACAATAGTTGTAGATGTTTTTATTACTACAACTTTGCCATTTAAGTTTTTTCCGACTTGTAATTTCACCGGAAATGAAGATAAAAACTTTTTATATCCTTAAACATCTTAAAAAACGATTTTCTTAATGACGCCAGGAACTGGGAATAAAGCGAACACCCTCAGGCTCTTTAATTATAAATGTTTATTGTACGATATTACATTGTAATCCATATTTTTAATATAAAATTCTCGTGTCACAATGTTCGTTCCTGTACTCCTCCGAAACGGCTTGACCGATTCTCATGAAATTTTTTAGTGCATATTGGGTAGGTCTGAGAATCGGCCAAAATCTATTTTTCATTCCCCTAAATGTTAAGGGTGGTCCACACGATTTTTTTATTTTTTTGTCATTTGTTTGATTATGAGTCAGCATTAAAAAATACATACAACTTCAAATTTTCACCCATCTACGATAAACAGTTACTTTTGTATCGCGATTTTAATATCGGCAATACAACGTTTGCTGGGTCAGTTAGTTTTTTATAAAAAAAAAGCCCGCTGAGTTTCTTGCGCCCATTCTTCTCAGGTCTGAGGCAGTCTCTTTCGAATGGGTGGTAGTTTTTGACGTTCAATAAGTGATTTTAAATTCTATTTTCAATAAAAATATTTGAATTTGAATTGGGAACGGCCGTATGTGCTTTGATTTGATTTACATACCCGCCCCTGAAGGGAGGCCAGTATCTGTGCCTCGACAGCGGCGACCCAGGAGTCTCGCTCTGCCGCGGCCGCTGCAGCGCTCGTCCCACCGCAAACCTCCCACCTCCACCGCTTGCCATCCAGGCTCACTATCGTGAACTCACTTGGCGATGCACTTTCACCATCTACCAACAGGGATACAGAGCTGTTTCACAAAATTATTTATATATTTAAAAAAACTACGTTTAAAAAAAACCGACTTCAAAAACTGAAAAGTATCAAATAACCTAAACATTTAATTTAATACACCTCTTATGCAAACCTTTACCTTTAATATTAATAAATACTATTATTTGTATAGTGTGCTACCTATTTATAGGTTTTAAATCAGTGCCTCAGTTGAAGTCGGTTTTTTTAAAGGTAGTTTTATTTTTATTTTTTACGTTTTAGTGTCAGTAAATAATAATATATAATCAACCTGAATGAAAACTCAAAAAAGCCGAACACAGAAAACAATTATGTCATCCAGGTACACGAAAATTTTTATATAAATGTTCATAAAATGAAAACTACTGGGCCAAACTATGTAAATTTTTATGGGACCAAATGGCATCTATTTCGCATCAAACAAAAGAAGAACTACGTTAATCGGATCCTAAATCTCAGAGTAATCGGTGTACATACATAAAAAAAATATCGATCGAATTGATAACCTCCTCCTTTTTGAAGTCAGTTAAAAACAAACAGTATTTACATGACATACATAGGTTAAAAAAAGAATACATCTATTTACCATTTACAGTTCACATATAAACAAACTATAGGCGTGTTACTTTAAATCAAGAGAACATGCACTCATCCAACGCCTCGTCAATGTACCTCTTAACTTGAATAGATCGAAGTCAGGCAAGTTAACTAATATCTGATTTATTGCTTGATTTATTATTATATACACATCAATAAATCATACAGTTCATAAAAGAATAACAAATTCTCATAATTTATTAACTCAGCAAAACAATACACGTCATGATTATTACACGATAACGTCAGTTCTGTAAAGGATGTCTCACAGCGATCATGCAAACAAATTTATTTATTTATTGCTCCGACAGGGTGAGCACCAATACAATTCTTTAATAACTAACACATATATATCTATTTAGGTGGCACCCCAATTATGGGTGCAAATCGAGATCGAGTAACAAAAAGGACATAAACGGAGCATTACTTACGTTTTTGCAAATTATTAATATTAAAACATTATTAAATAAGAAAAAAATTGAGAGAGACAAGAAAACTATCGAAGGATATAACATCAACAGCAAATTTCATATTTAAATGTTGTTAAGCGTATTAGTATCAACTGTATTGTGATCACCAGTGGGAGGCTCCTTTGCACAGGATGCCGGCTAGGTTATGAGTACCATAACGGGGCCTATTTCTGCTGTGAAGCAATAATGTGTAAACAGTACTGTGTTTCGGTCTGAAGGGCGCCGTAGCTAGTGAAATTACTTGGCAAATGAGACTAACATCTTATGTCTCAAGGTGACGAGCGCAATTGCTGTGCCGCTCAGAATTTTTGGGTTTTTCAAGAATACTGAGCGGCACTACATTGTAATGGGCAGGTTGTATAAATTTCCATCAGCTGAACGTCATGCTCTTTTTCATAAAAAAAAATTGTGATTTATTGAATTTAACCAACTTCTTCAACTTCTGCTCAGATTTTTTTCTTCCAATACAATGAAATTATCCTCACTTGAAACTGAGTCAATCCGCAATAAAAAAAAATCATCAAAATTACTAATTTTCTGGACAACTCGCGCTTGACCAAAATAAAGTAAATATAACACAATTGTTTTCGCAAAAAACAGCAAATGGTTCCAAAATAGTTTTTCTGAATGTCTGTCTGGATTCCCAAACTGTCCCAGTTAAAAAAAACACTACTACAGTTGACTTACTTTACGTTTCCTATGTATGTAACATATCTGTTACACAAGCAACTGACACAGTTTGAACATTCATTTAATTGTAGAACGGATACTGTTTATCTACTATTACAGATAATATGCTAAATAATTGAAGTACTAGAAATAGTATCGGAAAGAGTGCCACATAATACGAACATCGCAGCGACACAGTGCTATATCACATCATTTTTTTATGATAATAAGGAACGAGACGAGCAGGACTTTCAGCTGATGGTAATTGATACACCCTGCCCACGATGCAGTGACGCTCAGGATTCTTGAAAAACCCGAAAATTCTTAGCAGCAATAAAATTGCGCTCGTCACCACATAAGATTTTAATACTCATTTGCCCAGTAATTTCACTAGCTACGGTTCCCTTCAGAATTAAACACAATAATGCTAAAACATTACTGCTTCACAGCAGAAATAGGCGCCGTTGTGGTACCCATAAACTAACCGGCATCGTGTGCAAAGGAACCTCCCACTGGTACACCTCCACTTGGCGATTAATTAAAAAATTATTATATTGAAAGAGACCAAATGTCACTCATGTCATACTTTATATTGAAAACATGAGTCTAAATAAGTCCTTAACGTGACATTGGCAAACTTGTGGTATACCTTCCACAGGAGTCATAGTAGGAAGAATAGAATAGAATGAGTCTAAATATTATTATTAAATATTAATGTATGTATAATAATATACAATCCATATAATTATTCCACAACTAGTTAGAGAGTGTAGATAACATTTGGTTTTTGCGTGACATTTATGATAATATGTATAATATCATAATTATATAGTAGATCTGCTTAAACTTAAAATACGAAAAAATTGAGTAGTTCTTCACTTTAACAAGATTTTGTAGAATGAGTTAGAGGTAAAAAAAGAATTGATTAAAATTTGAAATGGACAAAATAATTTTCGATATTTTTCGAGTTAAATAATTTTTGTACTGTACTGTTATGTCGAGTATAGCAGTAAAAGTACATAAATATAATATATGTATATACAATCTATATATATATACTAGCGGCCCCGACAGACGTTGTTCTGTAGATAATAAAAAAATACTGTTTTATAGGAATTTGCCAATAAAATTTCTAAACATCAAGAAATATTTCGTAAAGAATGCTCCCTGTTGTTAGAATGAAATTGTTTCACAGCGAAACTGTCAAACCGTGCGTCACTAAATTCTCTCATAGAAAATATGTCCATACAAAAGAAATATTGAAAATAAAAATATTTATGGGTCCCAAATCGAAATAAAAACTATCTCTCAAGTTGGACCAAACTGCACTCCATGAAGTAATCACCATTAAAATCCGTTCATTAGTTTAGGAGTCCATTGAGGACAAACATTGTGACACGAGATTTATATATATTAAGATAAGAGATTTCCACGTATATATTCACTCATCACGATATCTCTGGAACCATTAGAGCTAAAGACTTGGAATTTGGTAGGAATATTCTTTTCACCGAGTAGAGGTTAGCTAAGAACGGATTTTACGAAATTACACCCGTAAGAGTTCATTTTTTTATTATGAACAGAACGACGTCTTTCGGATAAGTTAGTAATATATAAATTATACCAAGTTTAATATCTATCAGCATATTATTGTTGTAAATAACAAGATTCAACAAATTACCTTCTTCATCCTTTTTAACACCACTACTCTTCATTCTTCTGTGCCGTTTCTTAACATGAGGTGTGTCTTTGTCTGTTCCATTTGTAGCAACGTCTGCCTCTGAAGCTAACGACTGTCTACTCGAGGCCGGCTCTTTCATTGCATCAAATGCTGACATCAAGGCTTTATCTGTTGCTCGTGTTGGTTTGTCTTTATAGCCTTAAATGTAATTAAATTAAAGGTAGTTATAAGATTTAAAGCAGTTATAAAATTTAAGCATTTGAAGATCTTAAGTACATCCTTCTGGAATGTGAGGCCATCGCCAAAATGAGGTTGGGATGCCACAAATCCCTCAATATCCAGATAGAGGGCCTACCTCCACTTGTGTCCACTGAGTTTACTGCACCTCTTAGAGTATATAGGCCTGGAGCATGTCACTTAGATACAATTAAGAACTCAAATTAAGAAAGGGAAAAATTATCTAAATATTGCCCAACTACCTTATCACAAAAAGCATAGTCATCACTAGAGTGTGTCCGAGCACATTGTAGGGGGCACAATAGGTCTTCAGATTGAAGCACTTTTTCCACAATAATAAGATTTATATTTAATCATACAACATTATATGAGGTATACTTGGTTTAAAACCAAACTAATTTAGTTAAATTGAAACATAGCTTTGGAATATATATATATATAAAGCCCGCTCAGTTTCTTGTGCCCATTCTTCTCAGGTCTGAGGCAGTCTCTTTTGGATGGGTGGTAGTTTTTGACGTTCAATGAGTGATTTTTAAACCTATTTTGGATAAAAATATTTGAATTTATATAATAATTGATAAAGGGTTTAGATAGCACAACAATATTTAAATTATATTTTGGTTAAATTGATAAATTTACAAGCTACAATGTGACTAGCGTTTGCAATTACTATTATATCATTCCTATACTGAGGGCCCGGAACTTCAATAAAGTTTTGCTGATTTATTACTTAATATCTGGACGACCGAGCCTTACTCGGATTTTTATGAAGTTACAAAAAAAAACTAATAGGACATCTGGATTTGAACCGGGGTCTTCTGTTTTCCGGATCACCCAATGTCCCATCTGAACTATTATAGTATTGTATATGGTGGCGATAGCAGTTTCATTAAAACACGGATAAAACTACATTTTTTTAAATTGAAACATTTGAACATTTTTCTAGCCCCCGAAACTACCTGTATACTAAATTTCATTAAAATCGTTGGAGCCGTTTCCGAGATTCAGATTATATATATATATACAAGAATAGCTCGCTTAAAGATATAAGATTATATAATTTACTTATTTCTCATATTATGATATACACTTGATTATTTTGAAAAAAATTGAGAATACACGCTACAAGATTAGGTTACACAGCTGTAATAATAATTTACACAAGGTTAGCTTGTGTACACATTTCCGATTCTTAATATCTACAGTTAGCCAGTGCTCACGGCACATTTCTCAGAGTTCCTTTGAGACTGAATACTTTGTGAGAGCACAGAGTGTCAAACACCACATTAATGTTTAACTCAATCATTCGATTGAGAGAAAGGCTTTAAGTTTTAATGTAACTATGTCATTTCATTTAATTATTTTAATATAATATTAACTAAGTATCAAAATGATTCAATACATGATATTATTGGTGTTCTATGTTCTTTGTGATACAGACCATCATTATGAGAATACTTCCCTAAGAATAATAAAGGTGGCTTTCTTATAACAATATCTAAATCTTATCAAAAACCTTTTTTACACTACCACTGCTTTTAGTTAGCCCAGTGTATACTGGGTAGTGTGTAATCAATATATCGGCCACTATATAAAAATAAACATCCATATAAATGTTTGTACCTAACGGAATTTGAACCCTGGATCTGTAGTTTACTCACAGGGTCACTAACCACTGGACTATGTGGGTCATCCAAGCCATTAATTACAGAGAAGAAATGTATATCAGGCAACTATTAACTACACCAGATACAAGCCCAAAATCAGATGGGATTATAACAAATATTATTATTATTACTGCAATAGAAATAAGTATTTTAATTACTAATATGTAACAGTTGCCAAAGATATTATTATTAATTAATAATAATGTTACCTAAACTTGCCTAATTACTGTGTCAACATAATGTAGTGCACTTATAAACAGAATATAGTATTAATACATTACTTGGATGGAAGGCTCCTTTGCACAGGATGCCGGCTAGATTATGGGTACCACAATGGCGCTTATTTCTGTCGTGAAGCAGTAATGTGTAAGCATTACTGTGTTTCAGTCTGAAGGGCGCCATAGCTAGTGAAATTACTCGGCAAATGAGACTTAACATCCTATGTCTCAAGGAGACAAGCACAGTTGTAGTGCCACACAGAATTTTTGGGGTTTTTCAAGAATCCTGAGTGGCACTGCATTGTAATGGCCAGGGCATATGAATTACCATCAGCTGAACGTTCTGCTTGTCTCGTTTCTTATTTTTATAATAAAAAAACCTATTTGTAGTAAAATGTCTTACCCAGAGAAAGTCCTCCTATGCTATTATGTATATCAACACTTGTGTAACCATTGTATCCAGGAACTGTTGTTATTATTGACTTGGAACCTCTTGGCTTTTGTCCAGGCACCTTCACAGTGACATATTGCAGTGCAATTTCTTTACCATTAACATCTTCCATATAGTCCTGCAAATTGACATAACTAAAATGTAAATTTTATTCCTTATAAAAATTCAAGTTAATGTGGATGTCATCAAATTCAAATATTTTTATTCAAAATAGGATATGATATCACTTATTGAAAGTCAAAAACTACCACCCATTCCAAAAATTATGCCTCAGACTTGAGAAGAACAGTCACAACATACTCAGCTGACCACAAAAATATTGTTACAAAGTTACATCATACAATTAAACTTATTATTTAATACCCTGAGTGTGGACGCTCCATTCCTAATCTGTGGTATCATTAAGTAAGTCATTTATGTTATAGTAACCTTTACCACACAAACATTTTTTAACAAATCTTATAAATTTCGTAATACATGAGTTTTTAACATTTTCTGGGATTTTCTTGTAAAAGCATATACATCACCCTACAAAAGACTTACTAACTCTACTTATCTATATAATATATATAAAAGAATGTTTGTATATATGTTATTATTTCACTGCAACACCATTTAGACAAACCTTGAAAATTGGCAAGTATATTTAGTGGAGAATTTATGACTAGTGACTTGTTTTTTTCTAGAGAATTTTCGTGTATTTTTTTGCCTTTTTAGACTATATTTCTTAATCTACCCACGCCCCATCTGCGCCATCCCCCTAATTTTCTCTGGGTCTTCTACTGCCCCCCCGAAAGTCTCAAACGCCCACAAGGGGGCGTTATCGCCCACAAGGGGGCGTTATCGCCCACAAGGGGGCGTTATCACCCACATTGCGAACCTATGATCTATACAATAATCAGAACAATGTCTGCCGGGCTCAGCTAATAAATAATAGAACTTACATGCAAACTAGAATGATATGTCAGTCTTCCGTCATCACATAATGTTACATACTTCTTTTTCCATTCCTTATTCAATGCCTTACTACTTTTTTTGTACAAATAACCCTGTTTCAAAGGAATTGCTCTACCAGATCCCAGCTCTCCATTTTTAAACCTCTCATCACCTTTCTTCGATGGAGTAAACAAATTGGATCTTCTTCTTGATTTTCTAGATGTTGTGGGTGTAGATAAAGGTGTTGGCAGATCTTTACAATCCTTTGGAGGCTGCAAATTATCTAAGCAATGTGGTGCTGTAAACTTTACATTATTATTTTCAGTTGTTATTGAAATTAGTCCTGTAGTTGAATCATGACTTCCAAGGGAATTACCCCATCTTGACGATGTATCTGAACCATTTGTGCTATGGATTTCTACAACATGTGTGGAAGATATACCACTGCTGTTTGATGATGCATCAAAAGAAGATGCTCCTCTGTGCAAATGATGTGATGATGCTGAAAGTGTGTGATGACTTCGTGGAAGGGAATCCTGGTAAAATATTAATTTTTAATAAGTATTATAGTTTTAAATAAATATAAAATAAGATATATAAAATTAAAAAGATTAAATTAAAACTTTTAATGTATCAAATATATTATACATGTACATGGTCAATAACATGTTCAATTGATAACAATAGCAGAAAAATGTTTTATTAAATATTATATGCTTGTCAGGCAGATCACTCACTTTTTTATTTATTGATAGCAAGGAGAACTTCTGTTTGAGCAATGGAAAATGTCAGAATAGTTGTACGATCAATGAACATCTCGATCTTCAGTTATTTCTTGAATTAAATCAAGGCCAATGCTTGACGATGCGTGAACTTAATAATATATCTAAACGTCCTTACCTTATATAGGAATGTTGAATGGTTATGGCTTGGTGAGTTTGCCAGCGGCTGCGGAGTAACCGGTCGCGATCCAGACAAACATTGTGATGAAGCAGAAAGTCTCGTACCGACAATCCTTTGGCATGCTGCAAACAATATAACTTATATCAGATATGCTTTTGACTCAACAGTAAAGTATAATGAAATGCTTATAGTATGTAAATATTCCTTTTCATTAAAACACCACGCACATTCAAATTTACTCGATTTTCGACTATCGCGTTCTTCTGCTCTTTGGATGTTGTAACAGGAACTACGACGCCTTAAGCTCGATATTGGTGACATGTTAGACTTGAACATAATAGTTTTATCCATTTTTTCATTTCTTCTCAAGTCAATTTAAATTACGCTCCGTAATATTATTTTATTTGTCAAACTTTCAAAATTCATGTAAACAACACAATCCCGAATGAATGACGGAAGTAAACTACGGATTACGGAATTACTGAATGCTCAATGCCAAATGCCAATGTAATCAAACTGTCATTAATCAGTCACACGCCAGCCAATGGTACGCCAGACATTTGACAGTACATGACATTCGTATTTTGTCTGTCACTGCGACATTACACCTAGTGCCACCACAAATATTTAATTTACGAATTATTACGCTCAACTTCAAATAAATATTATGGGTACTAAATTATTTTATTTCAGAAAATTCGTATGGAATTGTTTGTTTTTTTGACATTCTTAGTATCAAGTTAATTGTTGTGGACTTGATATTAACTGTATAAGTATTACTTATTTCCATCCATCATTACCTTCCATCATAATTTTAAATAAGATAAGTAGGGGGACCTATTGAACCTTGGCACTGTGTGTACCTAGGCCATTAGGCTGGTTTGAAAAATTCCCGCAATGTTAAATTCTATTGTCTAGTGTATTCTGTACGTCACTACCGACTATTCAATTTGAAAGTAGTCGCTTACCGCCATTAGGCCGGTGTTTGTTGTTATCGACGTTAAAAAAATTTTTTGGGGAAAAAAGTAAATAGGTAAGTATGTATTTTAATATGCATTTAAGTCTGATAGATTTAAACATTTTATAATAGACACTGAACTTTTACATTACCATTGGTACTTTCTTATTGTTTTAATTAATATTAAAACAATAATAAAGTAATGAGATAACCCGAAATTATTTAAAATCCACCGTTTTGTTGAAGTGTTGTACCTCGGTCACTGTCAATCATTTGTACCTTGGTCAGTGTTCAAATTAAATAAAAAATTGATATCTAAAAAAACTGTCCTAGGTACAACAGGTTCCCCTAGATAATATCCAACGCAATCATTCAGGAGAAATAGCGTTTTATTTAATTTGGTCATAAAAATAAATAACTACATATCTGTAATCCAATGAAATCGTTCACTTAAAAATTTTAACTTTAGGTACTTTTTATAGAATTAAAGAACTCAAAAACATAATAAACAACATACCATCCTGAAAAACACGGTCGACGTTAAGCCCGTATGTTGCGCACGTTTCATAGTAAGTACATCTTCGTAGTTCATTTGATAGTTTGCGAGCACGATTATCATCAACGACACGCGGAGTGCTTTCACTAATGGAATCTGGAAGTACAACTAGTGATTATTAATACGAATCGGAAGGTAATAAATTATTAGGTGAAGGTAATTGAGTGTAAGAAGCAGAAATCTACCTACTCAGTAGATAGATAACTAGGTACTAAAAAAATTAACAGTGTCAATGTATTATATCAATATTAAAAAAAAAACAACATTTGCCAAAAAAATACCTTGCGTCCCAACTAGTATAATAGGAATTTCGGCAGAGTTTCTATAATGAGACATCTTGTTGAAGTATGTCGAAATCGTATTGTAGCTAACTTCGTTTTCTAGGGCAAATACGAAGATTACGGCGTCTACCCAGGCAGTGAACTGTAAAGATAAAAGATACTTTTATTAAATTAAAGTATTATCATGATACTTGTAGTATCTTAACGCTCAGCTTATCTTGATTAGATAGCCTCGCATATATATATATAGCATATCCTCTAAGATGATCAGATCAAGTAAGTGATATCCAGCAATAGAAGCAGCTGTGCCGTTTATGACCGTACCGTCTATTGACTTTAAATCAAATCAAAATCACTTTATTCATGTAAGTCACGGAAATGACACTTATGAATGTCAAAAAAATATTTTTTCTAAATGAATCTACCGCTACTTCGTAAAGGGTTGAGCTAATGAGACGAAGTATCAAGAAACTCATTCTTAACATATCATAGCTCTGCAAAACTGTTTGAACAGATTAGCGGCAGTATCATGTCTCTTGTTGTTTAGGTATATTATGATCATTGATTTTATAGGAGCTGTATAGTAAATTCGACAGGCATATATCAAAGTTCTATCACCGTAGTAGTAATTCTGGGTAAGTACCTCGAACTTACCAGCGGACATCGACCGAGAATCGTGATTATGCATAATTGGAGATTAGATATGTTCTTGATTGCCATGATTGTTAATGGATAATAGGTAAGTATTTATATATTATTTTACTATTTCTTTATTAGTATAACTTTCATTATGTTATAATCTTTATCTTATACGTTGAATCAAGCCAAAATTGAAAAATTTCGCTTTCTTTTAATATTAGGACTAAAGACTTGGATTAGACAAGTTTGATTTTATGGTAGCCAGTTTAAATGTATCAACTATTGATTCATATCTACTTAAGTACTTAAGTATCTTAAATATAAATAAGTATTATTATTTTTATATGCGAACATTAAAATATATGCATGTCTGTTAAGACAACAAAACATGCAGGTATCTATATATTACAGTAAGCAGAGACAGACAATAATCACGACCATCATGTTCACGAAGCATCCTTACACAAACAATGAATTCAAGCTTTAAAGGTTGATGCATCCAATATACGATAATTTATATTTATACAGTTTATTCTTTATTACTTTTTATGAAATAATTTATATTATTTAAACACGATTCATATTTTGAATGCAGCACCTTACAAATTAATTTGTTATGTTTATTACAGCCACTGTAAAAAACTATATTTGATTGTAAATATTGGCGTTGAGTTTCTTGTAAGTTGTTCTCAAGAGCTCTAACGTATGGCAGATTCAGTACCTAATTTAAAAGACATTATTTAAAGTGACGATTCAAAAGCGCTTACTGTAAGCCTAAAAAAAATAAAAAAAACAATAACAAAAAAAAAACATCTTAAAAAACTCTATTCCAAAACAATAGATATAATATGCACTAAAATGTATAAAAATAATTGCGTTTTTTTATACAATCTAATTAGTTAATGTAATGCTAGTTACGATTATTGTTATTTTTGGAATCGGTGTCCTTCCGCTCTTGCCTCTCGCCTCCTCACGACTCAAGCACATCTCACCTATAACTATGTATGTAGTTACAAACCTGTGTTCGATGACACCGACTCCAAAAATTACAATAATCGTAATGAGATTTTACATTGTATAAAAAACGCAGTTATTTTTATACTTTTTAGTTCATATTATATCTATTGTTTTGGAATAGTGGTTTTGAAGTTGGTTGTTTTTTTTTTTGAGTTTTAGTGAATTTGAAGTACACTAACCAACAAATTGTCTAAATATGTGTAGATATACTAAATTTTTCAATGCAACAATGAAAAATCTAAAAATAGATGTATTTTTATCATCCACATACGTATAGCAAATTTAAGACCTTTATGGTTTTCTCATGGATGCCGTTGTCAGATCTGGACCAAATTACAATGGGACCACACGGGATGCACCAGCTTTCAAATAAAAAGATAAGAATTATCAAAATCGGTTCACCTAGTCGAAAGCTTTGAGGTATATGCATAAAAAAAGTACCGACGAATTAAGAACCTCCTCCTTTCTGAAGTCGGATAATTAAATAAAGTTCATTTGACTTTGAACTTGGCACCAATTCAGAATTTTCTTGTGTCGGCGATGTCGACAGTCACAAGTATTCCATTATTATCATTTACGATCAGCTGAACGTTCTGCTCGTCTCGTCCCATACTTTCATAAAAAACAATCGATATTCTTCATAAGAGAGTAGTATAGCACCCCTATTGCATTTTAACAAAGGAGTACTTACAAAACAAAGTCATCAAAGTGAAGGAATACACACCCTAGGCATAATATGAGCTAGTAGGTTTTACCCAGTATAACGTAGGGGAGTTTCACTGTCGCCGTCATAATTACGAGATAGCTGCATGTAGGGAATTATTTAGGTACTAACTTGGGTTGTTTATTCATTGTTAATAATATTTTGTTATCAAATCAAATACGTATGTTTCTCCCAATATGTAGTATAGTTATAGTACAGCAATACTTATTCTTATAGAAAAAACTACGTTTAAAAAAACCGACTTCAAATACTGAAAATTATCAAATAACTAAAAATTTAATTTAATACACATCTTATGCAAACCTTTACCTTTAATATTATTAAAATGCTATAATTTGAATGTGCCAAAAAAAGCCGTACACAAAAAAACAATTATGTCATCCAGGTAGACGAAAATTTTCATATCAATGTTCATAAAATGAATACTACTTGGCCAAACTATGTAAAATTTTTATGGGACCAAATGACATCTACGACAACTACGTAAATCGGATCATAAATCTCAGAGTAATCGGTGTACATACATAAAATAAAAATACTGAGCGAATTGACAACCTCCTCCTTTTTGAAGTCGGTTAAAAATGTGAAACTACAGGTGGGAGACAGGAGCTCAAACTAGGTAGAACCTGTGCTATGAGTCTCCTGGCCCCCCCAATGTTAACGAATAATTAATTATATTGCATTTTATCGTCTAAATTATTGAGACTAAATATAAAAATGTTTGTGTGTGTATACATTTGTGTATGATTATGAATGCTTCCAAGAGAGAGTCATTCTCTTTCAGTTTGTATGTTTTTTTTATTTTTATGGAATAGGAGGACAAACGAGCGTACGGGTCTCCTGGTGTTAAGTGATCACCGCCGCCCACATTCTCTTGCAACACCAGAGGAATCACAAGAGCGTTGCCGGCTTTTAAGGAAGGTGTACGCGCTTTTTTTGAAGGTACCCATGTCGTATCGTCCCGGAAACACCGCACAAGGAAGCTCATTCCACAGCTTTGTAGTACGAGGGAGAAAGCTTCTTGAAAACCGCACTGTGGAGGACCGCCACACATCCAGATGGTGGGGATGATATCCTAACTTGTGGCGCGTCGTGCGATGGTGAAATTCGGCGGCAGGAATCAGGTTAAACAGCTCTTCGGAACACTCCCCGTGATAAATGTGGTAGAAGACACACAATGAAGCGACGTCTCTACGCAACGCCAAGTGATCCAGCCGTTCACAGAGCACTGAGTCCCCGACAATTCGAGCTGCTCTACGTTGCACGCGGTCAAATGGATCGAGCAGATACTGGGGTGCACCAGACCAGAGATGACAGCAATACTCCATGTGTGGCCGGACCTGCGCTTTGTAGAGCGCTAGAATGTGGGCCGGCTTGAAGTATTGCCGTGCTCTATTGATGACGCCCAGCTTCTTCGAAGCCAATTTGGCTTTGCCCTCCAGATGGCCACGGAATTGGCCATCGCTCGAGATTTCGAGACCCAGTATTCCGATACTAGGCGCGGCTTTAAGAGAAGTGTTCTCGAAGAGCGGTGATGTGTGTTCAGTGTGAGTAGAGATGATAAATATTATATGAACCTATATGTATCTCTATTTATTTGTATTACTTATAGTAATACTAGCTGACCCAGCAAACGTTGTATTGCCAATATTAAAATCGCAATACAAAAGTAACTGTTGATCGTAGATGGGTGAAAATTTGAAGTTGTATGTATTTTTTAATGCTGACTCACAATCAAAAAAATAAAAAACGTGTGGACCACCCTTAACATTTAGGGGGATGAAAAATAGATGTTGTCGGATTTTCAGACCTACCCAATATGCACTCAAAATTTCAAGCCGTTTAGGAGGAGTTTAAAGTTTAACACCATGACACGAGAATTTTATATATTAGATTAGGGCTTAAAGATTTTCTGTTTCATCATAATCGTGTTTAAGTAGACATGTTATTAATTCTTTCTTGCAAGAATAATATGTTTTATTAATTAAATTTAATGTATTATTTGCCTTGTTTTAAAAAGTCGGAACTTGCCAGCAGTAGAACTTCCTAACGTAGGCAGTCTTAAAACGAGGTTTTTTACAAACTTGTTAATAAGTTACATACACATAGTATCTAAAATCATTTAACACTTATTATAAGTGCCAATCTTAATATATATAAATTACGTGACACGTTGTTTGTCCGAGATGGACTCCTAAACTAATGAACGGATTTTAATGGGGATTACTTCATGGAGTGCAGTTTAGTCCAACTTGAGAGGTAGGATAGTTTTTATTTCGATTTAGGACCCATAATTATTTTTATTTTCGATTTTTGTTTTGTATGGACATATTTTCTATGAGAGAATTTAGTGACGTACGGGTTGACAGTTCCGCTGTGAAACAATTTCATTATAACAACAGGGAGCATTTTTTACGAATTAATTCTTGATGTTTTGAAATATTATTGACAAATTCCTATAAAACAGTATTTTTTTTATTATCTACAGAACAACGTCTGTTGGGTCAGCTTGTTATTTATATATTTCTAAATATATGACAATATCCTTAGAAACTTATAAATAAAGCGCACCGGTAGACATACCGTTTCTCGAGTTTACGGTGCACATACATACACACATACATTCCCTTTTAAATAATATATTTATTTAGTATTTAATAAGTAAATACCTGGCAACTTTCATGGTGTCACCATGAATAACCCAAACGAATTTAATATGTACATACAGAACAGTGAATACATAAGGGTTATATTTATTTAATATATATTTACATAGAGACTTCTATCGAACGATTATGTTTTTTTATGACAATAAGGGACGAGACGAGCAGGACGCTCAGCTGATGGTAATTGATACGTCCTGCTCATAACAATAATGCAGTGCCGCTCAGGATTCTTTAGAAACCGAAAAAATCTTAATGACACTACAATTGCGCTTGTCACCTTGAGACATAATATTATGTTAAGTCCCATTTGCCCAGTAAATAGTAATTTCACTAGCTACGACGCCCTTCAGACCAAAACACAATAATGCATACACATGACTGCTTCACGGCAGAAAAACGCGCTGTTGTGGTACCCATAATCGAACCGGCATCCTGTGCAAAGGAGCCTCCCACTGGCTTATGTATTTAAGTATATATAAATATAAAACACATTATATTATGTTCCTTATTAAAATTTGTTAAATATAAATGTAAAATGCCTTAGGTTCCTATTCCATGTCCTTATACCTAAGTGAACTTAACAAACTAGATACAAAAGTATATTATAATTACTACAATTAACTACAAAATTAACTGTACCACGACATTTATATTAGGTTATTTACATAATTCGTAAACAACAACCAAAATTTACATAATTATCGTTAAAGCATGAAATTATTGTGTACAAAAACATAAAATCGACGATAAACGTATAATATTATGCAACATAATAATATTGCTGTTGTATTAGATAATATGACATTATTAAAAACATACAGACACGATCACACATTTTTGACTCACCTTTAACAAACAAACCACAAATCTCTAATAATTGACATTTCAAAATAAATGCAAGTTTACAACCACACAGCTAGAAGACAGTATTGAAAGCGACTGGGCGGGCGGGCGGAGCTCAACCTTTAGCCTTCACAGCCTGTGTATAGCTGTCTCTCTCACACAATCGGGATTATCAAATACGAGAAGGACAACCTGATTTGCAACTGCACACATTTAGAGCTTGCTTTAATTTCATCAATAGATATAAATAGCTGAATACTGAATGGCATTTCATTCAAGGTCCAAGGATGGTAAAAAATACTTCATAAGATACATAATAGCTTGGAGGGTAAATGTATACACTTTTATAATAAAGTACCGCCAACTGTTCAGGCATTATCTATAAATAAATTTAAATGTTTTATAAAAAAAATGGCTCTGTCGTAAATCCTACTACTCCACAGCTAATCTCAAGTGATCGGACAGCTTGGGACTAGATTATGATTATTTTATAGCAACAGCAATGTCAGTATAATTATTATATACTTATTTTATTTAAAAGAGCGTAAAAAAAGAATGCTGGGAGAGTTTTTTGAGCAGCTTCTTCTTTCTCGGAGCGCCTTTTGTTTTCGAAGCGGTAGTAGTATCGAGTATATTAGAAATGACATCAAAAATAATTCTAAAGTAATCAAATTTGAGAAAATAAATGCCTTTTTATGCCTTTTAATAAAAGAATTAAAGGTTACGTAATTAATCGTAGATTTTCGTTTAAAAATATATTTAAGGAAATATGTAATGTTGAAGATTCTTTCTCAAATGATTTCAGTTTTAACATTGTACTTAATTAGGTTACGATCTTAATAATGTAAATAACAAAAAAAAAGTTTACTTTGATATCGTTTATATTTCTTATTGGACACTGAGCTAGAGGTCCCAGGTTCGAATCCTGGTAGATGAAAACGGTTGTATGATGAATTTTAATGTTTGTTTCTGAGTCATGGATGTGTATATGTATATTATACATCTATTAATTATTTACGTATGTTTATTGTATTAAATCTATCGCCGTCCGGCGATATAATGGCACAGGATATGATATCTACGATTTAAGTAATTGCTCAACCTAAAATCAATAACAATAATTCTGTTTCAGAATAATTGAGGTAAGTATACTTTGATCATGTCAAATTAAGATCGTTCCTTAATCGTTCTCAATTAATTTTAAGTTTGTATTAACTCTTATCTTGCGTTTCTGAATACTTTTGACAGTTGTCAAACTACGCTTAATTATGTGACGTATCGTAAGCTGTGAGCACAGTACTTTGGCTACATAACGCGTTCTCAACTCTTACTAACCATCTCTCGCTCTCTTTTTAGGGTTCCGTAGCCAAATGGCAAAAACCGGAACCGTTATAGATTCATTATGTATGTCTGTCTGTCCGTATATGTGACAGCCACTTTTTTCCAAAACTATAAGAATTCTTCTGTTGAAACTAGGTAAGAATACTTGGTATTTTCACGCCAAAATAGAAAAAAAACAACATCAAACACATACGTGTGGGGTATTTATACTTTATAGATAGGTCTTCAAAAATGATATTGATGTTTCTAATATTATTTTTTTCTAAACAGAATAATTTGCGCGAGAGACACTTCCAAAGTGGTGAAATATGTGTTCCCCCCACCTGTAACTTCTACAATAAGAGAATGATACAACTAAAAGAAATATATGATGTACATTACCATGCTAATTTCCACCGGAAAATGGTTCGAACGAGATCTAGTAGGTAAGTATTTTTTATAAGAGAGCTCATTTGCACTGCATGATTTTGAGCAAAGATTTTTCGCCATTAAAATAATTTAATATCATTTTCCTTTCTATATAACTTTTATATTATGTTACTTGCTTCTACGGAACCCTTCATGGGCGAGTACGACTCGCACTTGGCCGCTTTTTTGTCTTTTTATTTCCATTTTCTACATAAAATTAAGATTAACAGTTTTTGTAACTTTAGAATGTCTAACGATTCATCATTTTCATATTTGGGTGAAGTGAGTGAACCTGTTGCACGACACCGTGGACGAAATAGTATGAAGAAAGTGATAAAATTTCTTTGAAATATTCAATGATGAACAATTTAAACAGAGGTTCAGATTTACCAACGAATCCGTCCATATTTTACTCAATAAAATAAAGAAGCATTTTTCACCACTTGGAGGCTCCTTTGCACCGGATGCCGGCTAGATTATAGGTACACAACGGTGCCAATTTTCGCCGTGAAGCAGTTATGTGTAAGCATTACTGTGTTTCGGTCTGAAGGGCGCCGTAGCTAGTAAAATTAATGGGCAAATGAGACTTTGACACCTTTATGTCTCAAGATGACGAGCGCAATTGTATTGCCGCTCAGAATTTTTGGATTTTTTTATTATCCTGAGTTGAACTTATCAGCTGAACGTCCTGCTCGTTACGACAGCCCTTCGATTTTACGCGTGAGGAAGCTTTCAAGCCGTTGTGGGTTATACAGCTAACATTAGCAAATCAATAGTGTGTCGTGTGACGGATAGGGTTTCTAGGGCTATTGCGATGTTAAGACCGCAAAATGTGAAAATCTCTAACCCTACTGAAAGACCTGCTGTTGCCGATGAATTTTATAATTTAGCCAGCTTCCTTAGAATAACTGGAGCTCTTAACTGCACACACATTAGGATCAATTCTCCTGGCGGTAACCGAACAAGTTAAACCTGCTCTAGTATACTTAAGTACAACCTTAGCTAATAGACATTTGAGAAAAGCAGATATATATTTTACTAGTGGACCCAACAGACGTTGTCCTGTACACACGTCTTAAATTTGAAAAATCGGTCCAGCCGTTAGGACGATTTCACTAACATACACATGAGCAGGAAATAATATTATATGGACGGAATTGAGAATATAAACCAATCTCAAATTCATTGAAAAAAACAAAAAAATCATCAAAATCGGTCCAGCCTTTTAGGAGGTAGTTTAATTGTGAATCTAAACCATTCTTGAATCCACCTGAAGACACATACCAATCTCAAATTCACTGGAACACACAAAAATATCATCAAAATCGGTCCAGCCGTTTAGGAGGTAGTCAATGGTGAATCTAAACCATCCTCGAATCCCCTTGAACTCACACAAAAAATTTCATCAAAATCGGTCCAGAAAAGAAAAAAGAAATATATATAAAAAAAATTGTGAAACCCATAATTCTTAAGTATTTTTCAAGCGATTTGAGAACACTTAGTTGAGAACCATCTGAGAACTGTTACTTTTCTCAATTCAAAAACCGGGTGTTACAATATAGCTTCAATTTTCAGCATAGATAACAATTAATATTATTGATAAGAATGATTAACAAAACGCATTATCTTTGCTGGACAATTCGGATATTATGTTATATTATTATGTAGCAAGGTTAGTGACTTATTTCAACGAAGGACGTATTTCTGTACGTACATACCAATACCTATAATATATCAATATATATACTTCTCTTTAGATTTGCAATCAATTTAGATCTGTTTAGATTTTTAGATTTGTAAGAGCGACATTTCAAGTCAATTTTCTCAAGATTTTATGACGATACGACACTCGAACGGTTAGCTCAGTCGGAATAGTACTCGCGCGGAACGCGAGAGGTCGTGGGTTCGAGTCCCGCATCGTTCATAAAATTTTGTTTCCAAATTTTTTTTGTGTATTAATCCTAGAAGTGAGGGTTACCACTTTAAAAACATAACAAATTGTTTATATACATCACAATAAAATGAAGTATCTTTGAACGTCAAAATGCCAATTTTCTATTAAATTTATACGAATTTTCCAACAGTACTTACAGCAGGAGAATTGGAATGATTTTTGATCAGTTTTGCAGTGATTATCTTTGAACTACAATAAAACTGTAGAGTCGACGTTTCTGTGCATTGGATATTTTTTAAACCGATTGTAGATAATGAAGGGAGTGTAGCTGAACCCAAAAATTATATTTAAAAAAATATCCATCTGTCTGTCGTTTTATGTCCACACAATCATTTTTGGACAGACTATCATGAATATTTTTTAAATTTCAATGTTTTATTAAAATATGGCTCTGTCATAAATCCTACTACGCCACAGCCGAATATCTAAGTGATTGGACAGCCTGGGACTAGATTATGATTATTTTATAGGAATAACATTGAGATTGTTATCCGAGGCGGTGGTGGTGTTAGAACATGGAAGTGGCATCAAAAAGAGTTCTAATGCCTTTATATCAAAACCGATCACGCATTATTGGGCTGTCAGATCATCTATGCGTCAGTATATACTAAGTCGAAGTTCGATATCGATTGTGGATATCAATTTCAAAATTTATTTGCAACATTTGATCTACAAACTAATGAGTAATCAACTGTTCATTCAGTTTTCTAATAATTGACAGTCGATACAAACACATAATATCTTAACAAGCAATGGTCCTAAAAAAAGAAATGCATCGAGAATTGTAATAGCCTAAACACATGGGCGGATTTGATACGGCCGGAGCGGTCGGTCCTGTGGGCGCCATGTACCATTTGGTCCGGTATCGTACTCAGTACGGTACGGTCGGTAATAACAATAATGTTGTTCGATGAAAAATGCGACATACCATTGAAATGGTTCGCTACGAGACAGCGTCCGATGGTTCGGCCGTACCAAATCCGATCATGTGTTTAGGTTATAAGAATCAACATCAGCCCATTGTACGTTACTAACCGGTACAGGAACCGGTTTTCTAACCCATTGAAAGCCTCTTGCGCGCGCATGGCTTGAACTAAGCAGGTACGTAGGTAATAGGATAGCATGACTTTACACAGAGTAGTATCCTATAGATAAAATTGTATTTGTTCGCCGAATCACCGCTTAGAATGTCAGGTGTTGATAACCAGATGGAGCGCGGGTATGCTTGCTGTTTATGTATCAAGTAAATTGACGACTTGCCCAGTGGTTTGTGGCCCTGACTACTAAGCTAGGGGTCCCGGATTCGTAAATAATTACATTTTATCCGCTTACGTTGCAAACGCAGGCTGAACCCTACGAGATTTATCAAAATAATGTACTAAGTATTGTACACATTGAAAAGGTCTACAGAAAACTTAATTATGGTATATGTCTATCTCTTACGGATATCCCACAATAACATTGTTTTGTCATTTACTTTTTACGACAAATAATGGCTAATTTTCGAAGCGATTTTAACCAATACAGCATTAATCCTTATCTTATTAAATACCTTAAGTACATTGTTGATTTAATATAGATCTATATTAAATCAACAGCATATGATTTAAATGAATATTTTCGAAGATATTACAGATTTAAAAATTGCGGGACGGACATTTTTTCCTTTTTTTATTAATTAGGTGATACAACGTTTGCCGGGTCTGCTAGTATACTTTATATAGAAGAAGATAGAACTTTAAATTGTAATGAAATAATAAGTAGTAGATACAGGATTTTATACAAAAAAAGAAAATTATTATTATTTCAGGTTTATCGAGGTTAACTGTTATCAGAAATTAGAATTCCCATTTACATAGTGATATTGAGTTCTTACCTATTACAATTATTTGTTCAAACAATTCATTTCACACGCGACATATTATTTTGTTACAATCTAAATAATAAATCTTAAGTGATGCGAATATTTAATGAAACTATAAAATAACATCATAACAGTTAAGTACCTACCTACTACCACCATAAAAATAAAAGTCAAGTAAAAAGGATTCACCGGCACCATAAGCCACGCCAATACACGAGTATGATGCATGGAACAGATATTGCTGGAAAGGTAATGTCCCGCCCCACGACATTTATGCAAGAATGGCAAACGCTGCTAAAAACAAAAAAAATTCAGATGTTAAATTAAATTTTTACATAATCCTTAAAGATTTAAATACATTGTTGGTAGTGACACCGAATTTTTATATTAGTTCTATTAAAATAGAACTTTTGAGAACCTGGCCAAAATATAAGTGTCACGTGCCATTCATGAATTAAAAAAAATTAACAGATCCTATAAAGAATGCTTAAAATATTCTAAACCAAATTTCCCTAGCCACCTTTATTCATTTTAGTTTAGTACTTATTTTTTATTATTAGGAAGATTTACAGCACTGTTTACAAAATATTTAATCACATAAATAACATTTAACTGTTAAAAAATTAACTAGCTGACCCAGCAAAAGTATTGCAATCTAAAGTAATAAAAAAATTGATAATTAAAAATTTTGGGGTATAAAAAATAGATGACGACCGATTCTCAGATCTCCCAAATACTTATATCGTATATAAAATTGATCGTACTACAATATTTTATATTATCTGGGGATGAAACAGAATAATATAAAAATCTCGATACAAAAAATTTTTTAACAAAAAAACAACCGACTTCAAAAACACTATTCCAAAACAATAGATATATGTGCACTAAAAAGTATAAAAATAATTGCGTATTTTTATACAACCTAATTAATTAATCTAATTCTAGTTACGATTATTGTTATTTTTGGAATCGAAAAGAATTATCAAAATCGGTTCATCCAGTCGATAGTTTTGTGGTAACAACCATAAAAAAAAAGAACATACCGACGAATTGACAACCTCCTCCTTTTTTGAAGTCGGTTAAAAATAGGTGTTGATCGTAGACGGGTGAAAATTTGAAGGTGTGTGTATTTTTTAATGCTGAATCATAATTAAATAAAAATAAAAAAATTATCAAAAATAATTTTATTGGGTCAAAAAAGACACTAATTAAAATATACCTACATAAAATATACAGGAACATTTTAAGGAAGTTTTTAAGAATGCGATTGAGACTGTTCAAAGTAATATTACAAAAGTTCTAGTTCTATGTCTTTTTATTACTATTGCTTGTCGGCATTCGACGCCCCTCGTGTCATTTGTTTATGAACATGCTTCATATCGATTTATGTGCAAACTTCCACATTTGTAGCACACCCCTACCCTCCTCATACGATACCTCTTTAGCCATGAGTACGTAGCTATTATATTACTAGGTACAAAGTTAAATTGTTTTAGTTAGAACGACTTTTTTTCTGTTTCCAAAGGGTGCCATATAAACCGCTGTATCACTAAGGTTTCGTCTCCCTCGTGGCTGGTAGTATACTGTCTGTTAGCAATTTTCTTAGGGATTGCTAAACTGGTTTATATTGTATTCTTATTACAATCCCTAAAATGGGCTGAAACATAAACATGACTGGACGTGTGCGCATCTAATTCGTGTGAAAATTTTAATGAGTTCATATATTTTCATTCTTTATTAATTTAAATGTCAAATATTCGTAATAATATTAATATCCGGACGACCGAGCCTTGCTCGGATTTTTAAGAATATACAAAATTTGAACAAAAAAAAGCTAATAGGACATCTGGATTCGAACCGGGGTCTTCTGCTTTCCGGATCACCCAATGTACATTTATATAGTTATCTTATATCTTTAAACGAGCAATTCTTGTATATATATATATATATATATATATATATATATATATATATATAATCTGAATCTCGGAAACGGCTCCAACGATTTTCATAAAATTAAGTATGCAGGGGATTTCGGGGGGTGATAAATCGATCTAGCTAGGTTTCAATTTAAAAAAAATGGTTTTATCCATGTTTGAATGAGATACAGCTACAATAACATTAGAATACAAAGTTAAATTTCGCCACTATATACAAGACTATTATAGCTCAGATGGGACATTGGGTGATCCGGAAAGCAGAAGACCCCGGTTCGAATCCAGATGTCCTATTAGTTTTTTTTTGTTCAAGTTTTGTACATTCTTAAAAATCCGAGCAAGGCTCGGTTGTCCGGATATTTATAGTCTTATATGGCGAAATTTACGTTTGTATTCTAATGTTATTATAGCTGTTTCTCATTAAAACACGCGTAAAACTACATTTTTTAAATTTGAAACCAAGCTAGATCGACTTATCGCCCCCGAAATCCCCTGTATAATAAATTTTATGAAAATCGCTGAGCTGTGTCCGAGATTCAGATTATATATACAATATAAATACAAGAACTGCTCGTTTAAAAATATAAGATTCTTTGGTCAAACGCAGACAAGTGTTGTATGGTTTTCCTTAATATCGTATTAAAAAAATTTAAATCACAAAATTAGACTTAGCTAAAAGGCTCCAAAGGCTCGTTGGAAAATGTATGAACAGATAAAGAGAGAGCTATTGAAAAAAGTGTGAAAAAATTGTAAAAAACTTGATTTAAAAATAATTTGTAAATGATTGAAATAAAATAAAACTATGGGTCGTTTTAGGTACTCTCGAAAATAAATGCTCGGTCCCTGTTGATAAGATTAAAATTAATTGTTAAAAACAGGTTATATATGTATAACCTGTTTTTAACAATTATAGTAGCATAAGATGATTAAACACAGATTTTATATGTAAAATCTGTGTTTAATCATCTTATACTTAGATGATTTCTACGTCTAGATTTTTTTATGAAAATAAGGGACCAGGTAATTGATACGCCCTGCCCATTACAGTGCCACTCAGGATTCTCGAAAAACCCAATTATTATGAGCGGCACTACAAATGCGCTCGTCACATTGAGAATAATATGTTAAGTCTCACTTCACTAGCCTAGGCTCCCTTCAGACTGAAACACAGTAATATTTACACATTACTGCTTCACGGCAGAAATAGGCGCCGTTGTTGTACCCATAATCTAGCTGGCATCCTACATAGACTATGCTACTACACTCGTCAATGTGAAACGTTGAAAAAATAGACTTCAGAACTAACCTCTATTTTGAGCAATTCACGCACACTAACACAAAGTGTCATACAAACCACGATAATAAGACGTAGCTTGTCACGCACACTAAAGTAATATTCCTGGCCTGTTTTCATCGGTTGTCTAACAGCAAGAGACTATCTAGACGCATAAGTTATCTACAATCTTATATCCATTTTTAACTGTCCCAGTATTTTTATAGTTACGTAAGAGACAAAATAGTTTTATTAATTGTTTTGTCTTTAACATAAAAAACACATAAAAACATTTACGTTAAATTCAACAAAATATTTACAACAAACATTTCTCTTACATTCAGGACATTATTTTTCAAATGTACATTTAATATTATGATTAATGAATACGAGTGATACCAAAACGCAATATTTTAATACTCAGTTCGATAGTAAATTAAAAAATTCAGTATTCCGTGACCAATGTTTTCATATTTTTCTATCGGCGCCGAATAGTCGGCACGCGTGTTTTCTAATTGGCATCACCAAGAAAACCTAAATTGAGCTCTATTTCGTTGAAGTTAGGGTATAAATTTTATTTTTGAAGCCCCTTGTTAACTATCAAGTGTAAAAAAGGGTTTGATTACAACGTCGAGTCTAACAATGGAGTAAAAATAATGAATCTCTTAACAAAACTGGTCCTGTTTGTCTGTTGAAAGAAAAATATGTAGTTTTGGTTTTGTTTTTTGTTTGACTGAGGTAGTTTAGTACTTCTTTATACAATTGTGTGTATGTAGAGATATTCAAAGGTATAGTTAGATACATTTTTATAATTCCTAATGAGTATGTATTTGTGATTATTTCTAGTTCGTCCCACAGACGAGTAAAAAAAGAAGGACTCCGCGCCGTGATGTTAGCAAGGGAAGCACCGTTATGCTAGTGTGTGTGCGGTTACGGGGGATACTAGTTACACAATTTTTTCTCTCTCAATTAGTCATATATGGCCACAAATACTTTTATAGTATCGTTTTTACACTTTTTCACAACGCACGACGGCATTTTTAAAATATTTTATTGCGACACAAACTGATCTGTCACAGACGATGGCAAATCTCATAATGGCGGCCGATCGGCTTGTATTAGTGTAAGAGTGTGCGTGGGGCTATGTATTTACTCGTATACCGGCCTGTTTTTGCTTCACTGTTACTCGTCCGTGGTTCGTACTTCGTACCAGTAAATTTAACAAACAATTGAAGTCTGACAGATCAAGTCATACTACAAAATTGTCAAACGCTCGCTGCCTGCGATGCAACTGCGATGAGATAATAGATCGGTGTTATTTTAACAACTAATATTTGTATTCGACTTGTATTAAAGTAATAAATAAGTCTACTTTGGCTTGTACACTAAATTTAATTAAGAACTTGCATATAAAAAAAAAGTAAAGTAAAAGTAAATAAAAAATTAAAATTATATGATGTACCTACATCCCTACTTATATGATTATAGTGAATGTAAGTTTGTTCGTTAGGTTTTTACGCGGAAGCCACTGAACCGATTTTGATAAAAATTCGTACAGCGATAGACTAGAGCTTGGAAAAGGACAAAGGCTACATATTATCCCGGTAATAATCAATGGTTCCCGCCCAATTTGTGAAAAACTGAAATTCACGTCGATGAGCTATAATTATACCAATAGTGGGTTTAGTTTGCTATAGCAATCTTCCCCGAAATAAGATTCATATAATATGTTGGGAACGGAAGCGAAAAAGGGAACCGGAACTGTAATATTACATGAGGTAATCTTCAATTCCAAACTTGCATATTATTTTTAAAAACCCTTTATCGACGCGGACATCAGCTAATAATATATAAATTGTAATTATATAGGTCCCAACGTGGAACTTGAGTGGTGAGCAAAATTGAAACGCAGGACAAAGAAAGACAGATCTGCGTATCATGCATTGATATTGCTCGACAAATGCTATTAATTGCGGTCTGCGACCCTCCTCCCTCCCCCTTCCACACACACCTATACATACCCGGTACCTATTCACACATAGCTACAACTTTTTATAGGTTTTTCATCTATAATAATTGGTACGTCGTGTAATCTGTAGTGCGTACGTAAATGTAAGTTATTCTTAAGATAAGAATTTTTATCAATGTTACTCTGATGGTGATGATGAAAGCTTTTTATGTGAATTAATAAAAGTAATCCTAAATATAATTCCAACTTTAATATAGGGCCGATGTGATCCTACCATCAATGACCAAGTGAGCCCTATTTCCTTCATCGCAGATTATCTTACTACTTTACCTGCATTTCCGGTGGGCCCCCTTCATCCCTTATAAGTAGGAGGTAGCTGTGTCCGTCGATAATTACTTCTTTCTTGAAACGACCACCTAAAATATAAAGAAAAGCAGATAATATAACAATAATAAAATAACAACACAATAATTTACAAGTTAATATAAAAAAATTATACAATGCAGCATTATCGTCTTGCACAATGGGATATTTTTAATATTTGCAGTCCATCGTTACTGACGCGGTGAGTAGCATTTCGTTTTCACCACAGTACAGCTGTGGTTTTCACATCATTTTCATTATTGAATAATATCGATTGACCATCTTTGAGCTATGTTTCTTACTTTGGATATAAATGATGATGGTGATGATGCTTACAAGCATGACTGACATATTATGACTCGATAAATGTTGACCTTTCAAAGGCATTCGATTCTTTAAAATTACTAAAGCTCCGGAAGACTTTTAAAAATTGGTGTCTTCAAAAAATATCTAGTTCACCTACTCAGATGACTTTAATAGGAAGAGATAGCTTCTGTCATCGCAGATGTTATGTGTTGTCAACCAGTTTGCACAACAGGAGTTCCTCAAGGGATCATTCATGGACCACAGATAGTCTCAATTGGTGAATTATTTCTCTACTGCTGTTTAACTCATACGCGGAATAAGACTTGCCCTTGAAAATTGGAAGAATGGTGCCTCAATTGGAGGCCTAAAATCGCTAATTCTGTGGTATGCAAACAACACCTCCTGTTTTTGCAACTAGTATCTTCTGCGCAATGACTTATGGTACGCAGATGTGGTTGCTAACTATGGGCCTGATGATAAAGCTCATAGTCGCTCATGGAAAAGGCTATTCTCGGGGTTTCCTTGCGACATCTATGAGATGATCCGTAGATGAACCAAAGTCATAACATAGCTCAAATGATTGACGTGGAGATCTTTGGGGGAGGCCTTTCCAGCAGTGCACGTATTCCGGCTTATAATGATGATTATGATGATTTTCTGCTCGAAAATCCATCAGCCTTGAATTTGGATTCGAAATTAATCAGAAGCAAACCAAAATGATGACTGTCAACCGTGACTATAACAACTCACCAGATATCACAAAAACTGTCAATGAGACTTGCTCTAACCAAATCTTTGAGCACTGATTACCAACAAAAGAGGCTGCGTTCATAAGATCAAGCGGTGTATATTTTTTTTATATGCTATGGAAAAACAAATTGGGACATGGCCACATAACAAAAGTCACCAAAATTCACCTTATATCAGCGTTAGTGTTCTTTCTTTTTCTCTACGTCACTTGGACCACACGGAAAAGTGAGAGGAAGCGGATGCTCTCGAATTTGAGGTAATGGAGAAGAGTTTGGGGTATCATTAATAGAGTTCGGTTCCAGACTTTTCATAGTTGAACATTCAAGTTGAAGATTCCCTCACTCTACAATCTGGGATGCTTAGCTTTTTTCGCCGTTGAGAGGTGTCCTTCGAACGCCTTGTGTAGTAGTAGCGAGCCACAACCCCGGAAGCACGGAAGTAACCACGACCATAAAGAGTTAGAAGATGACTTAAAATCGCATCGAAGTAGTTGAATTTGAGCTTTAGGTAATTAATATCTGAACTAGTTCCAATCATGCTTCTTAGTGCTTATTTACAAAATAGTACCTCTAAATGGTAGAACAATCTAAGTATGATATATCAAGTACAATACAAATGGAGTTATTTAAAAAAAATAATCAGTTTAGTCACTACAACAAAAAAGTTTAGACCTTGTTATATTTTATTAATGCGTTTAATTGATCAGGAATCATAGTTTCCAGGCAATGAGCAAGATCTTGTAAACGTAGTTTAATTTTTTTCTAATTGCGGTTTTAAGGATTAATTATGCAGGTATACATCGTATAAAAAAAATCTCTAGTTTCCTACCTGAGGTCAATTCAAATCGGTGCGCGACACCTATATAATTTACATCGAAAATTAAAACTTCTCATGTAGAGCGCTCTCTATAATATTTAAGGGGTACTACTATGTCTTTCACGTTTAATGAACAGATGTTCGCTTTTGTAGTTTTAATACAAAATACAGATGGCGCTAACAACAAAATGACATATTTTTACTATTCGTGTCCAGGATCCGTAATCCGAAAAGAAAACATCTTTCACGATATTATTACATTTAAAATGTGAAAAATAAGTACTTAAAAAATCCACCGTCTGAACCATTTAATTGTCATTCACAAACAGTTTTCAACTGAACTAACGTACAAGATATTAAATTATTGTATTATTGTACTTTCTGCTGCACAACAGGATAAAAAATTACAGTTTCAAATGTTTTTTTAATGAGCTTTAGATATATTTTTTTTCGAGCTTACCTTCAGGACTTTCCTCTTGCATATAAGATCCAGTCAAGTACCGGTGTACCAGAGCTGATTTGCCACTGTCTGGTGATCCCAGAACGCCAATACGGATTTCTGTGACACCCCTTGAAGCTGTCCATTCTTGACTATTGACAAATGAATCTGTAAAAAAGAAAAATAGATTTATAGTTGTTATTAAGGCACATAATATCTTAATAAGTTAATTTATTACAGCCCAAATGATTGCGAAACTGAAGTGGCAGTGGGCAGGGCTCATAGTTCGACGGACAGATGGTCGATGGGGCAGTAAGCTCGAATGACGACCACATACCGGAAGACGCAGTGTTGGTAGGCCCCTTCACAAGATAGACTGACGATCTGGTCAAGATCGTCTATCCAGAATACGTTGGATGAGGGCAGCGCAGGACCGATCGTCGTGTTTGGGGAGGCCTTGGTCCACCAGTGGACGTTTTGAGGTGTTCTTTTGAAGGTGATATTTTGTAACCTACATTTTGAAAAAGTCGATGTAGCATTTTTTGGAGTATATTTTTAATATTAGAGGGGGCAAACGGACAAGGGCTTATACCTGAGGAAAGTAAAAATCATCCGACCCCTTTTTAATCCTATAGCCGCCCATGGATATGGCGTAGAGAGAAAAAAGATCAAGCTTTGCCAGCCTCCGTAATGGGTTTTGTTGTGGTTAAATTTGTGGGAGGCTTATATGCTTTTTTTTTAAGAAAATAAGGGACATTGCCCATAGCAATGCAGTAACGCTCAGGATTCGTGAAAAAGCCAAAAATTCTGAGATGCACTACAATTGCGTCGTCTCGTCACCTTGAGACACAAGGAAGCGCCCTTCAGACCAAAACACAATAATGTTTACACATAACTGCTTCACGGCAGAAATAGGTGCCGCTGTGGTACCCATAATCTAGACAGTATCCTGTGCAAAGGAACCTTACACTAGTAAACATCTTTGTACTTATTCGACAAAAAGGTCAAAAATCGTATTGCTAATACAGCGTCATGGTGGGTCTACTTTTATCGTGCTCTGTGTTGTAATTCAAGGACAATTAAAAACACATAATTTATTTTACACCTAGTCGGTAAATATCAAAGTCAAAGTAAATAAATTATATCTAATTAGGCTTAAACTAAGCGCTTTTGAATTAATTACTGAATCTACTATATGTTTGGAAAAGTAGAGCTCGTGAGAAGAACTTACAAGAAACTCAACGGACAATCATCTCATTAATTAAAAATATCAATAATTGTACAATTTCGTGTTGATTTTCAAATAGTGTTTTGTAGTAGGTAGGTACACTTTTAGGCAGAGGTATATAATACCTATAATTGTAATTTTACCCTTCTATAAACAAGTTTTCAATACTTTTTGAATAAAGGAAGAGAATATATTATTAATTACCTATATACCATGCCGTGTTCTCCATTGAATATTAAAAAAAATATGGGTAAGTACCTACTTACATAACTTGACATGTGTGTGTGTCACTTACCTTTATAATATTGCCTGTTTTACAGTTTCTTTGTTTGTTTGTGCATGAAAATCTCAGAAACAATTAAATCTATGCAAGTGCAGTTATCACTGATGTATTTTCGCTAGCTTCCCGTAATATTTAGTTTTTGTTTCATTCCAATCCAATCCAATGTTTTTGGTTTGGTTAAAATAGGCATTATTAGTAAGCATTTCAATGTACCTGTGTAAATAAGTATGCCATGGGAAAGTACTCGAGGTTTTCTAATGGGAAAATAATCGATGCCATGACTATTGAAGAGTTGAAGACGCATTTCCCGCAGTAAGATTGTACTAGTAGGTCGTGGAAAAGCGTTTTCGCATAATTAAGTATGTATTATAAACTTTTAATAAAATTTCTTTGGCTGTACTATTTTTATCTGGCTGCTTTTGATGACCTTTAAGTAGTAACGTATTTCCAGCTATTTTTCATTTGTTTTTCTCGCTGTCATAATGAGCAAATCTAATGAAGTAGCAAAAAACGCAAGTCACGAAAAAAGTTTATGACGTATAAGGACCTCATGCAGTATCAATAACAGTTGCACGTAGAAGTTGGCCTTTTTTATGAGTCCCTAATTTTTTACATATACGGAATCGTATCAACTACATAATGGCAAAAAGTCGTCGGACATAATGTCACATTATGTACTGTAAAGGTATTTAAATTTTGAAAGAAAAAATCTTGAGTGTTCGTATAAAATGCGAAGAAACTTTTGCCCCAATCAAAATGTACGCAAAATAAGTACTTACATAAACATTTGATAAAGAGTTAGACTCAAGATTTATTGTGCGTACTCAGTCTTTGCTCAGACTTTAGTTACGTAAAACTTAGCTGAGTTTAAGCTTAGCATAATATTTGATTTCGTTCTTATTTTCATTTGACGACCTGTATCGCCGAGTGGTTAGCGATCCTACCAACTAAGCTGGAGGTCCCGGGTTCGAATCCCGGTAGGTGCAAGCATTTATATGATGAATATGGATGTTTGTTTCCGAGTAATGGATGTTTAAAATGTATGTTTATATGAATTTATGTATGTTTAAGTAAGTATATTGTATTAAATATATCATTGTCTTGTAACCCATAACACAGGCTATATATGCTTAACTTGGGACAAGATAATTTGTGTAAAAGTGTGTCAATATTATATTATTTGGCATCTGTAATAATGGTGAGCTTAAGCTAAGACAGTTCAATGCAAAAGTCAAGTTCGCGTTTTATCACACTCAGCTAAGTTTTACGTAAGTAAATCTGAGCAAAGACTAAGTACGCTCTATAGATTTAATCCTTAATCAAAAGTAATAAATTTCTTCCTATTGCCACCGAAAATCGGATAGTATAATAATTCTGAAGTTTTCCGAATGACAAGCTGCCTTGCAAATAAACGCGGGAAACGTTATACGTCCGAACAAACCATTCGTAAGCAAAATTTCTATTTGTAAACATTTTACATATTATTGGTTTATGCTTAGTTATAACGTTATGCCAATTTTATTTGTAAGGCCTATATAGTATAATCTAAAAAAATAACTATTTAATAGAAATATTGTGACCATAAAACTTTCCTCATGTCGATCTTATAGCACTTGGCTGTTCAAAGAATCATTTATTGAAACGTGGAGCTATAAATAATACAGCAACAGCAAACAGGACAGGCCAACACAATTTAAATGCATAAACTTGTTCTGTCAATAAGCCACCCAGACCCCTTTACAACCTAAATACTATCAAACAGTCATTTCACACATTTACGAGGCAATAAAAGTCCCGTCGTGAACCTAATGGGCGGATTCATTTTAAAATATGAATCCTTAAATGCGAAGTTTTTTGTTGAGTACCCTATATATGAATTATTGGTGATTTGAATTAATTTATTTCTAACATCACTATTTTATAAGATATCACCATTGAAACTTTCAGTTTTTAACGTACGGTACATATTTTTTTAACTAAACGTCCATCATTTCTAATTTAATTACTTATTAATTAATTTATTTAGAGTTTTTTGAGCAGGTTTTATTCTCCCACAGGGAAACCGGGGCTACAGGTCTCTTACGTGGATGCCCCCCACAATGGAGAATATTTAAATTCCGAGATTTTTCGGCGAAAAACCTCGGAAGGTTACGTTCGTTAACGCTCAATTTTAATTTTAGGTTATATTGATATGTTGTTATATATTATGAAAACTTGACTGACAAAAATTGTCTATTTTATTTGGAAAATAATTTGGGGCCAGGGTCCACTGCTATGTTGCCCCGAGGTTTAGTGACTTCTAAATCCGGCTGGTACAGAAGCGATTGTAGTGTAATGACGTCTAAAAGAATTGTTAAGGAATATTGACAAACTAAATGACAGTAAGTTTATGTAAAATTTGGTGGATTATCATGTCTGGGGGTCACGTTATGGTGGTTCACGTGGTGGTTCCACGCTACAATATAGTACCAGGATATTAATGTTATCCCTAACTTTCAATGAATCTTTACTTTAAAGCTCCACATATTCCTTACTTATGACACTTTACTTCGTTGAGAATGGCTGAAACAGATTTGTATCCGATTTCAGAGAAGGTAAATAAATGGTACAGGTAAATAAAAAGTCAAAAGTCAAATAAACATTCAATTAGGCTTAAACTGAGCGCTTTTGAATCGTCACTATAAATATTTCTTTTAAATTCCTAAATCTACAATAATATATCCGGAAAAAGTAGAGCTCGCGAGAAGAACATACAAGAAACTTAACGGCCACTCATTTCAATCAATAGAGTATTTAACAAATGGCTGTAATATTCAAACCAAATCAGTTCATTAGGTGCTGCATCCAATATATGAATCGTGTTTAAAGTTGAAAGCGTTTTGAGTATCAACTATCTTATATTATATAAAATTCTCGTGTCACAATTTTACTTACCTTACTCCTCCGAAACGGCTTTACTGATTTTTATATGCATATTCAGTAGGGATGAGAATCGGCTACTATCTATTTTTCATCCCCCTAAATGTTTAGGGTAATACACCCCAATTTTTTTTAAATATTTTGACAAATTTTTTTATTTTTTTTTATTATGATTCAGCATTGAAAAATACATACAAATTTAAATGTTCGCCCTTCTACGATCTACAACTATTTTTGTATCACGATTTTTATATTACCAAACCAATATAGGGCTGCAAGATGGCAATCGAATACAATAATTGTAGTACTATATATTTGGTAGGTCTGAGAATCGGTTGCATCAAAATTTTAATAATTATTATTTTTTTAATTTGTTATATGGCAATACGACATTTGCTGGGTCAGCTAGTTTTATATAAAGTAATAAAGAATAGATTGTATAAAATACAAATTATCGTATATTAGATGGGTCAACCTTTAGAGCTTGACTTCATTGTTTGTGTAATGATGCTTCGTGGACATGATGGTCGTGATTATTGTCATAATTAGTAATTGCATACAACAAATACAAAAGAGTATCATATATTAAAATTTTAACATGATTTTACCTTCAACAACTTGTCACACTGACATTATATCTTACGCGGTACGAACTTGTGTATTTATTTTAGCAAATTTGAAATACTTTTTTAATTTAGATTACTGTTGGCAACCCTGATGAGACCATTTTTCTTATGGAATAGGAGGGCAAGCGAGCGTACGGGTCACCTGGTGTTAAGTGATCACCACCGCCTACATTCTCTTGCAACACCCAAGTACCCAAGTCGTATCGTCCCGGAAACACCGCAGAAGGAAGCTCATTCCACAGCTTTGTAATACGTGGAAGAAAGCTTCTTGAAAACCGCACTGTGGAGGACCGTAACACATCCAGATGGTGGGGATGATATCCTAATTTGTGGCGTGTCGTGCGAAGGTGGAATTCAATCATATATCGAAGACCTTAATCATATATCTAACTCTGTACCCGTTACCTTTAAAAATAACTAAAGAATGTGCTTGTAGTAAATCTGATTCCGTTTGACTTTAGTTTTAGCCTTACCAAACTCTATAACGATTTATTTCCCGGAAATGTTTGAAGCAAAAACTTTATGCGCAAACTTTAACTCTCTAGATGTTGAAAGATCTTATATATTCGTAGTTTTAACTTTTAAGTACTGAGACTTGCTATCCACTTTGTTGGTTGTTAGTATTTAGTAAGCCATTAACTCTATTTTAAGAACAGCTTCCTACCAGACCTAAACTCTCGAACATTTTGCGCAAAATTATCCCCATTAGCACATTTGCAAGCAATTACTCGGCAAGTTGCTTTTAAAGATATGTAATATTCGTTCAAAGACCTTCCACTTAGTTTGTAAACAGCTTTTTGCAGTTCTTGTTTGAAATCAATAAAATCTGTTAATTTTTATGGTCGGACAGATTGAGGTCGTAAATATGTGGTTAGTGTTTCTGTACTGGAAAATAAAAGAATGATAACATATCAAGAGAAAACATTAACTAAGACCTCAGATTTGAGAATCCTAAAACTACATACCGTTGCACTAACGTGGACGAGACAATCATCATCCAGTGCGTTTTGGACAACTGCAGTCCAGACTAAAACAATATGTAAAAAATGCGTGGGATAACAATTCTAAAATTAGGGTTTAGTTCTTGGCAAATTCCTCCTCCAAATATTAACCAATCCTAACGAACTCTTAGAACCTGATTGGGTACGAAATATTCTGTGCAGACTGTTTTGATTTTTTTATACATTTTTTGATATGTTGTATATTATATACTTATTGAAGTATTCCAGCACTTTTTCATAAAAATGTATTTAGTAATGGGACCTGATAAGTCAGTTTTCTTTTATTTTCGGTAATTTTAAACTAACGGTATAATAGTTCTCCTGTGAGTAGGTTACATCATCATCATCATCATAGGCTGGAAGACGTCCACTGCTGGACAAAGGCCTCCCCCAAAGATTTCCACGACGATCGGCCCTGCGCTGCCCTCATCCAACGTAATAAAACTCCCCCAAAGCTGAATATTATTTCTCATATACTTTCATCTGTCTCATTTTCATCTCATATTTAGTTTTCGTATGAGAATTCGAAGTGTGCTGCATGGGCATCACAATTCATAAAGTTAAAATTACATTTTTTTTTTAATTTCCGTGAATATTGTACTACGCTAATAAAGTATTGGCTGGCATCCCGATTTCTTTTCATGTTTGTACGCTGCGTGTGTCCACTCACAAATTTAACTATAAATTGTATCTATTGTAAGAAAAGTACACACTACAACATGTCTTATGTATAATTATATTAACGGCGAGATTGTCTTGTATTCTTTGATGTTTTTCTAAGTCCTTCAAAACGGGAGGCAGATGTATCTCACGGTCTATTTTAAATACTATTGATGTCGCACGCATCCAATCAAATTGTGAAGTAAATGTCGATTTATGAGTTTGAATAACGTCGTTTGTAGTTCGGACACGTCTTGTATTCTTTAATTTACTTTATTGCACGGATGTCACCTTTGAGTATATTACTTGCGGGAGCCGGTATTTATAACTGTTTACAATTCAACCTCCCGAGATTTAATATTATTATGTAGCTTAGATATTATTTTATGAAATTGCAACGAGCTAACAAACGAACAAACAAAATTTATTTTTATTTCGTATGTAAATTGCATTACACTTGAAACATCTAATTTTTTTCTTACAGCTCGTTCGGAAGGCAGATTTCCTTAGAGAAGAATGAGCAAGAAACTCTAGGGTTCCATATTTAATTTTGAAATGATAACTTCTTCTCGGAGAGTAAACCGCTTCATTACGTAACACGGCAGAAATAGGCGTCGTTGTGATACCCATAATCTAGCCGGTATCCGGTGCAAAGGAGCCTCCCACTGGTAACATATGTAAAACATACCTATAATACTTGGTTATATTTAAACCAGAAGTTAAGTTATTCCGTAAAAGCGTCTAGACCTTATTTTTAGTATAGTTACTTTATTTATTTTATCAAAATACACACTATCACAGTTTGGTTAAGTACTCCATTTTACAAAACTAAGTATTACCTACATTAGCTTAAGTCAGGACTGCTAACATCGCTTTTTTTGTAATAACTAGCTTTTACCCGTGACTTCATTGCAACTTACTTTGGGCAGTATTTTTTATTTCTTAATATGCCCACTTTGCAAATAATATACATAGAAACTGCTGTGGTTAATACATTTTTATAGGCTACAAACGATAGAACTTTCTTCCCCCTTTTTAAAAACGCTAGAACAAATATTCGTTTATTTTTTATAAAGTGCTTAAATACAAAGTTTCACGTCGTTACCTTCGATAGTGACGAACTTCAACCCTTATTTCAACCCCGCTAAGCCTTTTATTCCTGATAAAAGTTAGCCTTTGTCCTTTCCTAAGCTCTTGTCTATCTCTGTACTAAATTTCATCAAAACCGGTTCAGCAGTTTAGGCGTGAAAGCGCAAAAAACATTCACATTCACATTTCACTCACAAAACATTCACATTTATAATTTTAGTAGGGATTGCTGAGAGAACTTCAATAAACTATTTTACCTTTTCTACAATAATTGTTATTTGAAATGACAATAAACTTATACAATAGATTAAATCTTGTCACGGCATTTGATTGACCTTCTAAACCAAGGTCCAACGTGAAACAAAACCGAATCATTAGCAGTTGAACACCGATTAAAAGCAGCACGAAATAACTGCGCTCGAGATATCTTGAAATGGTGCCTATTTTTACCGAGGTGTATGTATAGATTTTTACCAGTGGGAGGCTCCTTTGCACAGGAAGCCGGCTATATTATGGGTACCAAAAAGGCGCCTATTTCTGCCGTCAAGCAGTTATGTGTAAACATTACTGTGTTTCGGTCTGAAGGGCGCCGTAGCTAGTGAAATTACTGGGCAAATGAGACTTAGCATCTTATGTCTTAGGTGACGAGCGCAAATGTAGTGCCGCTCAGAATTTTTGGGTTTTTCAAGAATCCTGAGCGGCACTGCATTGTAATGGGTAGAGCGTATCAATTACCATCAGCTGAAGGTCCTGCTCGTCTCGTCCCGTATTTTATAAAAAAAACACACTAACACAAAGTGACATACAATTCGCGTGTATAAGACGTAGCTTGTCACGAACACTAAAGTAATAAACCTGGCCTGTTTTCATCGGTTTTCTAGCAGCAAGAGGATCGATTTAGACGTATAAATTATATAAGAAATATATTTATTTACCATAGGGAGTGAAAATAACATAATTTATTGCAACAACACTTGGTAAACGTTATGAAGCTACATCAGTTCGTAAATGGGCTTTGACATGGGGAGAAGAAGTGATAAGTAACTCCCAGCCCATCTTTTAAATCATATCACAACTTAGCCTACTTAATATAATCTTAATATATATAAATTACGTGACACGTCGTTTGTCCGCGATGGACTCCTAAACTAGTGAACGGATTTTAATGGGGATTACTTCATGGTGTATAGTTTGCTCCAACTTGAGAGATAGGATACCTACTTTTTATTTCGATTTGGGACCCATAATTATTTTTATTTCCAATATTTGTTTTGTATGGACATATTTTCTGTGAGAGAAATTATTGACGCACAGTTTGACAGTTCTGTTGTGAAACAATTTCATTATACCAACAGGGCGCATTTTTTACGAAATAATTCTTGATGTTTTGAAATATTATTGGCAAATTCCTATAAAACAGTATTTTTTTTATTATCTACAGAACAACGTCTGTCGAGTCAGCTAGTATTATATAATTTTAGGTGACCTGTGCAGAACTAGACAAGAACTATTCATCATTACCTTCTATTTAATCTACTATACTTTAGTAAGCCTTCTAGAAGTAAGAAAATAGAAAACTATAAACTAAAGTCAAAATCAAATAAACTTTATTCAATTAGGCTTAAACTAAGCGCTTCTGAATCGTCACTAAGCTATTTAAGTAATATTGATTACTGAATCTACCATATGTTCGGAAAAAGTAGAGCTAAAGAACATACAAGAAACTCAACGACAAGTCTTTTAAATCAAATAGAGTATTGTATTAAACAAAACAAATTAGTTTGTAAAGTGCTGCATCCAATAAATGAACCTTACAAAGTAAATATAAGATATTCATAAGAAGTACTAAAGAATAAACTGTATAAATATAAATTATCGTATATTGGATGCATCCACCTTTAGAGATTGAACTCATTGTTTGTGTAAGGATGCTTCGTGAACATGATGGTCGTGATTTCTGTCAAATTAGTAATCGCATGCAACCAATGACGTTCTCATTTCATGCAACAAATATTTTTACAAACAATCTTTAAAAACTTCATACAATTAATTAATTCATTTTATTATAGAATAGATTCTCCATAGGCAGAACTTCAAAGCAGACGTGAAAGAAAATCGTAATAGTTTTTTCACTTAGTACGTAAGCATTCGACTTGCAGAGAAAATATTAATTTTTATTACAAACTAGCTGACTCGGCAGACTTCGTACTGCCTCAATTGATAAATAAAAGACCTAAACTTTTGTATAAAATAAACTTAAAACAAACAAAAGAAATCATTTTTAAGTGTTACCCGTGTTTTAAGGAAGTTTATTTTTTACCTCCTCAGAAATTTAGAAAGATATAAAAATTCTAATTAGTTATTCATTTTAAACTATTATTTTTATTTGATTTCTGAATGACGGGGGACACGTCGGAGGAAAATCAAAATTGTTGTTTTTATTTAATTCCGAGAATTTTCATATTTATTCGATATTTAAACCTTCTCTGGACTTCCACGAATAATTCAAGACCAAAATTAGCCAATCGTTCCAGCCGTTCTCGAGTTTTAGCGAGACTAACGAACAGCAATTCATTTTTATATATATATGGATACAATGAGTTATTAACTACGTTTCAAACATAACGAGATTCATTTCGCAACCAAACTCTTTGAATTAGACCTTTGTGAACTCCGAGATAAGATTTTATTATAGATAAGACGGCGATCTGATATCTACAAGGCTTTGTTGTTCTGACCTACTGAAGCCTTATGAACCCGGATTGGGGACGCCAAATCCGAAAAGGGGTAATGTGTCGTTTGACGGTCAGGTGTCACATCCGTTCCATTACGATACCTGACATAGATATAATATAATATGTGATGATAGATGTAGGCCATATTTGCTAGGCTGGGTCATATTAGCTGTTTTAGTTAAGGTTTAAGTCAAATTTTACGCTGACAGTTGCACCGTCGTATTCCTTGGCACAGTTTTAATTTATCTTTTTATTTTAACAAACAATTATACATGACATCCTACTTAATAATTACAATTCTTATAATATACTAGCTGACCCAGCAAACGTTGTATTGCCGATATTAAAATCGCTATACAAAAGTAACTGTTGATCGTAGATGGGTGAAAATTTTAAGTTGCATGTTGTATGCTAACTCATAATCAAACAATTAAAAAAAAAAAAATCAAAAAAAAATAAAAATTTGACGTGGACCACCCTTAACATTTAGGGAGATGAAAAATAGATGTTGTCTGATTCTCAGACCTACCCAATATGCACTCAAAATTTCATGAGAATCGGTCAAGCCGTTTCAAAGGAGTTTAACTACAAACACCGCGACATGAGTATTTTATTTATTAGAAATACATGTATAATCAACTACGTTATTCACAGATTACTTATTTGTATTGGAGAAACAAATTCACTAAAATCACTTTATCGCAAAGGTTTTAATATAACATATGTTTAAATATATATATTAAAACATATAAATAGAATCAGACATATATACATATATACATATTAATACTTATCCACATTACATAACAATATTAGTTAAATATTACGTAATTATTTTATGCAACTTGTAAAATATCAGTTTCTTTAACCTACAACCGTCAAGGAAGTTTTGGTTATAAAATGAGACCATCCATAAGATCAGACAGTTAAAGTTAAAAAGTGGAATATCAAGTCAATATCGAATATTTATTTGAAACTTTTGACACGTCCTTATTTAGCGAAACTGTGATATTATTAAATAAATTTTCTCGAAACTGTGATATTGCCTGTATATAAACTTGTAATGCCTACTCGGTTGAGTTAGTAAATCTTTTACAACATGAACAGTGATGGGTTCATCCTTATTTAGCCCTAGAGTTTCATTTTTAAATCTCTTGCGGAATTATCTGATAAAGAATTATCCTGAATTTATGGTTTACTTTGAATTTAAATATAGACCTTTACTATGTAGAAATTATCCTTGTATGCAAGAAACAAACGCAACTAAAAAAACACAACAATCTTTTACAACATGATCCCAGAAAATTTTCTAAACATAATGTATTACAAACTTCCATAGAATTGTTAAAAGCCGTTTAAAACGTAAACTTTATTATAACATAATTGACTTTCTTAATGATTCCACAGATTGGGAATGGAACGACCACCCTCAGGCTATTTAATTATAAATATAATTGTAACGATCGTTTGAAAAAAAGAAGAATAGATAGAGAATAGATGGTAGTTCTTGAAGCTCAATAAGTGATTTCGTATCATATTTTGAATAAAAATATTTAAATTTCAATACTTCAAAACTTAAATTAAGAAATGAAATAATACTTCACAACCATTTCTATATTTTGAGCTCGTGATCTGTACCACAATAGTATTTTTCTTACGTACAGAGAAAACATTACAACTCAAGAGTAATTTAATTAAAACGAACAATGGCGTCCTCTCCCGACAACCAGCTGCTGCTCTGATTTAGATACCTGTATAACATCTGCCAAGCAACAGGAACACCTTTTGTGAGATCCCTTTGCGAATAGATTACAGAGTCTTGTCCTTAGTGCCCGCGACGTAAGCGAAACCCTGCATCTTACATAGTGATGTAATGTTAACACTGTGATATCGATAATTGAAAATATTTCTCACGATGTTACACAAAAATGTGATGAGGCACTTAATTACCGGCCACAATTAATGTAATCCTTAAATATCAACTCAACGTTTTGGGCTTCAGTTTGAAAATTTCGGTTCGGCGGTGCGATATCTTCACCTCTTAAGGCATACATAAAAATGTACAGTTCATGCATAAGGTATGTATTGTATGATTTTAAAATTAGGAAGTTTAAAGTCTGAGTATGAATACCAATTTATGTATTACTTACAATACAATAATTTTAGGAACTTACGTACCGACAAGATAAAAGAATGAATGAAACTGCTATATTCATTGAATTTTGTTGTTGCTTGTTTTTATCTAGTGTAATACATAGATTAAATGTGGATTACAGATAGCTTTGTCATCATCTGAAATCCTAATATAACGAATGCTCTACACTCGTAGATCCATATACAATTAATATTCTAAATAATTTATTTAAATTAGTACAATATTAACATTGTAAAATTTATTAATTATAACAATACTGTTATTTCATTCATGCAATATATCAGAAATTTATTGAAGGTTGGAATATCATTGTAATATGAATCTTGTTATATACATTTCCATATCTGGACGTGTGTTATCATATTAAATTATTTTCCATGCAAACAGTATTTCCAATAGGGCAATGAACACTGCGATGCTCCATTCTTCATAGTTTCACAGATCTAATAATTTTAATGACCGTGAACAATTTTAACGTATAAAATAATAATTTATCGATAAGCGTTGTGATTGCACATCACTCACTTTTTTCCTTTTGAGCGAACCTCTTGTGCTGTGCCATAATTATATGTTTTGCAATACGCAAACTTCTCGTAAAGGATCATTATTAAGTCATTTATCGCTGGTTACCAAGGAACGCCCACTTTAGTTCAACAATAAAGGGGACCATTTCACACGGGTTAATGATATGTTTGCAGTACTTTGATGATAAATACAAATAAATATTAATTTGATAAGAGCAACTGAAGTAGTTTATCTTATCTGACTTAATATTAATTTAAACTTGAGGTAGAAATCAAAGAAAAGTAAATAATGTAAGTAGTAATTTAGTTAAGATCGGAGGTAACTGAACTCCTTCAACAAAGACTAAACATAAATGATGTAAATTGATTTTGCCATAATATGATATTAGTAAATTTTTAATTCTTTATTCTATAATCTGTGACTTCTAATCAGACATTTTACTGAAGAAAATATATAAATGAATATGAATGATTAAATTTAAACTATTGAAAAATATTATTAATAATATACTTCTTTTTTTTAAGGAAAAGAGGGACAAACGAGTGTACGGGTCACCTGGTGTTAAGTGATCACCACCGCCCACATTCTCTTGCAACATCAGAGGAATCACATGAGCGTTGCCAGCCTTTAAGGAAGGTGTACGCGCTTTATTTAGTTCTTACCAATATGAACCTGCACTATTTCAAATCCAACATGCCCTTTCAGACTGTATTTAATTAATCGGATGCAAGCCTTTCGCTTCTCATATCAATATAATAATGCCAAGAAAATACGAACGTACCATAATTAGCTAATCTATCTATATATATAAATCAGAATGTATGTTTGTATGTTCCCTAATAACTCCTAAACTATTAGACCGATCTCAATGAAATCTTTTGTAATAGATTCGTTGAAGCTCAAGGAAGGTTTACATATATAATTTATATGGCAAAACAACGTTTGCCAGGTCACCTAGTAAGTTAATATTATTAGCATCCGTTGTTTTATATATTTCTACTTAGCCTGGTGTGGGAGGCGACAGCGCGTGCCTTTTCTTGCGATTTTATGATTTAATGATTGGCGGACAAACAATAACTTCCGTTTCCTGCGCTACGAAGCCACGTGCGAATCGGTTATTTATGACATTCCACTTTTAAACTGCTAAATGATATTTTAAGATGACGTAGATATATTAATTTCAGAAGCGAACACACGTAAGTTATACGTCTTGGCAATTATAATACTCGTACGAATCCTTTTAGAATATCTCAGAAGTATCTACTCTACACACAGCCTCCTTTAAACAGTAATACACACAGTTTTCACACTAATGCTTAACACTAGATCTAAGTCTATCCATATTATTGAGGTGTGAATAACTAATTTAATAACAGATTTATATTCCATTACTAAGTCATTGCATCATTCATAAATAGAACTATCCACCATTCACAACAGCTACGGTCTAGATTTGCATTATAAATCGAAAACAATTATATTTTTATGACTATGTCAAAAAAATAGGTTAAAAAACTGCTCCTTTCACAGTCCTAATGAGATTCTGTTGTCTTTAAAGTGTGTCAGGCACAGGGATGGCAGCGGTATAACTGAAGGATTGTGCAGACGATTTTAAACTCAGTTTAAATTTAATCATTTGACTTTAAAACTAAAATATGTCTGGCCCCAGCAACACCAGAGGAATCACAAGACCGGCCTCTGTTTTTAAAGAGTGAGTAGATGAATTTGATGCTGCAAGACAGACTTGGCCTACATTAACTACTACGGTACACCCCTTTTATTTTAAGCTCGCTACATACTGTGCGGCAATTTGACGTGGAAACGTGAAAAATACGCACTGCTACTGCATACTTAAAACTGACAAAAAGACGACACACAGGTGTTAGCTCTCAGAAGTCAATGAACTGAATATTAGCAGAAATAGAACCTTGCACGTTAAGATTTTCGCATATTATGTCCTATATTCTAAGTGTGTTTAGTAATAGTAAAAAAAAATTTTGCTAAAGCCATTATCTTTGAGAAATGCTAACCTTTCAATTTGAATTTGATTTATATGATTTGGAAAATATTCCGAATCAAAATAAAAAATAAACAAAAATATACATTAATTAAAGTCAATTAATGACATGACAGTCATTTTATATACATTTTACAATTAACAACCAGGAAAGTTGAGAAGAAGTGGAAAAACATTTAATCCCACATTCTTAAATTAATATTGTATTATTAAATTATTGTACAATATTTGCAATGTGCTGCAATAAGTCTACTCCAGATAAAGCACGTTACGTATGCAGCAGCCGTCGTTAGACGTCGCACTTCTAGTGAGTTAACAACCTAACCTCAAAGCAGGGCCGAATTAACCTTACGTTACATTTTTAAAAGCTCACTTTTTCAGGCTAACCTTGGTGCATGTGGCTCTGAACGAATCATCTTTGAAATCAACGCGCTGGAAATTATATTTTAGAGTAAATACTCCGCTAAGCATAAAAATATAAACAAATATTTATATTTTATAAAGTAGGCAAAAGCTAAGCATAAAAAGGTAAACATATGCTTATATTTTTATACTTAGCTAAGCTTTTGCCTAGCCTGTTTGATGTCAAGTAAGTAGTAATATCCAACTTGCAACAAACTTAGAATTTATTTTCATTTACAAAAAAAAAACAACACTATGCTAGAATATGTTTATATTTTAAAAAGGAAAAACTTTGATTTTATCGTCTCAATTATTACAGAAAATGATTAAAATAGACATAATTAATGCATTCACTTATTAATATTAAATAAACATACTCAGCATTGAGAAATAACAAAAATAATTAAAATATTAGTCTAAGCAATTTTGGCTTAGTAGCTTTACAAAAGACGAGTAATTTGCTTTGTAATTTGAAGACACCACTGAGAATTTCTACAAGGAATGCGTCTGACAAAGTGATGCTAGAGCAAAAGACGAAATAATTAGACGACAAAGGTAAGGTAAGAGCTGCTTTTAATTAAATTGCAATTTTGTTAAGATGTAAATTAGTTAAAGTAGATGTAAATAAAATAACACAGTACAGTTAGATAGTTACATGTTCTATTAATAATAGCTTTTAATGGATAAAAAACTAGAATTTGCTAAACTAAGGCCAAATTCGTAAGTGGCTCAATATTAGTTCTGGTTCCTTAGATCAGCTACTTGGATAGTTATACTAGTTAGTAGTAACTTTAGAGCTGTACATGCACCTGGAGCTCTGATCAACGATATTATGATAAGTTTTTTCATAATTAGTTACAATATATGTAGTATCGTACAATAAAGTTTACAATTAAATAGCCTGACGGCATTTACTCCATTCCCAGTCTGTGGTGTTTTCAAGAAAATCATTTATGGTATAGTTACTTTTACCACACAAAGGTTTTTTAACAATTCTTTTGAAATTTTAATACGAATTTTTTAGCTGATTGCATGGAACAGTATCAGCAATGCGTCAAGCTTAAGAAGTCCTTCCCTAATCAGTCTCTAAACTCATCTAATTCATATCATTCCTGCAATAATATCGCACTAGTCTTGAGGTCTATCTTTTATTTTTACCTCCTCTGAGATTCAGGGTTCTTGTAAGATTATACTTCGTTTATCTTGACCTTTTAACGGGTGCCTAGCCAAGCGCCATTCGAGCTTACCGATTTTAGATCTGAATTTTGGTATTTTTTAATGATTTTTTTAATTTATCACAAAGTCAAATAAACTTTAATCAATTAAGAATTCGTTATTCGGCTGTATTGGCTTAAACCCTTTGCCTGTCCTAATAAAGGACGAAGAAACAAAAAAAAACGAATGATGCAAACGTCAGAAAATTTTAGGAACCAACTTAGCCCTGTTATTTTTGTGTTACTGTGAAGCGCGCGCATCTTAATATCTCACTCTCATAATTTTTCCATAATGCGCCTAAAGAAGTAGAACTTCAAAAAAACTATAGATATACACAAATTAATATAATTCTTGGTAACGAAGATAAAATTAAGTTCGACGAAAATGTTGAAGGTTACATAATGTCAGTCAACGAGAACACAAACGAAAAGTGATAAAGTAACGTTAACAATGACCAAGAACATTCTAGACGCAGCATAATATTCGATATTCGATAAATATCAATGTCGAAGTGAAACGACTCTACCTACAGTAAGACCTTGCTTACATAATCGGTGAAACTAATGTCTATTATAAGCTGTATAATAGCTATATTCACATATCGACATCATGTTATGGTCGTGTTAAATACTCACGAGTAACATAAAAATATATTCCGAAAAACACAATTACTCCAATATGTAATATGTAATAACACTTACATGATTCATACATCTATATAAACTGTGACAGCTGTGATCTTGTCCAAAAAATAGTGGCGCACAGTTAGCCTCTATTTTCAGCGAACGCACACACACTAAAACAAAGTGACTGGCGTATCACGAGTGTAAGATAAGATGTCGTATGCACACTAAGTTGTGAAATTCAACAAAAAAAAATAAAGGACAAAATAATTGCATGTCAGCGGGGTATAGAACGCAGTATGCTAAATATTAGAAAAATGCAAAAAATACCCTAATATTCTCAGACGTACCCGAAATACACACAGTTTTTTTAGCCGTTTCGGAGGAGTTTGGTAACAAACATATAATTGGTTGCTAATGTTCTTTTTACTAACAGATGAGGAAACAGTCTTAATATCAAATAACGTAACTCAAATATCAAGAAGCACTCAATTATTACTTAATCTATTATTCGGATTAGTTTCTGTTCTGTACGTAACATCCCACCATGCCATGGCATAAATAATTACAAAACTATCTTCCAGTTAACCTTGTTACTTTGAAAGTATGTGCTTTATTAAACATTAACTCCCCCAAAACATTTCCCTGAAATGTCACTTTCAATTGGCTTCAAGATTTTCCCGTGAGCGTCGTAGACCAAATAAGCCTCGACGCTCGTGTGAGAGACCGCAATATATCGAACCTTTTCAATAAACCCTCTGCCCTGCCATAAATTGCCTGAACTTAAGATGTCTAGGGAGAGATCTAACTGATAAAATATTACGAATATCTGAATATTGTTAATACATCGACTTTAATATGGAATTGGAGAGCAAATGTTGGTCATTCGATTTAGAGTAATAACCATCACCCTCCATACTCCAACACTATGAAAATTATAAGTAATTAAAGCAATAATAAACTTGGGTACCTACAAAACTTTTTTTTCTTGTTGTGGTATTTGACACTATACACCTCTACACGAGGCATGTTCCGGAGATGTTGACTCGCCAAATTCTGGCATGAGACTCAAGCAAAACAATTAGCGGACTTTATACTCAAGATAACTTAAAAAAAAATAATGGATAATTATTGATTTCCGCAAAAGAACGCCTAATCCATAAATTATCTTGGGTATTTATACTCTAGACTCGTTGCCCTGTTGGAGTTTATTGATTAAACAGCAGCCAGAACTTCAGATCTTTTTCTTTCTTAATCGATGTTCACGATGATAATGGTGCAGTTAGACTAATATATAATGATAGGAATGTATATAATATGATAGATGTTAGAGCTCGTAAACATTATATGATACGTGTGTTTTGTAATATTACCTTCAATGATAATGAAGCTTTTTAAACAGCTGCATTTAACTGGTTAGCCGAAGACAGAACAACCTTAATTTTAATAGAAGTTGACTCGTAGGGTTAAGCTGGACGTATTGGGGTCAAACTTTAATAACGTGTTGCTATTCGGGTACGAGAAAAAAAAAGATCACAGAAGTCATCTCATATCATCATCAGGTCTATACTTATGCCAGAAAAACTCCGACATAGATTTGTGGGAACACTGCGAGTGTCTAACGAGGATCTAACTTAAATCAAACGCCGACAACGGAACGGGTTGGCCACCACAGCGATTCAGATCAAAGAAAGCCAAGTAAAACCTACGTAAAAGAATTCGATATTATATTAGCCCTGGAATCCACGTAGTAAAAGTAAACTTGGCTGCCTCAAGCCACCTGCCGAGTCTTTTCAAACCTACAGTTTATTGGACTAACAGATATATTAGATCGTTAGTGATCCTCTCTCCATCCAGCCTAGTGAGCAGGCGGTCCGAGGTTCCAGTCTCCTTCTGAGACGCCCCGCACCTGTGACCACTACATTTTCGGCCTACAATGCACCGGCCCGGCTTCGCTGTAAAGTCAGTCAGAGGAGGTTTTTAGTCGGTATTTTCTTCCTCCCCAAAAAAGCCACCTGCAGTATAGAGCAAAGGCTATAAGCGGAGTAAAATGAAAAGTGAAGCCATAGACATTTCAGGATGGCGAGGAACTTTAAATTAACAATTTCCCGACTGAATAACAGTTGCAGTGAGTCCCAAGGATAAGTCAACTATTTCATCTGAAACAACACACGAAAAGAACTCATAAACGAAATCTACGCTGAAAGTTGCAGGTATTGCTCATAAAGATGTCAATATAGACACAAACTCTTGCTGAATTACCGCTGGGACCTCACAAAGCTAATAAAATGAATTTATTATAAGCCACGAGAAAGTTTCATTGTATTTGTACTTTATGTAATAGAGAAGCGAAACTACCTAAAGTTCAAAGAGTGGCGATCAATGACCGACATGTGTAGGTACTTAATGTGCCTTTTTGCCTTCTCAAAAACAGTCACTACATTTCTACAACTCCACAATGCAACAAATAAAATTGTGTTCATACACAATGTATTAATTGTGTTAATACGCAATGTATACAAACAATAATTTTTTCAATAATAATTTTCGAAACTAGATTTAATAGCAAATTATAATTTATAATAATAATAGAGATAGCCATAGTAAAATGTGACGTCATATCTCTTTCTCCCATAGTAGCTGTATATAATTTTTTGTTATGCGAGATAGAGACAGAAGACCCTAACTCCAACAGTTTAAAAACTAGTTTAGTCTGTAACTTTTTATCTCATTGTAACAGTTTTATTTTATATTCAGTGTACATCGTTACTTTTATCTAAGTTAATAATAAAATAATAAATAAATTAGTCATTTTAATAAATAAGAAATTGTATGAGGAATAAACGGCCATAATATACAATCACATAATACATACATAACAGTCCATTGTATGATGGAAAAGTAGGCCATAAGTGCGAGGTTATTTACGAAGAATATTCAATTTAACCCCGAAGCTATTGGACTGCATCCACAATAGTCTGAAATGGGCCATTTATATCAGGTCATATCGTTTCTCAGTTTATACAGTCGTATACGAATAATATATAATATTGTAGTATTGTGTATAAGTGATATTATAATGATAGTTTTTATTTGCAAATACTGCCACTAAAATATGTACAGATAAATATATAATATTATGTATTCCAAGTTTTACGTGGGGTTTAATATAAAACGAGCTGCCTAGCGACACTAAGAAAAAAAGTGTGTGTGTTCTTTATGTATGCATACAAGACGTCAAACTTCTTTGGCCTAACAAAGCAAAATTCCTTAAATAATTTTTTAATTAATTAATAATTTATTCCTCGTGCTATTCTACGTTTGTAGAAAGAACAATATTGTAGAAATCTTACAACGATGGCTTTGAAAATTAATTAGGTTTTACAGGCTTGAACCCTTTACCTATCCTAATAATGGACGAAGAAACCAAAAATAAAATAATAAAGAATGTCGCAAACGTCAGAAAATTTTAGGAACCACCTTCAAACTGTTACTTTTGATTATCGTTACTTAGAATTTCAATCTCATCATTTTCTCATAACGCGCCAAAAGAAGTATAACTTCCAAAAGCGATTCACTCGACTGAATGAAACGTGCAGTCATAGATTGACAGATGTCGGCTATAATCTTGTAAAAAACTAAGATAGCCGAAATCCACTACGTTTTAAGCAACTATTCGCTTTCAAACTTAGCCGGATTATACTTCATCGCCAAACGCCATACTGAAATTACTACTATTACAAACTTATGTCAAATGACTGCACGTAAATTTCAATTTTTACTCAGGCAGTGCCGCCTCTTATTACGTAGTATTTACATCCTCTTTGTAAACAATAGAAATTAACTAAAAAAACTTAAGCTAGGCAAAACATGGTTTATATTTCCATTTTATTTTGCAAAATATCAGCCAAACCGCGACAACAACGTGTTATTTCAAAATTTTTACACAAATTTATGATCTTTCTAGATTTTTTCCATGTGCCTTGGAGCATTGTATCAAAATATAATTTACATTTAACAATTCTTCGCAATTCGTTTTAAACAAAACTACACTTATTTTATTCATTCCCTAAATCTTAAGGAACTCAAATAGTGAAGTATTTACTCGCAATATCGTCCTTTTCATTACCCAACCAACGGCGCCTATTTCTGTCGTGAAGCAGTAATGTGTAAGTTTTATTAGTTTTATTGTGTTACGGTTTGAAGGGCTCCGTAGCTAGTGAAATTAATGGGCAAATGAGACTTAACATTTTAGGTCAGAATTTTTGGGCTTTTCAAGAATCCTGAGCGGCACTGCATTGTAATGGGAAGGGTGTATCAATTACCGTCAGCTGAACGTCCTGCTCGTTTCGTCCCGTATTTTCATAAAAAAATGCTCTCGATTCGCCATTTCCCATGGCACTCGTCGAGTGTGTGGACGGCCAATATCACGCAGCGTAATACAATACAATACAACCCTGATCAAGTCTCAATGATTGCGTCATTTCGAGACAAATTTGACTCATGCGCCTGTGATTACGTCGTTTTTAATCAAACTGTACAAATAAAACGCCATCTGATTGGTTAGCATAGAAGACTTGGACATTTTTTAATTTCGAATGTTTCAATTAAAAGTTTCAAAGTATTTTTTATGAAAATCTCGGACGAGACGAGCAGGACGTTCAGCTGATCTCTGACGCTCAGGATTATTGAAAAACACAAATTCTGAGAGGCACTAGAATAGCGCTCGTCACCTTGAGACATAAGATGTCAAGTCTTCTTTGCCCAGTAATTTCACAAGCTACGGCACCCTTCAGACGGTAACACAGTAATCTTTACACATTACCGCTTCACGGCAGTAATGTTTTAACTTTAATTTTACACCGGTCTATGCTGGTCTCAATTTTTAGATCTCGCATCATACGAATATAATTACTATTTGGGACGAATTGTAATGGTTTCACATTATTTTTCTGCGTAAAAGTTACATTTTTATTTTAGTAAACCCGACGTTTCTAGACCTTTCCATATTTCGTTTTCAGGAGGATGCAGATGAAATGAGTCAAAAATTGTATTTGTTATAGTTGTCATTATGAAGTTTAGCGCCATTTATTTCCCCGGAGGTGGTATTTGCTGTACACAGATGGTTTTTGGCAAAATTTACTGACAGTGTCCTCTTCTTTTTTGGTATGTGTAGTTATGGGTTTTAATTTAGAGATTATTGGATCCCAGGTGTTAATTAATTATAGACCATCTTCTCTATTGAAATTTGGGTGTTATTAGTTATTATAGACTCCTGTCATTCAGATAGCGACTTATATTGGTTCAATACTCCAAGACCAAATCTAAGGGCTGAGAATAAACTCTCTTGTAAGTAACAACAAAAAACAATCAACCAAATTCCATTCACGATCGCGTAATTAGTTCACGAAGTACATAAAACTTTTATAGCTCCATTTATATTAGCTATTACTACTGAAACATGTGCAGACTGTGTAATAAACTGTAATTACTAATTTGTTATACAATTTTATTGGAACAACGTCGTAATAAGTTTTTTTTAAATCTAAATATAGCAACAACTTTAATAATATGTCTCTAGTTCGGGTCATTTAGCAGTATGTTAGCTAATTGTTAAAAGCTGTGAAATGAGTTTTCTTGTGTGGCTAATTAATATAAGCTGATTATCTTCCTTGTGCGGTGTTTCCGGGACGCTACGACATGGGTGCCTTCAAAAAAAGCGCGTCACCTTCCTTAAAAGACGACGCTTCTGTGATTCCTCTGGTGTTGCAAGAGAATGTGGGCGGCGGTGATCACTTTACACCAGGTGACCCCCGTTTGTCCTATGCAATAATTTAATTCTGATCATTCAACTGTCCTTATCACGATCTTCAAGATTAGCGAATTATTTAATATGCGATACTCGGTAGTGTCTTTGTGCCAAAGACCAAATTGCCTGCGTAGACATACGCACACAAAAAAAACAATTATTCGTTGTTATGAAATTGTCATCGTTTTAAAATAAAAATAAATAATAACACGCTTTATAGAAACTAAAATAATACAATTTCCAGAGCTTACTAGACCAGGAGCAATCGGCGCATGAGTAGCGAAAACTATTCCACCAAAATTTTTTAAGCGATCCCCTTCAAAATGCCCTTATGATGAAAATCCATGTTGCCATGGGCAACCATGGGGCAGCCCCGTGCCATATTGCTTAAACCAAAATCGTTTAAACAATTTGCAAGGAATTGTTATTTTTCAAGCGGACAGTACAAAAGCAGGTATAAAGAATGAATGTTTTTAATATCTCTAATATGAACATTATTTACTATTGTATAAAGAATTTAAAAAATATATAATTTCTGAATATAAATTAAAAAATATATTAGCCGATTCCTCCTGGACTACCCTACAACCTCACCAAACCTAACCTCTTTATAGTAACATTAATATCGATAATATTTTTCTACGACTCCGTGTCAAGCTTATCTTTATCTGTTTAATCTATTAGCTGATGGTGTTATCTTAACTTCCCGCTTGCCTTATCTCTTACTCCAATTCACATCGCTATCTCCACCTCAATCTGTCGTTATCTGGTACAGAGCCAAAATCTATTTGTTACAGATCAGGAAAATTTATTGAATTAGGCGTTACTGAAGTTGAGATCTATAGAGCGTACCTAACCTTTGCTCAGACTTTACTTACGTAAAACATAGCTGAGTGTAAGCTTAGCATAATCTTTGATTTCGTTATATGCTTAACAGTACAATGCAAAAGTAAAGTTTGCATTTTATTACACTCAGCTAATAAAATTTGAAAACAAAATTTATGAACGATGCAGGACCCAAAACCGCGACCTCTCAACCAGAACGAGCAGTTCGAGTGACGTATCGTTGATAAATCTTGTATGTCTAGTTCAACTATCGTTCATATATTTTGTTTTCAAATTTAATTTGCGCAATTAATCCGAAAAGTGGGGTTAAAGTGATAAACTATAAAAAATAACAAATAGTTTACTAAGCTAAGTTTTATACTGTTGTAACTTTTGCTTAGACTTTACTTATAAAATCTGAGCAGTCTAAGTACGCTCTATAGATCTCAGACTGACTTTCGCTCCAGAGTTCGGCGAGTCAACAGCTCCTGAGGTTGCCTCGAGGTTCAGCGGGAGTCGATCCTTCTGGAGGACGCGTATATCCTCTAACTGTAAGCCGTATTTGCAGGAGTTGCATTCCATAGATCTAGCCTAACAAATCTTAGCGGAAGCAACAATTAAAGTAAATCATAATATTAAAGACTTTATTAGACTCAAAAGCTATGAACGCGTCGAAAACAATTGCGGCAAACTGTTAGCCTCTAGTTTCATTTTGTAAGTCGTAGCTGCCATCAGCCATGCACACTATTGTAATAAACGTGGCCCGGTATCATGCGTTAGTTCACAACCATTGGTCCACAGGAATCAGAATATGGTCCACGGACCGCGAACCAATTTCGATACGTGCACGCTGCATTGTGAAGAATTATTGATTTTACGAGAACTGGAAACAACTTTAAAAGGTGTCGACGTCATGAAAGCGGTATCGGAATATTTTCAGAAACATAACATTAGCTGGGAGAAACTCATTTGAGCCGCCGAACGAGTTTGTATATTTATATTGGCTTTACATTTATAACTATTATTATGTCCAAAAGAAAATTAAAAGAAATATGAGATTAAAATAAATTTTGTTTGGAAAAGTTGAGTATCGATTGGATTATTTTTAGAGGCTTTAACTTCCTTGTTTCCGCGACACTAGGTGACCCGCTCGTTTGTCCTCCTTTTCCATAAAAAAAAGGCTTTAACTATTAAATTTAGATATTTAAAAATATACCGGGGCATGTTATCTTGAAACAAGAGTTACGGACAAAATACTATTAATATTATTTTACTTTTGACTAAATAATTGTTAAAATCTTACGTTGGATACTTAACATTAATTTAGCAAACATCGCCTCATACAATCACGGTGTAATATATTATTCGCAAAATGGCGTCGATGACACCATTTCTAAATTTAAACAATTGAAATTTTTATCGCGGACGACTTGATGCGGGTTTTATTCTAAAATAACGGCGTGGCCCCATTTGTATTTGTGGAAAAGGGTTAATCAGGATCTAAATTTGTAAGAAGAGGGTTATTTTAAATAGTTTTCTATTTAAAATATTTAAGCGAAAGGAAATTTACAAACTATTTTTTTTTATGGAAAAGGAGGACAAACGAGCGTACGTACCTGGTGTTAAGTGATCACCGCTACCCACATTCTCTGGCAACACCAGAGGAATCACAGGAGCGCTGCCGGAGGAAAGAAAAGGAAGGTGTGTGCGCTTTTTTTGAAGGTATCCATGTCGTATCGTCCCGGAAACACCATATAATATATACTAGCGTATATACTTTGATTTGTCAATGTTCTTGCATCGTACAACAAGAATACAATAGACTATGAAGATTACTGCTACGAAATAAGGTGTTAATTCGAATGAATGTCTTAATGTTATCTGTATAAGTTAATTTATAAGTATATACAATACCACTCGGATTTTTGACGACGTTTTAATAGGCGAGTGGGAGTCAAGTTGTATATGGTACCTACTTCAAATATTGCTCAGAATTTAAGGGTTTTTCAAGAATCCGGAGCTTTCTCTAGTCTTTCCCTCATAACTGAGGATCGTGGTCATCAACAAGTGGTCCAGACTTGGAGTGAACTATTTGTTTCCATCGACTTCTGTCCATCGCGGTCCTGACGACGGAGCTAAATCTCTGGGACCTGCAGTCTTTTTTTTGGTCAGTCCATCTGGTAGGAGATCGACCTCGGCCTCGCATGCTATTTGTGTTCCCAACTACGATCAAATTTCTCCAGGCTCTTTTTTTTATATAAGAGGGGGTAAACAGGCAAGAGGCTCACGGGATGGGGAGAGGTAAGGCAACCGCCCATGGATATCCGCAACATCGGATGGTACTTTGCACGTAGTGTGTGGTGGAATTCGGCTGCTGGAATCAACCCGAACAGCTAATCTGAGCACTCCTCGTGATAAATGCGGTAGAAGATGCAGAGAGAACCCACATCTCTACGCAATGTCAAAGAATCAAGCCGATCGGAGATGGCTTGATCGTCGATGATTCGAATCGCTCTTCGTTGTATTCTTATTACCCCTTCGCATTATGTGGCCAAAACACGAAAGAATTTTTTTGTGGACAGACGGGTTTTATCTTGAGCTGTGAGAGGATCGACACATTTGTTCACTTGGCCGTCCAAGGTATCCTCAACATACGCACCACATCTGCAAGGCATCAATCCTCTGCCAATCCAATGCCAATCCGACGCATCACTGTATTATGATGAGCAGGGCTTATCACTGATGAGGGTTTTGTTTGTCCCGTCTCTTTTTTAACTCCACTTTAAAGCATCTAAATTATATTATGATATTCATGTTAATGGTATTAGAATGCATCACTTTGTGCGCAGTATTTACCAGGACATTTATTGATTATCTGCAGGAAACAACTAAAGGAAAATAATTAATTTTCTAATGCAATTATCACTTAGTGCTGACTTGGCAAACGTTGTTTTGTCATATATATTAAGTACCTACCCCGCACCCGCTTATTTTATGAATTGTCATAGTAATGAAAAGTCATTGATTGAATTATTTGTATTGCGAGTATATAGGTATTACTTAGTCAAAAAATATTGGTTTCGGATAAGTAAAACCTTCAGGATCCCTAAAAAACCCAAAAACTCCGAGCACCAATACAACTGCGCTCGTCACCTTGAGACATGAGATGTTAAGTCTTACACATTACTGCTTCACGGCAGAAAAAAGCACCGTTGTGGTACCCATAATCAATCCGGCATCCTGTGCAATGGAACCTCCCATTGGTAAATGCCCTAAGTCGCCTCTTACAATACCCTTGGGTCCCATATAATATGACTATCCGTACCCGCCCGCGTCGCTGGGCTTATTTTAAAAGGCAAATACAATAAAAAACAATAATATAAACTAATACACCATCTAGGATAAATTTCGCATCGAATGGTGGTAGTTTCACGTCGATACGATCAGTGGTTTAGGCGTGAAAGAGCTTTTCATTATTTATATATAGAAGAAGATTATTATTAATAATCTTAATTCTTAATAGAAACGCAACCAATGAACCACCCACAAGAGTCTAATTCCCCTTATTAATGTAACGTATAAACAAGTAATAAAAACTCCTTCGACACAACATCCTGTGTAAGGAAGTCCACTTAGGGCAGTCGAACGTAACGTAAAAGTTGACATTAGGGGTGGCACGCGCTCGCAAGGTGCTTTGTAATTTTATTATTAAATGTTTAAAAGGTCGTTGATAGCTATTATCTGTGGAATCTAATTGAATATTCATGAGAGTTTAATAATGAATAATTATTAATTAAATAAACTTCATTTGTCGTCTCAAAATTTGGAATAACGTAACATTTTGGTAGTTTGTATAAGATTTATATATTTTTTTAATTCTTAAATGATTTTAGTGTTATACATTAACACTACATATATAGTTGGAATATTTTGTACAAACATCTAAACATCTCTTCGATTTTGTTATAGGGATCACCTGATGGTATGTGATCACCGCAGCCTATTTCTTTTTAATCAAAATAAGGGACGAGACCTGCTCGTCAGCAGGACGTTCAGCTGATGGTAATTGATAAACCCTGCGTATTACAATGCAGTGCCACTCAGGATTATTTAAAATCTGAGCGACACTACAACTGCGCTCGTCACCTTGAGACATAAGTTGTCAAGCCTCATTGGCCCAGTAACTTCACTAGCTACGGCGCCCTTCCAACCAAAACACAGTAATGATTACACATTACTGCTTCATGGTAGAAATAGGCACCGTTGTGGTACCCATAATCTAGCCGGCATCCGGTGCAAAGTAGCCTCACACATACTCTCTCGTAACACCAGAGGAATCACAAGAGCATTGCCAACCTTATTACACCTCGAATTAATGTTCGTATGAACTCGAAAGACGTTAACATATTATTAATACGAAACAGGCAAGGATAGCACTGGTGAGAGTCCACGGCTTTACCTATTGCACCACCGCTTTTTAGATTACACATTGATTATACATTGACAAGATGGGGCCTTTGAAACACGGTCTCTTACGGACTTACAAATAAACTTGGTTTAAAATTATACCTGATAATAAACCAAGAATATGCAAAATGTTAACTATATCACTGACAACATTGTCAATACAATGATAATTCTGAAGTTTTCCGAATGTCAAGCAGCCTTGCAAATAAACGTGGGAAACGTTATACGTCCGAATAAACCAATAATAAGCAAACTGTCTATTTGTAAGCATTTCGCTTATTCTTGGTTTATTGAATTTATACGAAGTGTATTTGTAGGTTGTTGTTTAAAAAAGTGCATTCTAAAATATTATAATACCATTTGATATATGGTTATAGATATATATTTAGATAATGTTTACGTCAAACAAGTTTACAACTGTATCAATAAAGATCTTTGCTATTGAAGATAATTTTATATTCAAAAGATAAATTACAGCTCGACTCTACATATTTACAATAAGACGAATAATGCTGTTAAGTGATAAGAAGATAAAAATTGACAGTGTAAAAAAATTTCAGATTAAATTTTATTATATTTATTTTTTTCTTTGTTGTCTCTACTTAGTAATCGGGCAATGAGGCAAAGTCAAACTCAAATAAACTTTATTCAATTAAACAATTTGGTATTTTTTTATAGTGATAACTCTCACTTCTGGAATTAATTACACATTTAAAATTTAAAAAAAAATATGATCGCGAGATCTACGCACGGAACGCGAGAGGTCGTGGGTTCGAGTCCCGCATCGTTCGTAAATTTTATTTATTCAATAAGTCCTAAACTAAGTGATTTTGAATAAATATCTTTTAAATTACCTAATCTACCGTATGTTCGGAAAAAGTTACAGCTCGTGAGAAGAACATACAAGAAACTTAATGGCCACTCTTTTCAATCAATACAGTATTTTACAATAGCTGTAATATACATAACAAATTAGTTTATAAGGTACTGAATCCAATATATGAATCGTGTTTCAATAATATCAAATATTTCATAAAAAGTAATAAAGAAAGAACTGTATAAAAATAAATTATCCTAAATGCATCAACCTTTAGAGCTTGAAGTCATTGTTTGTGTACGGATGCTTCGCGAACATGATGGTCGTGATTACTGTCACAATTAGTAATTGCATCCAACAAATACAATGATTTATTAACCATAACAAGTCCACCTGGCACCATAAGCAGCACCCTTTCACGAGTGCTCACGAATTCATTTATTCTACATAAGATGTTAAAATTCAATTCCACCACTCACCAGATTTCCTCTTCTCGTTCACGAGAACCAAAGATTTGGTCCGTTTAACCCTTAACGACCGACGCCGAATAGATCTCATAAGGGCTTCAGGCATTCGCGAAAATCGCGGGGAGTCCACCCGTTTCTCGGGCATGAAAAAATTTTTCACGGCCAACATTTTGCACATAAAAATTCAATTCATTCATCCATATTTAGATGGTCACTTGAAATTGAATTACACTTCACTCCTTATCACACTTATGACGTCAAAAGTGTGTCCGGTATTAATTATAGTCACGTTACTCGCGCTACCATATTTGAAGGGTCGTAGAGGCCCGAGTAAAGTTCTCATTTAAGTAGAGCGCGCGGCACGTGTTAACCATGCAAGATTTAGATGCGTACTGCCTTTGCTGATTGGGTATTTGATGGTTTGTATTCAAAGTGCAAAGCAAACCAACTCTTATCTGTACTTGTATATAGCATATTGTTCAATCTTTGTATATTTGCACATACTTATGCGTGATGTTAAATATTATGCTTCATAATACAACCAACCAAGGTCGTTAATAATTATAAATATATCATGAAATATAATAATTTCAGTTCTACTAAGAAGTTACGCAGTGATTCAACCAGTCTGTTTAAATTTTCTGGGATTTTCACAGGCTATGATTAACGGAGCAGTCATTTTTTATTACTTATCAGTGGGAGGATACTGATTAGTGAAGCAGTAATGTCAATCAATCAATCAAATTCTTTATTTGCGTATAAGCACTAATAAATACCATATGTTGCGATGGTACAGTATTAGAGTGTCTTATTGTATGTTTCGCCAGGTTTAGCTAGGCATGCAAATTAATTAAATACAATAAATTGTATTGTAATGTGCAAGCATTATTGTGTTTTGGATTGTATGTAGTGAAATTACTGGTCTAAGGAGATATAACATCTTATTTCGTAAAGTGACGAGGGCAATTGCTATGCCACTTAGGATTTTGGGTTCAATCAAAAATCAAGAGTGGCACTACGCCTTGTCTCGTCAATTAAACTCATAAAAACTACAGACTCAGAATTACTGGTGAATAGTTGACCCGACAGCCCGATTTGCGTGAAAATCTTAGATTTATACGTCTAGATAGACTATGACAGCTGTGAAAACGTCAAATAAAATTGATGTTGACTGTTAACCTCTATTTTGAGCAATTCACGCACACTAACACAAAGTGACATACAAATCGCGAGTGTAAACGTAGCTTACCAATCACACTAAGGTAATTATAAAAAAGCTGGCCTGTTTTCATCGGTTGTTTAGCAACTCTATTTCTTTTTCGACGTTTAAGCGACGTTAAAATAAACGATCTAAACAATTTCATTATAACAATAGGGAGCACAATTTACGAAAGTTACATGCGTTTTAATCCTTTGAAAAGTGTTTAATTTAAATAAGTAGTAATGCTCGATTGTCAATTTTTAGATAAAGGCGCCAAGACTTAATAATATCACAAAATACAATACACAGAACCGTAAGTAATTATTGCTAATTATGTTATTAAGGCTCACCCCAGAGTGGGGAAGCTAATTACGGTTTGTACAATGCTTTGTCCTTCAAAAATTGTATTACAAATAGTGCTAATTTAACTAATTAGTAATTATGTATAATTACTATCAAATTATGTTTCATTTTTATTACTTAACTGATCAATAATTTTTATTATAACTGATGAAGCGAAAGAAATATGCAAGGACCGTGACGCTTAGCATTAGGCCCTTTCTGCCTATCTCGTAAAGAAAATTAAGTGAAGAATACCAGGACTACAGAAATGCACAGGAGGAGACATTACCTAAGGCCTATTTTAGATTTAAGAATTCTAAAATAATATACCGTCGCGCAAACGTGGTCAAGACAATCATTAGTGTGATAAAGACAACTGCAGCTAAAACTCATCAGTAAAATTTCTGTTTGTCCAACGCAGAGCAGCTCGAATTGTGAACGGTTGGATCACTTAGAATTGCGTAGAGACGTCGCTTCATTGTGCGTCTTCTACCGCATTTATCACGGGGAGTGTTCCGAAGAGCAGTTTCACCTGATTCCTGCCGCCGAATTACACCCACGACACACACAAATTAGGATATCATCCCCACTAACTGGATGTGTGGCGGTCCTCCATAGTGCATAGTTCAAGGAGCTTTCTTCCACGTACTACAAAGCTGTGGAACGAGTTTCCCTGTACGGTGTTTGCGGAGCGATACGACATGGGTACCTTCAAGAAACGCGAGTACACCTTCCTTAAAGACCGGCGACGCTCTTGTGATTCCTCTGATGTCCATTTTTTCATACAAACGTCCTCGATTGTTTTCTGCTTGGTTTTTAATTGTAGATAAAAATATCTTCAAATAAGATCGATATTATAATTATTTGTGCTTCTCTTTTTCGCTTTTATTGTTTAAGTGCCTCATAGTTAATCGTCGGGGGCACAAAAGGTTAACTCTCACCACGTAGGCCCCTTTATAAAGCGTCGAATGGTGATGAATATCAGTTATTAGGTGGCGGGCGAGGATCGAACCAGTGTCAAATGGTGAGGTTCAACAATGCTAATAATTGCACCACCAAGGCAACGGAATTACTAGGAGTTCAGAAGAGACTAGAAAGTGTTTGAGCGCTCTAGCTTCTATAACTTACGACAATTCCGTCGAGAGTCGTGCAAATTCTTATCGCGGATGCACGCCGCGGTATTCTGGTTACCACTTTTATCTGGATCAAATATATTATGGCTTCCATTTATAATTACAATATTAAAGATTGTAGGTACAATTTATGGGGCATTAAAACGAATATCACGACTAACCTATAACAATAATATCTATACCTATAGCAACCAATAACTATATCATTGAGAGAGATTGAAGCCGACTAAAATAAATAGCAGTTTTTTTTGGACGAGGAGCACAAATGAGCGTAGGTTCACCTGGTGTAAAGTGATCACCGCCGTCCACATTCTCTTGCAACACCAGATCACAAAATCACAGGAGCGAAGGTACTCATGTCGTATCGTTCTGGAAACACTGCACAAGGAAGCTCATTCCACAGCTTAGTTATACGTTAAATAAAGCTCCTGTTAACTGTACTAATGCACACATCCAGATGGTGGAGATGATATACTAATTAGTGGGATGTCGTGTGATTCCTCTTGTGTTGCTATTGAATGTGGGTGGCCGGCGGTGATCACTTAACATCAGTTCCTTTACGGTTGTTTGGCCTCATCTTCCATAAAAAATCGCAATTAAGCTTGTCATCTTGAGACCCATTTTCATCCCAGTAATTTCACTAGCTACAGCTTCCTTCAAACCGAAGCACAAATAATTCTTCGACACTATAGCCTAGTGGCAAAAAATATTGTTCTTTAGCGGGTAACAGCTAGTACTTAATAATAACGCATTGGTAATTTAATGAAACAAGTATAACGTTTATGGAGTAAATGATTTAATGGAGACTTTTTTGAGAATGTCGTTCCCCCACGTTGCGACCGAGCGAATAAAGTGAAACCGGTCTTAGACCTGAACTGAGCCTTATTACTTGTCTGCACTTGTTTCTAGGGATTATTAATTACAATGTCTCAGGACTGTAATTCTGTTGGACACTCGCCACTAAGACGTACGTACTTTTTTTATGAAAAAAAGGGCCGAGCAGGACGTGCAGCTGATCGTAAGTGATACGCCCTGCCCATTACAATGCAGTTCCGCTCAGGATGATTGAAAAACTCAAAAAATCTGAACGGCTCTACAACTGTGTTCGTCACCTTGAAACATAAGAGGTCAAGTCTCATTTGTCCAGTAGAGGGGCCCTCTACTTGACAACTTTTACTTCAGACCGAAACACAGTAATGCTTATACATAACTGAACAATTTCTTATGTTTTTAAAGTGATAACTTTCACTTAGGATTAATACACAAATAAAATTTGAAAAACAAAATTTTATGAACGATACGGGACACGAACCCACAACCTCTGGCGTTCCGTGCCAGTGCACCAACTGAGCTAACCATTCGAGTGTCGTATCGTCATAAAATCTTGTATGCTTTGTTCAACTCTCAGGTTGTGGCTTCATCTGCCTGCTCAACCCTAATATTTAGCTAAGTTGTCAACGGTTAGCTAAGTTGGTAGAGCACTGGCAAGGAACGCCAGAGGTCGTGGGTTCGAGTCCCGCATCGTTCATAAAATTTTGTTTCTAAATTTTATTTGTATACATTACTGCTTCATGGCAGAAATAGGCGCCGTTGTGGTACCTATACCGTCATAGCCGTCATCTCGTGCTTAGATAGACTTTACTTACATAAAACTGCGCTTAGTGTGATAAAACGCGAAGTTGACTTTTGCATTGGGTTGTCTTAGCTCAGTATAATTTCAACTGTCAAATGACTACAAAAAAGAAATAAAAAATTATGCTAAGCTTACACTCAGCCAAATTTTACGTAAGTAAAAACTGAGCAAAGTCTGTGTAAGCTCTATAGAACTCAGCCTTAATGTAACAATCATATTATTTTACTAACCATCGTATTTCTAAGATATGCAGTGCGTTGAAAATGTAAATATCAGGTGGCAGATAAAAAATATTATCAAAGTTATACTTATTTTGGCGCGCTAGGGAAGACACACAAATTCGACGCCCTGACGTTTGCGAGAGGTCGCGAGTTCGAGTCCCGTCTGTATGAGTATGGGTCCCAAATCGAAATAAAAACTATCCTATCTCTCAAGTTAGACTAAACTGCACTCCATAGAGTAATCCCCATTAAAATCCGTTCATTAGTTTAGGAGTTCAATGAAACAAACATTTGTAAACTGGATTTAAATATATTATATATGTGATAAATAAAAAAATATATTTTTTAAGTCATAATAGTTGATGCAGTAAGCGCATATATTCCTTTTATCAAGAGTTTTATATCCGGATTAGAATGCTTCGGATGTTTGCTTAAAGTCTTATACAAACTGGTTGGTCCCCTACAATGGATCACTGTCTAGAAGAAGTTATATTTACAGACATTGTTAAGTAAACACTAGGGATATTCTCTCCACATATTCACCCTCAGGGTAAATATGCGATAAAAGAAAATCATAGATCACACATTTGTATCTATATCTAGATAAAATATATTAAATTTAATTATAAAAGCTTCTCACACACTCAGCATAATGATACTTATTCCACAGATACATTCATAAAAAGTAAAACATTTTTGAATTAAAATATATTGAATTCTATATAAAGAGTACTTTTTAGTTTTTTTTTAAACTATAAGTTATTTTTCATTTTTTAGTTAATTTGTCTATAAAAGCGTATTTTTAAAACTATTAAGTACTTTAACATCAATTCCTGCCTTATCGACTATTGATAAAATTTTTATAAATTGACAAAAATCTAAGTTTGCAAATTGAATAATGGAATAATCTTATTAAATTAGTGTATTGTCATCGGTCCTCGATAAATCTACAAAGTTTGAATGAAACCTGGCCTGTTAAAGTGGGTCAAAACCGCGTCTAAAGGAGTCAGTTACAAACATACATACAAACATGCAAGTGAAGCTAATATAAAACGTATAAAAATGGGAGTTGTAGAGACTGCCGATAGAAATTAAAACTTAGTAGTTTAAGTATTATAGCTTTGATAATTTATACGAATATGTAGTCTCTTGCTTTTAGAAAACCGATAAAAATAGACTAGGAATATAACTTTAGTCAAGGAATATAACTTTAGTCAAGGAATATAACAAGCATCTTCCATTCGCGATTTGTATGACACTCTGTGTTAGTGTGCGTGAATTGCTCAAAATAGAGGTTAGTTCTAAAGGCTATTTTTTTCTACGTTTTTACAGCTGTCATAGTGTATCTACATATATAAATGATCTAAGTATTAAAATTTGAAATTTCATAGTGTTAGAAACAATTAAATTATTAATTTCACTTATTTTAAAACTAATTTCTAATGATATAGTAATACAACAAAGGCACTATTTCTTTTCACAGTGTATACATCTTGAACTATTCACTAAATCCATTCAATTTAACAAGATCCGTATGCATATTGTGAAATTGAAGTAAAGTACACACGCACTAATGTTGCACAATACGTCAGCTGTATAGCTACAGATATACTGCCTTAAGCATTTCGGTGACGCGAACTCACGAGATTGCACCCATCCAAAAAGTGTCTAACTGTTCTATATATTTTAATTATTTAATTATCGCGTGCGCCAGTCATGAGCATATCGGTGACGCAAACCCATAAATCGCGCAAGAGAATGTGGGCGTCGGTGATCACTTAACTCCAACCCGTACGTTCATTAGTCCTTCTTTTCCATAAAAAATGTACATTAATTCGATGCTTTTTCAGGTTGTTTAGTAGTAATAGTTTCAAGAACATTCGTCGTCAATTTCTATAGGCTATTATAGTGTTCTGACTAGAAAATGACGAAATGTGCATTGAATGCTGCAACGTTGACCACAAATTGATACTTAATGTGTATATAAGTATAGTAAACGTGAGAAATGTACGTTAAATATGATGTCGTAAGGTATGTGTATTATCTGAATGGGTATTACATTTATTTGTACTACTACTAACTGATACCCCGCGGCTTCTTTCGCATACACACAGGTAGCGTTTCAATTGAATTAAAAAAAAACGTTTTTATAAACAAACAACCGACTTCAAAAACACTATTCCAAAACAATAGATATAATATTCACTAAAGAGTATAAAAATAATTGGGTATTTTTATACAATATAATTAATTAATCTAATTCTAGTTACGATTATTATAATTTTTGGAGTCGGTGTCCTGCCGCCGCGGCCCCGCTCTCGCCTCCTAACGACTCAAGCACACCTCACCTATAAATATGTATGTAATTACAAACATTTCTTGGTTGACACCGACCCCAAAAAATACAATAATTTTAACTAGAATTAGATGCTCCCTGCATTACGGAACCCTGTATATCAATAAACAAACAAGATAACAGGGTGAATAGCGCTGAAACTATTTAGTATTTGCCAAATATCCGGTAAATGCAGCATCATCTCTCTCAGTACGGAGTTATTTACGATCAAAAGTTCGCATACCTTCCGCATTATTCACGAGCGAATATTTCAGTTTTTACAGCGCTCTACTTTTGAAAACCTTGTAGTGAGTGTGCGACCTATATTCATTCTTTTGCGAATTGAAATGAAGTAAAATTTCTTTATTCATTTAGGTACAATTTGTACACTTAAGAATGTCAACTTTGATGCCATCGGTTCAAGAGACTAGCAGCAGGAATTGTTCTGAGAAGAATCAAACAAGAAATTCACCAAGTTTTATCCAACCTTTGCACTTTTCATATTATCCATACAATTTTATCGTCTTTATATTCCTGAACTTTATAATACGCTTTCTTCATTAAAATTTCATTTATATGAAGCTTGTTGAACTTAACTTAAGCTTTAGTTAAGTCAAATTTAGTATATCATATCACACATATTTAGACAAATTTTCAGTAAGTGTACTTCAAATTCACTAAAAATAATCAAATAAAAAAAATAATTTAAAAAAAAACAACCGAATCCAAAAATTACAATAATCGTAACTAGAATTAGATTAATTAATTAGATTGTATAAAAATACGCAATTATTTTTATACTTTTTACTGCACATTATATCTATTGTTTTGAAATAGTGTTTTTGAAGTCGTTTGTTATTATTGTTAAAAATTTTTTTGTTACTATATGGAGCTAAAATTTATGTAAATTAGCAATATGATGTGGAAGTTTATTATATATTTGTATACATTTGCCCAAGAATGAGTGACCAGTTTTATGAAGTCTGAAATTTGGAACAGCAAATCTATTTCTACTTTTATATTGTGAAAATTAATACGGGCAATAATGTTTCACACGAAACACGATGTTGCGTTGTATTTTTTTATGACAATAAGGGACGAGACGAGCAGGACGTTCAGCTGATGGTAATTGTTACATCCTGCCCATAACAGTGCAGTGCTGCTTATAATTCTCGAAAAACCCAAAAGAATTTTTGGGTTTTTCGGAGCGGCGCTACAATTGCACTCGTCACCTTGAGACAAGATGTTAAGTCTCATTTGCCCAGTAATTTCACTAGCTACGGCGCCCTTCAGACCGAAACACAGTAATGCTTACTTACTGCTTCACGGCAGAAATAAGCGCCGTACTTTATGACTGTTACAAAAAAATTCTGCCTGGCGAACGTATGCACAGATGAAGCAATAACTTTTGTATTAATTTACATTTATTTTTTTGACTTACTAGTGTAAGGGTTTGACTATTTGACGTTTGAGTATGTTTGTTGCGTCACTTTACTTAATATTATATTGTAACTAGCTGATCTGGCAAACGTTGTTTTGCCATATATATATGTAAACCTTCCTTGAGCTTCAACGAATCTATTACAAAACATTTCATTGAGATCGGTCGAATAGTTTAGGATTTATAAGGGATCATACAAACATACATTCTCTTTTATATATATAGATTGAAATGATCTGTAAAACGATGAAAATGTAAATCTTGATATGAAAGAGTGGCAATGAGTTTTTTGCTACTTCTTTCATTAGCTCAGCCCTTTACGAAGTAGCGGTAGATTCAATAAGAAAAAAATTTGGTATCACCCTCATAATAAATCATTACAATACTTGACACTATGGTCGGGGCCCGATTACTTTATGACCCAAAACCGAATCGATTTACGAGTTACCTTTCTAAGATGATCGCCGTTTATATTAGTCACGAGCGAACGATTCCGTTCGTTTATTGAATTTATTTATGAGTTGAGACTTTTGGGAATCGCTGGGGCATAATATCGATTATCGATCTATAATTCGATTATTATTTTTACGACTGCAACACTTATCGCGTACGTTACAAACGATGTTACACAATGCAATAAATAAGATGGTGTTATATATTATACAAAGATGAAAAATAAATTAAATATAATATAAAACACATAAAAATTAAGTGTTTTTGTAAATATGATGGTATTCCCATCTTCTTATGAATATTTTCTACGAATATTTACACAATCTTGAGTACTTGTATATAATTTTCATTTTAGAAGGGTTGGGGTTTCGCGCAAAATAAAATTAATATTCAAATTCATAAATCAATATACGATTCAAAAGATTCTCTTGTTCAATTTCTTATGTTTTCAAAGTGATAACCCTCACTTCTGGGATTAATACACAAATAAAATTTGAAAACAAAATACCTTAAAAAACATAACAAATTGATTAGAATATTGGGGTAGAGCAGGTTATCAACTGTAAACACACAACCTGAGAGTTAAACAACGTATACAAGATTTTATGACGATACCTTACTCGAACGGTTAGTCCGGTTGGGAGAGCACTCGCACAGAACGCGAGAGGTCGTGGGTTCGAGTCCCGCATCGTTCATAAAATTTTGTTTCCACATTTTATTTGTGATTCTTATAAAAGAAGACTGCGAGTCGCAAGACCATGGTCGTAGGCAGCCACTCGTTTTAAAATAAGTGTTATGCCTGCCCTACACTCGCCTGCGGCCACGAAGTACGGGTTTGACACACGTGTGAACACTATATCACACACTACAACGCCGAGAAGAATGTGAAGCCTGCTTTTAAAACAAGCCGGCGCCTGCGATTTTTCCCACGCATATTACTATTTGTTTGAGAACCTTTTGGAATAAGACAAACATATCAGATCATACGCGCTTTGTATATTTTAGGTGGGCTTACACGCTAATTTTGAAACCATACACATATATCGTATCGATTTACCGTTTATCGATTAGGTTGCCTGACACAAGGCTGCGAAACTTGGACCCTAACGAAAGCATTGAGGAAAAAAACTTGTCATAACACAGAGAGCAATGGAGAGGAGTATATATAAGATGGGCAGGATATAATTATGATGAGAGATAAAGTGGGAAAATAGAGAAAAGAGATGCTAAATTAAGACGAGGAATATAGAAAACAAGGTTGGAAGACAATATAAAATTGACAACAGGACCCAACTGGAGAAGAGTTGGCCAAAACAGACAAGAATGGATATCGTTGGATCGTTGGCCTTTGCTAACCGACTCGCCGAACTAAGAGATATTTTATAGCTTTACAGTCTTAGTTTTTCGATCGTATCGAACTGAATTATCAGAAGAATCTACAAAATATATAGAAATAAGTCTAGAAAGTTCTTTACAATTGCGACAGTGGCAACTACGTGGGATGTTAAAGTTGAATTAATTATTGGTGCGTTTCCCGATCGACATGAACTTTCTCCGCGGAAACGTATTGAGTAGCAACTTCCTACTAGAGTACTAAAGGTTTTTGTTCAAGTATTACTAGGATGTATCTTATCATAGTTTAACGCTAATATTCATGATGAGAGTTAAATGATTTGCGTAAAATTAAAGTTTTTGCATGAAAAAGGGACAAATAGCCAAAATTCTGTACAATAGTCTTTTTTGGATTCGGAAATTAATTATTTTCTAATTTAAACATATTTATTCAAAATAGAATATAAAATCACTTATTGGAAGTCAAAAACCACCCATTCGAAAAAGTATGCCTCAAACCTAAGAAGAACGGACGCAACAAACTCAGCGGGCTTCTTTATATAAAAATATGGTGTCAATGTAGAATCGTACAATAAATTTTATTAATTGATAGCCTGTGGGCGGTCGCTCTATTTTCAAACAGCGATATCTTTAAAAAGTCATTTATGTTATAGTAACCTTTACCACATAAACGTTCTTTTAACAATTCTTTTGAATTTTGTAATACATTTGTCTTGAACATTATCTGGGATCTTCTCGTAATAGCATATACATCGGCCCACAACAGACCAACTCGACTTAGCGAGTAGTTGGCATAATAAGTTTATTCCTGATGTTAACATTTTCCAACTTATACGAATAATAAATTTGGTTCAAAAGTGTTATTTAAATACTATAATAATATAGCTTCTATACTTATGAGATTTCAAGGTTCTATGAACTTTAGTTTACTTTTCACTTTAAAACCATTTAAATTCCCTTTAATATACAAGTTAAAAATATCCCCAGTCCAACGCTCAAAACACAAAACAAAATACTGCATCGTTAATATCGACCGTCGCATTGTATCCATACAAAATAAAATTAAAGTAAAGTTTCAAGTTGACAAGTAAAATTTCCATTAAGATTTTTTCCATACCAATGAGCAAAAATAAAATTGCTTAAGAAAATAAACTATATCTTCCATCAATCTATGAAATATTCTCGCAGCATATCGAATCAAAAATGAGGAGAGACGTAGTCCAAATCATTGCGAAACTTCGAAACTGAAGTGGCAGGAGGCAGGGCACATAGTTCGACGGACAGATGGCCGTTTTGGGGCAGTAAAGTCCTCGAATGTCGACCACGTACCAAACGACGGAGTGTTGGTAGGCCCCCACAAGATGGATAAATGATCTGGTCAAGATTGCCGGAATACGTTGGATGCGGGTAGCGCAGGACCGATCATCGTGCAGATCTTTGGGGAGGCCCTTGTCCAGCAGTGAACGCCGGCTGATATGATGATTATGATGAAATATTAGCTTTTCGAAGTGAAAACAGGAGGGATAACCGAGAGTACAGGTAACTTCATGGTATGTGATCATGACTTCCCCATACTATCTTGCAACACAATAGGAATTCCAGGAGCTGTTACTACCAGCTTTTAAGATAAGTGTACCCACTTTTATGTATCATCCTGAAAACACTGCACAAGGAAGCTCATTCCACAGCTTGGTATGTGGAGGAAACACAAATACACAAACAAAAAAAAAATGCACGATGCGGGACTCGGACCCGCGATCTCTCGCGTTGCGTACAGCGCCCTTTCCAACTAAGCTAACCGTTCGTGTGACGTATAGTTGATAAAATCTTGTATGCTTTGTACAACTCTCAGATTGTGGCTGCATCTAAGGAGTCTACTTTACACTTGATAACCTGCTCAACCCCAAATATTTGCATATTAGGTAATGGACTTGAGATGTCCCTCTTGCAAATCTGAACTATTTGTTATATTTGAAAAGTGATAACCCTCACTTCTGGGATTATTTAATTAATTAATTAAATTATTCAATTACCATCAACGTCCTACTAAAATAAGCGTTCAGCAGCTCAGCCTGCTCCTGTTTGTCCAAATATAATGTTGATTTTGTATAATTTGTAACTTTATTTGAAGGCAGTTAATATTTCTATCATTACTATTAAAACCAAGACTGAGATCGAAGACTAAGACTAAAACCAAGACGCTGAGATCAATAATCCGCACTTCACGGCTCTCAGCAATAATGTTTCGTAATTTACTGTTGATTGCAATTCCTTGTTAGCTTCGATCCGATCGAATATTTCTCCTCCTTCCCAAGTGCCTGTTTTCTCACTGTCAAAATAAGGGTGATATATAATCTTATATTATAACACTATCATCAGATGCAGAGGAGGGAAACACCCTCTAATTACATTCGATCGCATCTGACACGTGTTCATATACCCTCCCTATAATGCGTTTATATTTAACTATTGGTAGTGCTGAGATTTAACTATTATCTGCAATAATAATACAGCACATATACTAAAAGACGCTGAAAGAACGCAAGAAAAACAAGGCTTAGAGAGCAAAGGAAGGTCAATGATGGCATCATGGCTGTAGGTAGTTAAATTACTGGGCAAATGAGACTTAACATCTTATGTCCCAAGGTGACGAGCACAATTGTAGTAACACTTAGAATTTTTGGGATTTTCAATAATCCTGAGCGGCACTGCATTGTAATGGGCAGGGTGTATCAATTACCATCAGATGAACGTCCTGCTCGTCTCGTGCCTTATTATCATAAAGAAAATGGAAAGTCTGCAGTGGTAGTATGCAGGACCCATAGCCCGTGAATATGGGGCAAAACGGTCCTGGAATGGAAGCCTTGAGGTGAAAGGAGACCACAGATCCAATGGAAGGATGATGTCAAGAAAAAATGCAGAGACATACCGGAAGAAAGGCACAAACCAACCAAGGCCTACACAAAGTTACTAGTAGATACTAGTTCAAAATAACTGAAAAAGAGAGAGAGAGATTCTAAAGGGCAAGTGTTGTTCTGTCCGAACAGCGCTTAAACTTCAAAAGGCATAGAAAAACGGAGAAGCGGCGTTTTCACAAGAAATCATCACGTCAAAATGATAAACATAGCCCGTGCTACGTTGTTTTCTGGCATTCCAGAACCACGCGTTTCAGAAGAGCTTCGTGTCTCGCATAAGCCATCTTGTGAAATGAGCTACCGATTGCAGTATTCCCGAACATTCTTCAAAGGGCGGCAATACATCTTTTGGCCGCTGGTATTGCTGATATCCATGCTTGGCGTGTTTTCCTTTCCACTAGGTAAGACGCTCGCCCGTTTGTTCAAATATAAAAAAAAGAGGTGCTAATATTGCCAACATTTGTATTAATATTGTAGAAATACAATGTTCACAAAGATAGTTTCACTCCGGCAGGGTCAGTAAATCAATATTGTGTGTCAGACACGGTGTCTAATGAAATAACGCGTCGATGCGTCTACTCGCTCGTTCACAGTGACCGCTCCTGTGCCCTTCGCAGAGGTAATATGTTGAAAAATCAATGATAGATAAAAAAACAAGAAAAAAAACTAGAAAGCAGACTTTTAGTTTGGTTTCATAGTTTATTTTTTTGTTAAAATATTGTTAAATATGTGTTAATTAGGGATGGTATGATTAACAAATATTATATTGTATTTTGCTATACATACAGTTTTTAAGAGATTTTTCCTCCTCTTCTTCTCTCTCAGAGCGCCATTTGTTTCCGAAGCGGTAGCAGTATCTATGATATTAGAAATGACATCAAAAATAATTCTAAAGGAATCAATTTTGAGAAAATAAATACCTTCTATGCCTTTTTATAGATATTTTATGGTCTGCAGGTCTGTAAAAGAAGATTAATTTCAAAAATATATTAATATACATCATTTTTAATCTTAGAACGATGATAATGTATTACCGAATAATTGATATTATAGCAGCAGTCTTTGGTACAAAGACACTTAAGGGGGTTAGGCATAAAAAATCGCATATTCTGAAGATCCTGGTAATAAGGCATAAAAGGTATTTATTTTCTCAAAATTGATTCCTTAAGAATTCTTTTTGATGTCATTTCTAATATACTAATACTACTACCGCTTCGGAAACAAATGGCGCTCTAAGAGAGAAGAAGCGGCGCAAGAAACTCTGGGAGAGCTGGGGAGCGCTTCTTCTCTTTTGCGCTCTTTTCAATAAAAATATACAATATCGTACAGTCATTTCTATCAATAAATGGGACAGACTATATTAATAACTAAATTAACATCAATCCTTGCCCAGTGTGCAAAGATTCAAATTAATACGACATTTTGAAGGGGTCTTAAATCAACTTCAAACATTCCGATACATACAGATACATTCTGATACATATACCACAAAAATGGGACAGACTGTTTAAGATATTGTATTGTCACCGGTCCTTGATAAGTGTACAAAGTTTCAATTCATTCCAACATTTTAAAGGGGGTGATAATCGTAATCAAAGGTATTTTTTTATGCAAATAAGGGATGAGACGAGCAGGCCGTTTTGCCCTATATTTCCGGGCTATGGGACCTGCGTACTACCACAGCAGACTTTCCATTTGCTTGATTTTTTTTCATTATGATAATAAGGCACGAGACCAGCAGGACGTTCATCTGATGGTAATTGATACGATCACGGTCAAGATTATTCAAAAACCCAATAATTCTGAGCGGCAATACAAGTGCGCTCGTCACCTTCAGACATAAGATGTCAAGTCTCATTTGCCCAGTAATTTCACTAGCTACGGCGCCCTTCAGACCGAAACATAGTAATGTTTACACATTACTGATTCACGGGAGTAAAAGGCGCCATATTTCGTTACACATTACATAGTTTCACGTCAAGCTAATAATATAAAGCCTGCAATTTGATTTCTCGCGCCAGTGGTACATAAACTTCTTAATAATAAGAGTATTTTTGTAACTTATAACAAAGGAGAAAAACAAATACAACGCCATAAAATTTAAATTAGATCAGCTGTCTAGACACAAGTCGTTCTGGAAAATTACAGGTTCTTTTCATATAGCTACATGTTACGTTTTGGCTCACATAATAGACACTTGCTACTTATATAAATCCAGGTTTTCAGTACTTTCTTTTTAGGGATGCATAACACTTAACATTTGGTGCCTTTGCTTATGTGTATATGCTAGTATATGCTAAATGTGGCAGACAAAGCATAAATGCAGATTAAGGTGGGAAAATAAGATTTTTTGAAAGTACAAATCATACTGGATTTAACACTTCAGAATTAAGACACTTATAACTATTATTGATCTCCGCAAAAAGGTTTAATTAAAAAAAATGATACTTACATGCATCCGTAATAAATATTAGAAATGATAAAAAATAGGCGTTGCGTGTAACATCCCACAACGTTACACAAATTACCTCTGTTATGGGGTGAACCCCTAATAACGATTGTCATAAAAGTCACGGCAAATGGAATCATAATGGCGCTCCAAATAGAAGGCGAGCCTAATAAAGGTAATAAATGCCTTTCAGAAATCATAGAGCTTTGCTTTATGTAATAATTGTGATGTACAGAAAGCATAGATAGAAAAATCTAGGCAATTTTTATACATTCACAATACTTATGTGTGGATGTAACAATTAATTCTTTTCTTTTTTTTTAAAGTGAAACTTTTATTACGTCGTCTCAAACGTTTTCGTATGTGTGATGCATGTCGCGTGACGGTCGGGCGGCGCCTATAGTTCGCAGCAGCTGACCCTGTAGTGTATAGACTATTACTCATTTGTGCCAGTGCTCCAAGCTATTTTGTTTGTTTTTGTCAGTGTGTAATGTAATAAAGCGATTTTTATACCCTTTATGGAGTATTGATCCGAAATTTTTTAGTTAAATGTCTATGTGAAAAAAAGTTTCACTTTTACCGTGGTTTCATAAAACCACACAATCCTTTTTAATATTGACACACTTTTACACAAATTATCTTGCCCTAAACTAGGCATCACCTGTAATTGGGTACAAGACAACGATATATTTAATACAATATGCTTACTTAAACATACATAAAAACAAATAAACATCCATGACTCGGAAACAAACATTTCATCATATAAATGATTGCACCTAGCGGGATTCGAACCCGGGACCTCTAGCTCAGTAGGCAGGGTCACTAACCACTGGGCTATAGCGGTCGTCAAAGGGGTTTTTTATGGAAGAGAAGAATAAACGAGCTTACGTACCTGATGTTAAGTGATCACCGACGCCTACATTCTCCTGCAACACCTCAGGAATCACAGGAGGTTAGGGAATAATTTCTCATGAATTACTTTATTTCTCAATATAAAAGTACTAGTAGCATTTATGTGATTAAATACAATATTCATTAATTGCTCTACCGTACATAAAAATGACAATTTAAATTACATAAAATATTTAAATATTCAGAAAAATTACAATTATTTAACATTAAAAAGTTTATCCCTAAGAAAAATCAACTTACATCCATGATAAACTGTAAAAATATTTCGTGGCTGAGATTAGTTCCCTAGACATCGCGGTGTTGCGGCTTCGAAATCACAATGATTCAACCACTGGTCCAATGTATGATCATTATTTTGAAATAGCCAAACTATAGTTAGTTAGAAGTTATTACTTTCATCGATAATTTCAACGACTGTCTTACGAATTTTTGATCAGGCCACGTGTCCTGACGCCAGTTTAACATTTTATACCTATCTCAAAATATGTGCTCATCGCCGCTAAAGAAGTTTTCACTTCAAAAACGTATAAATATACTTAATGACACCATATTATACGAGTTCTATTGTGAAGAGTAATAATTTTTTGCCCACACGTAACAGCACCGTACCAAAAACCTATTTTCGTTAGTACAATATAAGTCACAAGTCATTCGTGTTAAAATTAATGAAATGTCTACAGTTATCTGCAATAAAAAGGTTTTCACTCCATTTGTGTCACTTTTTGTGTATACTATTATTAATGATACCGCTTCACAAGTCAATCTATTGACAAAACTTAGTTTACAGTTAACATTTTTTACATAAAATCGATAGATTCGATCGAGACCATTATACAAGAAATGTACTTCAGATTTTAACTCACTTTTTGTCATTTAGGCACATTAGAAGGCTAGTGAAAATTCGAGCGACGAATTATTGAATATAGAAGTACAGAGAGAATAAAAATTTATGAATAGAAGTAATACTGTCTAATAATAATACTAATACATGAACTATTGCTGTCATCTCTGGTCTGGCGCACCCCAGTATCAGGTCGATCCATTTGACCGCGTGCAACGCAGAGCAGCTCGAATTGTCGGGACCCAGTGCTCTGTGAACGGCTGCATCACTTGGCATTGCGTAGAGACATCGCTTCATTGTGTGTCCTCTACCGCATTTATCATGGGGAGTGTTTCGAAGACCTGTTTCACCTGATTCCTGCCGCCGCATTCCACCTTCGCACGACACGCCACAAGTTAGGATATCATCCCCACCATCTGGATGTGTGGCGGCCTCCACAGTGCGGTTTTCAAGGAGCCTTATTTCTTTTCTTCTTTTCAAAACTGTGGAATGAACTTCCTTTGCGGTGTTTCTGGGACGATACGACATGTGTACCTTCAAAAAAAGCGCGTACACCTTATTTAAAAACAGGCAACGCTCTTGTGATTCCTCTGGTGTTGCAAAAGAATGTGGGCGGCCATGATCACTTAACACCAGGTGTCCCGTACGCTCGTTTGTCCTCCTTTTCCATAAAAAAAAGAAATCTAATAAAACGTTTACGGCAACCACACCTTCATAATGTGTCTTGGCCAGATATATACAAACTAGCTAAATGTAGCAATGTATGTGAAAATTTTAGTAATTGTTGGCAGACATATTTAATAGTTTGCCAGTACGATGTTGTTAAGCTGTTCTTAAAGTAATCAAGTCTAATAATTATAATATAACATTCATTTCGAACCAGATCCATATCTCTGTTATGTTTTACTTAAAAACTAAGTTAGTAGGTAAATGTGAATTATTTTATATCGGTGTGAAGCGACATCGACCTTTGTAAGTTATAAAGTAATGCGTGATTATTAAGGAAATTAATACGATAAGTAAGTATTTAAGAAAGATCCGGCCTCAAGGATAAACTTAACATAGTTTTTGTTGGATGACGTTATATCTGTTAATACTTTTTATTGTGAACAATCAGTAAAAAAATAGCTTTATTTTAATACGAGGTGTGCACGCGACATACCTAGTTACCGCAACCATACGCATTGAGGTACCAACAATATAAATATAAGACGGGTGCAAAGTAGATCCTGTAGATGGAGCCACAACCAACGAGTTGACCAAGATATACCTAGGTTTAAGAATCATATGTCACTCGTATGTCGCGGGTCCGAGTCCATATGTAAATTTCGGTTACAAATTTAATATGTCTATATTGTTTGCTTATTTTGCCCGTGCCTTGCATTATTTGTTTAAATCAGCATACTATTGTATCTCAACTAGCATGACCTAGAAGCATTATAATATAAACATAGTAATATTCATTTTAATAACAAAAACGTGTGTCGCGGATCATAAATTGTCTGTATTATTCCAGTTCATGATCGTGCAAACATTGTTGGTCGTTGTAAAGTACATTACTTTGAAACATAGACTTACAAAATACTAACGTATAGACAAATCGTCCAAGAGAAAGGAAAATCTCTAACGGAGATACAACAAGAAAGTAAAGGAAAACGAATCTATTGTTACTGTAAGTAAATCGTTTATTTTAATGAAAATAAGGGACAGGACGCTCAGCTGATGGTAATTGATACGCCTTGCCCATTACAATGCATTGCCGCTTCGGATATATATATATATATATATATATATATATATATACTAAACAAATCAAGAAAACATTTTAATTATTTTTTATAACACATTTTCTTACATTTTTGCGAAACCTTGGCAACGAGTCTTTGAATAGGCATTTATAATCGTTATTATTGTACTAGTGTAGAAAATGCCCTGATTCCACCATCACATTAAATACCACAAACTTATATACCGTATTATCTAGATGTGCGGCGTTCTTTCACAGTGTGGTTCTCAATAAATTTTTAGGTCTCAACCAAACTATGGAATGATATTGGTCCGAGTTTCCAACACGATACACGACAGACTGTGATTCTTCCGGTGTTTGAAATATTATTATTAAGGCAGTAATAACATACAATTATCCCTTGTATGTCCTTCTATTTTAGTTTAAACGGCTTTTAAGTTGAGACAATCAATTTTATTGAACCACTCTGTCAGTGTGATTGTTTTTATAGAATAGGAGGACAAACGATTTATATGATTACCAAACTACAGTTCAGATGCGAAAAAGAAAAACGAAAAGACAAAGTGAAATTACTTCTAAGGGCTGGTTATTTACTACACAAACCTAAAAAGTATCTATAAGAGACTATAGCTTAGAAAATACTAAAAAAAGTTACAATAATAATATGTAAGTTGCATTCGAGCAAAACATGTCTGACCAACAGTAGTAATGCAATATATAACACAGGGGTACCTACTGATCCCTTTAGACTAATAGAAACATGTCATCCCATATTAACTTTACGTAACATCCGCAAGCCCCATTTCCTTTGACGTTTTGTTCATCAAATTCATTGTTATTTTTTGCATACAAGAAGCTGAACACATTCGTTTTTGGAATTATGCATAAATTATACACCTTCCCTTTCTCAATGATAGCTCATCCTACTTGGCGTTAGAATCTAAATTAGGGTTAACTTCAATCAACTGCTTGCTTTTAAGATTATCTTTTAAATACATTTTAATTGGACCCCTGCGTTGAACATTTTGTACGTCATGGTTATTGTCACGGCGACCTGAAAGGTTGTCACGCATAGCTAATGGCGAATTGAATGTCGTGTCAGTTTTGGTACGGTCGATGGATTAGTGAAGCCTATTTATGTCTAGTTGAGTTTATTGTCTCATTATGACAGTCAAAATATTGAATTATTAATCGAGCAGCAGTATAAATATATCATATTACTTGTAAATATTCTTGCAGACAGTAGCTTCTATTTATTTTGGACCTCATCTTAAATTATTAAAAGGAAATAAAATTTGTATATATTTTTGTATCCTCGCTAACATATGGCTGCCAAACTTGGGCGCTCAATAAATACCAGGCGAAGTGACGCAAAGAAATGTGGAAAGAAAATTATTAAATATATGACTAATAGACAATATAATGGAGAATAAAATACGGACAAAAAGTAAATTTAAAGATGTAATAAGAATTGCGAAAACTATATAATGGAATTAGGCAGGCCATATAATATCAAGGGCAAGTAACGAAAGATTGAGCAGTATACTGCTCAATCTATATATGGCTATAGCCACAAACTGGTACCCATTATGTATATGGCAAAAGAAGAAGAGGAAGACCTGGTACTAGATAGAGAGACAAACTAGTAACTTACGAAGTAGTTTTATAGTCCCGCACACATAAATTAATTAATAATAATCTTAAATTATAATAGGCTTTAATGAATAAATAAATAAAATATATTTTTGTCGTTCTTCGACTAAAACTTTACTGTGTACAGATAAATTCAGCAATAGACAATTTGGGGCTTGCAAGACGAATTGTTCCAAGCAACGAGTTTCGTGCACAAAGATGTTTCCTATTTTAGAAAAACCGGGCACGTCGTTTTTACTGCAGGAAATCGTCGTACCGTGAATGCTGAATGGTAAACTGCCTCACTGTTAGCTATTGACGAAATAACGACCATAAATACCGCGTAATCTTTAACCATGACAATGGCATTCTCAAACAGACAAAAGACTTGAAAAAAAGCAAGTAAAAATCAATTTCGTTAGCAATTCTGTTTTGAAGCTTCAGCTATTACTATTAAACCCAATTTATAATTAATACAATATTGTTAACAATTGAAGATTGCAACTCCTAGACGCCATTCGACTTAAAATTAGTAAAATTAATTTAATGTATGGCGTAATGTTGCATAGTTCTGTAGATGAAGTTTTGTTTGAGGTCTTCGTTGGAAAAAAAATATTTTAGAAAATTTTAGTTTTCTATACGTACGTAGTTAAAACCAAATTAAATGATTAAAATTAATAGTTGATACATAGCGTGATGTTACAAAATTCTGCAGACGCAGTTTTGTTTGAAGTCTATGTTGGAGAAAAAATATTAAAGAAAGTTTTAGTTTTCTATTAGAATGAAGTTTCAATAATATCAAAATGGGTGGCACAAAATGCGCATAATCTATCAATAAAACCCTTCATACATCTCGTCCATTAAACACTAAACAAAGGCTAAGTAAAGTCGTAAAAGTGTTACTAAATGAGTCTTAAAATATGTGATAGTTTCAATGATATCTGTGATTACAAAGTCATAGTAGACCATAATCATACTAAAGATATTATGGTCACAACCTTACTGTGCTATTACAAATAAAAATCATAACTACGGTCTTGACAAAACATGTCTATCAAATTCATAATTCTCAAACGTCCCTAATCTTAAGCCGTGTGGTCACAAATTTGTGCAAAGAATACGCATGCGCCAAATCCCTCATTGCACGATGAAAAGCTTAGAGACCAACAAAAGGACACGTTGGAGTGGCAACAAAATACATATTTTACAATAAGGCAGCTGATGTTACCCCAGTTTCACGAGGATTTTGTAAGAAAACTGGAATCAATGCAAGTCTTAGCTTCCGTATTGCAGAACCAGTTTCATTTAAATACAAATACAACACAACAATACCATTATATAATATACCAGCTCGCTATATCCATGGGAAAATTGTAAATCATTTTAATAAGATATTATATTCAAATAGACCGTGTGTTTGATGTTTTAAATAAATAATTTGACGTAGTGTCAAGAAAGATATTTGTTTAGAAATTCATTTTTTTATAATATTTAAAAGCTATCAATAACTTAAGCACTACATTGAGGCCGATATTTATATAAGACTAAATCGCCTTTTCAAATAAAGAAAGTTATACCTGAGAATAAACCAAGAATATGTAAAATGTAAAAAAAATAGAAATTTTGCTTAAGATTGGTTTATTTGGAAGTATAACGTTTCCCACGTTTATTTGCCATTTTTAAATTTTAAGAATTATCATTATATCGACAGTGTTGTCAGCGATATAGTCAACATTTTGCATAATCTTGGCTTATTCTCAGTTATAAATTTATACCAGGTTTATTTGTAAGACCGTATGAGTTTACGCTACTATTAAATCTAGTTTCTAAATATAATATTGTGGTATGCCATGGAATATTTCCTCAACGTTCAATTAAATTATTGCAGAAAATTTTGAGAATACCAGATTTAATAAAATTAATTTTCTGCCAATAAACAGTTAATATCTCAAGATAGTTTAGAAATAAGATTACTACTTTAAGACCTATTGTTATACGAGCAAACAATATCATACGAACTTTACGAGCGTAACAAACTAAAATAATTGTTATTCTTCGTTTTGACACGTCCTTGGCGAGCCACCGCTCATCTCAACCCATTGACAATACAGTAACCCCTCGCCTTTCACGTGAAAAGTAATAATGGAGGGAGTTTTGCAACGCGCCCGTCAATCGAATTGTCAATTTTTTAGAATTCAATGTCAGTTGGCGACGTGGGAAATATTCCCACAGGGTATCAGTTTCTTCATCACATTCAGCGCTTAAAGATAGCATCTAAGATGCCAGATACGTAAGCCACGCGTTTTGATGACCTAAGGAAGTAGTTGTTTTAGAAAGTTGCACAGGATTACTTGAAGCGACTGAGTTTTGAAGTGAAACTTCTCAACGTATGAGAGAAATTTTATAGCAAATCGTCACGATTTTCGGTTACGCGCCATATTGTTGTTGTTTTAAGTGCCACACTAGTGACTGACAACTCTTTCATTTAAAGTTTATTAAAGACACTGTCAATTCTGTTTGAATATTTTTCTTATAAGCTAAGGCCTTTGTCAGATTTAAATATTTTAAAACAGTATACCGCCTAGCCGAGATAGTAACACAGAAATAATAATAGCTAGAACATTGGTAGCTTTTGACGTGGATGTTGGATGAATATAGACGTTTGTTTCCGAGTCATGGGTGTTTATATGTATGTTTAAGTAAGTATATTGTATTAAATATATCGTTGACTTGTACCCATAGTACAGGCTATGCCTAGTTTGGGACAAGATAATTTGTGTAAAAATGTGTCAATATTATTATTATTATTTATTGGTATTTGTACCTGTAAATACCATGCAATATTGTTGCACAAATAATTTTATTCTTTAGGGTAGGTGAGAGCAGGCTATTGGTGTAAATGATAGCCAAAGCAATGCTTCCTTGCTAGAGAAATGAAAGCATTGTCTTTGGGAACACATTTTTTTTAAATAATATGGCCCACCCCAATTTGGAATAATGTGAAAGAAACGTCTTTGAGTAGGTAAAGCTCTGAACGCGCCTCATAAGCGATGTGGTTTGTATCATAATTCTGCTTCAGTGGTCGTACTTCACGCATCGCCATGGATTAAAAATAATACCAAAGAATATATAATAATAGTAGAAGTAATAATACCTACAGAGGCTACAGAATACTGTCTTCTTATCAGATTTAAAATTTTAAAATTAGGTTGTTACTTATTTGTTTTAATTTAAAATCTATATTATATATAAGAGATTTCCACGTATATAGTCACTCATGATATCTCTGGAACCATTAGAGCTAAAGACTTGAAATTTGGTAGGAATATTGTTTTCACCGAGTAGAGGTCAGCTAAGAACGGATTTTCCAAAATTCCATCCGCTAGAGTTTTTTTTTATCATAAACAGATCAACGTCTGTCGGGTCAGCTAGTGATTATTAAACAAAAACGAAAATTGAGTCTTCTAACATTCAAATGAACGATCCTATTCTCCACCGGTGTCCTACCGGACACAGATTATATTGAATTCGGAAACGAGCTTTACGTCATCAACACGTTTGCAAATCAATATTAATATCTGTGTTATCATAGATACATGGCAATAAGCCATAGTAAAGAAAAATGCGTCATTGATTTACGGTCGTTCCCAATAGACTATCTACAGTTAGAGATAAATTACAACCTTCTACTGTCACTTAGTAGTCCCAATATACCCGATAAGTCATTATTATCGCCTTATATTTGGACGCGTGAATTGCAAATTTCCATATAAACTTCTATCGCTGGTAAGCGGTAAAGTCGTCCTATTGGCAGACAGCGTGTATGGATAAGGTGTTTAATAATTAAGATTTTTATCTCAAGTAAGAGATAGACTGAATATTGGGAACGGCCGTTAAGTTAGGTAGATAGCAGGAATAGCCACAGATATAAATATCGGACCGCTAATTTGAGGATCTAAACTAACTTTATTTTCATGTAACTGTTTTTAAATCAAAATTTTAACCAAGAGCACATCGCCTCAATAGCCGTGATCGTCTAGTGGTTAGGACCCTACGTTGTGGCCGTAGTAACCCAGGTTCGAATCCTGGTCACGGCAGTGTTTCGGAGCACTGTCATGGTGAGGCGTATATTTTTTTTTACCACAGTTGATGTAAAATGGATGAATATTGCAAAATATTTTAAATAAAATGTTCTTAGAATAAAATCTTAGACAAAATATAGTAAAATGTATGAATCCATAATAATATATATTTTTATCGTATTATCATGATAAATAATAATATCATGTAATAATACTTGCTATTATTACATGATATTATTTAATTAGTGCCTAATAAAATTATGTTTTGCTTTTCGCTGTGTTCTAGAATAATTAATTATAAGTATTTAACGCCATCTAGATTTGTATACTGAAAGCGCAACATCAAACAGTGCGTGGACTACAGCCGTTACAGTTAACGCTTTACAAACATTTTTACACTCTGTCGTTAGATGGCGCTTATGCATTATTTCAATTACGTGCACTAGGTGGCACTAGAAACTATGAATTCTTCTTGTACTCTTGTAAGTTGAAACACAAAGTTTCCTTTTTCTCTAATGTGTTGAATTTATTCGTTAGATACGTTAGTATCTTACGTAGCACAGGTTAAATATAAATTTTAAACAATATTATGTTATGTAAGTTATTCAATGCAACACTTACTTTCGCATATAATATTGAAAGATGGGTTGACACCAATGACGTTCTATAAGTATTCGTAAGATTGTTTTTAGTACATAATTTTATAATAATTATCAATTTGATTATAAGCTTATGCACACAATATGTGTGAGCCTTAGGCATAAATATTATATTAAAAATATTTTTTTCATTTTCTCTCTCTTCCATTGGACAAAACGGTAGAAAAAAAAATCAAAAAACCAATAGAATTATTTTTCATTATTTTCCTAACCTTAAGAAAAAATCTATAACACATTCTTAAGTTAAATAGAAGCATCATTTTGTCATCATCAAATATAATCATTTTATTGCATTAAAAATTTAGATTTTAGAACCTTTAGATAGAATAATAAAAACTTTGAAAACAAACAATATAAATTTTGAATTTTATTATTATATTACAAAAATAATGGTACACTGTGACATGTGTTGTCATTTCTTCCAGGTTCAGACTCTAGTTGGACTTCGATCCGATGCGGGAAAATCCGATTATTGTATATAGGTAATATATAATACCAGCTGCTGAACCGACAGACGCTGTTCTGTCAATAGACAAAAAATGATGTAAGAATTCGGGAATAATGAAGTCTAAAGCGACCGAAAATGTGTAATTATTAAAATTAAGTTAATGAGTTTGAAATGAAACAAAAACGTATTTCTGAATGATTTTATAATATTAATTATGTAGTATAAAAATGATAAGGATTAATATCGTATTTTTGAAAGCAGCTTTTATATAACCGCATTATAATTGTCAATTTTTATTTATATTAAAATGAATATTTTATATAATGTTTCTGTTATCCTTGAGAGATAGACATATTATTACAACTTTTCTGTAGATCTCAATAAGGTAGTCAATTCCACCGTACATTAATATTACATTTGTTATAGATATCTCAGAGGGTTTAGACAATATTTTTAATGATAGCTCTCGGGCAGCTTGTATTTTTGCGACATCTCCAACAATTATCGTTAATGATGCCAAAAATGTATACAATTACTTAAGCAACTATATACTGAAACCTTCCTCGAGAACCACGCCATCTATTGGTGGAAACAGCATAAAAATAGGTGCAGTAGTTTTTGAGTTTATCGCGAACAGACACACGCAGCGGAGGACTTGTTTTTATAAAATGTAGTGATTTTCAGAGACAGTCCTCAAAATGCTATACTAATCTCATCCAATTTTCAGAATGACGCTACCTAAAATAATAATAGTAGCGTTGTTAGTATCTTATTAATTGTATTGCACAACACATGTTTACTATGTAGTTGCAGATAGCTCACGATGATACCAAGGTTTTTTGAAGTTAAAACTTCTTTAGCCGCTTTGGGCACTGTGGTAGGGGAAATTCTTTTGGGTTCGCGTCACCAACATGCTCATGACTGGCGCACGCGATAAACAATTAATTTAAAAAATTACTATAAAACTATATAGATACTTTTTGAATGGGTTAAATCACGTGAGTTCGCGTCACCGAAATGCTTATAGCAGTATATCTGTAGCTATACAGCTGACGTATTATGCAACATCAGTGCTGTGTATATCTTATAAGTGAAATTTAATGGATTTAGTGAAAGGTGTATTTACTGAGCTGAAATAGTGTTTTAGTTTCATTAATATATTATTGAAAATAAGTTTTTAAATTATATCAAAATTAATAATTCTATAATAAAGTTAATTATTTTTAAACATTATGATATTTAAAAAATTTAAGTTTTCACTTCTATCGGCAGTCTCTACGATTATAATTTTTTTATTTTATAATATAAATTAGTGTTGCACAAAAAAAAGTTTAAAATATTTATTTTTTTGCAAATGGAGGACATACGAGCGCACATTAAGTGATCACCGCCGCCCACAAATATGTAGAAATATGATTAAAATAGCCAGATAGGAAATCTAAGCATCGGGAGCTTAGATTTCCTTGGTCGCGGTTTGTCGCTCGAAAAGAAAATGTTTTGTAAAATGTAACGTAAAATAAAAATCCAGCATTCTTTGTACGACCTCTCCAGTGCTTTCACTTTAAGAATTCAAGCCACATATAACCTGCTTTGTTGAAATGTTTCAGAATAATATCACAATTTCAGTAACGTAGCTAACCACACTGGGGTTCAAAATATTAAAGTTATTCTTCGGATATTTTCAATTTGAAATTCTTAGATGATTTATACTTGTAGATAGAGCCTCTTGTTGCTAGACAACCGTTTAAAACAGGCCAGGTTTACCAGACCAGAATCAAGACGCATCCGAGCTGGTTGCGCAACCAGGTTGGTGGTGCGACGAGCTCGGACACCAGGTGAGTAAGTCTGTATATACATTTTGTTGGTAAATATACAGCAGGGGTGGATGCGCTGCAATTATTATTTTTATTGTTATTTGGTTGTGGCTAATTTATGGTCGAGTCCTGTAGACAAAGAAGACTAAGGACTTCATTAGTGAACTATATTATAATCGCAAAAAGTTCTCTGTGTAACGCATCGCAAAAACCCTTTTTTCTACGCACCTCGAAGGAAGTGGCACGCACCTTACTACCAGGAGTTCATAAATGACTAGCGGGGGCCCCCAGCTGCAGAACACTGCGTCCAGGAATACCAGATACGTCGGCATATTATTTCAGCCATAACCAAGGTAGGCACAAAGCTTAATGAGTGGGTGTTGAATAGACCTTTGGTTATAGAATAATAGAAACATATTAAACTAAATAAATTTTAACACTAGTGCTACATTCATTAAGGTACTTAACGAGGTAGGCACTGCCTTTTTGCCTACATAGTATGCACGCCCCTGTAATACAGTGATATATAGTCCTGACACTCGCGATTTGTGTTAGTGTGCGTACATTCCTCAAAATAAAGATTAACAGCTGTTAACCTCAATTTTTTTCGACGTTTTCACAGCTGTCACAGTTTATCTAGAAGTTTATATGATCTAAAATGAAATTAAATAAATAAAAAAATGTTAACACACTTTAACACAAAGTAACTTGTCACAAACTAGGCATAGCCTGTACTATGGGTACAAGACAACGATATATTTAATACAATATACTTTACTTAAACATACATAAATACTTATAAACATCCATGACTCGGAAACAAACATTCATATTCATCATTTATATCATATTATAAATTTTTCAATTCACAAAATAGACTATCTGCTAATTATTCAAAGAACTTTATTTATTAATCAACTGAATGCTACGTCAATGTATTTTATTTGATATTTTACGGATGTTTCGTTGAAAGCGTAAATTACGTGTAAATATTTAATTCCGGCGGGGATTACAGCATCAATTCGAGGGCTGAATGTAACTGACTCAGCGTGTAAGTTTGGTTTTATTTTAGAGCTAAAAATATCATGAAATTCGCAGGTAACCTTTGCTGGAAATATGAGATATTTAAATTCGTGCATAAAATATTTTATGAAGAGATTACTCATCAAAGCTCAACTTTTCCTAAGTAATGGTAAATTTTAATTTAAACACTAAAAATGCGATTTAATATTCGTTTTTTTTGTGCGTTTCGAGACTTCGTTCTAATTTTTAAGGGTGTGAAGCAAACTCTTAATACTTAATGACTATTATTCAAAGTATATATTAAATTGTGTTTTTAATATACATATTTGGTATAAAAACATAAATGATATATAAAAACTACTTCTCATCAAAGTTCTGCTTTTCCGAAATAGTGGTAAATGACAGTTTTATAGTTAAATAAAACAAAAAACCGCTTTAAAAGAAAATACGAGACTTGAGTCTCGTGCCAGATTTTGGCGACTCCACATGTCCTGAGGATGGCTCGTGTAGAGGCGAAACACGTGTCGAATTGATTAAAGACAAATATTGGCGGAATTAACAATTAAAAAAACTCAAATCATTTGGACAATTATGGATTTCCGCAAAGTAACGCCTACTTCAATAAATTTTCATAAACCATACATCCATCCATTTATATAGTCATGAATAGAACTCGCCATACTTGAAAATAAGTAATTAATTAATAATTATTATTGTTACTTTTTAAATTGTAGTTTGTCATTAGCACAAATTATATACTATCACCTTCAACTTTATAAAATCAAAAAGAGAGAGAGTTACAAACAACATCAAAAGTAGAAGCCACCTTTATTTAAAAGAGACCTTAAATTTTTTTTGTTTCAAAATGCCTCTATGATATACCCGATTTTTTTAATATACAGGCATAATTTTTATTTAAATATAATCAAACTAAGCTCTTCTGAATTGTCATAATATTTTCTATATAATTGACCGCATATTCCATTCAAATTCAAATTTAAATATTTTTATTCAAAATAGGATTAAAAATCACTTATTGAACGTCAAAAACTACCACCCATTCAAAAGAGACTGCCTCAGACCTGAGAAGAATGGGCGCAAGAAACTCAGCGGGCTTTCTTTTTGTAAAAATATGGATAACAATTTGATATCGTACAATAAACATTCATAATTAAAGAGCCTGAGGGTGTTCGCTTTATTCCCAGTCCGTGGTATCATTAAGAAAATCGTTTATGCTATAGTAACCTTTCTCACACAAACGTTTTTTAACAATCCTTTTAAATTTCGTAACCCATTTGTTTCGTACATTTTCTGGGATCATATTGTACAAAAGACTTACTTGCTCGACCCGACCGAGTCGTAGGAATTAAACAAGTTAATGTTTGTTCCTCGTGTTCACATTATGAATGTCACAGTTCCTAGAAAATTCCTCAATGTGCTTATGAACATACAGTACATACAATATTATTTTACCCTAAATATATTGGTACAGGCAAGTATTTGGATAAAAGCAAAAAACATCAAAGCAAAAACATTGATGGCATCGCCGAGGTTCTAAAAAAATAAAAGCGAAAACCGTAGCCGATATTAATACAATGAAAGTGTAGGAATAGATAGATATATGATATAGATACCTGTAGATAGACAGGAGATGAATGATTGATGACGTAGCGTTCCCGTCGGGAGACAGCCTCCGGTACGGTGTTTGACTAACATTTACTTGCTTTTTGGCATGTTTTCGTGTGTAAGTGTCTGTGAATTTATATTGAACCACTCATTCGGATAAATAAGAGACTGCCCAGAGAACGTAACTACTAATATATTTTTATAATAAACACTTGAAGAGGCTGCACTAAGGGATAGAAGATAATGATTCTAAACTGGACTATTACATTTTTTTTAATGAAAATAAGGGACGAGACGAGCAGGACGTTTAGATGATGGTAATTAAAACGCCCTACCCATTACAATGCAGTGCCGCTCAGAATTCTAGAAAATCCCAAAAATTCTGAACTGCATTACAATTGCGCTCGGCACCTTGAAACGTAAGATGTTAAGTCTCATTTGCCCAGTAATTTCACTAGCTACGGCGCCCTTCAAACTAAAACACAGTAATGTTTGCACATTAATGCTTCACGGCAGAAATAGGCGCCGTTGTGGTACCCATAATCTAGCCGGCTTTCTGTGCAAAGGAGCCTCCCACTGGTACATTCGTTTAATTTATGTTTGTTTCTAGTGTTAACATATGATCGATGAATATACATATATATGAAGATGAATAATGATAGTGATGAAGTTTTTAGAAACTTCGCTCATGTGTCTATGAACATATTACACTATCAAAAATATATTGAGATGCAACAGTTAAAATGTTAATTGTTCTTCGATTTTTTTTTTACTTTTGGACAAGGTTATAAATAGTGCGAATAGCCCTCTTTGCAACACAAAGATGGTATTAATATTGGCAGCATTTCCCCATAAAAAATACTATAGGACATAATACTATGAAGAAGCTAGTCGCGAATTATATATGTCAGTTAATTGTCCGTTGTTAAACTTGTTTGGATATTTCCATAATTTCATTTTTTTTTGCGTAGAACTATTGACGTATAATAAAAAACTAAAATCACAATCACGCTCGAAAATTGTCTGAAGGAAACGAATGCCTACGCGTCTATTAGGCAGAGTTTTCGTTTAATTGTGTTTCGATCGCGCTTTGAATACAACGCCACGCAATGACAAAGTATTCAGTGAAAAACAGAAGTGTCGTATTTCAGGTAAACGGCCTAGTAAATAAAAAAAATTGTGTAAGTAATTTGACGTTTCCAATTATATTGCTTATTTATTACATTTAAATTGCTTAAACAAATTCTTGCCTCGTGTTCGCGGACATATCTTTCGCATCATAACCAAACTCTCAAGAAAACTTAATTGATTTTGAACATTACTGCCACGAAATAAGGTGTTAATTTGAAAGAATATTTTTATATTATCTGTATAAGTTAATGTATATCACTCAGACATTTATGACCTTTTACTAGGCGATTGTTAGACTAGTTATTAATATTTAAATTCATTAGCCAATAGTAAGAAAAACAAGATGGTAAGTAATCACCGCCGCCCACATTCTCTTGCACTACCAGAGGGATGATAGGGGCGTTACGGGTCATTAAGAGGAAACCGTTTCTTGATTCCCAACTAGCGTTACGTGCAAAATTACAGGAGAGTTTCTTGCGCCGCTTCTTCTCTCTCAGAGCGCCATTTGTTTCCAAAGGGGTAGTAGTATCTAGTATATTAGAGATGATATCAATTAAAATTCTAAAGGAATCAATTTCGAGATAATAAATGCCTTTTTATGCCTTTTTACAGATGCACCTTGAATAGCAGTACACAGTAGAGGGGCAGATTATAGAAAAACTCGAAGATGTGCCTTTGATTTCAAGGCAAGACATGATATACCACCAAGACGGATTTCCTGCACATTTTGTGTCAATAGCCATTTTCCTAATCATTGAATATGACGGGGAGGACCCATTGCAGGGCTTGCGAGGAGTCCGGACTAACGCCGTTAGTGGATTTTTTGTTTTTTTTTTTTTAATAAAAATAATGGACGAGACGTGCAGTACGTTCAGCTGATAGTAATTGATATGCCTTGCCCATTACAATGCAATGCCGCTCAAGATTATTGAAAAACCAGAAAATTCTGAGCGGCACTACAACTGCGACATAAGATGTCAAGTCTCGTTTGCCCAGTCGTTTCACTAGCTACGGCGTCCTTCAGACCGGAACACAGTAACGCCTACACATTACTGCTTCACGGCAGAAATAGGCGCCGTTGTGGTACCCATAATCTAGCCGGCTTCAGGTGCAAAGAAGCCTCCCACTGGTAAATAATGTCTGGGGTCACATGAAATCCCTAGCTTACGACGTCTCGCCTGTGCCATACGCGAACGAACTCAAACCAAGATTTTGTAAACGCTGCAAATGCGCTGCGGAATTATCACTTTGAGAAAGAACTTTAAATAGGCTGAAATCAAAATGTCTTAATTGTTACTTATTATTCATTATTAATTGTTATTACTACTAAACTATTACTGGTTTTAATTAATATATTATATTGTCGAACGCCCTAAATGATTATAATACACCTCTTATGCAAATTTTATACCTTTCATATTAATAAAAAACTATTATTTGTATGTGCTACCTATTGATAGGGTTAAAAAATTTCTTGCCCGCTTGGGTTGTTTGGTTCTAGACGAAGCTATCCCGCTCAAAGTCACGCGTAGCGAGTGTAGGTACTTGCTATAACATTTGGATTCTCAAGAAACTGGTATATATCGTAAAGAACGTTTTTAGCTATGAATGACAGGCAGCCTAAGCAGGGTTAATAGTAATAATATAATCAAACTAAATGAAAAGGCCTAAAATCGTAGTACACAAACTATAATAACATCATCCACGTAAACAAAAAAATTCATAAAATGGTTCATAAAATAAAAACTACTAGGCCAAATAAGTCAAATTTTATATGACCAAATGGCAAACAATCTGCATCAAACTACTTAAGAATCCCGAAAATCGGATCATAAATCTCAGCGTAATCGGTGTACATACATAAAAAAATACCAATCGAATTGAGAACCTCCTCCTTTTCGAAGTCGGTTAAAAAGTCTTGAAATCTATCAGAAAAGCATTATCTTTTACGCCGAGACAGCAGCTAATCAAATAAACACTCAAACAGTGTATTTGCAAATAAGCTGAGTGGAACAATGGTAATTATATGCATGTAAACCCGGCTTTAGGCACTTCAAACAACTACGGCGGTGTGTAGCGCGCTTTACATTCTAATGTTGAAAACAACAATGAACTTTCATTTGAACTTGCCACCCTCTCAAACTAGGGGCGACAACCTTTACCAAATTATAAGGTAACTTAACCTTTTAATCCTTTCGTCACATAACATTTATTTAAATAAAATACTTTTTAATGAATTATAACGCGAGTAATTTTAGCTCTAATTTTACATACTATATATTTTAACAGTGGGAGGCTCCTTTGCACAGGATGCCAGCTAGTTTATGGGTACCACAACGGCGCATACCGTGAAGCAGTAATGTGTAAACATTACTGTTTCAGTCTGAAGGGCGCCGTAGCTAGTGAAATTAGTGGTCAAGTGGGACTTAACATCTTATATCTCATGGTGACGAGCGCAATTGCCACTCAGAATTTTCGGGTTTTACGAGAATCCTGAGTGACACTGCATTGTAATGGGCAAGGCGTATCAATGTCTATCAGCTGAAGTCCTGCTCGTCTCGTCCCTTATTTTCATAAAAAACATAACAAAAAAATAGGTTTTTTCGTTGAGGGGTGGGGTCATCCTTATCATTTAGGGTTATGAAAAATAGATTTTGGCCGATTGTCAGACCTATCCGAAATGCACACAAAATTTCATATAAATCGGTCCAGCCGTTTCGAAGGAGCGCAAGAGAATTTTATAAATTAGATATACCTATCCGTTTTAATCCTTTAAAAGTATTTTATATAAATAAAAAATGTAAAATCTTTTCGATTTGTGTAAGATGGCATTCAAATCGTTATTAGGTAAATGATATAAACGCAATGATATGTCGAATAACATTACGAGTCACACTATCGCTATAAATCAGTAATCCCCGAACCATCCATCATTCATTTCTCTACTTTCAATTGGGGCGGATTGGCGCTGAATAGCTTTTGTGCGATTTTCCTCTTTCCACGGTAAGGCAGGTAAATAATAAAGCGAATTTTAGAGGCTTTCATGTCGAAGCTGTGCTGAGAAAGCATAATACGGCTTTAGTTATTATGAATATTATATATTACAAACTTTGCCTTTCACGCTACATCATTTGGACAAATATTTTGAATAGTTACCAAAATAACCGAGTACGCGATACAATGGTGCGGTCCGGCGGCGGTTGAACTACTCAACTTCATCCAATATTCATCGCCACTTTGTGCATAAAATGATTATGGTAGTCTTTTAAAATTAAATAATAGATTATGTATCTGACTGAGAAGAATTTCTTAATTTGTAATGGGAAATGGTCGTGAAATGAATAAGATTGTAAAACACTGTACTATTTGATGAAGGGTAAATAATACCTTCTGGCGTATTATCGCTGACATGAGTTTTTTCATAAATAACGTTACTGCCCATAGATTGAATATATAATTGTTGGTTTAGTTGTTAGGTTTAAATAAATTTTATTCTCATTAAGACATATTGTCACTTACATGAGAAATTAACATTTTAACAATATTAAAGTGCTTACGAACATAGGTAAACAATGCAATAGAATGTTAGGCAAATAGATAAAACAACGCACTTATATTATTGGGACATTTCATAATTATTGAGATAATAATGTCTTTGAAGATTCGCTTTAAAATAATACATTGTTTATATTATATCTGAATTCTGAGCTCCCTGGAAGGTTACTTACTGTCTGTTTACCATAATTAGTTCTAACTAATGACAGCTCAATAACTCTGGCTCTTCAACTCACAATTCTAGGTTTTTTTTATAGAAGGTTGTGTAAGTGTAATTTATTATTTATTTAAACAAGGGTGTGTAGTGTATTTTTTTATTAAAACCTTGTAAGTGAGTAAGAACGTAGTGCATGTGTATAATTGTCTGATTGTCAAAATTTTTGTTTCTGTGTAGATTTTTTCAGTTAAGTAGGGATAATGAAACAGTAGATTTACTAGTTTAATTTGTGTTGTCTGTAGTTTAACTAATTGTTAACTATACACATCACCTAATCGACCATCTCAATCGTGGAAAACTCTGTTATATTTCCAATCACACGTCCACACGCTTTGAAAATAGCCATCGCCGCTGGGCGTAACACCTAAATGTAATTTCAGGCCCCTCTTGTCGCCATCAAAATTCACAGCGTGTTTCCCTCATTGAAAGCTTTCAAATGAAAACATAGGTTTATATATTTCAGAATACCATTCATAGATATTATGCAAATAAATCAATCAAAGCTCTGGCTAAATTAGTTAATTTCAACTTATCTAACTATCAACAATGTTAGAAATATATATTATGTAAATTATGACAGTTGGATAAATTTAATGAGATATGTTTGTTTGAGTGGAATATAACTCAAATGGCCAATGACGTTCTATACATAATATGGACATATCATTCGCAGTCTGACAGCGAACGGCAAAAGTGTGCTTAAAGACAATGTAAGCACACTTTTCTCCTTGGTCATGTGTCAACTGTGTGTCAATCACCAAGTCTTAGTGTGCTTTAAAAAAGTGCTCAAGTAATACGTTAACGACGCAGTAAAAAAATATGGTGTGACTTATCACCGGTGAGTTTATTTTATTCATATAAGATTAGTTTGCAAAAAGGCGTAAATATTTTTTTAAAACGAATATTTCGTTCGTTAAATACGATACAATTATTGGCAAATATTCACATCCCTTTCTCTCCCTCTTGTCAGAATGAGACAGATGAAAGGGCGCGACCAGCACACAGTCAGAAATGAAAAGAGTCGCTCTTTTTTAAAAAGACCAGTGAACAATAATTAGCAATATTGCATTTTGTGTACAGAAAGTCACTGCCGGTGAATGTGAATGGCTTACAAGAACGTGAACAATCACAAACTTACACGTACCTAGTGATAATTTACACTATGATTGAAAGCTCTCTCAGCTTTTCCGTACACGAGATAATGAAAGAGAATTGGCGCCAGTTGGTAGCAAGAGAGAGTGTTGTGAAGAAATTTACAGCCAAACAAGTCGAGTATCATTTGCTGGAATCATTTATTCCTCGAGGCTGATTTATAATTCACCACTAACGGACTTTTAAGCGTTTAAAAATTCATGCTCAAAAAGTACCTATGATAAAACTTTTTTAACATTAAAAGTATTGAAATATCTTTCGAATGTCAATATATTCGGTCAAATTGACACACACACGTAAGTCAAATTAAGCCAATTTATAATTTGACAAAAGCTGTCATACAAAGATATGTTGAAGTCCGCTCACACCACATATGCCAAAAAGATACCCTGAAAAAGATGTCTAAGTTTAAAAGAGAAATATTAACATAATATTTACACATTTGAGGGAACTTAACATTTTAATAACTAGTTTACCAAATTATTTTAAGTAAATAAAAATATTATATATTACATATGATATTTTCAGTAATAATAATAGAAATATTTATGACGACTCAAAAGCACTCAGTTTAAGCCTAATTGAATAAAGTTTATTTGGCTTTGACAAAGATGCGTTTATTTTATCTGTATATTATATTAAATTATATAACCATGTTTATATTAAACTAATTTTGGCCGTATATTTTCACTGAGCGAACAATGAGAACCGGCCAGCATTCACTGTGTATCCCCATTGTCCATCAAAACTCTGCCAGAGACATCTCATCTTTTTGTTCTTGCGTTAGTTTGAATTTTCAAAGAAAGGTGCTTGTAAAAAAATTTCTTTTATCAAATTCGTATTTTATTGCTTAAAATTATTTGAGTTTTAAATTTTCTTTTTTTTTTAAACTTATGGAATTTCGTACTTCAAAATTAGCACTCGTGCCTCTTAGCATACGCCCCAACGCTTTGCCCACTTAATAGACCGTCCGTTTGACGCTTCAGACAAAACACTTCAGAACCACTATTCCAAAACAATATAATATGGACTAAAAAGTATAAACATAATTGCGTATTTATATACTTTTTAATAAATCTATCCAATTCTAGTAACGATTATTGTTATTTTTTAAAGCGGTCCCGCTCAAGCCTCTCTCCTCCTCATGTCGCCCGTGCGACTCAAGCACATCTTAACTGTAACTATGTATGTGACAAACCTACCTTGGCTGACCGACTCCAAAAATAACAATAATCGAAACTAGGATAAGATTGCACACGGGAATCACCAGCTTTCAAAAGCTTTTTCTTTTCTCCTTTTTTGAAGTCGGTTAAAGAGATTTATACATTTACAAAACTCTCCTCTGATTGCTATGAAGATTAAAAATAAATGCAACACAAATTGGGTTTGAAGCAGAGAGTTTATCGTTAATGTCCAAATGAAGCTTTCGTTGACGTTGAGAGGGTGATAGCAGCTTTCGTCGGTACAGTTCAAGTGGAAATTTAATTGAATTTGTTGATGATAGAAGTGAAACTACCTATCTGTGTTGAACGAAAGGCGTGACTAAAGCTATATTGGTATAATAATTAAGTTCTCTATGAGATTTTTTTGCCGTCTGAAGTCTGTGAATAGGTTCTTTTAATATGATAGGTGCATGGTGCAGCTACACTTAAGAATGTCGCTATATTTGGATTTGATATTTTGATTACAGTTTAAGAGAGCTGATAAAAATTATTCTTTCTGAGCATGAAGACTATTCTAAAAAAAGTTCTGTTTGGAAAAACATATATCAATAAACACGAAGACAAACATAAAAGTGATTGCAGTAATTTTATTCCTATAATGGCGTTGGTTGAGGAGCTAAATAATAGATAACTAAATAATAGATAACATGTGTAAAAAAAAAAGAAAAAGGAGAACCTTATAGTAAATGTTTTATAACGGGACCATTTGGGAAGTGTGTTGAATAAATTAAATATTCAAAAGCAAGAAAACATTTCAAATCCATACAGAACGCAGGCTTGTGGTAAAAAACTTTATCAGTTGGAAACAAAGATATTAAAAATATAAAAAGTTACGAATTAATAACTACAATCTTGTTTTATCGCAAATAAAACATTTCTAAGTAAAAATAAAAATCAAGTCAAGTCAAATGAACGTTATTATTAAAGCCAAGTAACTATAAAGTAATATTACAGTTTGCGAACAGAATTTTAGTGAAATTAATTTTAAAACATAACTTTAATAAGATGGGAGTACATTGTTCGCTAAATCTCTTGCACGAATTCCCGACACAGTCGCAGGTGCAGCGTAACAGAATTGCCGCTCATAAATTGCTAACTTCATAATACCACCCCTCATTTTCCAATTTAGCATAGCTACATTTTTACGGTAGACGTCTTATAAGTAAATGTATTTTGTTTGAATGAAACCGTGTCTATGGAACGATCAATTTGAATTATGGTGATTTTGTTACTGTTCTGTTGCTATCAACCAATTTCACAAAAGCAAAAGAGATTCATCATTCGTTTTGTATTTTAAAATTATTTATTCCTTTGTTATCGGTGACTTTTATAAATTCTTTATATAATGTTATTAATTTTTTCCTCTGTCCTGTCTATACCTTTCCTGTCTTGAGCTACATGCATGCAGTTCGCCCCGTACTGTTTAGTATTATCATCTTTCCTAGTTACTACGCTTTTTCGATCTTTCTCTAGGTTGCTTCTCTCGCTTCCCTCCCACGGTCGCCTCTCTTGAACTGTGTTTTAGTAGGAACCTTCTAATCACGAGCCGTAGGCAGTCCATTGCAACTTTAGGCTTGCTCTGCGTTTAACTTTTCTTTTTCTTTAACCGATGTATTTGATTTTCTGTTATGGAGTGTAATAATATATTATGTCACTCTGATGCCCTCTGAGCCAGGTTATTACTACAAGTTAAAATGTAATATTTGAATGAACGAAGTTCTTTGTCTTACCTAAATTCATTTCCAAGCTAACTTGTTGAGATATTTTGTATTATTACTTCTTAAATCCAACCCAATTAAGTAAATCCAATCAATTAATTAATTAATTGACAGTAGACAGAGAAGAAAGTAAACGTTAAGGTTTGCTTTCTTACTGACAATGTTAAAGCTGATAGCGTAGCTATTGTCGCCTAAGACTTTGAAAAGATGAGATAGCGGGCTCGAATTTAAGTCCTATTTATAAAATCAGTACAGTTACAAATTGTTTCGCAATCTTCAAACTATTGATTTTTAATGAAATAAGAGGCCTAATGAGGCTTTTTTTAAAACGCTAACAGATGACCAGATTAGTAAGATGTACACCTGATGGCAAGTGATAGGTACGCCCAGCCCATTACAATGCAATGCGCTCACTAATACTACTCTCAGTTATTTCATTGATATTTTTCATTTTCGTCAAATAGCCGGCTAGGTTCAATCATTAGTAATGATTAAGCTGACTTTTAGAAGTGTAAAATATTTATAATATTGAACATTACCATGGATAATATTAATATTATTGAAATTATAATCAATTAAAAAAAATATATTATTACTAATAATAGTATTATATGTATATAATAATATGAAGTTGCCTAAACCAAGGTCCCTCTAAAATCTCAATTTAAATTCTCTTGCATCAATCAGTCAATCATCAATTCAGTTCAAATTGCACCCTTAAGTCTTGAACCCCCACAAGCAAGTGATCCTTTTTAGATTTTTAAAACTTTCGCGAGACATTATTAACAATATTTTAATTGGCTTTCCTCACGATTAATCGTTGTTGGTAAAGACTGGCTTCGGTCTAATCGGAGATCTTTCTTCAGAATTAGTGTGTGTAGCTCACGGTCGCGTCCAGTCTATCACTTCAAATTTGCGCTCGTATTACGCAGCTTGATAAGGTGGGGGTGCGGGGTGCAACGGAGGCTATGACGAGCACGATAGGACTGAAACGTTTGCATCACTATTGGCGTTAAAGGGTGCACAAAATGTACTCATGATGTCCACTACATAATCTTCAGCACTACGGGTCTTTTGCCGAGATGCTTTCTACAACACGGGTTTACAAGTAGGTGGCAGAGCCCATGCCATGTGACCCTTATTTTCAAACGTTAATAGCATAATAATAATGAACAAAAATTTACTTTTTTTATTAAAATAAGGGACAAGACGAGCAAGACGTTCAGCTGATGGTAATTGATACGCCCTACCCATTACAATGCAGTGCCGCTCAGGATTCTTGAAAAATCCAAATATTCAGATCGGCACTACAACTATTGCGCTCGTCACCTTGAGACATATAAGGATATTAAGTCTTATTTGCCCAGTAATTTCACTAGCTACGGCACCCTTCAGACCGAAACACAGTAATGTTTATATATTACTGCTTCCCGGCAGAAAAAGGCACTGTGTTGGTACTCATAATCTAGCCGGCTTCCTGTGCAAAGGAGCCTCCCACTAGTAAAGGGACCTACTTTGGAACAATAACACAAGACTAAGTAGAGCAAGCAAAACGATGAATGTTGCAAAGTATAAACTGTAGCATAGTTAGACTTCCCCAGATATAGAATGAAATGATGTACCTTGCATAAAGTTTTAAATAGACAAATTAAGTCATATTGATATATTTAATTGAATAAAAACAAAAAACAGTAAAGGATAGCAAACTAAAAAAAGCATCGATGTATCCAAAACCAATCAACGTTATTTGTATATAAAACCGAATCCCCTCAGTCATAACAAGCCCGAAATAGCAGGAGCAAGAAAGTGGAATATGAAAATAATATAAGGTAAATAGGGTTTCGTGTCAATTTGTTGTTTATGAAATCAGCGGTATACGGGTAAATGTGGCGAGCTGATGCGAAGAAAGGGTTTTGTGGAATATTTTACGGATAAGTCAGGGAGAAATTTATTAATTTATAGGCTTTACCTTATCCCTAAATTATGTAATACGTTAAAATTTACCTGCAAATCTTTTACCGATGGTTTTACTCTAAGCTTGCGATTTATATGAAATATTTGACATATTGTAAATTTTGGAAAATATGGAACTGAATTGATACTAATGATACTAATGATTTTCAAAAACGGTTAACACCCTCACGAAGATTATAATAAATAAATTAGTAATAATAGCAATTCACTGATGTCCGGTGATCCGTTAGAGGTGATGTCCGGTGATCCGTTAGAGTGACAGTTACATAGTTCCTTAAAACAAATTAATTGAAATATAATAGAAGAAGTGTTTTGTTTAAAAGTAAAACAAGTGCAATAGTTGAACAAGTATTCAAGGCATACAGTGGAGTGTTTTTGTTTTAATTGTTAACTGAGTTGTGTAAAAAATAGTAAAAACAGTGAGCAAATTTATGAACAGCTGTTTTTTCTTACGTGCGGTATTTACGTGTACCCTCAACAACTCGTCAACAGACTTATTTTAATAGTCTGAGGAAAATACTTTTATTTATTTAATTGATCCATCTGTGAGTAATATTCTTGTCATCTTATCGGTAATATTGAACTTTTTTCTACTGCTAAATCATTTTCGAAAACTTCTAATCACATTCATATAAGACAAATTTATCATACTGCCATCTAGTGAAGCATAGTTTGTTTCTGCTAATATAAATTGTCCGACATCGATATGACGAACAAGTGTCCTGTATGTGGCAAATTCTACGCGTCGGCAGATGGCGCTAAATGCTGCAAGTGCTCTGCTTTATGTCACAAACAGTGTAGTCATACAAGTCCAGACGCGAAAAAAAATAATAAATGGACGTGCACAACATGCACAAAAAAAACCACAACGAAAAAAACAGAATGTGTTGAAAGAGAGGTATCTTTGGACTTGGAGGAATCGGGCAGCTCCTCTCTCGTTGAGGAAATACGTCTTCTCCGAACAGAATTGTCTGGTTTCAGATACGAAATGAACAGAATATCTTCACTCGTCTCTGACTTTAGCGCGAGGTTGGACGCAATAGAGTACAGAGTTTCAGAACTTGAGGACACGACTCATAAGAGAAATAAGGATCTCAATGACACTATACTTGCACTTCAAAAACAAATAAACGAGTCAGAGCAGGAGAAATTGCAGAATGATGTTGAGATAACTGGCGTAACGGAGATGGGAGGGGAAAACCTTCTACACGTGGTTATAACGTTATCTCAAAAAATAGGTCTCAACTTAGACGAACGGGAAATTGTAAGTGTGCACCGGAGAGGGAACCGCTCACGGCCAGCAGCGGTAGCGGACAAAGGAGCAATAGTGCGAGCGGACGCGGGTACGGACGGGCAGGCCGTGCGGCCGCGGCTCATTGTAGTCCGTCTAACTACTACACGCAGCCCGAGTTCGTCGCGGAGCTGACACCTCGGGAACGACAATAGGCGATCAGCCACGACGGTTTTACGTAAACGAACATTTAACATACTCAAATCGTAGATTGTTTCATTTAGTGAGAGAGAAAATGGTCCGTGAGAAAAATTGGCGCTTTGTCTGGACACGGGACGGGCGCATCCATGCCAGAAGGGACAGCACATCAAAAACTTATACCATTGGTTCTGAGGAGGACCTAACAAAGGTTTTTGCTCTCTAATATCGTTGGAGTTATATATTTCAACTTCTATCATGACTAACTGTTCTGTTTTGTTCTTAAATATTAGTAACTACAACTTTCTAACATATTTATACGTACTATATTATTTTGGTAAAAAATATATCCTTACTCATTACTTCAATAACCTTGTAAGTTTAATAAGACATTTTTTAAGATATTTCTATATATTGTGTTATAAAATTTTAGATAGTTTTGCTAAATACTGCTCATTGCAAAAGATAAATAGAGATATTGTATTATTTTTTGATTTTATCGCTGTTTTTAGTTATTGTTTTATTTGTTTATTATTTCGTATATACTGTCGGCCTCATTTTAATTTCTTTTATTATTTCTGTGTGTCAACAATTATTTGCATATATCACGTAGGCGACATCATAGTTGTACATCTGCTTAGATCACATTTGGTGTTATTTTTAAAAGTACTGTGTGGTGGATTTAATGTATCTCTAATATTTGCAGCAAATAATATTTTACATTATTATTATTTTATAAATAGCAATAGAACATATTGTTATGTTGCACAAAGAAAATGTGCATATTATTATTATTGCATTATTTTATATATTATTATTATTTCTTTATACTGCAACATCACCATACTTAAATATGACTTCATATTCCAATCCTACTTGCAAAATAACCTTTCGAAAAATGTTATATAGTGATAAAATAAAAATTGGACTTCTTAACCCTGGCTCGTTAGGAACGAAACATGACGAGTTTCTCGTAGCAGTGCAGCGACACGGTGTGGATTTGTTGGCCATAAACGAGACCTGGCTGCGCGCGGGGGAGGTGGGGCGCGCGCCAGCACCAGCTGGCTACAGACTGCTTCATGTTCCGCGCCCGCCTGCCGTTCGCTCGCGCGGGGGAGGAGTTGGGTTTTTTATAAAAAAAAATATAGGAGTACAGGTTTTGTTACCGCCTCAATCATGTATAGTAGAACAAATGTGGGTCAAACTTAAATTGCGAGGAAAAACATGTGTCCTAGGTACAGCATATCGGCCACCATGGTTGGATGTCGATTTATTTCTAAATACACTCACAGAAGCTGTTGGCTCATTTGTATGGTGTGAGCATTTAATTATATTAGGCGATTTTAATATCGATGGCTTAAACAAAACCAGTTTAAGTTATAAAATGTTTGAAAACTTTATAACAGCGTTTGGTTTAGTGCAACATGTAACGCAACTAACACATTTTACGTCACATTCAGAATCCCTTCTAGATTTAGTCTGTACAAATAAAACGCTTAGTTTAGAGAGTATAGGGGTAGACTACATAGAGTCACTTAGTAGTCACGCATTTATAACGTGTACATTAAATATACCAAAAAATAAAACACAACCTAAACATATTGTATGCAGACCTATTAAAGACATTGATTCAATTAATTTCATTTATTCGCTGAACAATATTATCTGGAAAAAAATATTATTATTAACTAATGTAAATGAAATTGTATCTTTGCTGACATATTATATTATAAATTTGTTCGATTTTTACGCGCCAAAAAAAAATATACATATTAAAGAAGCCCAATATCCATGGATTACTTATAACATTAAATTAATAATGAAACGTCGTGATGATGCACAAAAATTAGCAAAACAAACAAAACTTGAGTCACATATACAATTCTATAAGGAATTAAAACGGTATGTTCCTCAGGCTTTGCATAGGGAAAAGCAAGTGTATTTCAATACGTACATTAACTCTAATATTAATAATCCTCAAAAAATGTGGAAACACATAAAACATAATATTCGCATAAAATCAAAAGAACACAACCCATTACCGCCCCACTTAAATGATCCAAATAAAATTAATTCTCACTTTTTGAATATCCCTGGAACTAATCTAGTAACATTATCAACCCTTACGTATTTTGAGTTTCACCGTTTCGGTAACTCTACTTTTGACTTTATGACTGTTGACGAAAATTCTACTCTTATGGCTATAAAAGAGCTCAAGTCGAACGCTATTGGTATTGATGACATTTCCCTAGACATGCTGCTCCTCACGCTATCACAGACTTTAACCATACTAACACACATTATTAACACTTCTTTCAAAACTAATACTTTTCCCGACCTTTGGCGACATGCCTTGATTCGTCCTCTGCCAAAAAATGACCTACCACGCAATTTTTCCAACCTAAGACCAATTAGTATACTTCCCTGTCCTTCAAAAATTATAGAAAAAATTATGCATAAGCAATTGATGAGTTACTTAGAAGCTGAAAATATACTACCGGATCACCAATCCGGTTTCAGAAAACAGCGAAGCACAACTACGGCCCTCATTGACGTAGTAGATAATATTTTGGCAGCGCAAGAGCAGAAAAAAGTAACAATTTTAATACTTCTTGATTTTTCACGTGCTTTTGAAACTTTAAATATAAATCTCCTACTTTCCAAGCTAGCGTACTATGGTTTTAGTGAAAATAGTATTAAGTGGTTTGAAAGCTATCTCACTAATAGAACACAGACGGTCTCAGTGATAGATGAGCAGGGTACACAATTTTCAGAACGTGAAACTATAACGAGGGGAGTTCCTCAGGGCTCTATTTTAGGGCCCCTTATTTTTATTATATATATTGCAGACATAATTAAAAAAATTAAACACTGCAATTATCAAATCTACGCTGATGATATACAGCTATATTTTTCTTTTTCGCCACACGAAGCCCAACAGGCAATAGATATTATAAATGCTGATCTTCATGAAATATTCATGTGGTCTGAAAAAAACTCACTGATTTTAAACCCGAATAAAACAAAATTTATGATCTTCGGCAATTGTAACGGCTTAGAGTTAATTAATGAATTCAATGTAAGACTACACATTAATGATAAGGATATCGAACGCGTACAAGAAGTTCGCAATCTTGGGCTGATAATGGATGAATCCTTAAGATTTGAGAAGCATATAAATAAAGTCATTTCCAACAGTTTTTATAGATTAAAAGTTTTGTACCAAATTAGACCATTTATAACCACAGAATTGCGCATACGTCTTTGTGAGGCTCTTGTTCTATCCAAGTTTAACTATACCGATACAGTGTATGGTCCGAGGCTGCTTGGCAGAACAAGAAAGTCAATACAAAGAGTACAAAATGCATGTGCTCGTTTTTGCTGGGACATACCGGCCCGACAACACATTTCTCCATACCTCAAAGAAGCAAATATTTTAAATATGGATGCTCGTAGACGACTTCATTTAGCCACGCTTCTTTTTGGTATTATTAAGACAAAAACGCCAAAATATTTATATAGTAAATTGGAATGGCTAGGTCAGCGCAGCCAGTTAAATTTTGAAACAAGGTTCGCATTCAATGTCCTGTCAGTCAAACTCCATCATTCCGCCTCTTTTAGAGGAAGTTTTAGGTACAGTGCCACCAAGTGCTGGAATGATATACCACCACCGTTTCGCAATCTGAAGACTGTTAGAACTTTCCAGAAAAAAGTTAAAAATCTCATCCTTACCTCTATTTAAATTATTAAGTATCTGCTTACAAATTATGTGCATAAGTCCTACATTATAAGATTTATCTTATTAATAATACATAATGGGATCGAAGTTTTAGTTTGTTTCTGCAAATATTTCTAAAATTGCTGTTATTTTAATATTTATGTATGTATGTATATTTATGTAATATCCGAACAAGTAGAAGCTAATTTCAAATTATCATCTTTAAAAATAATATGATGGAACCTTTAATAAAACTAAATTTATTTTTTAACATTAATAGTTACTCAATGGGTCACCTGGGGGCTGCTGAAAATCAGCGCTGTGTTGGTATTATTCCAATGCAGCATGACGCTGAGTCAGTTCCTTTTGATAACAATGACTGCTACACAGTACTTTTAAATTAAGATAATCACTATAATATTATGCATACATTTGTTTCATTTTTTTTTTATCATTTGTATATTTTTATGCTAAGTATAAGTTTTTAATTATTATTTTTTTACCTCTAAGTCTTTCTTAGTTGTATTATTCTGTGTGGTTTGTGTTTGTTATTAATAAAGTTTTCATTCATTCATTCATTCATTCATTCGTTCATTCATTCATTCATTCATTCATTCATTCAAATATCAGTGAAATACGTAAGCCTAATATTTCTCCAATTTTAAAAATACTTTCTATTCAAATTAAACAATTGATCCAGGCTTTATGATTATTTACATAAGCGGCGAATAAGATATTGTAGTTTTTTTTATTTTCATATGGCAGAATCAGATTTCTTTAGAAATAATTTTAGTAGATAAGAAATAATCGCATCACATTCGAACCAATTTTTATAGGTGTCAACCTAAAAAACCAAAGCAAAATTCGGTTGCAAACAGCTTTTAGAAAAATAATTGTTCAGATGTACAAAGCGGGATTGCATTGTCACTAAGCACACTGCGACGCCGATTAAACTGCAGATCAAGCCACGAAAATGTAACTGGATAAGCCACACATTGATGAGCCATGGATTCTGATATCATAAACTTAGGCAAGCCCTATATTGGAATTCAGAAGGTGAACGTAAATGGAGCCGCCCTAAGCAGACCTGATATCCAGCAGGATAACTTGGACGAAGTAAGACGTGATGGTGGAACTCTCCGAGAACTTAAGTCAAATAAGTCAAAAACAAGGTGGCATCGCTCTTCTACCAACTCACTTCTTTTATCTTATCCGTTTTTAATCTATCGAATACCTGCGAAATATAAGTACTACATAGCACTATTTGGTAGGTACATAGCTTTTTGATAGTCTTGAAAGTTACTAGAACTGTACTTAGCAAACAGTAAAATAGAAATTTATAGGCTGACCCCAAAATGTCATAATGTTTCTGGAAAAATTATACGGGGCTTAAAAACCGCTTACAGATAATACTTTGTATTTACATAATGCACGCCAAGTAGGGTAAATTTGGATCCCTCATAAGCTTGTAACACTTATCTATTGGTTGATTTTGATGGTCTGTGCAAATTTTGTGCATTTAAGTTAAAATTAAAAGAAGCATGACAGTTGAACTGTCATGCTTCTTTTTTTTCTTTGAATTTTGAAAATCTACATTATTCGGTCTAATCTAATAACACAAAGAATATTAGATAATACACACTGTAATAAACATAATACACTGATCAGTCTATTGTGCTACTACGTAAAGACTTGACCTTTCAAAAGACAGATAGTTGATTCATCTAGTGGATTAAAGTTTTAATTCAATATTAATATCCGATGCATTCTATAGTTCCATTGGAAATGGAAAATGTATTAATATCGAAATATAATTAGCAATTTCATATCAAAATGAATAGAGCAACAAGGTACTGGCTTTGGGGCGGAATAAATTAAAGCTAATTAAAATCTACAAAGCTAGGTAGAATATTGCAAATTGGTTATCAAAGTCCAGTCTAAGCTTCATATATTAATTAGAATCATGGAACCCTAAAAGGTGCTCACAAAGCGATCGGTAAATCCCCAACTTATAATAGGATTATTATACGGAAACGGCCCGTCTAAGCAGATTTGTAGCCAAGCGTCTATTACATCCTTGGTAATTTAATATGCACTTTCTTCAGAAATGAATGACTTGGAAGGTATTTCAATTTTATTCACAAGTTCCTCAATGGTTATTTCAGATTCTGGTGAAGGAATTAAAATTTTTGTTTCATGGAAAAGTAAACCACCGCTCCATCTAAGTTGCACACTAGAATATCATCGAGTGTTCTTGGTTTATAAAAAGGCGGATGATTTTTTACGATCGAGTCCAGCTCAAGCATGGCATGAAGCACACTTTTGGGTGAACGAAACTGGTGTTTGAGGAAATGAGTTTTTTGTATTTATGCTACTTTGCCGACGAACCAGGAGCTAGTGACCTTAATGAGCCAGGGTTCCTGGGTTTAAATAAATTGCACCTACCTGGGTGCAAATATTTTTATAATGAATATTTGCTTGTTTGCTGGTCATAGATGCTTATAAATATGTATTTGTATATGTTTAAGCATGTATACTATAATGAATATTTTATTGCCTGGTAACCATAGTACAGGCTATGCTTATTATACCTAATAAAGGGCTACAAAATTTGTTAGAAAGTTCCTATGTGTCAAATCACAACAGTTAGTAATAAGTTAGACCGTCACGCTCTGAGGTGAAAGGCTCGCTCGGGTAAACTAAACTGTATGGCGCAACGCATACAATTTTTTTTAGTTTAGTGGACTCTAATATTTGTGTGAAGATCATTTTGATCACAGTAAGTATTGATAATTCCTGTCTATTTCTGATTGATACATTGATTGAGTCTTGAGTAGGTTCAGAAGAACTTATTCAGTAAATATAACTATATATTATTTATTGCAAATGTTTTTGGTATGTATGTATGGTTTGGTAACTTTAATTTATTTAAGTACTGCAAAAATGGGTTTTTTACACGTGAAAATGACACAGAAAATTTAATCAAACATCGACTGGTGGAACTTTAAAGATTTTTTTATGGTTTCTGTTTTCAGTGGACATACTTTTCAATAGGTTCTTCTTCTCTTAAATACAGTCAGGAGAGGCCCCTAACATGTCCCTTTGACAAAAAAAAGACCGCACTTCCCAATGTTGACTTTTTTAATAGTTTGTATGTGTGCTCTTACATGGTCTTCAAGATGTTTACCTGAAACAAATATATAACAATTGAAATCATTGCATAGTTTTTAGAAGATTCAAATTTAAAAAAAATATACATATGGCTTTTTTTTATTTTAACGAAAATAAGGGATGAGACGAGCAGGACGTTCAGCTGATGGTAATTGATACGCCATGCCCATCACGATCAGTGCCGCTCAGGATTCTTGAAAAATCTAAAAATTCTGAGTGGCACTACAATTGCGTCACCTTGAGACGTAAGATGTTAAGTCTCATTTGCCCAGTAATTTCACTACCTACGACGCCCTTCTGACCGAAACACAGTAATGTTTACACATTACTGCTTCACGGCAGAAATAGGCGCCGTTGTGATACCCATAATCTAGCCGGAATGGTTAATAAGAGAACAAGTTATTGTGGTAGAGAAAAAGTCCCCTGACAGATAAAACCATAGAAAATATAGCTTAATAATCTTATGCATATTACTGTATGCTACCGAAACGACATGGATATTGCGAGACGTTTTAAAGAAGAGGATAGACGCTCTGGAAATACGGTGTTAGAGAAAGACGCTCGTTTATCGTGGACTGAATTTCGCACAAATGTTTCAATACAACAGGAACTAAATATCAAACAGTTTATCTGCTATAGTCTAGTGCCGCATACTCGCCTTGTTTAGACACACATCGAGGCGAGGCAGACAGCCATAAAATGCCTTGTCATCCAGGGTAAGGAGAAAAGTATTATACCGTGCGGAAAAATCCTTAGATTTCTAGGTGGAGTGACCAGATCAAATCCACGTTCCGTCCATGTGTGTACTCGAATAACCTCGAGAGAAAAATGGCGAAAAATTGTGAGGCGCATTACATCTGCCCATGACAAAACTTCTTGACAACCACGACCGCTTTTTCAAGAAAGTATCAATCAAAAAGAAGGTCTTGAAGTATTTTATTATGACAATAAGGGACGAGACAAGCAGGATGTTCAGTCGATGGTAATTCATATGACCTGTCCATTACATTGCAGTGCCGTTCAGGATTCTTGCACAACTCAAAAATTCCACCCACCTTGACACATTAGACTTTAATTTTCCTAGTAATTTCACTAGATACGGCACCCTTTAGACCAAAACACAATAAGGCTTACACATAACTGCTTCAATGCAGAATAAGGCCTATAATCTAAGCAAAGAAGACTCCCTACTGGTAAGTAATGAAGCCAACTAATGTTTTTAAAGTTTTAATTGCAATACAAACAATTAAACGTTTCCGCCTGAAGAGAATACATATAACAAGACATGCAATCTCGTTTAGGTTAAGAGAAATAATTGGGGCAAATAAGAACAGAGCTCCAATTTCGATTCGTCTTGGAGGTAAAACAATTTATCAGGTTATGGCCTATCTTGAGGAAATGGCAAATCGCAACGCCTCCGCGTCTGATTCACTTACAATTCACAATTGGATAAAAAACAAATTATCTGAAATATTATTATGTTTTGAACATCTATATCGAGGTTATGAGTTAAAATTTGTAACGTACATTTTCGAATGCATAGGAAAAATTCCGTGAAACCAGAATTTATTACTTATTGGTTCTGTTTTTATGACAAATTTTTGTTACGAAATAAACTATTATAATTCAAGCTCGTATTTATGATCATATTATGACTTTCAATAAGTGATATTATATCCAATTTTGAATAAAAATATTTGAATTTGAGCAATGCTGGGTGCATTGCTAACTTACAAATCGCGAGTGTAAGACTAAGCTTGTCGCGTATACTATAGTAATAAACCTGGCCTGTTTTCATGGGCTGTCTAGCAGAAGACGCTCTATCTAGCAGTATAAATTGTCTAAGGCTAAAATGTATAACGTTGACAGTCAAGTCATTTTGTATGAATATTTCAAGTCATTGGCAGGGAGATAGGTCGATATTACAGTTAGGGTTACCAACCGTACTCTAATATAGAGTATTGTACTCTATATCTCGTAGGCGTACCCTTTAATCTATAACACTAATACAGTATGCTAGAATACTCTTTTTTAAACTAATATTTTAAAAACCATGAAAATTTTATATGTGCTGCAAAAAGTACAAATAAAAGCTTTTTCCCACTTCGATGAAATGCTCGCGTTTAATCCCTGGTACGAGGGAGAAAATTGGCCAATTCTCTCCCGGCAAGACGACTTTTGTCCCTCGTACCAGGGATTAAAAGCGAGCTTTTTCATCGAGCTGGGAAAAAAATCGTATACGCACTACGTGAGATAAGTAGGACATTGCCACCCGCGATTCGCCTTCGGCTCGGGTGTCAATATTCAGCGGGTGATAATTATCTATTTTTCACTCTAGGTGCGTAGTATACTATTTAAATATATAAAATAAATGATACACTTTTTTCCCTTAAAATCAGATATACTCTATTTGATCTAATAAAAGTTGCCAACCCTAATTACAGTGGACTACCGAATCCTCGAACATCAGCAATTACACATGAATCACCTTCACAAGTTTTGAAAGAATAAAATATTAAGTCATGAAGATTATATAAATTTCAATAGTTCTTATAATGGAACGTAATACCGTCCAGATTGGCTACACTAAAAACCAAGAATTAAAACTCCGGAACTTACTACCGATATAAAACCCAATTTACTTTCAGCGTTCCTATCGTAACGATTAACTTCCTCCAGTAATAGCCTCGGGAAGAAATAAAACTGCAGTAAAACTGGATACTGGAGTGATTACTACAATGGATTGTGAGGTTATTTGACGATACATTGATAGCAGTTCTTATTTACGACTTATTGTTACTTCCAGATTGAGTTAATCTGAGGTTTTATCTAGGGAATTTATTTATTGAAGTGAAACTTCTTTAGGCGTGACTTGGGGGTAACTCTGAATATTTTTCAGCAGAAGAAAAGTCAATTGAAACAATTTTTAATCATTTTGAGATTTGAGACAGCTCGTTTTTTGGCGAGACAACGCGTCTTGTGGATGCCTCGTGTAGAGGCGAAACATGTGTCGAATTGTTTAAAGACAAATATTGGCGGAATTAACACTAAAGAAAACTCAAATCATTTGTATAATTATGGATTTCCGCAAAGTAACGCCTACTTCAATAAACAATTTTTAACCATTATAATTAAATGGTTTAAAAAATTGTTTCAAATTGCTCAGTAACATTTTCTGAAAATCTCCAAGTGTATTTGTTCATTTATGACTACTTTATAATAAATAACATTTGCGACATACGTTGATTTATCTTCGTCTATCGGATAGGCAAAAGGTCCGAGCCCATAGAGCCATATTCGTTAATATTCAAAAACAACGTTATATTGAAATGTGTGATATTTAATTATTTTTATTCAATTATTTATTAATAACACGGCTTTAATTAATGTAAGTATATATTTATGTGTATAAATTAAATCTTCTTCTCTTTCAACATTTTAAAAATATTTGTTGTATATACTGGATGTCCTAGAATAGGTGGGACAAACAAGGCAAACGAAAATAGCATATTTTGTCTATGAGCTTTCGAAAAAAGTATATATATGTATCTGTTAATTATTCCTAAAGTTAATTATAATTAAGTTTTAATTCAATCGCACGTAAAGATTACACGCACACACTTTTTTATTTGTTAGACAATCAGTAGTTATTACATTTTTATACGCTTAAATATATTGATGTTCACAAATAAGTTATAACAAATTAAGGTCTCCAACACAGTCTTGACTTTGGTGATACCAAGAACACAATAACATAAAATAGAACTAATATTACAAAATCAGGATTGAAATTAACAATAGTTTTTGTACAAGAAAATAAAAGTTATAATTTTTGTTTACAAAACAATAATAATTGTGAATTCGAAAAGAAAAAATCAAATAGAACATAAAGCAAAAGTGATGTGGTAACACAATCTCGTAACATATTTTTTTTAAACGTAAAGTAACGAATAGTAGGTACCTATCGTTGTGAAATAGTTATTTATATGAGGGCCACTAACATGAGTGCCAGTTCTAGATATCATGAGTTGTACAGTGGCTAATAAAAATACTATATTTATTTAGATGCGGATAAAAATAAAGAGAGGCGCGTGAATGTTGGGCGCTGTCTACCTACTGCGCATGCGCGATGTTATTCAAATACAAATTCAAATATTTTTATTCCAAATAGGATTCAAAATCACTTATTGAACGTATTAAACTACCACCCATTCAAAATAGACTCCCTCAGACCTGAAAGGTACGGGCGCAAGAAACTCAGCGGTCTTTTTTTTTTAATAAAACTATGGATTACAATGTAATATCGTACAATAAACATTTATATTTAAAGACCCGGAGGGTGTTCGTTTCATTCTCATTCAGTGGTATCATTAAGAAAATCATTTATGTTATAATAATCTTTCCCACACAAACATTTTTAACAATTTTTTTAAATTTCGTAACACATTTGTTTTGTACATTTTCTGCGATCATAATGTATAAGCTTATACATCGCCCAATAAAAGACTTACTAACTCGACTTAACCGAGTAGTAGGCATAACAAATTTATATTTATTCCTCGTGTTTACATTATGAATGTCAACACGAGGAACGGTGAGAAAACGAACTAATAAGAGATTTCAATCTATGTATTGACTCATCACGATATCTCTGGTACCATAAGGTCTAGAGACTTGAAATTGGTAGGAAACTTCCGCCGGATATTAGAACGGATTTTACGAAATTCCACTCGTAAGAGTTTTTTTTATTAGGAACAGAGCAACGTTTGTCGGGTCTGCTTGTATTATAAAAATTATTATTATTATTTCTTAAACGGTCTTAGATGAAAAGTTAGACAAAAAAAATCAATAGTATACTTATATAAAATTACTATAGCCCGACAACTTTGTGCGCGACCGTACCGGGGTGGTGTTGCGGGGAAGGGCAACGCGAGAGGCTGCCGTACCCCGCTACCCGCTACCCGCTGACATCTTTAGCACCCCGTCACCGCTCACGTCTGTCACCCCGTGGGACAGTCGCGCACAAAGTTGTTGGGCTATAGAAACCCGCTCTCGCGCGTTCTAGACGTGAATAAACAATTTCAATGTAACTCTATGTGAAATGTTTGAACCTGAATACTTCTTGATCTTGACCACGTATAAACAAAAACTCAAGGAATTGAATTTTTTCTCATCAAGACCTTTCCAACGATATATTCTGAGGGCCCTGGACCTATTGTGTTTGCTGAGAAATAAAATTATCAACACCATCTTTTTGCTTTATATATTACTGGTTCGAATCCCGGTAGGAGCTGAAGACGACTGAAACGACGCGGTGCTGATAACCTTGAACGTTTGATGGTCACCGGGAAAATTGAGGGGAAGAGACTAAGAGGCCGGTGCCCACGACGCTGGTCTGACCAAATATCCGAGCAGACTAAACAACCCATCAGCATCGCACTCCACCATGCGACATACCGAAACAGATGGAGGAAAGCTGTAGACGAACTTAAGCGGAGTCACGATCCTCAGCAATGAGTGAACGACTGTGAAGAAGAAGAAGTAAGTATATTGTATTAAATATATGTCTTGTAACATAACACAGGCTATATATGCTTAATTTGGAGCAAGATAATTTGTGTAAAAAGTTTGTCAATATTATTATTATTATTGCTAGTGGAACAGACATTGTCCTGTACACACGTCTTATCAATTAATTAGAAAGAATTAGATTAATCGGTCCAGCCGTTAGGAGGAGTTCACTAACAAACACATGAGCAGGAGAATTATATTATATCGACGGAATTGAGAATCTAAACCAATCTCAAATTCACTGAAACAAACAAACAAATAGGTCCAGCCGCTTAGGAGGTAGTTCAATTGTGAATCTAAACCATTCTCGAATCCACCTGAAGACACACAGAAAGTTTCATTAAAATCGGTCCAGCCGTTTAGGAGGAGTTTAGTTACAATAGACGCACAAAAGATATATATATTAAGACTAGCTGAGCCATCAAACGTTGAATTGCCGATATTAAAATCGCGATACAAAAGTAACTGTTGATCGTAGATGGGTGAAAATTTGACGTTGTATGTACTTTTTAATGTTGACTCATAATCAAAACAAATTTAAAAAAAATGTCAAAAAAATTAAAAAAAAAATTGGCGTGGACCACCCTTAACGTTAAGGGGGATGAAAAATAGATGTTGTCCGATTCTCAGACCTACCCAATATGCACTCAAAATTTCATGAGAATCGGTCAAGCCGTTTCGAAGGAGTTTAACTACAAACACCGCGACATGAGAATTTTATATATTAGATGTAGATGCTTAAAGTTAACGATTCGTTAAATTATCGATAAATCGATTTACTCTTGCTTGACATTGTCATAAAAATACAAGAGTTGTTCAATAAAATGCAGTGATTATACTCATTTGTTTTTGTATTCAAGTGTTTATTAAAGATAAGTTACGATTGCAGGCGTTGGTGGCTTAATTACTTATTATATAATATAACCTTCAACCGTTTCAATCTTCGCCCGTCACGTCTACGTTTATTCGACATTTGGGGACGCTCTTGTGACTTGTGCCCTGTGCTTCCCCAGGAAAAAAAATAGGGAAGTCCGAGGCCCAATGGTGTTGTAAGAGGCGACTAAGGGCATTTACCAATGGGAGGTTCCATTGCACAGGGTGCCGACTAGATTATGGGAACCAGAATGGCGCCTATTTCTGCCGTGTAGCAGTATAGTGTAAGCATTATTGTGTTTTGGTCTGAAGGGCGCCATAGCTAGTGAAATTACTGGGCAAATGAGACTTGTACGTCTCAAGATGACGAGCGCAATTATTGTAGTGCTGCTCCAAATTTTAGGGTTTTTCAAGAATCTTGAGCGGCACTACATTATAATGGGCAGGCCGTATCAATTACTATCATCTGAACGTCAATTGTCATACAAAACGCTTCTTACAAGAGAATATGGGCGCGGTAATCACACACAAAAAACCTTATTTTAACCGACTTCAAAAGGGAGGAGGTTATCAATTCGATCGGTATTTTTTTTTATGTATGTACACTGATTACTCTGAGATATATGATCCGATTTACGTAATTCTTCTTTTGTTTGATACGAAATAGATGCCATTTGGTCCCTATCCCGCTCAAAATCACGAGTGTAGGTTTACCTTTATTCCATTTGGCTTGGTACTGACTTAAAACCTATCAATAGGTAGCACATATAAATAATACTATTTTATTAATATTAAAGGTAAAGGTTTGCATAAGAGGTGTATTAAATTAAATTTTTAGTTATTTGATACTTTTCAGTTTTTGAAGTCGTTTTTTTAGTAGTATTTTTTCTAGTAAAGATGAACATAAACCATAGGTATATTATAAACTTGTAACTATCCGTTTAAAACTAGTGCCGAACAGTTTTATCACTGTCTCTATACATACATAATCCCTAGCTCTCTATAAATCTAAAACTCTTGTAAAACCATACTACTGGAAGTGAGATATTATTAACAATACCAAAACAAACAGGATCATTAAAACGCAGTAACAGCAGTTTGAAAATCTATATTGTCTAACTGGAACTATAGGCGAGAATACAAACTAAAAATGTAATGAAACTGTATGTTGCTTTCAGCCAGCACTCGTTATTTGTAGAAAAAGAAATACACATTACAATGAGAGAAATGCAGTTCCATTAGAGAACAGAAAACTTAAATTAAACTAGGTATCTGAACTATGAAGGCTTTGTATAATAGAATATCATATAAATTCTAGAATACGTACTAACTATCACTTAGAATATATAGACGATACTAGAAACAAATCAACGAAACAAACGTTCAAGATTTTTTTTTAATGCTGGCAATAGGGTTTGGTTTCAACCTAAGGAAGCGCTCTAAACATCAATATTATGCTATATTGCTAAGAAAATGCAAAATGTTTACAATATCGTTGACAACACTGTCAATACAATGAAGCGTTCCACATTTTTAAAAAGGAAAATGGTTCACTAAAATACAAGAGACCCCGCCGCTTTTACCATGGTATCACAAACACAAGGATGTCAATAATAGAAATTTTATTACCACTATAAACCGATTGAGATTTAGTCATTGTAGAACCCCGGCACACCTAGCAAAACTGAAGATAATACCAGAATCAGAGAGTAAATGTAAACACTGTACAACAGATAACACAGCTGATTTAGAACATATGGTCATGAATTGTCAACAGTATAACTTTCATCGTTTAATTTTAGCAGCAGACATTCAAAATATAACATTGGATGATAAAAAGAAAATGCAAACGAGACCTTCCACTTTACAAGACATTTTGTGTAATTTATCGTTATACAAGCCATTGTACAAATTTATTGTAAATACTATAGGAAAAATTTAACTTTGTTATCTTAGTAATAAGTTTGGCCTATGGACTTGCATCCCGTGCCAATAATAAATTAAAAAAAAATTATGTATAAAATAAGTGAAGTTTTCCTAATGACAAGCTGCCTTGCAAATAAACACGGGAAACATTATTGATTATACGTCCGAACAAACCATTCGTAAGCAAAATGTCTGTTTGTAAAAATTTTACATATTTTTGGTTTATGCTAAACTTTACTATTATATTGATTTGAGTTGTATATATTTATAATTTATTCGTATAATATAAAGTAACAAATTAAGAGATAGGGAGGATTCCTTTTACTCTTTTACTTAAGCCCTAATATGCATGTGTATAAAATGATCTTTATATGTCACAATAACATGCATAATATGCCAACCGGAAATGCCAAATTCTATATTTAGTGCTGGCATTTCAACAATATTAGTATATTGAATATAACCTTTTTTTAACAATATTATTTATTCACTCAATTTGAGGTGGTAAATGGAAAACTCTGACTTTAAGGTTCATTTTTGGCCTGAATATATATATTTTCAATTTTATCTGTGACTTCAAATACATTGACGGACACATAAACTGCATCACAGATCAGGATCTAAAAACAATATTTTTGAAAAATTTAAGGAGATAATCATAAAAAACACCTTTATTATCTCATTTTTTTATGCAAAAGGCGGACAAACGACCGCACGTGTTACCTGGTGTTAGGTGATCAACGCCGCCCACATTCTCTTGCAACACCAGAGGAAACACAGGAGCGTTGCTGGCCTTAAAGGAAGGTGTACGCGCTTTTTTTGAAGGTAGGTAAGGTGGTACCTTGTCATGTCGTATCGTTCCGGAAACTGATTCCATTAGAATTGTTTTTGATCAAGTAATGGTTAAATTTACTGATTGTTATAATTTTATATAATGAATAAAAAAAAGGTGATAGATGACTCCAAATAATGATGGGTATTTGTTTTCTTTTAAAGATTGTTACTATTATCTTAATGCAATAAAGTAAAATAACAAAGAGTACAAATATTATTTATTATTTGTAAATAGTTTCATTTTGAGTATTATCTTATTGTTGGAAGATTGTGTTGCTAATTGAGAAGATGTCTTAGTTGTTAGGTTTACATTTAGAAATAATTTTATTTTATAAAATGCCATTATTATTAGTTAATATTCATTATGCTACAAGTTCTATTGTCCGCGCGACGCTGAGGCGTGTCCCTAGTTCTATCATTATTTCATTATATTGAAATAAGTATTTGTTATCGTATAATAAGATTTATTAAAAGCACAATAATTTACATATCCAAACGGTCAAACACTCTGCAAACACATGTGCATATTATATACATTGTACTTATTATTGGGTATATAATATATACACTAGCCGTTATACTCTTACCCCCTTATTCATAATAGTCTGCTAACTTAAAGCATTGCTAATTCTCACTCTGTCTTCTTCTATTGACCTAAGTCAGAATGAAAAAACACTTCTTAGCAGCTGTTTAAAGTTAGCGGACCATTATGAATAAGGGGGTTATACTATACGTTATAGTCGCCAGGCTGGTGCAAGCTCACTGCTCAGTTTTGTACGACTATGACACGGATCCATAAGTTTTTCGCATACTAAACATCACACAACGCAGCTTAAGAAGTATTTATTTCAAAATTTAATGGTCCCTTCCAGTGAACAAACCTAATTTACTCCTTTGCACAGGATGCCGGCTAGATTATGGGTACCACAACGGCGCCTATTTCTGCCGTGAAATAGTAATGTGTAAACATTATTGTGTTACGGTGTGAAGGGCACAATAGCTAGTGAAATTACTGGGCAAATGAGACTTAATATCTAATATCTCAAGGTGTCGAGCGCAGATGTAGTGCCGCTCAGAATTTTCGAGCAAGAATCCAGAGCGGCGCTGCATTGTTATGGTCAGGCCGTATCAATTATCATCAGCCGAACGTTCTGCACGTCTCGTCCCTTATTTTCATAACAAAGATTGCTTATTAGAAGTTCTTGTCATCTTCTAAAATTACCTTCTTGTACTTTGATGCAGTTTATGTGTCCGTAAGTTTATTTTAAGTTTCAGGCCCAGTTGTTTTTTGCAATAAAAATACATTAGTTGTTGGAGAGAAAAATCTCACAAAAGTTAAGGCGATTTCTACTCGCTGTAACTTTTCAAGCAATCATTTCGTTTTCAGGCTAAACCTACTAATATATTTAATAGAAACTACATGATTCTAACAACCATTTATATTTTAAATTAGTATTTAAACTATTACTACCAACTATTGTCACCCATTTCAGGTAAAATATTGTATGTTATTTCAAAAGAAACAAAACATAACAGTTGTAATATCCTTATTGTATGCGGCATCACGTTCATACTCTCGGCGCGTGTTAACACTTTTGCATACAAAAGCCCTTAAATGCTGAAGCAAAATCTGTTTTTAACTTTAAATGAGTCTTTACGTTTAATAATATGTTATCATATTTTTGTATTTAAGGGTTTTTACGGAAGAGGAGAAACACGAGCATGCGGGTCATCTGGTATTAAGTGGTCACCGCCCCCACATTCTCTTGCAACTCCATAGGAATCACAGGATTGTTGCCGACCTTTGAGAAAGGTGTACACGCTTTTTTTATGGTACCCATATCGTGTCGTCCCGGAAACACCGCACTAGGAAGCTCATTCCACAGCTTTGTTGTACATGGTAGAAAGTTCCTTGAAAACCGCCCTGTGGAGGAACACACATCCATATGGTGGGGATTATATCCTAATTTGTGGTATGTCGTTTGAACTGGTACTGGGCTGCGCCAGACCAAAGATGACAGCAATACTCCATGTGTGGCTGGACCTGCACTTTGTAAAGCGCTAGAATGTGGGACGACTTGAAATATTACCGTGCTCTATTTGTGACACCCGTGACGAAAAAACGACCACCAACAGACCCGCTATTAAGAAAACAAACACGAACAACATTTTCGATTCCGTAACTCGATCACAATCTTTGTCTTGTTCAGAATCAAAAAACTAAACGGCATTGGCATCCGGAATAAGAACATAATACCTAGCAAACAGACTACCAAAAAAGGAATCAGCACCCCAATCCGGCTGGTCACCGTGGGGGAAGATGACCACCACCCTCCAACCAAATACAACAACAAAAAAAGAACAAATCAAAGTACACTAAGAATTTGCACTTTTAATGTAAAAATCTTTAGTATCGTTAGAAAGATATATTGAATTAACTCTTGCTCTCAAAAATATCAACTTTGACATAATAGGCCTATCAGAAGTCAGACGAGCAGGCCTAAGCATAGAAGAATACCAGGACTATGTGTTATGTTATATAGGGAAAACAAAAGGTACACATGGAGTAGGATTCCTCGTTAAAAAGGAGCACAAAAACAAAATAACTAAATTCATGGGAATCTCTGAAAGAGTAGCACTCTTACAACTGGAATTTGATATCTTTCCAATCTCTCTGATACAGGCTTATGCGCCAACAGAGAAAGCAAATGAGGTCGAGATTAGTCAATTTTACGAAGATCTATATCAAGCTCACTCCCAAATAGATGGCAAAGTTCTGGTAATCGGAGACTTTAACGCAAAAATTGGCCGACAACAAAAATCTGATAACAACCAAATCTTAGGTCGATTTAGTCACGGTGAAAGAAACAAAAAAGGCGAGCGGCTAATAGAATATGCCACTGAATACAAATTGGCGATAGTAAATACTTTCTTTAAAAAGAAAAGAAATAGAAAATGGACTTGGATATCTCCAGATAGAAAAACTTTAAATGAAATCGATTTTATATTGACTAATATTCCACAAATGGTAACGAATGTTAAAGTTATAACTTGAAATTTTCCTCCGACCACAGGCTAGTAAGAGCCACTCTTACTACAAAACTACCGAAAATGTCTAGGAAAACCTTCAAAAACACTACAAGTACACCCAAAACAAGCGAAGAAATCGACAAGTATTTGAATAATCTTACAGAACTTTTAGGAACTTCAAACAATCTGAGCAAAGCGGCCGACGTACAGATTTACTACAACCAACTAGAAAGCATCATACTTAAAAGCCTAAAAACACACCAGAAACACTAATCAACAGACGAACAGAACTAATAAAAACCAAAAACAAGAACACTGATATGAAAAAAGAACTAAGTAGATTGTACAAAACTACAAATAAATCAATAAAAAAAGATTACGCCAACTACAGATACAACATAATAACTAAAAATTTAGAAAAATTCAGAAGTACAAAAAGAGCATACAAGGAATTAACCACACACAAAAAATGGGTACATAACCTTAACCATATATCAGAGTAAACAAAAACAAGGAAAAACGTGATTGAACATGCAACAAACTTCTATAAAAATCTGTACATGAAAAATGAAATTGTGAACGATTACACTAAAAACCGAACTTACTGTGAAATAAAATCTAACACTGTGGAATTATTCGATGAAAAGGAAGTGCATACACACATAATACAATTAAAAAAAGGAAAAGAGCCCTGGCCCAGATGGTATCAGCAATGAAGCTATAAAAACGGGAGCACCAGTCCTACTACAACACCTTACTAAATTATTTAATATGATCCTAAACACAGAGACTGTTCCCAAAGGTTGGTGTTCGTCAGACATAACTCTTATTTTTAAAAAAGGCAATCCGCAAGATATTGACAACTATAGGCCAATTAGTCTTCTATCAAGCACATATAAACTCTTTGCTTCAATAATACTGAAACGAATAACTAAGGAAATTGACAACGCACAACCTACAGAGCAAGCAGGCTTCCGCTCAGGTTTCAGCACTATTGATCACATACAGACAATTGAACAAGTAATAGAAAAACACAGAGAATTTAACAGACCACTCTATGTGGCGTTTATAAATTTTAGAAAAGCATTCGATAGCATCAGTCACATCTCCATCTGGAACGCGCTTTACTCTTTAAATATCGACCAGAAATATATCAACATTATAAAAAACGTGTATGAAAATAGTACAAGCAAAGTTAGACTGGAGACCAGCGGAGAACCCTTCAAAATCGAACGAGGTGTAAGACAAGGGGACCCATTGTCACCTAAGCTTTTTATAGCGGTTCTTCAAGACATTTTCAGTAAAATATATTGGACACGCAAAGGAATTCTGTTAAATGGTAAATACCTCAATCATCTGCGATTTGCAGATGACATTGCGATACTGACTGAATCACCTAAAGACTTAAAGGAAATGGTAACGACACTCGACCAAGTAAGTAAAAAAGTTGGTCTTGCAATGAACACAAACAAGACAAAATTAATGACTAACCATTTCAGAAGGCCAATACAAGTAAACGGACACACAATAGAATATGTTGACAGTTACATCTATTTGGGGAAACAAGTCTCATTCAATACAAACAGCAACTTAGAAAAAGTAAAGAGGAAAATAACATTAGCGTGGAAAAAATTCTGGTCTCTTAAAGAAATATTAAAAGGCAACTATAGCCTGCATATGAAAAAAATTGTGATGGACAGTTGTATTATGCCATGCCTGCTATATGGCTGTCAAACCTGGGCATTCACAAAAGAAATAGAACAAAAAATAGAAAAGACACAAGAAGCAATGGAGAGAAGCATATTGCGGATCAGAAAACTACAAAAAGTACGTAGTGAGGACATTAGAAAGAAAACCAAGCTTACCGATGCACTGAGACACGCGCTAATATTGAAATTGCAATGGGCTGGCCACATTGCACGCTTCACAGACAGAAGGTGGACAATAGAGACCACCAAATGGAAAGGACCACCAGGTAAAAGATGCACTGGTAGACCAAAGCAGAGATGGGCAGATGACATCGTGCAGTCGGTGGGGAGAAACTTAATCGATCAGGCCAAGGATAGGGAAAAATGGGAAAAGTTGGGGGAGGCCTATACCCAAAATGGGGTCCATAACCAAAGTTATATAGAATAAATAATTAAACTGGTCACTCTAAATAAAATTAACACTAGATTTTAAGAACTTTAAATTACTAACATTTGTTTGTATATTATGGGTTATGGAATAAATGGCTTATTATTATTATTATTTGTGACGCCCAGCTTCATCAGGCAAAGGCACTTCGGCTTTGCGTTTGGTTTTCGTTCTAGGATTACACTCATGATTTTACTTCTATCACTAAAAGAAAAACGACACGACAGTTATACCTATTGGCACTGAAAATTTCCAAATCCAAAAAGCAGAAATGTATTTCGCCTCAACAGCTGACAACAGTATAAACATTTTACAAGTTATGGTAAAGTTATAGGGAGCTCTATGGAACCCGTCCGTATTCGGAGTTTGTCTGGTTACACCCAGTATATCATTAAACAAACAAGCGAACAGGGTGAATAACGCTGAAACTATTGAATACTTGCCAAACATCCGGTAAATGCAGTTTTAGAGACCAGAAAACCACCAACAAGCGAAATAACTGTAACTCAGGGATTTAACTTATATTGAGTGTCCGTTCAATTGAATCCCAATCCAAATTTCATAATTTTTCAATAGCCCTACCTGATTTTAAAATGAAGGCTTTATTATTATCCATAATGTGGGTTTTGATTTATTCCTGGCCGTTTTTTATTTGGACGGTTGCTGTTTTAGAATAAAAAGATATTATGTAAGTACTAATAAATATAAATATTGTATGTTCTTGTGGATTAAGAACTAAGATCGGGCGTCACGTTGATATCCGTCATGATGTTTTAAGTCGATCAGTGCGCACGACCGGCACGGGCGCTAGTTTGAAGTCGACTGTCGCTTGGCGGAACTCTAAGAAAAAAGCGATTCACTCCATTGTATGCAACGTGAAGTCATTGACAGATGATGACGGATGAAAAACCGGAGATTCGCTTTCAAACTCTCCTTCAACATCAACATCTCCTTTTTTTACATGATTATAGCCGTCATCTGTCAATGACTGCACGTTTCATACAATCAAGTGAATCGCTTTTTTCTTAGAGAGTTTCGCTAGGCTGCTGCGAGACGCGAGTGCGACTTTTAAATGAGCGGTCTACTGATGGACAATAATAACTGACTTCAATCATGTCACAGACACTGACGTACGCACGGGCAACACTAACGGATATAACAGTGACAGATTCAAAATGTATTTGACAACGTTCGCGCGATGTTGACGTTTGACATTAGGCTAAATTAATAGATTTTAAATAAATGTCATACAGGCAACATTGCTCTAATATTCTAATTCTCTGGGACTTTTTGGCGGGAAGTCAAACAAGGCGGTCATTTTAAAATTTCTTAATAAATAAAATTCATATTTCTTGGTAAATTAATTATCCCAATCTACGAATGGGGTCTCAAAGTGATGGAGATGGCGATGGGGAGTCTTCGGACAAAAAAAGAAAATACGCGCGGATTTCGGAGAGAGATGAGAGAAATAACGATAAGTATAAAATTTACTTTAAAAGAAATTATACTAGATTATTTCTAGAAAATGTCACATACAGTGACTATACCGTGTATGTTACATCAACGGACGATGAAAAGTTGGGTAATAAAAACCCTATAAAACTTACCCAACTCTTTACAGAAAATGTGAAAGGCATAACGAGCGTATTCCGAATAAATTCACATAAAATTGCTGTAACTTTTCAAAAAGCTGCTGCAGCAAACAGCTTTTTAAAATACGACAGTTTTCTAACAAAATATAAATATAGAGCCTTCATACCTGCCCACCTGGTTGAGAAGGTGGGTTTAATCAAATTTGTGCCAACTGATATGTCCAATGAATACATATATCAAAATATCACTTCAGATGCAGACATAATATCAGTTAAAAGATTCATGAAGAAAGATGAGAATAAAAAGTTAACACCAATGACCACAATAGCTATAACTTTTTCCTCAACAACTTTGCCAAAATATGTATTTTTAAATCTATTTCGATACCAAGTTTTTACATATATTCCACCAATAATTCAATGCTTCAAGTGTTTTAAGTTTAATCACTCAGCCAAAGTGTGCCGACGCACACAAATGTGCTCCTCTTGTGCGGGCAGTCATTTATACAAAGAATGCACAATGGATACCATGTGTTGCATCAACTGCGGAGGGGCTCACCTAGCAATTTCAAGGGACTGTCCAATAAAATTAAAGAAATTAGAAGAAAAACGTACACTTATATTAAACCAGAACCGTACATTTGCATCTATTATAAGTAGCAATACTTTAGATGATAAGAATTTTCCAGCACTTAAATCTAAATCCATTGAAATAAATGTAAATAACCCTAAGTCTATTGTAAATACTAACTCATCAAATAAAAGAGACACTATAGCAGTAAATAATAAAACAGAATTAGAAAAAATAGCAAACAATGAAATTATTCTCAATGCCATTGTGAAATCATTAGTTTCTTTAGCCAACTCACCTAGTAATGAAGCTCTTACAACAAAAAGAATAAAAGATATTTTCTTGAAAAATTTATTATAATATGGATCATAGCTCTAATAAAAATAATCAAAATATAAAGAATTACATTACAGTAGCACAGTTTAATATTCAAAGTGTTAAAAACAAAAAACCTTTATTACTACAATTCCTTTTTGAACAGGATATAGACATTTGTATGTTAAATGAAACATGGTTGAAAGAAAACAGTTGCTTTAATATACCAGACTATAATATAATACTTCAAAACGGACCTAATGGTCATGGAGGTGTAGCTATTTTGATAAAGAGTTCATATAAATATAAAGTTATTCAAACACCATACTATGACCATTTACAAACAGTTGCAATTATTTTAAAACTCAACATTGGCCAAATATCCATGCTATGTGCATATAGTCCTCCAAGAGGGGGTCGTTTTAAATGCAAGAAATTAAAGCAAATTATAGATAACTTGCCCAAACCCTTAATGTTATCAGGTGATCTTAATGGACATCATGTTGCCTTTGGTTGTAATTCTTCAAACTCCAGGGGAAATGATATTTTCAATTTATTAGATGAGTCCAATCTTTGTATTCTTAACACAGGTTCTCCAACCACAGTAGGTACCATAAGTCATAATCCATCTGCAATAGATATAACATGTGTAAGTCCTGATATAGCCCCTTTATGTGAATGGAAAGTACATAATGACCCAATGGGTAGCTACCATTATCCTACAATAACAGATATTCAAACATCAATTGAAAAATATGAAATTGGTAGTCCCACTGAACACTTTATATATAGTAAGGCAGATTGGTGCAAATATCACACTTTAAGTGAAAAAGCATTCAATAAAATAAACTTAGAATCACAAGATTCAATTTATCTTTACAATAAATTTTATGACATTTTAAACAATATTAAACAAGACTGTATTCCTCAACTTAAAAAACCAAATAATACAAAATCTTATAAAATTAGAAAACCGGTTCCATGGTGGGATAATGAGTGTTCTGAGGCAGTATTTAAAAGTAAAAATGCATTAGCCTTTTATAGACATTTTCCAACAATAGATAATTATATTGAATACAAAAAAGCTGATGCACAAAAAAAAAGGTTAATATCCGAGAAAAAGAAGGCAGGCTGGACTTCATTATGTGACTCATTTAATAGGTATACACCAGTTAGCAAGATTTGGAATTACATTCGGAGGTTTAAAAGAATCTCACACAGAAAAGCTCCAATAAATGATGAGTGGATACCTTCTTTTTTAGATAAGCTAGCACCTATCTCTCCACCTGAAAAAGATATAAACACAGAAAAGTTCAATCAACTGTTTCAATCAACTGGTAACCTTCATAGCTACTTTCTTACTGAACCCTATACTATGAAAGAGTTTAAAACTGCTCTCAAATCTAGGAAAGACACCACACTAGGTCTTGATGGCATAACATACAAATTAATAAAGAACCTTCACCCTAACGCTTTAACTATCTTATTAAAAATATATAACCACTTATGGCTGTCAGAAATTATCCCCGATTCATGGAAAACACAGTGTGTTATCCCTATAATTAAACCTGATAAACCAGCAAATGATTGCAACTCATACAGGCCCATTTCATTATCGTCATGTATAGGAAAATTATTTGAATGCATGTTAAAGTTTAGACTAGAACATTATAGTGAAAGAAATAATATCATACCTAAAGAGCAGTTTGGTTTTCGTAGAGGTAGAAGTGCCACAGAAAGCTTTACATCCTTAATTTCAGACATCAAAAACTCATTTCATAACCATTCCCATACAGTTTGCGCCTTTCTTGATGTTAATGGAGCATTTGATAATGTTAACCCTTTAGTGTTAATTGAGATTCTCACAGCCATTGGAATACCTGGCAAAGTTTGTAAATGGTTATTCAGATTTCTGTATGAGCGTACAATGTTCATTAAATTCAATAATGTTTTACATGGACCTAGGCTTATTTATAAAGGAATAATGCAGGGATCTACTATCTCACCCTTATTGTACAACTTGTATACATCTCAAATTAACAGATATTTAACAAACTCATCTGCTAAGTGTCTCTTGTTTGCTGATGACATAGTTGTGTATAGTGTTAGTAAGAATGTAAATAGTGCGGTACAATGCTTGAATAATTCACTTGACCAAATCCATAGATTTTATAGTGACTTAAAACTAGATATTAATGTAAATAAAAGTGGTGCAATGGTTTTCAGTAAAAAAATGGGTAATATACAAGATACTCCTCTAATATATTTTAATGGCAATCCATTGGTTTGGTTGAATGAAAAGAAGTTTTTGGGAATATGGTTGGATACCAAACTGAAGTTTGAGTCTCATATTAATAATATCATTAAAAAATCTTCTAAAGGGCTTAACATTATGCGTTCTTTGGCAGGTGTACACTGGGGTTCTGACCCTAAAATATTGTCCATGCTGTACAAAAGCATTGTTAGAAGCCACTTTGACTACAGTACCTTAGCATACATGAATACGAATATTACTTACCTCAGGAAGTTAGATTCTATCCAGAATAAGGCTCTCAGGATTATAACAGGAGCTATGTGCTCCACTCCAATAAATGCAATGGAGGCAGAATCTGGCATTTTTCCTCTAAAATTGAGAAGGTTACAAATTGCCAATAAGTTTGGCCTTAAGTTATTAGCTAATAACAATAAATTTGTTTTAGATAGAATTCTACCCAAAGAGGATTTTCCTCAGAGTTTGCTGTCTAATCTTTCCATTAATGCTACTCAATTGATATCTGATCATATCCCAGACATAATGAACTTAATATTAAATTTAAAATCTTTATGTATAAATGTATATTCATGTAACATGAAACCTTTGTATAATATTGATTTTAGATGTATGAGTAATGATCTTTTTGAAATAGACACTGAAATAGTTAGAAATCAGTCAGAATTCTTAAGCTTTGTAAATAGACAACAACTTTTTTACAAATTATATACAGATGGTTCAAAGGTTGCAGGAAATGTCACCTCAGCTTATTATGACTCTCAAATAAATAAAACAAAATGTTATAAGATTGATCCCACATGCAGCATATTTACGGCTGAGTGCTATGCAATTTATAAAGCTTTATTGTACATAAAGGATGTAAATAGTAGAAACTTTTTAATTGTTTCTGATAGCTTAAGCTGTATTACAGCTCTGGACAATATGTCAAGTAAGCAATGTTGTAATTATATTTTATTTGATATTACTAAAATTATATTAGAGTTAAAGAATAGTGGCAAATCTGTTACATTTAAGTGGGTACCTTCCCACAGTGGTATTTCTGGTAATGAAGTGGTGGATAAAGCAACCCGAGGTGAATTCGATGAAGATCACAGCAAAGTATTAAAAGTTCCTTATACAGACTACCATGAAACATTACAAACAAAGTTGAGAGAGTTGTGGCACAGTTATTGGACACTTATTAGCAGAGAAAAAGGAAAATGGTACACTAAAATACAAGAGACCCCGCCGCTTTTACCATGGTATCACAAACACAAGGATGTCAATAATAGAAATTTTATTACCACTATAAACCGATTGAGATTTGGTCATTGTAGAACCCCGGCACACCTAGCAAAACTGAAGATAATACCAGAATCAGAGAGTAAATGTAAACACTGTACAACAGATAACACAGCTGATTTAGAACATATGGTCATGAATTGTCAACAGTATAACTTTCATCGTTTAATTTTAGCAGCAGACATTCAAAATATAACATTGGATGATAAAAAGAAAATGCAAACGAGACCTTCCACTTTACAAGACATTTTGTGTAATTTATCGTTATACAAGCCATTGTACAAATTTATTGTTAATACTATAGGAAAAATTTAACTTTGTTATCTTAGTAATAAGTTTGGCCTATGGACTTGCATCCCGTGCCACTAAATAAATTAAAAAAAAAAAAAAAAAAAAAAAATTCTAATTCTCTGACACAATATATATTTATAGCACGTAAGCAAAAATGTCGCTTTGACATAACTGTTGTTACTGGATAGGTTATATTTTGATCATATTTCTATAAAGCAGGCATAAAATAATATTAAAACAATATTATTACGAAGATGATATTGTTATGATTATGTTGAAATAACAAATCTCCCATATAAATGAGACCGCCTGCCGTCCTAAAGAAATAGACCAAAGCAATGCTGTTTATTCAAAGCACTCCTTAAATCAACTTCAGCGACGAATGAAAATCTGAGTCCAAATGTTTATTGAGCCTTTCAACGTGAGTCGACGTAATAAATCGCAACATTCGGTTCAATCCATTAGGGTCTGATTGTGAGGACCCAATCTCATCAGCGTGCAATCCCAGAAGTAGAACGGGTTAAGATTAATGTTGGCCAAACATTAACAGGATATTAGCTCTTCCATCACGCGATAGTTTGGCGCAAGTGTGATTTTAGTTTGATGCTGTTATAACTAAGGGGCAATTCACACATATTTTTACATATGCTACATATTATAGTATAATTTTTTTCTCTAATTAAATTAACATTTAAATAAAACACTTTTTAAAGGATATAAATGTTATGAGTTTTTTTAGTGTTAATTTAGTGTCTTCAAATAATTATTCGACACGTCTTTGAGTCTCGTGCCAGAGTTTGGCGAGTCAACATCTCCTGAGTATGCCTCGTGTAGAGGCAAGACACGTGTCTAATTGGTTGAAGACAAATACTGGCGGAATTAACATTCAAGGAAACTCAAAACATTTATATAATTATGGATTTCCGCAAAATAACGCCTCATTCAATAAATTACTTTTTAGAGGATTAAAACGTGTGCAATTGTAACTATTTTTTACATTATTTTTGTGTAAAAGTTACATTTTTATTATTATTTTAGTTAACTCCCTTGATGTGACTTCACTTATCGAAAGTCAAAAACTACCCATTCCTGGTCATATAAAGTATGCCTCAGCCCTGAGAAGAACGGGCGCCACAAACTCAGCGGACTTTTTTTTATTCAAAAAATAAAAATAAACAATTTCCCATATTAATTGCGCGGAAATTATAATAATTGAAATGGCATGAACAATCGAAATAGTCATAACAACATGGAGTTGAAAAAAATTTCATGTGACGGTTTAGTAAAGGTATATACGAGTATCCTGAATAATATAGTCTTCCTGACAGCTCAATAATAATGTGTGACCAATCAGATGAGCTGTCCTTTCCAACCTTGCTTTTTGCCACTACACCCAGACTTTTCAGAACTGTATTGCCATATTTGCTTTCATACCATTCTCCCTTGTTCGATTCTATATTCAAAATAATAAAAAGATAAAAATGATTAATACAAAAAAATCTTGAATCTTGAAATATCAGGATTAAGACTTGTTACCCTTGACTCAAAAAGCCGAGTCATTACCTACTTCACAAACGGGCTTCTCAAAGGGGAGAGAGTAGAAACTGTGACACCAGAGTGTGACACAGTGTTTGTAGCGAACCCTGACAATGCCTACGTACAGCAGCAATATGACTTATAGGCTGACATTATGTTAAATGATAATATTTTTTTTTTAAAACATTATTTTGATTATAAGTGAGTGATCCAGGCGAACAGGTTGAATTTTCTGTTTACAATCATTATTTATTCCATAATGTTGTGCAACTGTCTATAAAGTAAGTGTCATCTTTCAAATCATTTAAAAGGTTTCTTAAGACTTAAACTCTTCCTAACAGCACACACTTACATTAAGGTTTCATCTCCGCTGCACTCCAATTAGATACCGCAGGCGTAGTCTCAAAGTGCTTAAAGGTTTTATTTTATTGATTGCTTTTCATTTTGATTAATGCATCTTCGCTCTTAATTGTGGTGGCAATTCTTTCAGATATAACTGAAATAATTAAATTGAATAATTATTTTTATACATTAAGAAAGAAGCATATAAAAACTAATAAATAAAGAAATGAAGAATTAAATTAGGAGTTGGTAAGTTTTAATAGCATATCTTGTTTACTTAATGTTAAAGAACGTAACTGAAATCCAACAATTGTAGCCGTCGGTACTTTGACCTTACAAATTACCCGATAACGGGGAAAAAATCAATAATGGGTATTCCAATTTAAAATACCTGTCAGCTACACGTTTAAAAACATTTTAAATGAATGAAGTTTATTAGCCATTTGTTTTAACAAATAATTGCTTCAAATCCTAAGGCATGACTTCAATCAATTAATCATTGAAATTAGAGAATCTGTGCTAAAAGATATGACATGATAATAAAATAATGCCAATCTCACTTCAAATAGAAATGCAAATCTCAGAACCAAAATAGCTGAACGGACAAATAGATTTTAGAGACGTCAACAAAAGGCTAGCAGAATGCAATCTGTGTGTATGTGCAGTCCGTTTTACTGGGCATAATAGGAATGCCTATCATATGTCAGATGTCAGTATCACTGTCACTTTGAGGTGACATTTGACATTTATTATCTGTGCATCACTGTGTAAGATCTGTGCGTTCTATTATACTGCCATGTATTGGGCATTCTACTCTACTTTAAAACAAAGGTGAAGTTAGTTTTACGTGATATTTACTAAGGAAAAAAAAACAGAATAATAAACGGAAAATTTTATTTACATTTAATTACAGTACATGTTATGTGTCGTTTTGTTCTGTCTATTTTATGTCTGGAAGTTAAGTTATATACTAATGCCATATTCTTTTTAACACATTGAAATTTTCCATTCGTTGCAAGAACAATGTGAGCTATCGTACAACCACTAGATAACGAGTACTTTATCAATGTACATAAGGCATCCTACAGATAGGATTGGATTGGATATTGTTTACAAAAACTTCAAACAACAACAAAACTGTTAAACTTACAAATTAACATGTTAATATTGCCACATCAAATGTTTTATTACCCAAAAAAAAATTATGTAAATACGTAACAGATTTGACGGCGCCCTTCAGACCGAAACACAATAATGTTAACACATTACTGCTTCACGGCAGCAATAGCCGCTGTTGTGGTACCCATAATTTAGCCGGCATCCTGTGCAAAGGATCCGGGAACTGGAATATTTATTTATTTACTAGAAGATTATATATACAGTACTAGAATGCTAGGATATCGGAATATTGCGTCTGAAAATCAAGAATTCCTTCGCATGACACGCAACAAATTAAAATATAAACCCCACAAAAACTTTAAAGATACAAAACCATGTAAATAACCGTAAAAGCAATCGCAAATGATAACCATAATGTTATGTTAAACTGTTAAATAAAATGTTCATTCATACATCATTCGTGTGAGTCAAATAAAATTTTCCACAACACATCCAACATCTCGAATAGAACCAATATCATTCACATTTCCTATTCTAAAGTCGGTTATTTGAATACCTTTAGAATATCGAAGTACCGAATACTTATGCATATAAAAATTCATACATTTCCTCAAAAATAAGACTTTTCCTTGTATGTTTAGCGGGCGGAAATTTATTTTTTTAACCGACTTCAAAAAAGGAGGAGTTTCTCAATTCGTCAGTATGTTTTTTATCTCAGAACTTTCGACTGGATGAACCGATTTGGATAATTCCGTCAGGCAGGGTATGTTTGTCACTACATACGAGTACATAGTTATAGGTGAGATGTGCTTGAGTCTCACGCGCGTGCGTGAGGAGTCGAGACGCGAGAGCGGGGCCGCGGCGGGAGGACACGGATTCCAAAAATAACAAAAATCGTAACTAGAATTAGATTAATTAATTAGATTGTTTAAAAATACACAATTATTTTCATACTTTTTGGTGCACATTATGTCTATTGTTTTGGAATAGTGCTTTTGAAGTCGGTTGATTTTTTATTTTTTTTTTGCACTAGTGCTTCTTGTTTTCCTTCTGCATCACCTCAAAGTGCACGTATAAGTTACTTAATCATAAAAAATCTATAATTTTCTTTTAATTTTTATGACTGATATTTTTACAGTTAAATACTATTGATACATGTATTAAATTTAAAGTAATATATATTTTTCATCCTCCACCGTTGCACCACAATGTCGTCTAAAAAAAGATCCTTACCTACTCCTGCGAGTTTACATTTCTACATGTTATTGTGATGAATATATTTTCTTGTAAATGTCTTAGAAAACTTCGTTCGACACACAACAAGTGCGAAATTGCTCTGGGCGGAAAATAGTACACAAACATCGGGCAGTAAATGAAAGCCTCAAATCACATGTTTGTTCACCTCGGCTGATCTGAGATATTATTTCTTACTTTAGGGCTCTAAAGTAAGAAATAATATCTCAGATCAAGGTCAATTTCATCCTAAATGATATTTTATTAATTAATTAATTTATTATCAGCAATATTAAAATGTTACTGCAGGGAATTTTTGTTCTATGTTGTATGCATGTTTTTTGTATTTTGAAGACGATACAATATTATTATACCTTTCTTCCAGACCACATAAAAAATATCGAAACACATGCGATATAAGAAGATATAGAACCTTTCAATTATATGTTATTTCGATGCAGTTTTTAAAACTAAAAAACAAATAAAATAAACTAGGTATGTGTAAATCACAAAAACAGTCCCATAATTTGTGAGCAATTTTGATTTGACAATGTGCGCGTTAGCTAGTAGTATGTTATATGCTAGAAGTTCCCAACGTGGCTGACTGTTTCCGACTAGTCAATCAAAATCGGTTACAGTAACTATAGATTCGCTTTTCTTGTTTATCTCGCTGTATCTCCGTTACAGAAGTACTTCTCTCTCGCACGCTGTGTTTGTCTATAGGTCAGGGTCCTTAATAAGATCTTCTATTGAGCACCCATCTAGTAAGTTTTATCTTACGTTAGTTACCTAGTAAGAACCATTAAAGTACCACCAAGTAACCACCAAACTATTAGGTTGACCAAATGGTCCGGAAACTATTTAACTTCACCTCTCTTTTCCCATCCAGGGACTCCACACTACAAGTACCTTGCTGTAGAACTATATTATTTCAGAGAAACTGTTTTTGTATGTGCATAAAAATCTATATTCACATCCCAAAGATAATAAGAGAGGTAACGTCAAATAGAAATTTCTCATCTAAATTGAAAATATACCTTAGTAAAAACTGCTTATATTTATTAGACGAATATTTTCAATTAAAAACTTGACTATATAATATATAATACTGCTACTAATCTTTTATTAAATTGATATTATTGTATAATGATTTAGAAATGTATTTTGTAAAATTTGCACGTCATAAATGTGGCAAACCACGGACGAGTAAAAAATGAAAGACTCCGCGCTGTGATATTAGCAAGTGAAGCACCGTTATGCTAGTGTGTGTGCGGTTACGGGGGATACTAGTTACACAAATTTCTCCCTTAAATAAACTTATATGGCCATAAATACTTATATAGTATCGTTTTTACACTTTTTCACAGCGCACGACGGAATTTTTAAAATATTTTATTGAGACGCAAACTGATTTGTCACAGACGATGACAATTCTCATAATGGCCGCCTATCGGCCTGTAGTACTGTAAGTGTGTGCGTGGGGCTATGTATTTACACGTTAATCGGCTTATTTTGGTGCTACACTGTTATGTAAGGTTACACGGAGTCCTTATTTTTTTACTAGTCCGTAGTGGCAAACATGTTCTTTATAATATATATGTAACATAAATCTAACATGTTTATGCAAATAAAAACTTTGACTTTGACTATGCGAAGCATAAACAACTTTAATATTTTGACCTCAAACCCAAGCGCTGTCCGACTAAAGTACAAATACAGTCAGATGTACAGTGCCTGCCTTGCTAGAAAACCAATGAACGCCACTGCAATGGGTACGCTAGTATTTTGTACCTAAGTCTATGAGATGGACCGTAGTCAGAATTGACTGTTTATCTCTCTGATGGAGCAATAACAATCACAACTTAACGAGCAATGCGCCACTGAACACATACGTAATGTCTCGATCAGGAATAACGGCGTACCTACAATGCAAATTATATGACCGGTTCGATGTCATTGTGACGTCATATCCTGTAAAGCATTCAGCCGTTCGCCAGTAGCAATCACTATGAAGAGTCTCTACCACAGATATCTAAATAAGTAATAGAAATTATGTACGTACGTCTGTCGCCTAAATATTACTAGACTGAACATAAGAGCCCGTATTCGATTCGCGATGAAATCTTCATGATTTTGAGCTTTTACATTAGATGATTATAATGATTTTAAGGAGGTCCTGATTTAGTGCACTAGTAAGTAGTGAAAAAAGTGAAGGAAGTCAGAGTTTTTTTTCAGGGCGAATACAGCCATTGTAATGTGCTGTAATGTTTTTAACCGACTTCAAAAAGGAGGAGATTATCAATTCGATCGGTATTTTTTTTATATGTACACCAATTACTCTGAGCACTTACTTAAAACCTATCAATAGGTAGCACATATAAATAATAGAATTTTATTAATATTAAAGGTAAAGGTTTGCATTAGAGGTTTATTAAAAATGAAATTAAGAATTAATCAAGAAATCACCGTTCGCGTACCACTAGCGTTCGTTCGTAACGCTCTCGTCACGCATCGACCAGCTTACTCCCCAAGTCAAGCGTGCGTAAAGAATTTTAACTACAAAAAGCCGGACAGTGAATTCTAAAATACTGTCACATACAAAATATACAAGCCACATACAGTCTATATCTTGTCCGGTTTAATAATACAGCATGATTGGATGAAAACTGCATTAAACCACAAACCAAATCAATTATTATTTTCGTCCGTTAATATCGTATTAATATCACAGAGTTGGGATGTATACTAACATATTTGATATTAAACAAAATACATAACAGGAAAATTAGTCGAAACGTGCCTAATTTATGGGTAGGTCTTTTATTATAGATATATGTTTTCATTACTGTACCTGTTGACGGTATCTCATTTGTCAGAAATGCGTCGAGAAAGCTGGTAATATCCTCACAAATTTGTGTTAATTTTGACAATGATGCATCTAATAGATTTATTTCTGACTGAGGACATTTATTTACTCACAAATTAAAGCTTCAAAAACCTGATGTATGTTTGTTAGGAAACGATTTATGAAGTTTACTTCAAGATTTGAATTCTTAAGACTTTTGGAAGGAGAATTATGAATTATATTTTTACTATCAGTTATTATCAACTTCTGTACTACGATGGTAGAATATGCCATAAAAACTAAGGTAGTTTTCATGATAAAAAGATTTAAAAAGAACGATTCATAATTTTTTGATATATAAATGCAAAAATGCAGGTCGCTCAATGAATGATACTAGAGTGCGAAATTAATATGTATTTTGTATTACTCATGCAGGAAAAGTAGTATCTTGGCGCTCGCTGTTGCGGTTGAAAAAGAGCCGTTTGCCCATTTTAAAATTACGCGTGAGTTTTTTCGTAAAGGAAACTGAAATAACAAAAAAAAAATCACAATCGTAAAATCAAAACCGAATTGAGGTTGACTCTTCTGACAGTTTAGTTTAATATGGTCATTGTTATATGCTTTGCCCCTGGACCAACGTAAATAGTCGCATTTGTAACACAAAATAATATGTGCAACAAGTTGTCGATTGGGTAATCGACAACGTCGCATGAGTTGCACAATATACTATTTTTTGTCAAAACAAATTTCATATCTCACTCACGGACTAGTAAAAAAAGAAGGACTCCGCGCCGTGATATTAGCAAGTGAAGCACCTATATGCTAGTGTGTGTGCGGTTACGGGGGATACCATTTGCACAAATTTTTCTCCCTTAAATAATCATATATCCACAAATACTTTTATAGTATTGTTTTTACACTTTTTCGCAACGCAAGACGGCATTTTTAAAGTATTTTATTGCGACGCAAACTGATCTGTCACAGATGATGGCAAATCTCATATTGGCGGCCGATCATGGTATTAGTGTAAGTGTATGCGTGGGGCAATGTATTTATACGTTTACCGGCTTGTTTTGGTGCCTCATTGTTATGTAAGGTGACACGGAGTCCTTCTTTTTTTACTCGTCCGTGATCTCACTCAGTAAGTAACAACTATGGTAACCAAGAAGGTAGAGATAGCGCATGAGTTGAATGTAGAGTTCAGGAATGCGATATTGCAGTGATCTAAGTATAATTGATGACCATAATCATGAGTGTGTCGATAAATTTAAACAATGCTTTAATGTTAAAGGGATAAAAGGCATTTATTTTCTCAAAATTGATTCCTTTAGAATTCTTTTTGATGTCATTTCTTATACTACTAGATACTACTACCGCTTTGGAAACAAATGGCGCTCTGAGACAGAAGAAGCGGCGCAAGAAACTCTCCCAGCATTCTTTTTTTTTGCGCTCTTTTCAATAAAAATATACAATACTGTACAGTAATTTCTATCGCTATAAAATAATCACAATCTAGTCCCAGGCTGTGCGATCATTTAGATATTCAGCAGTGGAGTAATAGGATTTACGACAGAGCCATTTTTTTATAAAACATTTAAATTTATTTATAGATAATACCTGAACAGTGGCTGGGACTTTATTGTAGAAGTGTATACATTTACCCTTAAAGCTATTATGTATCTTATGATATGTTAGCATTTAAACCTAATAATTAAATCTCAAATTTATGTTCTGCCTTTCTTTTTTTTATGAAAATAAGGGACGAGACGAGCAGGATGTTCACTTTTTTTTTTACTTGAATTTATACGCCCTGCCCATTACAATGCAGTGCCACTCAGGATTCTTGAAAAATTATGAGCGGCACTACAACATCGCTCGTCATCTTGAGACATAAGGTTTTAGGTCTCATTTGCCCATTAATTTCATAACTGCTTCACGGCAATAATAGGCGCCGTTGTGGTACCCATAATCTAGCCGGCATTCTATGCAAAGGAGCCTGCCACTTCAACACAATATGTGGTTACGCCTCAACTGTCTATTCTGTTTTTGTAATTTTCGTTATGGCAAACAATAGTGCAGATAGTTCCTATAGAAATAGAGAGATACCTATAGACAACAGACATATCTGATTGGATAATCTACTGCAAATTGACTCTCGCGGCGGTTAATAATCAACTGTCACCGAACATGTACTAATCGCACGCATTCATAATTCATCAGTGGTCAACGGCCTATTTTATTTTCAATCGATCGAGTTGGCGATGAATAAAAAGTCGTTTCTCTTGGAACGGAAACTGATGGACTAAGTCGTCTCGGATCAGTCATTATTAAGATCAAAAAAATAACACGAGATCGCAACTTCAGTATTAATGCGATAACAAGGTAAGCGTACCGATAACTGATAAAGACGACACAGCACTACACTGCAGGGGCGCGAGGCGAGGCGTGCGGACAGCGGTGGGAGATGCTCCCGCCCAAGCCCCAGCTGCATTTAACTCGCGTGAAGAGCATAAGTTTTGCTTTTCTACTGCCACGTCAACAAATAACAAATTTAGCGAAATAAAAGTATGAGACGAATGAGAATGAGTACGTGCAGCGAAGCGAGTAAAAAAGATGGGATACATTTTTTTTAATAAGAATATAGACAAGGCATAACACAAAGGGGAATTACTTATTTCTTGCGTGTACGTACTCTTACACGCACTTTTTTGTGTCATCGCAATTTTTTTTACTTAAAAAGATAAAAACCAAAATTTCATAAAAAATACTGGATTCGTTTGTGCGCAGTATGCCAATATAATTTTTATAGAGGTAAACAAGAATTGCTCTTTTAATAATGCAAGATAAACAACTGTCCCATTGTCTCGTCAGTGACACAAATTAAATATAAACAAACGAAGTTTCTATAGAAAATATAAAATGGAAGGTTAACATTCTACTCAACGATATCATCAGTTAGTGCTGGGGCTGCTGCTTGGACTGCCGAAGACAGCAAGCGTCGCAAATATGTTGGTCTCAGTGAGTCATACATCTTTGTGCCGTTTGGTGTCTAGACACTTGGCCCGTGGGGCCCAAAGGCGTGGAGAATGTTCAAAATACTATCTTCGCGCCTCAATAAGGCTACTGGAAACCCAAGCGCTGGTAGCTATTTCGGTCAACGGATCAGCCTAGCTATCCAACGCGGAAATGCTGCCAGTATTTTAGGTACGCTTCCACGTAATGACAGTTTTAATTTTATGTAGTCATAGTATTGTAAATATAGTTATAAGATTTGTTTTGTTTGAATATTTTATTTTATACTTAACGATATGTGTGTTCAGCTTGTGAGTTCTTGATATCTTGTAAGTAATTTGTAGCAATTTAGCTAATTTGCACAATTGATGAGAATAATCTGTCAGGCTTTACCGACCTTTGACTTCGACCTTTTCCGGACGTTCTTGTCCTACGTGATCCACTTTTCATCACCATCAATCTCCTCCAAATCGGTTCAGTTTCATTAGTCTCAATAAAGAATCGCAAATGAGTCTAATGTCCTTTAGGTTTCTTTTAGTCAGCTTGTGTCACCTATATATTTAACTTTTTTCAAATGGGTTAAAACTGTTTTGTGGTCAGTTTTTCATTCCCAGTTTTTTTAGCTATTTTATCAGTAGTCATATGCCGATCTTGCTCCAAACAGTTTCTTATTTTCAATTATATCCCTTACATCTGGGATGAAATATAAAACATTAATAATAATAATAAACCAAAAATTAGACGATGTCGGACTCGAACCTGCGCCTCTCAGGTTCCGCTCGAGTGCTCTTACCAACTGAGCCAACCGTCCGAGCCACGCATCGACTGATATTTTGTGAATGTGTTGTTCAACTCTCCTGCGTCAAGGAAATAGTTTTTTCGCATATAGTATGTATAATCATCATCATCACTTCAGCCGGAAGACGTCCACTGCTGGACAAAGGACTCCCCAAAAGATCTTCAGAATGTTCAGTCCTGCACTGCCCTCATCCAACGTATTCCGGCGATCAGACCGTCGGTCCATCTTGTGGGGCCTAGCAGCACTGCACCTTCCGGTACGTGATCGACATGCGAGAACTTTACTGCTCCAACGGCCACCTGTCCGTCGAACGAAATGCCCTGCCCACTGCCACTTGCGTCCCGCAATCATTTCAACTATGTCGGTGACTTTGGTTCTCTTATGAATCTCCTCATTTCTGATTCGATCTCATCTTAACTCCGAGCATTGCCCTCTCCATTGCCCTCTAAGTGACCATGAGCTTTCTTAGTAGGTTACATTATTAGGTATTCTTTCACGCAGTAATTTCAAATTTTCTAATTAACCAAGGTATTGGAATTTATTTCTTATGATTACGATAACAAGCAGGCACATGTTCTTGTTGTTAAGCCTAGGCTGGTACGATACACGTAAAAACTACAGCAGTGCAAAACGGAACTCAAAATATTTAATATTACATAAATTTGTTTGTTTGGCCTTTACACCGTAACTTGACAGGGCATTATGAAATTTTACACCTTGGCAGAAAAGGTTAAAATTTATACCGACATTTTTAAGAATTCCCAAGAGTTTAATATTCAAAGTACTAAGGAGCTAATAGCAATCGTGGCTGTCTGTTTACGACTTGTGAATCAATATCGGTTAGGGTCACAATAGATTCTACATTTACTTTCTATTTTGCTGTATCTCTGTTAGAGATGTACTTCTCTCGCAGTCTTTAATTGCCTATGGTGGTTAAAACTAATAAATGCAAAAACTAAAAAAACCAGCGAATGCTAAGGGACGACATGACAGAAGCTATAACTTCACTAAGGCATGGTTTGACATTCGATTTACAACTACTTTTTGTATTCGCAATTCCATATGCGTAATTCTAATCGCTTATAAAGTACTCTTCTAAAATTTGGTCAGATTGATCGCTTTTTCATTGTCTTAGCTCAGCATGACAGCTTATTCTCATACAAATTAAATTTGTAACCAAAATATATGAACGATGCGGGACCCGAAAACGCAACCTCTCGGGTTCCGTCCGAGCGCTCTTTCCAACTGAGCACGCCTGGGTTTTAAATTTTGATATATCTTGTTCAACTCTCAGGTTGTGGCTTCATCTATAGGATATGCTTTACAGTTGATAACCTGCTCAACCCCAATAATTGCAATATCGCTCTTTCAAATCTAAACAATTTTTTATTTTTAAAGTGATAACCCTCACTTCTGTGATTAATTATACAACCGCATCGTTCATAAATTTTGGTTACAAATGAAGTGCTAAGCACGCGTCTGAAGTTTTAACTTGAAAACCGCACGTCTTAGCAGATCAAATCATATGAAATAGTTTGAAACAAACGGCGCTTTTTTGAGGGTAGAACCTTAAATTTCTTCCTAATATTAATACAAAAAGCCCTTGTAGCCATTAGCACAGTATTTGTTAATGTCACAACATATTAATTTTCTCATAAATTTAGGTGCTCCCGGGATATTGAGGCGTGAAGGACATAAATTTAATTTATTATACGCCCCATGTTAGATGTCGTAAACTGGCTCATCATATTGATGGGGCTTTTGATGGCGACATAAACATCATTCGGGATCTTTGTTTATTTGCCGTGACATTACTATTCGTCTTTTGTTTATCATTCTGTATTAACATAAAAGTTTTGATGTTTTAAAAATCAGCATAATAATCGAAAGAAAAACAAACTGTATATAATATTAATATCGGTGCTTTACTTATCTTTATATATATATTTCTTGTGTGCGTGTGTATGTCACTGAACTCCTCCTAGACGGCTGGACTGATTTTGATGAAATTTTATGTGTGAGTTCAAGGGGATTCGAGGATGGTTTAGATTCACAATTGAACTACCTCCTAAACGGCTGGACCGATTTTGATGATTTTTTTGTTTGTTTCAGTGAATTTGAGATTGGTTTAGATCCTCAATTCCGTTCATATAATATAATTCTCCTGCTCATGTGTATGTTAATGAACTCCTCCTAACGGCTGGACCGATTTTTCAAATTTAAAACGTGTGTACAGGACAACGTCTGTTGGGTCCACTAGTTCAATATATAAATATAAAATGTTTGAGGTGTGATATATGTGAGGTGTGTGGTTCGAACCCGTGCTTCCTGATGGGAACGAGAGCGCGCGCCGCGCCCGTTGACCGTGCGGCCAACCTGACTTGAAAGCATTATATGAAATTATGATTCAACTAAACCGCTACTCCGCGGCTATAGTACGACATGCGATAGACGGAGGAAAAAATTTGAGGCGATGCAATAAAAAATAATAATTTCACATTAAAAAACCGTATACTGATGGAAAGAGTTTCTCAAAAGCAATGGCTTGAAGATACCAAGGAAAAACTCTTGACACTACTTTTTTATTTACCAGACTAGGCAGCGACTGAGAATTTCGATTAGGAAAATTGATGAAAATGGTAAATATTTTTACGTATTTACGTAAAACATACGGTCATATCCACGCAACTAGCTTCAAGATTTTTCACTCATTAATATAACTAGATACTTTTTACTGTAATAAACTAATATGATTAGTTCGAAATGAAATTGTTTATTTGGTATGCTTTTAGAATAAATAACAATCTTAGCTTTCACGCTTCAGCTATTCAAACAATAAAGGGGACAGGGGCCATGGTGTACATTTCATTCCGATGATTTGAAGGATTCCAAAATCGTTAATATCGCGAATCGAAGCAAGATTTGACAATCTATTATTGTTAAGGTAGAATACCTTAACAAGCTTATAGAATTTATACGAATAGATAGAGTCTCTTGCTCTTAGACAACCGATAAAAACAGGCCAGGAATACTAGTGTAGTGTGCGTGAGAAGATACGTCTTACACTCGCGATTTGTATGACACTGTGTTAGCGTACGCGAATTGCTCTAAATAGAGATTAGTTCTAAGCATAATTTTATTCGACGTTTTCACAGCTGTCATAGTCTATCTAGACGTATAAATAATCTAAAGTATTTTGAACACAGACCTGTAGTACCTCTAAAATCGATTCAAATTTAATTTTAGCATGTGATAATTTAGTATTGACTATTGTTTGACAGTTTTGGTGTGAGTGACAACTACGGGAGAAGCAATGCGAATGGGTGTACGACAGGGTTTAATTTTAGGACCTTTTCAAATTGTCTGTGTTAAAAACATGTGTTAATATATTTTGTTTTGAGCTTTTGTTGAGGCTCCTGTCAATTGAAATAAAAGCTTTAATGGATAGGTGGTATCGCAAAAAACTAAGGTGGGGATTCCGAAGTGTTTAATAAACCTACTTGAATGTAATATTCATTTTTGACTTTCACTAACTCGATTAACTTCAACATTACTTACAAATATAATGCCGCCTTTGTTCTGTCTCGCTTGGAGTTACAATGTTAATGTAACTCCAAGCGAGACAGACAGTAACAAAACATTAACATTGTAAATGTTAATGTTTTGTTCTACCTCCTCAATCATAACACCATGTCATCCAAACAGAAATTTGCATTATCTTTAAATACCACTCGTTTTGTTTTTTCAAAATTAAAGTTGTTTACATAACCATCGACAGATAGACAAGGATACTATCCAATAGTTAACTTACCAACTCATTACTAAAGCCAGTTGAGGCTAAAAACGTACCTGGAAAAATAATACATTAATATTATTAGTATTTTAATTATATTTAAAATGAATAAACTTAATCTAGGATTTAAAGACAAATACTACATTTATTTCATATTTTGTATAATGCCCTTTCTTACACTAGTACAGGCATGGTGCGCAAACTTTTTCGAATTATGTAATTTCATTTTCAAAAATCCTCAGCTGGGATTTTAGTTTCACTAATTGGTGGTTTATTGGAGACATGCTCAATTTCATAGACTAACAATCCCCGTCCGGCTTCGCTGTAAAAGCCTTTAAAAGGATCTTTTTAGTCGGGTGTTTAAACCCAAGCCCGACATATGGGCCCCATTTCGGCGTCTTCAATACGTTCAATAGATTAGATATAAAAGTTAATAGAATCTTTTAATACTGTAACCGATTTTGATTGAGATGTCGTAAACAGCCACGCTAAAAATAATGCATTTATCACGGGGAGTGTTCCGAAGAGCTGTTTAACCTGATTCCTGCCGCCGATTCCACCTTCGCACGACACGCCACAAGTTAGTTTATAATCCCCACCATCTGGATGTGTGGCGGTCCTCCACAGTGCGGTTTTTAAGGAGTTTTCTTCCGCGTACTACAAAGCTGTGGAATGAGCTTCCTTGCGCGGTGTTTCCGGGACAATACGAAATGGGTACCTTCAAAAAAAGCGCGTACACCTTCCTTAAAGGCCGGCAACGCTCTTGTGATTCCTCTGGTGTTGCAAGTGAATGTGGGCGGCGGTGATCACTTAACACCAGGTGACCCGTACGCTCGTTTGTCCTCCTATTCCATAAAAAAAAAATCAAATTAGTTCCTTTAGTATTTTGAAAATTAAACCAGTAGCTAACGAAAACATTGACAAATCAATCTAGACTTCATTTTAAATTGTAATTTTGGGCCAAAACGCCTGATAAGGTTCGGGCAACACTTTTATCCACAGCCGTGTGTCAAGAAATAAATAAGTAATACGGGACGTGTTTTATATTTTCTTTCGTGTCATTTGTTAATTCAATTTGCAGTTGTGCAGTTAAATCTAGTCGTTGTGACGTGCATTTTAATTATAAAAGTAATTAAAAACTCCGTGGCTCCGTCTACGAATGGTGCGCGGCGGTTCAGTCTCAACGGAATTCAAACATTTAATTTTGTGCTCGGTCATTTTGCGGTCCCTTTGATCATACCTTAACTTACATTCTACTGTTTTTGACATTTCTAATATGATATTGCACACGGGCTAAGAACAAAGTTCATTTGTCGAGTCGGTTGCTTTAGTAAGTATCTAGTATTTTATAGAATAAGTGAAATAAAAGTGTATTTTTATAGCATCACTAGCTGACCCATCAAACGTTGTATTGCCGATATTAAAATCGCGATACAAAAGTAACTGTTGATCGTAGATGGATGAAATTAGAAATGAGATAATAATAGGCTTATTATTTAGTTAGCACCAAGCTAATACCATAAAACCTAATTTCGAATTAGGCTCTATCTCTGTCTGTCTGTATGTTGTTTTGTCTAATCTCTTATAGTTTATCGTATTCGTTTTATAACTTTTGACGGTACCTTCACTGGTCTTTCACTAGAATATAGATTACTTTTATTTTTATGACTCTATGCGGGATCCACTCAAAAAATAGTGAGTAATATGCTTATAAGTTGGCAAGTAGTAAAAAAGGAAAGAATGATTTGTTTCAATTGATGCAAATGGTGTTGACATATTTAATAACATGGTTAATTACCGAGGTTATTACATAATTGTAATTTTATATTATCATAATAAAATAAAATTAAAACACAAGAAATCATCTACATGTAAATGCCAGGCGGTATGCGTTCCTCGACTCAATGACAGTGAATACAGATCCAATATTCTGTTTTGATCTCATTCCTATATGACATTCCATCCAAACGACAATTCTAATTAACACTAAAGGTTAAGCCACACTACCCACACGGCTTACTCGACATATTGCGTTTTCAGGAGGACTACGGTTGACAGGACAGGACTACGGATAAATTATAGCATATTTAACTTTTTCTCAAATACCTATGTCAAAAATACAGTCGTATCAATTACCATCAGCTGAACGTCCTGCTCGTCTAGTCTCTAATTGTCATAAATAAAGGAAGTATGCGTAGATACCTTTTTTCTGTTTCAAGTATTAAAGTAATTTTACATGCTGCCCTTTTGAAATCTACCTTCAATAGAATGTGGTATTGTATGCGTTTTGCGCTACAGCGGTTCTGCCCGCTACAAAAAACTTAGTGTGGCGTAAGCCTTATGGCTAAATCATATTTCGATTTGATACGATTCAGTTCAACAGCATTGCGGTGCATACTACATATTGCGTAATTTGACTATCTGATGCATAGACAGTTAATTGAAATTGCTCAATGGAGACATTGTATTGGGTATTGGCCTGTGTTTTAATTTATGTATTAGATAAGTTGGGTCTGGACTCTGATCTTGCCATACATTTTGTTGCATTATTATGATAACAAAAACGGTTTGTGCTTATAAAATCTCTGAAGTGACAACTTTATCCAGACGAGGTTAATAATATGAAATACAACAACATGTCACTTCTATATTCCTATAGCAATAACAATTACCATGAACATATAACATGTATTATAAAAATCTATACACACCTATATTAAGATTGTATCAATGTAAAAACTATGCATTGAATATATTTTAAAAGAATCATCCGTTTTGTTCCTTAAAATTTCAGAAACAGCTTACCGATTTAGAAGCTGTTTTCACTCATGTTATATTGGGCCATAATAGTCAGTGTTTGTTTAGGCACAATTGTTTAATTTAAGATTTAAAAAAATGACAACCACATTTTCCCTGCTAAAATTTTTTTGGTCCCACGTATTATATTGTATATTGTCGGATAAAGAGCATAATGCCAGATTCTGTATTGCTGCTGAGAATATTTACATCGAAAACTCAGATATTGATAATATAGAAGAAGATACTGATGAACTTTCATATGGACAAAGACTGAAATGGCGAAGAGCACCTTGGCTAAATTTTATCCCAAAATTTGCCAGTAAAGAAAGAATAGAATTTCTTTTACAACCAAAATCCACAAGGACGAAGTCACGGGAACGAGTCTAGTTACCCATAACTAGCATACAAAGTAGAATATTTTAGTTTATTACAAAGTGATATAAATTTCCTCCTATTTGCGTGCATGAATGGCCGACATAAATCATATAAGTGCAATGGCGAGATACAATGTGTTGAAAGTTCCACACATAAATTATTACAAACTACTCTGTATAAAATGTAGGCCAACCCCCCTGTATGATGTATTGCTTATTACTAAGTTTAGTTTTCTTTATATACAGGATGTAAGGTATGATCAGGCGATTATTCCGTAACTATTACAGATATCAAAAAACTTTAAACTGATATCGAAAATACGTCATCTAATCGATCTACAATAGTAAATTTATGGGAGTGTGGATGCGCCGCAATTATTATTTTTATTGTTATATGGTTGTGGCTAATTTATGGTCGACGATTCCTGTAGACAAAGAAATACTATACCACAACCGAAGCATTGTCATCTGTGGCGTCAAAATAAATATAGCAAAAAAATTGTCACTGAGAACTGAACAATATAGTTCTCACGCAAATCGTGTCATACGCAATATTACGCATAAATTCCGCTAAATATAATTACGCAAGTTCTTCAGAACTATACAACAAGTCTAATAAATAATCAAGAAGTTCTCGGTGTAACGCATCGCAAAAAACCTTTTTCTACGCGCCTCCAAAGAAGTCGGACGCGCATTTACCACCAGGAGTTCCTAATGAACTAGCGGAGGCCTCCAGCTGCAGACCATCGCGTCCAGGAATACCAGGTACGTCGGCATATTATTTTAGCCATAACCGATTTCGCAATAAATTACAATCATATCTTAACCACGATCGCGCCCATACAGAGTGATTTATATCAAAATTTTGAATACTTCTCATTTGATTTTTAAAAAGTTATTGACGTCTTTTTACTTATTAGAAAACGTACTTTTGATATTAGTTTAAAGTTTTTTAATATCTGTAATAGTCGCCTGGTCACACTTAACGGTTACACCCTGTATAATTTGAGTTTTTGCAAAATTATTTGGTCACGGTGAACACCTTATTTGTGGGTATTGGATGAGACTAACCAAGGCTGCCACTCTCTGCTCGTTCGATAAAGTCGGTTTGAGACGATAAGGTGCGTGATCAGTCGTAACAAATTGATCAATTGTCAAGTTTAAAACTCTTCTTTTCTGAAAAAATAAATTAATTGCCTTAGTTTTAATTTTAGATCCTAGTTTCACTATTTTTTGTGCTCTGTGCTCATAGAGAATTAATAGTTTGTAAACCTTCGAGTGATAGGACTGCGCGTTAGTAGCGCTCTCTGGGTTTCCACTGAAGACCAGCGTTGTGGATTCTTTCTAAACCACAACTATGCTGAGTTGGGAGCGCATTGGCGTCATCAGATCATAATTAGAATTGAATAACTTTAAGAACTATAATGAGAATGTATTATAACGTCAATAAACATTTTTTCCTTCTTTCTTTCATTATCAGAGAAGTTTATACGAGACTGCACAAAAACAACAAATGATGATAAAAGTGCTAAGAAAGGTCGCCCTTGGCGTAAATTCAACGATCTCATTGAGGATCTACTGAAAACATGCCAAGTCTCTCGACCTGAAATAATAAAATGACGCTAGTGAAAGAATTCAGAAAAGTTTGCCAGGACTTTGAAAAAAGGGAGAATTGTACTATCTGCCTATTCTAAGACCAGTGTGATTGTATTGTTAGGACTACAGGTGTCGACAAGTAAATTTTATATCTTTAAACGAGCAATTCTTATATAACTATATATATTCTGAATCTCGGAAACGGCTCCCACGATTTTAATGAAATTTAGTATACAGGTAGTTTCAGGGGCCAGAAATCGATCTAGCTAGTTTCGACTTTTAAAAAATGTAATTTTATCCGTATTTTAATGAGAAACAGCTACAATAAAATTAGAATACAAAGGTAAATTTCGCCACTATATACAAGACTAAAATAGCTCAGGTGGGACATTGGGTGATCTGTAAAGCAGAAGACCCGGTTCGAATCCAGATGTCCTATTAGTTTTTTTTTGTTTAAGTTTTGTACATTCTTAAAAATAAGGCTCGGTCGTCCGGTTATTAATTTATTAAATGTCTTAGCAGGCAGTAATATGCTACTTATTAGGTACCAATAACTTGGTTCAAACTACCTGATCTTCAATAACATACTAGTGCTTGTATCGCTTGTTATTTTGCACTGAATGTATCCAATGAGTCTCTATATTTACTCATAAGGATTTTTCTCGAATGATGCCGAACAGTGGTACAATGAGCAAGTTGTTTACGAACTTATTTGTAAAATTAGAATATAGCTATACTTGATCTTAACGTGTAAGACATAAGGTCGAGATTATCTTTCACCTGTCTAATATTATGTGACTTTTGTAACAATTTTTACATGTTTACGTTTTTGAAGTTATACTTCTTTAGGCGCGTTATGAAAAAAATATGAGTGAAATTTTAAGATGCGCGCGCATCACTGTAATACAAAGTAACAGGAAGAAGTTGGTTCCTAAAATTTTCTGACGTTTGCGTCATTCATTATTTCTTTTTGTTTCTTCGTCCATTATAAGAACGGACAAAGGGTTCAAGCCCATCTACCGTATTCATTATTTAATAATTAATTGTCAAAGCCATCTTTGCAAGATTTTTACTAAATTGTTCTTTCTAAAAACGTAGAATAGCACGAGGAATATATTATTTTAATTATTTTTGCTTCGTTAGGCCAAAGAAGTATAACTTCTTGCGTGCACACACACTTTTTTTTATTGGTGCAGGTACCGGGTTTTTGAGAAGATGAGTCCGTGGTCTCACCTCGTCTTGCGCTATTTTCGAAGGCGGTAATGACGAACACGGAGAGGTTAGACTTTTTAACGAAATTTTTATAATTTGGTACATATAAAGTTTTTTATATAAAAAGACCCCGCTTACTGTAACTACTTATTGCTCGATTGAAGATAAAAGAAGCTGAAACATAATGTTTTACAAGCTTGTAATAAATTCTTACCTATCCCAATGCACGGAACAATACCACTCTAATTACGCCGAAACTTAACCAAAGAAACCGCAGCTAATTAAACTTTTGGTCCATCATAAACGCAGTTTAAATTTATTCACAGAGCGAGATACTATTTGAATGACATGGACAAGACCATTGCTAACTTGTTTCTATGTCAAATCTTAAAAATTTTAAATTCACTACTTGTTAGTGGATCACATTTATTTTGAAATACCAAGATAAACGGTTTTTAAAATAACATAATAAATAACTATATAAAGATCTATTTTGATAATATAATACTAGATATTATGTAGAATTGTGGGGAGCGTACCAAAACTATGTCTTCCGGTACGTGGCCATTCGAGGACTTTACAGCCCCAACGGCCATCTGTCCGTCGAACTATGTGCCCTGCCCACTGCCACTTCAGTTTCGCAATCATTTGAGCTACCTCCGTGTCTTTGGTTCTCCTATGGATCTCCACATTTCTGATTCGATCTCGCACTGTAACTCCGAGCATAGCCCTGTCCATTGTTGTTAGGCCCCCCACAAGATGGACCGACGATCTGTTCAAGATCGAAGGAATACGTTGCATGAGGGCAGCGCAAGACCCATCATCGTAGAAATGGGGGAGGCCTTTGTCCAGAAGTGGACGTCTTCCAGCTGACTATGATCATGATATGTAGAACTGAAGCTTCTATATTATATATAAACAGTTTGCTATTTTTAAGTGATGTCCTCACATCTGGGATCAAATATACTAATTTAATTTGTACCAAAATTTATGAATGATGCAAGACTGAAACGCGTTCTGTCTAACGTTAAGATTTACAAGAGCGACATCTCAAGTCAATTTCCTAATATGCAATTATTGGGGTTGAGCAGGTTATCAACTGTCCTGTAGATTGGATTCAGAATGAGATGCGCAGTTCGCTTAATTTGAAGTAAATTCGGCAAGATGGAAGCGACTCCTAATCTATATTTATAAATATGTTGGAATTTCATTACAAAATTTGTAGAAGGCTTCTTTGCTTTTATTATGACAATAACAACACAAGCAGGACGTTCAGCTGTTGGTTATTGATATGCCCTGACTATTACAATGCAGTGCCACTCAGGATTCTTGAAAAATCCAAAAATTCTCCTTGAGACATAAGATGTTAAATGTCGTTTTCGCCCAGTAATTCACTAGCTACGGTGCTCTTCTGACCGAAACACAATAATGCTCACACATTACTGCTTCACGGCAGAAAAAGGCACCGTTGTGGTACCCATAATCTAGCCGGCATCCTGTGCAAAACTGGTATTTACTGCCATGGTGGTAGCATAAGAGCAGTACTCTATAAATTAAATAAAGTCAGTGCTTGGAAAAAACAACAGTTAATCTCACATAAAATATATTTGCACATTATTTTCTTTTGTATTCATAAATTATTTGCTACCCAAGAGAAAACAGAGTGACATTTGCATTTTGCACGCAGCCTTTCGTACTTTTAAAACGTTTAGCAAAACACAATGGTCGCTTCGTGTTCAATGTTTGAGTTCAACGACGGGATAGCCAAATAGGGAGGACTTCCTGAATTGATACTACAATTGGAACAAAGATACATTCAGTTACACCGTATTCGGCGAATGAGCATACAATATGTTTTATTAATACGAATTATTGATGACTGCATCACCAGAACCCAAGCCTTAACAGCTATTGTTCGCAGGTTAGCCACAATGACGTCACTTATATTGTTGTAAACAAATTCAAATATTTTGGTGTGGGAGCGACGTGCGTCAACACAAGTTCATTTTCAGCCCCACAGAATATCCGAGAGCTTTAAATTAGTTCTTCTTCTTCAGGAGGTCAGTACTCAGTCTTTTAAAATTCTCCTTGTCCATGGCTGGGCGGAATAGTTCTTGGACTGTCTTGATGCCAGTCCAGGGTTTTACCAGTGGGAGGCTCCTTTGTACAGGATGCCGGCTAGATAATGGGTACGACAACGGCGCCTATTTCTGCCGTGAAGCAGTAATGTGTAAACATTTCTGTGTTTCGGTCTGAAGGGCGCCGTAGCTAGTGAAATTACTGGGCAAATGAGACATAACATCTAATGTCTCAAGGTGACGAGCGCAATTGTAGTGCCGCTTAGAATATTTGGGTTTTTCCAGAATTCTGAGCGGCACTGCATTGTAACGAGCAGGGCGTATCAATTACCATCAGCTGAACGTCCTGCTCGTGTCGTCCCTTATTATCAGAAAAAATCCACTCCCTTATGTTTCTGAACCAAGACTTCTTCTTCTTCCAATAATTCTTTTCCCAGAAATATCGCCCATCAAAATAGTTTGCAGCAAGCAGTACCTATAGTTGCGCAGTATATGACCAAGGCACGAGATCTTATGTTCTTTATTAACATTAACAAAACTGTTAAAGTTGCTATTACGGCCGAATGGGGGCGTATTCCCCAAGAACTCATATAAAACCTCGTCCATAGCATGCCACGAAGAATAGCAGCAGTTACTTCGGCCAGTGGAGGCTACACTCGATATAAATTGTTTATTTTATTGTTTGTAACTTTTAATAAATACAGGAGAAATCAATTGAAGTTATCTTATTTCTTGCCACAGTGAGTAATCAAATCGCTCTAACATCTATTTAACTGTAACTGTGTTTTACCTTAGATTTTTGCGTAAAAGTTACATTTTTATTGTTATTTTAGTTAATACGACGTTTCAAGACCTTTCCAGTTCTCGCTACAATGTTCGCTAAAATCTAATGTAAGAACACAGTTACAATTACACGCGTTTTAATCTTTTAAAAATATTTTATTTAAATATTGAATGTTAAACTAAGAAAATACAATGTGCAACAGTACGGACTGGAAAATGCTAACCGAATCAAGTCCCCCTGAAAACAAGATCTGGAAAGGTCTTGAAACGTTGGGTTAACTAAAATAATAATAAAACATTTACATGTTTTATATTATTTTTTATTACATAATAGTTACCTATTACGCAAAAATCTAATGTAAAAACACAGTTACAATTGGACGTAGTTCCTCAAAAACATTCCAAGCCACAAACATTACATTTTAAGGAATTCGTGTTTAAAGTTCAATAAATATTTGTGTATTCCATGTGTGTTGGGTTACTAAGTCAAAATGTCATTTAAAGAGTGATAGTGGGGCTGTCATTTTTTGTCAGTCCGTTAATATGTATCACGTGACCAATTTTGTGTTCTTACTTAATTTCGACGTGATTGTGGTTTGGAACATTTTTCTGGAATTACGTCCAATTAGACGCGTTTAAATCATTTAAAAGTGTTTTATTTATACTATTAAATACTATAATTACTTGGATAAATCAAGTGCCCATTTTTTGCAAAGGACTCTATAAGTGTGTAATGTACGCACTCTTCTTTTCGTCAAAACGGTAATAATTACATAATTAATTAGCTTTATATTAAACAACGTTAATTTCACAAGGGTAGAGAAAGCAGACACCATGTAATTAAGAACATCAAATAACATTATGAATTATTAATCCACCCAAACGCCAGTAAAATCATTGTGAATTCATGAGATCGAGTCTGCGATTTCCTCGTGTGATTAATATTAAATTCTCATCTCCATTCTTTATTATTAAATATCACAAATATGCGTCCGGGGTAAAGGAAAACAAAGAGAAGAAGAAGAAATTCTTGTGATAAAATATTCAAAGAAGCGATCCGAGGTAATAGCGCACGAGCTCGAATAAGTGAAAAGTTTGCGTTCGGGTAACAAAATTTTATAACTAAGTATTTTTAATAAAGGCTCGTCACATATTCTGAACGTGTGTTATAAGTTTTCGTGCAAACTCCTGTGGCTTTCGTAGATTTTTCAGCCAACATTTGGAAGAACGAGCTTAGCTTGATGTTTGTTATGTTTTAGTGATATCTCTCACTTCTGGGATTGAAAATAACAATCCGTTTAGATTTGAAGGAGCGACATCTCAAGTCAACTTCCTAATATTTAGTATATATTGGGGTTGAGGAGGTCATAACTGTTAAGTAGATCCTGTAGATGGAGCCACAACCTGAGTGTCGAACAAGTCACTCGCACGGTTGGTTCAGTTGGTAACAGCGCTAAAAAAGGAGGAGGTTCTTAATTAGTCGGTATGTTTTTTTTATGTTTATTATCCAAGAACTTTCGACTGGGTGAACGGATTTTGATATTTCTTGGAGTCGGTGTCAGCCAAGGTAGGTTTGTAACTACATACATAGTTATAGGCGAGATGTGCCTGAGTCGCACACGAGATGTGAGGAGGCGAGAGGGGAGAGCGGGGCCGCGGTGGGAGGATACCGATTCAAAAAATAATTATAAACGTAACTATAATTAGATTGTATAAAAATACGCAATTAATTTTATACTTTTAAGTGCATTTTATATCTATTGTTTTAGAATAGTGTTTTTAAGCCGGATGTTTTATTGTAAATTTTTTTATGTAATATCTAACTTTCATTTGTGTTTCACATAATAGTATTTAGACAACCTCCATTAAAATAGTATGCTATGTAGGCTATTAGATATACATTTAATCTTCACTTATACTCAACATACATTTAACAATTCGCTTCGGATTCAATCGACTAGACTTTTAACATAACCATAGGATCGAACGTTGTTACAAGAGCACTTTGAAATCAATTTGTAGTTTTTCCCAAAATCGTTTACTCGCTACAAAAGCCCATTCGAGTTGTTTAATGTTCCGTGCTACAATTGAATTTCTCTTCAACTATTTCGCTTTACAACTTGTATTGAAAATTCAACAAATAGAAGTTTAGTTACACAATTGCATTTAATGTTCAATGATAATCGATTGCTTGGGTTGATATATATATAGAACAAACACAGACTTTGCCCAGACTTTACTTAGGTTAAGCTTAGCTGATCGTGATGAAACGCGAACTTTACTCTTGTATTCGGCTATCTTAGCATAACTTATCAGTGGAAGTACTTACTTAAATTACCAGTGGGATGCTCCTATGCACAGTATGCCGCCTAGATTGTGGGTACCACAACGGCGCCTATTTCTGCCGTAAAGCAGTAATGTGTAAGCATTATTGTGTTTCTCTCTGGGTCTGAAGGGCGCCATAGCTAGATAAATTACTGGGCAAATAAGACTTAACATCTTATGTCTCAAGGTGACGAGCGCAATCATAGTGTCGCTCAGAATTTTGGGCTTATCTAGAATCCTGAGCGCCACTGCATTGCAATGGGCAGGGCGTACCAATTACCATTAGCTGAACGTCCTGCTCGTCTCGTCCCTTTTTTTCATAAAAAAAAGCTCAGTATAATATCAACTGTCAAATGACTAAATAAACTAAACGGCTGGATGATCTTGTTACCGGGAGGTTTGTTTCATTTTTTCCTTTATTTAATTATTTTAAAATTAATATTATTTAATATATATATATAACATGCTCACATAATGCCTTTACTTATTTACGGTATGTGTGGATTGATACATCTACTGTACTGAATAACTCTTGTGTTTATAATTATTAATTTACTTTTTTTACTTATTCATGTAAGCCTTTTAGTTTTTGACGTTTGAGTTTTTCTGTTGCATCACTTTGCATATATAGTAATTGAAATTGATTTATTTAATCGAAAATAAGAATTTTTAATACCTAATCAGTTTTGGAAAGAGCAATCTTAGAGTTTCTTGCTCGTTCTTTTCAAAGGACATCTGCCTCCGAATGGGCTGTATGAAAAAAAAGACATATTTCAAGTGTTTACCTATGAAATAAAAATATTTTCGATTTTCATTTTTTTTTGAAACAAAAGATTATGCGAAACTTCCACTGAGCTATGTTTTACGTGACTAAAATCTGAGCAAAGTATAAGTACGCTTTACAAACGTCTTAGTAGCTATCAAGACTTAATCTTAATTGTGAAGTAACACCGTTTGGTACAAGCCACAACATGAGAGTTTGTGGAGTGACTTCTCAAGTCGACTTCCTAAGAGCGCTTTGGCACTACGTCCGAACCGAATCCGATCCGTATCCTAGTCCGTCAACCGTTAGAAATATGTAGTATACGACTGCACCGGACCGTATTTTCACGGAATCGAATCCGATTCGGATCGGGACGAACTGTGAAAGCGCCCTAATATTATACAATTATTGGGGTGTAGCAGGTTATCAACTAGATCCTGTAGATGGAGCCACAACCTGTGAGTTGAACGAAACATACTAAATTTTAAAAATAATAAATTTTGGGGGTTCCCCATAATTAGAACTGAAACTCAAAATTTTTTTTCATCAAAACCCATACGTGTGTGTGTGGATAGATCTTCAAAAATGATATAGAGGATTCTGATACTATTATTTTTCATGAAATTTGGCACATAATGTAATGATTGGATAATGATATCTGCATAAGAGATGCTGCAAGCGATTCTTTTGTACGTCAAGCATCATAGAGGCAAAGAAGTTATTACAATTACTGTGGTCTATTCTATTTTTCATATTATGGCTTCTGTGGAAGGGATGTAGTGGTCTATTATTATTTAGAATTGATTCGCTTACCTTTACTTTATCTCCTTTACAGATGCTCTTCTATCTTACACGCCTTGTCTTTACGGATCTTTATTGTATGTCTATGGTATCACTAAATAGTATAAAACAAATCTGTCCCTATGTATTCTTAGATCTTTAAAACTACGTAATGGATTTTGGTGCAGTTTTTATAAAATATATAGAGTGATTTAAGAGGAAGGTTTATATGTACAATAAATGCTTAATATTTATATTATGCACGTATGCATCCATACAGTAGAATCGCTCTATCTATTTTATCTATTTAAAAAAACTGCATCAAAATCCATTCCGTAGTTTTAAGGATGTAAGAAACATTGATAATTTTAGAGGTTTCTAATATGATGTCGTCAATACACACATAATTTTACACTTACATTGCAAACGCTGGCTGAACTCTACGAGATAGATGAAAATAATTTGTACAATATTGTACATCTTAAAAAAGTCTATAAGAAAGTCAAATTTGTATATGTCTATCACTTAGGGATAACCCACAATAACCATTTTTATCCTTTACTAGCTTATACCCGCGACTTCGTCCGCGTAGATAAACATTTTTAGAAATAATAACTTTGGAATTGAAGATTATCTCATGTCCTATTCCAGTTCCGGCTACCGTTTTCGCTCCCGTTCCCAAAATATTATATTAATCTTATTTCGAGGAAGATTGCTATGGCAAACTAACCGAGCCTGGTGACGGACAGACAGATAGACAGACAGACAGACAGATAGGCAGACGGACGGACAGCGAAGTCTGAGTAATAGTGTCCCTTTGGGTACGGCACTCTAAAAAATTGAGGGGGGCACTCCATACCTACATGTAACAAAATGTCAAAAAAATCTATTTAACCCCCTTTTTTTATAGCTCAAAAAAAGAGTTGTGTGATAGTGCTTTCGTCCCAAACTATAATTTTGCAATCGCGCAACACTTGTGCTGCGTTGCTTTGTTTTGGGATATTGCACAATGGAGTTTCAGTATTTAAGTAATTCAAGAGGCAGCCTGAAAGCTGTGTGAGCAGTTTTGCCTCCCTCCAGTAGTGTGGCAACGATTCCTGATGACGCGACAGCCAAAGCAATACTCCGGTTATTTCATAAGAAAAGTTTTTCCAGTGCCACCAGGAGCATCTAAGAAATAAATGTCCCCAATCTCTCTTTCAATGCTGGTTAGAATTTTTTGATAAACATTTGCCTGTTTGTATGTCAATAATTCCTCGTGATGCGATACTACCTCTCCCAGGGCGCAAGGGTCAGAATTTGTCTCTAGTAGATATTCGCAATTATCCAGGTTTACTGCGGATCTTTTTGGTTAAGGTAAACCGAATTGATCCAAATGTTTTCCAGCTTGTGCTAAAACTACATCTTCGATCAATATCAAGCATCTGTTAAACACCTCATTCATTAATAACTCCGCACCATTTTGCAATTCTCTTTCAAGTTGCCGTTTAATGAAGTCCGAAAAACTGTCCCTATATTTTTCTTAAAGGCTTAAGGGATCAGTAAGTTGACAAAAACCTATCAGTATTGTGAACAGTTCGCGCAGCTTGAAAGGAGAATCGCACAATGCAGCTCTTTCTAAAGTTGTGTCCCAATGTTTATCGTCCTCTAGCAGTCCACGGGTGTTACTCGCTAATTGAAATGTTGAAATGGAGGATACCGTTGACAGTTTTTAAATATTCTAAGGATGTCGGCCCTCTAACCTCATGTAGTAATAAGCGTAGGTGGTAGCACTCGGTGTTATTTGGATGTATCGTATAGACCCTACCGAGAAAAACGGCTCAAAAAGCACGTTTGATTTATGGAAGCCACCTTCAATATTTATTTTATTCTGTTTTTAGTATTTATTGTTATAGTGGCAAAAGATCTGTGAAAATTTCAACTTTCTAACTATCACGGTTCATGAGCCTGGTGACGGACAGTCAGATAGACAGACAGACAGATAGGCAGACGGACGGACAGCGGAGTCTTAGTAATACTGTCCCGTTTTTGCCCTTTGGGAACGGAGCCCTAACAAAAATTGAGGTGGGCACTCCATACCATACACGTAACCAAATGACAAAATAAATCTATTTATCCCCCTATCTTTAAAGCTCAAAAAAAGAGTTTCTCAATACACACTTTGCACCCCTATTTAGCTTCTGCCAGCGACTCTGTCCACGTGGGTCTCGTTTAAATATTGTAGCGCCATACAAACCTCCACACCCCCCATTTCATCCCCATAGGGGATGATTTCCGGGATAAAAACTATCCTATTTCCTTCATCGGGTCTCAAACTATCTCTATACCAAATTTCATCTAAACCTGTTCATACAAACTTTGCACCCCTTTTTAACCCCTTTAGGGGTGAATTCTTTCAAAACGCTATTGTCATTTCTTGTATTGTAATAAGGAGTCCATACGCAAAGTTTCAAGTCTCTTACTTAAAATTTTACTCCATCCCCATACAAACTTTCAAACCCCTTTTCGCCCCTTTAGGGGTGAATTTTTTCAAAATGCTGAAATTCTTTTTCTTGTATTGTAACAAGGAGTCCATACGCAAAGTTTTATGTGTCTTACTTATAATTTTACTCCATCCCCATACAAACCTTGCACCCCTTTTAACCCCTTTAGGGGTGAATTTTTTTTAAATGCTGAAATTTATTTTCTTGTATTGTAATAAGGAGTTCATACGCCAAGTTTCAAGTCACTTACTTAAAATTTTACTCCATCCCCATACAAACTTTCAACCCCCATTTCACCGCTTTAAAGGTGGAATTTTCAAAAAATACCTTCTTAGTGTATACTTGCGTTATGTAAACTACCTATTGTCAAAAAATCAGCTTTCTAGGTTCGTTGAATTAAGCCCAAGCCGTTGAATTAAGTGTGTGAGTCAGTCAGTCAGGACTTTTACGTTTATAAATATAGACTATTTACGAGAAATGATAGCATATTTACGAAGCCATATAAAGAAATATATCTAGCATTAATCCCTGTCCAATTAAGTACATTAAATACATCGTGCATTTATTGTGGTCTGAAGGGCGCCGTAGCTAGTGAAATTACTGGGCAATGGGACTTAACATCTTATGTCTCAAGGTGACGAGCGCAGCTGTAGTGCTGCTCAGAATTTTTGGGGTTTTTCAAGAATCCTGAGCGGCACTGCATTGTTATGGGCAGGGCGCTTTAATTACCATCAGCTGGACGTCCTGCCCATCTCGTCCCTTATTTTCATAAAAAAAAAAATTAAAATAGATCAATAGCCCTTTACAGCATGTAATTTTAATGAAAATTTACGAAGATATCACAGATTTAAAATGCAGGGAAGTAGCGGTTGCGGCGGTACCGGCCGGGAAAGCATTAGAATGAGTTTCATCAAGTTTATAAAGCATTGCAGTCTACGATACTTATGTTTGTATGTTATCGTCGTTTATAATTGTTAAGATATAAATGGCGGGATAATTCGTAAATTACATTGTATTTATTTCATTTTAACTATTACCTTTTGACAGAACGCAGTCTGTCCGGGCAGCAGTAAATAATATTATATCGGCACTGTTTAACAAACGGACGGTTTATTTCTAGTGATATACGTCAGAAACGAATCGGAGCATGATAATCAATGATACGGTCGGTCGAGTGTCGGGTTACGCGGTCAATACTCTTGCGTAATTACGTCATTAATCATTAACGCATCGAGGAATGTGACCTTATATGCGTAGATAAAAGAAGATCGCAGACATAATGAAGATATTTCCGATATTTTGTTTTCTTGGAAAAAAATCGGATTTATCGGGCTTCTTAGTCTACTGGTCCAGACATGACATTCATGAAAAAGCCATAAAAGGCTTAAAAATAAAAGTTTGTGCGCGACAAATGGACGAATAACTCGATATCACGCCAACCGATTTCGATGATTATTTTTTTATTGGAAAGGATATACTTTAAAGGTAATTTGATGCGTTAGTGATATTTGAGCCGCCTACCGCAACGTCGTTGATAATGATAATCAATGGAACTCCGTAACGAGTTACAGCACGGGTGAGATCTACGGTGCAGAATCTGTCTATAATCAAAGCAAATGTGCTATGTTCATTGCTGAAATGCAAAATTTTGTAGATCTACACATATTTAGACAAATTATTAGTCAGTGTACTTCACTTTCACTAAAAAATTTAAACATGCAACAAAAAATCAACCGAATAAAAGAACTATTCCAAAACAATAGATATAATATGCACTAAAAAGTTCAAAATAATTGGGCATTTTCATACAATCTAATTCTAGTTACAATTATTGTTATATTTGGAGATAAGATATTTGCGATCATTAGTTCTCTTTAATAAACCGGATATATCCGCATCTAAGGCGCAAAAGACTATGTTAAAATTAAAAGAAGAATATAGAGTTTAAGAACGCACACATTGAAGTCTCAAGTCCTTAAGTATGTCTAAGTTTTATCAGCATTGTTGTAATTTCTCACTAGCCGCAAAAAGCCGCAGTAATGTTACTTAAGAGTTAGTTCTTGAAATGAAAAATAATCGATTTAATATTCAATATAAACAATAGTTTGTATTTATTTATTTATTCGGAAACCCAACAATCGCACAGCAATACATAAATTACTTACAAGAATAAAAAAAATATATCTAAGTGTTATCTTACAGGGTTACACATCTTTCATTATCTGTTACCTTCCCGACCATACTATACAACTTGTTTAAAGTTAAATAATATTATGTTAGTAAAATTACAGTTTATCTAAATATTATGTTAAAATTAAAATTAAGTCCAATACAAAACAACAGCATTTACTTCTTATAAATTTTAGTACATTTATTTATAAATATTGTAAACCCATCTGCACCAATGTCCAAGTCTGATATTTTATTTAGGTACTCATTATATAGCCATGGTGGCTAGGACGATTTTGTTTCTATAAATTCTATAACATACACCAATCGAATTAAATAGCTCTGCAAGCAATATATTTTCTTATGACAGGGATTCAACTTAACTGCTCATATTTCACATCCACCCAATTTATTTTAATGAGACACCGCCGATCGAAATTTTTCTAACATTCACCCACATTAAACTACAACATGAAATTCGCAATTTATTCGAAATTCCGTTCATAATCAGTGTTGAGATATTTCAGAGTTCAGTTCAGTTTAACACATTTTTGAAATATAGACCTGTGCTTAAAATAGTCGCCTTTTTGCTCTTATGTATTATGTTTATAAGATATTAATTTTCGTGGAATCACTGAATCCGAGGATACAGTTTTCACTTGTATCGGGGCACTGACCTCTACGTTTAACCACTGGACTGGCGGCTGTCAAAGTGCTTTCGTGCCTGTTTGATATTCGCCATTTTGGCGCTGTTGGCCATGTAGCGAGAGTCTGAGGTACTAAAACTAGTGATGGCAACCACAGCTAAACAAACATCAATAGGAAAACTATTTACAAAAAAAAAATGTGTACTTTATTACGTTGATTCTTGAAGTATAAATAACATGTAAAAAGGCCGAAATTAATTCAAAATGCAAAAATACTTCATAGTATTGTACGTTTCTCTCGCAGCCATTTGTATTATACGTCAAAATTAGTTCTCTGGACGCTCGCGAGTGGCGCTTCAAATAGGCACAAAAAATTGCTGTCAAACATATGGAACTGCCTGTCGAGTGGTAATTATAGAGGACTGTCTTTCGGGTTCAGAGTTCCACCCTTATTTATAAAAAAATCTTATAAAAGAAATACAGACTTCGTGAGAAAAAGGTTTAAGGGTTAATAAATATGCCATCAAAAATGCCTTCTACCGTAAAATGTGTCATCAATATAATACCAAGTTGGTAAACTTATTTAGTCCCTACATTAAGGGTCGTTCTGTCTTAAGTTATTACGTAATTATTAAACCTAACAACATCTTATAGTGACCCTATCAATATAAAAAATATTTTTAGTTTTAAGTAAATAAATATATTAACTTGGCCATCGCATGAAAACACAATGTACCTGTTTTTATTTTTCTTAGGTTGTTAAGTCAAACTGATAGATCCTCTTGCTTCTAGGCAACTGATGGAAACAGGCCGGGTTTATTACTTTAGTGTGCGTGCCTAGCTACGTCTTACACTCGCGATTTGTATGTCACTTTGTGTTATTTTGCATGACTTCCCTCAAAGTAGAGGTTATCCTGTTAACTTAAAATTTTTCGACGTTTTCACAGCTGTCACAGTCTACTAGACGTCTAATTGATCTAAGATATACGCTGGTATATGTAAAGTATCGTAAGAGAGTTCCATAAACGTACGTATGATTTCAGACAACCGAAAAACATTGATAGCACGCGGGTTAGTATCGAATCTATGCTTGTGCTAAAGGAAATGAGACCATCTAAGCTTAAGTCTAAAATTATATCATATTTTAACTACAGAAATAAAACTGAAAGCAAAATTTTATGAACGATGCCGTACTCGAACCCGCGACCTCTCGCGTTGACGCACCGTTCATAAAATCTTGTATGCTTTTATGAAGTTACAACCTGAGAGTTGAACAAGGCCGCGGGTTTGTGTCCCGCATCGCTCATAAAATGTTGTTTTCAGTTTTATTTATGTAATTAATCCCAGAAGTGAGGGTTATCACTTTAAAAGCATAACAAATTGTTTATATTTTAACTGTTATGACCAGAAGATGGCGCTTATCTTTAGCTAGCCAACCTGTTTGTTCCGTTACTTATTACCATAAAAAACAATCATGCTTAACCGTCCGTTCGTTAAAACTAGAGTACATCTACGCAGAGAACCGGTGCGTTAAAGTTAAGTGCTGACACTAAGAAATCGTGTTCTTCCAACCGAATGACAATTGTAGGTACCGTTGGTGTCTTGTGGATTGGTTCTAACGGATAAAGGGGCTGTCACAAATACAGAAGGTGGTTTCATGAAGTGTGCATACTCCTTAATCATAGATTATTGTTTATGTTTAAGTCCATAGGTAGGTGACCTCGTTCTGTTTACAAACAAAGGCCCCGCCTAAAAACGGCAGTTTAAAAGTTAGGGTTGTCTAAGAAAAGAAATTGAAAAATAACAATAAGAATTGAAAATTATATAACTATGAGCAATATCTGATGATAATTATAGTTATATAATAATCAATAATCATAATAAAATAAAAAGTAAGCTTTTTGTCAAAATATAAAAAAAAATATTCAGGGGTATGAAAAAAAGATGTTGGCCGATTCTCAGACCTACATACAAAATTTATACAAATTGGTTCAGCCGTATCGGAGGAGTTTGGTATCAAACATCGCGACTCGAGCTTTTTATGATATATATTATATGAAGCTCTACTCAACACTTGCTCACCGTTTTGCGATTGAAATTCAATATAGAAATTTGCCAAATTCAAGTCACAATATCATTTACAACTTTCATTTTTATTGTGCTATTACATCTTGGTTACAGACCTCTCGTGCACGTTAGAATTAGTTTCACATTTAATAGAAGCTCGTTCTCACGAACTATTACAATAACAGTGTATTGAAGTTATACTTCTTTAGGCGCGTTATGAAATCATGAGAGTGAAATTTAAAGATGCGCGCGCATCTCTGTAACACAAAAGTAACAGGTTGAAGTTGGTTCTTAAAATTTTCTTAAGTTTGCGGTATTCGTTATTTATTTTTGGTTTATTTGTCCATTAGGACAGGCAATGGGTTCAAACCCATACAGCCGTATTCATTGTTTAATAATTAATTGTCAAAGCCATCTTTGCAAGATTTTTACAAAATTGTCCTTTCTGAAATCGTAGAATAAGACGAGGAATAAATCATTTTAATGATTTCCTTCGTTAGGCCAAATCGTTCGTGCATACATAAGTACACACACACTTTTTTGTTATTACTTTCTATTTACCTAACACAAAGTAACACCTAGTTCATTTTGATACTTACCCGTATTCTGTTAATTCATTAACATATTAATTATTCTATTACATTATTATATATACGGTGCTTAAAATAGTAGAGGTATCTTTAGACACGGTACGATGAATTTTAGTTTAAAATACAAACTTATTTAGCTTTATAATATTGTTTTTGTAATCTGAATTTAATTTTATGTGTTTGGCGTTTTTATAAAGTAAGTAAGTAGATTAAATAAAATATTTTATCTGTTTTAGAAATTCATGTGGTCCGTATGAAAATTTAGAGTTAGAGTGTAAAAATATAATGCTGGGTGGCTGAATGTAGTATGCGTCAAAAAAAAAACAACGAAGTCTAAATAATTAAGTATTAGAACCACTGACCTCTACTATATATACCACTGGACTGGCGGCTGTTAAAGTGCTTTTGTGCCTGTTTGATATTCGCCATATTGGCGCTATTGGTCATGTAGCGAGAGTCTGCGGTACTAAAACTAGTGATAACAACCTCAGCCAACATCGATAGATGGTGAGAAACTATTTACAAAAAAATTGTGTACGTTGGTTACTAAAGTATAAATAACACGGAAAACGAACGAAATTAATTCAAAATGCAAAAATAATTCAGAGTATTGTACGTTCATTTGCAGCCATTTGTATAATACGTGTACACCAGTGGGAGGCTCCTTTGCACAGGATGCCGGCTAGATTATGGGTACCACAACAGCGCCTATTTCTGCCGTGAAGCAGTAATGTATATGCATTACCGTGTTCCGGTCCAAATTCGACTACGACAATTACTTGACCATAACTAGGTTATGGTAGATGACTTAAATATCCGGATAGCATAAAAAAGATTCGGCCGAATATCGTTCATTTGCTCCTAATAATTGAAGATTTCCGTTACTTTTTCATGGATTCCGTAATCAGAACCTAACCAAACTCTCACCAAACTATCTTTGAAGTATATCCTTTCCATAAAAAAGAATCATTGAAATCGGTTGGCGCGATATTAAGTTGTTATGTTTTGCAAATTTAGATTTATCAAAATCGGTTCACCCAGTCGAAAGTTTTGGGGTAACAAACATAAAAAAAAATACCGACAAACCTCCTCCTTTTTTGAAGTCGTTAAAAAGTACAATTGAGGTTTAAATTGGGTATTTAAAACAACCGCTGGGTTTGGTAATGCGATGAAGACTAACTTGTATAAATGGGGCTCTGTAATAATATAGAGAGAAGAGTTGTTTAATCGGGAAAAGGTGATGAGTCTACAATAAAGGGTGCAAATAATATTTATAAAAGTACCCATGTCGTATCGTCCCGGAAACACCGCACAAGGAAGCTCATTCCACAGCTTTGTAGTACATGGAAGAAAGTCGATGATCCATTTATCGGAGCGACAGACATGAAACAACGGCTAAATATTGTGTAATTCAGTTTATCTAACTGCGAAAACCCTTCCAAATACTACTAATGTATATCAGTCAAGTATTCAATAGTTAAAATAGTTTTTTATCTAAACTTGTTATTAATTTAATAAAAAAATATTTGTAGAATTATTCTGGTGTTTCCTCTGGTGGCTTGATACGTAACAATATCACAATATTAACTTCGCAATATACTAAATAATAGGAATATTTTTTATTTTAACATAATAATAACTTTATTTATTTCCCAACCATTACAACAATTAATATATACAATTACAAGTTAAAAATGTTTCTAAATTATCTTATATATAAAATTCTCGTGTCACAATGTTAGTTACCTTACTCCTCCGAAACCGCTTTACTGATTTTCATCAAATTTTATATACATATTCAGTAGGTCTGAGAATCGGCTACTGTATATTTTTCATCCCCCTAAATGTTAAGGGTACCCCAAAAAATTTATTTTTTGGACGTAATTCTTTGATTTTTTTTCCTTCCTACTACGATCCCTTCTACGATCTACAACAGCTATTTTTGTATCACTATTTTTATATTATTCTGTTCCATCCACCAAACCAATAGGGTTGCAAGATGACAATCGAATACAATAATTGTTGCACGACATATTTGGTAGATCAGAAAATCGGTTTCATCGAAATTTTAATAATTGATTTCTTTAATATGTTATATGGCAATACGACGTTCGCTGGGTGAGCTAGTGTTGTTAATTATTGACATGCAATATTCCCTATATTGCAAAGACAGCTAAACTAGTATGAACTGTGTTTTAGCTGTCAGCGACTTCTCGGTACCAGACATAATTACCTACAAAGTCAAATCAAATTATCGAAATCAGATAAAATAAAATAAAAATATAACTTCTGAGAATATGTGTGGATGTGTGTGTGTGTGTGTGGTGTGTGTGCGTGTGCGTGTCTGTGTATGTTATAATATTAATTAATTTCGAGAAAGTTTAGATTCTTATGATAAAAGTTAATACTTAATGTATACGATCCCTATACTGTGATGTCAATACTGGTAGTAATTAACTACAAAAACGGTAAAATGTCGCGTAAACGTGTACTTTGGTGTTTCTTCTATCAAGAATATTAATTTAAATCGTGTTTTGGGCTCAAACCGAAACTCGACCACCCATTTAGCCCAGTGGTTAGTGACCCTGCCTACTGAGCTATAGGTCCCGTATTCGAATCCCGGTAGGTGCAAACATTTATATGATGAATATGAATGTTTGTTTCCGAGTCATGGATGTTTATATGCAATTATGTATGTTTAAGTATATTATATTAAATACGTCGTCTTGTACCCATAGTACAGGCTATGCCTAGTTTGGGCCAAGATAATCTGTGTAAAAGTGTGTCAATATTTATTATTAAAAAATACTGACAGCACACTACATAATAAAATAGGACATTTATGAAAAGAATAGAAAGTTTCGTTTTCACTTTGACATTTTTTTCGCCTCTACATAAGGCATCTTCAGGGGCTGTTGACTCGCCGATCACTGTAACAACAAACCGCGAAGTATTTTTTGTAAAAGTTAACGGACCTAACACTAAAGATCGTCATTTATTTAAACATTTTAAATAACGTCACTTGTGCAACAGTATTTTTATTCGACAGTCATCACTATATTCATCAACTTAGCAAACAGGTTCATTTTCTAGTCAACACAGCTAGCATAAATAAATAAATAATGAGACGGTTCCTCTCTCCAGAGAGTGAAACAATGCCAATTTGTTTGCCTCAGCCTTCTCCCTACTAACTAATTAGGGAAAATTGCTTGCCTCTTAATCTTTTGTCATTTCAACAATATACATTTTCATTGATTATCATATCATTATTTTTGTAGTATAAACTTATTTAGCGGCGTTGATCACTTTTCTTGAGATGGGTATGAAATATTAAACTCGCGTCAGGACACGTGACCTGATCAAAAATTCGTAAGACAATCGTTGAAATTAAGGATGAAAGATTTATACTTCTAACGAATTATAATTATTATAGCCTAGGCTAATTCATCTTAATGATCTTACGGTCATTGGAACATCATTGTGAGTGAACACCACGAGGTCGAGGGTTCGAATCTCAGCCGTGAAATATTTTTACATTTTATTACGGATGAAAGTTGATTTTTCTGAGAGATAAACATTTTAATGTAAATTAATTGTAATAGTTCTGATCTGTTAAATTTTTTATATAATATAAATTGTCATTTTTGTGTACGATGGCACAATAAATGAATATTGTATCTTGTAACTGCGCTCGTCACCTTGAGACATAAGATGTTAAGTCTCATTTGCCTATATCTTTCACTAGCTACGGCGCCCTTCATACCGAAACACAGTAATGCTTATATATTACTGCTTCACGGCAGAGATAGGCGCCGTGTGTCTTTCTATATTTATCACTTTAACGCGGCATATATACACTAATAGGAAAATACTCCCACATATAAACTATTCTAAGTCAGCACGGCATATTAATTTATTATACGCCTTTCAGAATACAGTTGCGTTACTTATTAATAGCGGTATACAAGTAAAATCTCGTAATGATCTTTATATATTCATGTTATGTTTAATTTGTATGAAAGCCGTTGACCATTAAGTCTAAGGCTGGGATCTATGGAGCGTACTTTTTTTATGACAGTAAGGAACGAGACGAGCAGGATGTTCAGCTGATGGTTATTGATACGCCCTGCCCATAACAATGCAGTGCTGCTCGGGATTCTTGAAAAACGCAATAATTCTGAGCGGCAATACAATTGTGCTCGTCACCTTGAGACATAAGATGTTAAGTCTCATTTGCCCAGTAATTTTTCTACCTACGGCCATGATGCCATCATTGACCTTCCTTTGCTCTCTAATCTTTGTTATTCTTGCGTTCTTTCAGCATCCTTTAGTATATGTGCTGTATTATTATTGTAGGTAATAGTTAAATCTCAGCACTACCAGTAGTTCAATATAAACGCGTCATAGGGAACATATGAACACGTAATTTCACTAGCTACGGCGCCCTTCAGACCGAAACACAGTAATGCGTACACACTACTGCTTCACGGCAGAAATAGGTGCCGTTATCACTTAGACTTTACTCAGACTAACGTAAACATTTGCTTACACTTTTGCATTGGACAGTCTTAGCTTAAGCTCAGTAAAATTGGAGCTGTCAAATGACTATAAAACCGAAAGAAAAGATTATGTTAAGCTTACACTCAGCTAAGTTTTACGTTAGTAAAGTCTGAGCAGAGTCTAAGTACTCTCTATAGATTTCAACACTTTAGGATCACTTGTATATGTAGATATGTACTTGGAGCTCGCGGCTCCGAATAAGATGAACATCTTCGATGTCAACATCACATCTACGAACAAATCTTAAATTTTTTTCGTACTTTGAATTTTTTTTTCGTAGTTTGAAAATTTATTTTCGTAGCTTGAAAATTATAATCGAAATCAAGCTGATATACAGTACATCATATTGTATTATGAATTTATGAAATATTTATGCCCCACACGTTGAAATAGGGATAAGCAACCATCTTAGTTACGTCATAGTGGTACACACACACTGTATACTACGGGCACATATAATACGGGCTATATATAACCTACTGAGCATCCAGCGAGCTGTGACTCCTCAACGTCCTGTGAGCAGTGACCTGCTCCTGTGAAAGATACGCTACTCTACCCTTCACGCTGCATCCTACCACTACAAGGAAGTGCCGGAGCGTCCAAGTGAACCAAATTAGGAGAGGACCACCTGTAGTACCATGAACTCTCCTACTTCTGTTTTATCTTCCAACCTACTAGTAGTAGCTCACACTGAGCATACACTTCAAATAGCAGCAATGAAAACTAAAGTTGTATAGTGACGCCTGCGATAAATCGCGTAGATAAAGTATGGAATATTTTCATCTCATGGCTGTTCCAACGTTCGGGTGCTACTCAACTAACGTTTGGTTTGCCTCACTCTCGCTTTCATGTCAACATTCACATTGCAGTTGGATGTGGAACAAACACTTATCAATCTTTTGTGTCTCTGCTCTTTCCAATAGACCATAAAAGCTTCACCATCATCAATTTGATTAAGATATATATTTCATGAGATTTGGGCCATGTAGGAAGAAGTATTGGTAAATGTCAACTTAAAGCCATTATTTATTTACGATGTGTGTGGATGATGCAGCAACTGTACTCAATAACTTTTGTATTAATTTACATTTACTTTTTTGACTTACTCGTGTAAGTCATTGACTATTTGACGTTTGAGTATGTTTGTTGCATCATTTTACATATTATGTTGTACAAATGATGTAAGTTTTCTTTAGTGTTAATTCCGCCAATATTAGCACTAAAGAAAACTTACATCATTTGTATAATTATGGATTTCCGCAAAGTAACGCCTAGTTCATTTTTTTTATATTATGTTGTTATTGGAATGATTTGTAAATCGATGGAAATATAAATCCTAATATAAAAGAGTAGCAATGAATTTTTTGCTACTTCTTCTCAACCCTTTACGAAGTAGCGGTAGATTCAATAAGAAAAATATTTTTTTGACATTCACAAGTGTCATTTCCGTGACCTACATGAATAAAGTGATTTTGATTTGATTTGATTTGAAAGAACACACTCCATGAACAGATGGGATCCACATTTTCCATTCTCAATTTGTCATTTTACAATACTCACCTTTTTTTATGACATTAAGGGACGAGACGAGCAGGACGTTCAGCTGATGGTAATCGATATGCCCTGTCTATTGCAATGCAGTGCCGCTAAGGATTCTTAAAAATCCAAAAATTCTGAGCGGCACTATAATTATTGCGCTCGTCACCTTGAGATATAAGATGTTAAGTCTCATTTGCCCAGTAATCACACTAGCTACGGCGCCCTTTCAACGATCGAGATTTACTATTCATTTTACCCTTCACTGTGTCTCTAGTGACACTGCGGTCATTTTTATCCTCCCAGCTGCGGTATTAAATATTTAACGTAAACTTTTCTCATACACATATTGTTGGCGAGCTTTAAAGTTAAGAAGTAATAAAATTGGAGCTCGTCTCGCAAAGTTACGAAGCCATATTAGTTGCGAAAACAACCGCTGCATTTGCACAACACTGCATCAACTATAAACATTCAGAATTCTGGCTGATTTGTTACTGGTATTCCGGAGAGATAATTAACTCAAACTTTGCTCTCAGTAACTCAAACATTTGTATGTCAAATACAATTCTTAATTATTTACGACTTTGCTTATTTCACTTACGTAGAAATCTGACTATATACCTAATCATTGGTTGAGTACATATTTTAATTTAGGTCCCGTGAGATCTTTGCATAAAATATTTAAATTCTGATCAATATTACAGATAATTTATACGTCTAGAAAGAGCATCATGCTGTTACACAACCGATAAAAACAGGCCAGGATTAATACTGTAGTGTACGTGACAAACTACGTCTTACACTCGCGAATTGTATGACAGTTTGTGTTAGTTTGCGTGCATTGCTCAGAATAGAGGTTAACTCTAAACTCATTTTTTTGACCTTTTCATAGCTGTCATTGTCTATCTAGACGTATTAATGATTTAAGATTGCAGTAGGAGTAAGTTTTGTCGTAGGTGCCACTATTTCATACCACTGAGTCATTGGGAAAACATTTGGCATTGCTTACATGTAAATATATTATGAAGTAGGCGTATAAGCAAGCTATATTTAACGCCAACGGTTAAATTTATTAAGTTCTCTAAAATGTTCGTGAAAACTTTGATCATTTGAAAGGTACATTGTTACAATTTTTTTAAGCGCAGGCGCGTTCAGCACTTTTGAGAGAAAAAGTACGAAAATATATGTTTCATCTTTGGAAATATATTAATTTACTAAAGATTTGATGTAAAATTCTGAATAATCTATGTACCATAGCAGAGCAAAGCGTGCGAGCGAGCGAAAGCATAGAACATCTTTAACGGAGATATAGAAACATAGAAAAGGAACGTGAATCTATTGAAATAGTGAATAATCAATGTACCATAGCAGAGTAAAGCGTGCGATCGAGCGAAAGAATAGAACATCTCTAACGGAGATATAGAAAAATAGAAAAGGAACGTGAATCTATTGAAATAGTGAATAATCAATGTACCATAGCAGAGCAAAGCGTGCGAGCGAGCGAAAGAATAGAACATCTCTAACGGAGATATAGAAACATAGAAAAGGTACGTGAATCTATTGAAATAGTGAATAATCAATGTACCATAGCAGAGCAGAGCGTGCGAGCGAGCGAAAGAATAGAACACCTCTAACGGAGATATAGAAACATAGAAAAGGTACGTGAATCTATTGTTACTGTTACCGATTTTGATTGACAGGTCAGTCAGCCTTTATTTCTCATTAGCTCATCATTTAGGCTGTCAGGTCGTCTCTACCACAGTGGACATATATATATGAGTATGGAAACTAAGCCTTGTTGATAAAATACTTACCTACATGAGCGTGCAAATTTGCAAATTGAAGCAATAGAGTTGCCAGGTAATTTTTCTAACCGATTTTAAAAAAGGAGTGTTTTGGAACGAATTTCCTTATGGGGCGTTGCGGAGCGTAAAAAGCGTAAGATTTTTATGTATAGTGTATGTATCATAGTTTTACAGTGTACAATGCAATATTATAGTCTACATGATGACTGTTATGTAATATTTTTAAACAACATTTTATTGAATGTTTTTACACCTTACCACAACCACGCAGTAGGTATGTTTCGTAAATTTCATTGCTCATGTAAATTATAGTTACAAATCGATCACTGTAACTTACTTACCTCTGCTTTGTTTCACTGCAGCACAGTTATAATCTCGAAAGTGACCTATATTCGTGTCCCATATAGATAACATAATACTAATATATCTCATTAAATTTTATCTAAATAACTATTTGAGACTTCAATGACCGTCTTGCTAATACAAGCTGAGATCAAAATAGCGAACTTAGACTTTCCTCAGTCTTTATTTGCGTAAAACTTTGCTGATAAATCACTACATCTTTATATATATAATTCTTCTGTGAGTCGGCTGGACCGATTTGGATGAAATTTTTTGTGTGAGTTCAAGGGGATTCGAGGATGGTTTAGATTTACAATGGAACTACCTCCAAACGGCTGGACCGATATTGATGATTTTTTGTGTGTTCCAGTGAATTTGAGATTGGTGTGTGTCTTCAGGTGGATTCGAGAATGGTTTAGATTCACAATTAAACTACCTCCTAAACGGATGGACCGATTTTGATGATTTTTTTGTTTGTTTCAGTGAATTTGAGATTGGTTTAGATTCTCAATTGCGTCCATATAATATAATTCTCTCCGTCCATATAAATAAGAACTCCTCTTAACGGCTGGACAGATTTTGCAAATTTAAGACGTGTGTACAGGACAACGTCTGTTGGGTCTACTAGTCTTAATTTCTTTTGTGCGTCTGTTGTACCTGAACTCCTCCTAAACGGCTGGACCGATTTTAATGAAACTTACTGTGTGTCTTCAGGTGGATTCGAGAATGGTTTAGATTCACAATTGAACTACCTCCTAAACGGCTGGACCGATTTTGATGATTTTTTGTGTGTTCCAGTGAATTTGAGATTGGTGCGTGTCTTCAGGTGGATTCGAGAATGTTTTAGATTCACAATTAAACTACCTCCTAAACGGCTGGACCGATTTTGATGATTTTTTGTTTGTTTCAGTGAATTTGAGATTGGTTTAGATTCTCAATTCCGTCCATATAATATAATTCTCTCCGTCCATATAAATAAGAACTCCTCTTAACGGCTGGACAGATTTTGCAAATTTAAGACGTGTGTACAGGACAACGTTTGTTGAGTCCACTAGTCTTAATATATATTTCTTTTGTGCGTCTGTTGTACCTGAACTCCTCCTAAACGGCTGGACCGATTTTAATGAAACTTACTGTGTGTCTTCAGGTGGATTCGAGAATGGTTTAGATTCACAATTGAACTACCTCCTAAACGGCTGGACCGATTTTGATGATTTTTTGTGTGTTCCAGTGAATTTGAGATTGGTGCGTGTCTTCAGGTGGATTCGAGAATGTTTTAGATTCACAATTAAACTACCTCCTAAACGGCTGGACCGATTTTGATGATTTTTTGTTTGTTTCAGTGAATTTGAGATTGGTTTAGATTCTCAATTCCGTCCATATAATATAATTCTCTCCGTCCATATAAATAAGAACTCCTCTTAACGGCTGGACAGATTTTGCAAATTTAAGACGTGTGTACAGGACAACGTTTGTTGAGTCCACTAGTCTTAATATATATTTCTTTTGTGCGTCTGTTGTACCTGAACTCCTCCTAAACGGCTGGACCGATTTTAATGAAACTTACTGTGTGTCTTCAGGTGGATTCGAGAATGGTTTAGATTCACAATTGAACTACCTCCTAAACGGCTGGACCGATTTTGATGATTTTTGTGTGTTCCAGTGAATTTGAGATTGGTGCGTGTCTTCAGGTGGATTCGAGAATGGTTTAGATTCACATATGAACTACCTCCTAAACGGCTGTACTGATTTTGATGATTTTTTTGTGTGTTCCAGTGAATTTGAGAGTGGTTTAGATTCCATATAACATAATTCTCTTGCTGATGTGTATGTTAGTGAACTCCACCTGACGGCTGGACCAATTTTTCAAAGATTTTTCGTGTGTACAGGACAAAGTCTGTCGGGTCCACTAGTATTATTATAAAACAAAGTCCTATATAAAAAAACAAATATTGTAAATAAAAATAATTATGTGTCCCAAATCGTAATAAAAACTATCCTATCTCTCAAGTTGGACTTAACTGCACTCCATGAAGTAATCCCCATAAAATCCGTTGATTTGTTTAGGAGTTCACTGGGAACATGGGTTTATATTATATACTAGCTGACTCGACAGACGTTATTCTGTAGATTATAAAAAAATACTGTTTTATAGGAATTTCCCAATAATATTTCAAAACATCAAGAATTATTTCGTAAAAAATGCTCCTGTTGTTATAATTAAATTGTTTCACAGCGGAACTGTCAAACCGTGCGTCACTAAATTCTCTCATAGAAATATGTCCATACAAAACAAATATTGGAAATAAAAATAATTAGGGGTCCCAAATCGAAATAAAAAGTATCCTATCTCTCAAGTTGGACTAAATTGCATTCCATGAAGTAATCCCCATTCAAATCCGTTCCTTAGTTTAGTTACAGACAACATGTCACGTAAATTATATATATTAAGATTTAAAACTGTCTCTAAGCTTGTAACTCAAGTAAGAAATATAAGTGTTTACGTGCATGATTCACGGTACACCCAACTAATTAGCGGTTACGTGTAAGCACGTGTAGGTGAACAGAGCGGTAACAGCCGTGCAAGGCAACTAGGTCGCACCACTTGATCTATATATCCAGTTTACATCGCACGCCTTGCCTGTCTATCACCGTAACACGTTATTGTGAATCTCTATTGTCTTTATGACACAACTACACTCTTTTTCTCTACTTTTATCTGTCATTAGCTGACCCGGCAAACGTTGTTTTGCCATATAAAGTATAATTCACGCGATAGTTTTATAAGTAATAAAATATTGCCTATATTATAGCCTGTACATCATTTTGTTCTATTTTCAATAGTTTTTGCAGCGCACGCAAAAATAGGTTTTCGATTTTACACCTTGTGTTACAAAATATCAATTTTATTACGGTTCCCTAATTTTGAAAAAAAAAACATAGCCTATAGCCTTCCTCGATAAATGGACTACCCAACACTGAAAGAATCATTCAAATCGGACCAGTAGTACCAGAGATTAGCGCGTTCAAACAAACAAACAAACACTGCAGCTTTATAATATTAAGTATAGATTAGCTTGATGTGTTTACAAGCGCTACGTTGGTAGCGCTTGTATTGCATGAACTGTCAAAAGACATTTGACATTTTTCACATTATTTGACATTTTAAGTTCACGATATATGATTGATTAGATTAGACATCCCAATTAATTATAACATTTATTTAACGGCTTTCTTTGTTACTACTGTTTTAAATAATTATAACTATATTGGTGTAATAATTATAACATATTGATCCTTGGTTAACTTGATTCGTCTAAGTTATTAGTTGGCGCTACAGTAGTGATAACAGTTGGTAGCATAATCACTGTGACGGTCGTGCCCTATATAAGTCAGAGCGCTCAGTTCGAGAGGAAGATATTTAAATTTTTAGTGCGTTTAAATTACCAACCCTTTCTACATTTATATGGTCACGATTACTAATATAAGTACATACTTATCTTTGAAAAAGTCTTTACTGTTCGGCTTAAAAAACATTGTTTATCGTATTCCAAACAGGCACAGTTTATTTGGTGCCACAGACAACTAAATCTAGGTAAGGTATGGTAGATTCATAGAAATGTGAGGTGTAGTATGTATATATTTCTAATATATATTACATACATTGAAATCATTTGACTGAATATTTTAATATGTTTTCGCTCTTTAAAAAAGGTATTGGCTAGATCCTAGATTACCAGTAGGAGGTTCCTTTGCTAGAAAAAGAGGCCGGCTAGATTGTGGGTACCACAACAGTGCCTATATCTGCCGTGAAGCAGTAATGTGTAAACATTATTGTGTTTCGGTCTGAAGGGCGCTACGGCTAGTGAAATACTGGGCAAACGAGTCTTAACATTTTATGTCACAAGGTGACGAGCGCAATTGTGGTGCCGCTCAGAATTTTTAGGATTTTTCAAGAATCCTGAGCGGCACTGCATTGTTAATAGGCAGGGTCTTTCAATTACCATCATTTGAACGTCATGAGAACATCGTCTCATCCACAGAGGCAAGTTTTTCTGCCGTGAAACAGTAATCACGTGCAAGAGTTATTGTGTTTTATTTCGAAGGTAACATTACTGGGGTTAATTGAGACTTCCCATGTTATGATGTTACGTACCATCATATATTTTGATTGGTATAATTGCAGGTTGTGGAAGAGACTCCGCACTTAGAAATATTGTTAGAAATTCCTATTTTCACGTTTCTTCACGTCTGCCCTTCCAATTAATACTAAATCACTACTTACCTACCGGTTGTCTATAATACAGTGGCTTCTGTGGAAGGTATACCACAAGTTTGCCAATGTCATGTAAAAGTAGACCACCAAACTTAGAGTATTTGTATTCTAATATTATTGGTAGTGATCGGCGCTAAAGATTGAAAATAGTTTCATTTCCTTATTTTATACCTGAAACAAATAAACAGGCTGTTAGACAAAATTGTCAAATTTAAGTATTTAGTGATATTTACAACTTAATTTTATTCTTTTTAATATATTTACACAAAACATTTAGAAAAGGAGTGATAATTAGGGAGTGGAGACATTAAAAAGGAAGTTAGGCGGAGAACTTCAGCAGATGTGAAATTGTACAAAGGTGTTGCACTAAAAGACAATAATTGAAGAACAAATAATGAAATTGTGACAGTGACGCGGCAGTCGTCGTCCGAGCAGTTATCGTTGAGCGTCACTATCACACAGATTAAAACTACATATTAACAAGCACACGCACACATAGCACCACGTGCCACAATGGCTTGAAGTATCTGTACCTTCTTATTTAGATGTGCTACAAATAACATTACCACAGGATAAACAATAAGTCAAAGATAATCCACAAAACGTGATTTACGGCACACAAACAGCACTAACAGATTTCCCTCTTCAAAATATTATCAGCCTTATTCAAAGAGCGCTTAGACGATTTCACTTCAGTCAAGAGTATAACCTATTCAAAGGGTAAGGGTTGCCGGAACGGTATAGCAATATGGCGCTCACAGATTTCCCTCACAATATGTAAAGCTTATTTTATTTGTCCGGAATATATATTCCAAATACGTCGCAAAACTCTTGATATAATTCTGAGCAGGTGTGATATTCGGCGCATTAGATTGATGAAATTGGGTTTATAAGCGGAATTCAATTTAGGCCCGTTGCGGCGCTTTCTCTGCGCAGCAATTCGTCTTTTTAATGATGTAACTGCCTAATTTCTAACCCGTCCGTAATCGAATGGATACAACGGGTGATGAGTGAATATTTTTAACAACAATATCCACATAAAAATACAAGAGTTTCTTCCCTGCCGAAATCGTAAAACAAAACCGCATCAATTATTGTGATGTATAAATATTTTGAATTTCGCATAAGCATTAAATTAATTCACAAACTAAGACCAAAATGTGCGATCCGTATTTCACGCCCTAATGCGTGAACGGTAGCTTTAAGTCCCGTCGTAATTTATTTACTTATCTGGAATTCGACCCAATCGCGAATAAGCTTCAAGAATAGCTTCTTAAACGTACTGGCAATAATGGCACGAATAGAGTGCTGGCGCAGGTTGACGTGGAATATACAGATTATAGCAAATGTTTTGATCGTATTGATCACTGAATCCCGTAAAAAAAGCTATCAGTAGCTGGCCACGGCCTGGCCCACGGCCACCTGTACCGCTGGCTCAAATGATATCTTAAAAATAATTCTCAAGCTCTTGTCTTAAGGGGACACTATTCTTAATGGATACGGTTACCGTCTGGGGTACCGCAAGGATCACTCTTAGGTCCTTTGATGTTTAACATTCAAAAGCACTTTTATATGCTGACGATATGAAAATACTTAAAGTTATTACCAGTAATCAGCATGCATTACTTCTTGAAGAGGATTTAGAAAGATTCGTAGCTGGACCTTAATGTTTGAAAATGTTTTACTGCGACTGTTTCTCGTAAAAAAAATTTATTGACGATTTATATGTTAAAGTGAAGAAATTCACCAAAAGTAAGTATAAAAGATCTGGAGCAGATCTTGGGATCTTGCATGCAAACGTCAATCGCATTCAAAAAAATATGCTTAAAATGTTCCGCTAAAGTACGGTAAATTTTATATTTTCATTAGTGACTATCTTTTTTGACCTTACCTGTTTATTTAATAATAGTTTATTGTTCAAAAAGATTTTTTATTTGCCTATTATGTTATTTATGAGATTATAATATATTTAGTAAACAGCGTTGTAAATCTTAAAAACTAAAGCATCACAAATCTGTATAGCAAAGCAAGTTAGCGAGTACAGTCTGTCTTATAACAAGACAAGCTTTTGGCGAGTTACTTCAGAAATATAATGATGTTAAGTTTGGGACAGCAATTGCGAAACTAGGGCAACAAACATATATTTATAAGTTAAACCATATATTTTCATATATGGTTACTATTATATATATATATATATATATATATATATATATATATATATATATATTACGATATTACTGGATTTAGAAGGACAAGATGGATTTGATATTTTTTTTATCTTTATCTGATACATCATTCCAGCAGGAAGAGGCCCAATTCTGGATAAAGGCCATCAGAGATCACCATAACAATTGCGCTGCTCTCATCCAACCTATTCCGGCAATCTTGACTAGATCATCGGTCCAGCTTGTGGGAGGCCTTCAACATCATCCGGATACGGACTTGAAAAAAAAGTTAAATGCCTCAAAAACTTAAAGAGCTGTTTGATTCAATTCCTACCGCCAAATACCATCTTCGCACGACACGTCACTACCATTGATATCATCCCCACCATCTGGATATCTGGCGTTCTTCTACAGTGCGGTTTTCAAGGAACTTTCGATAACGTACAACCAAACTATGAAATGAACTTCTTTGCGCGGTGCTTCCAGGGTGATACCAAAGTACGTACACATTCCTAAAAGGCCGGCTGTGCTCCTGTGATTCCTCTGGTGTTGCAAGAGAATGTGAGCGGTGGTGGTAACTTGTCATCAGGTGATCCGTACGCTCATTCATCCCCCTCTTTGATAAAAAGTAGTTAGGTTTACAACAATTTCTATTATTAATCGTGCCTATTTCCATTTCTCTCTCTTCGTTATCATTGATATGCTAAACAATCTAAAAAATGGAAAAAAAAAATACATTGAAGTACAACTGGCCAGCAACTAGTGTGTATACCTAATTAGCTAAAGTTACGATGATATCCGTCAACTCTGACCGGAAAAACTTTGCCCCTTGAAAGCTTCCGTCGTAAGCTGTATAATTAGCTAACAATTTTTTGCAAAAAAATATACTGAATTGTCCCTCTTAAACAATCCTACAGAAATGCAGGCAAAGATAAGCTCGCAGAAAATGTTTTACAAATTTAAACTTGCCGTTTTGAAGATATTGAATTTTGGAGAGACTGTTAGTATACTTGATCTTATTTCCACGTACAATCTTCCATCCATAGTGTTAGCATTTAATTATGACATGAGCACTTTTAAATACCTAGGCATACTTTACGGGTTCCAAATTTCCTGGACTTTACTCTACCTACTGTACTGGTCAGTTCTAGTGAGAGCAGTGCTGATATTATTCTATAAAATTATTATTTATAAGAGAAACACATACGAGCGTACGGGTGACCTGATGTTAAGTGATTACTCTCGATCATTCCCTTGCAACACCAGAGGAATTACAGGAGCGTTGCCGGCCTTTTCGAAAGGTGTAGAATTTTGGTTAAATATTTAATTTGTATAATTATTCCCAGAAGTGAGGGATAGCACTTCAAAATAATAAATTGTTAATAAAAGAATATTATTACTAATGGGTCTAGATCCTAAATAGTATTTGTTATAAAATATAAACAAAAAACATCCTAGGCACAAAAGGTTATTCTGGTACTGAAGCTGTAATCTGTACAGATTAAACCAACTTAATTGCCGTATTTACGAGGGTTTTTGGTCGGAGATGGAAACAGGTAATGGTCCCCTAATCCTTAGATAGACCTCGAAAACAGCCCCCATAAATGTACAGGAGGGTCCGACGCAATAGCCTCCAAAAACATTATATAAATAATGTAACTTTCCTTAATATTTTACGCTACTCTTACATTTGACGAGTGCCAGCGCGCGACTTTACCCGCGTTGAATCATTTTACAACAATTTCAATTAACTTACGACAATGGCAATGTGAGCATTGAATCGGAGAGTATTTAGAATTGCTATTAAACAAACTGTAAATATGAAAGAGAGCTTGCAGAGTTTCATCAGTTAGAACTATAACTATCAATTTGTTTCTGCGTGTTTTTGAAACTGTGTGCGCAAACGAAGTGACAAACAGACTTTAATAATTAACTTTATTAAATTTGCCTTTGTAGCATAAGTAAAGTCGTTGGAGATCTATCAATATTCCTTCCCCAATCATCAACCTGTATGCGTGACAGATGCACTCGAGTCTAGCTGCGGTGGTAACTTCGCTATCGCGGTAGTCTTGCTAGACTGTTAGATAACTAGATGTGCAAATATCGAGCAACTGATCAGAAGAGGATTCAGCAACCTTGGGGCTTAAACATCCCGGAAGAGCCTAGCGCAGGAGGCAACGGGTAATCACTTCCTATCTATCTAACTATCCTATCCTATCTATCTTTCCTAAGAAGATTGTCATATAAGTTATCATACACGAATGACAACATGATATAATTTGAACGATCTGTTAAAAGCGTATAGCCCGAAAAGAACAGCAACAGTATAACGTAAAGTACTTAAATTATTTTAGAATATAAATAACTTTATTAGCAATATAATAACCGTGTGTGGACGATGGATTGTTGATACTAATACTTTAAAACATAAAATTTTGGGAGAAACATTTCGGAAACTCATTCCGTGCATATATTAGATTACTGGCTGACCCGACAGACGTTGTTCTGTTCATAATAAAAAAAAACTCTTGTGGGCGGAATTTCGTAAAATCCGTTCATAGCTGACCTCTACTCGGCGAAAAGAATATTCCAAATTTCAAGTCTCTAAGCCTTATGGTTCCAGAGATATCGTGATGAGTCAATATATACCTGGAAATCTAAATATATATATATATATATATAACTCAACTGACTGACATCACTATGTCAGTCAGTTGATAGATCACTATCTATCAACGTACAGCCCAAACCACTGGGCGGATCGGGCTAAATTTGGCATTCAGGTAGATGTTATGACGAAGGCATCCGCTAAGAAAGGATTTTGATTAATTCTACCCCCAAGGGAATAAAATAGGGGATGAAAATTTGTATGAAACTTTGTCAATTTTAAGCCCATCGGTCTGAGACTTTACATGCATAAATTTAATATGACGTAGGCATTCCCTATGAAAGGATTTTGAGATGCAGGCTATATAAGATTAGTAACTTTTCAGTTTAAAATATACGAATTTCTGTATGCTAGTGTCATCTACATTGAGTTATTTTGGAGAGAACTTTGAATTAACCATTTTTGTGCATAGTGCATAGATAATATATCGCTTATATATGTAGATAAGCAATTTGAACCCCGGTACTTTTTCATAATTTGCAAATACTATGATTTATTGTATCGTGTGTGCTATTCCTAGATATTGCTACGTAAAATATAATACCTAACAGTGTAACCAGATTTTTAATTATATTCCCGAAATCCTATCCTAATACCCGACGTGAGACCACAATAAGTGTAAGCCTGAAAATTGCTACACATAATATGAAAACAACTTAATTGGAACTTAATGTTGTTTTTGCTTACTTAATTATAATGTATATACTTATCTTAATATATATAAATTACGTGACACGTTGTTTGTCCGCGATGGACTCCTAAACGAATGAACGGATTTTAATTTTATTATAATTAAAATCCGTTCATTAGTTTAGGATTAGTTAATTATATGGGATTACTTCATCGAGTGCAGTTTTGTCCAACTTGAGATATAGGATAGTTTTTATTTCGATTTGAGACCCCTAATTATTTTGAATTCCAATATTTGTTTTGTATGGACATATTTTCTATGAGAGAATTTATTGACGCACGGTTTGACAGTTCTGCTGTGAAACAATTTCATTACAGTTAACAAAAGGGAGCAATGATGTTCTATACATAATATAGAACGTAGTTGACAGGGAGCATATTTTCCAAATGATTCTTGGTGTTATGAAATATTATTGAAAAATACATAAAAAAAATGGATTTTTTTACTGTGCACAGAACAACGTCTGTCGGGTCAGCTAGTATATTATATAGGGTTATCCACGTTGTCAAACGTAAACAAAACAAAAAAAAAGTTTGATACGGAGGGCATTGTGAGCAAAAAGGTAAATTTTAAAACAAATTTCGCTCCGACATATGAAAGGGAAGCCGTGTAAAAGTTGTTTAATTTCGCCTCAACACCACCTTTGTGTTTCAAAACAAGACAAAGTGGAATGTTTGTGTAATTTTCAGAGGGAGTCTAAAGTTGATTCTTTTTTTTTTATTCACGTCGGGCAAATGCATTAGGGTATAAGTATTTTTTTTAACCGACTTCAAAAATGGAGGAGGTTCTCAATTCGTCGGAATTATTTTTATATTTGTTACCTCAAAACTTTCGACTGGGTGAACCTATTTTTATAATTCCTTTTTTATTTGAAAACTGGTGCTTCCCGTGTGGTCCCATTGTAATTTGGTCCAGATCCGACAATGGCATCCATGAGAAAAATCATAAAAGTCTTAAATTTGCTATACATACAGTAGCAAATTGAATGATAAATTTACGAAGAACTCAATATCGCGCCAACCGATTTCGATGATTCTTATTTTTATTGGAAAGAATATAGATACTTCAAAGTTAGTTTGGTTAGGTTCTGATTACGGAATCCATGGCAAAGTAACGGAACTCTTCAATTAAGCGCTTACGTACATTGCTGCATTGAAAAATTTACATATTAAGACAAGTTGTTAGTTAGTGTACTTCAAATTCGCTTAAAATCAAAAAATAAACAATAAATTAACAAAAAAACAACCGACTTCAAAAACACTATTCCAAAACAATAGATATAATATGCACTAAAAAGTATAAAAATAATTGCGTATTTTTATACAATCTAATTCTAGTTACGATAACTGGAGTTGGTGTCATCCAAGGCTTGTTTAATATAAGAAGGGGCAATCGAGCAAGAAACATGATAGGAAGGGGAGAGGCAATCGCCCATGAACATCTGCAAGACCAGTGGTCAAGAGATGTGTCGCCGGCCCTTAAGGTGGGAGTATGCTAACAATCTAAGAAAACAAATGAGACTTATGTCTCAAGGTGACGAGCACAGTTGTACTGCCGGGCAAAATTTTTGGGTTTTTCAAGAATCCTGAGCGGCACTGCATTGCAATGGGCAGGAAGTATGAATTACCATCAGCTGAACGTTCTGCTCGTCTCGTCCCTTATTGTCATTAAAAAAATGCTCTATGCTTGAGTATCCCTGACTTGTATTGGTTGGGGGAAAACCGATGCTGGTAATTGATTGATTTGACGTAGTTGTGACGAGGCAAGAAGTTCCTCGCAACACGCGTGGTTGCAAAATGCCAGACGTCAAAATGATACGGGTGATATGCATGATTTAGAGAATTAAATATAATCTATTGATTGTGTATTTTGAATTTTGAAACATTTGACTAGAGAATGCGAAAATGTAGATTCCACCGTTTACTTTAGACATGCATGTGTTCGCCCGGGTGATTCGAAGTTGTGTTTTTATACTAGAGATCCGTTTTCCAATTGATTTGTTTCCTGGGAGTGGCCTTAACTATCGACTTTCTCGTTTTGTCAGGTATATAAAATTGGGACAAATTTGAATATATATTTGGTAAAATTATGTTTCTATTTGTAATGTTTAAATAACAGCTTTATCAAAATACTGACGACATGTTTGTAAGCACTTGTAACAGAACATGAATGACAATTCCTTTATTTCAAGAAACGAAAAAAGTATTTAAGAAATCAGATTACATAACAAACTAAATTTATGTATCGAAAGTCGGGGGCGATAGTGTATATATCAATAAGGGAAGTATTGTCTCAACCGATATTGGGAAGAATATGCATACTTTTGAACAACGTTCTTGGAAAATGCAATATTTTTATATGTCCCAAAACATAAGGCGACAAGCTTAGCGCAACAATTCATTTGATATTTATTTCACAAACTCAATTAGAATCCGATACCAACAAATAAGAAGGAGAATTTAAATCTCCAGTAAACATAAATTATTCATAAGGATCTTAGTAACTTGTTCTCAAAGCAATTAGTATATTGAATACGGCAATCATACGGCACTAATGGAGTTTCAGTGAAACTGAATATACTGAAACGTTCTGTGATGCTAATATTGGCTTTTAGTCCGTTTGAGTATGCAAATTTCACAAGGGTGAAATCTAGTTGGACTGCAGTATTTAGTTTCAATTGAATAGTGAATGATCTTGTTGGAAATAAACTGAAAATAGACAGTTTGTAATCTATCTAATTTGCGGAAAAGGAGGACAAACGAGCGTACGGGTCACCTGGTTTTAAGTGATCACCGCCGCACACATTCCCCTCGTCTCGTTGCCGGCCTTTAAGGAAGGGGTGTGTGCTTTGAAAGTAACCATGTCGTATCGTCCCTGAAACACCGCACAAGGAAGCTCATTCCACAGCTTTGTATTACAGGACAAAGTTCCTTGAAAACCGCACTGTGGAGAGACGCCACACACCCAGATGGTGGGGATGATATCCTTATTTTTAGCATGTCGTGCGAAGGTGGAATTTGGCGGGAGGATTCAGGTGAAACAACTCTTCGGAACAGTTCCCGTGATCGGAAGAAGACATACAATAATATTATTGTACTCATTTCAACAAGGAGAATGAAATGCGATAAGATTTTTTTGATCAGTCCTAATTCTAATAACAGAATTGATGGTTAGTGTCCATCGAGTTTATAACCCAGTAGAATCGCAATGCAAGCAATTCAGTCATCCAGCTGAGATATGCGTGCGTGGGGAGCTGAATGCTCATTGGCCAGGTAACAATCACAACATATCGTAAACAAATGCTATTGGCTACCGTAGATTTGTGTGGTCAGGTGTCTGAAATCGTTCGCTCTTTAAAAGCGTCTATCGGTTATAAAGTGCTTTAGAGTCGGTTTTCTAAACGATAGATTTTTATTTTAGGCCGAAAATTGCAAACTTCAAGGACCTTACATATCTTAAATTCAATTTTTTTTATTCAAAATAGGATGTGAAATCACTACCACCCATTCCAAAGTGAATGCCTCAGGCCTGAGAAGAATGTTTATTGCAAAAATGCGGGACTATGTCAGCTTATGAATCTTTCTGTAAATGATTAATTAGTTTAGGGTTACGTTTAGGGAGATCTATCACATGGCCATATAATATGTAGCTACTTAACTAGGATCAAGTATTGCTTAGATTTGACATTCCCGGAAACTGGTTAAAGAAAAATAATAAGTATTAACCTACCAATTTCAAAACTATCACAAATTTTGCCTCTCGTGAATTTACAGAAAGAATCCTACCAATTTATCACATACGGCATCGATAATATTAAGTCGTTGCAGTCTTTAAACCTTCCTCTTACTAGTGTACAAATAACTATGTTACATATAATATATAAAATTCTCGTGTGTTTGTTACCAAACTCCTCCGAAACGGCTGAACCGTTTGTATGAAATTTTCTCTGCACATCGGGTAGATCTGAGAATCGACCAACATCTATTTTTCATAACCCTAAATGATAAAAATGACCCATCCCTAAATATATTTTTTTATTTTTTTGACAATTAAAAAAAAATACAAACAACTCCAATTTTTCGCCCTTCTACGATCTATAACTATTTTTGTATCGCGTATTTAATATGGTTCTATTCCATCCACAGATACGCAATAGAGTTGCAAGATGGCAATCGAATATAATAATTATTATAGTAGGATAAATTTTATGTGCGCTACATTTGGTGTGTCCGAGAATCGGTCGCCATCTATTTTTTGTACCCCAAAAATTTTAAATATTCATTTTTTATTACATTAATTATTGGCAATACAACGTTTGCTGGGTCAGCTAGTAATCTATATTATACATGATCTTAGGGCTACCAATGGTAACAGTTATGTGATGTCACGATGTGATCATTGCGTGGTGTATATATGTTTATGTCAACTTTATATTGGAATTTGTTTTCAAGTTGCCCAATAAGCTTATTCCGTGCTCGATGTGATGAACATGATACAGGAAAACGAACGAAAGACAATAGAATACAATATTCTAAGTTCAATAAAATGTTAGCACAGTTGCGTGCCAAAGATAAATAAGTTTTGCGACTGCTGAAAACTAAATGTTTCATTCCTATTTGGCTATTGAATGCACGATTTCAATGGAAGAAGAGACTGTATCGATTTAAATTTAATGTCTTTTGTTAGTTTTATTATTTCAGGATTTATATTACGATTTAAATTTTGATGTTTGATGATTTTTCTGCCGCCGAATTCCACTTTCACACGACATGCCACAAATTAGGATATCATCTCCATCATCTGGATGTGTCCTCCACAGTGCAGTTTTCAAGGAACTTGTGGCGTGTCGTGCGAAGGTGGAATTCGGCGGCAAGATTCAGGTTAAACAGCTCTTCGGAACACTCCCCGTGATAATTGCTGTAGAAGACGCACAATGAAGCGACTTCTCAACGCAACGCCAAGTGATCCAGCCGTTAACAGAGCACTGGGTCCCCTACAATTCGAGCTGTTCTACGTTGCAGGTGGTTAAAATAATAATAATTAATACACTGTGGTTAAACTGTAAACGGCCACATTGATTATGTGACGGTAAGAATAATAGACAACTAAAGTGAAGTATTTTAGTAAACAAAAGATGTAATACATCATGACTCCAGTTTGTTTATTTGTAAGCCCATTACAAGAGTTAACGCACGATTTCACAAAGTTTGGACAGCATCAGCGTTACCCAAACTTTCATCTTCATAATACGTGAGCATAATAATTTCCCAGATGTTCACAAATTACCGCGGAACAACAATAAACTTGCAGCAATCGTAAACTTTCTTCAAGAGTGAAAGCCTGTGAATTATATATGGGTATAAAGTGATGACCCAAACGTGTTTTAGACAAAGCTAAACTTTTCACTTTTTATTAAGTTTAATAGTCTTTTAAATTCACTAGTTTCGTTTAAATAAAACACTTTTTGATGGAAAATTTATTGAAGTAGGCGTTACTTTGCGGAAATCCATAATTCTCCAAATGATTTGAGTTTTCTTTAGATTTTTTTCCGCCACTATATTTTGTCTTTAAACAATTTGACACGTGTTTCGCCTCTACACAAGGCGTCCTCAGGACGTGTTGACTCGCCAAAATCTAGCACGAGACTGAATCAGTCACTAACGCGAGAGTTACGCATTTAAATAAAACACTTTTTAATGGATACAAACGCGTGTAATTGTAACTGTGTTTCTGCAATAGATTTTCCATAAGAGTAATTTATTTTAACGCAATATAAAGTTATGTTTTAATCCTTTAAAAAGTCTTTTATTTAAATGTGCAACACTCGCGTTAGTCAAACAAAATGTTACATGTACTTTGTTGACGTCCCGTGAAATAATATTCCCTATTTCTGATTGCAAAATCATATTTACCGGATATTATCGGCCGTTTAAGTCATAAATGGCTCATTTATATAACGAACGCTTTTATATACCACATAAGGAATACATCTTATAAATCTACAGTATCAGCCAGTAGCGATTGTTGATATTGAAATTGGATATGTTCTTATTATAACCTGACCAATGACGGCATGCTGTGTTTGTTATCTGACCAATGAGCATAAAGTACTCGGCGCACGCTCACCTCAGTTGATTGACTGACTTGTTTGCATGGGAAATATATAGGTGTTCGGAGCCAACTATTATAAAAGATTTATACACAAATATAATTGAAGTGTATGTTTGTGATATAAATTAAAAAAATTTACATTGAATGCATATTTTTTTTAATGAAAATAAGGGAAGAGACTAGCAGGATGTTCAGCTGGTGGTAATTAATACGCCCTGCCCATTACAATGCAGTGCCACACATGATTCTTGAAAAAACCCCAAAAATTCTGAGCGGCACTACAACTGCGCTCGTCACCTTGAGGCATAAGATGTTAAGTCTCATTTGCCCAGTAATTTCACTAGCTACGGCGCCCTTCAAACCGAAACACTGTAGTGCTTACACATTACTGCTTCACGGCAGAAATAGTCGCCGTTGTGGTACCCATAATCTAGCCGGCATCCCGTGCAAATCCTACTGGTAAAAAACCAGAGAAATAATTTTTAAAATTTTTGTTCAGTTTGTCTGTCTCTCTATTGTTCCTGCGTTTTACCGGAAAGATTGATTGATTTAGAATACACTTTCATCAGCAGATAGCGCAAGTTATGACGAATATATTAGACAATATTATAGTGTTAATCATTTTGATACTTAATAATATTATTTAAACTTATTTAGCAAAGCAATGTTATCCACGTCACATGCTTAGAATTGCCTATTGAAAGAAGTACCATACATCTAATGTTAAAAACGTATTGCTATATGTACCATGTTAACCATTGTAGATCATAATACGACAATTTCAGATCCACATAATCAGGCGCCTTCACTGTATTTTGGCCGAAAGTACCTCAAACATAGATCTCTAGTTACACTGGGAATGAGACGCTGATCAAAGTCTCTAAGCACATCTTAAGCTGGAGTCCCAAAGGTACACGGATACATGGTCGCCCTAAGCACACCTGGCGTCGAAGAGTCATTGTAGAAGCGAAGACTGTTGGAAAGAGAAGAAGGGAAAAGACAATCCCAATACCATGAACGGATGCTTTGCTGAACGCTGTTGCATACCAATCTAATGAGTCTAAATATTGTATTACAAATTTTATTAATTTATTTAGTAGGAAGCCCAGATTGTAAACAATATGTTGCCTTATGGTAAATTTACACATTAGTAACTTATATTATCTTACATTGTATACCCCATTTACGGGCTAACTCGACATTCAATTAATTAAATTACAAATAATTAATAACATTATTAATGTTTTTATTACCAAAGTTACCGATATAGTCCAAATGATTGCGAAACTGAAGTGGCAGTAGGCAGGGCACATAGTTCGACGGACAGATGGCCGTTGGGACAGTAAAATCCTCGAATGGCGACAACGTACCGGAAGACGCAGTGTTGGTAAGCCCCCCACAAGATGGACCGACTATCTGTTAAAGATTGCCGGAATACGTTGGATGAGGGCAGCGCAGGACCGATCGTCGTGGAATAATTACTTTATAAAGTACACAAAAATATAATCACATATAAAACTATAGCAATTAAGAAAATAAAGCAACTATATAATTCATCATTTCATCGTTATTCTATTAAGCCCTTTATTCTTTTCCAGATACTATTCAATGTTGTTTGCATCAAATGGAAATCTCCATTGAAGTTCATAAAACAGAATATAAATGTAATGGAATATTCAGGACTGATTTTTCACAGGCACGATTCAGTGGACGCACGCGTGACAGACGGCGCTTCGGTTTTTAGCACGCTTATTTTGTGCCTTTCAACCGAACAGCTTGGCTTGTGAATTTTTAAACTCTTGTTTTTGTGATGAAAGCTGTAAACTTTTGGCGGGAAATGTATTACTTTAATAAATTTTGATAAACCAAGGAAAACAATTATTATTTATATTATTACAGCTTTTGAGGTTTAATCAAAGTAAGTGTTATTATAATAATAATAATATTGACACACTTTTCACACAAATTATCTTGCCCCAAGTTAAGCATATATCGCCTGTGTTATGGGTTACAAGACAATGATATATTTAATACAATATACTTACTTAAACATACATAAATACATTTAAACATCCATGACTCGGAAACAAACATCCATATTTATCATATAAATGCTTGCATGCTTGCAACCTGGATTCAAACCCGGGACCTCTAGCTTAGCGGGTAGGATCGCTAACCACTCGGCTATACAGGTATTATAGTTCACGATATGATATATGATTGCTTTTTGCTTAAACGTTTCAAACATATCTGTTGGCTAGGAATTAGATCGGCTCCTTGCCAGTACCGACTTACGTAGTAGCTACGGACAATAATTATTATAATACAAGTTTACAAAAAAAAACTTTATACTAATAAACAGAATTATATTATACGGCAAATTAATTATATTTTTTTGCAAATTAATTAATTTATATTGTTATAATAGCCTAAACACATGGTCGGATTTGGTACGGCCGTACCATCGGACGGTTCGGTGTGCGCCTCGCACCCATTGGTTCGCCTTCGTTACGATCCGGACGGTAATAATATTAATTTTGTGCGTTGAACAATGTGACATACCATCCAATATAGTCCGCTACCAGACCGCGTCCGATGGTTCAGCCGAACCAAATCCGATTTTTTTATGACAGTAAGGAACGAGTCGAGCAGGACGTTCAAGTGCAGTGCCCTTCAGGATTCTTGAAAAACCCAAATCCCTGAGCGGCACTCCAATTGCGCTCATCACCTTGAGACAATATAAGATGTTAATTTCTCATTTGCCCAGTAATTTCACTAGCTACGGCGCCCTTCAGACCGAAACACAATAATGCTTCCACATTACTACTTCACGGCAGAAATAGGTGCCGTTGTAGTACCCATAATCTAGCCGGCATCCTGTGCAAAGGAGCCTCCCACTGGTAATCATGTATTTATCACTTTTGGTTGGTTATTTTCAATCCTCTTTTTAATGAATCTGATATTTATATCAAAGTCATTTATTGGACGCGTATCGTATTTACCAAGACACGGCAACACTGTAAGAAATTGGAGGGCTGCCATCTCCAATTATATCTATTTGTCCTAGCTGGCGATTTAAAAGAAAAGACGGCAGGACTAAAAACGATGGATAGTTAATGTTATCGCACTTCCTGGAGACCTCTGGATGAAAATAGCAGGTAGGGAAGAGGATGGAGGAGGCACTTACTTAAATAGAGTTGTTCACAAATTTTAGTAAAACTTTTGAAGATTCAAAAATGTTGTTGGCTTAACTAAAGCTTCATTATAATAAAAAAAAGTTGCAGAGACTGCCGATAGAAGTTCAACCTTAGAAATTTTAATATTAAAATTATAATTTGGTAATGCTTAAAAACAATTAAATTGTTAATTTTAATTTATTTTTAAAACATATTCGATAACATATTAATTAAACAAAAACTTTCAACAATGGACAGGATATACACATTAAACTTTTCACTAAATCCATTCAATTTCACTTATAAGATATACACAGCACTTATGTTGCACAATGCGTCAGCTGTATAGCTACAGATATATTGCTATAAGCATTTCGGTGACGCGAACTCTCGAGGTTTCACCCAATCAAAAAGTGTCTCAGTATATATTATACTAGCTGACCCGACAGACGTTGTCCTGTTCATAATAAAAAAAACTCTTGCGGATGGAATTTTGTAAAATCGGTTCTTAGCTGACCTCTAGCGAAAGGAATATTCCTACCAAATTTCAAGTCTCTACGCCTCATGGTTCCAGAGATATCGTGATGAGTGACTATATACGTGGAAATCTCTTAAATATATATAGATTTATTTTTTAAATTTGTATTTACCGTGTGCACCAGGCATGAGCATGTCGGAGACGCGAACCAATAAGGTTTTCCCCTATTAAAAAGTGTTCAACGCGGCTAAAGACCTTTTCAGTACAATAAGATCCTCCTAACGCGTATTGATTCGCCGATGATTTTCGTTTCACCGCATGCTTTTTGTCATAGATTATTTGGATCCTGATAATAACGATAATCAACCAGGTCTTAGAATAGCCCATATACATGCATTCCAGTAGACCTACTGGTTCACCAGTGGGAGGCTCTTTGCACAGGATGCCGGCTAGATTATGGGTACCACAACGGCGCCTATTTCTGCCGTGAAGCACAAATGTATATGTATTATTGTATTTCGGTATGAAGGGCGCCGTAGCTAGTGAAATTACTGGGCAAATGAGACTTAACATGTTATGTCTCAAGGTGACGAGCGCAGTTTGTCGTGCCCCTGATTGTAATGGGCAGAGCGTTACAACTAACATCAGCTGAACATCCTGCTCGTCTCGTCCCTTATTGCCATAAAACTGCCCTGTGAAACAAAAGAATCAACGTGTTATTGAACTTTGAGATTTTAAAATAGACGTAAGCGATTTCAGATGAGACGGAAAAAGCCAACATTCATCAAAATTGGCGAATGTGTATATCTTGGCAGGATGCCAATTAATTGCCCCATTCAGCACGCGAGCGCTGTAATACTATCTTGTTAAACGATGGTAACACGTTACACGTAATGTAATAACGCTTGAAAGCGCTTTAGAGCTGAACGGTCAAATTGTCTGTGTGAAATAATCACACATTAAGTTAAGTGGAGAGAATATTCAGTACCTACCAACCGCCTATGTTTTCCTCATTTGATACTTTAAAACGTATTATCATTCACGGCGCATAAAAACTTACCTACAGAGAGGCGTTTGTCGATTTCGTTGAATATTTTTTGCTAGTTTCCGATTGAGTGATGATTTTTAAATAGGAGTACAAAAAATCTACAGATTATCGAATGTTAAGCGATATTATATGGCTGTAACCATAGAAATCTTAATAATTATTAACTGTACTATTTTTAAATTAAAAAGTCGTAATGACTTACTTCTATGGGCAGCGGCGTGTTGAGCTCGTAAAATAAATGAGGGTTTCGAACAATAATTATTCATTTATTTATTTAATAATTGTAATGTTTACAAAATCTAAGAGGTGCAACTTGTAAAAATAATGAATCCGAAATGGCAATCCTGGTTATAACGGTCGTAATTAGTAATAATGACTGCCAGCAATATTATTATATTCAAATTCAAATATTTTTATTTAAAATAGGATTCAAGATCACACATTGAAAGCCAAAAACAACCACTTTTCAATTCCACAAAGAATGCCTTACACCAGAGAAGAATGGGCTCGACAAAATCAGCGAATATTTTCATAAAAAAATATGGTTACAAAGTAATATTGTACAATTTAACTTATTATTTAATAGTCTGAGGGCGGTCGCTATATTCACAATCTGTGGTGTCATTAAGAAAGTCATTTATGTTATAGTTACCTATACCACACATACGTTTTTTAACAATCCTTTTGAATATCGTAATACATTTTGTTTTGAACATTTTAAACAATTACTAGACATATAGTATTTTATGCAACAGTTGTATAAAGAGGGTCAAAAACAAGGGGTTGTGATGTGAACCGCAGGCGTACATCGCAATGAATGACGCCACTAGCGTTTTTTGACCTATCTATACAACTTGTCACATACAATATTTTTTCTACGATTAGTAATTTAATTTATCAGCACTAATGTACGGCTCGGAATGCTGGCCGCTCAAAAAGCAACAGGAACACAGGATGCATGTCGCCGAGATGAAAATGCTCAGATGATCTGGTGGCGTCACTCGCTTGGACAAAGTGAGGAATGAGCACATCCGCGGCACTTTTAAAGTTAGGCCAATCCCAGAAAAGCTGTTGGAGACTAGATTGAGGTGGTATGGGCATGTCATGAGGCGTCCAAAAGATCATATGACCAAGAGAGTGCTTGATATTAACACCGGACCAAGAGGACGCGGAAGACCCCGATTAACACGGAAATCAGTAATAGACAAAGATCTACAAAAAGCCAAAATAGATCCGCAGACGACCCAGGACAGAACGTCCTGGCGAAGACTGATTAGGAGAGCCGACCCCAACTAAAATGTGATAGTGCGAGGATAAAGAAGAATAAACAAAGAAATCAATAAAGTTTCCTAGTTGCAGCATAAATAGGCGGTAAATGTATTGTATATATACTTATCTTTGGTCAGTGCTTTCATTTTTCCTACAAGGAATGGCAAAGGTACACCCATACAGCCAACGCGGGATGTTGAAAATTACAAAATATACCTTGGCAAATTATATTAACAAGTCGTTTCTTAAATAGACATTAAAATGTTTAGTCTCATAATTTTAACATGAAAATATTATGTGTGTAATATAGTATGTACTACGTTTAACCAAATATTTCTATAAACCTAACCTAGATTAACGGCGGTTTACAATAACCTATCTATCCTTAGTTTAACTTACTAGACGTAGACAAATCTATCCTTTTACGCTTACTTTATTTCAATAACCTATTGACAGATAGCATTGGACTATAACTACATTGGACATAACTATGGATAGATAAGATCTTGTCATTAAACGGTGACAGCAATGTATCCGTAAGATAAACTAAGGGTAGATAGGTTATTGAAGACGGCTGCTAATGACAAATCTTATCTATCCATACTTATGTCCAATATACAATAGGTTACATGTGAGAAGATAGGTTATTGAAATGTAAGTAAGCGTAAAAGGATAGATTTGTCTACCTCTAGTAAGTTCAACTACGGATAGAAAGATTATTGAAAACGGCCGCTTGTCTACGTTAGTACGGTAACAATGCTTTTTACGGCCATAGAGTATAGACTTTTTCAAAGACTCAATAAAGTATTTACTTATATTACTGATCATGGCTGTTTAAGTGACAGATAAAAGCAGAGGTGTAGAAAAAATATTTTATATGTTTTTATTTTACTAATAATTATTTTAATTCCAACTGTTATGACTATTAGAGTTTATTACATCTAAGAGATAAGAAGCCACACAATTTCATACAAAATATATATACATGTGTGTGTAGCTGAATATACCAGTCTCCATTTTAGCGAGTTTCATGGATGCCCTCAAAGCATATCCGTGTATCGCTCCGGGCTTTAATGCGAACAGGTAACTCATTTACCTTCCATCTGCTAATGTAATTATTTTAGCTGTAAAAATATATATGTTTCATTTTAAGTGGGCCCATTAAAGATTTCGAAAGTCTTGTATAAGTATAATGCTAAAATTACTTAATTTTCTTGAGTTAATATATTGAGAAGCTGAGCGGAGCTCCCACCGGGTGACTCCAATTGATTTCTGTGTTAAATTGTTTCTCGGCCATTTCTGGATCGATTTAAAAAAAAATTGAACTCATAGAAAGCTTTCGAAATTTTCTAGGTTATTGTCGACAGAATTTTGAATTTCGACTTCATTCAATTATTATAATTAAAAACAATCATGATCCTTTTTTATGGAATAGCAGGACAAACGAGCGTACGGGTCACCTGGTGTTAAGTGATCATCGCCGCCCACATTCTCTTGCAACACCAGAGGAATCACAAGAGCGTTGCCGGCCTTTAAGGAAGGTGTACGTATCGTCCCGGAAACACCGCACAAGGAAGCTAATTCCACAGCTTTGTAGTACGTGGAAGAAATATGGCGCCAAATTCCAAAAATTTCTTTTTTATGGTTTTGGTTGGATTAATTTTGTTTTGTTGTTGTACACAGACTTAGTTTACCTCGCTTCGCTCAAATATACGCCGTAGCGAACCGGTACGACGAGCGACTGCGGCGTCCTAGTATTTTATAATATACTACACGTCATCGTTAACAAAAATAGCCGCGAGGTGCTGATTGCACGTTATGACTCGGTTTTCAAATCCCCTTATGCTGTAGCACTGGAAATATATAGCCTTTCTATCATTTATTTATTTATTTATTTAAGATTTCCTTAAGAAACTACAACATACATTCCACTATAACTGCAACATACTTAAAATAAAATATAAATGCATTTCTACTTACAGGCAAAAATAATTTTATAACGTTATGCGTCGGCTAAATAGTAATAATGTATAATATAAATCTAAAACATATTCCACAACTACTTCTACACACATAAAAAAAAATAAAAATATATAAGAACAAATTTAAATTAAATTATTTCTTGACGTTATTTGTCGGTTAAATAGTAATAACGTAATATAAAAATCTAAAACATATTTCACAACTATTTCTACACAAATAAAAAGAAAAGTATTACCTATTATTTAATAAATTACAAAGTCAAACAAAAAATATCACATAATAAATAGCAACATACTAGACATTCATATTCAAAGGTTTTCAAATGCCTACGAGTATAATACTCAGTATGTAGAAATAATAAGGTATTTTTATGTTTACTTAGCTGATACCCACAACTTCGATCGCGTACATACATGACTGACCACGTAGTGCTTATAAGAAATCGTTCGTTACTTAAAAAAATATGTTAAATGAAGATATCGCTATAATTTTTATATAAGATCCAAGTGGCTAAGGAATAAAACTTAGAAGACTATATTAATCGTAGATTGTTAACCGAGTGTCGAAAGAATCAATTCCCGAGGTATTTAGACGCCCGAGCGCAGCAAGGGCGGCTATAGTCCGAGTAGGAATTGATTATTTTACCCGTGTTAAACACTTTACTTTTCATTTCGAATATGAGGAAAATAAAACTAGTTGTTTATCTAAACTATTTATTGACAAAATATACTTAATAATATTAGTAGTACCTATTTAAAATAAATTGTCAAATTAGGACAATTTATGTCGACTTTTTAAATTTTATATATGGAACTCGCCGCTTAATTGTTGCGGCTTATTCCGCTCAAAGAAGTTTTCGCTAAGTTCAAACTGGCTGTTTAGAAAGTCACATGGCCACAGTATTTCTTTTTTAGTTTTTTTTACGTAAAACTTCACAGCTGACAGCAGTTCTCTTTTTAAAATTCATTCCGGCCCAAGTAATTTGTATGAATTTTTCCCACTCTATGGAGAGAAGCAGTATTTTCCACCCAATAATCAGATCAAAAGAACATAACTTTTCGAGTATGAGAAAAGAAAAATTTATTAAGTAGATTATCCGTGATCCACGCACAAATGAAAACCTCTATCATTTTATTTATACTGAGTGGCCAAGAAGTTGACGTCCAAAGCTAAAGTTTGAATCTGGCTCTTTTTATTGGCCAATGTTCTGGGAAGTTTTTAAAAATAGTTAGAAGCCATAGGCTCATTTTTTTTTTTCTTATTTTGATACCTTGAACATTTTCATGAATTTAGCTGGAGTAGTTATCTTGAACTTACGACTCAATTCTAAACTAGTTCCGCATTCTCTAAACTATCCATATTTTCTTGTGTGGTTATTGCAACTGTAGTTAATAATTATGAACGATAAAAATAACTAAAAGTGTTCAAAAAAATTAGAAAAAAGTCCTAAACCACAATTAGGTGACAAAAGCGGATAAAAGGGCAAAGAAATTATTATCTCCTAAGCTACGCAAAATCGTAGAACATACATAGGGGTGATTCGGATACTCATCACCATGAGGCTTTCAAATTTTAGCTTTGGACGTCAACTTCTCGGCCAGCCTGTATAAATTAAAGAAAATCAAGTAATAAAAAAGGCAGTGTTACTTATAATTTCAATTTGAACTTTATATCAATTCTTATATATTTTTTTATCAGTTAACTAGTGGTTTAGCTTGAATTCATTCATGATAACGGTCACAGGCATAAACATTTATAAAATTATTAATAAAAATAAATACTTATTACTACATAATATTATATAGATATCTATCTGTTTGTGATAAACTCAAAAATTTATCAACTGATTTTATGTGGGTTTCACTGAAGAGCAGAGTGATTCGTGAGAAAGGTTATATGTTAAGGTTTTCTGTATAATGGTTGAAGTATGTCAGAAAATATCAAGCAGGCTGGGAGCTTCAATTAAAAAAGCCCATTGAGATATAGTAAAACAATGTACGGTGATATTGTATCTTTTATATGTCAGAAATTTCTCATTGGAACATTAAATAGACTGATTCGCTATGAAGCCTTATAAGTTGCGCCGATAAGTACGTTAGTTACCTAAGCATTTTATTGACATTATGAAAGCCTTTTACCATACAATCTAAATATATAGCAGGAGCTATCACAAAATGACCGCATCGAATTCCCAATAGTGTATCTTCAAGAAACATTACAAAATCCGGCTAAACTGTACCCTGTCTCTTTCCTGACCAAAATTTGTCATACTAATGGACAAACAAAGACAGATATCGAGACGCGTTTAGGCAGTTCCGTAAAATCTTCTCGTCCCAAATACCACAGTGTCTGAAGACGAAGGTTTTTAAGGGCGTTCGAAGTGTCCTTGCGAGATTGAATCAGACAAGAGGCTCCCCAAAGATCTCCATGATGATCGGTCGGGCGCTGCTTTCATCCAACTTATTCCAGCGATCTCTACCAGATTGTTGGTTCATCTTGTGGGGGAGCTACCAACACTACGTCTTCCGGTACGTGGTCGCTATTCGAGGACTTTACTGCTATCTGTCCGTCGGGCTATGTACCCTGTCCACTGTCACTTCATCTCCGCAAGCATTTGGGTTGTGTCGGCGACTTTGGTTCTCCTAGGGATCTCTTCATTTTCGCCCTCCGAGCGACCGTGATATTCCTCATAAGGCCTATAGTTAGTGTATACATATATATATCGAACGAATGATCCTCCAAACGTTAAAATTCACTTGGACGTACAAAGCCCTGAAAACATAATACAGCACAAAAGCGTCTGGGATGCATAGTTGATAGCAATACCGAGCTATTTTTGTACAATCGCTAACCGAGAATTTAGGTTACTTGACATTGTCCTCAAGTCCGGTGCCCTAATTGAAGTCCACAATTGAAATCCAACAGTCAGACAATGCGGGTGATGTCATCACAACACAATAGCTATATTTTACATGGCTTTCAACTCTGTACTTTTGTTGCGAAACTATATAAAGTTCAAAAAGGTTATCAATTTGTTATGTTTTTAAAGTGATAACCCTCACTTCGAGGATTAATTACACAAATAAAACTAAAATCAAAATTTTATGAACTAATGTAGCTGTTTCTTATCAAAACACGGATAAAACTACATTTTTTTTTAAATTGAAACCTAGCTAGATCGCCCCGAAAGTTGGAAAGAGAGCTCGCACAGAACGCCAGCAGTCGCGGGTTCGAGTCCCGCATCGTTCAAAAAATTTTATTTTGACTATTTTATAATATTACTAGCTGACCCAGCAAACGTTGTATTGCTCTGGGCTTTATGGTTCCGTTAATATTGTGAGTCAACATATAGTTGGAAATCTCTTATATGTATATATATCTTATAACGAGCAATTCTTGTATATCTTGAATCTTGGAAACGGCTCCAACGATTTTCATAAAATTTTGTATACAGGGGACTTCGGGGCGATAAATCGATCTAGCTAGGTTTCAATTTAAAAAAAAATGTAGTTTTATCCGTGTTTTGATAAGAAACAGCTACATTAGAATACAAAGGTAAATTTCGCTACTATTTACAAGACTATAATAGCTCAGTTGGGACATTGGGTGATCCAGAAAGCAGAAGAACAGAATTCTAATCCAGATGTCCTATTAATTTTTCAAGTTTTGTACATTCTTAAAAATACGAGCAAGGCGCGTTCGTCCGGATATTAAGAGATATATGTATAAGAGATTATATATAATATATATAGATCAAAAAACTGAAAGGCAAACACCGTGTTAACCTTTTTACAACAATTCTGAATCCGATTGCTATACAACAGAGAGCATAATATACACATTGAATACTTAAGTTCATCGATTTAACACATCTTATAATAACAGATTACAAAACTTGATACGTTGAAAATAAAACACGTTAATTTTACATTATCAATATTGTACGCGCCATTTTTTTAATTTATTCCTGGTGAAATTAAAGAAAAAAAGTGCTCATTAAATTTTTGCCTCATGAAGCAATGAAGCTGTAAATTTTCTCTCATTCGGCTAAAGTCGGCTCGATTCGAATAAGGCACACACGTTCGGTGAGCAGATTTCGTGTAACCTCACCTTTATGAAAGTTGTCACTAGTTTCGTGTGTTCCTAGGCACACAACATTTTTAGGGTTCCATACCTGATAAGGAAATGAACGGAAAAATCTGAAAATTGTACATTTGTAATTCAATCTTAAAAACAGGGTCTTTATGCAAGGAATGTCGCGAGCGGTCCAAAATTTTGAATTGAATTAGGGCTGTTTTCAATAACCTATCTATCCTTAGTTTAACTTACGGATACATTGCTGTCACCGTTTATTGACAACATCTTATCTATCCATCGTTATGTCCAATATAGTTATAGACCAATCTATATAGATAGATTTGTCTACCTTTAGTAAGTTAAACTAAGGATAGGTAGGATCGTATAGATACCCTTTATTTATTTACGGTATATTTAGATTAATTCGTCTACTGTACTCAATAACTCTTGTGTTTTTAATAATTACTTATTAACTTACTTTTTTTTACAAACTCGTGTAAGGCATTTAGTATTTGATATTTGAGTATTTTTGTTGCATCACTTTGCATATATTGTCATTTATAATGATAGGTAAAACGGTGAAGCTGAAAATTTTGATTTAAAAGAGTGGCAATGAGTTTCTTGCCACTTCTTCTCATTGAAGCTCAACCTTTTCCCAAGTGGTGGTAAATGTAAGAAAAAAAAAACTTAACGTTCACCGTTTCCTTGACCTACAAGAATAAAGTGATTTTAATTTGATTTTGATAACCACGCACCAAATAATTCAACATGTGAACATAGTAAGCAAAAAACGTCTATTCGGTTGGCCTTACTGGTGTATGTGTACACCAGTTGGAGGCTCCTTTGCACCGGATACCGGATAGATTATGGGTACCACAATGGCGCCTATTTATGCCGTGAAGCAGCAATGTGTAAGCATTACTAAGTTTCGGTCTGAAGGGTGCCGTAGCTAGAGAAAATACTGGGCAATGGAGACTCGACATCTTATGTCTCAAAGTGACAAGCGCAATTGTAGTCCCGCTCAGAATTTTTGGGTTTTTATATAATCTTGAGCGGCACTGCATTGTAATGGGCAGGGCGTATCAATTACCATCAGCTGAACGTCCTGCTCGTCTCGTCCCTAATTTTCTTAAAAAAATATAGTACAGCAGCCATATACACAAATACGTATATCCATAATATAGCAGAACATTAATTTATTCATTCCGCTTGCTCAATATAAAAAGAAAATACTTAATTTACACATGTGACTTAGAAACCTTCATTTGATTACGGATCATTTGATTCAGTCTCGTGCCAGATTTTGGCGAGACAACACGTCCTGAGGATGCCTCGTGTAGAGGCGAAACACGTGTGAAATTGTTTAAAAACAAATATTGGCGGAATTAACACTAAAGAAAACTTAAATCATTTGTATAATTATATTTTAAGTTTAAGCATGTAAAGAGTTTAATTTGTTAGTTGCCCAAATATATAAATAAATAAATATATCGTAGTTACTGTAAACTATAATGGAAATGTTTTATTTCAATAAAACAATAGCATATCGATAGAATACTGATGATAATATAATCGCTTTATAAGCGCTTGTTTCGAGCGTGATAAATTGGTGATTAGAGTTACTTTATTGTAGAGGGCATTCAACTCTTTTGTGTTGATGTTAGATCGATTCCATTAGACCATAACATTTTAAGCATATTATACTTTTACGGCCTTACAAATAAACTTGGCATAAAGTTATATCTGAGAAAAAATTAAGAATATGCAAATGTTGACTATCGGGCGTTCAAAATATTCAGTCTATCTCTTCCTTGAGATAAAAATCGTAACTATGGTTGACTTTTCTGTCCCAATAAACTTATCGACGGTAACTCACCTTATCCGTACACGCTGTCTGTCAATGGGACGACGTATAGCTTACTAGCGATAGCAGTTTGTATGGAAATTTCAATTCACGCGTCCCAATATAAGGCGGTAAGAATGACTCATCGGATATACTGGGTCAGCTTCAGATTACTGACAGTAGATGGTAGTAATTTATCTCTATCTGTAGATAGTATATTGGGAACGGCCGATGACAAAACTGTCAATGCAATGACAATTCTGTATTTTTGCGAATGTCAGGCAGTCTTGCAAATAAACGCGGGAAACGTTATACGTCCGAATAAGTCAATCGTATGCAAAATGTAAACATTTTGCAAAACGTTTTATTTACTCATGTGCAGACAGCCGGATGCGAGATCAATTTTGATTTGTTAAAATGTACGTTAGTTAGTGGTACGCTGAAAATTAAACTAATATTCAAAATACTAAGAGGCAAATTCCAAGCGCGGCTGACTGATTGACTTGTCAATAAAAATCGGTAAAAGTAACAATAGGTTCGGTTTCATTTTCTTTTCGTATCTCGTTTGAGAAGTTATTGTCTCTTGCACGCAAGTATATTGTATTATTATTATAATTATTATTTGGGTATTAAAATACACTTAAACCCTAGGATCTATTGTGCTCCCTGCTTGCGCTCGTGCGCCTGTGCTCAAATCCCTACTAAGTAGGAAACGTGCTTTTCTCCTGTGTGCTCTTTGCGCCTCCAACTCGACTCTTGACGACAACGGAAAAACACCGCCAACCATCCTGCGGTGTCAGAGCTCTATGACTCAAGTACAGTTCAGAAAGAAAACTGTTAGGCGAGCTCTGTTTTCGTTGGACTCCAGGAAGTCAAGCGGGCCGGATGACATTTCTCCAATCGTGCCTAGGACGTGTGCCCCTGAGTTGACGCCGGTGCTAACGCATTTATTCCGGCACTCTTATAACAAAGGCGTAGTCCCTGGCCCATGGAAGTCAGCCCTTGTCCTTTCGATCCAAAGAAAAAGGAGACAGTTGGGATCCGGCAAACAACAGGCCTATTGCTATTACCTCCCTGCTCTCCAAAATCACGGAGAGCATAATTAGCCGCCAGCTCTTGGTATACCTAGAGGGTCACCAGTTGATCAACGACCGACAATACGGCTTTCGCCATGGTCGGTCGGCAGGTGATCTTCTGGTATATCTAACACATAGATAGGCCTGGCAGTTAGCCGATATAGCGAAGGCCTTTGATCGTGTATCTCCTCTCAAAACTTCCATCATTAGGGCTTCTCGAGAGCTTTTGCAAGTGGACCTCCAGCTTCCTCACTGGGCGCAGCATACAGGTCGTTGTCGACGGATATTACTCGAACCCGAAGCCCGTGAATGCTGGAGTGCCCCAAGGCTGTGTGCTATTACCCACGCTGTTTCTTCTACATTGGAGGTGTTTCTCTCTCTTCATTAGTTTTACCCACCATAAAATAATTTTTCGCCTTTCCCTTGAGATTCATTTTGAAGAGGTTCTCGTACTAAATCTACATTATTATGAATTGAGGACAAATACATAAAAAGCTTGCAAACAACCGGCATTAATAGAAATAACGAATACAGCCTTTATTCCTTTATACACGAATGATTCCTAATCAGGTATATCATGTTATTTGTATAGCTCTGTCTCTACCGAGCCCCTTATAACCGCCAAATTGTATCGGCAATTTGAATATTCATTGACAAACCGAAGTTTTATCGGGTAACTTATTAATGCTTGATTGATTTTCAACGGAAATGACGCAAAACGCTATATTATTGTCAATATTATTGTTTGAAATATTATTATACTATCATTATTTATGTATATGAAAGCATCGATTTGTTTTTTTAGTTATACACTAGCTGACCCGACAGACGCTGTTCTTTCAATAGAAAAAAAATTGATGTATGTATTCGGGTATAATGTAGTCTAAAGTCATCGGAAATGTGTAATCTAATTTCCCTACTAATATTATAAATGTGAATGCAATGCACTACAAGCAGCACCCGTTCACGACTTGACGCATGGACCAGCCATCGTTCCATTCGCACATATTTGAGGGAAGGAGACGACCCGGCACACGACGCCACCGCAAGCAATGCCATTCAGTGAGCATGACGAACCACGCTATCCATTGGTGAAAACAGCATCACAATCAGTGCAGTAGCTTTTGAGTTTATCGCGAATATACAGACAGACAGACGCGGCGGAGAACTTTGTTTTTATGATATTATATGATATTGATATATATATTTATTTCAAGAAAATAAAAGTTTCTGAAACCATAAATTCTTAGATTCGCTCCCGGAACAGTAATATAGCAAATGATGTTTATAGCAATAGTTTTTATTTGTAACAATGTATGGACTATATAAGTTTATATGTTATCTAGCTGATGCCCGCGACTTCATCAAATTCAAATTTAAATATTTTTATTCAAAATAGGATTTAAAATCACTTATTGAACGTTAAAAACTACCACCCATTTAAAAGAGACTGCCTCAGATGCCTGCATCCGTGTGGAATGTGATAAAGGTTTTTTTTTTATATGGATTAGGAGGACAAACGAGCGTACGGGTCACCTGTTGTTAAGTGATCACCGCCGCCCACAATCTCTTGCAACACCAGAGGAATCACAGGAGCTTGCCGGCCTTTAAGGAAGGTGTACGCGCTTTTTTGAAGGTACCCATGTCATGTCAGGTTTAAAACTAATAAGCAAGTTTGGATTTAAAGATTATCTCATGTCCTATTCTAGTTCCTTTTCTAGTATTCGCTCCCGTTCCCAACATTTTCATTCATATAATAATGATGATGAAGTTTTCTATGGCAAACTAAACCTGCTATTGATATAGTTATAGCTCATCGACGTGAATATGACGTTTTTCACAAATCCCGCGGGAACCATGATTTTTTCCGGGATAAAATGTAGCGTATGTCCTTTCCGAAGCTCTAGTCTTTCGCTGTATCAAATTTCATCAAAATCGGTTAAGTAGCGCTAGCGTAAAAGCGTCACAATGAAACTTACATTCACATTTATAATATTAATAGGTATGTATTGTACTCACCTACATGATCATGTAAGTGTATGGCTATGGTCATATCTCTTCCGTTGTGTGCGATCTAACGGTAAAGTTTTGTGAAGCAAACCGTAAGTTTATCAAATCATTGTGGCATATGGTTTGCTAATGTAGCTTTGTGTTCATAAATGTTTGCAACAAGACCGGACCATAAATGTTACGAGGAATATCTGATTAATCACAACGTTTTCTGCATGTTTTTTAAACCCTATTTTACTGATTGATTTTATTTTTGTAAGTGTAAGGTTACTTTATAAAAATTCAGTCATATTTTTTATTCAATACTAGTTGACCCGACAGACGTTGTTCTGTAAGTATATAATAAATAAAATAATGTTTTTTTATTAATTTGTCAGTAATATATCAAAATATCAAGAATTATTTCGTAAAATATGCTCCCTGTTGTTGTAATGAAATTGTTTCACAGCAGAACTGTCAAACCCTGCGTCAATAAATTCTCTCATTGAAAATAAATCCATACAAAACAAATATCGGACGACGGGGCACACGTCAAAGGAAAATCAAAATTGTTGTTTTTATTTAAATCACAAATAATTCACAAAAAATTCAAGACCAAAATTAGCCAAATCGGTCCAGCCGTTCTCGAGTTTTAGCGAGACTAACGAACAGCAATTCATTTTTATATATATAGATAGTATTTAAAATCTATTCTACGTCAAAAACTACCACCCATACAAAAATTCAAGCTTTAAGCTGAGATCTATAGAACAAACTTAGACTCTGCTAAGACTTTACACACGTAAAGTTTAGCTGATGGTGATAAAACGCGAACTTGGCTTTTGTATTAGGCTATTTTATCTTAGGCATAGCATAATTTCAGATGTCAATTAGCAATAAAACGTAATCAATGACTACGCTTAACTAAAACTAAGCTAAGTTTTACGTAGGCAAAGTCTAAATGCGCTCTCTATAGAGCCTTAGCCTTAGATCTGAGAAGAACGGGCGCAAGAAACTCTGCGAGCTTCGTCTTCATTGATAAAATTATTTTGTTTATTTTTTGGACTCGTGTTGTGAAAGTATATACATTGCCCCACAAAAGACTTACTAACCGAATGGAAGGTAAATATAACAAGTTTGTGTTTGTTCCTGGTATTATTATTATAATCACAATTTCTAGAAAATTCGCTTATCTGCCTATGAACATACATGACAAATTAAAATTAAAAACAAAATTTATGAACGATGCGGGACTAGAACCCGCGACCTCTCGCGTTTCGAGCGTTGTTCCACTGAGCCAACCAATCTAGTGACAGCGACGAGAGACCGACCAGAACCTGAAAGTTGAACGGGACATATCCCAAGATTTATCAACGATACTTCACTCGTCACTCATAAATTAATCCTAGAAGTGAGGGTTATCACTTTAAAAACATAACATATTGTTTAGATTTACAAGAGGGTCATCTCAAGTCAATTTCCTAATATGCAAATATTGGGGTTGAGCAGGTTATCAACTGTAAAGTAGATCCTGTAGATGAAGCCACAAACTGAGAGTTGAACAAAGCAAACAAGATTTTATAACGAGGCGTTACACGAACGGTTAGCTCATTTGGTTAGAGCACCGGCACGGAACGCCGGAGATCGTGGGTTTGAGTCCCACATCGTTCATAAAGTTTATGTTTCAAATTTTATTTGTGTATAAATTTAGTTTACAATTTTAATTTGTGTAATTAATGCCAGAAGTGAGGGTTATCACTTTAAAAATAACAAATTGTATACATAACATTATCAAGACTAAATTCACAGGCAACATATAAAATGTTTATTTCTTTAAATTCTTCTCATAATGATTAGAATTAAAATCTAGGTTATAAATAGTGGAAATAGCCCTTTTCTGCAGCTCAAAGATTGTATTTTATATTCAAATTGAAATATTTTTATTCAAAATAGCATGTGACATCACTTATTGAAAGTCAAAAACTACCACCTACTCAGAGGGCTTTTTTCTTCATCGAAAAAATATGTTTACAAAGTAATATTGTCAATCAAACTTATTATTTAATAGCATGTGGGCGGTCACTCCATTCCCAATCTGTGGTATCGTTAAGAAAGTCATTTACCTTATAGTAAACCTTTAGCACACAAACGTTTTTAACAATTCTTTTAAATAACGTAATACTTTTGTTTTGAACATTTTCTGGGATCTCGTTGTAAAAGCATATACTCGTACATCGCCCCACATAAGACTAACTAACTCGACTTAGCCGAGTAGTAGTCATTATAAGTTTATGTCTGTTCCTGGTGTTAACATTATGGTTACATTTCTAGCAAATTCACTTATGCGCCTATGAACATACATTACATTATCAAGAATATATTGAGAAGCAACAGTCATTATGTTAATTTCTTTGAATTTTCCTCTCAATTATTCTTTAGGACCTAGGTTATAAATAGCGCGAATAGCCCTCTTCTGTAGCACAAATATTGTATTAATATCGGCAGCGTTGCCCCATAGCAATATACCATAGGACATAATACTATGGAAATAACTAAAGTATACTAGTCGCGCCGTATCTATGTCAGTTAATAGTCTAATCTTTTTAACCGCTTACGCTGCATAGAAATTGTAATAAGGTTTAATGAAATAGGCCGCAAACAGAAGCCAGCTACACAAATCCGGCAACAAAGTTTAAAATTGTAATTGCTAAAGATCTGCCTTAATGTCGTTTCAATAGTGACTAATGTCATTCCTGTTAAAAATTTCAGTGTATTCAATATGTGTAAATGGCTTATTCTATATTGATAGAAGAAGATAGCTGATGCCCGCGACTTCGTCCGCGTAGATTTTTAAAAATAATAAGCAAGTTTGGAATTGAAGATTATCTCATGTCCTATTCCAGTTCCGATCCCCGTTTTCGCTCCCGTTCCCAACATATTATATGAATCTTATTTCGAGGAAGATTGCTATTTCAAACCAAACCTACTATTGATACAGTTATAGCTCATCGAAGTGAATTTCAGTTTTTCATAAATCCCGCGGGAACCATGGATTATTCCGGGAAAAAATGTAACCTTTCCCTAGCTCTAGTCTATCGCTGTACCAAATTGTATCAAAATCAGTTTAGTAGCTCCGGCGTAGAAGCCTAACAAATAAATTTAAATTCACATTTATAATATTAGTCGGGATGTATGTAGACCAGTTCCGTTTATTAAGTATATCAAATATGTGCAAATGGAACGATGGCTGGTCCATGCGACAAGTCGTGAACAGGTGCTGCTTGTAGTGCCAGTTCGACTTGTTATAGTTAATAATCAACATGTTTACAAAACATCGTTACACAAACAATGAATTCAAGCTATATAGGTTGATGCATCCAATTTACGATAATTTATGTTTATACTTACAGTTAATTCTTTATCACTTTTTATGAAATAATTTATATTATTTAAACACGACTCATATATTCAAAGTGAAATTCAAATAAACTTTATTCAATTAGGCTTAAACTTAACGCTTCTGAATCATCACTATCTATACTTCTTTCAAATTACTTAATTTACCACATGTTTGTAAAAAGTAAAGCTCGTGAGAAGAACATAATATAAACAAGAAACTCCGGCCACTTTTTTCAATCAAATAGAGTATTTTAAAACGGCTGTAATATACATAACAAATTAGTTTAATTTTATTTCGGGATACATTTTATTTCATTCTGAAGGAAATTAGTCATGAATCACGGAAAAAACATAATCTGACTTCATAGTCATAGTTCTCATGAACTATGCATTTCCCACTTCGGACCAATTTTCCCTTCTCGCTCTTTCTCAATCTCTCACTCTGTCTAATGTAAACTTTACTTAATTATATACTTTTTACTCAGTCTAACTTCGTCTGAAAGAAAATCAGCAGTACTGTCAACGTACGGGTGTAAATTAAATGTCTACAACAGAAATAGTTTGCAGAAAAAGTTACGCAAGCGAATAAAAATCATATTGAGCTTGTGTTATAAAGTACATAATACCCTGGCAAAGTTTTTGGATATAACTTATTGTTTTGGCCCCGAAATGGAATACGACCACGATAGCTATTCAAGCCACGTTACTTATAACTTACGCAAACTTGACATGACTTTGGATAACATAAATTATTAATATTACACTCTATTGGAATCAAGAACTTTGTATGAATATATTTCTTTTATGACACTAAGGGACGAAACCAGCAGGATGTTCAGCTGATGGCAATTGATACGCCCTGCCCATTACACCGATGAGCCGCCCCGAATTCTTGAAAACCTTCAGTGGCACTACAGTTGCTCTCATCACCTTGAGACGTAAGATGTTAAATCTGATTTTCCCAGTAATTTCACTAGCTACGGCACCCTTCAGACTGAAACACACTAATGCTTACACATTACTGTTTCACGGCAGAGAAAGGCGCCGTAAGGGTACTCATAATCTAGCCGGCGTCCTGTGCAAAGCCTTCCACTGGCAAGTGCCCTTAGTCGTATCTTACGACACCTTTGGGTGTGGGTATACCCTATTCTTTTTATGCCCCAGGGAAGCACAGGGATGACTATAAATTATCTGTATAACAATTTACAAATTAACACCTTTTTTTGGGGCATAATGATTAAAAAGTCAAGTTTTTTATACCTACAATTTTGTTAATTTAACTTGCCTGAAATACATCACTTCATCCTTTTTAGGGTTCCGTAGCCAAATGGCAAAAATCGGAACCATTATAGATTCGTCATGTCAGTCTGTCTGTCCGTCCGTATGACACAGCCACTTTTTTCCGAAACTATAAGAGCTATACTTAAACTTGGTAAGTAGATTAAGATTTTCACATAAAAATAGAAGAAAAAGGTAAATTTTGGGGGTTCCACATAGTTAGAACTGAAGATCAAATTTATTTTTTTCATCAATCTCATACGTGTCTTCAAAAATAATATTTAGGTTTCAAATATCATTCTCTTCTACACTGAATAGTTTGCGCGAGAGACACTTCCAAAGTGGTAAAATGTGTGTGGCTCATGAATATTTTTTTACGATGGTATGTACCTCAGATAATTTATACGTCTGTGAGACAGCCCATGAAAACAGGCCATGAATATTAAGTTTATTAAGTTTAGTGTGCGTGACAAGCTACGTCTTGCACCCGCGATTTGTTTGACACTTTGTGTTAGTATGCGTGAATTGCTCAAAAAAGAGGTTAGTTCTAAAGTCTATTTTTTTTCGTCGTTTTCACAGCTGTCATAGTCTATCTAGACGTATAAATGATCTGTGGTACCTGTAGAATAAAATGCAAATAAAATACAGTGTCAACAATGGTAGTACAGAGAATAAAATATCGGTAGAGCGAACACAAACATTCGTCAGTGTGGCATGGAAAAGTAAACACAAAAGGAGATTTATTTAAATATCGAACGAAACATGTTGTATCTGTCAATAGTTTACTGAAAATATTCCCGTAAAATGCATCGCTCCATCTAATGGATTTATGGTCCAATTGTTACAGAGCTCGGTTTTATAAACGAGATTAAATACGGATATTAAATCAACATTTATTGAACTCTGCATAAGGTATGATTAAAATAATGGGTTTTATACTTATTAAGGCATGCTTAGCACTTTATTTTATTGCTATTGACATAATATATATACTTAATCGAAAGGTAATAAGTTTTCTTGATTAATTCTGATAAGATTTATCTTTAATTTGACACGTTACCAGTGGGAGGCTCCTTTGCACAGGATGCCGGCTAGATTATGGGCAAAAGCGCCTATTTCAGCCGTGAAGCAGTAATGTGTAAGCATATCTGAAGGGCGCCGTAACTAGTGAAATTACTGCGCAAATGAGACTTAACATCTTATGTCTCGAGGTGCCGAGCGCTATTGTATTGCGGCTCAGAATTTTTGTGTTTTTCAAGAATCCTGAATGGCACTGCATTGTAATGGGCAGGGTGTATCAAATACCATCAACTGAACGTCCTGCTCGTCTCGTCTCTTAATTTAAAAAAAATTGTTTCACCGTGTTGTTGTGCCAGAATTCAGTGAGTCAATACCTCCTGAGGATGCCTCATGTAGATGCGAAAAACGTGTCGAATTGATTAAAGACAAGCCTTAGCGGAAGTAACACTCTAGAAAACTCATAGCATTTGGATAAATATGGAAATCCGCAAAAAAGGCCTAGCTCAATAAATGTATACGTCTAGACAGCTGTGAAAAGTATGAAAAAAATTGAGGTTGACAGTTAACCTCTATTTTGAGCAATGCACGCATACTAACACAAAGTGACATACAAATCGCGAGTGTAAGACGTAGCTTGTTACGCACACGAAAGTAATAAACCTGGCCTGTTTCCATCGGTTGTCTAGCAGGAAGAGACTCTATCTAGTCGTATAAAATATCTAAGGATCTAGTACCAATAAAACAATCAATTTTGCTTTTTCTAATATCTATGATCGCATTCTATATTTGAAATATATTTCCAAACCTCTTAAGGGACACCTCTTCAAGGTATACAATAGAGAAAAACGTCTTGAAAATTGTTTATATCGCGAGCGAACGCGAGATGTTAAAGAACGGAGTAGTTAAAGGGAACAATGCTCTTGTAACTAAGCATGGGCTCAAAAGGTACTTCACTATTCTTACTTCCGATTAAAGGTTGCTTCAGCATTGCATATACGTGTTAACTAAAATGCTGCTCATAGCATTGTGTATAAATTTCTTTTATATTAACTTTTTTTGACTTAGGGTCTCGTTCACCATGTCCAAGTAAAGCTGTGATCAATAACTTCTCAATTAACGTTAATTGGAAGCTACATGTTATGAGTATATTTTGCCAATTTCACAAGCAAAAATTATGTCTTGAGTAACTACTGATTGGTTAAGTGAGTAATGAATCTATCACACGTCATATTTGTTCAATTTTACGTCAAATATCACTTGTCAAACGTCATTGCAGATTGTCATTTATGATTTTGTAAAATGTTGAGCGTTCATTTCACTGTTTAGCGCCAGATGCTTGTTTACCTTTGAAACTAGAAAGCATCTGGAAATAGTATAATACAGTTTTTGTCATTTAGTGGTTACTTGTGTGATTATCATTATTATGGATAAAATTAGAAGAGAGAGAAGTGCATACTTTACACGAGAGGGATATTTTGGTATTATTATATAGAAATATGGTGATATCTTGGAATTTAAATATACACGTACTTGGTATTTGTTCCATGGAAGAATAATCTTAACTCGTCCAATTGATGATCAATCAAATCGAATAAATTCATATCTAATAATTTATTTTTATGCTACCTCTGAAAAGATGCAAAAAACAACAAATGATAATAATAGTAGGCACATAATATTATGTAACTGTCAAGTAACCGTGCTAATTTGCAGAAGATGTGGCAAGTTAGTTACAGGACAGTTAATCTTAAGATAAGTGTTACTTTAAGGTCGTGAATTTCGCATGTTATGTTACTATTGACTTTACTCAGTGATTAGCTTACTTGATAGTTTACTTGAATGTGGTGAAAGAGGGCCTTACTCGCGTAAGGCATTGAGTAATTTTGTTGGGTCAGTTTACATATATTGTAACTGAAATGATTTGTAAAAAGATCAAGCTGTAAATATTTATTTAAAACAGTGTCAATGAGATTTTGTGAAAAAACTTTTATTTAAAAATCTCCTATATGCTTATGGAGTTTATATACAGGAGAAAAGCACTAGTGCGGAATAGAAATACTCAAGAAAAATCTGCTTTTCAGCTTATAGCAAATGTATTAAAAAATCTCTTATAAAATGCTCGCAAAATACCTCTTGACTTATTTACGGTCGCGGTGTGTGTGGATGATGCAGCTACTGTACTCAATAACTTTTGTTTTTTATTAATTTACATTTACATTTTTGACTTACTCGTGTATTGTGCCTTGTCTATTTGACGTTTGAGTATGTTTGTTGCATCACTTTACATATTATATTGTAATTGAAATGATTTGTAAATCGATGAAAATGTAATTATGTTGATTTAAAAGAGTGGCAATGAGTTTCTTGCCACTTCTTCTCATTAGCTCAACCCTTTACGAAGTAGCGTTAAACTCAATAATGATTTTTTTTTTAAATCATAAGTGTCATTTCCATGACCTATGAATAAAGTGATTTTGATATGATTTTATTTGATTTATTAATAAATATGTTGCAAATTATATAGTCATATCACATAAAAAGTGAAAATGAAGTTTGTAATAATTAATAATACAAACCATCTTCGGAATGAAACGCTTAAATGCTCTAAAATCCCAGGAAAGATATCATCAATACTTCAAACAACGTGTAGTGCAAATGCCAACCATTCCACAAGTGATTTCCTAACACTGAATATCATTGAAACGGTGTAATGAAAGCGTGGGCCATTACACACATTAGACGCATGAGTTGCGGGGATTGTTTACTTACTGTTCGATAACACGGCGCCTGAGGGCCCACTGTATTGAACTCGTCAACACGCGTGCACGTATTGCGTAGTGAGTTCACTAATCGATTCGGAACCGGTTTCAATTATGAATGCAGACGTCACGTGGAATTTGTGGAGGCTGCCGTTATTAATGTTCTATGAACGTGAAATATTAATCGTAGACGAATCGACTACTATTTCGTGTTTACGTATGTTCCAGTTTTTTACATATGTTTCTATACAGTTTACTTTACGAAAGTATCAAAATATTGACATTGTATAATTCATTCATTTTTTTTATATTCCTTTTTTTGTTTGTATTTTTTTCTTTTTTGCTGTTTCGTCTAATTAATCTAAGTGGCACTGCCGCGCTAATTAGACAATAAATAAATAAATAGGTATGTAATGTAAGGACTCATGGGGGTAATTTTAGTTTAGTTTTAGTTTAGGGTATTCCAGTTATGATTTTTAGACACTATGTTTTTTTATGCAAGAGGAGGACAAACTAGCGTGTGGGTCACCTGATGTTAAGTGATCACCACCGCCTACAATCCCTTGCAACACCAGAGCAATCACAGGAGCGTTGCCGGCCTTTAAGGACGGTGTATCGTCCCGGAAACACCACACAAGGAAGCTCGTTCGGCAACTTTGTTGTACGTGGATGAAACTGCTCTGTGGAGGAACGCCACACATCCATAAGGTGGGGATGATATCCTAATATGTGGCGTGTCGTGCGAAGGTGGATTTCGTCGGCATGAATCATGTGAAACAGCTCTACGGAACTGTCACTATTTTTTTATTTATTTATAATAAAGTCCTTTTCTGTTCTATCACAAGCATATTTGAATTACGTACCACCAATTATATAAATGTGTATAGAAAAACATGTCCGTTAGTATTTCGTAGAACATTGAGTAGTATGTTCCTAGCTTTCTCTATATTGTCTATTGTTTCACGGCCCATTGACTGATCGGAATCTGTCTTTCAACAGATAAATGAAACAGACACATCGCTAATACATGCACAAACTACACAAGATATCTTAATTTGTCATTTACCCGTGCAAAAGTGTAAGGTTGCAGACTATAAATATGATTTGAAATTATTAATTAAATATTAATCTTTGTTAATAATTTAGAATAAGTTTTCAACGCTGTCAAAGTTGCTGTTGTTCGTATTTGTTCAGTGTTTCAAATGAGTTTGACGTTTGACGTTTTCCGTCACAAATTCAAACAAACTCAGGGGCATTTTTTGCTGATCAGTCTGCTTGATTTAAATTTAAATTACTATCAAATTAGAAGGTACAATTGTACTGAGTATATGATTATTAATCTAGTTTACTAGTTATATTGTACATTTAATCTAATACCACACAAGAAGTGAACGTGTTTCAATATTAAATACTTAGATTAAGGATTGGTCTCCGCTGCGCTCCAACTAGTTACAGCAGGCGTAGTCGCAAAGTGCGGCAACTAATACTACAGCCAAGTACTCGAGCCAGTTTCGAACAATGTGTGACTTTGACGTGCCACATGTTCTGTTAAACTATCTCTCAAGAATCCTGAGCGGCACTACATTGTAATGGGCAAGGCGTATCAGTTACCATATATATATATGATGAATATGGATGTTTGTTTCCGAGTCATGGATGTTTAAATGTATTTATGTTTGTTTATATGTATGTTTATATGAATTTATGTATTTTTAAGTAAGTATATTGTATTAAATATATCATTGTCTTGTAACCCATGACATAGGCTATATATGCTTAACTTGGGGCAAGATAATTTGTGTAAAAAGTGTGTCAATATTATTATTATTATTATATGACGACAATCTGTATCATGAGAGTCGTATTTTTTATATTTTTAATATACAGAATTTTATAATAAATGACATGCATAATTGCTGACAGTATGATGTCGATAACAACGCTATCAGAGTTCAATTAACCCTAATGGAGCTTCTCATACATATTAATATTCATTTTAATATCATAGAACCGTTTCTATCCAATTAGACAATTATGGACAGTAACAAAACAATTCAACTACGTTATTATTATATACTTTATCTAGGTTACATACCAGTTTGTTATATATACTTTTTTGTGTAATTAAATAGTAGCTATTTTTATAGACATGCTTAAAAATAAGTCTTTTTATTTTATAATTTTCAACCTAATATATTCGAAAATCGAAAATCGCGACGACATTGCTGTAAAATTTCTTTCATATGTAGATAGATAACTTCACTTCATAAATAATGAAAATAATTATTAGGGTATCATACATAAGACAATCTCTCCTTCAACTATGATCGCCTGGTGCCAAAACGTTTGGTTAGTATGGCATGGTTTGACAGTTGTGCTGTGAAACAATTTTATTATAACAACAGCGAGATTATTTTACGAAATAATTCTTGATGTAATGAAATATTATTAACAAATTCATAAAAACAGTATTGTATATTTTATTATGTATAGAACAACGTCTGTTGGGTCAGTACCTAATATAAGGTTGAACGAAAGTTTAAACTGATACATGTTTTGATAAAGATTAACGAAATGTTTTGAATTGAAAATTGAAAGATTATTGTATTTCACTAAAGTTGTACTACTAAAAAACTAAAAGAAGCCAAGGTGATGAATAAGATTTTAAGCGTACGTCAAGTTATATGGAAATTTTATGCTACCATAACCCTCTTGTTACTCATATGTCTACTGAACCTAAACCCATGGACGAGAATTAAATACAAATCAATATGTATGAGTTTAAAAATAAACCAAAATTCTTTCTAATAAATATACAATAATAATTAAACTATATTCAAATAAAAATCGTTATTTAACTAAATTTTGCGGTATAATAATATAAAAATTGGTAGTATTTCATACATACATACATACATTAAATCACGCCTCTTTCCCGTAGGGGTAGGCAGACACCACTTCTTTCCACTTGCTACGATCCTTACATACTTGTTTCGCTTCGTCCACTTTCATTATTCCTTTCATACATGCTCTTCGGTTTAGGGTACTCTTGACCTGGCCTTTTTTCAAGACGTCCCTGTTTTGGTCTCAAAACGTCCGCCTAGGTCTACCCCTTCCAACACTTTCATTCACACTGGCCTTATACACTTTCTTCGTCAATCGTTCTTCATCCATTCTCTCGACATGTCCAAACCATCTCAGCAGTAGTATTTCATACCTTCTTTATAACAATATTGTTCTTTCTACAAACTTAAAATAAGCACGATAAATATTTTTATAAGGATTTTTGTTTTCTTATGCCAAAGAAGTATAACTTGCAGCTTACTTTGTAACTATGCAGGATATAATTTAGGTTATTACTCTCCTTTGAATAGGATTACTAGAGAATATTACAGGCATCATGATGAAGTTGACATATTTGATGAAAATTTACACAATTTGAGAAAATTATATCAAAACAATTCAATTTATACTTAAATTATATTAATTTAGTTGAATAGCATGTTATTTTCGCCTATAACTGAGGCGTCACTTAGTTAAAACTGAGCCGCAACTTACCGTAAGAATGTTATTATTGCTGTATTGTGCTGTTTGTGTCACAATGTTAGTTACCTTACCCCTCAGAAACGGCTTTACTGATTTTTACCAAATTTTATATGCATATTAAGTAGGTATGAGAATCGGCTACTATCTATTTTTCATACCCCTAAGTTATAAGGGTTGTTCACACTTAACATTTTTTTTGTAATTTTTGGACATTTTATTGTTATTTTATTATGATTCAACATTAAAAAATACATACAACTTCAAATTTTCACCGGTCTACAATGAACACCTATTTTTGTATCGCGATTTTAATGTTACCTTCCATCCACAGATACGCAATAGAGTTGCAAGACGGCAATCGAATATAATGATTATTGTAGTACGATAAATTTTATTTACGATATATTTAGTAGGTCTGAGAATCGGTCGTCATCTGTTTTTTATACCCCAACAATTTTTATTATTGAATTTTTTTTATTACTTTATATGGCAATACAACGTTTGCTGGGTCAGCTAGTAATATAAAATTGCATGAGTTAAAAGGGACACAATGTTTAGCACGAATAAAGTAAAAATGAGGAACGGAAGTACACATAACGGACGTTTAATAACTATAGCTCAGACAAAGAGAGATTACAAACAATACGCCACGTACTCAGTCGGTTTATTGCAGTTTTATTACACTGTCCGGCAAACTGTTGTTGTTCCATTTATCATTAGCAGCAGGCAATGAACCCGGCTTAACACTACCGACAGATTCTGTATTATACCAAGAAATACTTAGAAAATTACGATAAGAAGTATGAGGTTGTATTTAAAAAATGTTCAGTGCGACAAGAAGAAAGGAAGGAGGAACTCACGAAACGTTCGACAGAGAAGAACAGGTTTAACAGGTATAAAGCAAGATTGAAAAGGTAAGCGAATTTATAGTTACTCTATACAAGCTGATAGACAGCTCGTAAAGAGTCAGCCACGCTTGTCATTAACTGCAAATCATATAACAACTAAGCCAACTTAATATATTAACATACAATTTTAGATGAATTGCGCAGAACGAGATAATGCATCATTATCATCTATATAAGTCACTTTACTATAGTATGCCAAATTATTCAAAGAAGCTTTAATATATTTCTTGAATTTGTGTTCAGTGAGTCTTAGTAGGTATACTATCTGGGTTAGACTCTTCAGCAATAAGCGAAGCGATTCAATACTTAGATAAACAGAGTTATTGGTAAGTCCACGTATTCCCGTAAGGATTTGCATAATTTCAACATGCATTATGCAAAAGTGAAACATTTTTGAATTACCAGGTTTTTTAGCTTTTTCAAAAAAAGTCAAAATTGCAACTTCAAAATTTTTAATAAATAACAAAAATAATGAAGTCCAGTTTGGTGCCATTTCTTGCGTTTTGGTGGCGAAATATCTTTCGTAAATCCTATTGAAGTAAACAGTATTCATTTTAAGTAATTTATCTCAATGTTTGTACATTTGATTACTTATAGGTATCGAAATGTTTCGAGTTTTCGTGAGTGTTAATTTCCGCCAATACTCGTCTTAGTCTCGTGCCAGAGTTTGGCGAGTCAAAATCTCCTGAGGATGCCTCGTGTAGAGTCGAAACAAGTGTCGAATACTCATTGATACTCGAGAAAAAAAAAGATACTCGAAAGATTTGGATAATTATGAATTTCCGCAAATTTGAGCCTGCTGCAATAAATTTACTTATAGGTAGGTACCTACTATACGTATGACATTGGCTCAAGGTTGGAGCTATTAACATTTAACATTAATAACACTGTAGTACTAATTACAAATGTTATAATATCTAACTGTGGTAACTACTCAATTCTACCTACTCTCAAATCACTGTACAATATTTAATCAAAATTTCAGCGTTTTGTTAAGCACATATGAAATAACAAGGAGTTCTCTTGGTCGATATATAGGCTATATTATAAGATGCTATTTAATACAAAGAGGATGTAAATACTACGTAATAAGAGACGGGACTGCCTCAGGAAAAACTGAAATTTAGCTACTCGTATGCAGTAATTTGACATAAGTTTGATATAGTAGTAATTACAGTACGGTGATAGGCGATTAAGTGGATTTCGGCTATCTCCGTTTTTTACAAGATTATAGCCGTCATGACTGCACGTTTCACACAATCGAGTGAGTCGCTTTTTTCTAAGAGAGTTTCGCTAGGCTGTTTTATTCTGCGCAAAACAGAAACCTATTTAGGTAAGGCCGAACCATCGGACGCGGACTGGTAGCGGATCTTATTCGATGGTATATCGCATTGCTCATCGCACAATATTACCGTCCGCACCATGCCGAGTACGACGCGGGACAAAATGGTATAAGGCGCTAGATGAACCATCCAAAGCAAATAGTCCGGCCGTACCAAATTACACCGTGTGTTTAGCTATATTTTTTTTATGGAAAAGGACTACAAACAAGCGTAGGGGTCATCTGATGTTAAGTGATCAGCTCCACCCAAATTCTCTTTCGGAATCACAGGAGCGCTGTCGGCCTTTAAGGAAGGTGTACGCGCTTTTTTCGAAGGTACCCATGCCATATCGTCCCGGAAACACAGCACTAAGAAGCTCATTCCATAGCTTTGTAGTACGTGGAAGAAAGCTACTTGAAAACCTGACTGTGGAGGAACCCTCACATCCAGATATAAGATAAATAAATAGAAAATAATATATAGATAAATAGAAAAAATATCGTGAAAACAATATAAATTCTTTCATGTAGAGTCGTAATGTTAATGGCGACTTATTTTTTCAAAATTTCTATTCAAATAAAAATAGCGCGCAGTTGTTCTTAATTAAATTACTAGCAAATGCCAAGAAATAAAACGTCTTACAGTGCCTTATACATATTCTACAGTAGGTATATTAACCTCTATATATATGAGTACTTAACTATGTAATATTCTACATAATGTATGAAAGGAGATTTCCTCAGAGAAGACCACTGATGGATTATTTTCATTGTTGTCTGTGTAAAGAGAATGGGACAGGAAATTACTAAAGATAGTCTTACAAAAGTGTAAAATGATTGCGAGAAAAAATATATTTATATCATCAAGCAGGTATTATTGAAGCCGCTGAAAATTGAAATGGAGATCTTAGTTCATTCAGGTAAGTAATTAGAATTAAGTAAGTAAAATATAGTTCATATTTGTAACAATATATAATATTAAAGTACTTCGTAAGAATATATAAAATTAGTGGAAAATCCAAATAAGTAATGTTACTAAGATATTGTTAGCTCTACATTTATGTAGAGTTCGAAGATAAATTACAAAATACGTAAGGCGATTTGTAATTGATATTTAATTGATACAATTTAATGAGATTATAAGTACGTAATAACCTGTCCATACGTTGTGCACTTATAACAATCCAAAATCAAAACAAAAACAAAACAGGTTATCTCACTGATTATCTGTACCCGCCTTGCGCGAGAAGGAATCAGCCGGTTTTTTCAGTATGATAAAAACTTAACTACGAAGATTGTGCTTAAGCTTATGGACCATGGATTTAAAAAACAAACCTTCAATAGCCACAACGTGGTCTCGTATCTGCTGTGCGAGCAGCGGATCTGGTACAAACTCGACAAGGTCGTAGAGAGCGTAGATCGACGGATGAACACTCTCGAACCTCTGTATCTCCTGTCTTATCGACAGCGACGTGTTCAAGCAAGCCTGGGAGTGCTGCCGGTTACACATAGTACCCCTGTAACCCAGCATCTTGCTTGAATACACAGTAACCAAAACAGAACACTACACCGGACGATGCATTTCAACTCTTAACGTGTCGCAAATCACAGCACAATTAACACATTTTTTTGTTTTTAAATTAGTTTATTTATACGTATTGAACGAAATTTCACTTGGCACTGTATATAAATGCGTTGAAAAATAGATGAACGAATGTAAACAATCAATTACTAAGCGTTACACTGATCATAGAGCAAGTAGACCACCCGGCTGGCAGCCATTACCGAACTGTGGCATTTTATGTTTGTACGACGTGCGTCCCCAATCATTTCTTAAAACAGCGCCATCTTGTGGTTTTCATTATAATAAGAGATTCTTATGTTAGCTTTAGCCATGTTGTTTTATCAGAAAAACAGTATAGATGGAGCTTATCTATGCTTATGTATGTATTTATTAATTTCACGTTAAATTTGTTTTAGTCTTGATTCTCACGCTTTGGTTGCAAAACTTAGAAACTCTACATAGAGTCGTAATTGTGTGAATTAATTCAGCATGTTGTGAAGGAATCTTAGATCATTTATACGTTAAGATAGACTGTGACATGTGTGTGTGATAGCTGTGAAAACGTCGAATAAAATTGCAATTTACGCACACCAACAAATCGCCAACAAAGGAGATAATTTTTTTAATATCGATTGAGTATATGACTGAGGATTCCATTCGAGTGCTACATAATGGTTGATAAGAATTGAATAGCTTTAAATATGGGCTTCATTGATGGTCATTGTACTGAGTTTTTGGGGACAAGTGATTCAACAAAAGATTTTATAATAATGATACTAAAGGACATAAATGTATTGTCCGCTTTTATTATCTTATAACACCATCAACGAAATTAGAATTTTATAAATTAATATAAGAAAACATTTGTCAATACAGCTCTACATATTTCCAAAAGATTGGTAAATAGTAGAATGTTCTACCATTTATGACTTTTATAAGTGTTATTTTGTGCTTCAATTGAATAAAGCAATTTTTATTTGTTTAGATGTGAAAAGGTTGGAAAACCTTTTCTTTATGTTTATCGGCTTCTAAATTTTGGCAATAATTGTTTACTTTTTTCTTAACAATGTCAAACAAGAGTCAAAATGGCAGATATAGTAGGTGTTATGATAAGATTATGATTTTAGAATATAGTGTCAATATTCTAAGATTATGACAGATGAAGATATTGAATTCTTTAAGAATTATAGAAGTGACTGATGCATAAAAGAAAACAAAGCTTATTTTTTTATATTTAATGAAGGGGACATACGAGCATTCGGGTTAAATAATGTTAAGTGATCAAAACTGTGACTGCGTTATATAAAATCATTCGTAATTTGCTCAACACACCAGAACTATTGCAAGATATTATTTTAGAATACCTACACTTGGTACTAGATCGCAAGAACCATTCATAGTTAATAGATGTCGCACAAATGCAGGTTTCCGCTCTCCAATTAATAGACTTATGAATTCATTCAATAAAAACTTTGTCTCTGTTGATATTGATATAAATTTTAATATAATTAATTTAGCACAATTTAAAAATGTAATAAACAAGAAAATTACTGCAATACATGATCTAAAATGAAGCTCATAAATTGTGTAACATTAGTCTTTTTTTTAATGTTCTTTTTCAGTAATATTTAGTTAATTAAACTGTACTTGTCACATTAGAAACTTTAAGTCTTAGTGAGAAATTTCTAAGGAACAATTGTTTTAGTATTATATATTATAAGCCACTTATTTGTACCTAGATTTTAGACAATTGTTCTGTTTTTTTCTCCAAATAAATAAAAAAAAAACATCCACAATCTCTTGCAACACCAGAGGAATAACAGAAGCGTTGTCAGCCTTTTTGAACTGTGTAAGCGCCTTTTTGGAAGTATGCATTGTACTTGGAAGAAAATTCCTTAAATACCGCTCTGTAGAAGAACGCCAGACATCCAAATAGTGGGGATGATGTCCTAATTTATGGGCATACCGTGCGAAGGTGGAAGTTAACGGCAGCAATCAGGTCAAAGAGCTCTTCAGAATACTCCCCTTGATAAATCCGTTAAAATACACACGATAAAGAGACGTCTCTACAAAACGCCAAGAGATCTTGCCGTTCATAGGGCACTAGGTCCCCGACAATTCGAGCAGCTCTGCGATGCGCGCGGTCTATTGGTTTGAGCTGATACTGGAGTACGCTAGACCAGAGCAAATATCTGTGCTTTGAAGAGCGCTAAAATAGTGGTGTTGTAAATATGATAAAACAAAACAAAGGTTTTATTTTGTACTAGAAGTTAAGATATTAAAGCATTTTGTAAGATTTTATTGTTGTATTTATGATTTGCACCTTAACTTTGTTTTAGTCTTGATTCACACGCTTTAGTTGCAAAATATAGCAACTCTACGTCATAGAGTCATAAATGTGTGAGGTAAATTGTCTTAAATTGATGATCCAAGTTATTCCGCTGGCTTGAAAATAATTTCGTGCTCTATTTGTGACCCACAGTTTCTTCATATATCGTATTGTAATATTTTAATAATACTTTTATAATGTACGGGCAGTTTCCACTGTATTTCACTGTCTAAAATAAAATAAAAGTGTGTGTATACTTATGTATGCCCGCAAGAAGTTATACTTCTTTGGCATAACAAAACAAATCCTTTAAATTATTTGATCGTCGTGCTATTCTACGTTTGTAGAAAAAACAATATTGTAAAAAATCGTGAAATAAATTACTGTTTAAGCTTGTTTGTTACCCTTTTCCGCTGAACCGATTTTGAAATTTGATACAGCGATAGACTAGAGCTTGGGAAACGACATAGGCTACATTTTATACCGGAAAAATCCATGGCGCCCGCGGGATTTATAAAAAACTGAAATTCACGTCACTGAGATATAACTATACCAATAATAGGTTTAGTTTGCCATAGCAACCTTCCTCGAAATAAGTTTCATATAATAGGTTGGGAACGGGAGAGAAAACGAGAACCGGAACTGGAATAGGATATAAGATTATCTTCAATTTTATTTTTTAAAACCCTTTATCTACGTGGACGAAGTCGCGGGCATCAGCTATTATGAAATAATCATCAACAGCCAGAAGACGTCCACTGCTGGACAAAGGCCTCCCCCACAGATTTCCACGACGATCGGTCCTGCGCTGCCCTCATCCAACGTATTCTGACGGTCTTGAGCAGATCGTCGGTCCGTCCATCTTGTGGGTGGCCTACCAACACTGCGACTTCCGGTATGTGGTCGCCATTCGAGGACTTCACTTCCCCAACGGCAATCTGTCCGTCGAATTATGTGCCCTGCCCACTGCCACTTCAGTTTCGCAATCATTTGGACTATGTCGGTATAAAGGCATAAAAGGCATTTATTTTCTCAAAATTTATTCCTTTAGAATTCGTTTTGATGTGATTTCTAATAACTACTAGATACTACTACCGCTTCGGAAACAAATGGCGCTCTGAGAGAGAAGAAGCGGCGCAAGAAACTCTCCCAGCATTCTTTTTTTGCGCTCTTTTCAATAAAAATATAACTTTGGTTCTTCTACGGATCTCTTCATTTCTGATTCGATCTCACAGGGAAACTCCGAGCATAGTCCTCTCCATTGCCCTCTGAGCGACCATGGGCTTTCTCATAAGGCCTATAATTATCGACCACGTCTGCGTACCATAAGTCATCACTGGCAACACACACTGGTTGAAAACCTTCGTCTTCAGGCACTGTGGTATTTGGAATGAAAAGATTTTACGGAGCTTCCCGAACGCTGCCCATCAGACGAGTGAACTCTTTCGCGAAATTGGACCTGCCTAACTGGATTGTTTGTCCGAGGTAGACGTACGCGTCAACAATTTCGAGAGTACAGTTCCCACATGTTATGGGAGTAGGTGCGACATGGACATTTGATATGATCTTCGTCTTGTCCTAGGAGACCTACTCCTTGGGAAGCTGTATTGAGGCCATCGAGCATATGGCTTAAGTCTTCCATGGCATCTGCCATGATTACGATATCGTCTGCGAATCGAAGGTGAGTGATGTATTCACCATTGATGTTGATGTCCAGTCCGTTCCAGTCCAGAAGCTTAAAGACATCTTCCAAAGCCACGGTGAACAGCATGGGCGATATGAAATCGCCTTGTCTGACTCCCCGCTGCAAACGGATTGGCTTCGAGATCTGATCCTGGAGACGGACTGACATGGTGGCATTTCTATGCATACACTTCAACGCAATATGGCACCTCTGGAGAGACTGAAGCACCGCCCAGGTCTCGATCGAATCAAAGGCTTTCCCATAGCCCACGAACGTCAAGCATAGTGGCTGTTTATACTCCTCTGTCTTCTGTATAACCTGCCGCAGCGTATGTATGTGGTCTAAGGTGCTTTTTCGTAATTCGGCCTGATCAGGAGGCTTTATATAATAGGCATTATGAAATAATATCACAGCAGAATTGCCAAATTGTGCGTCAAAAAATATTTATCTCATATAATAATTATTCATACAGAAATAAAATTTGAAATTAAAAAATATAAAGGGTCACGAATCGAAATAAAAACTACTATATCTCTTAATTAGGATCAAACTTCACACAGTGTTCAAAAATTTATTTGAATCGGTACAGTAGTTTAAGAGTTCATCGCGGACAAACAACGTAACACGAAATTTTTATATATAAAGATTAGCTTTACATCTTAATCTATTTATTTACTTAGATCATTTATACATCTAGATAGACTGTGAAATCGTCAAAAAAAATTGAGGTAGACAGTTAACCTCTATTACATAAAAATAACATACAAATCGCGAGTGTAAAACGTAGCTTGTCACACACACTCAAGTAATAAACCTGGCCTGTTTCATCGGTTTTCTAGCAGCAAGAGGCTCTGTATAGACGTAAAAAATTATGTAAGTTTATTAAAGACGTTGTCCTGTAAACATGACTTAAATTTGAAAAATGGTTCACTTACATACAGAAGAATTATATATGGACTGAATTGAGAATCTAAACCAATCTCAATTTCACTGAAACAAATAAAAAATCATCAAAATTGGTAGAGCCGTTTTGGAGGTAGTTCAATTGTGAATCTAATCCATCCTCGAATCCACTTGAACACACACAAAAAAATCATTCATTTCGGTCCAGCCGCTTAGGAGGAGTTCACTGTCAACACACGTACAGAAGAATTATATAGTATATAAAAATGATGCTTGAATTTTTTTTTATGACAATAAGGGACGAGACGAACAGGACGTTCAGCTGATGGTTATTGATACGCCCTACCCATTACAATGCAGTGCCGCTCAGAATTCTTGACCCAAAAATTCTGAGCGGAAGTACTATTGTGCTCGTCTCCTAGATGTCTCAAGATGTTAAGTAACTTCAATAGCTACGGTGCCCTCCAGTCCGAAACACAGTAATGCTTACACATTACTGTTTCACGGCAGAAGTAGGCGCCGTTGTGGTACCCATAATCTAGCCGGCATCCTCTGCAAAGGACTCTCCCACTGGTAAGAACTGAATTACGATCTATGGACGAGCTATGACCTCCAATAGACTGTAGAGTTCAGATATATAATGTAATGTAAGCACGTAGACTCGGCACGTTATTGTTCGTACCTCAAACGGAGTCAGTAAGCAGGAACACAACACCTGATATGTCGGTCGAGGTAATACATTGCAATTTGCGGACAATAGACACT